>NC_138055.1:3597822-4820322 GCF_964194185.1 Rhinolophus hipposideros
ATGTGGAATCGAACCGGCAGCCTTCGGAGTTAGGAGCACGGAGCTCTAACCGCCTGTGCCACCGGGCCGGCCCTGTTGTAGTTCTTTTGCCTTTCCTACAAATTTTAGAATAATCTTGTGTATATCTATATATTGTTTATGTCTTGCTGGAATTTCGACAGGAATCGCATTAAACACTTGTACCAATTTGGCGAGAACTGACATCATTACTGTGTTGTGCCTACGAATCTGTCAATGAAGTATGTGTTGCCATTTACTTAGATCTTTAATTTTCTTTCATCAGCACTGTATCATTTTCCAGTGTATATGTCCTGTACATGTTTTATTAGATTTATGCCTAAGTATTTCATTTTTTGAGTGATTATAAATGGGTTGTATTCTTTCAATTTTCATGTCCACATGTTCAGTATAACTATCTTGATCCTGAAAGCTTCTTTTTCAGGAGTTTTTAAAATTATGAATTCAATTTCCTTAATAGTTATACGACTGTTCAAATTATCTATTTCATATTGGGTGAGTTGTGCTAGCATGATTTTTTTTTGCAAAGATGATCCATTTTCTCTAATGTGTCAAATTTATGTTTGTAGGTTTGCTCATAAAAGTCCCTTATTGTTCCTTAGAGTCTATAGAGTCTGTAGTGATAATGCCCGGCTTCATTTCCAGATTTTGATAATTGATCTATTCTCTCTTTTTAAAAAATCTGTCTGTGTTGCTAGAAGTTTGACAGTTTTATATTTTCAAAGAACCAGCTCCTTGTTTCATAGAGTTTCTTTATTTTCAATTTCATTGATTTCTGCTCTTTATTATTTCCTTCCTTCTACCTGCTTTGGGTTTATTTTCCTCTTCCTTTTATGAATTCTTGAGGTGGACTCTTAGATTATTTTTTTTAAGTGTGTTTTTCCAGGACCCATCAGCTCCAAGTCAAGTAGTTGTTTCAATCTAGTTGTGGAGGGCGCAACTCACAGTGGCCCATGTGTGGATCGAGCCGGCAAACTTAGCTGTTAAGAGCACTGTGCTCTAACCAACTGAGCTAACCCGCCACCCCCTTTTAGATTATTGACCTGAGGCTTTTCCTTTTTCCTGACATACCCATTCAGTGCTATAAATTTCCTTCTTGACACTGCTTTAGCTGACTCTCACAAATTTTAGTATGTTGCGTTTTTTTATTTTAATTCAGTTCAATGTATGTTTGACTTCCCTTGAGACTTCTTCTTTGACCCATGATTATGTAGAAGTATGTTCTTTAGTTTCCAAGAGTTTGGAGATTTCCCTGTTATCTTTTGGTTATTCATTTCTTGTTGTCTTCCGTTGTAATTAGAGAACACACTCTGTATGATTTCAATTTCTTTAATTTTTTTGAGGTTTGTGCTACAGCCCAGGATATGGTTTATCTTGGTATTTGTTCCCCAGCAGTTAGAAGGGTGTGTGTTCTGCTATTGTTGGATGGGGTGGTCTATAAATGTTGTTTAGACACTATTAGTGGATAGTGTTTTGAGTTCTTCTATACTTTTGTCTATATTCTGTCTAATTGTGCTACCAACTATTGAGAGAGGCATGTTGTAGTTTCCAGATTAATTGTAGATTTATCTATTTCTCCTGACAATTTTCAGTGTTTGCCTCACATATTTTGCAGCTTTGGTCCTTGATGCACACACATTTAGGATTGGTATGTCTTATGGGTGGATTTGCCCTTTTATCATTATATAATATCTCTCTATCTCTGGTAATTTGCTTTGCTGTGAAGTCTACTTCATCTGATAGTAACATAGCCACCTGCTTTCCTTCGATTAATATTTGCATAATATATCTTTTTATACCTTTTTTATTTTAACCTGCCTATATCATTGTGAGTTTCTTGTAGACAGCACAAAGCTGGGTCATAGTTAAAATTTATTCTGCCAATTTCTGTCTTTTAATTGTGTTTATATGGTAAATGACCACTTACATTTAATGTAATTATTGTCAAGTTAGGCCTTAAGTCTGTCCTTTTAAAAAATGTGTTCTATTTTCAGTTTCTCTGTTTTCTTTTTCTTGTCATCCTGTGAATTACTTGAACATTTTTTAAGAATTCCATTTTCATTTATATATAGTTTTGAATATATTGCTTTGTATAATTACTTTAGTATTTGTTCTAGGTATGACATTATATACATACGTAACTTAGCACAGTCTATTGGTGTCATTTTACCAGTTAGAGTGAAGTATAGAAATCTTATCTCCTTTCAGGTTTCTTTACTCTTTCCCATTTGTAATTGTCTTAAATATTTCCTCTATGCGTATGAGAACCACATCAGACAATGTTGTACTTTTAGCTTCAATGTCAAACATAACTTAAAAAACTCAACAGGAGAAAAAAACATTGTATTTCCCCGTATTTTTGCTTACTTTCCTGATTTTCCAAAGTTCCTTATTTTATTGTTTCCTTTCTGTTTAGGAAACTTCCTTTAGTAAATTTTTTTAGAAGTCTACTAACAAAAATTTCTCTTAGTTCTCCTTCATCTGATAAAGTCTTGGTTTTCCTTTCATTCTCTGAAGAATATTTTCTCTGAGTATAGAATTCTGAATTTTTCCCCCCAGCCCTTATTAAATGTCGCCACTTCCTTCCAACCTCCATGATTTATGATGAGAATCTGCTATCATTTGAATCATTTCCCCTGCTGAATTCTTTCTCTCTCACTGCTTTCAAATTTTCTTTTCTTTGCTTATTTTTTGGAATTTTGACTATGATGTGTCTTGGTGTGGATTTCTTTGAGTTTATTGTGTTTGGAATTTGCTCAGCTTCTTGAATCTATAGGTTTATGTCTCTTGCCAAATTTGGGAAGTTTTCAGTTATTATTTCAGCTCCACCCTTTCTCTTCTCCATCCAGGACTTGATGTAACAAATATTAGATCTTTTGGTGTAATCCCATAGGTCCCTGAGGCTCTGTTCACTTCTTTCTACAATCTATTGTCTTTTGGTTGTTCATACTGGGTAATTTCTGTTGTTTTCGCTCCCAGATTCACAGATTCTTTCCTTTTTATATCTTCTGTTTCTTTGCTAAGACTTTCTAATTTTTAATTTGTTTTAAGCATATTCATAATTGCTTGTTGAAGCATTTTTATCATGGGCGCTTTGCAATCTATGTCTAACAGATAATCTAACATCTTTGTCATCTCAGGGTTGATATCTATTTATTGTCATTTTTCATTCAGTTGGAGATCTTTCTGTTTCTTGGTATGAGGAGTGATTTTCAGTTGAAACCTGGACATTCTCCTATTCCATATGAGATTCTGGGTCTTATTTAAACCTTCTGTTCCAGCTGGCTTTCTCTCACATCGCTCTGGCAGTGGGGGGGGGGGGGCCTGTCTCAGTACTGCCAGGTGGAGAGAGAAGTCCTGGTTTCCTGCTTATCCTTCACTGACACCCGAGACGGGGTGCTCCTCGTTCCCACTGGGGGGAGGTACGAGTTCTGGCTCCCCACTAGGCTTCCACTAACAGCTCCCTGGCCGGGAGAGATAGAAGTGCTTTGTGACTTCTCCCCACCTGGAGCCACAGGGAAGCGGGAGGGGTGACCTTGTTCCTGCTGGGCCATGGTGAAGGTCCTGACTCTCTACTAGGCCTCCTCTGACAAAACCCCTGTAGGGAGCAGGGGAGATACCGTGTCTGCCAAGTGAGGGTAGACGTCCAGACTCCCCATGTGTCTTTAGTGACCCCAGGGAGAGGTTCCTGGCTGGTAGGGATAGCAGTGCTGGCTCCCCACCCAGCCCTCTCTGACACCAGCCAGTGGGGACGCAGGAGCACCTCTTTACCTCCTGGTGTGGATTGGGTGGAGCCGGCTTCCTTCTGTGCTTTTAGCTAAAGTAGGGCAGTTATTGCGTAAAAGTTTTCTGTCCTGCGGGCTGCCCTCTCCTGGTCCTTGGCTAGAGACAGTAGGCTTTTGTCGGGCTTTTGTTCGTCTGTGCCTGTTGGCATTTCCAGAAGCCAGCTTCTTCAGCTCCAAGTTTGGGATGTATGAGGCAAAAGAAATCCCTGGGAGCACGCCCTGCGTGGCTCGGTGGGTCCCGAGGCCCCTCGTCAGCTCACCTGCTTGTCTCCACCACTCAGAATCTTTTTACATTTGTTTTATGTGCAATGTTCAGAGGTTTTCATTGTACTTCATGGGACGAACAGGGAAAAGTACATTCACTCCATCTTTCCAGAAGCAAAAAATCTGTCATTTTTGCAACTTCCCGGAAATCTATCAGTATTTCAAAATAAAAAGTTAAAAAGAAATTTTAACATAGGCATCTCCCCAATTTGTTCAAGTATCAGAATCCAAGAAAGATATCTACTCTAAAAGAAGAAAGCTTCCCATCGATTTGGGTCACTGTGTGATAAATCCCAAAGACCAGCTGTTCAGAGGCAGGAGAAGGTGGGGGTCGGCTGGGGGGCCGGTACCACTGGGATGGGGGTTTATCATGGCAGTGGTGACCAGCACCACAAACAGCACCAACAGTACCCAGAGAGTCAGGGCTGGGCAGGCGGCTTGGACAGGTCTGTGGGTGGCATCTCTGAAGTTAATGAAGCACTTTTCAAATGAAAAACCTCATTAATACTAACCCCGGGGTGGGGGGCGTCCTCCAATGCCCGACTTTGATTCTGAGGCAGATGTAAGCCCAGGAGACATGCAAGAGTAGGATGTTAGAGCCGGAAGGGTCCGTGGGGACCATCTGCCTGGCCCTCCTCTACAGCAGGAAACGAGGCCACAGCCACACAGCTGGAGCGAGACGGAGGGAAGCTGAGCCCAAGCAAGGCTGTCTGGCTGGGCGGGAGGCCAGACTGGAGGAGAGGCCCACAGTGGGGGCCCAGCTGGCTCGCGGACTCCAGGCTGGAGGAGATGGGAGCATCTGGAAAGCATCATTTGCCTCCACCAATCAGTGTTTAAAGGCCAAACAAAGCCACAGTGAGCACAGCCAGGTTAGGGTTTTTTTTTCCCTCCCAGTAGAACAGCACGTCTGGGTGTTTCATTTTAGCTCACAGCCATTTGCTGCCACAGGACTGCCTTGGGGGCCAGGGGATATGGGCTTCTTGTGATCAAAGAACATATTTACTACCCCTCTTGAGCTCCCAGAAAGTAGACTGATTTCTTGAGAACAGAAATTCACACCTGCCTCAGGAACACCAGAAATGAATCTTTCCACATTTCAATTTTTATTCTATTCCTGCACCAGGCCCTGGAATGAGTGCTGGGGCCTTGAACAAAAGCAAAACTAATCCCCAGCCCCAAGTCGTCCTCTGCCTTGTGGAAGACACGAAACAAGATGAGTGACAGACAGAAAAAAGGCACCCAGCCCTACATGGAGGCCACTCAACATGGCGGCTCTCCCTCTTCCCCGAAGCCGTCCCTTCCTAGGGTCCCTTCTGTGACTCCACCTTCCCCTGCATCTTCTCCTGTCTCACCGGCCACAGCTCCACCTGCCCTTCCCATGGTTGCTGGATGCTTCCCTTGGTTGCTGGATGCTTCCCTTGGTTGCTGGATGCTTGGTCGAGGGTCTCTTCTCTTCTCCCTCCACTCTCTTGGACCTATTCGTCCTTTCCCGTGGCTGCAGTTACCATCTCTCTGCCACCCACTTCCAAATTCACAGCTCCAGCCAAGCCCTTCCCTCTGAACCCAGACACACACATCCAACGTCACCTCTTGGATATTTCTGGGGTTCTCAGGGCTCAACCTGGTCAAACGGCACACGTGCTGTTATGGGGGAATAGTATCCCCCAAAATTCAGATGTCAAAGCCCTAACCCCCAGGACCTCAGCACGTCACTGTATTTGGACGTGGTCTTTAAAGAGGTGATTGAGTTAAAATTAGGGTGGGCCCTAATCCAATCTGACTGGTGTCCTTGTAAGAAGAGGTGATTAGGACACAGACAGGCACAGAAGGACGACCATGTAGGACACGAGGAGAAGAGCGCCATCTACAAGCCAAGGAGACAGGCCTCAGAAGGAACCAACCCTTCCCACACCTTGATCCTGGACTTCTAGCTTCCAGAACTGTGAGACAACAAATTTCTGTTGTTTGAGCCTTCAGTCTGTTATGACAGCCCTGGCAAACTTACACACACACTTTCACCTCACACCTGCCCTGCCTCCTGTGTCTCCTGCCTCTGTGAAAGACACCACCACCTAGCCAACTGCCCAAGCCAGAACGTCCCCTCTCTTATCACCCAGTCAGCCAGGGTCACGTCTGGGCAATCGAGCCTCCTAACTGGCACTTAAATCCACTAATTTCTTTCCATTTCTACAGCCCCCAACCCGACCCCAAGGCTGGTTGACCACACAATGGGCAGAACTGCCAGGCTCAGTGTGTCTCAGGACCTAACCTTGCCGAACACAACCACACAGGGCCAACCACTGGTCATCATTTCATGGCCACAGGGGTACTGCCCAGACATTACTACATAACCCATGACCGCGTCCCAAGATGTCACAGTGCTGTAGTAGTGAGAAGTGGCACCAGAGACTTGGGTATCAGACCAGTTGACATTTTTTGCAGCCACACAAGGCAATGATGCTGCAGTTTCCGAGTGACGTGTCTAGGAGTGTAAGAAGTCCGTCACACAGCTCCTCTCAACTCAGGACGACCTGGCCCTGGATTAACAGAATGCTGTCTCCATAACCAGAACACATCTTCCTTTAGGAAGTGGGAGCCTAAGGACACTGCCCACCAGGCATTGCTCCCCAGGCATTTCCTGGGCTGCTTTGCCAAGAACATGGCCTCTGGGTTTTTTGAAATGAATGAAGTGTCCACAATATCTACACGTCTGTGTGCTTTCTCTCCAGGCCTTTACAGGGTCATTTCCCAGGACATTAGCAAACAGGTGTGAGAAAAGAAGAGGTGAGGTTTTATCACCCAGAATCTTGCAACCATCATATGTGGAATGATGCTAGTATAGTCTCAGCAAATAGTAAATTTGTGGTTTGCATCACCAATGGGAGCCTAACGCAGAGTATCATGGGAAGCAGACGAGGCACCAGAGCCATGCGATGAGGCCGGTTGGAGGTGGGGAAGAAGGGGGACAGGGTCCTTCCCAAACACTCCCTGCCAGACCCTGAATAGGGTGTCAAAGACACAAGGCTCCCACCGTAGCCCGTGCCTGTCTCCTAGGACCCACTGCCAACTGCAGGAGGTGTACAGGGAATCTAGAGAAGCTGCAAAGAGTCCCATGACACATACACATGGCAGGAACCACTGATACTCAAGCAAGCATGGAAAGATGAAGAAGAGGTGCTTGCCAGGCCTACCAGGTGGGGAAGGAGAGTCCAAGGGGACAGACAGCCTGTGCAAAGATCCACAGGTATGATGGGTGCGGCTGGAGCAGAGTGGGTATGGGGGCCCTAGAGGAGCTGTGGCTGGAACAGCACGCCGGAGCCTGACCACAGAGCACATTGGAGACCACACCTATCTGCTCTGACATTATGTGGAGGGATGCCCAAGGGTGGAGCAGAGTGATGGAGTCAGGTTTGGGTTTTTAAAAGAAGCTTGGCCCCATGATCCCTGTATTCTCAAATGACAACCTCGGTTTCCCCATCTGTTAAATGGGGATAATAATAAAACTTACTTCATAGGCTTGTGACACAGAGTAAATGATTTAGTACAACTAGAAGTTCTAAGAATAGTTCTTGGCACATAGTGCTTCATCAACGCAACTTATTTTATTGTCCTGTGACTGTTATCACTTGTCAGGCCCTGAGGCTAAATGGCAGGTTCTGGAAACAATGGCCTGTGCACTTTTGATTGGTGGCCTCCCTGCTTGGAGGAGTCAGGGCTACAGTGTGAAGCTGTTTACCACGCACAGATGCCAGGACAAGGGGTGAATGGTGGCCTGAATGCCTCCGACTGCAAGCTGGCCAAGCCATGTGTCTGGACAAGGGACCACACCCACTCGGACGGCAGGCGCCTGTTTTCAATTTGCCAAGCCCTGCATTGGGAAAGAGGGTTAGGGGGAGTTTTTCTTTTCCTTTCTTCTTTTTTTTTTTTTTTTTTTGAAAGTTTTATGAGTTTATTTGAGCCAACTATTTGAGGACGTGCCCGGAAGCAAGATCTCAACAGATTGAGAAAATGCTCCGGAGAATGGCAGTTTTGCAGCTTATTTTATACATTAGAATAAAAGGAGATGTAAAGAGGGTTACATGAAATCCATGGTGGTAAGTTAAAGGGGTGGGAGAAAGCACAGCAGGGAAATCTCTGGGATTGGATAAAAAGTAAAATGGAGAGACACTTCCTTCTTTGTCATTGGTGGACACAGGACAGTTGGTATTTACAATTACAGCACAGAGATGGTATGTGGGCAACACGATAGCAGTGAGGGGTTCTGTGGTCTCCTGCTCTGGAGGTCTCGTGTTCTGATGACTGCAATTGTGCCTTTGAGGGGTTTAGAAGAGAAAAATACTCCGAAATTTCAAAGGCCTGTTATGCTAGATGTGTGAAAACAATAGATAGCCTCACTTAAAGTAAAGACTGACCTTTGCTAAGGAAGCTATGGCCCTGGGAGGTGACTACGGCCATGGCCTGCCCAGTTAGGAATTTATGATCAGACCATCCTGTGTGGTTACTATCGGTCACTGAGCTTGTCAGGCCTGCCATGTGGCCCCAGGGGGACTTTCTTAATTCAAGAAGTGAAGGTAACTCATTGTCGCCTCCATTTGTGGATGAAGGTTTGAGGCTAAGCAGAGTTCTCAGGGTGGTGTTGGTTGGGGTGCAGGGGCAAATTAGATGGGAGGTTGAGCCCCCAGGTCAGGCGGGACCCCTTCCATGGAGCACACTTCTTGGAGGAGTTAGATGCCTTTTGGAATTTCACGTTAAAGTAAAATCTGCAGAACTTTGGAAGCGAATAACCCAAATGCGTCTCCTTGGCTCTTACCTGGGCGTTGTGTTCAACAAAGAACTAGTCAAATGAGCCTGGATTCCAATCTGAATGCCCCAAGTCCTTGTGGCCAGTGGCTCCATCCCCCAGGGCGCAGTTTTCTCATCATGAACAAAGTGTGATGATAACGTAAGGGCTCCCACAACGTGAGGTAGGCAAGAGCCGGGAGTGAACAAACGTTCCGGTGGTGGCGCTAGCACCAACCCTGGTACAGAGCGGCTGCCCCAGAAATGGTGGCCATGCACTCTCCCTTCCAGGTGGGCAAAATACACACCAGTGTTTTCAGACACCTCAGATACGTGAGAAAGTTGTAATTTGACCAGAGGTTTATTTTAATTAGCAAGCAGCAGGAAAAGTTGATTCGGGAATGTCGAGTGCTTGATGATTTCCCCAGGTGGTAGGGAAAAAAAAATTAAATGACAAAAACAACCTGAGGAACATTCTGGAGGAATAAAAAGGAGAGAACTGTGAATAGCACTGCCTAAAAATAGTACAGAGTATTTTTGTAGATGGTAAAATCGGTGCCCGGGCAGAGGAAGAAAATACAGCTTCTCCAAGTTTCCATCTAGCTCTTTCTTGAATCAAGGTGGCCAGCCACATCTGGAGCGTCCAGCGGAGGGAGTGACAGCCCCATGAACCGGGGTGCTGGCTCAGTACAGAAGAAGGAGGCTTAACAATTGTCCAGTCCTTCCCATAAATTCCGAGATAGGGGCCCAACTGCAAGACCTCGCGTGGTCTCACCTCCAAGGGGCTTTTGTGTAGGCTGCATTTTAAAAAGGAAAAGACGCGCAGGCCTCCACAGAGGGAGAGGCAGAATGTGGTCAAAGTGCTTTGCAAACAAACCGGGGGGCCCTGAGCCCCCCAAGTCCCTAATTGGGAACAGGTTAGCAGAGGCGTCCACAAGGAGTCGGCCATGTGGTCTTTGACAGCGGCCTTCCCACCGAATTCTTTCCTTCTGATTTCGACATAAACCATAATAACGCCATGCAGAACCAATTACGCGCTCCGCAGAGGCGGCCGTGACTCCATTGGCATGGCGCTTCAGGACGGCCTCCTCCGTGCCAGGGCCACCCCACTGTCAGTTCTGTGATCTGCCTGTGCCCGGAGCCCACGCCTGCCTTCCCAAGGGAAAACCACACATCATTTATCATGAGCTCGCTGAAACGTTTGAGCGCTTTCGTGGGTGTTCAACAAATTGTTGAGCACGGAGATGAGCTGATCGCTGGTAGGGAGCAGCAATGGCCTCAACCACTTGGAATGGGTGGGAGGGTCCACTTCTATTAAGTGAATGGAGAGTGAGGACTTCCCCTCCAAGACAGCAATTTACAGCTGCCCTAGTGCCAACTCCAAAAGAGGTGATGCGTGGGGAGGGCAGGGTTTGCTGGAGTGGGATGGGGAGCTGGTGGTGGTGGTGGCTGCTTGGCGTCTGAGTAAACAATGCATCTGTAGGCATTATTATGAGTTTCAGCGCTGTCCTGACTGTTCTGGGCTCTGGGCAACATGACGCCCGTAGGCTCTGTGCTGAGGTTGGATGAGGGTGGCCGGCTCCCATCTGTGCCCAGCAACCCAGGGAAAGAGACCGTGCAAGCTGCCATGTGACATTTTGCAGTGTGCTCTCTGCATTTGGACAGCCTGGCTCCACCATTAACCAACCGACTGTGTGAAGCTGGGCCAGTGGTTTCACTGAATAGGGCCTCAATTTCACATCCACAAAAGGGAGTAACACAGTGTGTAGCTCACAGGTTGTAGTCGGGATGACATGAAGTAATCCAAGCAGAGGACCCAGCAGGGACTCAGCAAGCACCGGGTATTATGATTCTACTAGAGATTTCGCCAGGCTGACAAGACCTGCACCCAGCTCTTGTTAGCTTTGCCCTTTGGGCAGACTGGGAGGGGAGCTGTTTTAGGGAAATGGGAAGTATGCCTTCACCCAGCAAACATTTATTTCCTGGCTGCCTTCTAAGAACAAAGCAACGCGAAGCAAATGCATACAAATCTGTTACTCGTCAGAGCCCCCGGAGGCTGCCACAGAGAGGCCTCCCAGCCCAGTGGAGACGCTGGCCCCCAGCCCAAGCAGCAGATCCCAGGTGAGGGGTGTGGGTCCAGGGAGCTTTCTCCCATCAGGATTCCCAAGTGGAGCCTTAGTGAAAGGCCTAAGTTTTGGAAAGGGGGTGAGGGAGAGCTTGTGGCCTGCCTTATCGGCCCAATGCCCAGCTCTGCCCACCTATTGGCCTGCTAATGCTATGCCAACGGCCCCAGCCCACAGGCACGAGCCCAAACTTTTGGCCTTCTCAAGCCTGCCCCTCTCTGGCTCCTCCTTCTGGAAACTTTCCTTTCTTTACTAACTACCCATCCTCAGAGCCCCTCCAGCAAGGACTCCGTCTGGGTCATCTCCATGTCTCAGGCCCTGCCCAGCACAGGTGCCAGAATCCTGCCACCAGACCATCAGTGTCATTAGTGGGACATGGTGGACAGCAAGGAGGGGCACAGTCTCACCCAGAGCGTCCGCATCTCAGGCCACTTCCTGGAAGGTCCCTTCTTGTGCTAAATCCTAGATATGAGTTTATAGTGCTGTTATTTACATTTTTCTTGGAAGGTGGAGTTCCAGTGGAGAAACTGATGGATTTGGGTTCCAATTCAGTGTTCAAAACGGGCCACAGCCAAGTGGGATCTGGGTTTTTCCAAAGATCACTTTGGCTGGAAGGGTGGGGAGCGGGCTGTCGGAGAGGGGCGCAGGAGAATGTTGCTACAAGGGACAGACTCCGGAGGAGGACTCCCAAACCACAACGGGCAGGCGGACAGGCAAGTGGTGACCAAATCAGATGGCGAAGGGCCAGCTCTTGATTAACGTAGTGGAGGAGGGAGGTGGTGGATGACTCCCAGATTTCCGGCCAGGACCACGTGGTGCCTTTCGTCGATGTGGAATTTGCAGACAGAAGAGCAGGTTTGGGGGAAACAATGACTTCAGTTGGGACATGTTGAGTTTGAGATGCCTGTGGGACATCCAGGTGGAGATTCCTACTCACAGAAAAAGAGGGAGCTCAGAGAAGAATGGGGGCTGGAGGTCTAATTAGAGCTGTGGGTACTTACTACCAACTGGGGGACGCCTGCCCCCAGGACATTCGTTCCATCCCAGTCACCATGGTGGATAGAGGAGAGGCAGGAGGACCCAAGTGTTGCAACATCCTGACAGGATTTATAGGCAGGACGTCTTTTGTGTTTGTTTCTTCGCACTGCCTTCCAAGAGGAAATCTAAAACCCCACATTCTCATCCTGAGTGTAATTTCCAGTCATTTCCACTGACAACATTTGGTTCTTATTATCCAGCGATACTCACACAGATGTAGCATTAAAATCTTGGCTTCCTTGGATAAAGAAAACAAGATAGTCTAAAGGATTGCAGCAGGCCTCAGACATTTACGATTCCAAGAAATGACTGTTGGATAAACTCTTCTAGCGATCCATTTTCCAGTGTGTTTCTGAGTGGAGGAGAGCCAGACACTTGGTAGATTTCATCTGAACTTTTAATGGAGAAGGTCCTATGGCCTTAGGGACAAAGACCTGGACGTTTTCCTGGTCGCCCCCAGACCCGACACACACCCAGGCACACAGACAGTGCTAAGGACTTGTTGACTGAAAAAGAGAAGAAGCTGAATGTCATGAGTCAGGCAACATTGGGTTTTCTCACTTGACATTACCTTCCAAAGGTTCCAAGGGCTTATTACAGGGAAAGGTGGCTTCTATAAGACAGAAATGATAAGTATTTATATGGAACTAATGTATTGAACTTTGATGGAGAATTTTATCCTTCCCTCTGTCAAATTTCCTATTAGTGGTTTGGGGTCTTTTTGAATAACATTACTGGTATAGCATAGCATCCTCCACTCATGCTTCCCGGATGTCCCCAAATATGTATTTTGTACATAAAAGCTAACATTTATGAAGATCATCTTATATGCCAAGCACTTTAACAAATTAGCTCACTTAATTCTCGCAGCAATTCTGGGGTGATAATATGCGTATTATCCCACATTTATAGATGTGGGAATGCCACCTTGGGAAATGTAGGTCATTTTTCCAAGGGCCCACAGCTAGTGAGAGGCAGAACGGGTATCTGAGGCGGGAGAATGTGACATCCACGCCCACTTCGCCACTATCCCTGAATGCATCTAGCGCCCAGAGTCAGCCAGGTGTGGGTGGGTTGGGCCCTTACACACTATCATCCCCTCACTCCTCTCGGTAACCCTGAGAGATAGGTTGGTGTCATGATCCCATTTTACATCTGGGGAAACTGAGCCTCACAGATAAACCACCTGTCTGAAGTCACGGTAAGTGGTGGAAGCTGAACCTGGGTCTGAGGGAGGCTACCTTGCCCCTGTGTCCTCCCATAGGCCCCAGGCCCGTGCTCTTCCCTCTGCAGCCCCTTGGCTCCCATCGTTGCACGAGGACTACACAGGCTCCCACAGACAACAGCTCTCCATCTGATCCCGATAGCCTCAGCCCCGGGAACTTCTAGGATCCTCCCAGGCCTTGGTGCAATCTTGACTGTGCCAAGCGTGGCTCAGGGGACCCTGAGAGAAGGCAAAAGAGTCTGACCAGGTGCAGCTATTTCCATGTGAAGGAAGCGCAGAGCCAAACAGCAATGCCGTCCTTTTACATCCCCCACACCGCTTGTGCACATGGCCACACGAAAGGGATGGAGAGGGATCCAATTCTGTCCCTCTTCTGGGCTCGCTTGCCAGCAGGTCTGAGTCAAGGTCAAGGAAGCCTCTCTTTTCCTCCCAAGTGGAGTTTCCGTGCCCAGCCAGCTCCCTGCCCACCCACCTGGGCCTGGCAGGCAGCTTGCCAACTTACAGCAAGGCAGTGGGGTCTGTCTGCTCCCCACCTGCATGAGGCCCTGGTATGTACGCAGCCCTGTCACCTGATTGGTTAAACCACCCGTGAAACCACAGCTGGAATCATTTCAGCGTGCAAGCCAAATCATTCCTTGCTCAAAATGCTCCACGGGCACCAATTTCACTCCCGATAAAAGTCAAAGTCCTTACAGAGGCCTGCAGGTGGAGGCCTCCCCAGGGTCCTTCCTCCCCTCCATCTTGCTCTGCCTGATCTGAGACGGGTCCGAGGGCTCGTGGTCTCCAGAGCTCCCCATGGGGCTGGCTGAGGCCTTTGTGGAGCCTGCATCACAGCTCTGCTCCCCGCGCAGCCCACTTCCTTCCCCTCTGCACACCCGTGTGGATCGCAGCTGCACTCCCTAATAAATACCCTGTCCACTAACCTCCGAATCAGTCTGTCTCCCAGGGGACTCAAACAGTGACCTGTCATTCTACCTAAATGTGGTAGGATAACCTCCCCGACACGCATTGTGTCCCCTTCCTTCCCCGCTCAGTAGCTCCCATCACCATCGACACACACAGATTTGTTCATCTTGTCTGTTGTCTGTCCCCTCCTCGGAACAGGAGTACGTTCTGTTTTGTTTGCTGACTCCAGTGCCCAGAATAGTATCTGGCACTTTGAGCAGCCACTCAAAATTTGTTGAATGAATGAGTGACTGAACAGTCACGCCACCCTTGGCTTGTTGTCAATAGAACCTTCCAAATCATTTTTGCATGCTCTGTCAACGTTATGAGTACATACGGCCAAGAAGATGCTTCTTTTAGAAAATATACTCAAGGGGCTCTGGCTCCGGCTCCCACCCCTCCCCATGTTCCCAACCATGATCACGAGAGAGGCATGGGGAGCAGTCGCCTCACCGCATGAACTCTGAGGTGGCTGTCACAGCGGCTTGTAACAGCCTCCAAACCAGCCTCTGCCTAGAGAGACCAGAGGCACACGTGCAAACAGGGTGGCCAGGCCTCTGGGGTCCTGCCAAGGGTGGATGCGTGCGACACAGAACCGCCACCTGCTGGTGGGAAAGGGCACAGGCAGACAGCAACTGAGCCCATCCCGTGTCTGACAGCAGGTGTGTTTGGGGCCCTCCCTTGGCTGTCTGGATGGGGGTGCAGGTGAAAGCATCTTTGTTTTTCTGTACATTCCCATCACTCCATAAGAGTTACCTCGTGCCTCTTCGGAGTCAATCCCCATCAGCCCGTCCCAGGCAAACACAGAGAGAATGGTTTGGCCAATTCTAGCATTTCCCATACATACAATTGTACTGTCTTTTGGGCTGGGTACAATGTTTCTGATGTGTTTGATCCGTGCAACAGGGCTGGCTTGTGGCGAGGGTGGTGGGGCTCACTGGAGAAGAGGGGGTGTGGGGAAGAGCCAGGGCTTTGGACTCAGATTCCCTGGGTTGGAAACCAGCTCCCCCATCCCTAGCTGAATGACCTTCCTCAGGTTGGTGACTTCTCTGCTTCGGCTTTGTCTGTGAAATGAGGATAAATAGCAACCACACTGTTCTATGCTGTTTGGTTCCAGATGTGTCTTTTGTAAGCAACATGTAACTGGAATTTTTAAGAGCCGGTCTATGGAGAGATAGGTAATAAAGCAAATAGAGCAAAATATTAATTGTGGAATCTAGCTGGTGGGCGTATGGGTTTATACTGTACAGTTGTTTTACTGTATGTTTGAAATTTTTCATAATGTAATGTTGGGGGAAAGTGACGCAAACCAAAGCCCTCTGGAGTGTGTGTACAACCGTAATGGGCCATCAGAGGAGAGTAAAGAGGAGGGCCTCACACCTGGACCCTGACTGCCTTCCAGGCAGGAGTAAATCACTTAAGTCCTTATCCTGTCTTCTCTCAGCAGGATGGCGATCACAACATCCGGCAGTGTCATGGGTGTTGCAAGAACACCCAAGTCCAGCGCTGGGTTTGGGGCGCCAGAGGTTTCGTCACTGGGTTCATTTTTCTGCCTGAGAACCGCAGGGAGTGTGTCGTGCTCCTGGTCACCAGCAGATGGCGCACTCAAAGCAAGCAAGGATTTTCAAGGCTGGCTTTCCTTTGGGAATATTTTTTTTATTTTTAAGATTTTATTGGGGAAGGGGAACAGTGTGTTTTTCCCAGGACCCATCAGTTCCAAGTCAAGTTGTCGTCAATCTAGTTGTGGAGGGCGCAGCTCCCTGGCCTATGTGGGAATCGAACCGGCAACCCTGTTGCTCAGCGCTCGCGCTCTAACCAATTGAGCCATCCAGCCGCCCTGGGAATATTTTTTATAATGATGCAAAGTCAGAGTGAAAGCAAGCCTCTCCGCGTTAGCCCTATGTTCCAGGCATAGAAACGTGTTACTGATAACAGCAGGGCCACGTCCGTACCCACAGCACCCAGAGCTGCGCTGAACAGAAACCGAAGTTCCTCGTAGAAATACAAGAGACGGGTTTTAAAAATGGTTTTTTGGTCCACAGTGGGAAAATAAAGTTGAAGGGTACTTCTGAAGCAAGGAGTATACTTTTTTAATAAATGTGACTCTTCAAGGTTATTGCATTGTACACATAAATGAGTCTGAGAGGAAGAAAGTGCCTTTTTCTTTATCGACTTTTTGTATTAAATTGTGTGAAATAATCTTCAGTGACATGGTTTGTACAGGCTTCCTTCATATGTTTTTTCCTGGTGATAAAACAAGGAGAAAAACAATCAGCAAAATAACTGGCTCCCTAGATAGTGTACGTGTGTGTGTGTGTGTGTGTGTGTGTGTGTGTAAAGAGCCCATGCAATGTTTTATCAGTGTGTTATCCCCAGGATACAGGATGCAGTCAGGCTCAGTGAGCTCACGAGTGAAGGAAAGGGGCGTTTCATCACTGAAGAGCAGTGAGCGAAACTTGGGGTATCTCAGAAGTCCACCTCCACAGGTGTGCCTGCGAAGGTATTTGCTCTTCCCATTGGATTTCTCTCAAGGCTCCATGTCGGCCCAGAAGTGACCGACCGACGAAGGACCCGCTGGTAACCTGATGTCTCACTGGAGAAAATACCAGTGGGTCCCATCTGAGTTCAAGCAAGAGCTTGATGGACAGATAGATACATAAGTAAATAAATAACGTGGTTTTTAGTGAACAGTTTACCTACTGATCTGCATTTGACATTGTCCATAGCAATGAGCAAGAGACTCTAGGCTTATCAGCAGCCCAGGCGCCCCTTCTCTGCCAGGAGAGCCCTCCCTCAGGGGCAGCTGGCACCATCCTCCTCCACCTCCAGGCCCACCAGCTCCCTCCACTGGGCTCCCAGCGCCCTCCCCTGGGCTCTGTATACTCCTTTACCAGCATCTGTGTCTGCGCCGCTGGGAGGGGTGTTTACAGGATGGTGACCCAAAGGAATCTGTCACTGGTCCATGTGAGGACCAGTGGTTTCCAAGCCTTTAATGTCTGGCTTCTTAGTTCTTGTCCCTTCTCCCCTTTCTGTACTGGGAGGTGGTGCCATGGCCTAAACACTGCTGCTATGGAACCTCTGGTGAAACGTGCACCAAGGGTCCTGGGCCCTTTGAGTGTGGGAAAGATTTGGGGAGGAGGGCCAGGGGTCCAGGAAAGCATGGTGCCTGCTCTCTGGGCCCTGCACGGTCAGCACGTCCTTGCCTCCCAGCCTGGTCCCCTGTGGCAGACCACCCCCACCCACGTCCCCCACCTTGACCCTAACCCGTCCCAGCCCCCTCTGCCCTGGCCAGATCCCCGGCAGCACTCACTGCAAAAGCTGCTCCTTGGCCAGGCTGAGGTTGCTGCAATCCAGGGCTCTGCGCAGGTCCCGCTGCTGGCGCTGCTGCTGCCGCTCACACAGCAGAGTGGCACGGGCGCCCTGAAGCCTCCGCCGGTCCCAGTCCATGTCTCGCAGGCGCTCTTCTTCCTGGAGCCTCTGGAGAGAGGAGAGGTGACTCACCACCACCTGTCCCCAGAGAAGAGCCCCAGGGGGTCCTCTAGGAGATCTGGCCTCTCGGTTTACAGATGGGGAAACTGAGGCTCAGAGAAGGGGGAGGTAGGTGAGCAACGTCATGCAGGAAGTCAGGAGACACTGCCCCCATCATTCCAGGGGGCTCAGCTACGTCCCACACTTGGGAGGCACTGGGACACGACCAGTGGGCAGGTGGCTCCTCCTGCCTGAACACGGGGACCGCCTGGTCGCTTCTAGAACGTACTGAGGCTGCAGTCCCACCCAGGGACAATGGGTTCACCATCTTGGGGGTGAATTTCTGCACCTCAGCTCAGTCCTCACCGCCTTCCAGACTCTTCTAGAAGAACCTACCAATAATGCCGCCCTCCCTAGCCTCCCCTTCAAGAGGACCCCGCAAGCTGCCACGCTGACACCCCCCCCCCCAGCCCCGTGGCCGTGGATCCTCAGTCTGAGCTCCTGTCCACACCAACTCGACTCATGCTCTGGGCCCCCGTGCTCTCTGCCCCCCAGACATGGCGCCAGCAAGTCTCCGGCATCAGCGTCTCCCTCTACGGCGTTACTCTCGTGCAGTGACCAGAAAGCTGCTATTTCTACAATCGGAAAAACAAACAGCGTTCCTGTGACCCCATGTCCCCCACCAGCTACCACCCCGTTTCTCTGCACCCCTCACAGCAAACCGCCTTGAAAGAGTTGTCTGCATTTCTGTCCCCACGTCCTCCTGTTCTCCTGAGCGTTCTCTCGGGCCCATTCGACAGGCATCGCCCCCACCCGTCCCCCAGAGATGCTCCTGACCGAGTCCCCAGGGACCCTCACGGTGCTGGATCAGCGTCCAGTCTGCAGCCCAGCAGCGGCGCTTCATGCAGGGGACCCCACTCTCCTGCCCAAACATCCCCCTCATGTGGCCCCAGGTCACCACCACTGCGTCCCTTCCACCTCTGGCTGCTCCCTGTTAGTCCCCTTTAGCCCCCCCTTTAGTCCCCTCTTTATAAACAGAGGCAGGAGGGTCCCGGGGCTCAGTCCTTAGATCCTTTCTCCTCTGTCTGCGCCCCCTCCCTGTGTAATCTCATCCAGGCTCACTGCTTTAAATACTGTGTGGCCTTGACTCCATGTTTATAGCTCCAGCCCAGGCCTTGTTCTGAGACCCAGACTATTCATCCAGCTGCATTCTGGAATTAACCTGGAAGCTGGGCTAGCAACTATTACTTGCCCCCAAGTAGTCATTGTTTTCCTTCTCCCTTAACAAAAGAAACCACCAGCACTTCACTGCCTAGAATAAACATTACATTTCCAGCCTCCTTTACAGTTAGGGACAACGTTGTTTTCCAATAAATGTAAATGGAAGTGTCTCTAGTATTCTTCCCCATTCCTTGTCCCTGCTTGCTGGCATACGCGTGCGATGCCTGGAGCTCACACAGCCCTTTGCACTCACAGGTGGGAGCCAGGTGCTGAGGATGGTACAACTTCATTCAGTGACCATGGAGCTGCTGTACGAGCCCGGGACTGTTTTCCTAACGATTTAGTCTACATGTAAGGGATAAAGTTCTATTTGTTTGACATGCTACTGGTTATTTGCGGGTTTGGGACATGTTTAGGAAAGCTGAATCCTAGTAAATAGAGATGTCTGATGGCCACTGCACACTGAACCCCAAACACACTTGTAACTTCCACTCCCTCTCCCAACCTATTCCTCCCATCTCCGTAAATGCCAGCTCCATCCTCTTGTTACTCAGGCCAGAAGGCCTGGGGGAATCCTTAACTGCTCTGTCTCCCATACACCGTGGCAACCCTTCAACCAATCCTGTTGGCTCTCCCTTCAAAATAGATCCAGAAGCAGACCACGTCTCAGCACCCCCACTGCCAGCACCCCGGACCCAATCAGCGTTAGGTCTCACCTTGCCCAGTGCCACAGCCCCACCTCCGCCAAGGATCTCCCTTCTTCCCCCCCCCCCCCCCCCCCCCCCCCCCCCCCCCCCCGCCCCAGGTCACCGACAACACAATGGCGGGAGAGATCCTGTTCAACTACGTCAGATCACATCACTCCTCTGCTCCAAACTGTCCAATGTCCCCCATCCCAGTCACAGAAAAAGCCAGTCTTCCCCAGTGGCTTGCCAGGACCTCTTCCGGCCACCGCCCGTCACTGGTCTCTGAACAGGTCAAGGTGGCCCTGCCTCCAAGCCTTTGCCCTTGCAGTTCACCCTGCCTGGTCGTCCTTTCCCCAGACGTCCTTTCCCCAGACATTGGCATGGCTTGCTCCCTCCCCTCCAATGTCACTTCTCAGTCCCCCGGCGACCCTTGCTCCCCTTGCTCCAGCCTTACTTTCCTCACTACCTGATCTATGTCACACACATACAGCATTGGCCCTCGTCATCTCCCCCACTAGAACGGAAGCCCTTGAGGGCGGAGTGTAACAGCTGCTGTAACCAGGAGGGTGGGGGGAAGGCGGCTGGTCATGGGGAGAAGGCGGCAGGAGCGCAGAGAGCCGCTCACGCGGGCAGCAAGCTGGAGGGGCAGGCACCAGCTTCTCCTGGACTTGCTGCTTCTGAACGAGGCGGATCTGCTCCAGCTGTGCCCGGGTCATGCCTTTCCAACGGTCGGGGACCACGCGGTGGGGCCCAAAGGAGCTGGCTGCCTGCTGCGGGTTCTCGGAGAGCAGGTCGCCACGCAGCAGGTTGGAGATCTCGGCCAGGTTGTCCTCTTGTTCCTGTTTTTTCTCTAGACTTCTCCTTTCCGCTGACTCCGTGACCTACGCAGGCGAGGTAAGAGGTTAGGGAAGGTGCTCTGAGTGACCCCAAGAAGACTGAGGCACAGGTCGGCACATCTCACCCGGGGCCCTTGAAGGAAGAGTGCACGACAGGGCACCTGGGACCGCGTGGGATGGGGGTGGTAGACTTGCCAGGAACGGATGGGGGCGGCCCTGGGGTCCGGCTGCCAGGGCGATGCTGGGCGTGTGGGCGGGGCTGAGGGAATCGCCACCTGCAGGCTGTGTGCAGAGTTGCATGGGTCATAGAACCCATTTGCCAAAGCAAGGAGCTGCCTTCCTGGGTGGGGCTGCCATCTCCCCCTGGCTTGGCCTCACTCACCCCGGGGCAAATAAATTCCTGCTCAAGTGAGGGTGATAAGTGGAGGGACCGGCCCTGGCTGTGTGACCTGGAGCAAGTCACCTCCCCTCTCTGGGCTGCAGTCATTTCTGTGTCTAATCCACAGGAGGTGGATTAAGAGACATTCACCAGTGTTACCAGTTCTCTTCAGTCATGAACAGACAGGACACTCTGCAATGTGCTGGGCACACAGCCGGTGCTCATAAAATGGCCAGCTCAACTGCATCAAATAAGCGTGTGTTTTTCAGTTGGACAGGTACGAGTTCAAATACTGGACCTGCAGCATTTGGAAGTCCAGTATTTGAATTTGCCAAGGCAAATCAGATTAGCACTTGGGTGTCCCTGGGAAAATCAGTCGCCCCCGCCCTCCAGCCTGTTTCTTTACCAGTTAAATTGGGTTGATTATACCCCCTCTGGAAGGGCTGTTGAACACAGTGACTAATGAGAGCAGCCAATTGTTGCTAGGATTAAAATAACGGCTCTTGTTGATGAGTCCTGAGAATGTGCCAAACATTCCCAAACGTTACATGCATTACCTAAGCTAATCGCACAACAGCGTCTGGAGCGAGTGTGATTGCCATTACTGCTGGTCACTAAACATGGACAGTGCTCTTTCTGGGCAGGTGGCAGAATCGCCCGTCCCTGCCCTCTTTGAGTTTGGCCGAGGCAATGTGAGCCGAGGTGACTGGGACACTTCTGAGAGGACGTGGAGGGTGGGAGGAGGGGTCGCATGCCTTCTCTGTTGTGCTGCTACAGTCCTCCCCATGGAGGCGGCTCCATCCAGGGCTAGGGCTCCAGAGTGACAGTGAGGAGGAGCAGAGCCCCTCGGCCAACTGAGATGGACACACAACATGACAAACATCAACTCTGGGTTTTAAGCCACCGAGATTTAGGAGGTGTTTCTCATTCTAACTGCCATAGGTAGGTGTCATCATTATCTCCATTCTCTGGATGAGAAAACTGAGGCACTTAAGTAGTGTTTCCAAGGCTACCTCTTCTCTAAGAGTCTGGTCTTATACCTGAGCAGCTAAGCTCTGGTGCCTGCACACTGCACCCTGGCTCCACAACGCCTCTTTAATGAAACGCACACTCCTCGCCAAGAACCGGGGGCTCTCACGTGTGTCTCCCCTGCTGAACTGGACTGACCTGCTTGGAATTTTCTTTTGAGGACAGTTATCTATGCCCTTGTATTAATGTCCCAGGCTAACTAACACAGCTTATTTCTAGTTAGGAACAGAGCTGCTGGCTTTTCCCAGTGCAGGGGACATTTATGAAGGTGCTACATCCACGTGAAGAGTTACGAGACCTGAAAGCTCCAGCACATTGTAGGTGCTCACTAAAAAGTCTACTGAACGAATGAATGAATGACTAAATCGATTTGGCAAAACGCATACCAGTGCCCAGCAGGAGGCCCCAGTGAATATCTGCTGAATTGAGTAATGAGCGAGGGAATCAATGAATGACTGGATGACCAGCCAATAGTAGACTAAGAATCAAGAGCCCCATTCTGCCATTAATTTGCAAAGGACCTCCCCTGTCTGGGCCTCCTCTGCAAAAGGACCTCCTGCAGCTGGCTGGTCGGTGACCTGGGCTCCAAGTGCCTCCGTGGTCTGCCATTTGGTTACCCACTCCCCATCCCCCAGGCAGATGGCCCTCCTTGTTCCCCCCACCACACACAGTTGAAAAGCAACATTTTCTCTGGTCTCTGGTCCAGCCTCTCCAGGATGTCTGACCACATACCCTGATCAGAAGCCCCCAATTTAGCTTGTGTCTCCAATATATTTAGTTCACAATATGGTACTAATAGACCATAAAAATAGCATGTACTTCGTAATACGTGCACACGCACGCACGCACGCACAGGAATTAGAAATGATGAGGTTAAAAAGACACATGAGCAGAATTCTGACATCTTCCTGCTCTCCAGTGGACCATCTCACGTGCTCTGCTTTGCAAACCACAGTCCTGGTCAACCAGCTAATCTAATAATTGAATCCAGGCCAAGCCTCCCCCTTCCCCACCTCCCCTCCGAAATAGAATTATATGTAAAAAGAAAACCTGGAAAGGGAATCTAATTTCCAAAAGGAACAGAGAACTTGAAGGGACTTCAGCATGGGCTCAGTGAACAGGGGAGTGTTTGTGAGGAAGGTGGGTAGAGTTTAGGGAGAAGGGGGCTGTCAGGCAACCCCCAAAGTTTGCACAAATCATTATCATAATAGTTGCTCTCATCGCTGAGTGCCTGTGGACCTGTTGTTGGTGAAGGGGAACTCTGAGAGGTGGTGAAGAAGAATTGAAACAAGACCAGGCGTCAAAGCAGCGCTAGCTCACATCCATCCAGGTAGCTGTCACTGCCCTAGTATTATAGAAGAACCTGAGGTTTAGAATCCCCCCATCCCCACCCCCAGCCAGGTTGCATGGCTAATTTTGTCGGGTTTCACACCCAGATTCAGAGCTCAGGAGCAGAGGCTGGGTCTCATCCATTTCTGTAACCTGGGTAGCCCCCCTACAAGACCCCATCAGAGACAGAGCTGGGGGCAGGGGGAGCTGGGGCCACACCCCGGGGAAGTGGCTGTGTGCTTGTCCTCCCCTCCAGACAGAGCCCTGCATACCTGGCTCTTGTTGAATTCTTTCACAGCTGCACAGACGGCCTTTCTGGTGGTGCGTTCCAGACTCTGTAAATGTTTGGCTGTTTCATCAAATTGCAGCCTTGTTTTCATGTAAAAGTCCTCTGAATAGAAGCAAAACACAATCAAACTTTGTGTGCGCACTCAGAGCTCCCTCCCAAGGCGTGTAGAGCGCCCTGGGGAATGTCCAATCAGGCATCTGCTTCTTATCATGCCCTCATCCACAGAATGGGGGGGATGCCTCTGAAGGCTGTTTGGAGACTTCAGTGAGTTAATTCAAGTACGAAAGCTCTCAGATCACTGCCGGGCACTGAGTGTCAGCAATCACTGGTATGGATTAGTAATGTCTGCTGTGGTCCTGGGAAGGGGAGCAAAGGACCCCTTACCATTCCTAATTTATCAGGAGGCTGCTACATCCTTACAGCAAGCAAGGGATAGTGGGAGCCCAGAAAAAGGGGAGCTCTGCCATGGGAACCAGATGGGGCTCCCCAGAGGAGAGGGTGTCAGGTAATAGATACTCATGGAGTGGCAGAAGGGCTTTGCCAACGAGGAAGAGGAAGAGGATAAGGGGTCAAAAGTGAAGCGTCCAAACAGAAAAACATAAAGATTTGGAGTCAGACAGAGCGGCTCCTACCCCAGCCCAGATAGCTCTGTTAACCTGGGCGACTTATTACTCAACCTTTCTGAGCCTCCAGCCCTCACCTGAGGCAGGACAACCCTACTTTGCAGGGTTGTTAGATTTTTTTTAAAAAAATTATTAATCAGAAGTTTCTTCATATGATGTTTGTGCCTGTAGGTTTTTTCAATATCACCCAAAATAAAGACCAAACTTCACTGGTGAATTTCTGGCCTCGGCTCACCTTCAACTTTACCTCTCACCTTTCATTTGCTTGTCCATTTATTTAACATAGAGCCATCGAGAGCCTTATGTGGGCTGCACACTCTGCGGGGAACATACTAGTATGTAGGGATGAGTAAAACAAAGGGCTTTCCGGCCTTTCTGGAGCTCACTGTCCAGGAGATGAGATAGAAAATAAACAAATGAACTCTGAAGTAGGCATATTACGACAAATTGTGACCGTGCTATATAGGGGGAGGCTCCTAAGAGAGAAAATGTTGGGAACACCTGACTTTAGGTAGTTGGACGGTGGAGAGTAAGCAAGAGCTTCTCTAGGAGGAAGTGACATTGAAGCTCAATCCTGAAGGACATAGGAAGTTGGATGGAGAGGAGGTGCAAAGGTTCTGAAGTGGGGAAGAATTTGTCAGGATCAAAAAGTGAAAGAAAGTTGCAATGGCGGGAACAGGGAACACAGTGAATGGGGCAGTGGGGGTGTAAGATGACACTGGAGGGTTGAGCCGTGGCCCCACTGTACAGGCCTTGGAGGCTAAGGGCAGATTTTGCATTTTATTCCATAGGTAATGGGAAGCCATTAGAGGGTTTAAGGCTGGGATGGAGGGAGTGGGGGTGACATTGTTCAACTCGACATTGTTTTAAAAAAACACTCTGACTGCTAACTTGAGAATGGACCAGAGAGGGGCAAGAAAGAAAGTGGAAGACAATTAGAAAGCCCTTGGTGTGATCCATCCAGGTGAAAAAGGTTGTGGCTTGTGCCGCAGTGGTGATGGTAGGGATGGGAGAAGTGGATAGTCCAAAACATAGAAAGGAGGTAGAGAGACAGGAGTTGAAGGTGCCCTGGAGATGAGAGCAGGTAGAGGAGGACCCCCCAGTTTCTGGCTTGACTAAGAGAAGGAGGTGTCATTGACTGAGGGGAGGAAGACGGAGGGAGGAGCAGACCCGGTGATAAATGCAGGGTTAGTTTCCATGACGTTGTGGGATTATCTGGTGAGATGTCCAGGAGGCAGTTCAAGGACCAAATCCATGGTGGAGACAAAGGCTCTCAACCAGAGATGGAAAAGCGGAGCACCTGAGAGACACGTGAGATTTTTAAAGGCCTGTGAGTGATTATTTCAACAAATATTTATCTATGTGGCAGGAACTAAGGATAGAGCAGTGAATAAAACAGACAAAATCTCCTGCCTTCATGGAGTTTAGGAGATGACACTGGGGAGAGGGATGATGAACACATGACCATATAGTATGTCAGTGATCGGGGCTAGGGAGAAAGAGAAAGCAAGCAAAAAGATAGGGAAGGTGGGTGTGGGGGAGGGGACAGGGCTGCCATTTATAATACCGGTCAGGGGAGGCCTCACTGGTAAGATGCTATCTTAGCAAAGACCTGAAAAAGGTGAGGGGGCAAGCCATGCAGGTATCTGGGGATATCAGGCAGAACAACCCATAGGTGCAAAACACCCTGAGGCAGAAGTGAGCCTGACACACTCCAGTTCTGGGGATAAAGAGGAAGGCAATGTGGCAAGGATGGGATGGACGAAGGGCAGCATCGCAGGAGGTAAGGTCAGACGGAAGGTCTTATCGGTCTTTGAAATAGATTTGATTTTTATTGAGTGAAATGAGAAGCTATTGGAAGGTTCTGAGCAAAGGCTCTAGCTTAACTTTAGTAGGATCAATGTGGCTGCTGGGTTGAGAAGAGACTGTAGGTGGGACAGCGACAGAAGCAGGGAGACCAGTGAGAGGCTACAGCAATAACCCAGCTGAGAGATGTTGATAGCTTAGTGCAGAGTAGTAATAGCAGAGGTGGTGAAAGGTACTTGAAATCTGAGATGATTTGCTGCTGGACTGGATGTGGCATTTGAGAGAACGGAAAGAGTCAAGATGACTTGAGGTTGGGGGCTAGGCAACTAGAAGAATGGAATTCCCATTGACGGAGGAGGAAGGTCAGGTGTGGGGATGATGAGAGTATCTTACTGGACTCATATTGACATAGGCTGGACCCATGTATTTCCCCCATCTTGCCAGCCGACTAAGCACATTAGATTCTGAGTTACTGAGGGCTCTAGCACTCACTGGAACCCTGATAGAGCGCAAGCGCAGAAAATGTTTCCCGCATGACTGACGTGTGATGTTTAAATCCTGGAGCACAGGTTCTGATGTCTCTCTCCCCATGGGGCCAAAGCAGCACATTAGTAGGACTCAAGAAACAAAACAAAACAAACACGGGAGTTGATTTGTTGAAGAAAGTATTGGAACCAATATGTCTTTCTGTTTCATTACCTGCACGTTTTTGGTCGGCTCTGGCATCCTTCCATTCCCTTTGCTGTTGCAAAAACCATTCTCTGTTTTGTTCTTCCTGGAATTTCTTCCTCTCATGGAAGTTTAAATCCTCTCCCATGAATCTCTGCATTCCCGACACGGTATTCTGAACGTCTTTATCTGACTGCCAAGCTAGAAGGTCTTTCTTAAGGGATAGGGGGTCAGAAAGGTCAAATTCTCGGCGAGTTTCTGGCTTCTGATAGCTCTGTTGAAAGTCATTAATAGCCTTGCAGAGATTTTTCCTGTCTCTTCTTTCCCGACCTTCTAATATGCATGTGATTTTGTCATTTTGCCTCATTTCAGCAGCTAGAAGAGACATAGCATAACTATAAGCTTAAGATTCAGAGGGAAAAATAAATTTGAATCCACTTTAAAACATAATTTTAGTGGTTCTAGAAGACATACAACACTCCAAAAAGGTAGCATAACCATTAAAGGATTAAAATCCTGAACATACAAAGAGCACCTATAAATCAATTAAAAAAAGAAAACAAACAACACAACCAACAAATAGGCAAAGGATAGGAACAGGCAAATCACTATAAAGAAACCTAAATGATCAATAAACTTTTCAAAAGATGATCAACCTTACAAGATGGTTAGAAATATCCAATGAATTGGCAAAATATTTAAAATGCTAATAATAGCATGTATTCAGATGTGGGGAAATGAAATTTCTCATTCACTGTTTGTGGGAGTGTACCTTGGTACACTTGTAACTTTGGAAAGCAAGTTGCCAATATCCCATAATACTGAAAACATGTATATCTTACGGCCTAATAATTCTACTTCTAGGTATCTCTCACTCATGTGCGCAGGGACATACGGCATGGATAGTCACTGCAGCATTGTTTGCAATTATAAGAAAACTGGAAAAATCTAAGTCTAATCTAATGGATAAAGAAATTGTGGTTAATTCATATAACAAAATATCATAAACCAATTAAAATGAATGTTCTATATGTAGATCATGGATTAATTTTTTAAAAACCGACAATATTCAATTGCTTAAAAGTTGCAAAAGGATCCATTCACTATGACACTATTTATGTAAAATTTTAAAACACACAAAAAACAATTTTACATCGTGATGGATACATACATAAACAGTACAAGTACAAAAAACATGCATGGGAAGACACACACCTCTGAGAAGGGAGGAAGAGGAAAATGATGAAGTGGGGAATATACATATATATATTCTCAAAAAGCATTCTTTTTTTTTAGTATATGTGCTGCCAAAGCGAGCACACAAAAAGCATTCTTAATATATGATATCTAAAAGCCAATTTGGCAAAACTTTAACATCTAATCTAGTGGGGACATATATGTCTGTCACATCATTTTTGTTAGTTTGGATTATTTTTGAACTAAAAATAAAAAAGGTAAAACATTGAGAAAATATAGAATGGTATAAAGAAGAAAATAAACTTCACTCATAATTTCATCATTCCCACATTACCAGTGTTAACATTTTGGCATATTTCCTTTCTGTCTTTTTCTAAGCATATCTTTTATATATCTTTAAACTTAATTGATAATCCATTATATATATACAATTTTGTGTCTTGCTTTTTTCTATTTTTTTAAAGATTTTATTGCGGGAAGGGAACAGGAATTTATTGGGGAACAGTGTCTATTCCCAGGACTTTTTTTCCAAGTCAAGTTGTTGTCCTTTAATCTTAGTTGTGGAGGGTGCCGTTCAGCTTCAAGTTGTTGTCCTTTCAGTCTTAGTTGTGGAGGGCGCAGCTCAGCTCCAGGTCCAGTTGCCGTTGCTAGTTGCAGGGGGCGCAGCCCACCATCCATTGCGGGAGTGGAACCGGCAACCTTGTGGTTGAGAGCCCACTGGCCCATATGGGAATCTAACCGGCAGCCTTCCGCGTTAGGAGCATGGAGCTCTAACCGCCTGAGCCATCGGCCGGCCCTCCATTTTTTTAAAAACGGAGAAAATAACCAAATTTAGTATGTATGTACATCTGGGGGTTCCGTAAGGTGGGCCCTCCTGCTTTTTACTATTTTAAAAATCCTTATAGTGCGTTAAAAAAAAATAAGCTGAAATTATAGCACATCATTTAGGAAAATGAATTATATTTGAAAATTTTATCTCAGAGCTAAAACACTATTATTTGAACCATATCTAGTTCTGAGTCAGCTCAGGGGTGTGAACTGGGAGGGTGTGTGTCAGCGAGTGTACAGAGCAATCCCTGACAGAAGGTCTTGAAATTTTTGGCAGAGAATATATATGGTTTTTCCATATCCTGTTTTTTGTGTTTTTTTGGAAACATACATTTATCTTCAAAATATATTTCTTACAACTCACGTTGAACTCAATAGCTGCTTTTAAAAGAGGAAGCATTGGCTCATTAAGTTAATTGAGCACAAGGAATTATGACATTTTAAAAGAAGCAAGAGAGTGAAAATGACAAGTTTTTTTATACAGAGGGTGCCAAAAAATGTATACACATTTAAAGAAAGGAAAAAACTGTATTAAAATTGTAATACTCAATATATACAGATAACAAAAGATGAATACAAGTCATATGTAAACATGCTTTTGGCACCCCCGTTATGGGAAGAAATGTGGACTGGCCCACAGCCTTAAACCACTAGGTAGGCATTTAAGAAATGCTCACCAAAGGTTTCATTTCTGGCTTTTTCAGTTGCTTCTTTTATCTTCTGGTCACGAACCTGAACATCCCAGGCTTTTGTATCTCCCTGGAATGGAAAATAAGGGGAGAAGAGTTAGAGCCAAATAATTTCATTCCGTTATTAACAATCCTACTTATCTTTTCATCCTTGCCCCACTGTCAATGAGTTGTCTTAGGTACACGTCAGGTCTTTCCACACTTATATGCCTTTGCTTATAGTTGGTTCTTTCGCCCGTCCTCTTAACTTTCCTCAGAGCTTCCCTCCCCCTTATCTAAGTTAACTCATCATCAGAACATTGTATAGGTAACACCTCCGCTGGGAAGCCCTCTCAGATCTCCTCTTCCAGCCCTAATCTGTGCTCTTCTCCCTTACAGCACCAATTCCACCATGGAATTTTAATGTCTGCCTCCTCACTGCAAAGTCAAGCACTGCCTTATTCCTCATCTCCCGGGCCCAGTCCAGGCTTGCCACAAAATAGGAACTCCACTGGCATTTGTCAAATAAATGGACTGGAAGGAACCCCTGGCAATGTAGAAAATCTGGCTCAGAGGGAGAACCCTATTCTAGTGTCTCTTTGGCCACTAACTCCAGGCAAACGCCCTCCGCTCTTTAGGGCTCCATTTGCCTGCCTGGCAAGTGAGAGAATTTGTTATTCGTTAAGTCTCTCTCATTCTCAGAATAGTCAGTGTATCTAACCATAACAGTTTTCCGCGGAAAACCCTGGAGCCGTTTGCAGCTGTGCTTGGATCAAACGTTTTATTCCAAGGCTTTATCTCCTTTTCTCTCCAGCCGCCCCGTCTCGCCCCCCACCCGCGCCTCCACATTTCCTCCTGGCCCCTTTCCCTAACGGGCCCAGGATCTCACCCCGATGATCCTGTTCCTGGCGTTGAATATCCGTTTCTGCCTGCACAGCTCCCCAACTCTCCTCGTGGCCAAGCCGGAGTCTTGCCCCAGGTCCTTGGGCAGCACTACCTGCATGACTGGGAATCGCCAAGAAATTCTAAGATGACTTAAAACATGCGAGACAAAAAGGGAAGACAACAAAAATAGGAGAAGCTGTAGCCCAAGCGAGGCTGGCTCCCTAGTAGGGTGGGCCGGTGGGATGCGAGCCTGCTGCCCAGCCTTTCACTCCGGTCGTCTCCTACCGCACCGAGGGGCGAAGACCCGGTTTCCTGGGACATGTAAACAACCCGGTTGCTAAGCAACGGCGCCGCGCTCGCCGTGTGCTCGCTCTCCTCTCGCGAGATTGTACGAGGCCCTTCCCGCGCTTTTCCCGCCGGCGTGTGAGGACGCGGCTGAGGCGAGGAGGGCGCAGCCATGGGTCACTTGGAGCTACTGGTCGTGGAGAACTTCAAGTCGTGGCGGGGCCGCCAGGTCATTGGCCCCTTCAGGCGATTCACCTGCATCATCGGCCCCAACGGCTCGGGTAACTGGGACCCAGAACGGCTGCGCCCGCCCCAGGCGTCCGGGAGGGGGCGTGGGGGCGACCGCACGGCCCGGGCTCGGCCTCCTCCCGCCGGGCCTGACCCTCGGGGACACCCCGGGCCGTGCGCCCTCCCCGGAGCCCGTCTTAGCGTCCGTCCGGGGCGGCCTCGGGGCGACCGTCGCGCTCATCCGGCCCCCGCCGGGCTGTCGCCGGTGCTCGGCCGTCGCGTGTCCCCGTCCCCGTCCGTCCTCAGTCCAGGCCGGCCCGGGAGCGCGGGCGGGAGGCCGGACTTGGCGCCCAGGCGCCCGCACTGCCCTCGGGGCCGCTCCCGCTGCTGCGCCCACGCAGGGGGCTCCGCCCACGGGGGGCTTCCCCGCGGGCTGTGGGAGCGCGGGATGGCGGACGACGGCCCACGTGCCCGGTCCGCCTCCGGGCGCCCGCAGCGCGTGCTTCCCCGGCCGCAGGCCCCCGTGGACTGGGAGGCTCCGGTCCGCCCGGCGACGGTCGGGCAGCGAGAGCGGGCGCGCGGGGAGCGGGGGGCGGGGCGGGTGTGCGGGAGGGCGGGGCGCGGGGAGCGGGACGGGTGTGCGGAGCGGGGGGCGGGGCGGGTGTGCGGGAGGGCGGGGCGGGTGTGCGGGGAGCGGGGGGCGGGGGGCGGGGCGGGTGTGCGGGAGGGCGGGGGCCGGGGGGCGGGGCGGGTGTGCGGGAGGGCGGGGCGGGTGTGCGGGGAGCGGGGGGCGGGGGGCGGGGCGGGTGTGCGGGAGGGCGGGGGCCGGGGGGCGGGGCGGGTGTGCGGGAGGGCGGGGCGCGGGGAGCGGGGCGGGTGTGCGGGGCGGGCGCGCGGGGCGGGTGTGCGGGGCGGGTGTGCGGGGGCCGGGGAGCGGGGCGGGTGTGCGGGGGCCGGGGAGCGGGGCGGGTGTGCGGGGGCCGGGGCGCGGGGCGGGTGTGCGGGGGGCCGGGGAGCGGGGCGCAGGGCGGGTGTGCGGGAGGGCGCCGCGCCCACACGCCGTCGTCGGAAGGGCCCCGCCTCCCCGGGCAGCGCCCTCCCCGCGCGCGCCCGCGGGTTCTCCCACCACAGCGGGCCGTGGACACCGCAGTGACCCCCGTGCGCACCCCCGCGCTCTCCCCGCCGCCCCCACCCGCGTCCCTGGCGCCCACTGCGCCGCCCACGCTCGCCGGCCACCTTTCCACGGGCGGCGCGTGGCAGCGTGCTCAGTCCCGCTTTGCGAGCCCCACCGCGTGACGCCGAACGGCCCCCGCCACCCCCGAGAGCCTGTCCCCGCGCGGCTCCCGAACTGTTTAAACGGCGCCAGACGTGGCTTCCCCAGGACCGGTCACTTCTCCTGGCTCAGAAGCGCGCACTGGGCCCTCACGGCGCGTCCCGAGGTTCCGGCGAAAATGCTTTTGCACGTGACCCGCGTGCATCGTCCCGACACCCAGGCTCCCGGGACCGCGCCTCCCGCTCCCGTCACTGGTGACCGACTCGCCGGGGCTGGAACCACAGAGAGCCGGTCGCGGATTATCTCACCACCGCCCTCTCTGCCATCTCTTCACGACAGACCCTTCTGCTCTACTGACCACTGCATTTTGCCCAAGCTGTTCTCATTCTTCTGGCTACACGAAGGCCAAACGCAACATGGTTCTCATCCACGACCCATTTAACAGGCGACACTCCCTGCACATTCACTGCAGCACTCGTTACTAGGTCTTTTTTTTCCCATCTTGCAGAATTACAGGAACATTCAGGTAGATTTTGTATTGTTTATACAGTTTAGACACAGTGACACATTATCAGAAAGTGGTGGAAATGCTACCAAATCCAAATCCCCAGATGCCTGCAGGCTTCCCAGAGGATAGCTGGCTCGGACCTGCTATGTAACGTGCTGCACCACCGCTCCTATCACTCATAAATATTCTACTATTTAGTCTAATCTAGCTCTTGGGAAAATCCTGCGTATACTTAGCCATTAAAAATATAGGTATGTGATGGTTAATATTTATAAAAAGGGGTTAACAAATTCAGAAAAATTAAATGATTTGCCATGGTTTAATAAAAATGGGAGAGAGTTGGCGTTTAGATCCACATATTTAGATCCTTAAATTTAGATAACTTAATTCTCTACCAGAGCTGCATGGAAGAAACCAGTGATCTGTGTAAAATTGTTCTGTCACATGCATTTTGAATATGGACAAGGCAGTACTATTTAGACCTGGGTATTGGCTTTATTCCATTTCCATTGGTGGCCTGATTTCTTTGGCTCTGGGCAAGGATTTTTATCATTAAGAATGAATAGCCTCTCTCTCTCCCCCAGGAAAATCTAACGTGATGGATGCACTTAGTTTTGTAATGGCAGAGAAAACAACTAACTTAAGAGTGAAACATATTCAAGAACTTATTCATGGAGCACATATTGGAAAACCTGTTTCTTCTTCTGCAAGTGTAAAAATTATATATGTGGAGGAAAGTGGAAAAGAGAAAACATTTGCAAGAATTATCCGAGGTATATTTTTATAGATGTTTGCTTGTGAGTCATTTGATTTTTCAAGAGTTAAGTCAGATTACCAGTTCTACGAGAAATAGTGAATTAGAGGTTCTTTTTATTCTCTTGGGTAGCAATTCTCAGAAGCAAGTAATAGAACCTGTTTGATTCTCCCCTAGGACTCTTTAAGCAGACATATTTGTTCAAATTCCTCTACTGTCAAATAGCATTTTTCTACCTGGTTATTAGGTTAAAATAAAGGAAAGAGTCTACCTTACAGACAGAACTTATAAAAGTCCTTCCTGAGGTTCGTTATATGTGTTTACCTGGTTTTCTTAGTGGTGAATTAATTATATGCATATTTTTGGTTTGTATAGAAAGTTTTTTCTACCAGCAAAAAAGCAACTTGAGTGAAATATTTGAGTTTGTATTTTGTGATTTCTTCATGAAATCCTTGTTTCCTGGGTAAACAAGATTGGACTAGTTTATATATATTTTATGTATGCTCGGAGTTTGCAGAGCCTCTATAAAATATGTGTTTCTTGATTTTGCTGTTGATGTTTTCATTCTGGCCACTAGAACATGGTTCTAATATTCTAATGAATAAATGCTGTTTTATTAACTTTCTCCAAATTAAATCACAGAAAATTTTAGAAATGCTTATTATATACTTGTACCTTAATGTGTAATTTAAGTGTTTTGCCACTTAATTACCTAGATATCTTTATTGGTTTCCTCATTTTGGGGGGATTTTTACTCAAAAGTCTTCATCTCAAGTAAGAATTCTTTAGCCTATTTTATTTATTTAATAAACCATCATAAGTTTATTTTTCCCAGTGTTATTAGCTATAATTGACAAAAATTGTATATATTAAAGGTGTACAACTTGGTGTTTCAATATACATTGTGAAATAGTCGACACAATCAAGCTAATTAACGTATGTATCACCTCACCTGGTTACCATTTTCTTTGTGTGTGTGTATGGGTATGGTAAGAACACTTAAGATCTCCCCTCTTAGCAAACTTGAAGTATACAAGTATAATACAGCATTGTTAGCTATAGTCACATTGCTATATATACATTAGAGCTCTAGAACTTACTTTGCATAACTGAAACTTTGAACCCCTTGACCATCTCCCCATTTTCCCCTCCTCTTGGCCCCTAGCAACTACCATGCTACTCTCTGCTTCTGTGAGTTTAACTGTTTTAGATTCTACATATAAGTGAGGTCATGCAATATTTGTCTTTCAGTGTCTGGCTTATTTCACTTAGCATAATGTCCTCCAGGTTCCTTCTTTTTTAGGTTGAATAATATTCCCATGTTTTCTTTATTCATTTATCCATCAATAGACATTTGAGTTGTTCCTTACCTATTGTAAATAATACTTCAATGAACATGGGCGTGCAGATAATCTCTTCAAGATACTAATTTTATTTTCTTTGACTACTCGGAAGTGGCATTGCTGGATCATAAGGCAGTGCTATTTTAAATCTTTTGAAGAACCTTTATACTGTTTTCCATAATGGCTGTACCAGATTATATTCCCACCAATGATGTATAAAGGTCCCCTTTTCTTTATATCCTCACCAACACTTGCCTGTTTATCTTCTTGATTCTAACAGGTGTGATATCTCGTTGTGGTTTTGATTTGTACTTCCCTGATGTTTCTTGATATTAAGCACCTTTTCATACGCCTGTTGGCTATTTGTGTGTCATCTTTTGAGAAATATCTATTCAGGTCCTTTTCCCATTTTAAATTGAGTTACAGTATTTAGGGTTATTTTTTTGCTATTGAATTGGATGAGTTCCTTATATATTTTAGATATTACCCCCTTGTCAGATATGTGGTTTGAAAATATTGTCTCCCATTCTACAGGCTTCCTTTTACACTCTTGTTTCCTTTGCTGTGCAGAAGCTTTTTATTTTGATGCAATCCTACTTGTCTATTTTTGCTTTTGTTGCTTTTGCTTTTGATATTAATCCAAAAAAATCATTGCCCAGAGCAGTGACCAGAAGCTTTCCCCCAGTGTTTTCTTCCAGCAGTTTTACAGTTTTAGGTCTTACATTTAAGTCTTTAATCCATTTTGAGTTAATTTTTGTGCGTGGTGTGAGATAAGGGGCCAATTTCATTTTTTTTTGCATGTGGATATCCAGTTTTCCCATATGTGTCTTTTCCCCCATATGTGTCTTGGGTTCCTTGTCGAAGATCAGTTGGCTATAGATGCATGGATTTCTTTCTGGACTCTGTATTCCATTGGTCTGTATATTACCTGTTTTCATGTCAGTACCATACTGTTTTGAGTACTATAGCTTTGTAATATATTTTCAAATCAGGAAGTGTGATGCCTCCAGCTTTATTCTTGTGTTATAACAAAGTACCACAGACTGGGTAGCTTATTAACAATAAAAATTTTTTGACAGTTCTGGAGGCTGGAAGTCCAAGATCAGGGTGTTAACATGGTCAGATGAGGGCTCTCTTCCAGGTTGCAGACTTCTGTATTCTCACGTGGTGAAAGGGACAACGGAGCTCTGTGGAATCTCTTTTATAAGAGCACTTACATCATTCATTAGGGCTCTACCATCATAACCTAATCACCTCCCAAAAGCTCCACCTATTAATCCCAGCACCTTTGGGGGTTAGGATTTCAATGAATTTAGGGGGGACACAAATAGTCAGACCAGAGCACCATTTTATTTAAAACTGCAGTGTCTGTTCCTAGTACGCAGAAACTTCCATACCCTCTTCCCAACTTTGTTTTACTCCTTAGCAGTTCATATTTTCTCACATGACATTTATTTTACTTAACATATCTCACTTTTTGTTTGTCTGCATTACTGGGACATGAGCTCCTTGAGATCAGACTTTTGCCAGTTTTGTTTTACCGCTGTAGAATACTCCTTGGCCATATAGTATATTTCTTGACTTATTAAATGCATTTATTAACATGTATATTATTGCATAACTGGCCATTTCAATAAGAAAAATAATTTCATTAAATTTTCTGTAGTTGTTGATATATCTCTAATATTTATGCTTCCTATAATAGTCTTTATCTTATTTTAGGGGGATGCTCTGAATTTCATTTTGATGATAATCGTGTGAGTCGTTCTGCTTACATAGCAGAGTTGGAAAAGATAGGTATAATAGTCAAAGCACAAAACTGTCTAGTTTTTCAGGTAAGTAGCTATAATAGTTTATCTGATTTGTGATTTTGAAAATACCTCACTATATTTTATGTGTTGGTGTGCTTTACTATTTTTAAAGGGAACTGTAGAGTTGATTTCAATGAAAAAACCCAAAGAAAGAACCCAGTTTTTTGAAGAAATTAGTACTTCAAGAGAGCTTATAGGAGAATATGAGGAAAAGAGAAGAAAGTTACTGAAAGCCGAAGAAGATGCACAGTTTAATTTTAATAAGAAAAAAAATGTAGCTGCAGAGCGCAAACATGCAAAATTAGAAAAGGAAGAGGTAAGGTGTCACGAAGATGTAACCAGTGACGTGTTCGATACAAAAACCATCAAAATTGCTAGGTATTGGCATGGGGTTACTAATAAGATTCTTTTAATAATATTAGACAAAGCCTAATAGTCATTAAAGATGAACTTTTTGATATATTTTTCACTGTTTGGGTTCCCCACCCCCAAGTAGACAGGACAACTTGAACTACAAAAATGCTTTTACCAATTAAAAATAAACCTGAAGGGTTTACATCTTGTATGGCAGAGGCTCTCAAACTTTAGGATCTTGTCCTCTTAGACTCAAAAAAATTATTGGGGGCCCCAAAGAGTTTCTGTTCATGTGGGTTATATCTATCAATATTTATTGTATTTAAAATTAAAACTAAGAAATTTTTAAAATATATTTTAATGATCAAAGTAAAAGTAGCAATAATAAACTCATTACATGTAAACATAAATAACATTTTTATGAAAAAACTTTTTTAAAAACTAAATAATTAGAAGGGTATCATTGGTTTACATTTTTGTAATCTCCTTAGTATCTTGCTTAATAAAAGACAGATGAATTCTCATACCTGCCTCTCTGTTCAATCTTATTTGAGATAAGGCCTAGCAGCTTTACTCACCATTGGCTTTTGCACTATGAGTGCAGATATCAACACAATGAAAAAGGCAAATAAAGCCTTAATATTGTTATGAAAATAGTTTTGACCTCAGGGGTTCCCTAACAGGGTGTTGGGATCTTCTAAGAGGCCATGGCCACACTTTGCAAATTCTGGTCTCTGGTATTTTCTTGGTATCCTTCGCCATGCCTAGGTAGTGCCCTGTGTCTGGTTGATAATTATTTGTTTAGAGTGATCTTTTTTTTAATGCAAATCAGATTCTGTCTTTCTCTGGCATAAAACCTCTTCCAGTGCAGTGTTTCCCACTGCGCTGAGAATTGAATCTCCCAATCTAGACTTCTGATTTGGCCCCTGTTCACCTCGTAAGCCTCAATTTCCTCTACTCTCCTACCACGTTGACCTTTAGTATTTATTGAACCTCCCATACTCCATTCTAGCCTGGAGCTTTTGCTATTTCCTCTGCCTAGATAGCAGTCTGCCTCATTCAAGTTTTCATTAAAAAGCCATTTTCTCAGACAGGCATTTGCTGTCCATGCCCCCAATCTAAATTAGCACCCCCTTCCTGGTAGTATCGCATTGCCCTATTTTGGTTTTTTTATGTTGTTATGATATTATCTTCTTTATTATTAATTTGCTTATTTACTCTCTGACTCCTCTTCATCCCACCCACCCCATTCCCCCTCAACCCCACATCTTAACCCCACCCACCCCCGCCATTAGAATAACTAGATATTTATAACCTTACAAGAGCAGGGACTGTTTCTATCTTGTTTTTCACTGTATTCCAAGCACACAGAACAGGGCCCAACTCAGTAAGCAATCAAAAAATATTTGAAGAAATAAAGATAAATGTGTTCCTTATTAGTGATGTTTTCCTGTTTCTTCATATTTTGACATGCGTGTATATGTCCTTTGTTTTGCTAGTGGAAAGGGGTGGCATCGGTGAAGGACTGTAGAACTCATGATATACTGAAACAGCTCATAGAATTGCAGAACTTTAAACATTGTAAGGACAGTTAGAATAGTCCAACTTCTTCATTATTTTGTACAACATCCTGGCAGATGGCAGTCTACCTCCTCATCATTGACGAGGAGCGTTTCTCTCAAGGCAGCCCATTCTTTTATTCCTTTAGTAATAGTACAAATGCTAAGGAAATTCTTCCATTTCACCTACAATGTAGAATTTTAATAGTCCTATTAGTTCTATTAGTAGAAAAATTCCATTCTATAACAGGAATTTTACCTGGAATAATGAATTTAAAGTTACCAGTGACCTTACAAGGCATATAATTTACTTCTATTCTAATGGAAGGAGAAGGGGTGAAGAGGAGTCAGACTAAACAAGCAAATTAATAATAAAGAAGATAATGTCATATAACAACATATGCTGTAAAAGAAAACAGGGCAATGCCATAGTACCAGAAAGTTTACAAATGAGGAAGGTGATGTCAGAAATGTTAATGGACTTGCCACACTCTGAGGTCAAGACAGAAATGGGACAAGGACGCAGGTGAGCGGGTACCACTTCATTGTCCTCACTGCCATATCGCTGAGTGTGTGAATATAACATCATGTACTGTGAAAGTACCCAGGAACCTTCTCTACATAAAGCTCCTTGTGGCAAAAATGCTGTTTCTTAATGACAGGACTGAAAATTAGAGGTCATTTGTTGGCACTATAGCTGAGCTTATGAAAGGTAGACTGAAACTGCTTCCTTTTAACTGTTGTTGAATTGTACTGTTTTACAGGCAGAACGTTACCAGAGTCTCCTTGAAGAACTGAAAATAAACAAGATAGAACTGCAGCTTTTCCGACTATATCATAATGGGAAAAGAATTCAATTTCTGAACACTGAGTTAGAGCGTGTGAATAGGGACTTGAGTGTCACAAAAGAGTCTCTTTCTCATTGTGAAGACGTAGTGAAAGCCAAGAAAAAGGAACATGGAATGCTAACTAGACAACTACAACAAACAGAAAAGGAGTTAAAGTGAGTTTTTAAAAATAGTTATTAGTTGGATTTTATGTAGATCAAGTGACATTTTGAAAGTTGATTTTTTAAATAAACTTTTTACTTTGGAATACTTTTAAATATACAGAAAAATTACAATGATGCTATAGAGAGTTCACATATTGCCCACACTCCGTTTCTCCTACTTATATCATCATACATTATTAATCGGATATATTTGTCAGAATTAATGAACCATTGTGGATATATTACTATTAACTGAAGTCCATACTTTATTAATATTTTCTTAGTTTTTACCTATTGTCCTTTTTCTGATCCAGAAATACCATATGACATATAGTCGTCACATCTCTTTAGGCTCCTCTGGGCTGTGACAGTTTCTCAGACTTTCCTTGTTTTTGGTGACCTTGACAGTTTTGGTTAGGTTTTTTTTTTTTTTTTTTTGTAGAAAAATCCCTCCATTGGGGTTTGTCTGATAGTTTTCTCATAATTAGGGTTTGGGGAAGAAAGACCACAGTGGTAAAATGCCGTTCTCATCACAATATATCAGGGATGTCAACATATCAGATGTTAAATGACAAGTCATCTATCTAATAAGTCATAATATCAAGCTGGCATCGCTGTTGATGTTGACCTTTTTTTGATGTTGACCTTTTCTTGCTTATCTGTAACCTCCCACTCCAACAGTGAGGACCCTGGCTTCCGCAATCTGCCATTCATTTGCTTGTTCAATTCCAGTAATTATGTATTGTATCAGAATTGTTAACCCATACCCTCATGGGAAGCAGGTTTATCAACTAGAGTATGTGGCTTATGTACAATACCTTTTGCTTTAAGTATTTATAGACTTCACTCCTTTCTAAAGTTACGTAGTTTGACACCTTTTCTCCCCACTCCCTTCAGTAAGGTTGTTTCATACATATGTAGTACAGTGAGATTCTTTTGTCACATTCCAGGTTCCATCTAGGATCCCTTGGCCTTCTAAGTGATTGTTTTTAATTTGCATACATTAAGGTACACTATTGGTGCTGTACAGTTCTGTAGGTTTTGACAAATGCATGATGTCATATGTCCACCATTAAAGTGTCATACAGAGTATTTTACCACTCTTAAAAACTTCCCTGGGGTTCACCTCTTCGATCCTTCCCCTAAGCTCTGGCAACCACTGACCTGCTTACAGTCTCTGAAAGTCAGTTTTTAGAATTTATTTTTAAATGTATGATTTGATCGAAAGAACTTCTTCCCTTTATATGTTATGAAATTTAATTTCCTTGAAAGAAAACTTTATTTTTCTTTTTAGATCTCTTGAAGCACTTTTAAATCAGAAGAGGCCTCAGTACGTTAAAGCCAAAGAAAACACTTCTCACCATCTTAAGAAATTAGATGTGGCTAAGAAATCAATAAAAGACAGTGAAAAACAATGTTCTAAACAGGAAGATGACATAAAAGCCCTAGAGAAAGAGCTGGTTGATTTAGATGGTGCATGGAAAAGTTTTGAAAAGCAGATTGAGAAGGAAGTCTCACGTGAAGTGCGAGACATTGAATTAGAAGCCAGTCAGGTGAAAAAGCCAACATGTGGGAAAAGCATTTGTTTCTTGTGTCAGCTTCTTTTAATAAGAAAAAATTTGAAAGATGATCTCTCTTTCTGATATTTTTAAGAGGTCATTCTCAGAATCTAAATTATGGGGATTTAAATTTTTCAGCCTGCATACAATCTAATCTTTAGGCTATTTTTTCTTTCTTAGATTAAATGGCATTATAACATTTTTTAGTTCATTAATGTCATAGAAAATACTTCAATAAGGTTACATGGTATCATTTTGTAATAAAAATTAGGTAATTATGTTTTTAAGGTAATCATTTTTTCTCATGAATATTATAAAAACTTAAATGTCAGATGCATATGGCTTTGAAGAGACATCATTTAATTGACAGGAGGGAAATTGATTAGATAAGGTGATTAAAAAGTGATGAATTAATATCCCATTTAGTATATAAAATTTAATTACAATAAATAGATAGTAAATATCCAGACATTCATAATTCAGTTTTCAAAAATTCTTTCAACTAAATTTTTGTTATTTATCTCTTTCATTAACTTCATAATAATCTTATGTTACACTAATTATACTGAAATAATTATGACTCTATAAATAGAAAAAAGTACATACATAATTTTCTTTGAGCTCCTTTTAATCCCTTCTCTTAAGAATTTCTTATCGAGGCCTTATAGAGTTGGTTTTGAATACCTTACTAACCTAGCTAAACAGTTTTAAAGAAGATACTCATTTTATGTTCACATTATCTTACCTGAAGAAGATGGTCAGTTCTGATCAAATTTATGTAAAAATGTGCTTCTGATAAGATTAATTATCTGTCAGTAAAAGAGAACCATCTGAAGAATTTTCCCTCATGCTTCTCTGAGTTAGCAATGTTTAAATCTCTTTATACAGCTGGATAAATATAAAGAACTGAAGGGACAAGTAAGAAGGAAAGTGGCTTTAATGACCCAACAACTGGAAAAACTGCAGTGGGAACAGAAGACTGACAAAGATAGATTGGCATTTGAAAAGAGGAAGCATGGAGAAGTTCAGGTACCTTGGCTTGTGCAGTAATGATAAAGAACTATTTTCAATGAAGTTTTGTTTCCTTTTTGTATTAGCTTTTCAATACATACGTGGATTTACATCAAGCATAGCAACTAGTTAAAACATTCTGGATTACCTGTTATGCTGCTTAGTATCCTTTAGGTGCTCCTTCCTGCTAGGTATGGAAAGTACATGTCATTCACGTCATTAGGAATTATTTTCTGCACGTCTGTGTAGTGATAGGCATGGGCAGACAATACCATCTGTTCTTACATGTGTCTCAATCCAGTGAGGTTAGGAGATGGATAGCGAAAGGGAAACACAAGCAAGTATCAGAGGTGAATGTGGAATTACTTGGCAACGAGAGGGACACAGCCCAGGAGCAGCTGAATATTCTGCATGGGAAGTGATCATCAGGATAGCGCTATAATGGTCTGCCTTAGAGGAAGACAGACCTGGCTCCGGAGGTCTTGCTCTGTTACTGACCTTTGTAATCTCGATAAATAGCTCAATTAGTTAACTTCTCTGGGCTTTGATTTCTGCCTTTGTACACTGAGGATAGGCGTGTTTACCTCATCGTGATGGCCAGGTTGATTAAGATGAAAGTGAGGGTGCTGATACGAGCATCTGCTCCTTTCCTCTTCTCTTGACTTTCTTTTCTAAGAGTGACAATTGGGCTCTAAAATTATTATAATGGCAATTCAACAATAACAAATCACCATATATTATGAAATCTATGGCCATCCTAAAAATATGACCACCATTTCTAATCAGGATTGTAATGAGGAAATGGTTCTGAATTATATATACATTTGATTTATAAATGAATATTTCTAATTTAGAGGAAAAAATGTTTATTGATTACTTTGCTAGGCCTTTTATGTACATTAGCTCCCTTACGTCTCAGCAGTGCTGTACTGGAAGGTATTTGCTCTGGGGTGCAGATGAAGAAACTGAGGGTTGGGATTTCATAATGAAATAGGTCTGAAGTTTTCCAGGAATAACAACATAATATTATAGTGCAGTGTTTATTTGTACATACTATGTTTATTAGCACTGCTGTAAACCCAATTTATTTAATCCTCAAACTCAGGAGGTAGATATAAATATTGCTATGTCCTCATCCTGGATTTTTCCTCTTTTCTACATTTTCTGCTTTGGTGATCTGTGTTCTCATAGCTTTAAATACCATCTGCTGATGCCTCCTCCATTTGTATTTCTAGCTCACAACCTCATACATCCAGCTTTTTCCTCAGCATCTCCATTCTGGATGTTGAATAGACATCTCAAACTTAAGTCCTTCACACCCAAATGCCCACACACAGTCTTTCCCATTTCAGGTGATGACAGTTCAGTCTTCCTGGTTGCTCGGGCCAAAAACCTTGGAGTCCATCTTTGACTCTTAGGATAGATATTCTGTTGGCTCCACCTTCAGAGTACATACACCAAAAATCTGATCACTTTTCTCCACTTTCACTGCTATCGCCCTGGTCCAAGTCACCATGTTTTTGTTTGTTTGTTTAGCTCAATGTAGTTGCCTACTAGTTTTCTCTGCCTCCACTCTTGTCTCTACAATAGTCTCAGCAGGGCAGCTAAAGTAACGCTTTTCATATCTAAATCAGATCATGAAACTTCCTCTTTTGACAGTCCTCCAGGGACTCCCACTGCACATAAAGTTTAACTCAAAACCCCTGAGTGCCCTACATGGACCTACCTGATCTGTTCGCCACTCCCACCCCATTTACCTCTCAATCCTCCTCTTTTTCTATTCTCCCTCTTGTTCTCTGTGATCTACCTGTACCGGCCTCAGGAACATATTGGACCTGGTTCTGCCCTAGGGCCTTTGCACTGGCTATTCCTTAGCCTGGAACATACTTCCCTATATTTCTTTATTTTTAATTCCCTCACTTCCTGCAAGTCTTTGCTAAGATGTTGCCTTCTCGGTGAGGCCTGCCCAAAATACAGTTGTAGTCCCCACTGCCTTTCTGCTCCCCTTCCCTGGCTCTGTGTTTCCCATAGCATTTATCTCCTAACGTGCTAGTTAATTTACGTAGTGTATTGGTCTGCCTTCCCTCTCTAGAATGTAAACTCCACAAGAGCAGAGATACTCATCTGTTTTGTTCATTGATGCAGCCCAAATGCCTAGAATAGGCCATTATTGAGGGCAGATAATAAATATTTGTTGAATTAATGAATTTTACAGATGAAAGAATCACGGCACAAGATGGTTAACTTGACCAGACTAGTCGGTGGAAGAGCTGGGATTTGATTTTAACACTTTGTCTCCATGAATCTTCTTATCCTCTACACTAAACTGCCTTGCATTGTAGTCTCTGTGATTTGGCAGATGAAATATGAACAAATATGAGAGATGTAGTATATGATACTCATATGAGTAGAAGAGAGAACATTTTGTGGAGAGGAAAAACAAATATAGTAACATAGCAGTAATTAATTTTAAAACACTTGTGTAATTTATATTGCATTATAAAATTATACACTGTTTTTTTTCTGCAAATACTTACTGCATACTTCTGCCTTTGTGCATGCTAATTTTGGGAAAACTTACCTTTACATGTTAAATTCTACAGTTACCCACACCACAAAGCCTTCCCCAGCCTGCCTTTCTCTCCACCCCACCAAAAATCCCTGAAAAAAATTTCTTCCTGCTCTAGTTACCCGTTACTTTTCATCTGTATCTAAGGGCTTTTCTCAGATTGGAGGACAGCTAATTGCTACAGCCCTGTTAGACTGGAAGCTTCTTAAAGGCCAGATTCCTGACAGTGCCCATTGCATATCTGCCTCGTACCTTGTAGATGTCAACACTGTCGATGGAATTGCTGCTGTTTTGGGAATACAGAAACTCCATAGAGGAAGGAGTAACATGTCCAGTGGAGAGAGATGGAGGAGTCTGTGCTCTTACTCAGTTTCCCACAGGATGGTGACTCCCTCCCGGGAGAAGAGAGGCTATGACTTCCCACAGATGCCAAGGTCGCTAGGTGTGAGGCGGTGGTTGGTTTTTCCAGACAACTAGCATGATCAGCTGGCATCACAAATGCAGAATGTCGGGTACCAAGGCAGTCTGATTTTTACCCCCTATGTGTCCAGTGGAGCACCCAGGCCCTGACACACCTCCCTGAGGGATGATGACCCTGGCATTTCACATTTTCTAGAGCCTACCCTTCAACTTAAGCCATATCTGAAGTTTGTTCTAAGCCTTTCCATAACAGCTGGTGATCCCTAGGAGACTCAGCTGTCACGTGAGGTCATGACCACACAGGAGCCCATTGTGGCGCCACACAAGCCTGGCAGTGGCCAGAGTAAGGCAGGGGCAGGTGTTTCCGGTTAAGTAAACTTTGCATTCCTTGTCAACTTGTTTTTTTCCTCTCTGAATGGAATTCTTAAGTGAGATATTAATATTTCAATATGGGGACTCTAACTTCAAAATGTGTGAGTCCCTAGAGAAAATGAACTGTGTCTTGCTCAGTTTTATAACTCTGGCACCCAGCACAGAGGTTTGTTCAGTGAATTTATGTGATATATGAAATGTGTATCTTCGTGGCATATTTTTGTTCCTTTCCTCTGGAAAACTTTGGTATTTCTTCTCTTTCCTGGTGCTGTATATTGAAAAAGAATTGTGTTTTTTCACTTTTGTACATTCCTGGTTTTAGATTACTTAGTAATGGAGTGAGACAGATTAATCTTGCTATAGTGCACAGGATGAATTAGACGGGGAAAGGTTAAAGACATGAAACAAATTGGAGTCTACCACTGTACTTGGATTTGGTGATAATGTGAATGGAGCAAGACTTTTGTGAAGCCCTCCTCCCACAAGCGTATAGTTGCCTCCTCCGTTTCTACACTACTATAATACCAAGCCACTCTACTGGAATTATTTGTCTCTCCCACCAGACCTTTGTTCTGGAGAGCGGGGACTCTATCCTCTTCTTTATTCTATCTCTGATTCCTAGCACATGGTAGCCAGTGAATAAATATTTACTGAATGAATTAGTTTGAGGGACTGATAAGAACTGTGTATAGATATGAGTATTTGAAAATAACCCCCTTGGCGTTTGAGATTATCAGAGTCAACTTCCTGGAGATCAGATATCTAGTAAATGGTGGAGCCAGGATTTGAACCCTGATTCTTACAACCTCAAAGCTCTATATCATCCTGCCTTTTCAAAATTAAAATTTGCTCTTATGAGTATTTTCCTATGGTTATAATTGATATATTTCAAATTTAGAACAACTAAGGATATTACAGTATATAGTGAAAAATTATCAATTTTATTTGTTTGGAGTTGCTCTAATTGATTTTAGGTTTCATTTCCTATTTTAGGAAAATCTAAAACAAATAAAAGAACAAATAGAAGATTATAAAAAGCGAATAGAGAAGTTGGAGGAGTATACAAAAACATGCATGTAGGTATAGTAAGAAAAATTCCTTGCAGCGTTCTTATTTTCAAGGGTCTGGTATATCGGTGGTATATTCATCAAATAAATACTTTCATTGTATCATAATGTTTTCACTCTTCCATTGTCTTAATTTCATTGTAGGTAATTATCCTTACCCACATAAATAAAATATTTAAGTTTTTAAAATATAAATGTTTACCAGTGGTGAGACTTAAAACTCTCTTTTTGGTATTGATATCTTATAATAAAAGTTATGTTATGAAAGCTAGTACAACCTACGTATTCTGCCACCAAGAATTTTTTAAATTGGCATTTACTTATTATTAAGCTCATGATGATTGCTATGATTCTAGTGAATTGCTCTGACTTTTTCAGTAGCCAGAAATATGTATCTTTTGAATCAACAAAGAATGTTCAAAATCTTTTTGACCCAAGTTTGACGTTCAGTTTATTTGATTGCATTTTTTCATCATTCAAAATGGGGAGAGTGCTGTCCATTCCCCTCAGTTCCGGAACTGAGTACATTATATCTTGTGACTCCTAAATTTTGGTGTTTCTTTTTGGCTGTATCATTTATTGTTGTTATTATTATATAGGGATTGCTTGAAAGAGAAAAAACAGCAAGAGGAAATCCTAATAGACGAAATTGAAAAAACAAAATCAAGAATTTCTGAAGTTAATGAAGAGATGAATCTTATCAGAAGTGAACTGCAGACTGCTGGAATTGATAACCACGAGGGAAAACGCCAGCAGAAGAGAGCAGAGGTTCTGGAACACCTGAAAAGACTCTACCCAGATTCTGTGGTAATTAGAATGAATAATTAATTTAAACCAAAAGGCTAAGCTTTTTTATTTGGGATTAGAAATGTTATTATTTGGAAGCAAAACTATTTCAGAAAGTTTTAAGTTTTGTGTTTGATAATTTATTTATATTTAAAATATAATAGTAAATAATTGGGGTAAAATGTAAATAACTTCCAGTAGTATCTATAAATAAGTGATTATTGGGGAGAAACATTGACATAAACACATTACCCAGAAAGTCGAAGTGATGGCCAGTACCCCCAAAAGACATGGAAACCATGAAGTGGTCTGCCCCGCCAACACATAGCCTCAAACCATATTCTTCATGGTTTCAGTTTTTTTTAATTATATTTTCAGTACATATCATTAGCATACTTTTGTAACAGTGAATTTTTATTTTCTAAATCTGACCGTACATGTTTTATTTGAATATTGCTAGTGTATTTTATTGGACCAAATACAGCAATCCGTAACCTGTCTCTGAGGGCATCAACTTCACAAAATTATTTCCTTTGGTATTGGGGTCCTGCCTCTCACTCTCTTGTCACTAACACCAGTGTGCACTGTGCAGTCCTTATTGTATGATGGCCTGTTTTCAGCTTTGACTCTTAACCACTTGCCCTGTTTTGAAATACCCGCCCGTTGGCTGCCATGATACCACTCTCCTGGTTTCCCTCCTAACTCTCCGGCATCTTCTTTATAGCATCCTTTTTTACTTTCTGACTCTTAAATGTTGGTCTTGACTTTTAGATAATGATGGAGGAGTAAGGGTGGGTCACAAAATCCTTCCTTTAGTACCAAACAAAAACTAGTTAAAAACAACAATAACAACTAGTTATTTTATTTGTTTGTTGAATCGTTTATTTCTGGAGTTTTCCATTTCATATTTTCAGACCGTGGTTGACCACAGTAACTGAAACCATGGAAAGCAACAGTGCAGATAAGGGGGGGCTACTGTAGTCACAGGTGAACGGAGAGGAACAAAGGCCACGATAATAAATATTAAAGACAGTCATGATCTATCAGAAAGACATTGGCATTCCTGGAGTGGAAACTAGCAAATGAAGAAAGAATCTAAAGCTATAACATTGAATCTTCAGATATTCTAGGGAGCATTGATACAGGACGGTTGACATTCTGACATTTTTAAGTCAACTTTTTGAATTTCGGTCTAATTCATTCTTGACCATGCTTCAATCTCAAATAACACATCTTCATGGGAAGCCTGCTCTGACTTCTCAGGTCAACCAGGTCCCTGTTATGTACTCTCACAGCGCTCTGTGCTTTATCACAGTGTCTGTTAAAATTCGGTTTTGTACGTGCGTGTCATTACTGATTATTCACTCTGTCTTCTCTACTAGATGGAAAGCTCTGTGAGGTCAGAGAGTATCTGTTTTGTTCGGTAATGTTTTCCCAGAGTTTAGCTCAGTACCTGCATGTGGTGGTGAGGGGGGTCCTCATAAATTCTTATTTAGTAAACAAGGGGATGGATAAATACTATTTAAATACTATAGAAATATTTTAATACCTTGGTAAGGCTAGCCCTTCTGCATTACTCTCCTTAAGTGAAGTGTGACATACCTAAATGGATATTTTATAAAGAAACTTAGGTCATTTGAATGAGACTGTTGAATTCTGATATTTATAATTTTTTAAAATTAGTTTTTGGTTTATGTTGCTGTTACAGTAGAAAACAATGAATTACATGTTCCTCACGAATGTCTTGGTTTTTCTCTCCTTTTTGAAACCTGCTAAGTTTGGAAGACTACTTGACCTGTGTCATCCGATTCATAAGAAATACCGGCTGGCTGTTACGAAGCTTTTCGGCCGGTACATAGTTGCCATTGTTGTAACCTCTGAAAAGGTAGCAAGAGACTGTATTCGATTTCTGAAGGAGGAAAGAGCTGAGCCTGAGACATTCCTTGCTCTAGATTACCTTGATGTAAGAAATTTATGTTTAGTATTTAGTGGTGAAAAACTCTTGTCTTTTAAAGTATGTCTTTATTGCCTAAAGCTATGGTAGTGATTGAAAAAAATCATAGCTTGGAACTCACTCGGTGGCTGGTGTTAATGTATCAGCAGGCAAACAAGAACATCAGGTGGGCTCTTTTTTGACTTGGTATCATTTCTTTCATGTCTAGTTTTGCCATCATTCTACCTTGATGATTCTAAGGATATAGCTCTAGCCCACTCGCCAGTAATTTACTTTACTCAATAGCAAAGTGCAAGAGATGGATAACACATACGGTCTTCTGGCGATTTGCCAACCCAGAGCCACGATTGTAAATATGTGCTGTGGTAAATAATGTGTTAGCTCTTGGTGGCACAGGCTAAAGCCTTGAGGTTTGTATGGAAAAGGCCTTAAAGTATCCAGAGTCTTTAAGGCTGGGGTACTTTATCATGACTGGTATCCTTCAGTGAGGTTTTTCTTGGCTACTAAAGAAAATGTTCTACTGAAGTGCAGACAGCGAGTGTAGTGCTTAAGCACACATGCCCTAGACTCGGACTGTCCTGAGTGCGAATCCCAGACCTGCTTTTAATTAGTTCTCACTAACTCTTCTTAATTTTGCTGAGCTTCAATTTCTTCATCTGTGAAGTGGAGGAAGTCGTCCTTTCCCTATTAGATTGTCGCAAAGAATCCTTGCATGAAGAGCACCTCGCACAGTGCCTGGCACGGAGGAGGGGCTCAGCAAGCGCCCGCTGGGCACTGATGGTCCAGACTTCCTGTTGTGCTTCCGCACTTTTGTTATGCCTTCTGCTTAATTCATGAGTTAACGCTTAGCTTAATTCATTTGCCTGTTCAACTCCTGAGCTACTTATTTCACACTTAGATTTTTTTCAGGGCATACTCATTTTTAAAAAAATCTAATACAGAAGATTATAAAATGTAAAGGAAATATTCTCCTCCTCCTCAATGCCCACCTCCTTAGTTGTAACTACTTCAGATTGCTTCCATACATACACATTTATATAAATATATACTCCAAGTATATGTGTATGTACACATTTTGGTTGTATATAGGGTTTTTGCTTGTTTCACAAAAATGTGCTCATGCTTACTGTTTTTCAGTAATACCTTGCGGACACTTTTTGACTCTGTTTATAGACCCAATTTAAAAGTCATGTCAAAGAATGTGTGGAGGCTTTCCTGATCATTTAAGTCTAAAATGATTTTTTGAGTTCCATAATGTGTGCCAATCCTTGGACACACGTGTAGGTATTATCCCCACTAGATAGGATGTTTTTGAGAGCATGGAGACCTTCTCATGCATTGCTTTGTCCCAGCCAGTTAGTGACAGTTGAACCTGGGAATTCTGTCTTCTGGCTTTTAGTGAAGTGTATTTCTAAAAATACTACATGAGCCAATGGTGGTATATAGTTCATCAGGTTCTTGTCAAACTTTCATCGGATATAAGTGCATACTATTAATCTCTCACTGTCACACTTATTACGTTTTTTGAGAAAGAATGTACTGAGTATTTGGTTTTTATTTTAATGTATCTAATACAGTAAGTATTTTTTAAACCTTTTAGATCAAGCCAATCAATGAAAGGTTACGGGAGATTAAAGGCTGTAAAATGATGATTGATGTCATAAAGACTCAGTTTCCTCAGCTGAAGAAAGTAATTCAGTTTGTGTGTGGAAATGGCCTTGTCTGTGAGACTGTGGAAGAAGCAAGACACATTGCATTCGATGGACCTGAAAGACGGAAAGTAAGAGACTTAGATTTCACTTTTGGATAATTTGAAGCAATATTTATAAGACTAATTTACACACACAAATATTTATATATGTTTTCATATGACTCTTTTAATAAGGAAAACTAACATAGATGGTTATGACTTCAGTAGTTTTTATAATGGTTAGTTGAGTTTTCAAAAAATCAACTTCCGTAGCATTTCCCAATATCAGTTATATTTTGGAAATTAGATTTCTTGTAATAATACCTTAAAGCAGTCAACTTATTTTTTACTATATATATAATAAATGTCGAATCTCGATGTTCCCGCATGTACATAGTGTATATAGAACCTGTGCTTCTGAATGTCAGCAAAGATTCTAGGTGCTTATTGTACCTTCTGGGTTAATCCTTCCATAGCTTAGTGGAGATTAAACCTCCTTTTACACAGTCAGGGTTTTAACACATTTGAAATTATAGAAATGGCATAATTGAAAAGAGGTTACTAATCTGATTATTCAAGGAAATAGTTTTAGTTTTAAAAATAAATATTGTTTTGGTCTCAGTTGAATAGAGTTTGTATTTAGTTAAGCATTGTTTAATTTCTCAGATTCTCTGACACTTGTTTATTTTTTAACTACACTTGTGATGAAGCGTTAGCGTACCTAAGGGATACACTGTGAAGTAAGACCAGTGATGCTACTTAGTAATTAATTATGTGACTTTAGGCAAGTTTAAACCTCTAATTTTAATTTTGTCATCTGAAATTGGGGATATAATAGTACCTATTTCATAGCATTATAAAGATTAAATTAAGTAATAACATGTTAAATGCTATTATAGTGCCTGGCAAGTAACCAAAAAGTGGTAGTCATTTTTCAGTATTCAGTTTATTGGCTATCTAACAGATTAATCTCTCATATACTTTAGTACTTCTATCACTAATAATCTGAATGATAATGCGATCACAGTCTTGAGTAATCACTGTCATTGATTTCTATGTAATAAATTTAAGCAGGTATAAGCGAGCTACTACCTAAGATATCTTCCTTATTTTGTTACCTAATTAAATATGCTAAAATTTACTTTTGCACATTTGTAAAATTGATTTCGTAAAATTAATTTTTGAAGATTTGTGCAGTCAATTTAAAGAAGTCACATGAAACTAAGCCTGTTTATTCCTTCTTTATTCAACAAATATTAATAGTTTATATCTGTTTACAGTAAGATGCCTTACCCCTCTAGGTTATATCTTGTTCTTATCATTATTTCAAAATTTCAATCAGCTTTGTTATTTGTATCTTAAGTATATTCCAGGAATTTTCTTTATGCTGTAGGATGCATAAAACATTTGGATAAATGTCACATTTTCACAGATTTCATCTGATGTCTTTAATTTGTGCTTTTGGTTTTCCATGGACTTCATTATCTTTCCCGAAGCTTGATATCATGTTTTCGAATTTTCTTTATTCAAACACTGCATCTGACATCACAAAATGACATTTAGTTTATAAACTACATACAGCATATATAAACTACATAATATAAACTACAGCAATTCTGCTAGCTATAATTTGGTCATCAAGATTCTTATGATAACTCAATTTTAAAATATTGTTTAAATTTGTGTAACAAAATTTTAAAATCTGGATTTTCTTTAAATACAAGTGATTATTCCATCCATTGCCCTTAACCAAAGAAACAATAATTATTTTTTTTCTTGGTCCCAGTTTCATATCCATTTTGGAGAATGTGATATTTTTGGTATCCTAAAGTTACTAAGGTTGTTTTCATATGCCATTGACATGTGATGTCATACTCTTCAAAATACAGGATTATATAATACAAACTATTTGATTTTAATTACAAATATTCTTAGTTTTTTTCTTCTCAATATTAAATACATTTGGAATTAATAAACAATTTATTTTAAACCTTTTTAATTGCTAATTTGTTGCCTAGAATTGCTTTGGACCTTAGCAAAACAGGGTTTTGTATTTGTGGTTTATTGATTGGATTCTTAAGGTAGGTATTTTATTAGGTGGTTTTTCTCATCTGCAAATTTTCAACTATAAAAATTGCCTTATTATGTCCTGTATTTATTTTGACATACACTTCTCCAGGATAAAATATTTTTAAATATTTTACAGACAGTAGCTCTTGATGGAACATTATTTTTAAAATCCGGGGTGATCTCTGGAGGGTCAAGTGACTTAAAATACAAGGCTAGATGCTGGGATGAAAAAGAGTTAAAGAATTTAAGAGACAGAAGAACCCAGCTAATGCAAGAGTTAAAGGTAAATCCATGTTGTAAAAGTTGTAGAGTATTAAGTAGAATAATTGTATTTTTAAACTAAATTGTTTTGGCAATAAAAGTACCATGCCTATAGTTTAAAAAAAATCAAGTAATGCAGAATGGAATAAAGTAAAAAATAAAAATCTTTTCATGACCCATGCTACATCTCAGCAGTATTTCCAAAAACAATTTGATTCATAGCCTCCGGAAATTTTCTCTGTATATACAAGTATATGTATTATTTTTCCTATTTGTTTTATAAAAGACTTTAGCTGTAAATAGTGTTTGCAACAAACTTTTTCATTAATATAATATGGACATGTTTTCATTTTAGCAAATAGAGAACCACTTTATTTATAACGAATGCTGCCTGGCATTTCGTTGTATAGATGTTGTTTATTTAACCAAGCTCCAATAATGGACATTTTGGTTTTTTCTATTACAAATGATGCAGCATTAAACATTCTTTGGAGAGGGAGAATAACATAGTACCTAAGAGTGAAAATTTGGTGGCCACCTTACCGGAGTTTAAATCCTGGCTCTGCCACTTACCAGCAGTATAACCTTGGGCAAGGTACCTAACTGCTTTGTACCTTAGTTTCCCCATCTGTAAAAGGAGGATAATAAAAATACCTTCCTTTTAGGGTAATTCAAAAGATAAAATCAGATAATCCATATACAATACTTAAAACAATGCCTGGCATATTTAAGCACTATATAAATGTTTGTTGTTATTTTTTTTTTTTTCTTTTTTTTTTTTTTTTTATTAATTGTTTGTTGTTATTATATACTTATTTGTATAAGTATATCTCTAAGATAAATTCCTATATGGAGTTTCTGGGACTAAGATATGTGTACCAAAATGTTGATCGATATTACTAAATTCCCGTCAAAAGAAAACTTATAGTAGAATATCAGTGTCCCTAGATTTCAACACTAGATATTAGCAAATATTTTAATCTTTGTAGTCCAGTTATTTGAATATACATTTCCAAAATTATAACTGAGGGCGAGCATTTCTTCATGTATTTATATAGGTTTTTTATAATATTTTCTTCTGTGAACTGCTTATTTATTTCCTGCGCACACTTTTCTATGAAATTATTATATTATTACATACTTTAAAAATTATTTGTATAATCAGTAAATTAGTCCTTAGTCATATGTGTTGTAAATATTAATACATTCTGTTTGAATTTTTTTCGTCACTACAATGAAGATACAGAACATTTCCATCACCCCCCAAATTCCCTTGTAGTCAGTCCCTTCCTCTGGGCCCTGTGGACCCTGACAAGCCAGTCTACTTTCTATCATTACAGTTTTTTCTCTTCTCGAATTTCATGTAAGTGGAATCATGCAGTAAGTGGTCTTTTGTGTCATGCTTTATTCATTGAGCCTAATGCTATTGAGATTCGTGTTGTTATGTGTATCAAAAGTTGATTCCTTGTTACTGCTCAGGATCTGTTTGACATTTAAATTTTTTGTCATGCATGTGTTTTTACTCATTATATGGCTAAATTCATTAATCTTTTAAAACTGCTGGGTTCTAATGTCATGCTCAGAAAGACCTTATTTTTGAAGATTACAAAAGAAATTTAATAATGCTTCCTTCTAGTGCTTTTGTATACTTAACATTTATATTATGTTGATGACTGAGGATTGAGCTTTATTTTTGCCAGCTGACTTGCCATTTTATCAAGTATCATAGGTTGAAATTATAACCCACACATGCTCCTTGAAATGTCTACTTTTTAATAGATGCTAAGTCTGTAGGCTGCTTTTAGATTTTTTTCCCCTACTATTTAGCTTTCTTTTTTACATATTCAAATGACCAATTTATGGTTCAAGGAAATATTCTGACAAGGTTACCCAACTTATTTTAATCAATTTCTGTAAGCATAAGAGCACATCTTATGTTTTGGTCTAAGATATAGAAATATTCAACTTTTAAAGATTTTACAAACAGGCCTAGGCACAGAGAAAGTTCTAGGAAAGTGGCAACTTGAAATGAATCTGGTTTCCTGTGTGTGTCCATTGTGACTGCCCCTTGTGCTCTGCCTGGACCTAGTGGACAGCTGGGTGTGAGTGGTGTCGTGGGTTCTGGGGGACATCACCAGGAAAGGCTAATGCAGGCCTTCCTCTGTTTTGATCTTTGGAGATTACTGAGGAAACAATCAGGCCATAGGGAAATCTTGGGGGTGAGTTAGATATTTGTCCCATGTGACTATGCCTGGTCTCCACGAAGTGAAATATTAGTAGGTTCTGGTCTCTTTTTGACTTTGGAAAAGTCCAGGGAGACCAGAGAGACATCGTCTCCTTTATCTCAGAGTGGGGCACTGATAGTCTTCTGTTACATGTAATTGCTGGCCCTTGGGTGTAGAGAATCCCTATGGGACAGCTGCCATCTAGGGTACTTCAATGCCCAGACCCAATTCTCAGTGGGCAAAGAAATACATAAATGCATCTGAGGTATTTCAGGAGCCAGACACAACTTGAACAAAAATGTAAAGAAGCATTAAGAATATTCAATATAGTGTCAACCCTCCCTCCTCCCCTACAAAAAAAAGAAAACTTCGGAACTAAAACATATTTCTTAACTATAAAACACTATAGATGAATGGAAGGACTGGATTGCTATGGTTGAGAACCAAATTAGTTCCCCAATAAGGGGAACAAAATTACAAAGGAAAAGAAATCATGAGAAAAATAGAGACTTAGTAGGTAGACTCAGGAGGCTTCACATAAGAATAAGTGTTCCAGAAAAAGGAAGAGGAACACAGAGGAGAGGAAATAATTAAACAAAAAAGAAAAAATGTCTCCAATCTGAGCATCCACCTAAATTTACCAATTGAAAGGACACACACACAGTTCCAGGCAAGTTTGATGAGAAAAGGCACAAAATAACACAGGTGTTGGTGTAATTCCTGAACTTCTACGTTATAGAAACAATGCTAGAATACTCCTTTGCTTTAAGAAATATTCCTTATAGATTAAAACAAACAAACAAACAAACAAGCTTTTATCGGACTATAAAACTGGATGAGACTGGAGTAATAGCTACAGGCAACTAAGGAAAAGGGCTAGAACCCAAGACATGGCTTACCTTTCAGGAACCTGCATGTAAGTAAATGCAGAGGGCACGTCCTCTACATACTCCCTGTGATGAAAATACTGGAGAAAGTACTCTGAGCAACAGATGGATTAGGACAGACCTAATTATAATCGTGAATAGTGCTAAACTAAGCTAAAGCTAGGAATTGAACACGGAGAGAGAAATAAATGTGTTCTAGAGGTTTCATCTGTAATGAGGCGAGGAAGTAAGAGTATTCTGAAGGTACTTTCGTTATTAAAGAAAATGAACTATAAGGGAATTTATTACTTTAGCAAATTAGAAGGACAACCACAAAATAAACAACAAAAACTGTAATGGAATTTTATAAAGCTGAAATTAAATAGAAAACAATGCAAAATGAAAAAAAGATGAATATAAAAGCTGGTTCTTTTGAAAAGACTAATCAGATAGATAAACTCTTTGCAACTCTAATGGAGGGAAGAAAAGTTAGCAGTAAACACACAGAGCAGGCATGAGAAAATTAAAATTTAAGAGAATCTTACAAGCAAACAACTATGTAGTAAAAAAAAAAAAATTGAAAGTCTGGAAGAAATGATTTTCAGAAAAATGTAAATTACCAAGATTGACCAGAAAGCGGGTTATTTGACAAGTTAGGCAGTGGCAGACAGCCACGTGTTTTCCTTGCTTGTCTCTATTATAGAATCATAAAAACTAAACAACTTAATTTCTAGTGCGCTTTAGCTAGTGGTGGCCATGTGACAGTTTTGAAGCTATAAATGGCAGTGTTGGTGTTCCCTTCTACATTTTCTTCTTCCCGACTAGAACTTAGTCAGGAAACCTAGAGAGAAAGCAGCAATCTTGCACCAAGTGACAGCAAGCATGAGGATAGAAGTCATTGTACTAAGAAGCTGCAAGTTGATGCACCCTAGACAGCTTTTGTGTGAGAAACATACATCCACATTTTTAAAGCCACCGTTAGTTGAGTGATCTACCACTTAAAACAGTGCAGCAGCTATGGAAAACAGTATGGTGGCTACTCAAAACGTTTTAAATAGAATTACCATATGATGTAGCACTTCCACTTCTGGGTATAGACGCCAAGGAATTGAATGCCAGGTCTGGAAGAGATACTTGTACACCCTTGTTCATGACAGCATTATTCACAATAGCCAAAAAGTAGAAGCAATCCATGTGTGGGGACAGAGTCCCAGAGAGCAGTTTCCAGGCTCTCGGCCCCACGTGGAAAGGTGCTGGCTCGGTTATTAGATGGCCATCAGCTGTAATGAGATGGCCAGCCGCTGTGGCTGGGTGGCCATCGGCTGTTACTGGTTAGCCGTTAGCCACTAATATAACTGCCGTGGCTACGCTACAGGGTAGCTAATGGTTGGTTGGTTGGCAGAGAAGCAGACGGCAGATTGTGGATCGTGCGGCTCCTGCTTCCGGTGTCTCCAACCCAGCCACCGGTGGGAATATAGTGGTATGACTCCCCCATCTATAGCTCTGTGCGTGTTCCTTTTTGGCCTCACCATATCCTGCGTTCTCGTGCGGGGAGAGACCCTGCATGACACCATGTGTCCATCAGCGGGTGAATGGATAAACAAAATGTCGTCTATACATACAGTGGAATATTTTTTGATCTTAAATGGAAGGAAATTCTAACACATGGTACAAAATAGGTGAACCTTGAATACATTTTGCTACATGAAATAAGCCAGTCACAAAAAGACAAATACTGTATAATTCCACCTAGATGAGGTTCCCAGAGTTATCAAATTCATAGAGACAAAGTAGAATGGTGGTAGCCAGGATTGCAGGGGATAGAGAATGGGGAGTTGTTAATGGGTGTAGAGTTTCAGTTTTGCAAGATGAAGAGTTGTGGAGATTGGTTGCGCAACACTGGGAATGTACTTACATACTGTTGAACTCTTCCCTTAAAAATGGTAAATTTTATGTATATTTTAGCCACAATTAAAAAAAAAAAGACTGTGGGACCAGATGGGCTGAGTTCTATCTGATATAATTCTCATGTTATGTAAGCTATTCTAGATCAGAGGAAATAATGGAAACTTGCAAGTTTATTTTATAAAGTTAGTATAACTTTAATATCAAATATAAAGATACTGCAGGTCTCCCCTTTTGAATAGAAATGCATAATTTCTAAATTAAATATCAGTATAGAGAATTCAGCAATGTGGTGAAATAAAAATACACCAGACCAGACTGAACAGGATTTATTCCAAGACTACATGAGTGTTTCAATAAGAGGCCCATCAATATAACCCATTACTGGAACAAACGAACAACGGGAGAAAATTCTGATGAGCCTATGTAGAAAGGCATTTGGTAAAGTTCAGCAGCTAGTCCTAATTAAAGTACTAAGTAGTAATTGGTAGAAATCATTTAAATAAATAGCTCATACCCCAAACTGACACATAATTGCTTAAATGGTTAAACATTAAAACCATTTTAGTTGAAATCAGGAAGTAGAGATATCTGCTATTACCATTAGTATTCAAGGTGGTCTTGGAAGTTGTGGTAAGTACAATTAGGCACAAAATGAAATAATTTGTATAAATCGTTGAAAAGAAGAGCAAAACTCACTATTTGCTGATAATAAGATGGTAGTTTAAAAACTACTAGATTTAATAAGATAATGGAAGGGCTGCATAAATAAAACTAGTTTTCCTCTATACTGTCAAAAAGCATGTAAAAATGGAAAAATACTTTGCTCACAATAGAAAGAAATGTAAATATAAAGGTACAGTACTATTTTTAGAAAACAACTTACTGAAGGATGTAAAACAACTTAAAGGAAAAAACGTACTATATTCTTGGGTTAGAAGTCTTCCAATTAATATATAACTTGAATACAATTTTAATTAAAATACTACCAAGGATTTTTAATTTGATAAATGATTTTCTGGCCATTACAAATGAAGAGTTTCCTGAAACTAGTCAAAAAAAAATATGTGACAAAAGAGAGTGAGGTAGGCCTTCTCCTGCCAGCTTATAGAATGAAAAGCCACTGTAGTCAAGTTGATACAGTATTTGCATAGGAATGAATGGACAGGTTAATGAAGCAGGTTAGGAATTCCAGAAATAGTACCCAGTATATTTGACAATTTAGTATAGAACAAAATGTTTTGGCTTGGTGGGGAAAGGATATATTGCCCAATAAATGTATTGACACATTTAGCGAAAGTAATTTTGTGTCCTGTATAACATATAAAAATAAATTCCAGAGAGATTAAAAACTTGAATTCAAAAATTTTTTTTTTAAAGGTTTTATTGGGGAAGGGGAACAGGACTTTATTGGGTAACAGTGTGTACTTCCAGGACTTTTTTTCCAAGTCAAGTTGTTGTCCTTTCAATCTTAGTTGTGGAGGGTGCCGTTCAGCTTCAAGTTGTTGTCCTTTCAGTCTTAGTTGTGGAGGGCGCAGCTCAGCTCCAGGTCCAGTTGCCTTTTCTAGTTGCAGGGGGCACAGCCCACCATCCCTTGTGGGAGTTGAACTGGCAACCTTGTGGTTGAGAGGACGCGCTCCAACCAACTGAGCCATCCAGGAGGCAGCTCAGCTCAAGGTGCCGTGTTCAATCTTAGTTGCAGGGGGCAGAGCCCACCATCCCTTGAGGGACTCGAGGAATTGAACCGGCAACCTTGTGGTTGAGAGCCCACTGGCCCATGTGGGAATCGAACCGGCAGCCTTCGGAGTTAGGAGCATGGAGCTCTAACCGCCTGAGCCACCGGGCCAGCCCCAAAAATTTTTTTAAATGAGGATAAAAGCCATTGTATACATTTTTTAATTTAAAATAAAGATTATAGGTTCTATACTGTCAAAGAACGTTTTTTACAAATTGACGTGAAAGAAAAGACATAGAAACATCTGGGCAAAGGATAGTATTAGTTCAGAGAAAGAAGAAATCCATATAGCTAGTAAACATCCAGAAATGCTCAATAGAGAATATAGTACTCAGGGGAATACTAATTAAGATTACTTCATACTTATCACTAAGACTTGGAAAAAATAAATATGCTGGTGGAGATGTAAAGAAACATGTGCTCATACATTATTTATAGAAATGTGAATTGTTACAGCCTTTGGGAGAGCTATCAGCACCAGCTCTTAAAATAAACACATCAATACCTGTGACCCATTGATCTCACCCTGGGGAATCTATTGCATGGAAATAAAAACTCCAGGACTTCAGGGTATGCATACACGTATGTTGTTGCAGTATTTGTGGTGACAAAAACCTGGAAACAAAGTAAATGCCCATTATTTCGAGAATAGTCGAATAGTTTTAGTACAGTCACACTGGAATAATATGCAGCCATTAAAAACGAATTGACAGCTTTATCAGTTGACTTTTGTGAGTAACTGAGAAACTGGAGGCAGAAAAGCATGTGCAGTATGATTCTAAATTTGTAAAAAGACAAAAAACATATAGGTGAATATACACGTGTTCATGTAAGCACTTGGAGTAAAAATACAGAAGAACATATACTAAGGAGTTGATTTGGTTGAGCAATAGGATGGGTGGAGAGAGAAGGGAATGGACGAGGCAAGCAGAAACGAGGCTGTGCTAAAAGTGAGGCAGCATTTATCCTACAACCCCATTTGTGTGCCGTGGGTGAAACACGCCCCAGTTGTCAGTTTTCATTGCCTAACTGTTTCCTGTTAGGAAGTGTGTTCAGTGTTGGAGGATGCCATATGACATCTTGGTCATTCCAGATGGCTTAGGTACTTCATTGACCAGACGAAGGGAAGACGGAGTGTGAATGGTGGTTATGTGTAAAGCATCGGCGAATTACTACGACTTATAAAAGCACTTTGAAATGTGAAAGTGCTTTTCTATTGTAAAATATTCTCATTTTATTTCTTTTCTTTAGGATTTAATGAAGGTGCTTCGCAAGGAAGCAGAATTGAAACAAATACAGACTCTGCTACAAGGAACTCAGACACGACTCAAATATACGCAAAGTGAACTAGAGATGATTAAAAAGAAGCACCTTGCTGCTCTATACCGGGTAATACAGACTTACATACAGTTTTATGGAAATGAGAACCAGAACCTAGAATTTCAGGAATTATATGTATATAGTGCCATGTAATTTAACACTTTACCCCATGATTGAGATTATATGACAGTCTTTTAGTTACTTGATTTTTATGGTTGTTAATCTTACAATACAATTGTACCTGAACTTACCTTACCTCATGGATTCCCTTTGTATTCTAAAAGATACCTATCACGTTTTCAGCTTCATTATATAAAACTAAAATAGCCATGTTAAAAAAGAAATTTTTTTCTCTTTGTAATTAGGAACAATCTCAGTTACAAAGTGAACTACTAAATATTGAGTCTCAGTGTACCATGTTGAGTGAAGGAATCCAAGAACGGCAAAAAAGAATTGAAGGATTTCAAGAAAACATCAATAAGGTCATGAATGATGTATTTGTTACTAAATGACAGATAGAACGCAGTTCTACACCGGGTGCCACATTTAGGGTTTTTGAGTATGTGCTAAAGCAAAGTAGGAGAAGTGCTAAGTTTTATGTGTTTGCCAAATTTTCTTGTGTCTCTTAAGAACCACTGTTACTGCATCTCAAGAGACAATGACCAGTGCGTAATTACTCGCTTCTGCTCTCCATCCTCTGCTTGCTCTTTGTAAACATTACAGCCTCTTTCCTTCTCCCACTTCCCTTAACAGGAGAGAAAGAACTTTGTCATTTGGGTTCTCTTGTGAGATTAGTTATTCACTCTAATTATTTCTGGAACATTTATTATATTTGCCAGGCACAGTGCTTGACTCTGGGGCAGCACAGATTTGGCCATCTAGCCTCTGCTTATAATGTGACAGGAACTTTCAGGTTTAATTCATTCCACTGTTGCTTACTTTACTCCTTAGAAAGTTGTTTGTCACACCGTCACTCAGTAACTTCCTGCCATGCTTTTAGTTCTACCTTTTATCACATGATTTGAAACCACATTTATGTAGCTCCTTAATTATCTCTATTCCAGCTTAAGTACCCCTAATTCCTTAATCATTTACATTTACCATGGAGTTAAGAACAGTCCTGATAACCATCTTCTGGGTGCTCCATTATTTGTCAGAGCCCAGAACAAAGCATGATGTCAAATACTGTTTGACCAGTACAGAGTACCATGGAACTCTACACAAGGAACTTTCTGTGGTTTGGATTATCTACTTATATAGATTATCGCTTACTATTGCATCAGTCATATCACATGAATATTTAATCTATATTCAATTTAAATTGGAAAGTTTTTAACATGCCCTACTGTTTAAAAAAATAGATCTGTTTATCCTGTAATTGTACATAAATTCAGGGCTTTAAAAATATTGAGGTTAAATGTTATTTTCTTGGATTTGGCTCATTCTAGTTTTTCAAAATCTTTTTGAGTCTTAATTCTCTGCTCCAGTCCTCTTGGCTTTATACCACCTAAGACACTGTAGTTTCCTCATACAAAGAATATTTTGTTTGTTTATGTAAAATATTATATATTGGTGTGGCTAATGTGTTTGAAATGCTTCCAATTTTGTATTAAACATTTCATAAAGCCAAAACTCTTAATAAAACCAATTCTGAGCTTTCTTATTTAATTTTTAGAATGAGAAATTTGAAGATAGATGAGTATAGTGTATGGAGCTAATGAGAAAGCACTGGCCCCCTCAGAGTTCAGTAATGCTTGTTGGGATTTGTTTGGGTCCTCATACTGGACAATCTTGTTGGGAAAAACTTAGATTTAAGCATTGTTTATATACTTTCTTAAAATTAATTATTAAACCAATTATTTTGAAATAATTTAAAAGGTTGAAGATGATATTTTCCAAGACTTCTGTGAAGAAATTGGAGTGGAAAATATTCGTGAATTTGAGCAAAAACATGTTAAACAACAACAAGAAATTGATCAAAAAAGGTATTTTTATGAAAAATGTCAGTAAGCAATTTACACATATATAAATGTAACAGTTATTTCATAATTTAAGGGAATTATGCCTGAGGGTCTTTATTTTAGTTCATCATGAAATAGCAAGTAGACATGCATATTATAGAGACCTAATTCTTTTATTTCGTAATCTTTAAAGTATTTTTTTATTTTTTAATTATAGTTGACTTACAATATTATATTAGTTTCAGGTGTATAGCACCCGAGTGATTAGACACATATATAACTTACGGAATGATCACCCTGATATATCCAGTACCAGTTCTGACATAAATAGTTATTACAATACTACTGACTATATTCCCCATGCTATACTACACATCCACATAACTATTTTTTAACTAGGAATTTATACCTTCCCCCTTTACCCATCCCCCTCCAATCCAGCAACCGTCAAAATGTTCTCTGTATCTATGAGCTTATTTCTGTTTTGTTTAGTCAATCGTTTATCCTGTTCTCTAGATTCCACATATATATATTATTGACTACATCCCTTATGCTATACTTTACATCCCCATGACTATTTTGTAATTAGCAATTTGTACTTCTTAATCTCTTCACCTTTTTCATCCATTCCCCCAACTCCCTCCCATCTGTTAACCATCAAAATGTTCTGTTTCTATGAGTTTGTTTCTGTTTTGTTTGTTGTTTTTTAGATTCCACATAGAAGTGAAATCATATGGCATTTGTCTTTCTCTGACTTACTCTACTCAGCACAGTACCCCCTAGTTCCATCCATGTTGTTGCAGATGGCAAGATTTCATTCTTTTTCATGGCTGAGTAATATTCCAGTAGTATATGTGTACCACCTCTTCATCCATTCATCCATTGATGGACACCGAGGCTGCCTCCACATCTCGGCCTTTGTAAACAATGCTGCAGTGAACATAGGGATGCACACGTCCCCTCGAAGTAGCATTTGAGTTTCTTCAGATGAGTACCCAGAAGTGGGATTACTGGGTCCTTCTTTGTCTCTTGTTATATTTTGTTTTAAAGTCTATTTTGTCAGGTATAAGTACTGCTACCCCAGCTTTTTTGTTTGCTTGTTTCCATTTGCATGAAATATCTTTCTCCATCCCTTTACTTTCTGTCTGTGTATGTCTCTTGATCTGAAATGAGTCTCTTTTCTTGTAGGCATCTTATGTGAGGGTCTTGTTTTCCTATCTATTCAGCCACCCTATCTTTTGATTGGAGCATTTAATCCATTTACATTTAAAGTAATTGTTGATAAATATATAGTTATTGCCATTTTATTGTTCATATTTTTTATCTTTTTTTCTTCTTCTTTGTCTTAAAGAAATCCCTCTAACATTTCTTGTGATACTGGTTTGGTGGTGATGAACTCCTTTAGCTTTTCCTTGTCTGGGCAGCTCTTTATCTGTCCTTAGATTCTAAATGATGGCTTCACTGGGTAGAGTAATCTTGGTTGTAGGCCCTTGCTTTTCATCACTTAGAATATTTCATGCCAATCCCCTCTGGCCTGGAAAGTTTCTGTGAGAGACCAGCTGACAGTTTTATGGGAGCTCCCTTGTAGGTAGGTAATTGCTTTTTTCCTTCTGCTTTTAAGATTCTCTCTTTGTCTTTAACCTTTAGCATTTTAATTATGATCTGTCTTGGTGTGGCCTCCTTGGGTTCATCTTGTTTGGGACTCTGTGCTTCCTGGGCTTGTATCTCTATTTCCTTCGTCAGGTTAGAGAAGTTTTCCATCATTATTTCTTCAAATAGGTTTTCAATTCCTTGTTCTTTTATTTGGGACATGTTTCTTTGTCTCCCCATTTTGGCTGCCTCCCTGAGTTTGTTTCTATGTACTAGGTAGGGCCACTATGTTTCCCGCTCTTGGTAGAGTGGTCTTATGTAGTAGGTGTGCTGTAGGGCCCAGTGGTGCAGTCTTTCTGGTCACCTGAGCCAGGTGCTCCAGGTGTGTCCCTTGTGTGGTGTGTGTGCCCTCCTGTTAGAGTTGAGCCTTGGTTGCTGTTTGCACGTCAGCAGGAGGGGTTGACCCTCAGGCTGATTGGTTATGAAGATGGGCTGTGACTGAAGCAGTCATGTCTTATTTAAGAGAATTTAATTTATGTGGCTCGTTTTGATATACCCTCATGGTCTCAGAAGGGATAGAAAGTTCTTGCCCACTCAGAAGCTTCCAGCAATACAAAATGCTGCAACAAGTGCAACGGAAGATGTTGTACAGAACAGGGCTTTTGTAAGGTCTAGGAGGCCATTGTCTGGCCCAGAGGCTGACATGTAGCACGTGCTGCAAAGAGGAAATGTCTGTAGGACCTCAATCTCTGGATGTGGCCTCATAGAAAGATCACTGGGCGGGGAAGAGCCCTGATTGTCCAATTTCATAATTTTTTGAAGAGAGAAAACAGAAATATACAAAATAAGAGAATGAAGACATGATTACATTGTAATTATTAAAAGACACTGATTTCTTAGTTCTCTGTAAATATTTATGTAAGTAGATAAAATTGACCATTTTTGAGAAATAATGTATTAGCAAGATAGAAAACTCTAAGGAGGCGAGTTACCATAGTAAAAGAAAGTAAAAAAGCTTCTACCCACTGTCATCCCCAAATTCACCAGGCACATATGGTTTCACAGATGAATCATCTCAGCAAACTTTAAAGGTGCAGGAAACTTCAACATTAAATATTTAAACAAATCTTCAATGTTTAAACTGCTTCACAGTATAGAAGAGGAAGAAACACATTTTTTTATGAAATAAACATAATATTGATGCCAAAATCCAGAAAGGTACATATATACACGTATAATAAATTATAAATCAATTCCACCTACAAATAACTGAATAAAATAAGTTGAAATAGAAATAAGCCGTGCAAGAACAGCTAAACAATATGCTGTTACGTAGTGACCTTCATACGAGAAATCAAAGGATGGCTTGGGATCAGGAATTATTGCTGTAATTTGCCATAGAGGAGAAAAATCAACTCTGTATTTGATGAAAAACTGGACCAAATTCAGCATCCCTTTTTTATTAAAAACTTAAAATGTGAGTAGATATCTGTGATTTGAGCAAATATATCTCGTTCTAAATGAGCATCGTGTTTTGATGGAGTAACACTGGAAGTGTTCCTAATAAAATTGGAAATGAGAAGTATGTTCAGTATCACCACTGTTCTCTGACATTCTTCTGAAGGTACTAGTCAATATATTTTGACAGGACATGTAAATAAGGTATAAACATTTTGAAGGGAGGAGGGAAATTTTTCACTATTTGCAGGTTGTATGATATATATCTAGTAATTCCTAGAGAACAAATAAAAACTATTAGAAACAAGAAAAGGAATCAATAATGTAACTGAATACAAATAATAATGTGAATTTTTATTAAAAATTAATATAAAAATACTTTAAAAATGTATAGCCTTTTTGTATACAAACTACCAGGGAGACAGTATATTGGGAGAAAATATCCCAGTTACATTAGAGAGGAAAAAAAGTAAAATACTTAGTACTTAGAAATAAACTTACTAAATGTGAAAGCAATATATAAAGAAACGTTTAGTTGAGACTGAACAGAAACTTGAATAAAAAGGACATACTAGTTTTTTCATAGGAAGACTCAATATTAAAAAGAAGTTGGTTCTCCCTAATTTAATCTATAATTAAAATACCTCAGTACATGTATGGACAAGATTTATTTTCAGCTAGATAAGCTGATTCTAGAGTTCACATCTAGAATTAGCCAAGAAAAAAATCTGAAAAAGGTAATGAGAAAGAACTAGGAATCCAAGATTTTAAAATACAGTATGAAGCTGTATTAATTAAAATCCTGAGGTACTGGCTCACGTATAGAGTCCAGAAATATACTCAGATCTAGAAGGGAAATTTGACTTCAGTGAAAGGTGGCATTTCTTATCCGTGGAGAAAATACACACTTTTCAATAAGTTATGTTGGGGCTAGCAACCTAGAAAAAACGTCCTGGGACCTCTGTGTCATTCCTTAGACTAATTCCAACTAAATCAAAGATTTTAATGTAAATAAAAGGAAGGCATCAAAACACTAGAATAAGTCATAAGAGAATTTTTAAAAATAATCTCAGATGAGGGAAGGTCTTTCAGTAGGACATAAACCCCAGAAGCCATAAAAGAAAAACTTGATAAAATGGAATGTATAGAAATAAATTTTTGCATTGCAAAACACCCTGAAGAAAATCAGAAGTGACAATCAGTTTATTCCTAAGTACTTCATATCTTTATGCTATTGTAAATGGAATTGTTTTTAATTAACTTCTAATTGATTGTTGGTACTAAATTGAAATAAAATTGGTTTTTGTAAACTGACCTTGTGTCCTGCAACTTTGCTAAACTTATTAGCTCTTTTGTAAATTCCTTAGGATTTTTTACATTAAATGATCATATTGTCAGTGAATTAAATTTTTTTATTTTTTCTTTTCCGATTAGTATGGCTTTTATTTCTTTCCTGTTGCACTAGCTAGGGCCTACAGTACAATGTTGAATAAATAAAAGTGGTGAGCACAGACATCCTTCCTTAGTCGCAGTCTTAGGGGCAAAGCAATGCAGTCTTTCACAGTTAAGTATATTAATTAACTTTAGTGTACCCTTTAGCAGGTTAAAGAAGTTCCCTTCTGTTTTCAGTCTGCTGAAACTTTTTATCGTGAGTGTTGAATTTTGTCAGTACTTCTGCCATCTATTGAAAGATTGTATGGTTGGGTTTTTTGTTTGTTTATTAATATGGTAAGTTACATTGGTTGAGTTTAGAATGTTAAACCAACTTTGCATACCTGGGAGGAGCCCTACTTGGTCATGTATTATCCTTTTCAAATATTTTGGATTTGATTTGCTAAAATTTTGTTAATGATTTTTTTCATCTATATTCATGAGTGTATTGGACTATAGTTTTCTTTTCTTGCAATGTCTTTGTCACAGTTTTGTATCAGGGCAATGCCAAACCCATAAAATGAGTTAAGAATTGTTCTGGGTTTTCTTTTCTTGATGAAGGATTTCTGTAGAATTATATTATTTCTTTCCTAAATGTTGGGTAAAATTTGACAGTGAAACCACTGAGGCTACCCACCTTTCTTTGTGGAAAGGTTTTTAATTACAAATTTAGTTTCCTTGGTAGATGTAGGGCTATTAAGGATATCATCTTTTGTGAGTGAGCTTTGGTAGTTTGTGTCTTTCAAGGAATTTATGTATTTGATCCAGTTGTCAGACTTAACATAAAATTATTAATAATATTCCCTTTTATCCTTTTTAATGTCTGTAAGACCTATACCAGTGTCCCCTCTTTCATTCCTGATATTGGTGATTTGTCTCCTTTCTTTTCTTCTTGATGTCTAGCTAGAAGTGTTTTTATTGATCCTTCTAAGCCAGTTCTTGGCTTCGTTGATTTTCTATGTTTTGTCTGTCTCTATATTGTTGATTTCTGCTCCTAACTTTCATTATTATTTCCTTCCTTTTACTTGCTTTGGGTTTAATTTACTCTTCTTTTTCTAGCTTTTAAGATAGAAGCTTATATTATGCATTTTAGACTTTCCTAATACGAGCATTTCAAGGTGTGTATTTCCCTGTCAGTACTGCTTAAGCTATATCCCACTACTTCTGGCATGTTGTGTTTTCATTATCATTCCATTCAAAATATTTTCTAATATCCCTTGTGACTTTCTATGATCCATGGGGTGTTTAAAAGCATGTTGTTTAATTGAACAGATATTGAGGGTTGGAGGATTCAGATATTTTTCTGTTACTGAGTTTTAATTCTACTATGCTAAGGAATGCATTCTACTTTATTTCAGTCATTTTAAATTGAGGCTTGTTTGAGGGCACAGCGTGCATTCTATCTTAAAAGGAAATGTTCCATGTACACTTACAAAGAATGTCCATTCTGCTGTTGGGTGGGGTGTTCTCTGGGGGCAGTGAGGTCGGTATTACGGCGGCCTTCCGTGTACTTAGTGATTCTCTGGTTGTCCCGGCAATCACGCCGAGAGGAGTGCTGCAGCTGTGCTTTCGGATCGGTCAGTTTCTCCTTCCAGCCTCTGTCAGTGTTTACTCCGTGTATCTTAAAGCCGCATGATAAGGGGTACATATTTGGGATTGTTATATCTCTGCTGAATTAATCCGTTTATCATAAAATGCTCTTTTATTTTAAATTTTGTTGGGCAGTATTGGGGAACAGTGTGTTTCTCCAGGGCCCATCAGCTCCAAGTCGTTGTCCTTCAACCTAGTTGTAGAGGGCGCAGCTCAGCTCCAAGTCCAGTCGCCATTTTTCAATCTTTACTTGCATTGAACCAGCAACCTTGTTGTTGAGAGCTCACGCTCTAACCAACTGAGCCATCTGGCCACCCCATGAAATGCCCCTCTTTATCCCTGTCATATTCCTTGTTCTGAAGTCTGTTTGAACTTCATAGATTTTGTTTCTAAAGAATCCCGCCAGGCCTGCCCGATGGCTCAGGCGATTGGAGCTCCATGCTCCTAACTCCGAATGAAGGCTGCCGGTTCGATTCCCACATGGGCCAGTGGGCTCTCAATCACAAGGTTGTCAGTTCGAGTCCTCGAGTCCTGCAAGGGATGGTGGGCTCCGCCCCCTGCAACTAAGATTGAACACGGCACCTTGAGCTGAGCTGCCACTGAGCTCCCGGATGGCTCAGTTGGTTTGAGGGCATCCTCTCAACCACAAGGTTGCCAGTTCGACTCCCGCAGGGGGTGGTGGGCTGCGCCCCCTTCAACTAGCAACAGGAACTGGACCTGGAGCTGAACTGCGCCCTCCACAACTAAGACTGAAAGGACAACAACTTGAAGCTGAAGGGCACCCTCCACAACTAAGATTGAAAGGACAACAACTTGACTTAAAAAAAAGTCCTGGAAGTACACACTGTTCCCCAATAAAGTCCTGTTCCCCTTCCCCAATAAAATCTTTAAAAAAAAGAATCCTGCCAATCACTTTTTACTGAGCTTCTCATAAAATCCACCTGGAATTCTGATTGCTATTGTATTGGATTTATAGATTTATTTGGGGAGAACATCTTCAAAATACTACGTCCTCTCATCTGAAAAGATAAAATGTCTTTTCATTTATTCTAATTATCTTATTCTTTATTAGAATTTTAAAGTTTTTTTCCATAGAGATCTGTGTGTTTTTATTAAGTTAATTCCTGGATATTTTAGTTTTTTTTTTTTCTTATGAGTAGTTATCTATTTTTATATTTTTCTAGTTGTCTTCTAATGTAGAAAACTACTATTGAATTTTAGATTGATCTAACATCTGATAACTTTGCTAAACCCCCGTTACTTTCGGTAGCTTTTCTGTTATGTATCCTTGGATGTCTCTGCCATGAACTGGAGATGTAGAGTAGGCAGCTGACTATGCAAGTGAGGCGTTCGTGGGAGAGGATGGGGCTGGAAGGATGCATTTGGGGATTGTTGGCATACAGATAATACTTACAGTCACGTGACTGGGTAAGATTACCAAGGGAATGAAGGTAGACAGCAAAGGGATCCCAGGCGATGTTAACAAGTGGAGGGGATGAGAAGGAACCATTGAAGGAGCAGCGAGTGAGGGAGAGGCAAGCCAGAGGAGTGTGATGTCCCGAAGCCACGTGAAGAAGTGTTTCATCCGCACGCAGCCTGTGAGTCTGCCTCCCGCAGCAGAAACGAATCCCTCAGTCCTTGCGGAGCACGGTGGCTCCACCACTTTTATGCGGGTAGCCCTGGGCATGATCTTAATTCTCGTTAAATAGGACAGTAGTATTACGTACCTCAGTCATTCAGCTGACGTGAGTAAAACGAAACAGAATTCTCTTTGTTTTGATCATTACTGTTGTTTTGTTGTGTTTGAACCAGTGGTATCTAATGGTACCTAGCACAATATCTGCTACCATTACTGCTTAAAATGTTGAACGAATGATTCTGTTAGCAGGATATGTGAGGGAGAGAAGGTGGAAAAGATGGGCTACAGTTATACTGGATGACTTCTTTAGAGGAGATTATGAAGCTGGCAGAGTGGGAAGTATATGAGGAAGGAACGCGTTCTTAAACCCCAGGGTGGAGTTTGTGAATGAACACTGTTTGAAAAGATTGACTCAGTACATTAGAATAAAGACATAAATTGTGACTTAAAAAGAAGAGGGGTGGGAATCTATAGATTATAAAAGATGTAAGGAACATACCCATATGCAATCTATGGATCCTGGTTCAAGCAGATCAGTTTAGAAAAAATTACTGAGACTTAGGAAATTTGGCAATGACAGCAATTTGATATTTAAGGAGTTATCCTTTTTATAATAGCTTATGGTTATGTATTAAAAGTCCCTTCCCTTTCAGCGATACATATTAAAATACTTACAAATGAAATTACGTGATGTCTGAAATTTGCTTCAGCTAATCCAGTGGTGGGAAGGCGTGGTAAGTGAGTGGGGTGATGGGTAAAACAAGATTGACTTGAATTGATAGTTCTTAAAGTTAGGGGATAGCTCTGTGGGAATTCATTGTACTATCCCTTCTACTTTTGTATTTGAAAATTTCCATAATAAACAGAAAAAAGAAAGAATTGAAGGACTATGTTTACCAGTTGTAATGTTTGACTTTGTTACACTAGATTAGAATTTGAGAAACAAAAAACTCGGCTTAATATTCAACTCGAGTACAGTCGCAATCAATTAAAGAAGAAACTAAACAATATCAACACATTAAAAGAAACTGTCCAGAAAGGCACAGAAGACATTGATAACCTAAAGAAGGTAATTAATAAGGGGGTACTGAAGCCCCGCCATTGAAGTGATGACTTCGTTCATTGAATAATGTTTGTTGTACTACTGAAGTGTTACTGCAGCGGGTGGGGGCGGGTGGAGAAATGCTTGAAGTAAAATCGGCACAGCCACACGAATTGCTGGATGTTGAAGCGGGAGAGGAGTTAGGGCGATGCCACAGAAGACTCATGCTAACTTGGGCAGAGCAGGTTAAGGAGAGAAAATTCTGAACCTGTGCCGCTTTGGTTCCCTATGTGACATCTAGATAGTAATTTCCAGCGGGTGGTTAAAGAGTACACAGACCCCGGGAGAAGTTAAGGCCAGTTCATGGGGGTGGGTGGAAACCATATGTGAATGGTTGAGCATCTCGGGCAGAGAGGTAGGCAGTGAAGCACAGTGGAACAAGAATGGAATTCTGGGAGGAGCTCATATCGGTTATGAAGAGAGCCAGAGGGGGTGACATCCCCCCAGAGGTTCAGGAGGGAGAAAGTGGTGAAAGCTGTCAAAAAGGTCTAGGCTGGAAGATGTCTGTTTAGTGGGCTACTTCAGAGGTCATAGTACAAGAACAGAAGTCAGGTGGAGGTAAACTGAGGAATGAATCCAAAGTGAAGGACAGGCAGGCAGTGATGGCCAGTTTCCGAGATGAGTGCAATGGGCATGAGTCAAAGGCCATGAGAGAGCTTGAGGCAGCTCCCAGGGTACGGGGTTTATCTCAGAATGGCTGGTTTGGCTTCACTGATAAGAAGATGGGTGATTGACCTTATTAATGTAAAAGATGGTGAATCTACAGTGCACATCATCTCCACTCAGGCTGAAGAAGATTGTCTGCAAGTTGTGGAAGAGCTTATGGCGAAGAGGCAGCAAGTGCAGGATACATTTCTCGCTCAGAATGCCAATGCTGAGAAAGTCCAAGCTCAGATTGAAGAGGAGCGGAAGAAGCTTTTGGCTGTGGATAGGTAATTGAGAACTCTATCAGTTTCAAAGACCATACACAGAGTTTTACAGGTGTTTAGCTCAATTTCACATTGATTACAGGAAGTTTTATTATTTGAATGTGTGTCCTTTGTTGCTTTTGGTCCCACATCACACCTTTCGAGCCTTCTAATTTGGAGGAAAACCAAGACAGGTGGCTGGTTCTTTAGAATGTTCACTTTAGAGTGAACAATTCTTTTTGGCAAGTGACAACATGGACCTGTGCAGACATGGTCCCTTGCCCTGAACTCCTCTTGACACTGGGATCTTCCTGTTGTCCAGTCTCCCTGTAGTCGGCTTTGCCGTGAGGGCTATGCCTACATGGCTCCACGTCCCAGCTCTGCTACGGAAGAACCATGCCAGCATTTCCTCAGCAGTGACACGGAGGTGTAAAAGTGCCAGCCTCATAGAATAGTGGGAAGGGTTAAGTAAGTGACTGTTTCTGTGGCACGTAGAGCAGTAGCTGGCACAGGATAAGCACAGGCATTCGCCTCGATGATGACGATCACACTTAGAATCGCCCGGCTCGTGGCAGCACGTAACGTCTGCTTTCCTGGATGATTGGCAGAGCAAAAGTGAGCACATGAAATGTACTGTTTGTGCTCAGCCTCTTGGCATGTCACAATTTTCCTCACTGTTCAAAGACCTTGAGTGTTTCAAGATACAGTCAGAACGTTTTGTGTCTTAGATTTTTGGGTGCAATGAAAGTTTGTTTACTGTTGATTTTTTTTTAAAGCTTAAACAGAACTACGTCTCTGTCATCATATTCTTGAAAACCGTATAATTTCTAATGTGTTCTATTTTATTTTTTTGGTTCTGTTTCTAGTTCCTCTTTAAAAATCCTACATTGTTTCAGCTGGTAAAACCCCCGAGCCCTCATTTCAGATAGAAGGCATATTAGTAGTGGTGGTAGGAAAAAAAGTTCGGACTATTTTGTGTAATGACTTACTTAGTTAGACATTTCTCTTACTGAGACTCTTGGTTTGAGGTCCTAAAACGTAGAACTTACATGTTGAGAGAGAAATGCAGCTTGAAAAACTGTACAGATTTAAAAATAAAGTAGGAAAGCACTGTATTGCTGTTAGCCTGACTGAAGTAACAGTACTCATTGTTAAATATTCAGTTCTCCCTTAGATTAACTAATCAGATTCACCTCCCTTCTCAGGAGTGTTCAAGTTTCAATTACAAGCATCAGTGAGATCACTCTAGAGCAGGGGTGTCAAAACTGAGGCCCACAGGCCAACTGCAGTCCGCAATCCATTGTTAATTGGCCCTCAGCAAATTCCAACAATATATGTAGTTTACTTAAATAAACCAGGTGAGGCAATACGTACTTCACCTCGCGTGAGCGGCCCGGCTGTGTGTGTGTTTTACCGCATGTGGCCCTTGGTGAAAACCGTGGAAAACAGTTTGGACACCCTGCTCTAGATCTTACAGCACACATAGGAAAAAATAATTTTTTTCATGTAAGTTTATAACGTATCGTTCTTCTTTGACGCAACTTTACCTAATAAGTAAAGTATAATCGCCTTTTCATATCTGTGTATTTACAGGGAAGTGAAAAAATGGCAAAAAGAAGTTGTAATCATTCAATCTTCTCTGGAACAGAAACGGCTGGAGAAGCATAATATGCTGCTTGATTGCAAAGTTCAAGACATTGAAATAACTCTTTTGTTGGGGTCGCTGGATGACATCCTTGAAGTAGAGGTATTCGAGCAAATGATTCTAAAATACGTGCGGTGGTGTGGAACTTACTGGAATGCCCTATGCTGCTTAGTGGCATCCCAGCGCTGCAGGTCCTTCCCTCCCCTTGTTCTGAAGCCCTGTTAGGGGCAGAGAAGACGAGATATCTCCTCCTCCTAGGATGGAAAAGGCCCAAACCATCATCACTCCAGAGCACCAGGCATTCCGGGCCATTCTCTCCTCTCTCGCTAATCCCGGTCCTTTTAGCCCACAGGATAGACCACAGTTTCTTCCCTGTAGAGAGATACTGACGAGAAATCAGTAGCTCTGACCAGAAGGAAAAAAGAAGTATTTCCTGACCTCTTTCAGAAACATCCTGGGGAAGAACTCGGGCTCATTCTGGGTCATGTGTCCATTTTCACGGGTGCAGAGAGAGGGAACGGGCTGTCTGGTAATAACAGACGTAGGTGAGAGCAGAAAAACAATACTCAGTATACTACAGAAAGAACGAGAAATCCCAGTCAGGCACTCACCACTAGAGGCCGTCCATCTTTCATCCATCTGGCTGTTTAAAAGGCGATGTAAATTTGGAAAAGGTTTGTTAGATGAGAGGAAAGGCGGAAGCAATCTTCCTGACTGACATCTAAATGGACGTTGTTGTCCTAGCGCTCTGTCAGCTAGCGAACCTTCAGAGTTATTCTTAACATGCCCACTAGGAATGTGAAGTTATTTCCTTCTTTATTAACTTGAAAGACTGTTATTCCTGGAGGGGAGTTTCAAGGCAGGTGGACTAACATTGAATGATTATCTAAAAGGAAAAAGTGGGAGTTTTATTCCACTTTGTGCTGGTCAGGCCACACTGGAATATTGCAGTCACCTTTTAAAGCATGATGCTTTTTAAGAGTAAAGAGTCCAGGAGAGGGAAAAGGCCCAGACCATGTCCGGCTGGGAAGAGAAGGCTTGGGATATGGTTCTCCTCCTCCCGTGGAAGGCGGTCCTGTCTCAGCAGAAGGATCACACTTGGCTTTTCTGGTCCTGAGGAGATCTTGGGGTTGGGCGTGGAGGCCACAGAGTCAGATTTTTTCTGCTCAGGAGTACTTGGTACTAGAAAGATGGACGGCCTCCGATGGTGCGTCCCTGACTGGGATTTTGTCAGCACATGTAGTGTGGCCATGTGATGAGGATGCCATACGAGATACTCGATAAAGGCATAAGGTATTAATGGCCTCTCTGGAGTGCTGAACAAGGATCACCGGGTAGAACTAATCATCTTACAACAGTTGTTATAGGAGTGATTGTCTTACCACAATTGTGAGGTAGAACCTGAGATTGCCCTTCCACTGGAGGTGCTCAGACAGAGGCTGAGTTACCTGCACCTGCCAGGATTCTCACAGAAGATTCTTCTGTTGTGGGAGAGACTAGATCACTGGTCCCCACGTCAGTCCGTGAGCATGCAGCCTCCCAGGCTCTGGTTGCCACAAGTCTGCCATTCTCACGGCTCCCGGGGGAGTCCCACTGTGGCCAGGCCGCTGACCACGCTCTGAGTAGTGAGGCCCCTGATGGCTTAGAAGTGTCACAGAAAACATGACAGCGAATCAAGAGATGGGGATTGAGCGGTTCGGGGATTCAGGTTACATTTTGTATCCAAGGTCAACGTGTACTTGAACTGTCTTAACATACACATCTATTACGTGACGTGTAGACACAATTCCAAAAGTTGTTTCATTGAGTTTATTTGTTTGTCAGAGAATATCTAGAAAGGAGTGAGTGACAAGGATTTTCTTCTCTCTTACTTTCCGAGTCTTGGTTTGGGATCTGCATTACGCTGACAGCCATCCTGCATGACAGCTGCGTAGGTCTCCTTTATTTCTGTGGCCTCCTTCCTGGTCCTTCCCTCGCGCACAGAGCAGCACATGTTAAAACTACAATACATGTTGCCAGTGGCTGCACGAGGTGCTGAGAACATCACAGTGCAGCTGCCAGAAACCCCTCCCTTCGCGTTGTACGGGGGGAGACACCGGCACACAAACACAATGGCAAACATATAAAATGTCACGTGTTTGGTGGTGACACAGGCTAAAGAAAAACTAAAGCAGGAGGGAGAGTGGAGTATTCGTGGGGGGTTTGCAGTGTGAGATGGTCAGACGGTGAGTGGCCCGAGAGAAGGTCGCCGGTAAGTCGGTAAGTCGAGGACGTGAGAGAGAGAGAGTGATGCGGGCCTTCAGGGGCAGGTTATCCAGGCAGAGGGCGGTGCTGGCCCGGCCTGGCTGGATTGTGCCCGCTCTGTTCAAGGACGCCAGTGCGGCTGGAGCAGAGTGAGTGCAGCGCATCGTGGCGCAGAATGAAGTTAAAGGGGTAACAGGGCCAGATGGCCGGGACCAGACTGCCATGACCTCGCAGGTTGTCTTTTAATCTGAGTGAGGTGGAAATCAGCTGGTGGGCGTGGGGCAGACGGATGAGGAGATCGCACTGCGGATAATGAGGAAAGCGCTTCATATGTTTTCCAGTTGGGAACCCAAGCAGAAAGTACCCAGGCAACAGTTGACATATATGAAAAAGAAGAAGCCATCGAGATAGACTACAGCTCTCTAAGAGAGGATTTGAAGGTAATTGAAAGATTGCTGTTGTTTTTTACTAACTCCCAGTAATATTGAATATTTAAGTGCTGCAGAATAATTTTTAGACCATACAGCATAAGTTCAGGGGGAAAAGTAGATTTCCTAATGGTTTTTGTAGCAATAGTATAGATGGGTTACCTTTTTAATGTTTATATCAGCATTTCTCACTGTGTGTTTTGCAGAACACTAGTGCCATGAAATGTCTCTCCAGAGAAGTTCCTATGCTCAGCCAGTTTTTTGAAAGGCTGTCCCCTTCTTGGAGATTCACAATGAACAGAAAAGTCTTTGAAAAGTCCTGCAATAGACAAAAGTAGCCAACATACTCCAGCATCCTGCATGTGCCCTGTCATTGTCCCAGTGTGGTCCCCTAGCAGGCAACAGTCCTGCCCAGCTGCAGAGCAATGACCTAGAATCCAGGGTCATGGCCTCTTTAGTTCAGAGCTCCGGCTGGCTCTAGGCATGCGCTCTGTGTGCTGGGGCTTTGTCCTGAGGCTCCTGCTCCCTGGAGGGAAAATGACTGGAGCCATTGTCAGCTTTCCAGCCACACAACCACAGCCTTCAGAGAAGACAGAGGCCTTTGGTAGTGGCGCTGTTCTTAAGACTGAGGAAGGCTTTTCCTACAAGTTTCCAGCAATTATCCCCTCATCGCAGTGGCCTGAATTGGGTCACATGTTCATTGCTGACCAATCACTGTTGGGTGGGAGGGACAGTCTTAGACCAAGCAGGCCGCCCCCCCCCCCGCCCCCACATGGAACTCGTGGCCAAACATGGGCTGTTAGAAAGGAAGGAATGGAATGGATGCCAAGTAGCAGGACCCACCACATCTGTTCATTTCGTATGTTCTCAGTGTAGTTGTTAGATTTGTTAGGCTCTTTGATTGTATTTGTGGAATGTTTAGGCAATTGGAAGCTTTTGTCTTTTCTGTAGTCTACTTGGTGCTTTCGTATTTAGAAAGTCCTCCCCCTTATTACTGAGTAAATATTTATATTTTCTTCCTGTTGATGGTTTTCTTTTGTTTTCATTTACCTGTTTAATTCATCTGAAATTTTAGTGAATGATATGAGGTAAAAACCTGTTTTTTAAAAAGGTACTTATGTTAACCAATTTACTCAACATTTTTCAAATAATCCTTTTCCCAATGAGTCAAAATGTCACCTTTGTCATATATTAAGTAAGCCCCTCTGGGAGGTCAGGAAAACTTTCCTGGAAGGTCATGGTTGCCCCACCTGTGCCCTCCCTCCCTCCTCCCTCGAGGCAGTGCCAGTCACCGTTCAGGTCTCAGCTTCAGTGTCACCCCTCCTGAAGGCTTGGATGTCCCCTCCCTGCCCCATCACACCCCTGCCTGCCTGCCTGCTAGAGGGTTTTCACAGTGTGTATGTCTGATGTCCCTGTGAGCTCCTGAAGGGCAAGGACAGGACGGTTTCATACTGAACCGTCAGTGTCTCATACATAGTAGAGGGTCAATACCTTTTAGTGAACAAGTGAATGAAGGTGATTTAGGAATTGTTGTTTTCAGCCAGATGAAGAAATAGGGAGGTGATGCGCATTCCAAGAGAGCAGCGTCTGTAACTCTAGAGCCAGGACAGAGCGCAGCCAACTGGGAAGCACCGACTGCCCCAGACTGCCCCAGACTCCGAGGGGCTGTGAGGGAGGGAGTGGGGGCAGGTCCAGGGCCTGCGCCTGACCCCTCAGCACTTCGATCTCAGGCATGCTGATCACTGCTGTCCTGTCCAATAACAGGCTCTACAATCCGATAAAGAAGTCGAGACCCACCTTAGACTCCTTCTGCAACAAGTGGCGTCCCAAGAAGAAGTCCTGCTGAAGACTGCGGCCCCCAACCTGAGAGCCCTGGAGAACCTGCAGACTGTCCGAGACAAGTTTCAGGAGTCGACAGACGGTGAGACTGAGCTCACTTGTTAGCAGCGCCACATTCGGGTGCTTGGGTTTCTATTTCTGTACTACTCAGCAGCCCCCCTGGATCGTACCTTTGTTTTTATTATATATCTTTTTCTCTGTTGTCTTATACTACTGTGTATTTTCCATACTGAATCACTGATTGCTTCCTTTTTGAAAAGTGTTCTGCTTTAATTTAAAAACAGATTTATTGGTTATTTTAGAACACACTATAAGTTTTCATATCAGCCTAATAGTATCTAATAGAGTTAAATACTCTATTAGAACTTGTCATCATTATTTAAAAATTAGTTCTACCAGAAAAATGACTCAACAACTGTTCATGGAATTAATAATAATTAAGGTATTTTAAATGTAGATTTCACTCAAGACAACCAAACTCAAAATGCAAGTTTAAAAATATTTTATGCTTTAAAGTTGGAATAAGAGAAGCCCCTCAGTGGTTTCTAAAATAAAGTACATTGATTCTCTCTTAGCTTTTGAGGCCAGCAGAAAGGAAGCCAGAATTTGTAGGCAAGAGTTTGAACAGGTGAAAAAGAGGCGATATGATCTTTTCAGCCAGTGTTTTGAGCACATCTCAGTCTCAATTGATCAAATCTACAAGAAGCTCTGCAGAAACAACAGTGCCCAAGTATGTATCGTTCACCCCCAAACATTAGTGGGAACTTTGCATTATTGGTGGTGTTTTTCCTGGTGGGAAATAAATACCCACCACATCATCTGAGGGGCTCACTTATGGGGCAGAGTCAGCTCATGAGCTTGATTATCATCATGACCTGGGTTTGAGGCCCACTCACGCTCCCCCTGGCCAGGCTGGACAAGTCCACGTCTCTCTGGTCCTGTTTCTTCATCTGAGAAACGAATGGGTCATATCATTGGGTGTCCAAGTTCTTTTTAGTTCTGGAGTTCTGTTGTCTGGTGCTGGTTTGATTTTGTAGACCTGCCAGTGATCTGTAGTGAAGGTAAGGTAAAGTAGAGGATCTTGGGAAATGGTTGGTCTGGGGTCTGGGGAGCTGACCTGAGTAACAAAGGAGAGGGAAAGAACTAAAGGCAGGATTCACCCCCAGATGTGCCCACTGCCGTGGTCTCTGTACACCGTGCAGCCCATCGTCAGTATCCGTAGCAGGGACTGGGGAACCGAGTGTGGGATTAAGATGTAGCTCAGGTCTCAGATGCCTGCTTTTACTCTGTTCATGGTGTTCTTTCATTACTGAGAGGTGATCCCACAGCAGATGTTTAGGATTTCACCCAAAAATAACGTATTTTCAGTAAGAGAAAGACTCAGTAACTCCTTGAGGACAGGACACATCACTGTATCTAAGTACATGGCCCATAACAGGTTTCAGTAACCAATGCACCAATGACATTGCTTTACAAATGGACCAATGGCAATTGAATGAAGACTAATTTTTAAGACTGCAGCATGTACCGCGTTTCCCCAAAAATAAGACCTAGTCAGACAATCAGCTCTAACGCGTCTTTTAGAGCCAAAATTAATATAAGACCGGGTCTTATATATCGTATCATATCATATCATATATATCATATTATATTATAAAGACCGGGCCTTATATTATAGTAAAATAAGACCAGGTCTTATGTTAATTTTTGCTCCGAAAGACACACTAGAGCTGATTGTCCGGCTAGGTCTTATTTTCAGGGAAACACGGTACTGCTGAGGCTTCAATGGCAGTCTGGTGGGTGTAAGGCTTGCTGCGAAATAATGGGTCTAGTCAGGCGGGTTGAGAAAAGTGAGTGCTTTATTCTGCGCTCCCAGGCGAGGTTCACCGGTCCGCAGACGGGGACTGCGAAGTCGCGCCCAGGGTAGAGGATGGGAGGTATATATGTGATTTTTGGGGAGGGGGGTTGGCTGAGTGAGGTGGCAGATGAGCAGGCCCCCAGCAGCAGATCGGGAGCGAGCGGCTGTGTCCGGAGTTGCTTATCACACCAGCGGTCTGCTGCCTTTTCTGGGAAATGCCAGGGCCCCAGTCTCTGTCAGGCAAGGAGAAGTCTAATTTAGCAAAGGGGAATGACTTGGCTCCTGGGGAGGGGTCTAATTTGGCAGAGGGGTATGACTTGGCTTCTGGCCGCTTTGACCATGCCCGCAGCTGACCTAACAGTGGGAAGGCCTGATCCTGTATGGATGTTACAGTGTTTTCCTCTCCACCCCACCCAGACAACCCTGTTGTCGTGATTATATGTGAAGCTAAATACATTATTTACAGGCATTAGTATTTTCCCATCAAAATGGAGGACAACCTAACCAATAGAATAGTTTGCAGTTAAATTCTTACAAATCCAAGTTGAAATTCACTAATTGTTTTTCTGATATTGCTAAATAAATAACACGTGTTTCAGGCATTTCTTAGCGCGGAGAACCCAGAAGAGCCTTACTTGGAGGGAATTAGCTACAACTGTGTGGCCCCAGGCAAACGGTTCATGCCGATGGACAACTTGTCGGGGGGAGAAAAGTGTGTGGCAGCACTGGCTCTGCTCTTCGCGGTGCACAGGTAGGTCACGGGGCCCTGGGCTGTGCATCAGGGCAGAGCCCAGGGAGCCGCCTGCGGAGTTCTGTCAGTCACCGTCTTTCGCGACATTAGCGTTAGTATGTGATACCGAGCCGTTTTCTTTAGCCAGACCGTTCAGGCTATGTTTACGTCTGTGACAACTGAGACAGCAAATCTAAGAGAGAATTCAGTCTTCAACAGATTTTTATTCAATTTCTGTTATTATCAGCACCTACTAATATTTCAGCTTTAGAGAAAAGAAAAAAGAAAGGTAATTATTTGGAAGGGCAAGACGTGGCATCAGAATTGCCAAAAAACAGTAACAACCAACCCAAATAAAACATTACCCGACTTGTATATTATTTTCCTAGTCCATATTCAGAGATCTGCTATTGAGTAAAGAATGTTAAGCATTTATTCTGAAAAAAAATGTTTAACCTTCTCATTTCTGCTGATAATGGTGACACTGTAAAATAAATGAAAACGTTAGCTAAAGTTAAGGCAGTTAACTTTCCCATTCAGCGCAGAGACGAAGACCTACGCTATGGAAGATACTGCCTCTGTTTTCATGATCAGGAAGATTGGCATAAAAGTTGTACAGCTGATTCTTACTGGTCTCTAGAAGGAAAAGGAATGTGTCATTACAGAAAAGAAAAAGAAAATCCCCTTAATGCAGAGGGATTTGGGGAAAAGCAGGAGCATGGATCTAAACGTGAGCCTGTGTTGAGTAAATCTTACCAGAAGAAGACTATTTCTAAGTGTCAGCCCCTCCATTTATTTATTCAGTGGATATTCACTAAATATTTACTGTGTGTCAAGTGCTATTGTAGGCATTGGAGAGACAGCAGTGATCCAAAAATCCCTGCCCCCGATAGTTCCTTCTAGGTGGGGAAGACAGATGATAAACACGGTAATTAGCAAACGAATTCTCCAACGTGGGGATTATGAGAAATAGCAAATGCTGTAGAGAAGAAAATGGAAGTGCGACTGGAGATAGTAGCAGGGGAGGGTTGGCTGCATTAACAAGCCATTGGGAGGCCTCCCTGAGAAGGGAACATTGAGCAGAGATAGGAAGGAATTCCGGAGCAGTGATGTGGGAGCTGAGGGAAGAGTGTTAGTGAAGATTGGCAAGTGCAAAGGCCCTGAGGCCAGACTGCGCCTGGCACCTGCAGAGAGTGGATGGTGTGCGACAGTGGCAGGCTGGGGGTAGGAAACTACTGTGGCCATCAAGGGGAAAGACAGTGACGGGCTGGGCCAGGCTGAGGGCAGGGGGTTGAGCAGACAGCGTGGGGTGTGAGGAAGGAGTTGGATGACTTTGGCCTAACCAGCTAGTGATAAGAGCTGCGGTTAGCTGGGGTGGAGACCATGGGAGGGGGTAGGTTTGCAGGGGTAGGTGAGGAGTTTGATTTTGGATGAGTTTGAGCTATTTATTAGACACCATGATGTGAATTGTTGAGTAAGCTGTTGGATATGGGAGGCAAGAGTTCAGGAGAGAAAGCAGAACTCTCACTGGAAGTGTGGGAGCCACCCACACGTGGTGGTATTTAAGACCAGATGAACTCGTCAAGGGGGCTCGTCAGATAGAGGCGCGCCCCCTCCTGCCGGGCACTGCAGTGTTAAATAGTTAGGAGTTGGCAGATAGGACTGGGAGGGAGCAGGGGGGCAGGCAGGGGGAGTCCACCGGCACCCTTAATACCTGGGAGCAGGTAGGGGCGCCCCAGGTCCCGCCTGCAGAGCTCCTGTGGACGCAGTGGCAACACAGAGCCCACTGATGGCCCAGACGACTGTCCGAAAGGAGGTGTGGATTCATCCTGAATACTGTTGACCCTCTCCTCCATCTTGTAAAACGGACAGAAAGTTGCCACTTGTCGTTTTCCCTCTAGTTTTCGGCCGGCTCCATTCTTCGTTTTAGATGAAGTGGACGCGGCGCTGGACAACACAAACATTGGCAAAGTAAGTTTCTCTCCACGTTTATTTCCAGGAGTGTCTATAATTCAGGGCTCATGCTCTGGTCAGAAGGCAGCTTACCCTGAACAGAAACAGTTCGCTTCATAATTGTCGATTAAAAATCAAATCTAAGTGAAATGTCTAAAAACAAGACGATTCAGGGTCATTTTCATTCAAGGGTTAGGGGCCCCTTGGAGTTTGTGGGGAATCAATCCATGGAGTCAAGGAAGGAGCACTGTCCCGGGTCCAGAGCGTTGCTCCTGGAACTGGCTTCTCTCATCTGATAGGTAAGGGATGTCGGGTCACGGAACGCAGGCCCCGTAGCAGACAGGACCAAATTAGTTGTTTAATAAAGTCCAAAAATAACATCTCTAAATAAAATCCCAAAGGAACGAAGTTCTGCACCCTGCCCCCTCGTTCCACTTATTCAAGTTTATCCAGTTCCTGTACTTGTGCGCAAACCTGTTTTCAGTATTTGAGACAATGGGGGAACTATGGAAGGTTGAACCCTTGAGAGTTCGCCGTACAGTCAGCCCTCCAGATCGGTGCCTAGACATCCAAAGCCACCTGAGGCTGGCGGGCCACACGTCTTGACTGGGAGTTTTTGACATGGGATCAGCCACAAACACTGTAGGGCCCGTCACTGCCCAGGGGAGGGGTAGGGCGGGCCTGCAGATTCCCCGGGTCCTGGTCCCACAGCCAGAGAAAATCCAGTTTGGGAGATGGATTAGACTCTGGTTCTCATTCCAGACAAGTCCACCTCCCAGGACTGACTGGGCTTTGCACTTACAGCTGCTTCCAAAGAAGCTGCTCTTGTCATGCGTGTCTCCCTGTTAACGAGTGAGGCGGCATTCTGGTTTTACCTTCGTCTTGTGTGAGCTTGGTGGAGGCGTCTGCCTCCGAGAGCTGTAGTCACTCTTGGGGTGCCACCTGGGGGTTTGGAGTCGCTAACACTGACCTCCCTGATTTCTTACTCTGTTGAGTTTCATGTGACATGCCGGAGACTCAGGGGACTTGTAGGAGCTGCAGTCCGAGGTCCCTTCTAATGGCATGAAAGTCACCTCCCAGCACTCCCAAGTTGTAGTCTCTAGGAGACTGCTTTCTGGACGTGTCACAGTATGCCTAAGAACAGTACAGAAAACAAAGCAGTCCCCAGCCCCCTGAACGCTGGGAGGTCAGGCAGGAGCCACATTCTGAGACCTGCCAGACATTAGGGTAACTGTTGAAAGAAGAACGGGAACAAAAGGACTCCTTGCCTTGTCTCTAGAATGCCAGCCAGTCTGCACCAGCTGGCTGGACTCAAGGCCGGGCGCATGTGGGAGAAAGCGCCTCTTGGGTTGATTCGGCACTTTGTAGCCCATGTTCTGTGTGTTGGGGGTGCAGGCATCTGTCCCGGTGGATGGCCTCTTCTCGGTGGCATGTAGGATGTCGTGTCTTCTAGCACAATGGAGATGTTTGTATAGTGGCATCTCCGGGAACTCGGTCTCAGGTAAGGCCCGTCTGTCATAGGGCACCCCCCAGCCTGTGCTTTAAACCTCTCTGTGTCCCGTTCGGCTGTGAGCTTTGCGTTCCTGGCACACCACTGCTTACTGAGTGAGCGGTTGTGTAGGATGAGCCGCTGCAGTAGCTTCCACACCCTGTTGTGGCCGTGGCGCCCAGCATTTACCAGAGGGCGTTGCTTCAAGCCCAGCGCACGCCTTACAGCTCGCATGCGTCTCCTCTCCTGCTGCTGTGACGTGCCGACTGTAGGCCTGCGTCAGTGACTACCGCTGCTTCTGGCAGGAGTCCCCGTGTGGGCTCAGCCTCTGAGCCAACAGCAGGTGCCCTCATCATTCAGCTCAGCCGGCGCCTCACTGCCCACCTGAAGCTGGCGCTCTTGCTGCCCCAGCTGTGTCCCGAGTACCTGGGTGCATCCAGGACCGGTGCACAGGCAGACCATCCCGGGGCCCGCGGTGCGGGGCGTGGCAGGCGTCTTGTTAGGCTGCGGCTTCAGTCTGATGCCCCCACCTTGCCCACACTCCGAGCAGTTTGTCGCCAGGACCCGTCTCTGTCCAGTCTATTTTGTTCTCACTCTCATTCCTTAGAACTGACCTTCCTGAAGGAACCGCTTTCGCCAAATGATGGGTTATGGACCATGACTCCATACATCAGGCCGTGTTTTCCCCATCTGCAGGCTTTCCGTTGGTGAAATGGGAAGTTGGAGGTTTACACAGCAGCCCTTCTTCACCCCTCATAAAACACCTGTGTGGTCGGTTTTGTTTTATCTTGTTAGGAAAACGGTGTATTTATAGGGTATTGTAGAGAGAGCTTCATTCTTAAAAATATTCTGAAGTTTCAGATCATAGATTTAATGAGGCTTATATTTTTTTACTAACCTCTTATTTTAAAATCTGAGCTATTTCCATTTCTGCGGTTGTGGTAGATTTACTGAATTACCAGGAAGGCGAGTGCCTTGTCACCTAAAAAGGGCAGACTGAAACATGCAGAATCACTGTCCCCAGAGCCCAGAAACAAGGCCTTTCCTCGGTGGTGAGCCTTGTGTTTCTTTCTCCCAGGTATCAAGTTACATCAGAGAGCAGACGCAGGAACAGACTCAGATGATAATCATTTCCCTAAAAGAGGAGTTGTATTCCAAGGCCGATGCCCTGATCGGCGTCTACCCAGAGGTAAAGGGGGAGGGGCCCCCCAACACCCACAGGCCCTGGTGGAGTCTGCAGACAGTTTGATTCAGTTGCTAAATATAGGTTTGAATGATTTTTAAAACAAGATTTAAAAGGAACTACTCAGATGTTTTTCTATGGCAGTACACAGAGATTCAGAATATTTTAAGTGAAAAAGCAAATCAAAAATTGTAGAATGTGATAGTTTTGTTTGTAAAATAGTAGTACATATTAACTACTAGTAGTTAGTACAGTTAACAGTAAACTGGTAACATTGTATTTCAGTTTCTGTTAATATTTGAATGTTTTAGACAAAAACAAATGCATTGTGGTAGAACTAACAAGGAACCATTTATCTTTCAGAAGTACCAGAAGTAAACAAAAAAATTGATCAGAAGTTCCAAGTTGTATAGTAACTTTTAGACTCTGAACACACCTTTCTTAGGTGGTTCAAAATGCTTACCTGAGCTGATGGAGTAGAGCAACTAATTCTAATCATTCAGTTTGGGAACAGTTAGGTTTTACTTCCTGAGTTTTCTTTCAAGCTAAGATAAAAATGGATTTCTCTTGCTGTGCTTACAAAATGTTAGGGGACCACTGTAAATATGCTGCAGGAAGAAATAAAATTCTCACTGGAAGGAGTGGGAAAAAAGTCCGTTTTCTCTGCCCATCTTAGATCTGTGGCTGGAGCCTGTCAGTCCGCCTGGCAGACGGGTTAGGAGAGAAAACAAACAGGAGTCACAAACACGTGCCTGGAGCAAGTGCACAGGGCATAGCAGCAGGAGTGACCCACGCGGGGGGGTGCTCCACCACCTTAGGCTGAAGGGAGGGAAAGGGATGGGTTTGGGGCTTCCGGGTGGTGGGGGAGCAAGTAACAGAGGGCAGGTGACTGGGAAAAGTATGGGAAACAAGGGGTGTTCAAGTCAGGTTTGCTCTGCAGACTCAAGTAGGTGCCTTCTCCTTTGCGAACCCATAAGAGCACGGAGGGTGTCATCTTCCACATAAACGTAAATGCCCTTTACAGAAGGAAAGCTTAGGCCCAGTCTGTTCCTTTTCCTGCATCTAAGGTTCTCAATCGCTCAAAACAATCTATGTGCCAAAGAGCCATATTGGGGAGGCATAGTCTAGTGCCTTTTCCCAGACATACAAAAAAGAAAGCTGATGTAAATGCTTCTTTGGTGACTATAAGGAGTTTGCTTTTTAAATGCAAATCACTTTACCTTTACTAACACTGTTTGCTCATTCCAGCAAGACGACTGCATGTTCAGCCGGGTGTTGACCCTCGACCTTTCTCAGTATCCAGACACTGATGGCCGAGAAAGCAGCAGGAGACAGCGGGAGAGTCCTGTGGGGACCTAGTGTGCCCTGGAGCAGCTGCCAGCCCAGGGCAAACAGGGCAGTCAGGGTCGTCATTGTTTATTGGTTAGTTGTGAGCTGATGTTCAAACAGCCCTGAGTAATAAGACAGCCAGCTGCCACTGCAGAGAAGGCGTATTACCCGCCAAAGATAGTTCCTGTGAGTTAGCTTTGAATGACTTTTTAAAAGAAACCAAAGGTACTATTTCGTGCCACAGTTTTAACTTCCATTTTGAAAGCCAGTGAGAAAAACACTTAAATTCTACATCATCATTGTGCTGGTCACACCTCGTCCGTTTAATCTTTAAGGGATACTCTTGGTTTCTAAGTATACTAGTTAGAAGGTGTTGCACCTGGGTTTTATGAGAATTTATTTCACAGTCACTGATGTGAATATTAAAATATCAATAAAAAATAAATATTCTAATTTCAAATGTCTCCAATCTACAATTTTATAAACAAAATAAAAATTTTAGGTGAAATTGAATTATCTGTTTCAGTGCAATCTAAATTTTCCGAAATTTCTGTTAGGGAAATACTGAAGAACACAGGCTTTCCCAGGTAACAACTGAGTTCTCCACTTAAATCCATTGTTCTAGGTGGGAAAAGTGGCAGAATTTTCAACAGTGCTGCATCTCCGCTCCAAAACGGCATAGAACATCTGAGGTGCTGGTCGTCTTCTGTTAATGGCCCAAGGACTAGCCAAGGAGTGGCCTCCGAGTAACGGACTCGCTTCTGAACTGCACGCTGTGCCCACAAAACAGGTCAAGTCACACGGCCTGCGCCCGCCTCTCCAGTGCATGCCACGAACTGTATGTAGCACAAGCCACTATTTGTCCTTCGGTCCTTCTTTAGTACCGGCCATACCGTTTAAATTACCGACATCCTTGACTGACATCAACTGGACACTGAAGTGTCCCTGCGGTGCCACCTGAGCTCAGTGTGGACCCTCATCTACCTGGGCTGTTTTCTCATAGCCTGGGACCCAGACTGTAAGCCTTCAGCTCTGTCAGTTTAAGGCAATATACTCATTCCTGAAACCGCCGTGCTGTGCCAAGTCCCAGTGAAAGCCTCAGGACCGGGGCACCGCACCCCCAAAACACATGGAACCTAATCAAATAATAGCTGGTTTACACACGAAATGGTTAAGAAATGCCCAAATACCATGGTAAGTATGGCGCGGTTCTCTCAAAAGCACTGAGGTTGGCTTGTGAAGTGGGCATTGGGGGTGATGAAGTGGGCAAGTGGTGGAAGGGGGTGTCCTCGCCCGGCAGGGCTGGCGCGTGCACGTGGCGCATTCCACAGCTCTGCTCCGCAGGGTGCAGTCCACCACTTTCCGCCGGCACAGCACCTTCTCTAACAGTGAGGCAGCCGGTATGGAGCCACCGGCCTAACTATTTAAAATGTAACCACTTAAAAATGTAAGAAACACTGTCGCTGAAGCAGGAACAGCAGACTTTGTCCCCAGCCCCCCACACACCTGGTGTATTCTCACAGACAAAGCCACACATTAGCAGAGGAGGCATGCTCAAATCGTTTCTTTCTAGTCAAGCTGGAGTGAATGTGCATTTGCAAACAAACATTCCAGAACGGACCAGATTCCTTCCCTACAGAAAGGAGGCCTCCTTCCAGGAGTCTGGCCCTGGGCTTGTCTGGAGCTTTCCAGTTCTATATCCTGTTCTGTATCATTTCCCACGCCTCAGGCCAACTTTCAGATTCACATATCCATCCCCGAGGGCACTTTTTAAATGTGTCTTAAAAAAACAACTTATAATTTGCTTTTTCAAAACTAAACATTCAAGCAATCGCTTACTTGACTTCACAACTGAGAAGCAACTCTATAGTGTCACTAAGTAAATGACACCGTGCCTTGTCATTAACAAGAAAAAGCTGAGGCACAGAAAAGCTGAGCACACAGAACTGAAGTTAAAATTTTATTGATGACCACAGTACCAGATTTGTTCCCCATGCTTCAAAAAGAAAAAGGTCTTGAGCAGGCCCCCCGCTTATCCCTCCCCACACACCCCAACCTGTCTCCTGTTCTGAACTTCTCTGTCCTTGTGGGAGCTCCAGTGCCATCAGTGGGGTGTGTCCTAGTGCTTGGCAAGGAAGGTCATGTAAAAGTAGGCAGCCTCCTAAAGGGAAACGGGGCAGGGCCTCTGTCATGTCACAGCAAGCCTCACACCGCCGAGCGTACCCCGGAAAGCGTGATGGGCGCCGCCCTCCCGAGGTCTACCTGCCTCACTGCAGGCCCCGTCACAGGCCAGGGAGAGGGTAAGGAGAGGAGGGCCAAGGCTGGACCCGCGCCTCGAACAGACTCGCGAAGCTTGGAACTTCCACTCCTAACTAAAGCTTAGAAACCGGTCTGTGCCCACCGGTCATCTGTCAGCCACCAGCCCCGAGACGGACTTGCACACCCGGAACGGCAGTCCTGAAAAGGCCCCTGGTTCTTCGTGACTTTCCCTGCTAGACCTGCCATTCTCTGGAGCTGCAGGTACCAAGTGTGATTCCACAGGCGCCCCGGGATCCGGCCATTCTTCTGAAACACGGACCGACCGCTCACGAGCAGTCAGCGCCTCGCGTTCCACGCCTCCTTTACTGTTTACCAACGTAACAGACATACTTGAAAAGGTTCTCTATAGTAACGTATTTCCACGTAAAAATTACAAATTTAGGAGTCTAATTTCTTATTTTCCCTTTGGCAACTACTGTTGCTTGGACAGTCTTCACTCTCCCCCTTTTATTAGGAAAAACCACCCTGGCAGAGGGTGTGTCACAAGGGAGCCAGGACACCGGGCGTCCCGCCTCCGATTTGGTCCCTGAGGTAGTTGTCACCAGTGCTCACGAAGGCTACCTGCAGTGTGTGCGCTTCACTCCCGAGCGGTGAAAGTCACACAGTGGACTCTCCCCTAGCCTGAGGGCCACATCCCCACATGGCTCTTTTGGGGTACACGGCGGTTTACAGGTGAGAGGTCCGAGTGGGTTCTCCGAACACTCGTCATCGTTGGGGCACGGCACTGGTTACAGAAGGCTGCTTTTAAAGATTTCAGGACCCTCCAGCATCCTCTGTTCAAACAAAAAGAAGAGAATGCCAAAACGTTAAGGTTTAGCTTGAGGGAGTCTCCGCGACAGGATTCCTATTTCAGAACCTTTCATAGTTCCTTGCGCGGAATGGCTAGGAAAAAGCCTCCATAATGGAACTAGTAGCCGCAGTCCAGAAATGGCTTTGTGAGTCCTAAATACCATCAGGGGACAGGTCAATTATGACTCCAGGTCTGCAAAGACCTGTGGCAATCTCAGCCCACAGATGTGGGTGCTCTCCCCCCTTAGTGGAGTGGGGGGCAGTTCCAGCACATGTAACGGGAGCCTGCTGACGTGCCGAGGACGAAGGTCGGGGTGCATGCACAGGGGAGCCCGCCACAGTCCCCAGCTCCAGTGGGCGGGGCCAGCTGGCTGGCAGCACCAAGATGAGCCCTGGTCTCGCCCCCACACAGGGCAGGACAAGCTTTCTGTGAGAAACAGACCAGAGGGCTTTGTCTGCCTGGGGAGAAGCGGGCTGGTTGGGCGCTGGCATCGAAGGGGACCCCGGGGAGCCCAGGGCCGGCTTGCCCATTGTGCCACAGCAAGTCCACTGGGCAGTAAGCCCTGCCACCAGCGGGGGACAAAAGCTCCCTATTCACAGCTGCTGCGGCACCGAGAAGTCCCCCGGGCCTGCCTTTCTAGGCATCTCAGGCACCGAGGGGCCCCAGACCCCAGATGTGAGGAAAACAAGGGGCAGGGAAGACGCTAGTGGCCTGAGGAAACCACTCCAAGAACACCAGTCTGGTTCCGTTTCGATTTAGTTACAGAGGTCCCTACTGGCTGAATTCACAATCCACATATCTGCTCCTCAAAGAATTTTATCCAAAACGCTATCACCGTGGAAACCTCCCTCTGAGGATGTGCACTGAAGTCGTGTAGCATCTAGGGGAGAGGTTGCAGAGTCCGCTGCCCTCGGAGCTGAGCCGTCCTCCCAAGAGGCTCCGAGTGCACGGTCCCTACAGGGGAGCACGAGGCCACAGCCGCCTCTGTTGCCTCCTGCCACCAGTCCCAACTCAGGCCACCACTCACGCTGCAAGCAGCTGTTGTTTAAATTGCCTTGTTCATTTTATTTGATCAAGGTTATTTGCATTCAGTACATGTTCCTTGTGGTGTAGAAGGAAAATGTATCAGAGTTCTGCTCAAACATAGCTACTGGGGAATTTAAATGTTAAATAGGTCACTCATGTTAAAGGCTTCCAAGCTCCGAAATTCTTGGTGGATTCTTAGATAAGTGTTGAAGAGTATTTTACTGAGCTTTTCTTATAAAGTAATAAAAAGGAGACTGCTATCTGAAAATCCTCCAGACCAGTGTTTTCAGGAATGGAGTCAGGTACCCAGAAAGGCCTCTGGTTTCTCCAGGATGTGAAAACATATCACAGTCATAAAATAACTGATGCCGTGAGAAAGAATAACTCAGAAAACAGGAGCTCCTAGAAATTAACAATGACATTGTCAAAATAAGCACTTCACCCAAAGGCTTGAATATCATTGTGGGAATCTCCTAGAAAGTTTTTGAAAAAATGAGGACAAAATGAAAATTAAGACATCAGAGAAAACAGTAGAGACTAGAAATCAATCAGGAGATCCCAACTGCTGTGAATTCAAGGAAGAGGGAACAGCGAAGACAGGTATAATTGAGGAAACCATAGATTATTCCAGAACTAGAGTGATGGAAAAGAAAAATGGAGCAACGTATATAAAAAGAATGTACCTAAATACATCCTCATGAGATTTCTAATCAAGGAAAAGGAAGACCCTAAAAGCTTCCAGAAAGGAAAGCAATGGGTCACCCACAAACCGCTGAGTTCGGGGCTGACATTGGACCCTCTTCGACAGGAAACCTGAATGCTTAAGCCACTGGAGTTCTGGGAGGAATCACCACTGCAGAGTATGAGGACCCTGCAAAGACACCTGCAGGCACACCAGTCCCGGGGGAGCTGGACTGTGGGAACGACCTGAGGGCGGCCCAGCAGAATGGGGGCGGGGGGCTGGGGGAAGAAGGGAGACCTGGCAGTAATGTAGGAGAGCAAGGAAGGGGCATCCCGTCCTAGGGTGACAAGCAGGAAGCAGAACAGCAGATGTCTCGGGAAAGGAGGGCAGTGTGGCGGAGGGAATGCACACAGTGAAAATACTGTGAAACTATGTTTTGGACAACAGGCAAAAAGAATCTAGAAACTCCTCAAAACATAAAAAGCACAAGTAACACCAATATGCAACAATCAAAAGGGGAGCATAATTAGCGGAATGTGAGGAAAAGAGCACATTTGACCTTGACAGTGAGAACATGACCTGAAACTGGCCCAGAAACTGGGACCCCGGGCCCATGAACACGACACACAGTACGCTAACCGGGAAAGATATTTACATTGTTTTAATCAAATAAATGGTTTTGTTCTCCTACTTTTACAGTCAACCTATAGACACACAGAGGCTAATTTCCTTTCAGTCCGGTAACCATGAAGCTCAACATGGGCAGTGGCAAGATGGCAGGCTCAGGGACATAAGATGAGGAAGGGGAGGGAGGCGGGCAGGGGCCCATCACAGCCCAATCTGCGCACTGGGAAGTCAGAGTAATGGGAATAAGTACACTGTTTAAAGAACTAGGAATACTACACTGTCCAAACCGGGGAGGAGCAGGGAGGGGACAGTGAGTGACAGGGCTCACGCTCGAGTCCACAGAGATTCTAACTAAATGGTTTAAATAAGTCTCATTCAGTCATAGAGGCAACAAAAAATGATTTAAAGTGGTTTTCTCTGGAGACTAAGGTGACGTAAGTCAGGATAAGGGGAATGACTGAAAAGTGGGGGTGGGCCCCCGACAGTGTTCTGTGTCTTCAACCGGACGTGATCGCGTGGGTGGGTGTATTCACTCTGAGAAAACTCACTGGCCGCCCTACAACCTGTGTGCTTTGTGTATTTCTTTTCAATAATGCGTTAACTTACACAGAAAGTTCCAGAAGCGGGTACCTCTGGGCAGTTGGCATGATGTGCACACCACGCCTCCCACCAAGAGCCAAGGCAGGCAAACAAAGCACCATGACCGTCCCGCCCACACACCGGGCAGACCTGCCGCCATCCCCACGAGGGAAGAGCCCTAGACGGGTACCTGGCTGTCTGAGCTTCTTCGCAACTTCAACTCCATTCTCTTCTCGCTTCCTCTTTGCGCAGTCCTGACATGCATTACCTGAAAGATGAAGACTTAGTCAGGGCTCATCTCTTCTAGAACCCTCAGTCCACGGAGCAGTGTACACACCGGATCTGACCACAGAGGACGTCTACAGAGCTAATGCTTTTCTCAAAAGAAAAGCAGGGCTCAGGTCACATTTAAGTGAGGAGGCAACTATAGTTAGTGTATCCTTTCCCATGGAAATGAGGTAGAATGGAAGTTGCTGCGCCCCACAGTTTGTCATTCCTAAACTGGGTCCACGGAGCCAACGGGGAACCGGGCTCTGACCAATGGGCTGACCGCGCGGAGAAAGCTGGTGCCAAGGTCACGCCAGGGGGGACACCGCTGGCTGCGGAACTTAGGCACAGCGTGTGAATTCAGAAACGGGCAGAACTGGCCAGCAGGCAGAATGTTCCCATTTCACACACGTGATCAACAGAAACGGATATGGACGCTCAGGACCTTTGCAATTCAACTTTCTGAAGGATGGTCACAGTCACCATGTCCTGACCAGATGCTATAACACACACAAATCTGTCCTGATTTCTGGGCCGCCTGGCGGTAGGGGGGACTTCTCCCCAGGCCCCCGTCTGACTACACGGAGCTTCCACGGAGAGCGCTTCCAGGCCATTCCCCGCGGCAGCGACTACCCCTGGGGGAGCTGTTCTACCGCCGGCTAAGGACTTACTGTGAGGAGCCTTTAGGATTTTACAAGGAGGGCAGGAAGAGAACGGGTTGAGCGGGCCCGACACAGGCTGATAAAAACCAAGGTCTGCCTTACCCAGCGACGTGGTGCTGTCCACTTGATCCGCGTCTGGGAAAGAAAGGAAAACAGTCAGGACCCCCGACTTCACGCACCCTCCCCTCCGGCCGGCGGTGGAGACGGTGGCGAGGCCACTGCCCGCTGGAATGCCGGCTCCAGCACTGTGGGAGCGAGGGCTGGTTAGTGCCCTCCTCTCCACCTCCAGGGCCACGGGCAAGCCCGAGCCGGCCTGGCACACAGGGAGCCCGGCGTGGTCCCCGCTGTCACCATCAGGTCTGTCGTTGCCAGATGCCACCCTCTCCGGCCAGGAGAGGCGCCTCACCAATGTAAGTACAAATGTCCTTAAGGACACACTCACTGATGACAAGTCCCAAAGATCTCTCAGGCCCCTGGCAGCTGCCAAGGTCTGGAAAAGGGGCCTCGGCGGGGCCGGGAAGGCGCTCAGCGGCACGCTCCAGGAGCCCGAGCTCACGCGGGTTTACATGGGGTCCTGGTCCTCCGGGTACTTGTGCGTGTGGAGGCAAGAGAGGGGGTGGTTAGGGGCAGAGGGGCTGCACACAGGCCTGGTGGGGGCGCGCAACGGCCCGCTGCGCTCTGCTGCCAGCCCAGGCCCCAGCCCCAGCACTAACTGGGTGAGTGAGTCAGCCGCCGCTTGTCGCATCAGCTCCAAAAGCAGCAGTGGGTACTGTGACTGCAAATGGAGAAAGGGCAAGGCTGTCGCGCTGCTCAGAGCAGTGTGTATGTGACACAGCACGCGTCAGTTGCCTTCTCCTCTTAGAAACTGACGACTGCCCTTACTACACTTCTGTGCATGGAAATGCAGCTTAAATCGCTCCATTGTGCTAATGATTAGCAAGTCGGAAAAGGACTAGCGGGAAAAACTACGGTGCTGGCCCATCGCTGCGTTCGGTTACCCACGACCTTAGCATTCTCTAGGCTTCAAGTTCACAGCTGGGCACATCCAGCCGGCTGACTCTGCGGCTAACCCAATTCCACAGCGTGGGTGAGTGTCTGGTTTCCTGTTACAACTGAATGACAGTCAATACAGACTTTTCCAAGCTCGCCGTCATCCATGTTTTATGACACCAAACTCAAGGTCAAGACGACCCACTTGAGAACTGCTCAGTTATCTTGGTCATTCCTGGCAGATGAACACTTCCCCTGGGGAAGGGCCTAGGAGAATTACTTAAAAGGGGGGGCTGCACTCAAAGAACACTCAAAGATGTGGTTTGGAAAAAGAAGTCTTCCTAAGACCATTTTTGTGCCTCTGCAGTTTTAACTTTTAAAATGCAGTGACAGGCTAAAGGTATGAAATGTCTGCATTTTCCAGGCGGTCAGCATCACTGCTGAGGGAGCGGCTGAGTTCTCTTTCTTGGTTCAGGTAACTTGAAGCGCGGCCGTCATCCGAAACAGGAGTAAGTGCGCACAACTGCACACACGGCTCAGCTCCCAAGTCCTATTTCCAGACTGTTACTATCACACCAGCTACCGCAGTCTTCTATTTTTAAAGTACAGAGACATTTTTAGACAATAGCTGGAAGACGGGGGAATTTAACGGTATGTAAGGAAGATCTCAATTCTATGTTGTGGTCCATACATTACATCTCAGGAAAAAGGTGGGGGGCCGGGAAGAAGCGCCCGGTTTTATAGACTGAAGAGCGAAGACGACATCTGTCTGTACCTGGGCTCTGCTGTTTGCAGATCTGAGTGGCAAGGTCCTGCACGTATCCCGGAAAGTCGTCGAAACAGTCCCCGTAGGACACGACCTTGATGCCGTGCAGCAGCATGTCCGCCTGCTGCTTGAAGAAATGGTCCTCGCTCTCCTTAAGCACAACCATGTAATGCTCCAAGTCCACCTTGTTGGGCACCGAGTAGAGGAACAGGGCCTGGAATATCTGATCACGGAGCGTCTCTCCACAGCCCACAAACAGAAAGGACTTGGTGCGGTACAGGTTCTGGAGAGCTTCCTGTGAGAAAACCAACAGGGCTGCTCGTCGGAGTGCTCCATGTCAGAGTGCCAGCTCCGTGACAAACCACAAAGCGACACATCTGCGGTTCGCACCGCCGCTGCCTGACAGGCCTATCCCGGGAGCCACCCCGCGCGAGGGACAGTCGGGAAGGGGGCGCCCGCGCAGGTGCTCAGCCCATCTAGGAAGCGCGGTGCGAAGGCCCGAGCTCAGCTGATGGCGCCTCGGCACCACGGAGACTCTTCCTGTCCAAGCCAGGGGACCGGCCCAGGCCCCGCGCTAATGTCCAGTGTCAACGAACCAAAGAAGGGGGCCCACTGCCCCACCCACTAGTCCTGTCGGTCACTCAACTCTCCTAGAACGTGTGCAATTTTAAACATTAAATAAGGACATGAAATTGTTCAGTTCAGAACAGCACACGCCACGTCCTGGAATTAACATTGGTCTCAATGGATCATAGATGGGAACTTCTAGGGGGTGGGGGGTGGGGGGACTGGTGTAAGGAGAACAGGGTTTTGGGGAGACAGGGCAGCAGGGCTGAAGAGGGACCAGTGACAGTGACCCGAGGGAGAGGGCACAGATGGGGGGAGGGGGGCAAAGATTACATGGGGTCACTCAGGCGAGCGGGGAGAAACAGCAATTCAGACCTATCGCAGAGGGTCAGTGCCAGCTCCCGCGTTTCTCACAAGCCAGGCCACTTCCTGGTGCAGCTGCACGCCTCCCCAGTCATCCCGGGGCCTCCCCCGCCCCCCGGCCGCGCCCCACAGGCCCGGGGCGGCCCTGAGCTTGCCAGGGACTCGGGGAAGACACCGCTACAGAAAGGAGTTTACAGCTGCCCTCTGCCTAGGACCCCGAGAAAGCCGCACAGAGAATGACATTTTAAAAGTAGATTTTGAGGGTGGCCAGATGGCTCAGTTGGTTGGAGAGCGTCCTCTCAACCACAAGGTTGCTGGCTCAACTCCCACAAGGGACGGTGGGCTGCGCCCCCGCAACTAAGATTGAAAGGGCAACAACATGACTTGGAAAAGTCCTGGAAGTACAAAAGTAGATTTTGAAAGCTAAAGAGTGTGCTAAGTAGAGAAAGGAGTTTCAGACAGGAGTGAACACAGAAAAGGCGAGGAGGAGAGTGGAGAGGCCAGAGAAACCACCACAGACCTTGCGGGCCTGTCAGCCATGCTGACAAAATTCAGCTGTAACCCTGAGCGAGAGCCACTGAGTGGCTGGGGGCGTGGACAGAGTCAGGTAGGACTGATGCTTTAACAGGACCCGCGACCACGTCTACTGAGCATCTGTGCGACGTGCCAGACCCAGTGCCAGGCCCTGGACACACAGTGGAGACGGGCACAGCCCAGCGCCGGCATCTGTGTGGCCCCTGGGGCAGGGACGCAGGGAGGCTACTGCCACGTGCTCGTGGCCACCACACAGTCCCAAGGGTCCACGTATGACTAGTGACAGGGCCGTACCATTACTTCCGCGTCCTGAGTGACATCTTTATATCCCGATGGGTCCAACACCAGCCCACAGGGGTCTGTGTACAAGCCGTGAATATGAAGGACGCCGTATCTCATGTGGCCTCGTGCCCACTGAAGGACCTGTCAACCAAGCCCAGACAAGAAAGACACCTGGTGTTACGGGAAACAGATGCAAGGGAAAATGTCCAGACTGGGTTCATGGTTCCCCTACCTGCCTTGGAAAGACTAAGAGAGATTTGCCCTCTACAATTATCCTTGAAAACCTGAGAGTAAGTCAGCGGTTGGCACTAGCGACTCCTGTCAGAGCTCATGAAAAGGACTTCTTTGAAGACGCCACAGTCGTTAGAAAATACCTCTAACATCTGAGGTTTCCAGAAGCAACTATGAGGCCCTTCACTTCAAGTTACACGTCATACTGTCATTCATTACTGCTACGTATACAGTGTTTCCACACAGGAAAACATAGATGGAAAAAATAATTGACCAAAGAACCCTAAACTGATTTCAGTTCACGCTTCAGAGCAAAGGTCCTGCGGAAGACACTCTTTGCGTCTGTTCCATTTCATCCTCATGCCAGCGGCTCCCTCCTCGGGGGCAGCCTGGCATCATCAGACAGACCAACACCAGCAGCTCTACCCGCACAAAACAGGCAGGTGAGCGGCTGGCACTTCTGCCACGTGCCATCTGCCGAGTTTCCAGAGACACTATTTACATCGTGAACGAGCCTCACAAATGGGACCACACTGCTCGAACATGTCGCACAGGTTCTACCCAGAGACGGTGTGACTCCAGCACAGGGACCGTGCCAGCACAGCGCCAGCGCCACTCTGCGCAGGGCAGACGGCCTGTGCCCAGCAGCCCATGGGCACATGGCCGCCCACCGCGCTTTCTTCGCCGAGCTCTGGAGAAAGGCTGGTAAAGGGAAGTTCTTGGGGCACAAGCCAAGCCCTGTCCCCATCCGGTCCTGAACGGGACGTCACCTCGACAGGCTGCAGGTTGTGTGTAGAGCGGGGCTAGGACCTGCCCTCAGGACGTCAAGCAGACAACGCAGGCAGCAGGACTGGTTCGCAGTAACAGCACAGCTTTAAGCAAATTACAAGCGACACAGACCCGTCATACAAGAAATACGGTCAGTGAAATGGAACTGTTCAACCTTAGTAGTGAGAGAAATAAAAATGTAAAATTCCACCTGTCCTACAGGTGAGCTGTATCTTGTTTTGCTTTTTAGTAACATCACGTGTTGGCACCACATCGGAAACGGACGCAGGCACCCCTCGGAGCTACTGGGTTTGGTTCCAGAGGAACGGAATGAGGTGAGGAGGGCAAGAAAGCGAGTCGTAACCTTTTTGCTGTGAGGGTCTTGCTTCAATTTGTATTAGGTTGGGGCAAAAGTAATTGCGGTTTTTGCAATTGTTTTTCACCTTTTAAACCGCAATTACTTTTGCACCAACCTAATAAAAAACGCAAGACCTGCGAAGCACCATAAAGCGAGGTGTGCCTGTACCCCCAAACACCGCTAGTGGGGGTACAAACTGGGAATCCTTCTGGAGAACAGTTTGGTAATTTATATCATCTGTCTTTAAAATATTCATACCCTTTGACCCTGAAACTCTTCTAGGAATTCATCCTAAAGAAATAAACAGACATACAGCAGTGTAAGGATTTTCACTGTTGCCTGATTTGTAATAGTGAAAACATGCTAATAATAGAGCAGAAGGCTAACAATTACACTTTAGACTTACACTTATATTGCCTTAAAAACAGCTTAATGATAGGAAAATGCTCAGAGTAAAATATTAAGGGACACTATCAGGGTAATAACTTTACACGTACTGCAATCCCAAGTGGTTAAAACCAAAGAAATAGCCAGTGTTCACAGGACAGGACTGGGGGTGATTTCGCCTTCCTCGCTATTTTCTTTATTACCCACGTTTCCTACCATGACCACATGCAGGTGGGAAGCACTTGCAGGTCAGCGGGGCAGGACGCACACGAGGACAGGAGCAGCAGGCTGGGGTCGTGGGAAGTGCAGGGCGTCCTCCCCGCCAACCCTGAAGCAGAGGAGGCCTGAGGGGTCTCAGGCTGCAGGGGCCTCTCTCCCCCGCCACCCCCCACACAGGACTGACAGCACCCTCAAGACCAAGCTCTTCCCACACCCACGGAAGGGCAGGGGAATGGCGAGCACACCTGCCTTTCCTCCCTCCCCCGCACGCACACGCACAGACCCCACGCCCACCTTAGTCTTGTCCTTCAAATCCAGGGACTCCATGGGCTTGTTCTGTTGCTGCCCAAAGAGCTCCAGCAGGTTGTCGTAGTTGGTGGTCAGGACCATCGTGCCCCTTTCCATCAGGCTCAGGATGGATTGCAGCACCAGCGGGTTCTGGATGTGTAGCTCCAGGTTGTCGAAAATCTCCATCAGGCAGTCCTGGAAGAAGTTGGGCTTGGTGTCGCCTGTCCGCTATGGAAAGGTGGGCCGGGAGTTACCAAAACATCATCTGTCAACAAGTACTGAGCACCTAGCCATGTAGTATCTGGGTGCTAGAGACGGGGGAGGGAGCGAAGGACGGAGAGACGGAGAGACGGAGGAAGGGAGGGAGGGAGACGGGAGCAGGAGGGAGGGACAGAGGGAGGAGAGAAGGAGGGCACCCCTGGCCTCGCAGTTGAAGCTCTAGGAGGAACACAGATAATGTACAGATCGACAGAGACAAACTCTTTGGGGAAAGGAAAGCAGAGAAAGGGGGCAGGTACTGCTGGGGACAAAGGGTGGGTGGGTCAGAGGGCACAGGGAAGGGGCCTCTTTGGGGAGGGGTATTTGAGCAGAGAGCTGAGGGAGTGAGAGGCCCAAGCAAAGGGAAGTGCAAGTGCAAGGGCACTGAGGTAACAGCACAGGTGGGCCCAACGATGAGCGAGGGGTCTTGGTGGCAGGAGCGGGAGGGGCTGTGTCAGGTGAGATCAGAGACGTGACCCGAACCAGCTCACGTGGGGCCTTGGACACCGAGGTAAAGGCTTCAGCTTTCCCTGTGAAAGCTGCTAAGTGCTGGTTTCCCCCCGTTGCTGGTCTAGGAAATGGGGTGTCTTAACGGCACCTACAGCAGGTAAGACAGTGCCACACACTGCCGAGAGTCAAAGGGTTCGAAGGAGGTTTGGCGTCTGGAGTTGGGCACTAACTAGACATGAGCTGGAAGCTGCCTGGTGACATGGCAGGGCAGCAGAACAGGAGCCGGGTCCCCAACACGGTCCAGCCACCTAAACCTGGGGGCTGCCTCCCCAGATTTATTACGTGAGGATCAGAAATGTGATCACGTGGAGCCAAAGGCGCCGAGTCTGTCCAGCAGACCAAGCTCTCACCTCCCTGATGACTCTGCACACGTTTTCGTGTTTCCTCCTGTGTTAATCCCCCCAACCTGTCGTCCCCATCTGTCCCTCAGACAAGGCTGTGCTTCTTCAATGAGTACAAGAATAACGAGAAGAAACGTCTGGTTTCCCAGTGCTGGCACCTGTACGCTGCGCCGGCCTGTGCCACGCCGGCCTGGCCACGTGCCGATACGGGGCCAACCCCACTCGCGGTCTCTCTTCCTGTCTACCAGGTCATTTCCATCTGCAGACAAAGAAGCTGTAACTTCTCCCACCTGAACGTGTCCTTAGGCGCCACCGGTCATCTGAAGAGAGGTGGCTGGCCAGCTCGGACCCTAAACACGCCTAAAGGTGACCCTTCACGAAATGAATACGAAATCCGAAGGCGGGACCCCCAGGCAGCGTGATCACAGCCCTGACGCAATCACATCCTCGGGCTCCATTTGACGGGGGCTATTTTAGGAGCCCCACTCTGTCCCTGGCATCACTGTTTAAAAGGGATGAATCCTGACGGACCTCAAGGTTTCTGGCTGGGGCGGCCGGTTAGCTCAGTCGGTTAAAGCGCAATGCTCTTAACAACAAGGTTGCTGGTTCGATTCCCCACAGGGGCCACTGTGAGCTGCGCCCTCCACAACTAGATTGAAACAATTACTTGACTTGGAGCTGATGGGTCCTGGAAAAACACACTTAAATAACATTTTTAAAGTTTAGAAAAAAAGATTTCTGGCTCGTCAGGCTCGCAGACACGTAAACATCAGTCATAGAGGCCCAGCCCGGCCCAGAACCGGTCACGAGCAAAACCTGAAGGACTTGGCTGAGAAAGACTTACAGGAGACATCTTCCGGATCAGGTCGTGGGCCACGACCAACAGGTCCCGGTCCTTCGTCACTTTCCTGCGGAACTCGGCCACGTCCCCCGGGTGGAGCACCTCCAGCTGCTCGGCGGCCTCCAGGACAGCCTCGATGCAGCTCCTCCACGAGCAGAGGGCAGGGATGCCCGGGGCCACGGCCGCACTGACGCCAGTCCCGATGACCAGCAGCAGCTCCTGTGGCTGCTTCCGGATGAGGCTTTTTAAAAACTTTCTACTTAAAAACAAGGGAGGGACAAAGTGAAAGTCAACTTGGAAGAATAGCAACTTCACAAGAAACACAGCGCAGGCCGGGGTGACCTGGGAAGGGTCCGGTCGAGTCCAACCTGTGCTGGACACACACACACTTCCTCCAACTCCACGCTGCTGGAAGATGAGCCTCTGTGTTATTCTTGGTTGTATGATTATCTGACATATTCTATCCTTAGTCCATAAAGGACTTGGGAACGGTGGTGTTTTATTCCTCTTGAGTCCCCCAGGGTGTTCAGCGCACATTTAAGTGACATATGTTACTGAACAGAAAGCAATTTTAATTCCTCTGAGACTGCCAAGAGCTTGTAAACAACCGTGATGACAAACAGATGCCTGCTTGCCATGACAGATAAAATTCCTGGCGAAAAGCTGCTTTTCGGCCACGTATCAGCCCCAGTGCATTCCAGGGTGAGTGCCCCGTATCTTCCACCACTTTGTAACCAGCCGGCGGTCCAGTGGAGGATCCTTTCCGCGGAGCACGGCATTCCTCGTCTCCGACCTGGCCCTCTGATCACGGGGTGCTCGGTTAGGAGGCCAGGCTGTGGTCACTCCGGGGCAGAAAAGGAACTGCCTTCTGGAAGGTTTCTTAGGTTGAAGCAAAGGTGTTTACACGGCCCGAGATGCCCTCCTGACCCCATGTTGTCACTTCACCTGCACCTCTATAGGGACTCAGTCCAAGGACACTGGTGACAGGTGCTGCCAACCTCACGAAGGTGCAGTTTGCTTCACTTACCTTGATTTTTGTTCACTTCTATTGGGTGTCTTTTCCACTGAATCCATCTGTGAGCCCTAAGGAGGAAAACTAGTCAGAAGCGCCTCCTAGTTCCCAGAGGAACGTCATTTTATTAGTATCCCGAAGGCGAGGTGAGGCTGGAATTGAAGTCAAAGGTCCGTGAGCTCTACTTAAATTAAACTGGAATACCTGAGACACGTCACCTACAAAACACCTATATCCAAACTGTCCCCTAAGCCACGTCCTAATTCTGGGTGACTTGCCAGGCCAGGCTGGCTCAGATCCCGAGTCTCCGGAGCCCCGCACTGGATGGGAAATGAAGGGATACCGGCGTGCGCCGAGGACGGGATGGGATGGGGGAAGGGGCAGTGGCTGCACGCTGGGGTTTTCATGCTGTCCCCTTTATGACTATTCCAGGAGCGCGTCCCGTGGACGTGAACACAAAGGACTCACCACAAAGGAAGAAAGCGGCCAATGCACAACAAAGGAAAGGCAGAACCCAGGTTTCCAGGGGAGGTAGTGTGTTCCCTCCGGCACTGAGGACTGTATTTCGGGCGGCACGTGACACTTCTCAGCAAGTCTCCCGAGGGTCCAGGCCTCCCCTTGGACGTCCTGAAATCGAGTCCAAAGAAATAATCAAAGTGAAATGTCATTTCTTCACTTACAGAAAACAGGAGTCATAACCAGCTAGGTCTCTATTGCCGAATTATCGCCATGGTCTACAATTTTTTCCAGAATCACATTTCCCCCTAATTCTAGAACTATTGACTGCAAACAGGCAAGTATACAGAAAAATGAAGTTTAAAAGGCCCACAATCCTACTACCTATGAGCAATAACTGTTATTAACGTTTATAGATTTCCTTCTAGGCATTTGACTTTAAATTTTTCAATCAGTTGTGACCATTGTTCATATCCTACTTTTTTCATGCATTAGAATAAAACCATTTCCCATATGGTATTGAAAACGACTTGTAAATCTAAGTACAATTGCTACATACAGGGAATTCTACCTTACTGACATGCACCGCTCGTTTCCCTAGGTCCCCAATGTAGGACGTTACCGTGACACTCGGACAGCCATTTTTGTACACCAAGTTTTTTACATATTTTGAAATTACTTATTTAGGAGAGGTTTGTGAGAGGCAGAATTGCTGAGTTAAAGAATAGGAACACTGTAAAATATTTCGGCACATACCGCCAAACTGCTTTCCAGAGAAGTGGTCAGCAGAATAAAAAGTGCCTGCTTTGCCATATTCTAACCAGCACTTTTCAGATGTGTAATCTTTTTTCCCCCTCAATTAGAATCAGGTCACCAAACATAATTTTCCGGGGTAAGGAAACAAGGCTTAATCAGTTTCTAAGCATCGTTAGATTTTACCACTAAAGGAATCCTCAGTATAGCCCCTGAAAATGTTTTTTCAGTTTTGTGTGGGTGCCTAGGTCCCCACCCCCTAGGCACCCATCCCCCACCCCCACCCCAGGGAGAAGGCTCAGAGCTTCCCTCAAACTCCCAACCATGTCTGTGCCCTCCCCCCAAGTGATAAGAAACTGCTGCTCACAGATGCCTGTGGCCTGCCCAAGGCCTAGTGGTGCCCGGGGGCCAATGCTTGCCCCAGACCCATCCCCTTCCCACCCAGGAGTCACAGCCATTAAAAGTCAAACCTTCTCATTTTGTGTTTCTTTTAAACCTGCAAGATATTTTCTAAAGAAAGTAACAAGTACTGTGGTTTTCCATTATATAAGCAACCCTGGGCGCAGCCCTGAGATTTCAATGACTAACCCAACTATGCACCAATCTTCAGTTTTGACAACCATAAAATAAGAATTCTTGCGAACTGACCAAGTTTGGAAAGCTGGAGAATATTACAGACGCCCTGGCAGTTCAAACGGCTGCGTCGTACAGTTCAGGCTCTGACCTGTCAATGCGTACCCCCCACCCCACCCACACTTCCCTTCTTAACCCCTCAGGAACTCAGAGTCATTCCTATTTAATTCTATTTGAAAAGTTATCTTTTTAAAATTAAATGTATTGGGGTAACATTGGCTAGTAACATTATATGTATACAAATTTCAGGTGTACAGCTTCATAATATGCCATCTGTATACTCTATTGTGTGCTTGATTTGAAAAGTTCACGTGAGATGCTTTTCAGTGGACTAATCCAATTGCCCCCCACCCCTACCCCGTAAACTAATTCACATCACTTTGAAGCAGTTACTCCTTCCCACCTAAAGAAAGGAGTCTTTTATCTCAGCCTTCTCTACACAAAAGCATTTTAGAACCAAAGACAAGAAATGCCCCAAATTGTTTCCATGGTAAAGAACTTTAAAAATTCATCTCTAGTTCTTTCAATTACTGTTCAACTGCTTTTGATTCTCCAATATGCATGGCTATTGTTACAAATTGAAAACCCAATTAGTCCATTTACACATTTGCAAAAAAGTATGAGCAATGTAAACTTCTCTGGGCTGGACTTAACAGTAATTGAGTCCAAAGTTCTCCAAGAGAGCAGGTTGTCTCTCTAAGCACGGCACACGCGTGACAGCTGAGAGCCTGCGCTGCAGTGTGACGAGCTCAGACCCCCTTCGGGTCACAGCTTGCCGCAGGTCTGGAGCCGGCCCCTCAGCATTTCACACGGAATCACACGGGCTCCAGCCTCCACAGGCAAACGTGCCGCTGCTCTGTAACCCTGCCGTGTTCCTTTAGGGCTCCAAGCAGCCAACATGGGAAGCACCCAATTATATGAACACTCAACACAGCTAAGTCTGGAACGACGACGAGCTGCATAGCTGCCCATGTTTGGTCATTTACAGCGCATTACAACACTACATGTTTAAAGATACAACCTCATTCCCTGTTCCTTCAGCAGCACACCCAGCAGAGCCCAATCCCACAGGAGCTTAGAAAAGTACCCAAATCGCTCCTTATTCCAGCGCTGGGCTCCCGTCCCCAACTCCATTCTTCTAAGCCAATCAGATTCCAGACAACAGTAAGAAAAGCCTTCACAGACCTTTTAGAAGCTGCATCTTTTGGTTTCCTTGGTGATCATGTCGTCACCACAGTTTGCAGGCCCAAAGCCAAGTCATCGTAACAACCCATTTTTTTCTCAAGGGCCTATCAGCCTTTTCTGAAAGCAAAATCAGGCCCCAACACAGAGTTGGATGAGCACTTCCTGTCCTTGTTTATCTAAAGCCATGAATTAAAGTCTTAAGAGAATGTTTTCTGCTTACAATTTCAGATCATGAGTATTTAACGGTCTAGCTTCAGAGTGGCCAGAATCCTTTGATCCCCAGCATCCAGCACTAAATAAATGCTCATCAAACTGAGCCCCTTGCAAGAGAATCAACTACAAACACCGACCGTGTCATTCACAGCTGGCAAAACAAAGCCCCCCGACTCCCTCACCCCACTGGCCTGGCCTGTGAATGCCCTCCCCCCAGCATCACGCCTCCTGTAACCACAACCCGGACAGTCCCCTCACCCACTGGCAGTAGGCTTGGTCATGTGACTTCTTTGGCCAATGAGATACCAAGAAGCAAGCGAGAGTTTGGTAAGTGCGTGGACACTGGAGCCGGCCCTCTTAGAACTCTGCCTTGTAAAGCCGGGTCTAGCCTCCTGGGAGGGTGACAGCCACAGTGGAGAGCGAGGCCCACGAGCGGACAACCAGCATCATCCCCACGTGACAGGCTCCCTGGGACTGACTGTTCAGGGCCAGCCAAGCCACCAGCTGACCACGGCTGCATGAGCGGCCCCAGCGAGACTGGCAAGCCCTGCTGCAGCAGGCACTGAGCTACAGAAGTGGCGCTCGGCCATCGGAAACCCTCCTGAGCACCACTGCTCTACACGGCCATGAAGCTCAGAGGGCCGGGAAAGACGACAAACGTGTCACCAGGGAAAAAATGGGTCAATGAGTGAAAGCGTTCATCACGGTTTGAGGGGGAGGGAGAAAATGTCAAGAACAGTAATTATTAAATTACCGTAACAAAAAAACCTATAACCACTTTCCACTACAAACTACACTTTCACTGGACAACCACAACCGTGAACTAGAAGTTGCAAGTCTGTCGGATCCTCAGAAACATCCTTAGAAAACCTCCTGATTTCTTTCTATAAACCCTCATGGGGGTTTCGCGCGCATGAAGAGCAGGGAGATGAGCGGGCACCCCCATGAACAGGGCAAGCAGGACACACGCTCAGGGTACACCCCTCGGACACAGCGGGGAGTCGTTGTCACAGAAAAGCTCACCAAAGTTCCACAGGCTGGCTTTTAACTCCCCTTTCGGTGAGCCTCAGAGTGATGAGGTAAGACGTCCCCAGAATGTGTGGAAAAAGCCACAGGTCCCTGTGAGGACGAAGGGCGCTTCGTGTAAAGGCGGGCGACTCAGCAGGCTGTTACTACCAGTGGTACCAGGGCCACTGTGCTTGTTACCCAGGTAACCCACCCTAAGAACTGGTGCATAAATGTGCTGCTCCGGAGACAGGCAACATGCGCTACTCATGTCACCAGTGTGGTGACAAAAAGTCCCTAAGGGAGGGCCACACCCATCAAGGGTCTTCGGACTACACCAGGCCGGTCTGGAAGCCTGGGAGCCAGAGTGGGCACCTGCCAGCAGCATCGCCCCTCAGCACCTGGTGGAGGAGCGCGTGAGGCCATTAAAGCTCACTGACAGACACACGCAGGTCGCTGACACCATCCCCTCCATCACTGATTCTCACAAACTGCCCTTTTCACCGCAGTCCCGTTCCCCGGGAAGACTTGGGAGGGGGCCACGGAAACCGTAATCGTTGGGCAATAAGAGCAACTTTTCAAGTATATCTGACAATCATCCTTCTGACTACAAATGAATCACCTGCGATCCGGTTGTTATATTTCCAGCGAGATTGATTGGCATGACTAGGTTCACCTGAGCTGGAAACAAGACACAAATGGACAAAAAGTAAGCTTCCAGAACTGCAAGAGAGGCTTACCTGAAACCACAACAACTCCATCCAAAGCAGCAAGCAACATGGGGGCTACTGTGGAGAAAACACAGGAAACACCACCACTTCTCCAGCCATGAGGTCTCTCTGAATCTCAGTTTCAAAATCTGTCAAATGGGAATTCCACTACCCACGTCGCTGGATTACTGAGAAGACTTGAGTGAACAGAATATCTGAAGGTACTTCATCAACTGTAAAAGTTTACCTATTACTATAAATCACCCCAGCAGCCGGCTTCTCACGCCCAGCAAGAGGCTTCCAATTCGACACTGTTTTCCAGGGCGGCCACCCAGACCACCAATTAATTTAACCACAGGTCTCGTAAAACTTAATCACCAGTGAGGGATCCCTGGAATGAATGGTTTGCTTCCATTCACAGAAAATACAAAACCTTCATTTGAACACGTTACTTACCAGATCACTTTTATTCAGTCCAAATGAATTATGATGGGAAAAATGCTTATTTTGTCATGATCAAAATGTCTTCGTTTGCTTCTTAAAACTAATGCCTCCAAACAGAGTTGCGTGGGCATAAATGCTCAAAGCAAGAATATAACAAAACCCACCATGAATAAAAAATGTAAAAGGTCATGGTTTAGTTAAAAAACATTAATTACTGACCCTTTTTGTACCCTTATCAGAGTCAAGAGACAGTAAGAGCACTTTACATGCATGATCTCATTTAATCCTCTCAATAACCCTGTAAAGTGGCCACCATTGTTATTATTACCGCTCTCCTGGCCGAGGATGACATTAAACCCTTTTATGAGGCCAACCGCCATGGTAAATACAGTCTTTCACATTTTCTCCTAACATTAGTGCAGCTCAGAATGGCAAACAAATATACTTGACATTTTACTAGGAGCCCTGCCAACAGCTAACGCGTGAACTGCTTTACAGTTTGTCCACCAGCTGCGACAACGTTGCATAAGTCATATAGATGCGTTATTTAACAATAAGCCAATGATGGTAAAACACACCAAAGGCATATTGAACCCCCTGCATGTATCCACCCCAAGGGCAATAAGAGATGTTCTGGAAAGTAAACCTCCAATTAAACTTACAATTACAGAATTTTAGGAGCTGGAGAGATCTTACAGGTTATGGTGATACCAAATACCCTAAGTTTACAGAAGTCAAGATTGGGACTCGGAGGCAGTGACTTGGTCGAGGTCTCCCAAGGAGTTGGGGGGTTCCCGTCTCCTCACCGTGCCCTCATCCTGGACACTACCTGGTCCTCTGTGACTCCGAAACTTCGCCTAAGGCACTCATTTCTACCTCTTTACCACCAAATCTTTAACCCCCGTTCTGGTAAAACTTAATCTATACAAATAACAAGCCACACAGTTTGGCTGATCTGCAGCTTCACCTGCCTTCTCACATTTATTCTCCAAAAACCCTAAGAGAATAGCCGCCATTCGGAAGACAGAAGGGGGGGGGGGGGGAAGCCTGGGGCAAAACAACAAGCTCAGGACAGTTTTCCCTTTGGTCTTTGCCGATTTATCACACAGGGAACAAAGCCACCACTCCAGGACTTCATGCTGCCGTCCTGGAGACGCCTCAGGCTCCTTGGGGGAAGGAAGTAGGAGGATCTAGTGGACAGAGTTCAGCTGTCGCAGCTAAACAACTGGGTACTCGTACTACTTCAGATGGGGACAAGTTACCCTCTGAGCCTGTTTCCTTTACCTGTAGAAAAGGAACCATATCTTACACCTCATAGGGTTGCTGCAAACATTGAAAGGGATGACGAGCAAAAGAACAAAGTCTAGGGTTGGCCGGATGGCTCAGGTGGTTAGAGCGCGACCTCTGAACAACAGGGCTGCCGGTTCGATTCCCACATGGGCCAGTGAGCTGCGGTCCCTGCAACTAGACTGAGGACAATGAGCTGCCGCTGAGCTTCCAGAGGGGCAGCCGGATGGGATGGCTCAGTGGGTTAGAGCGTGAGCTAACAACCACAAGGTTGCCGTTCAATCCCCGCATGGGATGGTGGGCTGCGCCCCCTGCAACTAAAGATCGAAAACGGCAACTGGACTTGGAGCTGAGCTGTGCCCTCCACAACTAGATTGAAGGGCAATGACTTAAAAAAAACAAGAACAAAGCCTAGAACGGTGTGCTTCCCACTAAACCCTTTGTACGTGATTAAATAATTCCAAAATTCAGTTCCTCAGTCACACTAGTCACATTTTCAACGCTCGGTGGCCATGTGTGGAGCATGTACCGGAGAGCACAAGACAGGACATTTCATCATCACCGAAGCCCTGCTGTCAGGGCTGCCCTGGAGTCTCCCTCTCCCTGACCCATGTCCAGACCTCAGCAGAAGTCCTGGCGAGTTCTCCTCCTACGTCGCTCTCTAACCCACACGCTCTCCGCTGCCGTAGAGTCCTCACAAGTTGCCTGACTGCCGCGAGCCACCCTGCTTCCAGTTTCAGCCCTTCTATAACCCCACGCTGTCTCCAGAGTGACATTTCGGACAGCCAGATCTGAACTTGTCTCTCCCTCAAGGGCTTTCCATCATCTGGGGACCCCCAAGCCCAGCTTCCAAAGCTCCCAAGATCTTGTTCCACTTCCTCCTGCCCCAGTCCTGGATGTTGACACACAGACATACAGTCACCCTGATGAAGTCGCACCTGGCTATGGGCGAAGGGACAAACCTTCACCTATAGGAACTAAAAGGGTCCTAATGTCAGTCCCCAGGCAGAAAACGGTAGGCTTGACCGGAAAGTGCTGCAGACATCTTTTGGGTCTAGACTTTAAGAAGCTTAGGCATGCTTAAGGAGTCAAGCCCCCACTGCCACCACTTTGGTCCAGGTCACTGCCATCTCTCACGTGGTCTTGCTTCCTCCAATAATTCTCTGCACCAGTCAGTGATTGTTCAAAAACACAGAAACTACGTCCCTCCCCTCCGTACACCCTTCCATGGCCCCCATGAGTGCCAAATCCTCTACAGGGCTTCAGAAGTTCTTCCTGCTTTGGTCCTGACCCCCCTCGCCACCCCCTTCCCGCCACTCCCCACCTCAAACCCTGCACTCCGCCAAGCTTCCCAGTTTCTGCCATTCTGGCCTCTCCACTGACCACCTCCTTTCTCCCTTCAGCTGAGTGGCATCACCACGAACTCAGGGCAACGGTGGGCAGAAGCAGTAATTCAAGAAAGGGCCCAGGGCCTGGTGGGCCTCGGGAACAGAGCTTGTTCTCCCCACTTACGAGTCCCTCTGACACCACCCTGAGAATCTTTCCCATTACGGGAGCCACTAGGGCTCCAACCATCCCCAGGATGAACCTATGCTGTAGCCAGGCTTGCGGGTTTCCACAATCTGGTGTGCTGTGAGGCCCGCCTCTGCCTTTTCACATCTGTCCTCTTCGCCTGGAATGGCCCTGGCAACCTTCTCTTCAACCCCAACCTTCAAGAATCAGCTCACCTGTTACCCGGCACTTTCCCTCCCCTCCAAGAAGCCCTCCTTAACACCCCTTCCTGAGAACCAGACCCCCACCCCAGCTGAGTTCAGGTCACTACACTCATCACCTTATAAAAACGACCTACTTGCCTGCCTGCCCCCTGCAAAGAGGCAGGAGAGCAGGAACTGGGTCGTCTCTGGCTCCAGTGCCAATTCCTGCAAACCGTCAGGCTTGCAGAACAACGTGAGCTCCGCGAGTGAAAAACCTGCGAGGAGACAACCTCAAAGCATCCTGAGTTGCCCCGAGTCCCTCACTTACCTAGTTTTCCCTCCCTCCACATCAGATATGCTCTCTAGACTCTTCCGTGGGCCGTGGGAGTCTCACCAAAAGGCATTAAAAGTTAACCACTGTCCCTGCTTTGGCCGCAGCGCCACGGTAAACACAGGTGCAAATGGGGCGGCGCGGGGATCACAGCCCCGCTTGGTTACAGGTGACCCATGAGATGCCTGTCCTCCTTTTATATTCTCATCAAGAACTCAAAGCCCGGGAGGACTTTCACGGGCGCGTCACGGGTTCACGGACTCGCGGGTGAGGAACCAGGCGAGACCAGCGCGGAGAGGGAGGCAAACGGGCTGAAGCTGCGCGAGGAGGCAGAGCGGGCGGGGAGAAGCCGGGATGCGGTGGGGACGGCGGCCGGGCTCGGGACGCCTGGGGAGGACGGCACGCGGGGCTGGCGACGTCGGGGACGGCCGGGGGCCCGGAAGGCGCCTCGGGGGGGTCCTGCGGCACCTCCGAGCGGGGCCAGCCCGACGGTGTCGGGGTGACCGTCCTGGCGGCGGCAGGGCCGGGGGCCGGGGCGAACCCCGAGGGGCCCCGGGGACTGGGGTTCCCGGGGGGAGGGGCGGGGGTCTTGGGGAGCGGGGCGTGTCGGGGTCCCCGAGGCGGCCGGGGTCCCGCGAGTGCCGCGGACCACGGGTCCTGAAGCGGCCGGGGCGGACCCTAAGGGTCTCGGGTCCTCGGGGCTCTAAGCCCGGGACCCCGGGCGTCTGGACCCGCCTCTCACCTGCGGCGCAGCGGGGCCGACGGTCGGAGCTCGCGCACCCGGAGCCGCCTCCTGCTCAGCGGGCCACCGAGTCTCCCACGGCGCCCGGCGGCCGCGCGCGCTGGGCGGGGCCGGGCGGGGGGCGGGCTGGGGAGGGGGCTGCGCGCGCAACCCGGCGGGAGCCGGAGCGGACGCCACGCCGCCCTCGGCCGCGACTCCCACGGTAGCGGCCCGCGGCGCCGCCGCAATGCGTTCCCCCGCGCGCCCGCGCTGGACGCGCGAAGGTTCCGCCCCGAGACCAACGGCTCCGCGGAAGCCGTTGGGAGGAGGGCGGAGCCGGGCCCCGAGGACAGCCCGAGGCTCCGCCCCGCCCTCCCGCCAGGCCCCGCCCCCGAAAGGCCCCGCCCTCCCGCCAGGCCCCGCCCACTCGGAATCTCCCGCGCCGTTGGGGTGCGGTGAGCGGAGGCTGCGCGCGCTCCGTCGGCCGCACTGTCGCCGCGCGGCTTCGGGTGGCTCTTCTGCAAAGTGGGGGCGGCGCACTTTGCCGGGACTGGGCGGGCGCGCGGTCGGAAGCGCCGCTCGGCAGCACCCCTGCACCGCACCCAGACCCGGCTTCACTCCGACCCCAGCTGAGCCCGGAGCGGGCTGCTGTCAGGTCCCCAGACTCGCCCAGCTTGCCGAAGACCCCGACCGACTGGCGGTGCCGTCCCCTGCCCCAGCCCCCGAGTTCTTTTCTTTCGGGGTTCGTTTTAGTCTCTGAAGGACGTACTCTTGTTATTCTCCGTCTCCCTTCCCGTGGGAGTCCGTGAGGTCCACTCCTGAATCCCCCAAAGCTAGCACGGGGCTGGGAACGCGATGGAGAAGCGCTCTTCCTCCGAGGCTCGTAACGGGGATGGGCTCGGGCTCGGATCCCTGACACCCTGTGACCTCCGGCCCGTCTGTGCCCAGGCTCCACGTGCCCGCCTCCTGGGGAGGTGAGAGGGCTCAGTGAGATCGTGGGTACCGACCGTGGATGAGCCTGGCACAGGGGCACGCAGCTGGGTTAGGGTTCCCCATTGATCTTATTATTCTGGGGACTCCTCCCTTTCTCTGCCACTGGAAGTCCTTCCCTTCCCTGAACAAGATCCAATTGGATCAAAAGCCACTTCCTCTGCCCATCCTTCCTGGATCTGCCCTCCGGCCCTGCCCAAGCCCGACAGAATTCAGGATTATTTCCTCTATCCTTAGCACATTTTTTATTTCTGCCTGGTTTATAAAATGGCTGTGAATGCCCCCCAACCCACAGGGAAGCTTCCCATTTGTGAGGAAGCTGAGTTTCTGGGTTTCAGCAGCCTGTGAATGCTGGGGGCAAGGGGAGTGGGGGGATGTACGTGGAGCCCAGAACGTTATGGTGGCTAGTGACTTGGGAGTGAACGAGGGAAAGAGGGTTTCCTCTGTGGTGCCTGAGCTCTTTGCATGTGTTCCTTCATTCAGTCCCCCAAACACCCCTATGCGGAAGGATCATTATTATTCCAACTTGACAGGAGGAAGCTGACGCCCTGCAGGTTACCCAGGCAGCCCCACGCCCAGCCCACACATGTAACCACGCTGCATACAGCTCCCCATCCCCTGGATACAGGATTGAAATGCAGTGCAAGTCCGTTCATGAGCACCTTATTCCTGTGCTGGGTGATGGGCACCCAGACCTGAGGACACATGGCCTTGCTCTCAAGGAGCTCCCAGGCCCCAGCGCGGACCTTGATAAACGGGATCCTATGGGGAGGTGCAGTCAGAGGCCAGGTCCCTGGACAGGGTGTCCGGGAGGATGGGGTAGTAATCAGCTTAGCTCCAACCGAGGCACAGACTGGAAGTCTCAGGCCCTCCTCCCAACAGCTCAGCACAACAGCTTTAGGAGAACAAGGACAGCACAAGGGACACCTTAGGGACACTGCCTCCCCATCCTCCTCCCACCTCCAAGAGACACGCAGCTTCTCCTAAGTTGTGGAAAGTTACTGAGGCATTGCCACCTGGCCACCTTGAGCATTCTCAGACTAGATAAGGGCTGGCAGGGCAGGTTGGCAAGGGGCCAGCATGGTGCTGACGTGCAGGTGTGTGTGCTGCTCGTCGCTGAATGTCACAGTGTAACTGTCTTGTGTCCTAGCCTCCACCCAGCCAGCGTGAGCACGTCTTACTCAGTGTGTGCTAAACAAAGAAGTGTGTGTGTGTGTGTGTGTGTGTGTGTGTGTGTGTGTGTGTGTGTGAAATGGCAAGGCTGCCCAGGGAGGCATTAGTGTGTGTGGAATGGACATGCTTTTGTGTGCGTGTGCATACTACTGCTTATTGAGCAGCCACTAGGCACCAGGCTCTGTGCCAGACTCTTCATACACACGTCTGACTTCATCCTCACCGTTATACTGTGCAATAGGTATTATCATTCCCTTTGAACAGACTGAGAAACAGACAGAAAGGGTTTACAGTCACTAGGCCGAGCTGGAAAGTGGGCATCTGCTTGGAATTGCTGCCAGGGGGCTGTGTGGCTACAGAAGGGGCTTTGCACTGTCAGAAAACAGAGAAGGGACGAGCCACACAGGCAGTGCCCAGGGAGGGAGCTCCAAAGAGAAAACAGAAAAGACGTCACGGACCAGCTGACAATCCTTCCATCCCGGAGAGGAAGTTGTTGCTTTATTGCATGGGGAGACCCACATCATAACACACAGCTGTCCTGCACTGGTGTGAAGGCCAGACATCTGCGTATTATATACCCCGGACTCCCCCCTCCATACATAACACACCACACACCACACACCCTCACACTGTTCGCACATCCCCTGCACATGCATGCTGTAGGCACTCTAATGAAAAAGGAGTTGATTCACAGTTTGGATCCTGCACACACACACACACCCCACATCAATTTCCTACAGTCCTTCCTGCTGCTCCCGCCTCTGGGCAGGCTGGCGGGACGGGCTGTGACCCTGGCACTGTGCAGCAGGTGGTGTGTGTGTGTTGCTAGCGGCATGGCTTTGCCTGCAGGAGAGGCAGGAGGACAGCCTGGCAAGTGCACCTCGGAAAGGTCTCTCTGGCCCACCTTCTCCAACATGGCGTCCGCCCGCACGCCACCCCACGCAGCCCCACTCATACTCCAGCTCAGGCCTCCTGGCTGCTGGACTAGAAGTTTGCAACAGGCAGTTCTGAGGTCTCCACTCACCAATCCATGTCCATCCCACACCCCCATAGCCATGATACGGCCAGGGGTATCAGCAGCTGTGCTAGCAGCTGAGGACACCACAGGAAAACCAGCCCGTGCCCTTGTGGAGCTGACAGTGTAGATGGGGGAACTGACAGTAAACATGCATCAGGGCATGAAGAGGCTAAAAGAAAAAGAAAGTTGGGTGAGGGACAGACACCTACAAAAATAAAAGTACAAGACACAGACTGGGAGAAATTTGCAAAACATATATTGAGGAACCAATCTAGAATATAAAAGAACTCTTATAACTCGATAATGGGAAGACAATCCAATTTTTCAAAAACTGGGCAAAAGATTTGAATGCATGTTTCATCAAAGAAGATAGGTGGATGGCAAATAAAGACCTGAAAAGATGTTCAACATTATTATTCATTGGGGAAATGCAAATCAAAACCACGATGAGACAACCACTTCACACCACTAGAATGGCCATAATAAAAGAGACTGGCTCTCCCAAGTGCTGTAAGGATGGAGAGGAACTGGAACACATTCACCGCTGGTGGGAACGTGAGTGGTACAAACAGGACATACCTATCAGCTCGGCTGAAATAAAAAGTAGTGCTAACACCAAAGACTGGTGGGTATGCAGAAAAACTGGATCGTTGCGGGTAGGAATGCAAAATGGTTTTTCCAGCCACTCTGGAAAAGCAGTTTGGCAGTTTATTTTCCAGGTAAACGTGCACGTACTATGTGACCCAGCAAAAGCATTCTTGGGTATTTATCCCAGAAGAATGAAAACTATGTTCATGTAAAAATCTGACGCAAGTGTTCACAGCAACTGTATTCATAATAGCCCCACACTGGAAACAACCTAAATGCCCCTCGGTGGGCGCATGGTTACACCAAGCGTGGGACATTTATAGCACGGAATACTACTGCGCCATCAAAAAGGAGAGGACTATTGATATTTGCAACTACTGGGATGGACCTCAAGGAAATTGTGCTGCATCTCACATACAACAAAAATCTCAAAAGGTTATCTACTGTATGATCTCATTTATATAACTTTTTTTTAGTTTCAGGTGCACAAAACAATGTAATAGTTAAACATTTACACCCCTCACAAAGTGATAACTCCCCTCCCTCAATCTACTACCCCTCTGACATCGTATATGCTGTTACAATTTCATTGACTCTATTCTCTATGCTGTACTCCATATCCCGTGACAATATGTATATTAAATTATAGTTGACATTCAATATTTTTCAGCTTCTGGTGTCCAGCGCAGTGGTCAGGCAATAATGTTTTTCAAATAACACAATTGTAGAGATGGAGAGCTGATCAGTGATGGCGAAGGCTTAGGGGTTGGGGAGGGGTGGGTGTGGCTGTAACGGGGTAATGGAGGGAGGCTTATGGTGATGGGCCAGTTCTGTACCTGATTGTGATGGTAGTGACATAAATCTGCACCCGTGATAAAATTGCATAGAAACACACACACAGTGCTTGTGAAACTGGAAAAACAGAAAGAAGCTCTGTGGATTTTTCCAATAGTAATTTCTGGTTTTGATATAATTAAGCTATAATTATATAAGATGGCCACATTGGGGAGTCAAAGGTGAAGCCTGCATAGAACCTCAATGCACGTGTTTTTGAAACTTGCTATGAATCTATAATTATTTCAAAGTAAAAAAATTTTTTAAGGTACCATCACTTTGAAAAACAATTTGGCAGTTTCTTCAAAAAGTAATCACATACCTACCATACAGTCCAGTCATTCCATTCCTAAGTGTTTACCCAAGAGAAAGTGAAAGTGAAAGCAATGCCCCCACATGGGGACAGGACTGTTCGACTGGTGGGAGCTCTGTGTGTGATCACTGCAAACTGGAAACGCCCCACGTGTTCCACAGCTGAATGACGGCTCGACAAATTGGTGAACATTCGTCCAATGGAATACGCCTCTGCAATCAAAAGGGACAAAATACTGACACAGGCACCATGCTGAATCTCAAAATAAATAAGCTGAATAGAGAGAAACCAAAAAGGACATACCGTGTGCTTTTATTTATATGACATTCTGCAAAATGCAAATTCATCTCTAGTGTCAGAGAGCAGATCAGTGGGATTGGGGAGAGATGGGAGGGAGACCCCCAGTGAAAGGGACATAAAGATGGCTGTCATCTCCCTTGCGGTGCTGGCTTCATGGGCATTGTTGTTTGTCAAACCTCATCAAACAGAAGCTTTAAATAGGTGCAGTCTATTGTATGTCAATTATACTTCAATAAAGTGGAAAAAGGAAGGTGGATGAGGGGAGAGAGTGTGGTGAGGAATGGGTGCCCCTGGAAGGTCAATGCCCTTTTGTGTTCTGAAGCCTGGGGTTGTCTTGCAATGATGGGGTTCACTGGGGCTGGAAGGAGAGGGTGAGCTTTGGAGGATGAACTGGGGCCCCAGTGGGGAGATGGAGGGAGAGTAGGGGTTCCCTGAGGGGTGCTGTGCCCAGCCCAGTGGTTGGGTGTTCCTGAGTTCCCAGGGGCAGAGGTGTCCCCAGGTCCCCCAAAGGTGGCATTGGGAAAGAGCTGGGCAAACAAAGCACCGGGATGCCTAGAGCACCAGCCCCAGTTCTTGGCCATTTCTGTGTCCATCCCTGGATTGTCACATGACCCAAGAAGGAGACAGAGCAGTGACAGTGGGTGCCTTTCCTGCCAAGTGGAGGGCTCTGCGGAGGAGGTTGGAAGGAGACACATTGGCTCCATAACCATGGTACTCCTGAGAATTGCACACGGCACAGGACTGAGGCCTCCTCTTCTTTCTTGTTAAGCAGACTGTGTACATGCGTGGTTGTAAAAGTTAGAATTCACAATTTAAAAAGGAGTTCTACGAATGATATTCCTGACACCCCAGGAACTTGTTCCTACTTATTGAGCATCTGTCTCCCAGTGACAGGGCCTCAGGAGTTCTGGGTTACAGATGGTAGGGATCTGAAAGAAGCTCCACCGCCTCCAGGAAACCCTCCTGACTATCCCAGCCCGGGTTGGGTGGGGAGGAAATCCTACCTCTGGGTTCCTACAGCACCTCTAGCCTGAACTGTGTGTTGAAAGGTTAATGCTCTGTGCTCTGTGCGAGGCTCTGCTCTGACTTCCTCTGTGCATTCCTGTTCTTCCAACCAGACAGGTGGCTCCAAGGTTTCCTAAGCCTGGGGCTCAGGGTTCCGTTGGATTGAACTGAATAACATCCCTTTGTGATTGATGGGATCGCAAGGAAAAATGACCTATTTTGGAGCAGGCTTCCCAAGCATTCTGGACCTCTTTGCACATATGAGGTCCGGGGAGCCCAGAGAGGTTACTTCTTTGCCCCAAGTCACACAGCATGTCTACTGTGATTGGCTAACTGGTGAACCATGATTGGGGTGGAAGGGAAATGAAACAGCCTCATGTAGAGGTGGAAAGCTCACCTCTGAAGGCCCTGCCTTCTCAGCCATGGGAGGGGGGATCCTTCAGAATCTGAGAAATGAGCTAGAGAAATGGCTTCCATGGGTATTTATAATTAGAAGTTTCTTTGAAGCCTGTGTCCAGCCCAGAGCCCATGAATCCAGCTGTCACGTGGGGCCGGCATGTGGGTTCTCTGGTCCCGCTCCCCACATAAAAACGCAGGACATGGTGAGGCCAAAAAGGAACACCCACAGAGCCATAGATAGGGGAGTCATACCACTATAGTCTCGCTGGGGGCTGGGTTGGAGACACAGGAAGCAGGAGCCACAATATCCACAACCTGCCGTCCACTTCTCTCTGCCAACCCACCTCACTTGCTAGCTGCAATCCGCCTCTCTGCAATCCGCTCTTGCTAGCTCAGCCACCATCTTCTTGCTAGCCCCCATTTTTCTGCTAGCGAAGCCACGGCAGTTATATTACTGGCCAATGGCTCACTGGTTACAGCTGATGGCCAACTAGCCACAGCTGATGGCCGTCCAATCACAGTTGATGACCATTTACTACCTGAGTGAGCACCTTTCCACGTGAGGCCGAGAGCCTGGAAACTGCACTCCTGGCTCTGTCCCCACACAAGCCCAGGGTCTCCTACCCACCCCCGCCCACCTGCTTGGCTCATTCTGCACAGATTGGGTAGAGCTGGTTGGAACTTGGCAAAGACTTGCCCTCCTGCCCCATACCCCTTACCCCCAGAATCCAGACTCACCCTCTGAAAGATGATGGTTTACCCCTCTCCCTGCAGCTGCCTCTGAGTGGAAGTCACATTGGACAGGGACCAATGGAAGGAGGAGGGGCTGTTCTGTCTGCAGAAGTGGGGGATTGAGTAGCACTGGTCACTGTCTGAGTGACAGCGAGATTCTGTGACAGGAAGAGAACAGATGCCAGAGACAGACCGGGGTCACAGAGAGGGCATGCGGGCTAAGGTTTGGCTTTCCAGTGAGTTCTCTACCCCCTGCCTTCTCTACCCCCTGCCTCTCTAGTTGTCCCTCCTTCCTGGCCCCAAAGCTGAAAGAATCTTTGGCTGAGAGAGATCTCAGTCCGTCCATGGCTGCAAACACCATCTTTGCTCAGCATATCAGAAAACCTCACTAGGTTATGCTGCCGTGTGACTGTCAAGGCCAGGCTGACAGATTCGGCTGGTGATAAACAAACAGAGCTCTTGTTCAACTCAGACGGCAACAGAAAGAGGAGCAAAGATGCCAGCTGCCTGCATTCCTCTTCCCACAGGCTGACGCTGAAACAACAGGGGCCTGATGACTGCCGCAAAGTAGTGGACACCGTGCTGGGGCTGCCGATAAGCAGTCTGCAGCCTGCAGCCGCACCCCAAGCCAGGAGGAGGCAAGGCAGGAAGCCTCCAAGCTCATCAGAGCTGGGGTGGGAAACCAGCTCATAGCAGCCTCGCGGGAAGAAGCAGAGGCTGGTGGCACGCAGCCTGTAGCAGCAGCTCGCAGACCTCCTGAGCACCCATGTCCAGGGCATGCAGCCAAGACTCAGAGCAGCTGTGGGGAAGATTTGCCTAAGGGGCTGACGAGGGTACACACAAGGGTGGCACCAGCTCAGAGCTGTTCCCTCCAGGGACAACCAACCCTGAGATCTCAGTGGGCTACAACACAAGGTTTATTTCCTGGTTGCTTTGTCAGCTGGGGCTGCTCCACGTGACTGCTTCATTCGGGGCCCCAGGCAGACAGAGAGCACCCCACTCCACCATAGGGTATATTCTCATGCTAGAGAGAGAAGAGTGATGGGGAACCACCAGTGGTTCTTGTATAGCTGCTCAGAAGTGGCCCCCAGCTCATCCCGTGACATGGGGCCTGATGACAGAGGGCAGAGCAAGTATAACCCTTTCAATGTAGGGGGCAGTGAATAATTGGGAGTAACAGTGCATCAGTCCCACTCTAATACAGCCAAGCCTGATATCTGTAGCCTTTCATCCCCCAGAGCTGCACACCTGGTGTGGGGACAGAGCCAGGAGAGCAGTTTCCAGGCTCTCAGCTTCACGTGCAAAGGTGCTGGCTCAGGTAGTAAACAGCCATCAACTGTGATTGGATGGCCATCAGCTGTGGCTAGTTGGCCGTCAGCTGTAACCAGTGAGCCATTGGCCACTGATATAACTGCCATGGCTTCGCTAATATAACAGCCGGGCTAGCAAGAAGATGGTGGCTGAGCTAGCAAGAGCGGATTGCAGGTAGCAAGTGGGGTGGGTTGGCAGAGAAGTGGACGTCGTGTGGCTCCTGCTTCCGGTGTCTCCAACCCAGCTGCCAGCTAGAATATAGTGGTATGACTCCCCCATCTATGGCTCCAGGGGTGTTCCTTTTTGGCCTCACCACATCCTGCGTTCGTATGTGGGGAGCAGGACTAGAAACCTCGTATGCCACCCTGCATGACACCTGGGTACCCACCGCCTACAACTCAGCCCCACCAGCTATGTCACAAGCAGCTTACATTTCACTTTCCCCAAACTCCTGATTTCTCCGACCCAGCCTATTTGTCCCCATTTGGGTCGAGGGCACCACCAAGTACTCAATAGCCCCAGCCTCAGACCCAGAAGACTCCCTTTTGCCAGATTCCTGCCTCCCCTTGTCACATGCTCAGTTCGGGATTGCAGAGGTCTCACAGAAGAGGATCCGACCTTTCACCTGCCCTCCAACTCAGTCTAGACACTGCTTTAAACAATTACAACTGAGAGCAAGGCGAGGCTGTGATGGAGGGAGGAGCTACAAAGAGGGCTGACGTGTACCGTTCCATTCTACCCTCATGACCTCACAGTGCGTGGGTTCCACTCATGGCCCCTTTTTCACAAATGAGGAAACCAAGGCTGTAGGAGATGACGTGGCTGACCTAAGGTCTCGGCTGGTAGGAAAGTTGGACCTGTCTGATTTCAGAGAGGCGTGCTTCAAATGAGACGAGCAGCCTCTCCCAACGGCACCTCGTGGGGCCAGAACAGGGGATTGATGCTCTCCGGGGAGACGAGACTCATCCTTAAGGGAGATGGTCCTGTAGGAGCAAATGGACGGAGCGATCACTCGTTTGCTCGTGTCCTCACAGCCCTGAAACAGCTGTCCAGCTGTGTTCAGGTTTGGTCCCGTGAGCTTTGGCATCACGAGCTGTTGGGAAAGTCTCTTGGTAGCTGGACGTTCACATTCCCTGGGGCCTCGATTAGCCAGGCCAGTGGAAAGAGGGCTGGACGCGGCACCAAAAGACAGCCACCAACCAGCTACTCCCACAAGGGGTGGCTGCTGCTAACAGAACAGGGCTCAGGTCACCTGGAGGTCCTGGTTTTCCAATGGGGGGACGGATCCAGACGAAGGACACCCAAAGAATAAGTAGGGGACCTTCTTCACAGCCACCACTGTGCTCCAGCATATTTTGGTATGAAAACAAATACAGGCTACATGGCTGGTGGGAACACAAAATGGTGCAGCTGCTGTGGAAAACAGTTTGGCAGTTCCTCAAAAAGTTAAACATAGAACAACTGTATGACCCAGCAATGCCACTCCTCGTAGGTATATACCCAAGAGAACTGAAAGCAGGTGTACAAACAAACATGCCTGTTCATAGCAGCACTGTTCTAAGAAGCCAAATAGTGGCACAATAGCCAAAGGTGCCAAACAACCCAAATGCTCATCATCCATGAATAGTAGATCCAGAAAATGAAATATTACTCACCCGTGAAAAGGAATGAAGTACTGATATGTGCCACAATGTAGATGGACCTCAGAAACATTATGCTCAGTGAAAGAAGCCAGGCACAAAAGCTCACATACTGTACCATTCCACTGAGATGAAATGTCCAGAATAGATGAATCCACAGAGACAGAAAGCAGATTGCTGATGATCGGGGACTTGGGGTAAGGGAGGGGACAATGGGGAGTAACTGCTTAATAGGTACAGGGTTTCCAGTTCTGGTGAGGAAACCGTTTTGGAACTAGATAGAGGTGGTGGTTGCACAACATTGAGAATGTATGAAACGCCCCTGAATCGTTCACTTTAAAATGGTTAATTTTATGTGATGTGAATCTCACCTCAATTTAAACACTAAAAGAAAATAAATACAGGCATGCTCTAAAAGAGAATGCAAACTTGCTTCAAGGAAGCTTCCCACCGCACCACCCGCTGTGGCTGGGGAGTCAGGGAGGAGAGCTGGCAGGTCCACCCTAAAGGAGGAGGGTCTCTGGTGAGGACGCACAGCGATGGGGGAGTTCCAGGGCTCCCCAGGCCAGTCTCATGGGGCCTAGAAGACAGTCTCGAGGATCCCAGAGGTGGTCTGGCACACCCAGGCTGGGTGCCCTCAGAAGCAGCACCCACCACTCCCTCCTTCTGTCCCCATTGCCCAGGAACTGGCTCCTGTCAGCTTCTGCAGCTCCAGCCACCCTGGTTTTGGCTTCTCCTGATCCCTCTCTGTTTTTAAGTTTCTTCTCACGGCCCTGCCGCCTGCCTTCTCAGCTTTGGATCCCTCTTGTGAATCTGTGCGCGTGTCAGCATGAGTGCCCCTAGGGAACCACAGCAGCCTGCTGGGGCTGTCTTCCCGGCAGCTGGGGGCGAGCGCTCCTGCTTTAACCAAACCCAACAAACTTCTTCTCCTTTCAGGGATGGCAAGGGGGACTGTGACTTGTTTTGCACATCTGCGAAAGGGAAGCGGTCTTGCTACCTGGCTCAGAAGACAGAATTGAGTCATCTGAGTGGAGACCCAGGACTGGGTGCCCTCCTCTGTGTCCTGTCACTTTTTTGTCCTCCCACTGGGATGGGAAAGCTGCGAAGGAATGCAGGCATTCGTGGCCTTGAAATTAACCGTTTATATCAGCCTATTTCACAGGTAAGGAAGCTGAACCCCAAAAGGAGATGATGGGGGAGGGGTGAGGTTCAAGACGAGTTACCAGAGCACAGTTCGGTTTCAGTACCTCACAGTCAGCAAACTCCAAACACCATCCAATAACTGCATAGACGGCCAGTCTCACGGGACCCCAACACTCCCATGGGGTGATCATGAAAGGTGCTTATTTCCCCATTTCACACGAGGAGGTCAGACAACCAGATGTTGGACAGCCTCAGTCTCTCAGCCTCCACCACCTTCACTTACCTGAAAGTTAGTCCCCAGCCCCCGCCCTCTGGAGAAACAATCTAAGCCCTCAGTACCACATGGACTCACTCATTCACTCTGTAAATCTTCATTGAACTCAAATTCTTTGGGAGATTTTATTAAAAGTTTTCGTGCGGTTGGACCAACAGGTCATTTCCCCTTGGGTGGGGTCGGGGAGAACGCTGCCCCCAGGAGTGGTGCCCGGCTCAGTCCTGCAGCTTGCTGGCAAATACCTCCGCCCTGTCCCGGGCTGGCCCTCGGTTCACAGATGTGTACGGAGGTTCCGAGGTGCCCAGGGACTTGGGGATGGCCTCCTGCGTGATCTGGGAGTCGTGCGTGGTTTCCCCATCAGAACCGCCCATGTCTCTAACCAAGAGGATGAAGAGAACCAGGGTTAGGGGCGCAAAGGAAGCCCAAATCCCTTTAGCTGGTCAAGGACCTTTCTATTTAGACATTGCTTTCACAGGTGTTCTTTTAGGCATTCATTCAATAAACCAATCTTTCCAGAATACTTACTGTGTGCCAGGCCCTGGGATAAGGAAAGTGTCACCCTTTTGGAATTATGTGAGCAAACAATTTACAGGTCTTCCCATAAGCTGGGTACTTGGAGTCCGTTGTCCCATGTCCCTAAAGAGCTAAGATTGTATGGAGAGACAGACCACAGCAGACAATGACCAGACACAATGGACAAATCCAGGTGGGAGTCACAGGAGGGCTTCCTGGAGGAAGGGGCAGTTAATCTGGCCAGAAAGGAGAAGAATGGGGGCAAAGAAAGGCATTCCAAGCATTTGATAAGAGTGGCTGGGGAGTATCTGGGGCAACAGTGGGAAGTCTGGTGCAGCTGGAGCTGGGCAGAGGCTGGCAGGAGGGGTAAATGGAAGAGCCAGGCTCAGTCAGTTAATAAGACCTTTGGTGCCAGATTAGGGTGCTGCCTAAAGGGGCGGAAGGACAAAACCATGTCCTGACTGCTCCCAGGTCTGGACAGACAGACCAGTCTCTGGGTGGCTAATCTCATCTATTATTGGTGTTTTCATTAATGTAAATGTCAGAGGTTCAACATGATTTCCAAGTTCACTGCCCCCCTTCCCATTCCTGACCCACCCATGTCCTTTCCTGCCTGGCTAATTTCTACATGTCCACTTCATTTCACTGATTCCAAGCAGCTTTTCCACCTGTTTCCTCACTCCCACTGGGACAGGCACCCCTCTTGGTCTTCACAGTCCCCTGGGCTCCCTCCCTCGCTGAGAAGCACACTGCATGTGACTTCCATCCATCCCTGTCCCAAGGACAGTTGGCTCCTGCTGTCCCTTCCTCCAGGAACCCCACCCTGATGCTCCAGCCAAGATCTGCCCGGTCCCTTCTCGATTCCCAGGGCACCGCAGGCACCTAAGTCCATGCCCCGCTCAACCCCCCCTAGGAATAATGGGCTGTGTGTCTTGCACCAGGCAGCCCTGTTAGCTGCTCCAGACACCCCACGGAGACCAGGAGTCCTAATCCAAACAGACACAAATCAGAGCTGTTAGTGGAGTCAGGAGACTGGGGCTCGGGTCCCAGCTGTTTTATAACAACTGGCTGTGTGACCTTGGGCCATCCTCCCCTCAGACCTCAATCTCCCCATCTGTACTGCAAGTAGGTGAATTATAACGACAACAAAAGCTGATACTTGTTTAGTGCCTGGGCACTGCCCTGAGGACTCTCTAGGGATTATGTCACTCAACCTTCACAACTCCGAAGGGTGGATAATATTTATTAGTAGCGCCATTTTCCAGAAGAGGAACCTGAGGCCCACGGTTGTGCAGCTCTAGGTGTCAGACCTGGCATCTGCCCACAAAGCCACTGCCCACCCAGAGGACCTTGACCTTGGATGCCCCAGGACGCAGCTCTCCCGTCCCCAACCCACCACACCCAGGGTGAAAGGCAGCTCCTTTGACCGCAGGGCCCTCCCCTGCGTCAGCGATGGGGTCTAGTGTGTCCCCAAGTCCCGCCCTCCAGCTGGTGGGTACTCACACGAGGCTGAGGACGATGGCACCCACAAAGCCCAGGAGCAGGAAGAAGGGCAGGGAGCCCAGGATGGAGGTGATGACGATCATGCCGCCACTTCGCCGGCCTGGCCACGTGTCGATTGCCAAGTACGGGGTGACTAACGGGGCACAGGTCCATTACTCCCAAGACACTGCACCCTCAGCCTTCTCCCAGGGATGCGCAGGGCTCCCCGAGGCTGGTGGCTGCCAGTCCCAGGGATGAAGTGGGGACCCAGTTCCAGGACTGTCTCCCCCCCAGTGTTGAGGTTCAATGACCTTGCTTGTCCCCCCATCTGACTTCCCAGCTTTCTCCTGTGTACGTCTGGTCTCCTCCTCTTTTACTGTCTCTGTACATAATTGTAAATTACAAACTGACTCCAATCTTCTGGTGAGATGGTAGGGATGTAGATGACAAACTATTAAAGGTGAAGCGAAGAGAGCCAGCTGGCCCGTGGCGCGCCCTCTGCTCTGGCCAGGGTCACCCTTTTTGGAATGAAATGAACAAAGCGTAGTTCGCTCACTGCAGCTTAGGGAGACTGACTTCAAGGCCACTCGGACGCCAGACTCGAGCCGATAGGTCTGTCTGGTCCCAAAGGGCATGCTCTCCCCACAGACTAACTTCAGGTCCTGCGCTAAGAGAGCTGGGCCTAGCCCTCTTGTCTGGATTGCCCAAAGGAGCCCTGCTGGGGAGGCCGAGCAATGAGTCTTCTTCCCACTTCTCAGATATGGAAACTGAGACCCTGCAGGGCTCACACAGCGTAAGGCTCAGAGGCTAGGCTTGTTCTCAGGACTCTTGGTCCCAGGGTAATTGTGTCTCAGGAGCTGCGCTGGCCACACACAGGCCTGACTACCCCCCACTAGCTGCGTGACCTCTGGCAACCTTTCAGAGCTGCTAAACGGCACACTCCTTGGAGGCAAATGCACCATAAAGGCTGGGAAATGCCCCTGACTTTGACTCCAGCCCACCCATCCAGCCAGGCCCAAACACCAGCAATCCTCCACCTTCCTTTGTTACAGCACCTGGCCCTCAAGGAAGGAAGGAAGGAAGGAAGAAGGATGAGGTTTCCGGTGAAATTATTTTAAGATGCATTTTCCTCATAGACCAGTGGCCTGCCTGTGACTGGGGAAACTTTCCAGAGTGACAGCCTGAGTCTGCTTTCCCAGATTCCCTTGAGGACTGCCCCCAGCCCACCCCTACTACTTACGCCTGTTGGTGCAGATGGGGTCAGACCACAGGGTCTGGTCCTGTACCAAGCCTGTGGACATGTTGACGAGGACGTACTTGAATCTGGAAGGAGACGGAGTGAAGATGACTTCTATCCATAAGGAGGTGAGCTCCAGCCACAGGGAGGTGAGAGGGATTAAGACGGCCGGGGTGGGGGACAGAGTGAGGACTTCTAGGAGATGAAAATCTGGGTGGCCACAGGTGGGCCCTGGACAACAGGATGGTGCTGGACTTCGTATTGGCCCCTTTGCCACTATCACTGCCCCAGGCCCTTCCCCAGTGCAGATGTCACCTTCTCCAGGGAGCCTTCAGCACCCATGGTCCTCCTCTCGGCTGTCCCTCTGAGACCCCAGCTGTTTCTCTACTTTATATACACACAGAGGTGCCAAACGCATGCATACACATTTTAAGAAAGGAAAAAACTATTAAAATTGTAACACTCAATACATATCGATAAGAAAAGAATGCAAGTCAGGTTTGACTTCTGCGACTACAAGAGGTGCTCAAAGTGGTGACCATCAGCGTAATTTTAATACAGGTTTTTTTCCTTTCTTAAAATGTGTCTACATTTTCTTGGCATCCTCTGTGTGTGTGTGTGTGTGTGTGTGTGTGTGTGTGTGTGTGTACACACAGACGTAGCATATTTGCTCAGTCTTGACCCATTTGTCCTTGCATTTTTGCCTTCCACTATTCCCAGCTTGGTCCTTGATATCACACAAAAAAGAGTCAAAAAATAATAACATCCATTCCGGCTGCTCTGGGATAAGGGCTACATTTTACATGCAGAAAATCTCAATCAAGCATTACGAATCATAAAGGAAGGCCAGGCAATACAGTCCAAAATATCCATAGCTATGTTAAGATCTGTTTAAAATAATGGATGTCTGAGAACTAAGAAATTGATAGTCTCGTGCTTGCTTCAGCAGCACATGTGCTAAAACTGGAACGATTCAGAGAAGGTTAGCCTGGTCCCTGCACAAGCATGACACCCAAATTCATGAAGCGTTCCCTATTTTTTTCTCTTGCTCCAGGTCTCCTCGAACCCACCCGCTGTTCTCTCTCTCCTCTCCTTCAGCCTTCTGCTGTGTTTTCCCATCACCCTGGAGCCGCACTCCTTCCTTGGACAGCCCAGTTGTTTTTACCTTATATTCTAAGCTCCTACCACCAACCTTCTGTCCCTTCAAACTTTGCCCTCCTCAACAAAAGTAAAAAATAAATTAATGAATTTTAAAAAAGAAGAAGAAATTGGCAGCCTCTAGTTTACACAGAAAAAAATTAAGACCTTTAAAAATCAGTGTTTTGCCTATGGGGTGGCCTGATGGCTCAGTTGGTTAGAGCACGAGCTCTCAACAACAAGGTTGCCGGTTCAATTCCCACATGGGATGGTGGGCTGCGCCCCCGGCAACTAAAGATTGAAAATGGTTCTGGACTTGGAGCTGAGCTGTGCCCTCCACAACTAGATTGAAGGACAACGACTTAGAGCTGATGGGTCCTGGAGAAACATACTGTTCCCCAATAAAAAATTAAAAAATAAATTAATAAAACTGGTTAGCATTTTAAAAAAAAAAATCAGTATTTTGCCTAAAAATCCCCCACTTCTCTAGGTCTGAAGATGAGAGTTTCGGAGGCTGGGATCTGCGCCTGTGTCCCCAAGGTGGGGTGGACTTTGCGATCAAGAAGGAAGGACAGGTTAGGAACAAGGTCAGAGGGGAGGGTTGAGGGTGGGCCAGAGGAGATCCAGGGCTGAGGCCAAAGGCGGGGCAAGCCATCCGACAGGATGGCAGGTGAGTGCCAGCCTGGCCCCCAAAGGCAGCCTAGAAGGTGCAGAGACCCCAACCTATGCATCTCCATGGTAACAGGAGTGGCTTTGACACCAGTTAAGAAGAAGACCCTCTAGCCATGGGTCAGGGCTGAGGCCTGAGATCTGCACAGAGAAGGTGCTCAGGAAACACCTGTGGTGGGGTAGCCACAAAAATGTGCACTGAGCAAGGGGGGCAAAAGCACAGGCTCAAGTGGTAGCTGGAAAGGCCTTGGGTGGGGCTCAAGTTCACGCCAGGTCCCAGCTTTTCATCAGGTGACCCCCTTCCCTCTCTGGACCAGTTTCCTTTCCTGTCAAATGAGGGGCACAGTGGTAAGTGCCCCCTGGGCGATGGGGAAGGACCAGGTGTATGATTTGTGGGGCCCAGTGCAAATGAAAATTCAGAGCCCTTGTTGAAAAATGAACAGTTTCAAGATGTCAAAGCATTAAGCCAAGCAGGGTCCCTTCTGAGTATGTGATCCTGTGCTTGGTCACATGACCAGGAAGCCCTTTAAGGGACCCAGGATGGTCCTGCCACATAGTAGGCTCTCAAGACATGTGGCCTCACACACTTCACCAGCTCTGGGTCTTCCTGAGTCGGGGCGGAGCACACCTGCCACTCTCCCGCAGCTGCCCACACCCACCTGTATTCCGTGGCTGCTGACAGTGGCGGGTTGCAGAGGCCCTGGAAGTTGGGGTCAAACAGGCAGGTCCCATTGGCGCCCACCCTGACCAGGTAGGCATTCAGGATCTCGGAAGCCCGGGACACATCGCCTACAGCATCCAAGCTGGGCAGGTCGCTGCAGGGGGTCAGTTCAAAGGCCGAGGCCTTGTACGGGCCTGTCCTGCCCCCCTCTGTTTGCCGGAACGTGGAGCTCAGCGGGGCCTTGGTGTTGTCCTGCACAGACGCATTCCTGGAGCTGGCTGGAGAGATAGTGCTGGGCATGAGCTTCCTGGCCACCCAGCTCGGTCACTCAGTCATTCATCAAACGCCCCTGAGCGTCCTCTATGAGCCAGCACTGTGCTCTGGGCACAGGCACGGGGCAGGCTCAGTCCCTCAGTCACCTCTCCTGCTTCGGCCACTCTGTGCAGCTGTCACCCACCTCATCTTGTCACAGGCCTGCAGTCCTCCCACCCCAACAGGCTATTGTCGTGTCCTCACTGGACTCTCTCTTCTGTGAAATGGGAACAGAGGGGTATGTGGTACAGGGGAAACAGCGTGGAGGCAGGCAGACGTATGAAGGGCCTAAGGCCTCTTCCCTACTAGCTGAGTGATTGTGGACACCTCACTTTACTTCTCTGGACCCTGGCCTGTGAAATGGGAGAAAGATACCGTGCAGTGCCCACAGGTTGGGCACAGGTAGGTAGGAGGTCAATAAATGTTTGCTGGAAGGATACGATAACCCTAAATAAGCTGTTGTAAGTGGCCAGTTTCTATTACAGAAAGGTAAGAGGTTGCCATTGGGTTCCTTCTCTCTGGAAGCCCAGGATTACTGCTAGTAAATGGGGAAAGGAGACTGGGCCAGGGTCAGCAGGCCCAAACATGTGGGTGCCCTCGAAAACACACAGCTGAGCCAACTCAGGCAGGGCTGGGGCGTGAGGACCAGAGAGTCTGGATTCGCTCTCCAGTTCTGGGGGCTCTGCCTCTCTGAGCCTTGAGTTTTGCTCTGTGATGGACATCATAATACAGCTGACCTGTGAACAATGTGGGGGTTAGGGGCGCAGATGAAAGCCCAAATATAACTTTTGAACCCCAGAAACTTACCTACTAATAGCCTACTCTTGACCAGATACTTTACCAATAACATGAACAGTCGGCTCACCCATATTTTGTATGTTATATGTAACATATACTGTATTCTTACAATAAAGTAAGCTAGAGAAAAGACAATGTTATTAAGAAAATCATAAGCAAAGGAAAATACATTTAGAGTATTCATTGAAAATAGTCCATGTAAAAGTGGGCCCAGGCATTTCAAACCCGTGTTGTTCGAGGGTCAACTGGAGTTGCAGGCTGGCTATAAACATCAGCTCTAAGGTGAGCAGAGCACCTGGCGTGACATAGGTACTCCGTGACTAGTGCTGTTATGATTCCCAGCACTACTGGATGTCCCTCCAGGGCAAGGACGTGTCTGTGACTGCAGCACCCAGCCCAGGGCTGGCACTGAGCAGACACAGGTGCAGGTTGGTAAGCTGCATGGGGGACATGAGTTACAGGGAGGGAGCACCGCTCTACCTGCCTCCTTCCCTCTGCCCTGCGGACAGGTCAAAGCCCCTTTCAGCATAGCCAGAAGGAAGCAGGTGCCTCACCCGAGTCCACCAAGACGTAGAGGTAGATCTCATGGGGGCCACTGAGGGCTGCTGTGCTGTCGAACATGCAGAGAGGTTTCTCCAAGGCCACGGTGCTGAGGGTGGGGTTGTTGGTGGCAAAGGTCACACTGGCCAGTTGGGGCTGGAGGTTCACACCTGGTGGATGCAGTGACAGAAATTGATGCCTGGCAGAACTGTCCACACTCATGGGCATCCCCTGTCCTCCCCCGAGACACACGCACACACACACACACATGTTTGCATACACTTACTGAGTACCTGCTCTCTGCCAGGCACTGGGCTTCCCACTTCCCACAGGTCCTGTCAGGAACGTGTCTTAGACATGGGCAGCACTCCTGCCCCCACCCAGTCCTCCTGGCCAGGAATTGGGCAGTCCAGCTGAACCGCTGCCCTCTCTCCCCCCTGCAGACTTTCAAGCACCCTGTTGGGGTTCAAGCACCGCATTGCCTCTCCTAGGCATCTCTCCACCCATCTTGGAGTCCCACCCTCTTCACCTGGACCCTCAGAACAAGCCCTCCCCCATCCTCTGCTCTCTAACATGAAACTCTGACGTGTCACTCTCCTACGAGGCCCCTTTTGTGGCTCCCCCCGCCCTCCAATGCAGTCCGGTCTCTGAAGGGACAATAAGGTCCTGAAGTTATGAGCGTTGCTTTATTGGGTCTCCAGCCTCAGCTCTATGCACCCCAAGCTCCAGCCACCTGGTGGACAACGCACAGGAAGTTCCCGGGACAGATCATGCCACCTCCCTCCTCTCTGGACCTGCCCATGCTGCTCGTTCACCTGAAAAGTTCCTCCACCCCCCTCTTGCAGGAATCACCATGAGTCTAGCTCAGTGCTTTCTCTGCTCTCCCACTGCCCACCGTGTGTGTCTTTTGTAGCATACATCACAGGGCTCCGTCATCCAGGAGACCCGGAACCCCCACCAGAGGAAGCTTATTAATCAGTGTTATTGTTATTGGTTATCGTTATTGGTTATTGTTAATACCTGGGCCCCCAGAGCCTGCACAGGGCCTGGCACAGAGCAGGCATCCTGCCTATTCCTGGAGTGAACAAATGAAGGTCCCATCCCTAACGCCCCTTCCCCTCCAGGCTCTTATCAGGACTCCCCGGGAGGTCAGGATGCAGGACACAACTGCCCGCCCGCCCTGGGCAAAGATCCCTCCTCTCCTCATCCGCTTACCTGAGCAGAGCCGCAGGCAGCCGAGGGCCAGCAAGGCCCAGAGCGGAGACATCGTGTGCGACGAGCCGCGACAGCGTGCGCGGTGGGAGGTCCCGGGGGACAGGGCTCCGCGCCTCTCCCGCGGCCTCACCTGCGAGCCCGGGCCCTCGGCGCGCCCCGCCCCCGCCCCCGCCCGCGCCGGCCAATCCGCGGCCTCTCGAGGGCTATTTGCATACGCCCCGCCCCGGGCCCCTGAGCCCACCCCTGATGTGTACCCCAGGAAACACATCAATCTGCGCAGAAGCCGTTAACAAAGTGCCTACTACGTGTGGAGACCTGGGTGGTGCTTTCTCCGCGTCTCCAAGTGAGACCTTGGGGGCCAGCCACCCCTCTTTGAGCTTCAGTCTCCATACTGTAAACCGGGGACGCTAATTTCTATAACTATTTATAGAGATCCTAGTAGGTACCAGGCACTGATTGGGCTCTTGAGAAGATGAACCGAGTTAACCAGTGAAAGTGCTGTCATGGAAACCCTGGAGTCCTGAGTCTGTGAGCCGTCTGGAGACTGGTGGTGTGACCCTCTTCAGTTCACAGGTTCAAGACCAAGGCTGCACCTGGATAAAAACAAATAACCTATAACAAACACTATCACAGTTAGTATGACAATGAGAAATTTGTGAATTATGGAATGTGTGTCGAATAACAATATTGATTAGATGTTAAATTTCCTAAGTGTGACCACTGTACTGTGGTTGTGAAGAAGATACGTGCTGGACTCTTGTGGGGGAAGTGTCACCCGACGTGAAACTAATACACACACACACACACACACACACACACACACTTGTATATGGAGTGAGGGAGAGAGAGTAAGCGATAAAACAAATGCAGCACAATCTTAATAATTGGCAAATATGGGTAGTCATTGTATTGTTCTGGAAATGTTCCTATAGATTTGAAAAGTTTTAAGTAAAAATGTTAGAAGAGAGAGATTCTGTGCTCAGCCAGAAACACAATGTTCCTCTCTCTGGGCCTCAGTTTCCGCTCCGTAAAATGGGGAGGGAGGAGTTTGATGGCCTCTCGGCTGATTTGATTATGAGTGGATAATCACATCTTTATCTCCAGGGAACAGAAGATGCCCCAGAGATAAGGAACTCATGAGTAAAGGGTGAGGTTTTTCTCCAAGAATTTTTATGGACTGATATTTCTCGGCCACAATTCTTTGTGAACCTGGCGTTTATCAGAGCCTGGCAGAGTTGATCCCACAAGCTCTGCCCAGAGTTACCATGACAGGGAGAAGGCGCAGGAAGCCCACGTCTTCTCCAAAGCTCAGCAGTTTCAAATGAAAAAAAACAAACAAAAAGTCCTCTGCTCTCTTGGCTTGCCCAAATATGGAGAGAACATTTGGGGGGAAAAGTTAAAATAATAATCTGCTAAGACTCAAAAAACGTTCTGCAAAAAAGGGAAGTCTTGGATTTATAAACAAGTCTCCACAGATGCTGACTTTTGTCTGGCATATTCTGAAGAGGGGGAATGTGCAGGAAAAATGAATCACTGTGGCAAATTTGATTGGGAGACATCCATGCTGGTGTGCATGGAGGGACATGGGTGAAAAGAGGCCCTGGCACCTGTCAATGTCCCCCGCACCGTGCCTCAGTGCCCCAGTGGACATTCTAAAAAATGTTGGCAAAAGAAAAAAATATATTTTTTCTCTTTTCTGATCAAGTGAATTCCAGGGCACGGGGCTTTGGTCTGACTTAGGTCTGTTTATATACCTCAGTCCATCAGCCGGTCTTTCTGAACCCTGGCCCAGAGGACGTGCTTGGTGGGAGGCCACAAAGCAGGAAGTTCTGTGATGTGAAAGGTTATGCAAACCCCAGCCCTACACAGGCCTCCTTTGAATTTGAAGCACGGGGAATTTATGGGTCGGAAATTCTTGACCCAGAAATGTTTCTCCAAGGATCAGAGAGGCCTGGGCCAGTTTCCATGACCCTTTTCTTTAGAAGTCAGAGAAGTTGCGGGTAACCGCCCTCCTTTCTTTCCCCCCCCCCCCAAACACTTGCTTCTCCTTCGCCACCTATGACAGGTCCTGGAAGCTAAGCTTTTCTGCACATGGAGATTCAGTCACTTTAAAACAAGACAAAACAAAATGCAAGCAAAGAAAGCCGAGCTCCTGGCCCTGGGGAGACCACCCATCTTCCCCCAGCTCTAAGTGGCTCTCAGCAGCCCCATCTGTCCCCCAGGCTGCAGCCATGGGTCCTACATGGGCCCTGGGGGGTATTCGAAGGGCCCCCTTGCAGAGTGGAAGCATGAAGTGCGGTCATGGTGTGACCGTGCTCCGTGACGGGGCTGCTGGGCAGTGTCGGGGTTAGAAATCTCTCTCCCACGGCATGCAGGCCTCACCCACTGCCCGGCCCTCTCAGGTTTGTTCTGCCTTCTTCCACTATCACAGCCCCCATTCCGTCTTCTTAGGGTAGAATCCAATCTTACTCAGCAGATATTTATCCAGTGCCTACTCCGTGCTGGGCAATCTAGTCTCCCAGGTGACTTGAATCCATCTCTTGTGTTCTAGTCCTGCTACTGCTGCCTGGCACCTTATCTTTCTAACCATATCTTTCTCGCCCCTCTTTCTAACCATATTAGTCTACTCAGGCTGCTGGAACAAATACCGCAGACTGGGGCTTAAACAATAGAAGTGGATTTCCTCACACTTCTGGAGGCTGGAAGTCAGAGATCTAGGTGTCCTTGGGGTATGTTTCTTCTGTGGCCTCTCTCCTTGGCTTGGTAGACAACTGTGGGGACAGAGCCAGGAGTGCAGTTTCCAGGCTCTCAGCCTCACGTGGCAAGGTGCTGGCTCAGGTAGTAAATGGCCATCAGTTGTGATTGGATGGCCATCAGCTGTGGCTAGTTGGCCGTCAGCTGTAACCAGTGAGCCATTGGCCACTAATATAACTGCCGTGGCTATGCTAGCAGAAAATGGGGGCTGGAAAGAAGATGGTGGCTGAGCTAGCAAGAGCAGATTGCAGTTAGCAAGTGGGGTTGGTTGGCAGAGAAGTGGATGGCAGGTTGCAGATAGTGTGGCTCCTGCTTCCTGTGTCTCCAGCCCAGCCGCCAGCGAGACTATAGTGGTATGACTCCCCTACCTATGGCTCCATGCGTGTTCCTTTTTGGCCTCACCATGTCCTGAGTTCTTGTGTGGGGAGGGGGAGCTGAGATCCCGCATGACACCCTGAGTGACAACAGCTGTCCTCTCCCTGGGTCCTCACATGGCTGTCCCTCTCTGGGTACCTTTGTTCTAATCTCCTCTTCTTATAAGGATGACAGACAGCCACCTTGGGTCAGGGCCCACCCTAGTGACCTCATTTTACCTTAATCACTCCTTTAAAGACCCGTCTGCAAATATAGTCACGTTCTGAGGTACTAGGGGTTAGGACTCCAACACACAGACTTGGGGCAGGGGGGACACAATTCAACCCTACCACACATCCTGGGCTCTCTCCAGGGCTTCTTGCCTGGACTTATAACACAATGACAATCGCCCCATGTGTCAGGTACTACACTAAGCGATTTTTGTGGTTTTTTACATATATTAACTTACTCATTACGTTCAGTCTGGGAGGCAGGTATGATTATTACCCCCATTTTACAGATGAGAAAATGGAGGCTCTAAGAGGTCAAGTAACTGGCCACTAGAATGTAAGCTCTGCCCAGGCAGGAACTGTGTCTCTAACCCCAGCACTCAGCACAGCGCCTGACATGGTTCTGCTGGATGGAGAGACATGCCCTGTGCCCCTCCCAACCCATCAGGTGGGAAGTAGGGAGGTGGATTTAAAACCCAGGTCACGGGACCCCATTGTCCACGCCCTAATCTCTATGCAGAGCTGCCTTCTCCTTGGTCTGCTCATCCATAGGTCACCCCTCCAAGGCATCTCCACCCAGAAGCCAGAGTGGCATGTCTAAGGTACAAATCCGGTTGTCACTTCTCTCATGTAGAACTGTTTGGGGCCCTAACTGTGTTCTGGATGAAACCCACGCTTCTTACCCCCGCACCTAAGGCCCTGCACCGCGGGTCAGCTCCCGCCAACCTCTCTGCCTCCCTCTCTCCCCTCACCCCTGGCACCAGCCCCACTGAATACTGGCATGTTCTGAGCTCACCACTCTCTCTCTTGCCCTTCATGGCTCCAAGAATGAGGGTTGTCACTGTGCTCCCACTTTGATATCAACAAGTGACGCTGTCTCAGCCCCCGCCCCTGACTGTTGCTCTGATGCCCTTTTTGCACATGCGGTGCCCACTGCCAGGGGCACCAGTGCTCTGCACCCCTCCGTCCAAGCCCCCTATTTTCCAAGTCCCAGACAAACCCCGCTTCCTCAGGAAGTCTTCCTTCCATGTCTTTCCACTCCAGAACCCATGTGGCTATGATGACATCGTGCCGGTGGGGTGTCTTACTCCCCCAAAGCCCAGCAGAAGGGCCCTCCTGGGCCAAGCTAGGGTCGTCTTTATTACAGTGACTTCCGTGCCCTGCACAGGGCACATGCCCATCAGTGTTTGATGGATGAATGAGTGAAAGAATTTTTAAATTACTATGAGTAGGAGAGAGGAGGCTCTTTGAAGGTCCATGTCCTAACCTCTATGAGCAGAAGAGAGGAGGTTCATCTTGGTTCACACCAGACGCTCTTCTAGAAGGAGCTGTAGCATGGCATGGGGCGGATTGGCACCGCTGGAGGCAGTTCGTGCCATGGGTGTGTTTTGTAGGCTGAGCCACCAGAACTTTACTGATGGATTGGATGTGGGGTGCAGGTGCTGGGGGGGTAGGGTGTCAAGGATGGCCCTGAGGTCTGGCCTGAGGAACCGGAAGGATGGAGTTGCCCTTACCTGAGATGGGGAAGGCTGTAGGAAGAGTGGGTGCGGAGGGGAGAGGAAACAAGGATGTGGGTTCTCGGCCTTCTCATGCTCTGTGTACAGCAGAGGCTCTGGAGTACAGAGGGGGAACCGGCTAGGCCTGGTCCTCCTGGAGCTCAGAACGGAGGTCAGACTCCAGGGTGCTTCCCACTCCCAACACTGGTCACTGTGCTATCCATGAGGCTGGTTCTCTCACCAGGGAGACCTGCCCCTGGGCTTCTGCGCGTTTGTGGAGCGAGCGGCAGCTTCTCCCACCTAGTGACACCTGAGGGGTAGTAGGAGAGGGGGCACCGATTTACAACCTGAATTTCACAGACGTCCCCCAGTGCTACCAGCTGTCCGGTCCTGTGCTGGGCACAGGGGATGGAGGGCAATCAGATTCCTGGGTTCTGGAGAAGCGATGGAGCCCCTGTGTCAGGCCAAAGGGCAGAGGAGGGAGGGGTGGTCTGGCACTCCCCCTTGCCTTGGGGAAAGGTGAGGTACCTTTAGTTAAGCAGTGGCAAACTGGTTTGTCTGTCTCTGGAATGAAGCCTGGATTAGATATTAACCTCCCCTTGTCTGTGTGATCTGGAGGCTGTTGTCACGGGGTTGGGGGGGCCTTTCCTGCCCAGCCCTGAAAGGCCTGTGATGGCCCCGCACCCCGGGGGGTGGGTGGGTCACAGCTGGGAGGATGAGAGCAGGCCCTGGTTCAGCCCACAAGCACCTCTGCTGCGTCACCTCCCTTCATCCCCACAGCAGCTTGGGGAGGCTCTCAGCCTCACCCCTACGTTACAGAGGAGAAAACAGGAGTTATGAGCTCCAGTGACTTTCGCCAGACCGTGAACCTGCGTCCCCAGCCAACAGTTCTGTGCAAGCTCTGCTCCACTGAGTGTGTTTCAGGGGTTTGGGGTGCAGATAGGGGCGGTGGATGTTGTAAATAGAGGGGGGTAGGTGGGGCCTCCCCCACCGTGGCTAGTGGCTGGACACTGTGAGCCTGGATTCCAGCCTTCGGTCTGATTTGACTGCTCCCCCCCCACAATCCATTCCAGGTGCTTCTCTGCCAGCCGGAAGGGGCCTCTCTGTGCCCCTGGATCCGCTCTCACATGGCCTGCTGAGGAGACTGAGGCCTGGATGGAAGAGTGGGCTCCGGGCCCCTTCTGCTGCCTTGCCCAGCACAGAGAAAGAACAGCTCTGACTTGCTCTCTTCTGACACTGCTTTTTGAGTGTTACTGCCTGCATTTTGAACACGCTGCCAATAACCCCGGCTCTAAAATGAGTTCTCTATTTCATGTCCTCATCTGAACTCAACCTTCTCACAGCCTCCACCCTGAAAGGCCTGACAAGCTAGTTCGCATGGCTCTGTGAACACCCTGGGCCTCCCAGACAGGTCCCTGGGGAGGCAAGGAGGCACCCAGCTTACACCCAGGACTTGCTGTCCGCCAGACAAGCTGTGGCTTTGGGCAACTCACTTACCTCTCTGCCCTGTGTCCTCATTTGAAAATGATCATAGACTCTTACTCATGGATCTACTCTAAGAATTAAATAAGCTAATATATGGTATCTGAATAGATGATCGGAACAGACGTTTTTCCAAAGAGGACATACAGATGGCCAACAGATACATGAAAAGATACTCAACTCACTAATTGTCAGGGAAATTCAAATCAGAACCACAATGAGATACCACCTCATACCTGATAGAATGGCCATCATCAAAAAGACAAGAAATAACAAGTGTTGGCGAGGATGTGGAGAAAAGGACACCTTGTGCACTGTTGAAGGGAACGTAAATTGGTGCAGCCCCTACGGTAAACAGGGTTCTGTAAAAAATTAAAGGCACCTATGAAGGTTCCTTAAAAATTTAAGACTAGAACCGCTGTATGATTCAGCAACTCTGCTTCTGGGTATGTACCTGAAGGAAATGAAAACGCTAACTTGAAAAGATATCTGCACCCCTGTGTTCACTGCAGCATTATTCACAGTAGCCAAGAGATGGAAGCCGCCCAAGTGCCCATCAGGAGACGACTGGACAAAGAAGAGGTGGTACATATATGCAATAGAACATTACTCGGCCATAAAAAAGAATGGAATTTTACCATTTGCGACAACATGGATGGAACTATGCTAAGTGAACTAAATCAGACAGAAAATGATAAATGCTGTACGATCTCATTTGTATGTGGAAACTAAAAACAAAAATAAAAACCCCCAAACAAACGAACAAAAAAACCTAGCTCATAGATACCGAGAACAGATTGGTGGTTGCCTGAGGTGGTGATGTGGGATGAGGGGTGGGTGAAACAGACGAAAGGGGTCAAAAGGGACCAATTTCCAGTTATAAAATAAATAAGTCCGGGGGTGTGATGTATAGCAAGGCAATTACAGTTAATGATACTGTTTTGCATATTTGAAAGTGGCTAGAAGAGTAGATCTTGAAAGTTCTCATCACAAGAAAAAAAATTGTAATTATATATGGTGACCAGGTGTTAACTGGACTTATCATGGTGATCATTTTGCAATATGGACAAATATCAAATCAATATGCTGTACCTCTTAAACTACTATAAACTATCGATTAGACTTCAGTAATAAAACAAATAAGCTAACGTATATCACAGAACTCAATGGTGAGAATTAAATGAAATGACACACATCCTGAGTACTTGGTAAATGAATCCTTGATGAATGAATGGGCATTTGCTCGTTTGGCAGAATCTTACTCTAGACGAATAACCGCACTGGGTGATTTAGAACCCCAGTGAGAAGGGGGAGGGTCTTCTGGGGAGAAGCTGATCTCTTGCTGCTCTTTAAATCAACCCACAGAGTTAGCTGAGCCTCTCTCTAGAGTCACGCTGTCCCGTTATAGCCACTAGACACGTGGCTATTTAAAGTTCATTGCTACTAAATACAATGAAAAATTCAGCTCCTCGGGCCGCTGGATGGCTCAGTTGGTTAGAGCACATGCTCTTAACGACAAGGTTGCTGGTTTGATTCCCACATGAGATGGTGAGCTGCCCCCCCTGCAACTAGATTGAAAACAGTGACTGGCCTTGGAGCTGATGGGCCCTGGGAAAAACACACTGTTTCCCAGTAAAGTCCTGGAAATGCACACTGTTCCCCTTCGCCAATAAAATCTTAAAAAACAAAAACACAAAATTCAGCTCCTCAAGCGCCCACATTTCAAGGGCACTCACCACATTTCAAGTGCACTTGTCACCTTTCAAGGGCTCAGTAGGCAGCAGCTGCCATACTGGACAGCACGGCGCTGACTAGAACATTCCATCTCTACAGAAGGTTCTATCGGACAGCGCTGTTCTACAGGTCAGGATGACTGTCTGTGCCGGGATTCCACATATTGGTTAGAACTGGGGCCGGGATAAGAGGTGGAACAAAGCAGGACAGACTATGAGAATGGCTGCTCGTGGAATAAAACTCCTCATTAATTCCTTCCTTCAAATGAATATGCATTTGACCAGTGTTTATTAAGTGCCTGCTACTGTGTACTGTGTGCTGTGAATACAACTATTCTACCCTCAGGGCGCTTTATTCTTAGGAAAAGGAGGGACTGTTCGTCAAATAAGCTCACAGCACTATGTGAAAGAAAACCACAACAGGCTAAGAAGAGGCTCAGGGAGCGTGGAGCTGGGGCTTGCACTCCGTCCACGTGGGCAGGACAGATGCTCCAGGAAAGCGGCAACTTAGCTGGCCTTTGAGGAACGCAGTGTCGTGCAGGCAAGAAATGGGTGCACATCAGAAGGGGTCAGTGGGCACTGCTGCAGGCTTAGGAAGCCGGTGGGGTGGGAGGCGGGGCATTCCCTGGCAGGCATGGCTACACCTCACCATCACCCCAGGTCTGTGGGGCAAGGAGAGAGTCAGCAGGAAGCAGGACATCCAAGTCCTTCTGTTTGGCCTCCAGAGGGCCAGGCGCACCCAGCAAAGAAGTAGGGAAGCAAACAGCTCTCCTCCACCCTCCAATTTCCAGCCAGGTCCTCCCCTGGCTGAACCCTGGGGAAATGGGCAGTTGATCAAACCCAGAAACAACAAATGTCAGAGCCAGTCACCCCAGAGAAAGGACCAAGGAGGGCATCTCAGCAGGATGAGGACTTCCTGTGTGCCGGGTTCGGCTAGAGCGTTCCAGGACCATCCTGTTGGGGGGTTGTCTGTCTAGGATGTAATCTCCCCGAGGGCAGTCTTGGTGTCCCAGGAGCCGAGCGTGGCACACAGCGATTTGGAGAGTGATGACGTGAGTGGCCGACCCTTGGGTCCCCTGGGGAAGTGGGTCCCACTGTCCTGTTTTTATAGGTGAGGACTTCCCTCGGGAAAGCTGAGGGGTCGGCAAGAGCAGAACCTGGGCTTCAAATCTGGAAGGGGTGAAGGAGATTGCATGGGCCCTTTCTCCCAGTCCCAAGCCCGCAGCCGGAGGAAATAGAGGAGGCAAAAGCCATCATTCTAGACAGCAACGAAAATGGAGCAAGGAAACCCTGGCCTGGCATTTGGGGCCCTGTGGTCCAGCCCCAGCTCTGCCTCTAACTGCTCTGTGCTCTTAGCCCGCTCAGGCTGCCATAACAACATACCATAGACTGGGCGGCTTAAACAACAGGCATTTGTTTTCTCACAGTTCTGGAGGCTGGCAGTCCAAGGTCAAGGACCTGGCTGACTCAGTTATTACTAATCCTCTGAGCACTTCCTCTGTGCTCCTTGATCTCCCTAAGAATTGGGGGAAGGGGATAGCTCTGATATCACCACTCCATTTTACAAATGAAGACACTGAGGCACAGAGAAGTTCAGTAGCGTACCTAACTAAGGTCACTCAACCAGCCAGAGCTGGAGTAGGGATTTGAACCCCGGCAGAATCGCTTCAGTCTGTGCCGCGAACACCTGTGTGGTGCATGTGTGAGCCTGAGGCCAGCAGGGGACCCTGGGGAGTGAGAGGCTGAGTGTTCTAGAATGTTCAAGTCCAGACTTTCCCAAACCACCTTGCCTGCGAGACACACTACCTCTGCAGGGCCAGCCCCTCCTGCAAGGTCAAAACGTATGCGTGAAACCCATGATTACAAGGATAACAGGGTTCCTTCTCTAATTTATTAATTGTAACAAAGTAATTTCCAACATCTGAGTACTTTATTATTGCCCACAAATTGACAGTGCGTCTCATAAACGGCCCCCACCCCACCCCAGTTGAACACTCCCCTTAGACAGGAGGCAGCAGGAGGAGGCTGGGCAGTGGGAAAGGTGTTCCTGGCAGAGGGACCAGCTAATGCCAAGACCTGGGGACAGAGGGCTGGAAAGCTCAAGGTCAGCACACAGGCTGGCAGGGCAAGGTCCTCAGAAGTTATTACAAAGATGTTAATGCAAAGATGATGGGCATGGGATGCGGGTGGGAGTTGAGCCTTTGTGGTTACTCCGGCCCTCAGCAAGGGGGTGGAGGGGACAAGACGTCCACCAATGACCCAGGAAAGTTGCATGGGGCTCCCAGCTTCCAGATTCATTCACCTGAAAACCACTTCCCCAGTGGCCATTCTGGGGTCATGGGTGACCCAGGCCCATCGCAGCCCGCAGACTCACTGTGCACTGTCCTGGAGAAGGAAACAGTGACTGACATTGTGACAGGGCCCCAGGAAGCTGTGGGAGCTCAAGGAAGATGCCTGGCCCAGCCTGAGGCCCAGGAAGGCTTCCTGGAGGCCGTGGTAGCTCAACGGGACTTGTTGGCGGAAGAGAGGCCCGGAGGTTCATAGAGCAGGTTTTTGGCGCTGCGGAGCCCGCAGGGGGTGGGCCGGAGCCCCCAGGGTAGGGCCCTGCCCGGGGAGAGCGCCGCGTCTCCCGGCGCTCAGAACTTCTGCCCATTGGGGCGACGCGCTGGTGTCAGGCGCCCCCTGGTGGCGCCCCTGCGCTCGGTTGGGACAGGGATGGGGCGGAGTGGGGGCGGAGCTGGGAATGTGGGAGCGCGCCCACCCCACGCTGACTTCCCCAAATTCTGTTAGAATCAGAAGAGAATGGACTTTCACATAGGAGAAAATGTCTTAGCATGAATACTGATATATTTGTCTTTACAAAATAGTTTTAATTTATTATTATTATTATTATTATTATTATTAATTTATTTATGGAGGAAGGGTCCCACAAAGGCAAAAGTGCCAAGAGTCCAGGAAACTCATACTGCGGTCTCATCTGGGCCCGCCTCTCGGACCCAGGCCCTCCAAGGTCAAATGGGGACAACCTGGGGGGTGTGAGGGTTGGGGGATTTGGAGGAGAGATGTCAAGAACAACAAATGCGTGGCGGATGGAGGCTGCCACCGTGTCCGGGTGCTCAGCACCCTGAGTCTCCACTCCCCTCCTGTCCCCAGGCAGACACGGTGCCCCTTCTCTTTTCAAATTATGCAACAAAGAATAATGAGCACCTCCTGTGTGCCAGACTGTCCTGTGGACAGGACAAAAGCCTTGTGACCACAGAGGCCACATTTTAGTGGGAACACAGTCAGTAACCCAAGGAAGACCTCTTGGGTTAGAGGACATGAATGCTAGGCAGGAGGCTGGGGCAGGCGAGCGGGGAGAGTAATAGCGGACAGGGTACTTTTGCACAGCTGGTCAGGGAGGGACACTTGAAGAAGGGACGGAGGGAAGTGTGACGAGGTAGGAAGAGCGGTCCAGGCAGAGGGAACGTTGAGTGGTCTGTAGAGATGAGGGGGGCAGAGTGATAGGCAATGAGGTCAGCAAGGGGCAGGGGTGGAAAGTGGGGGTGCAGGGCCTTGCATTCCCAGGGCAGAGTTGGGTTCCTTCTCTGTGTGAGAAGGGAGGCCTCACTGTTAGAAGGCACTTCCGGGCTGCTGGGTGGATGACAGGCTGCCTGGGAAGTGAAAGCAGGAAGCCCAGTTGGGAAGCCATGCAGTGGCCAGGGGAGCAGGCCTCTGTCCCTTCCTCTCCATCCCCCCACTTTGGGTCTCCTCTCTCTCTCTGGCCACCCCATCAGCTCCCCCCAGTTCCTCCCACCTCTGGCCCTTCCTGGAGATCAAAACCCAAAGGGAAACAGAATCCATTTGTTTTATTTGCTCAGTGCACAAGAACAGTGAGGAGCCAGAGGTAAAAGATTCCTTTGTCTCTCCGAGATTTCTGGGCTCTCAAGCTTCCCCCCAGAGTGGATTTGGTTGAACCACAACAGCAAAGAGCTCTGGGCCATTTCTGGGTCACAGGAAGGAACCTGGCTACAAAGCCTTCAAGGACTCATGTTTCCTAAATGGTCTCGGTCATTAGCAGCTCTGGAGAGGAAGAGGCAGAAAAGGGAAGGTATATTCTCAAGGAATCCTGGACTATTAGGTGTGATCAAAAGATTCGATGAATGTTTAAATAAAAAAAATTATTACAGTAAAAGACACATTGCCATTAATCTCCCCTCAAAATACTCCCTCTCACTTTGACCACACTTATCCCATCATTCTTGCCACTTTCTGAAGCAGTTCTGGAAGTCCTCTTTTCTGAGTGTCTTTACTTCATCCTCCATCATGATAAGGCTCCGTGTCACACATCACTTCTGTATTCGGCAGTGTCTGTCAAACAAAAACATTACGGTGTGTCCTCATCCACCTTATTCACTGGATCTGGCACCGTGCGACTTCTGGCTCTTCCCCAAAGTCAAAATGATTCAGGGCATCGAGGCAGCCACAACAGCGCAACCAAAGACACTCACGAAAGAGGACTTCCAGAACTGCTTCAGAGAGTGGCAAGTACGATGGAATAAGTGTGTTCAAAGCAGGAGGGAGTATTTTGAGGCGGATTGATGGCAATGTGTCCTTTACTGTAATAAATTTTGTTTTTATTTAAATGTTCACCGTATTGTTTGATCACACCTTGTATTATGGCCTCATGGATAGAAAGCATCATTCCTACCTCCCCCTTAGAAATGGGGAACCTGAGGACTTTTCCCCACCCAAGCCCACAGACTTCCTAAGTGTTACCTACAGATCCCAAGATGCAGGGTTGGAGCTCTGTCCCATGACGAGGCATGAATCGATGCACTTGGTGAGAGGAACAGCATTGCCAGGAAGGACGAGTATATCAGTGATCAGTGGAAGCAGAATCCACGAGGTCATTACAGGGGAGGACAGATTGGGTTTAAGCAGGAAGACAATGTTCATGGACGCCCAGTTAGGAAGAGTAGTGTGGACGGTCTGAGCTGAGTCTGAGGGTCAGAGGGCATTCTAGGGTCAGAGGGTCACACTGCATGTGTGACCTCGGGCAGGTCTCACCTCTCTTGCCCTCCGTCCCCCACCTCTGCAATGAGCAGGCTGAACCAGAGGCCTCCTGCCAAGTGCTCACACTCTACTGCCCACGTCTCACTTTCATCTCTGGTAAGGAGGGCCCTGACAGCCAATGTGCCATAGAAATTCAACCTTTGGTTAAGTGTTAAGTGAGGGCTCATGATGGACGTTTGTTTCCATCACAATCCACTGATGAGAAGGGGCACAATCCCCTCTCAGCTGGCTCCCGCAGGAAAGGGACTTTTAGCTTCTGGAATTGGGCAGAAACCAAGACTCGACTTCACTTTCCATCTCTGGACCCTGCTCTCCTCTGTGTGGGCTCCATTCTGGGCTAGTCTGCCTCTCCTGCTACTAAGGTGGCTGCCAGCAGCTGTCCTCATAGCAGCCCCCTGCAGAGACTACCAGAGTCTCAGGATTGGCTCTGATTGGACCAGCCCTGGACCAATCACTGTGGCTTTGCTCTGATGGGCCAGGCCTGGCTCAAGTGCTCACTGCACACGGACTGAAATGGATAGGCCCCTGAGAAAAATTCTAGGTTCCTAATAAGAAGAGGATGGACTGGATGCTTCACTTGCAAAAGAGAGAGATTTGGGCCGCAGAGACACCCAAGGGACTAAAGGCCACGTGACGATGGAAGCAGAGACTAGAATGGTGCAACCCCAAGCCAAAGTGTGTAGAGCATATAAAAGGCACCACATATATTGGGTTGAGGTTTGCAAAGCAAGTTGTTTACCGGTAGGCATGCGAGCTAGGACTATGCCCACACATGTGTGAGACTACAGAGTGAAGCGAAAAACATGTTTTTGTGTGAAACTGAGCATAGCAAAATTGAGTGACCAACACGTTCACCAAAACACCTTCTGGTGATCACCTCAGAGGTAAACAAGTCCAAGCCAAAGAGGGTAAAAGCAGAACTCCAGAGCAGTGCTGTGAGTAGTCCAAGTGGGCGTTCTGGCTAAGACCCTCGGCGAGGTGCAAGCCGCGATGCTCCGGGACTCTCCAAAGTGCTGCAAGACCAGCTCGCCTCGGACCCGTCGTGGGCCCAGGCATCTCTCCTGGACCGGGAGCCTTCTCCGCCTCAATTGACTCTAGGACTTGGTTCGTTAAGTTCTGTTCTATTCTGTATAATCTTCTGTGCTTCCCAGAGCATTGGCCTCTGGAGGGACACTGGTTCCCAAATAAAGCAGGGTTACTCACTCTATCTGAACCTGTGTGAAAGGACTTCATTCCCTACTCATGTCACGAGTACCACATAGCGACATAGGGCCCTGCCGCGGGGTTAATGTCCCTTGACTTTCAGGAAGAGACTGAAATGTGGCGACTGCCCTTCCAGGTGCTTGCAACACAAGGATGGCTGGACCCATAAGAAGCCAGAGGAGGTAAGCAAGGACCTCCCCCTGAAGCCTTGGAGGGAGCTCAGCCCTGCAGCCACTTGGATTTCGGAACCATTTCTGTCATTGTAAGCCACCCAGTTTTGGTCATTTGTTATGGCACGCACAGGAAACTTACACTCCCATGTCAGTCTTGCTTACGAAGCACCCTAACCATCATCTAGCTGTGACTGTCAAGAGTTTAGGATCTCTATAGGGCTGGGCCTCAAAACACGCCAACATTTTTTCTCTAATCTAGCCCCTCACCTGTCGCTCCCAGGTTGCACCACTGCTCCCAACACCTCCCTCAGAAAAGTACAGCGCTGGGTGGAAACAGCTGCTGCATCCTCAACTTTTGTCAGTGACCCGTCACAAAGTAAGTGCTAGACAAATATATCAACATGACTGAAGTGAGACCAAACTCTACAAACACAAACACCGCCTTCTTCTCAAGGCTCATGGGCACGTATCCCAGCTACACTGCACCCTGGCTGTGTGCCCTCGAGTAAGCCACTGGCGTCTCTGAGCCTCAGTTTTGGCATCTATAAAATAGGGATAATAATGGAACAATGCTGAAGCTCATGTGAGGGTTCAGTAAGCTGGATACAATAAACTTGGCACCGAGTTGGGTGTTTAAGAACTGCTGTCTTCATTCCCCCAACCCCTCAAGTGGACAATGAGTTGTTAATTTTCTCTCTTTTATTCAACGTTTGCCTTCTATATGCAGGCCCCATGCTGGGGGCCGAGAGAACGGGGCCATCTCCAGGCATTTGCTGGCCTGAGTCATTCTTGCTTTGAGAGGTTGGGCCCATGTCATCTCAAACATGAATGTACCCTTATTAAATGTAATTGTTTTCCAAAAAAAATTCAGAACGGATTTTTATAATTTTGTTCTTGCATCACTTGGCTACCTGACTCTGCCTCTGATGACCTTGGAGAAGATACCTAACCTCTGTGTGCCTCTGGCTTACCTGCAACAGAGGGATAATGATGTCCCTAAGTCACAGAGTTCAATGTCGGCATTTGTCAAGTCATAAAACAGTGCCCGGCATGTAGTAAGTTCTGCATACGTGTTTGCTAAATAAGATAAAATACCAGTAACTCATAATTTCTGATTTCTTATCAGCTACCCAGAATTCTCAAAATTCTTGCTACATGAGAAAATATAACCCACAAAGACATCTCAAACGTAATAGAATTTTTATAAATGCCAAGTCAAAAATAAAAGTGACACGATGGTACATCTTGTTGGTATTTAATGAATCATCTATTCATTTTAATTTTGCTCTTTTATTTTCGTGTTTTGCAACCAACACATGTTGGTTGTTAATACAATTTCCATCACCCCGAGGCGGTGAAGGCCGTGTGTTCATGGACCAGGGAAATGACTTCCAGGCAGGACCACTCAGAGCAGGAGCCTGGGGAGCCGGGAAAAGGAGGGCAGGCTCTCTAGCCCTGCCCTGGCTCATCTTGCCTGCCCGTCCACAGTTGGAAAGGCCCAAGGGGACAGCTAGTCCGGCCTCCTCAGTGACAGATGGGAGGCTCAGGGCTCTGGAGCAGGAGGGCCTTGCCCATGTTCAAAGGGTGTTGGTTCCAGGCTTCCTGAGGATCAAATGTCTTCCCCTATTTCTTCCCTGCCCACATTTGTCATGCTCCCCACCCCTCACCATCCTCGGGTACCTTGCAATTGTACTTCCTGGCACTCACCCACTGCCTTGCAGTTCCATGAAGTGGGTCTTCTCTTTTCAAAACTTATCATCCCGTGTCCATTCTTCACTGGTTCTTCCCTCCTGACATCAGAAAAGAGACGAGTTAATGCCAGTTGGCATGTGCATTGGTATCTCTTCCTTCCTGGCTACAGGAGGGTTCTTCCTTGCTGTGTGATTTTTGAGCATTACTCAACCTCTCTGGGCTGTCTTACCTATACATGAAGACAGCAGTGTTTGCCTCCCAGAGCTCAGGATTACACTTGTCCACACTTGTGAAGTTTCTGGCATAAGGCAGTTCCTCAAGAAATGTATGTATTTCCCCAACCCCCAACTTCATCAGGTACTTCCTCTTTCAGAATCTCCTCTGAATCCTTTATTCTCACCAAGATGTCGGTGCCTAACCATAATTTGAAGGTTACCCCCTCCAGGGAAATGTTTAGCAGGGATCTATTAAAAAACAGTGGATTACTAGAGCTGGAATTTCTGACAACAGCTGAAGATGAGAAAATATCTGGAAGTGGGATGGTGGAAAAGGGGCTGGAGGAGGGGAGAAGGGAGGCGGTTAGACCTTTTCAGGTAGTTCCCCCACTTTGGTACCAGGTGAGAAAAAAACCAGTATTAGAGGAGTTGTTGCAATCTAGGTGTGGGGGTGGTTGTATTTAATTTTCCAGATGAAAACAAGGCTGAGGAGCAAGGGCTCCCAGCAAAGGAGAACCATGAGTCATAAGGAGGGAGAAGTCAGGCGGGAAGCTGTTAAAACACTCACATGACGTGGAAGGAAAAGTATATTAACAGATTATCAGGGGTCAGTGGAAGAGCCTTTGAACCTGCCCCTGGGAACACACGCTTATGGCCCCAAGGTGGGGTTGTTTATAGCGGACCTACCCTGGAGGAATTAACTGTCTTTTCTTCTTGGGGACCAGGGAGAAAAGATAAGTAGTTGGGGTCCAACTAAAGACCTACTGAACGAAGGCCACGAGGGGCTTGCGTGGTCATCCAGTCCCACTTGCCAACGTGCAACAGTAAAGGGAGGCCCGGAGAAGAGAAGGTTGGCTGCCAGGGGCTCTCAGCTGAACAAGCCCTTCTCTACCAAGTCCCTGGGCCTTTCAGCCACTTAAAAAACGGGAGAAGAGTTCTCTGGGGGCATTTGTTCTTAACACTGACTGGCTCTTAGAATAAGATCGGTCCCAAATATTTACAGATAAAAAACGTGACCCATCAACACCACTGTCACAGTCATTGACAGGAGATTCGTATTTAGGGCATACCGCACTGAAAATGAAGCAACTGGCCTCTTACAGCAGTTGGCTTGTGGTTGATCTTGCTTTTTGCTAAACTTTGCTTTACTATTGCTCTAGTATTGTTTGCAAAACAAACCTTGGGGAAAGAAGTGCTTGAGTAGAGAGAAATGCAGTGATTCCCTGCCTCTCAGGGCTGCTCCTTGTATTGGTTTTCTACTGCTGCCGTAGTAACTAACCAAACAAGTGTCTTGAAACAACACAAATGTATTATATTACAGTTTATAGGGTAGAAGCACGACTGGGGTCTCACTGAGCTAAAAAAAAAGGGTGTGGTCAGGGCTGGTTCCTCCTGGAGGATGTAGGACGCATCTCTTTCCTTGCCTTCTCCTGCTTCTAGAAGCCGACTTGTGGTCCCATCCTCAATCTTTAAGGCCAGCCACACTGCATCTCTATGACCCTTCTTCTGTCATCACATCTCTTTCTGACCACAGCCAGGAAATCACCTCCAAGTTTAGGGATTTAGGTGGTTAGATTGGGCCCACGCGGATAATCCAAGATAATTTCTCCATCTCAAAGTCTATATCCCAATCACTTCAGCAAAATGCATTTTGCTGTGTAAGGTGACAGTATATTCACAGGGATGAGGGCGTGGACATCTTTGGGTGTGGACATCTGTGGAGGGGCCCTTGGTCTGCTGACATACACTGAGTTTCTCACTGGTCTTTCAAAGTGCATTTTACTTCTTTGCAGAAAAGAACATTTCATTCCCATTTCATGGGAACTATGGCTAAACCAGAATTTTTAAAAATGATTTTAAGTCATTTTATTTTTATTCTGTTTTCTATTCTGAATATTTATAATATATATAGAAAAGTGCATACATCACAAAGTTACATCTTGATTAATTTTTATAAACTGACCACACCCATGTAATCAGCACCCGGATCAAGAAATGGAAGATGGCCTGAGCCCCAGAAGCCATGCTCACGCCCTCTTCAAGCCCAAAATATAACTTAATACTTGTGGACATTAAAACATCCCCTACGTGGACGATATCTGGAGTGTCATTGAAATAAAAGGGAGAGAGCCCCAGCGATGTTCATTGATTTATTCAACAAATATTTTCTGGCACCTGTCTGGGCTGGAAGCAGGGAAATACGGGCTGTGTTGATTCAATGCTAGTCCCATGGCTCAGAATCTATGGAGGCAACTGTGGGTGTGAAGTCGGGTGCAGGAAGGGAGTTTGTGAAGCAAGGTGAGAACAGAAAGGCGTTGGCGAAGCCTACCCAGAAGGCTTCCCAGGGCAAGTGGGCCTGGACGGTGGGCACAGTCGTGGAGAAGAAACAATGTCAGGCAAGGGGGACCGCATGAGCAAACGGATGGCAGTGGGAACGGACAAGGCTTGTTGTGAGTTTTGGGAAACGAGTGGGATATGACCATTGGACTTGCCAGCCTCTGAGTCCTTGTGCAGCCATTTTCATTTCCCATTTCTCCCAGCTCCAATCTCAGCTGTCCAGACTGGAGGCTTTAACCCGCAGGGACGCAGGCCCAGAGAAGAGACATGTATCCATAGCAATCATGTGCTTCGCTAATTCCCACCTCATTCCACACTTTTTTACAGAGCCCCTACCTCCCAGCTCAAGCCTGGCACTGGGGACACAGAGGGGTCAGACATGGACACAAAACCAGAGGTGAGGCCTGAAGCAGGATCCAGACCACCCATTTCCTTCTTCAGGGCTTTCCCATTTCCCACTCCCAGGCCTGCTTACTGCCCCTTCCACGAAGACTTTCTTGCTTCCCTATGAGGGCTCTCATTCATTCTTCATTCATTCATCTCACATTTAGTTATTTATTGGGCATCCACCATGTGTCAGGCACCGGGAACACAGCTGTGCAGAAGACAGTTCTTGCACACAGCAGACTGCATTAGGAAAAGTACACCACCCCCTCCTCCGTGGGGAGCCAGGCAACAAACCACACAGAGCGATCACAGTGTGATGTGAGAGGAGGTACTAAGTGGTGTGCTGTGAAGAAAAACATAGCAGGGTAAGGGGCCAGAGAGGGAGCGAAGGCAGCACGTTAGGTAAAGCGGGCAGGGGAGGCTCTTGGAGGACGTGACACTGGGATCCAAAGGAAAGAAGGAAGCAAGTTTTATAAGGATGGGGGAAGCAGGGAAGGGGGTGGCCTTCCCTGACAGGCCCCAGGTACGGGGGACTAGTGTGACTGCAGGGGGATGAGCTTAGAGGTTTAGCTACTCCTTGGGACCCCAGCACTGTCTCTCCAGCTCCATCTCACCCTGTCCTTGGAAGTGGGCCACCAGGGTGAGGTCTGGGGAAGGCCTCTGGCTGTTGCTCTCTGGGTCTTCCTCTGTCAGCAGAGGCCAGCGCACGCCTGGATGACGGGCCAAACTCGGCCTTCATCAGGATCACATGCCCAGCTGACCTTATCCCTCCCCACCCCGCAACCCCTCATACTTGTCATCCCCTGGAGACACCCCTAATGGACGGCTGAGGAAACAGGCTCAGAGCCCTTCTCAACACCTGCACTGTGCCAGGCGAGGGAGTCTGGGGGCGGCAAGGGCTTTGCCGTCGTGTCCCCCTTGAGACCTCTATATTGCGGAGGGAGTAACCTCTTTCTGGGTTCTTCTAAGTTCCCAGCAAAAACCGGCCATCGCACCTTGATGGAGGAGAGGAGGGTGACAGGGGTGTGGGAGGAAGCAACCTTGTGCAGAGCGGCTGTAGGCGGGTGGGGGGCAGGGGGTCAGGCCCGGAAGAGACGGTGGGAGGGGCCAATATGTCCGAGAAGGTTCGGGGCGGAGAGAGGGCCTTGGGACTAGGGCCTGGAGAAAGTGACCACAGGCGTAGAGGGGCCAGGGAGCGCCAGGAGACGGTGGGCTGGGGGTCGAGGAGGGATCCCGAAAACCATCTGAGGAACAGAGTGGTTGGCGTCGGAGGTGGGCGAAGGCGGGCCTCTTGGGGGGCGGGGGGAGGAGCCAGCGCGGGCCCGGGGTTGGGTAGGGGTGGAGGAGGTTACAGGACCGGCCCGCGCGGACTCTGGGCAGAGGAGGCAGGGGCCGGGGGAGCGGGGTAGGTAGGGGGCGGGGCGGGAGGCGGACGGGGGCGGGGCCTGGAGAACTGGGGGCGGGTCAGAGCAGCTGGAGGTGAGTGGAGAGGTGGTCGGGCTGGGGCCTGGCGGCCGGGGGCGGGGCCTGACGCGCTGGGCGGGGTCTGACGCCCCGGGGGCGGGGCCTGACGGGCTGGGCGGGGCCGACAGCGGCCCGGAGGCGCGCGGGCGGCGGCGGCGGCGGCGCGGAGGGGCGCTCGCTTCCCTTGGGCTCGGCGGGTGGCGGCGGCGACGCGCACAAAGGCGGATTGTGGCTTCACTGGTGCTCGCTGCGGGCGGCGCCGGGGCGGGGGCGGGGGCGGCGGGGCGCGTCCGGGGCCCCCGCGGGCGCGGCGCGGGCGATGAGCCGGGGCCCGGCATGGCCTCCGCGCGGCCGCCGGGCCGGGCCTGCGCCTCGGCGCCCGCGCCCGCGGGGCTCCGGACTGGGCCGCCCGCCCTCCCCGCCGCCGCCGCCGCCGCCGCCGCCGCCCCCCCCGAGCCTGCGGGCGGCGCCGAGGACGAGGAGCGCTCGCTGCGGCACATGCTGCGCGCCATAGCGGAGGAGCGCGGCCGCCTCAGCCTGCGCCGCGAGGTCTGCGGCCTCGGTGAGTGCGGCCGGGGCCACGCCGGGCCGGCCGGGCTGCAGCGGCGCCGGGCTGCGCGCCTCTGCGTGGCTGCGCGTGTCTCTGCGCGTGTCTGTGTGTCTGTCTCTGCGCGTGTCTCTGCGCGTCTGCCTCTGCGCGTGTCTCTGCGTGTCTGCCTCTCTGCGTGTCTCGGGGGCTCCCTGCGTGTTGTGTTTTTCTCCAGGAGCCCCGTGTCCCCACGTCTGGGTCTTTCCTGTGCCCCTGAGTCTCTCCCGTCTCTGGTTTTGGTCCCGAGAGCGGCCCCCACGCTCGCGTCCCTGCGCGTCTGTCTCTTTCCCGGGTCACTCTGTCGCCCTCTTCCCGTCTTCCTCCTTCCTCCTCCTTCCTCCTGTGGCTCTGCCAGGCCCCTTCCGTTGCAGGAAGCCCTCTCCCGGGCCGTGGGCGCAGTGCCGCTGCGGAGTGTGGGCGCTGGATGTGGGGCGACCCTGAGCCCGTCACTGCAGACCCGGGCCCCGGCTCTGGGCAGGCCTCCCAGTAGCCGTCCCCGACCACCAGGCCCAGCCGACGAGGAGGGGCCCGGGGCCGTGCCTTCCGATTCCCGGAGCCTTTGTCTTCCCACACCTGTCAGCGCCCGCTGCCTCTGCTGGACCCTGAGCTGTACCTGGGGACCTGTTGGGCGGTGGTCCCCGGAACCCACGCGCCTGCCCGAGGGAGCAGGGCCTGCTGCCTCTGTGGGTGACTGCGCTCAGGAGGCCCTAATTCATAGGTCCGCCCCTGGGGTGGGATGGGGTGCGGTGGGGTGGCCCTTATTGTTTGAAGGAGCCTGGGGCTGCAGGTGTGGGTGGGTCTCCCGCTTGGCTGGTGTGAGGTAATCACTACTGATGGATGTGCCCGGACTGGAGCAGGGGGAGCCCCCTCCCCTGCAGTGTCTGGTTTGCCATCTTCTCCATGCAAAGACCCCTCCCTTCCTCACATGGGAATGACTTCATAGCACGTTGTCTGCCACCCCCACCCCACCCTCATCCCCAGTCAGGGCTGGGGATTTCTGAGACCACAGCATTGTGGAGAAGGGAGTGTCAGCCTTGGAGATTCTACCAGTCCGCCCTTCATTCACCACTGGGGAAACTGAGTCCCAAAGAGCCCACAGATCCCCGTAAAGTCACAAGGCATCAGGAACAGGGCAGCCCCAGGCGGTCCAGGCCCCTCAGCAGGCCACGCCCTGGAGGATGGATGAGGAGAGAAAATAAGTTCCAGTCCTCCTTTGTGTAGGAGGCAGGCTTCGCAGGAGACACTTCCCCTCAGCGAGCAGGTACCAGCCCAGTCTGCCCCGGGAGTGAAGCTTTTCTCCTGTGCTGGGTGGGCGTGAGGGTCGGGTGGGGGTGCCTACAAAGTGGGGATGGAAGAGGACATAGGTTTCTTTGGTTTGTTTTCTGAAAAGGGTCACGACTTAGTTTTGAGCAGAAGTAGGAGGACCCGCATCAGTTCATTCAGCGAGCATTCATTGAGCACCTACTGTGTGCCAGGCTGCATGCCAGCCTGTCAACCTGGCACAGAATGTCTGAAATGGGAGGGTTCTAAGGGACCATCTGCTCCAGGCCCTTTGCTCAGCAGCTCCAGGCAGCCCCTCCCCACTCCCGTCAACACACTCCTGCCTTCTGCCCTCTGAGCATCTCTCCCCTCTGTGAGACAGTCCCTGCTCCAAGGAACCCGCAGGCCATGCCCAAGAACAATAATAATTAGTTCTGGCAGCTGGCATTTACTGAGCACCTACTATGTGCCAGATGCCTTATGTGTGCTCTGTCACTTTGATAGTGGAATATTATCTCCATTTCACTGATGAGGCCCCTGAGATTCAGAGAGGCGAGAGACTGGCCCAGGGACAACCAGCGAGGCTGTGGCACAGCTGGGATTGACCCTTGGTCGGTCTCACCCCAGAGCCTGCCCCGTCCTTCCCCTCCCCCCTGAATGTGCCCAGCTAGGCCTTGCTGTATCTACTGCACTGCATCTGGAGAGAAGTGCCCTGTAGGAGGCTGAGGGCAGAGCCTGGTGGTCACGCATTACTGTGCCTCCTCTCCTGGCCACAGGTCTCCCTGTCTGACCGCCCCCTTGCCCCATACTTTCCTGAACTCCATCCCTATGGTGCTCTGGTGCCCTGCACGTTTGGGCCTGTGGTTTTCTCCCCTTGGAAAGCCACCCCCTACTCACCGACCTTGCAAACACTTACAGGGCTCCCCTGAAGCCTCAGTCCCAGTGCTTCCCCCTGAGGACCCTTCCTCCACTCCCTGTTGTGCTGCCCGTGGCCTCGGAGTGGTCTGTGGCTGTCTTCCTAGGTAGCAAGGGACCCCTCTAGGGCGTCGCCCAGTCTCAGTCTGCTCCCTGCCCAGCACGAGCCGATGCACAGCGGGCACCCAGGAAACTTAGCAGACAGAGGAGAGAATTAATTTCTGGACGGGGAAATGAAGGGTATGAAGGGTGTGGATGGCCAAGGAGAATGGAATTCTAACCTCTTCGGAGGACCTTGCGTTTCATCTCTTTTATTTGTCAGGTGAGATGAATGGGATGTTCAGCAAGGGGCAAGCTTAATAGTAGTTTGGAGCCGGTGGTTGGCCTGGGTACCCAGACACGAAGCCAGAACGCCGGCCCCAAAGCTCGTCTACATCCAGTGAGTCAGGAGACGCTCTCATCTCCACTTTACAGCTGTGACAACCTGTTACGTGTAGGAATTCACGGTCACCGGAAGCTTCCAGACTTTGTTGTTGTTTAACGAAAGCTTGGGTTACTCAGAACTGCCATGTCCTCTGAGGTTGTTTTGAAGGTGTGAGGGAGGTTGTGGCGGAGGCGCTTGATCCTGGACAAGCTGTTGTCATTTCTGAGTCACAGTGTCTGTCTGAGATGGGAGAGAGCGGCTGGCCCCCTCACGCAGGGATCGTCGCTTGGCTGGCGTGATGAAAGGCACCTTGGAGATTCAAACCTGACTGGAGTCCTGTGGACTCTGGCCTCTACAGTAGAAGCATTCTTTGAGCACTTGCTCCGTGCCAGGCGGGGAGACTGGCCCTGATCCCTGCCTTGTGGGAGGGCACAGCGGAGCCGTGGAGAGCCGCCAGGTGCACAGGTGACTTGGCCGGAGTAAAACCCTGCCAGAAGCAGCCGGGGCTGTGGCCGCCCTGAGCAGGATGTTGGTGTTTCGAGCACAGGAAACTGCTTGTGATTGATGATGAACCAAGCTGGCTGGCTGAGGTAGCTTCTGAGGGGCCCCAGGATCGGAGCTGGGAAGAACCAGGTGCGATGCCCAGATGTGTGATGCCGACATCTGGACCAAAGGTGGATAACACAGTCTGACACTTCTCCTGGGGTGTGGGCCTTCTCCTGGGCCCCGGATGTCAGCCCGGGCGTTCTGTGTGGGCAGCTCCCTCTCAACAGGGCAGCACGTACTGACATTGGGGCCAGGCCACCTGGACGTGACCTGGCCCCCGACCTGGGATGAGTTGTGGATAGACGCTGTGAGGGGAGGGGCTGACGTCATGCTGGTTGTCTTTGGGCCCTGGCGAGGGTGAGCATTTTTAGAGCTGTTTATACCTGGGCTGCCACCCCCGTTTAGGTGGCCTAGGGAATTCTCTCTCTGTCTGGAATGCTGTGTGGCAAAAGGAGTGTTTTATGCTCACTATTTCTTTTATCCTCAGAATAACCCCATCAGGTAGGTATTATTATACTCTTTGTTCCGACGAGGAAACGCTGGTGTGGAGGAAAAGGAACACGCGCCCTGTCGCATGGCTAGTCAGTGCCAGAATCTGAGCTCAAGCTCTTAGCAGAGGTGAAGCCCACTCACAGCTGTCCTCAGCTGGTAGCCCAGCTGTAACAGGTGTGCACAGCTGCCTGGCACAAGGTAGTTCGAAGAAGCATCAAGCCGATGTGAGAGAGGGAGTGTGTCCTTTAGAGGCACAGAGAAGGGAGCCACTGAGGCTGACGGGGGGAGGGCTGTGCGTGGCCTTTGTGAGGGGCTGAAACTGGGCAGGACTTGCCTGGAGGGGGCTTGCAGGGGCAGCTGTGGGCGCTGAGGCCACCCCAGTGGTTGGGGGCCCCAGTGCCCGGCTGAAAATTGGGTACTTCCTTGGCCAGACCTTAGGGAGCTTTGCAGGAGTTTTGACTTGTGGAATGGCCTGTGCCAGAGGGGCCATAGCACAGAGGTCACTGCACACCTGCTGTGTGCCAGCCGCGCGGTACCCGCAGCTGTCTGTGGGGAGGCTCTGTTATCACCTGGGTTGCAGATGAGAGAACCAAGCTTCAGAGAGGAAAGTGACTCCTCCACAGTCACTGGGGGGCGGGGGTGGCAGAACGGGGGGTCATGGGGTCCCGGCTGAGGCCTGTTGGATGCAAGTAGCCATTTTGCAGGGTTCAGGAATGAGCCAGAGGAATGAAGAGGGACACAGCTTTCCCGTGAGCGTCTCCCCTGTGCCAGACTCCTGCATGTCCAGGCACCTGATCCCACCCTGTGATTTGGAAAAAGGGCCGTGCACCCTCGGCCTGGACCTAGTTCTGCCAGGTGCCGTGTAGCTGGGTGTAAGTGGAGGGTTGGGGGGTTTTAGTGTTAGATGTGCTGCAAGGGAGAGTGGGGCCTAAACACGCCACCCTTCAGGGCCTCTGTGTCCTCAGCTGTAAAGCTGTGACAACGAAATCTGTAGGGTCATGGGATCACATGGGAAGTGACAGGCACAGCCTCATGGGGCAGCATGGAGTAAATGAGACGCGGCAGGTACAGGCCCAGCGCGGCCCTGGAATAGGGTTGACCCTACATGCAGTGCTGCTACAAAGGACACAACCTGTGGCCCGATGCCTGCGCGTGTGGTTACGGTTGGATTCGTGCTTAGAGCTCAGACTGCTCTGCAGTCACTGGGAACAGTTTCTGGGGCCCTGGGCCCTCCTGGCCTAAGGCAGGCAGAGCCAGTTCTGGGCCAGTGGGTGGGGAGGAAGTGTGACCGTTTGGAGGGGTAGCGGAGCCTCTTTCGGTTCCTGGGCCTATTTTTAAGGCCTGTGGGTTCCGGCCTTCATCCGTCTCTGGGGCCGGAGCAGCCAGGAGGCTGCCAGTGGTCTGCTTCTCTCCGAGGCGGGGACTCTGGGACTCTGTGTCATTTCAGAGAAACCTGAGGATGTTGGACACACTTTAAAAAGACCGAGGGTCACAGCTGCAGGGACCAACGGCTCTGCAAGGCCAGAGGGTAATCAGCTGAGTTGGCACCGCCCCCCACCTCCCAGCCTGGCCCACAATGCCTGTTCTGTGGCCTCGGACAAGTCACGTCCCCCCGGTTGCTGTCAGCGTTGACTGCCCGTGCTTATATGTACCTCCTTCACTGAGCCGGGCAGACTCGGGAGCACCAGCTAAGCCACGAGCCACTTGTTACAAAACAGCCTCAAAATCCCCAGTTGTTTTCCAATTAAAAAATGTTACACGCACAATTATAAAAACTGGAGAATAGAAGAAATGGAAAAAAATTACTCATAGTTCCAATCACCCAGAGACATACAACTTTGCAAAGTCTTGGTTTCCAATCTTTTTAAAGCCTTTTTAAAGAATACTTGATGTTCTATACATAAAGTTTCTTAATCATGCTTTCTTACTTAAAATTCCTAAAACATTTTTCATGGTGTTCAAACCCTCAACATTATTTAAATGACGGCACAATAGTTCGGTGGATGTGCCGTAATTTTCTGAATTGGTCTCGTCTCGTGGGAAGCTTAGCTTGCATCCAGTTTGCAGTTATAAATAGCTCACAACAAACCTCTTTATTTGTGCAAAGGTTTCTGGGTTTGGATGATTTCTGTAGACGAGGAACCTGGGAGGCTGTCTCTTAGAGGCTGCTGGCTGACCCCCAAGGGCAGGGCTGGGACCACAGGTGGACATGGCAGGGGACAGACAGATGTTTACCAGACTCAAGGAGAACCGTTGAAGCAGTTGGTACAGAACAGGAAGAAAGGTGAGCAGCAGGAGGTGGTGCTGAGCTGAAGGAAGCAGGGGCCCCTGTGTCCCACAGGCCGGGACGGGGGCCTGGAGCTGAGTGACATAGGCCAGGCCGGCTCTCTGTCTGCACCCACTGTCCCCCCTGCGGCCGGCAGCTGCTTCCCCTCCCTTCCATTCTTCTTTGCCCATTTCACTTCTCACCCTCGGAGACAACAGCCTTGGGCCCAGGTCTGCATGGGCTGCCTGTGCCAAGGCCCACTGGGTACAGTGGGAAGCTGGTCCCGGCCCTTCGCGGTAGGGGCTCGTGTGGAGGAGGAGAAAGCGCTGGGCACGGTCAGGTTCTCCTGGGCAGGGGCAGACCTGACTCAGACGCGGCTTCTGCCTGAGCAGCTCCTCCTCCCAGGGTCTGCGGGGAACTGGTTTGTTCTCGGCCTCCTGGCTTTGGCTCGGGCAGCGCGATGTACTCTGGGTCATAGCCTGTCCTGGGGGAGCTGGGATGGACAAGAAGGATCCTGAATTCTGCCAGCCTAACTCTGGACAGACAGGTAGGGGAAGCTCAGACAGGACCCTGAAGGACAGATCACAAGGGAGGGGGCCCTCCCACCTGTAGCCCACCTGTACAGACAGGTGAGCACATGGAGGCCCATTAGTGGCAGGGCTGGGTTTCCTTATTTTCCGAGCGCAGCAATGGGGATGGGGGTGTGGAGAGGGAGCAGCCCCAGGACCGCAGGTGGGAGCTGGGGTGTTGCTGGCCGACCTGTGGACCAGGGGTCTGGGCTCCTGGGGTGGAGCTGCCTGGCTCGGGGGGGGGGGACCCTTGGCACAGTCCAGGCCGGCAAGAGAAGCACCAGCCCGGTTTGGGAGGGATCCCATCCTTTTAGAAAGGGAATCTTGTGTCTGGCAGGATACAAGACAAACAGCCAGCTAGCCTGAGGTTTTAAAAGAATATGGTTTTTTTCCCCACCCTTGAATAACTGGTAAATGCTTAAGAAATGTCTGTTGGTGAAGTAAGGTGGGGGGACTTAATTTTTAATTTCTTGTCTTGCAGATGGAGGTTCTGTTACTGTTTAATGTAAAAATTTTTGCTTTTGGATGTGGTTTGAATCTTGAAAAACACTATTTATAGTTGGGACAGTTCTATGACAGAGATAGTGAGAAAAGCAGAATACAAACCACTCTTTCTGAAAAGCATGTATTACCTGGGTAGTTAGGGAAAAGGCCGATTTTTACCCAGTGCTCACCCTGCCCCGTCTGCATGGGGCCTCCCAGCCGTGCCGAGCGGGATGCTGGGCGGGTCCTGTCCCAGCACATCCCGAAGAGCCAGCCTGAGCCCAGCTACCTGCCGCCCCAGGATGCAGGCCGAAGTCGCCTTCAGCTGCCTGAGTCCAGTGAGGCCCTTCTCTGCCCAGGACGGTTGGCACCTCCTCCTCTTGTGTGCCCGGTATCGCGTCCTCCTGTAGCCACCCTGTGACGAAGGGGTGTGCCCCACTGGCACGTGAAGGCGATGAGAGTCAGAGAGCTTAAGGAACTGGTTCGGGTTCCCAGCGCAGGAAGCCTGGGTTTGGGACCCAGGTCCCCTGCAGGCACGGCTGCGGCCTGTCCGTGTCTCCCAGGCGAGGCGCTTGGTGCCTTTTCTTTCTGTGGCTTCACCTGGGTCTAGTGTGTGAGGGAAAAGCCGCCCTCTGCTTCTCCCAGAGAAGGCGGTCTTAGAAGAAGAGCGAAGGGGGCCATGGCAGAGGAGGGCTGCATGGCACAGGGCTGGGGCTGAACAAGGGAGCTATGGCGCCCAGGCGTGGGGAATGAGAGAAGGGCCTCCTGGCGTGTGTGGGGTGTTTAGTTTCCAGAAGGAGTATGCAAATGACGTTGGAAGTGGAGCGACTGAGGGCCCACGTGTACGCTTGTGTCTGTCCAGGGCCTGGAGGTGCCAGAATCCACGCTGTGTGTGTGTCGTCAGCTTTGCATATTGGCACATCCAACGTGCGTGTAAAGGTCGCGCTGACCCCGAGAGCTGGCAGGAGCGAGGTGCTGGGGCACGGCAGAGAGCAAGACGGCCGCTTTTGCCGGGACTCACCGTTGGGTGGGTTGGGCCAGTGGGTGTCTGGTTCCCAGCTCCGAGTCTGGCTCCGTGACTGAGGCGTGAAGAAATGAGTCCCTGTAGGTTTAGTGTTTCTACTGCTCAGTGAGCTGCTTGGAGCAGCTGGGCTGTGAGCACCTCTTGCAGGGCCGGCCTCGGCTTCTGGGGTCCTGCCACAGGCCTCATGCCATGTAGCACGTTGGGGGGGAGGCGGGAAGAGCTGGAATGTTGACTGGTCAGTGACCCCGGCAGTGGGGGCGGGTGGGGAAGGTGGGAGGTGGGGTGGCTGGGTCACGGCTCCTGTCTGGGATGGGGCGCCTTGGGTGGGTGTCCGAGGAAGCCTGAGATCACCCAGGAGCGTGGCAGCTCGTCTCGGAGGCCCCTCTGTGTGTCAGAGCCAAGCCGTGAGTCAGGAGCTTGAGCAGGGCCACGGCGATGAGGCTCGTGGGAGGGATTTGAACGGGGAGCGACTGTTCTGCCTGGTGACTGGTTTAGGCAGGGTCGAAGCTGTGAGGGAACAGTGGGTGGGGAGCCAGGTGTGACATCGTGCGACAGTGGCCGCTGGGCTGCAGGGCTTTGCAGGCATTGCTGTTTTGGAGAGTCCGGGGTTGCTTTTGGGATCTGCGGGTCGGGCTGCTCTGGCAGAAGCCCCACGTCATGAAAGCAGCCCGAGGTCAGGGCCAGGGTTCCTTCCTCACTGAAGCGCAGGCTCACACAGTGGCCAGCTGAACCCCACCTGGATTCCAGACCCCGCTCGCATCTGAGTCACCTGGATCAAGGGCTTCCGGTTTCCTTAGCTGTGAAGTGGGTTATGAGGAGATCCCAGATGTGATCTGAGGGCTGTAAAAGCACGTGTATTTCCTAACGTCGTACGTGTGTAAAAAGGGATCACGAGTTACTGCGGGTGGGAGCGTGGGCTGAGTTTCAAAGCCGCCGTGAACGACCTGAAAACTGGAGGTTTGTCACAGGCACCTATTTGTTTAACATCCACCGACTCCCTGTTGTGGGCCCTTCGTGCTGGGTCCCACGTCACCCTGCCGACAAGGGTGGGAAGGGACACTCCGGTGGTTAGGAACCAGTGTGACAAGGTCACGACATAGAGTTCCAAGCTCCGGGGCCGATCTGGGCTGTGGTCTGGCTCTGCCACATACTAGCAGCGTGACATCAGACAGGTGATTCAAGCCTCAAAGCTGTTTCCTCCTCAGTTAAATGAAGGTAGTAATTGGATTCACAGGGTTTTGGTGAAGATCAAAGGAGGTAAAGTAGCTCAGAGGGACACCCGGAAATGGAAGCAGACGGGTGCTTAAGTACAGGTAGCAGTGGGCCCGGGAAGGCCCGGTTTGGGGGTGCGGTGGTGGGGATGGACCCTGAAGAGGTGACAGATGAGCTACCCCCAGAGGCCAGCTGGTGTGGCCTCGGGCCCTGGGTGCCTCAGGCAGAGGGGATGGTGAGGGGCTGGTGAGGGTGGCCAGGGTGTCTGCTCAGGGAGGAGGCTGGGGGCCATCCCTCGGACTTCAGGGGTGTCTGGAGGGCCTGGCTCGTCTGGTGAAGGAGCTGAAACTCTTCCTGAAGGAGGCCGGGAACCAGGCCAGGGCTGGGCTGTCCTGACCCGGCCACTGCATCACTGAAACCCCATGCTTCCCTTAGGTGAGTGCACAGGGCCGGCCGGGCCTGTGGGATTGCTCACGTGGGCACCCATCTGACCAGCTCTTCTCCGTCCAAGTGCCTCCTCAGGGCAGCCCTGGGCCTCTTTGTCCTGTGCCCCAGGGAGGCTCTGCTGCCAGTGGGGGCCACGGAGAGGCACGAGGGACTCAAAGGCCCATTGAGGGCACACAGAGGCCCGTTCATTCAGCCCTGGCTGCCCGGGTGGGTTCAAGGGCTGCCTTGGACTCGCCCCAAACAGTGCAGCATCTGTCATGCGGGCTCCCGGAACACAGCCTGCCCTCCTGGCCCCCTCCCGGCTGCCCCCCCCCTCCCGCCACGCTCCAGGGCGCAGGGAGCCGGCCAGAGTCCACTCCCAGTCCCAGCCCCAGCGCTCGCTCGCTCCGCAGATGTTTGCTCCGGGTTAAGGAGGTGTGGATGAGTGGGTTCGGTCAAGGGCCAGCTCCAGCCAGCTGTGCGGCCTGGGGCAGCTAGTGTCCTCCTGGGGAAATGCGACCTGCTTTCGCAGAACAGAGAGGTCAGCAGGTGCGTGTTTAGCACAGCGCCTGGCACGCAGGAAGCCCGAGTGTTACTTACATGCAGTGTATTTATAAACTCACTACAGAATACTGGAAAGCGGGAAAAAGTGGTCATTCCGCCCCTCTCGTCACTAATGACTACGGGCATTTTGGTTTGTTTTCAGTCTTGCCAGGCATTGTTCTGAAAGCACTTTTCTTCATTCAAGTATGTACTCACACTTTTGTGTCCTTTTTAAAAAACTTTCTATCATAAGCATTTTTCCAAGTAACTGCATTGTTATTAAAAAATATTTTTGTTACTTTTTAAATAGGTAATCATGGCCAGGGCACCAAATTCAAAGGGAATGAGGAGTCACACTGAAAAAAACCACTGTCCTTTCTGCCCCGTAGCCTCTCTCCAGGGGCCATGGTGACCCCAGCGATGATTCAGCACTTGCCAGCCCGGGTGCCTGCTCGGCGCCCTGCGTATCCACTAATGAAAACTCCCCACAGACCCAAGAGCTCGATTCCACTGCCACCGCCGGTTTACAAGTTGGGAAACAGACAACGGGTTTGGGATTATTTGCTGGTCCCATGGCCAGCTGTGGGCTTTCCTGCCTCCCACCCCACAAGCTTCCGGGTCATTCTGATTGGTTCACTTCACTATTAAAAACCTCTCATATTGTTCTGCTCCTCACTTTTTCCCTCACTTCATTTATCCTAGAGATCTTTCCATGTGGCTACAGATACGCAGCTTCAATTCCTGTAAATACCTTTGCAGTATCCCATTCGACTATAAAGGATTTCTAGTTAATTTAGTTACTTACCTATTGAAGGGGTCATTTCAGTACTTTGCAGACAGAGCTATAACAATTACATAATTTTACACACGTGGGAGTGAGGTTGGGGGAAGGCCTCAGGAGTGGAACTGCTGGGTCAAAGGTATAGAGAAGCATTTGTGCTTTTTGTTGCCCAGTGTCTCTCCATAGTGATTTTATCAGTTTACCTTCTACTGCCAGATGTGAAGTCCCTGTTTCTCCACACCCTGTTCTACCTGGAGTGTCATCAGGTGTTTTGATATTTGCAAATCTGATAGGTGAGAAATAGGATTTTGTAGTTTTCATTTCCATTTCTCTAATTGTGTGCAGTTGAGCATATTTTCCTGTTTTAGAAACCCTTTGTATCTCCCTTAGTTTTCCATTCTATTTCATTTTCTTAGGTATTGTATGAAACTTATTCTTTGTTAAGAAAGTCAACTGTTGTCATGCAGGGTCGCATGCAGGGTCTCTGGTCCCGCTCCCTGCACAAGAACGCAGGACACGGTGAGGCCAAAAAGGGACACCCACGGAGCCATAGATAGGGGAGTCATACCACTATATTCTCGCTGGCGGCTGGGTTGGAGACACAGGAAGCAGGAGCCACACGATCCGCAACCTGCCACCTACCGTCCGCTTCTCTGAACCCACCTCACTTGCTAACTGCACTCCATCTCGCTGCAATCCGCAATCCACACTCCTGCCAGCTCAGCCGTGGCAGTTATATCAGTGGCTAATGGCTAACCGGTAACAGCCGATGGCCAACTAGTCACAGCTGATGGCCATCCACTCCCCCAGCCAGTACCTTTCTACGTGAGGCCGAGAGCCTGGAAATTTTTCTCTGGGGCTCTGTCTCCACAAGTGTCAGTTAAGAGTTCCAATAATTTTCCCGGTGTGTTGTATGTGTGGGTTTTTTTCCCTCTAGAAATTTCTTCATGTAGTTCATCATTTTCTTTAATAGCTTTTGTGTTCTACTTAGAAAGGCTTTTCTCTCTCTGAGAGAATAAAAAAATTCACTCATGGTTTATTTCATTTTTTATGATTTTACTTGTAACATTGAAAAGTTTTGATCTTTTTGAAATTTATTTTGGCCTGAGCAGGGACCCAGCCATATTTTGTCTCCTCAGCTAGCCAGTTATCCCAAGAACAATTGTCAAGGAAGTGTCTTCATCCTACCGATTTGAAGTGCCATCTTTATAGAAACTAAATTACCACGTGTTTGCCTTCTCTTTACTCTGTTTCCTGTCTAGTGATGCACCAGAACCATCTTGCTTTCATTAATCACTTAGTTCGTTTCATTTATTCATTCAATCAGCCAATACTTCTTGTTTCCTGTAGGTCAAGCACTATTCTAGGAACTAGTATACTGCTGTGAGCAGAACGATCAAAGGGAACATATTCAGACCTTCCTGGAGCTCACGTTCTCTGTTACAACACAGCTCCGTTCTAGCGGGGCAGGTGTTGGCGACCGATGGCCCCATGCCAACTCTGGCCTGCTGCCTGTGTTACATTAAATAAACTTTTATTGGAACATAGTCTTGCCCAGTTCCTTATGGACTACTTACTGTAGCTGGTTTTGTTGTGTTGAGAAGGACATATAATCTGCAGAGCCTAAAGTATTTTTCTGTTTGGAATTTTACAGAAAATGTTTGCTGACTCCCATACTAGGAAAAGACTGAAAGCAAACAATAAATGAGTAAAATGTATACTATGGCACATAGTGACAGCTGCGATGCAGAAAAATAAAGCAGGAAGTCGGATAGGGAATGCTTGTGGGGGTAGGGGTTGCCATCTTAGGTAGGGTGGTTGGGAAGGTGAGAAGGTAGATGTTTGTATAGAGAGCACAGGGAGCGAAGGAAGTAAGCCTGTCAGAGAATTTTGAACCAGTGGCAAGAAGTGACTTAAGCCCGAGGACCAGATAGGAAGCTGGGGCAATATGACAGTCAGGAGAGGACAGCGCTTGGCCCACGTGGAAGAGTGGTTTGTGAGAAGTGGGTGGGCTCCGGGTTTGCTTGAAGTAGAATCGATGAAATGGTACAGAAATAAAGTTAGAGTTCTGCAGGGGGAAAAGAAAAAGAAAAAATGGTAGAAAGGAACAAATCTGTAAATTAACAAATCTGTTCAAGAAAACGAGGACTGAAAAGTTCCTATTGGAGTCAGCTTCTGATGAGACGGTAGCTGGAGGGCGGCCTGGAGTCAAGCGAGGCTTTTGGTCTGATCTCAAAGTTGGGTGAGTCTTGAGTACGGCGTTTGTTAGGAATTCTTTTGGTTACAAGTGAAGAAAGCGGTCCGCAGGAGCCCAGACAGGAAGAGGAGTTTGTTGGCTAACAGTGTGGAAGGGTTGACAGCCCAGACCTCCAGAAGGACAGGAGCTCAAGTACAAGGACTCGCGTGGCCCCGTCTTTCCAACTCCATCCCCGGCTTCTCTCTGACCGTTATTTTCTCCTGCAAGCCCACGGTGACATGAGGGGTTAGATTTCTAGTATGTTTTAATATCCGATAGGCGTCATGTCCCCACGTCACTCTTTCTGAATTTTCCTGGCTGTTCTCATGTTAAAACGTCCTCTTGGCATTTTTTATTGGATCATATTAAATTGGTAGATCAAATTAGGTAGAATTGCCCCCTCTATGATTTGAATATTCTTAGCTGAGAGCTTGGCCAACCTTTTCAGTTATTCAACTCTTTTTAAAAAATTCTCAATACACATTATGTCTTCTAACTAGGAATGCTGGTTTATATCAGAGGTGTTGTTTCTGGATGTACTGGTGATTTTGTACCCAGATACCCTACGATTTCTGTTTTGAAGTTTGAGTAATTTTTTAATAGATTTTTTTTTTTGCATTTTCCAGATCAGGTATAATATCATCTATAAGTAATGTTAAGTTTACCTTATATACATAGTTTATGTTGTGAATATAGTGTGTAATTGCAATGTCTAATACCTTCAGAACATGTTAAGAACCGTGGATTGTGATGTGGGATGATCATGTGTTATTTCTTGTTTGAACTAGACATGTATGCTGCATATATGAATAGATTTCCTAATATTGGACCGTTCTTATATTCCTGAATTAAATCCTGCTTGGCCGTGGCATAGCCTTTTAATGGATTGCTGGATTCTTTTTAATACTATATTTAAGATTTTTATGTTCATACCCAGGAGTGACATTTGCCTGTAATTTTCTGTGTGTGTGTATGTGTTCTGCTTTTGGTGTCGATGTTATACCTCCTTGTTAGAAAGAATTTGCAAGTTTCTTAGGCTCTAAAAGTATGCATGTAACACTGTATTTCTTGAAGATTTGATAGACTTGTCGACTCAGAAGCATCTCGGCCTCCTGCTTCGAAAGTACTCCTGGACAGTGTTCCTTACTGTCATACAGGCCCATTGTTTTTAATGGCTGCACACTGTTTTCCTGAGGGCGTTACCATAGCTTGTTTACCCTATGTGGTTTGATGGTCTAGAAGAGGATTGGGGTGGGTTTCAAGACGTGCCTCCTAAAGTCCAATTCGTGATTACTCCAAAGGGCTGGTTAATGGAAAATGCTTCCATTATTCATAGTAACAGTAGCAGTCTTCGGTCACTAAGTCTTACTAAGTGCCAGGTGCTGTACTGAGCACCTTGTGGGATCTCATTGGTCTCCATGGCAACTGCGGGAGGGCGTTGCGGAACTCCCGATTTTATTGATAAGGACACAAAAGAAAGTCTGAGAGGTTAAGTAACTTACTCAAGTGGGCAACATTCACGAACGGGAATCAAATCTGCCCCTAAACTCTAGTGTGACAGGCTTGTGCCAGCCCCAGATCGGGATTGCATTATTACGGAAAGCCTTAGAAGATGGAAAGTTCCCTTCCTGTTCAGTATTCGTTTCAAGAATCACCTCTGTGGGACATAATTTCATTTTGTTAAACTGCAGCTCTTCTGGGCAGTGGAGCCTGCACGCTCAGTGCCTCCGATGGATGTCCTTCTGGGGATTGTAGGAAGACCTGAGGCTACGTCCGAGCTCGGAATGGCCGCTGGGAACCCACCTGTGGAGCAGGGTCAGGGTTTCAGGGCGTGGACAGGGCTGTTCCTGGGGCTCAGGCGTGTAGCGGGAAGGTTTGGAAGAAGCCTGAGTTTATTTCCAGCTGTCCCCCAGGCAGCCTGAGGGTCCTGTCAGCCTCGTGTATAAGTGGCCAGAGGACTCCTGTCCTGCACGTGCCCACGTGTGGGGCCTTGGAGAGGACGTGGGGCTGGGTTTGCGCCCCAGGTGCCAGCGAGCCACTGGATCCCCGAGCTTCAGTTCCCTTATCTTTAAACCGAAACTGAGGTTTTAAGTTAAACTGCGAGTATCCCCGCTCACCAAGTTACCATGAGGAGCTGAAGAGGTGACACGTGGAAGGGCTTTGTAAACGCTGAGTGCAGGGCTACGGGGAGCTGTCATCACTGCTCGTCGCTCCGTAACCAGTACAGGCACAGCGCAGCGCGTGTCGTGGGGCCTTGCTTCATTGCGCTGCACAGATGTTGCATTTCTTTTTTACAAATTGAAGGCAAGACCCTCCACCAGCAAAAACAGTAGGACTCGCTTTTTGCAGTGGTTTGGAACCAAACCCGCAGTATCTCCCAGGCATGCCTGTGCTGTTGAGCCGTTGGCACTGCTCTGTCACCCACTCAGTGTCATGCAGAAGGAGACGGAATGTGTGGCAACAGCGTCCCAGAGCCCGGACCTGGGGGGAGGGAGGCCTGACTGCCCGTCCTCATAGAGTCTGAGCCCTCTGTGCGTCCCCGCAGCCGCTAGTCTAACGGGTCTTCCAGTTCTGAAGTTTGAGGACAGTGGCCTCCGGAAGCAGGTCACTTCCCCGAGGCAGGGGTGGCAGCTGGATCCCCGCAGCCTCATTGGAACTGGCACATGTCAGGTTTTCAATCCAGTCCATCCTCATTCCTGGATTCTGTATTGGCAAATTCACGTACTTGCTCAAATTTACGTGTAACCCCCAAATCAGTCCTTGTGGCACTTTTAGTGGTTAATTGCAGACATGCGGATGAGTGAAAAATCTGAGTCACCCAAGGTGCAGGTTTCCAGCTGAGGTGGCACAAGGGTGACACTCTGCTTCCATGTTTCAAGTGTCTGTAACGAGTGTCTTTCGCGTCTGCTTAGTGCCAGGTGTTTTGCATTTCTGCGCTTTGTGTCAGTGACTTTGCTGTTTCAGGTGGCCCCGCGCGTCCGTCGTGCTGAGGGGCTGTGTAGGCCCAGGCAGGTGATGGGCCTGATGGAGAAAACAGGCACTGGATGAGCTTCACTGAAGCACGAGGTGCAGTGCTGGTGGCCTGCAGTTCGTTGTTAACGAGCCAACGATGTATTAAGGTGTCTTTAAACAGAAACACATCCAAAACAAGCTTATAGATTGATTGGTAGACAAAAATACTGTGGCCAGAGGCTTGAAGGAACCTCGCCCTGTATTTCCCCTAGGAGCACTGGTTTGGGATTTGCTAATTAATTCGGTGTCTGTGGCTACTTTACAGAACAGAACTAGGAGGAATGACAAGGTGGGGAATCATTCCTGCTTGACCCCCGCCCAGCAGGGAAGGCCCACCCTCAGGCACAGCGCTGTCCGTGGTGCTACCCATGTGATCGCTCAGCGGCAGGGGACTGCGTCTCTCCCCCGAATGTGTGCACTGGATTCAGGGGGTGGGAAAGCCTGCACCCCTGGAAGCCAGATGTCAGGCAGACGGGGACAGAGAGAGTTCTGGTGGTCAGGGGACTCTGTTGCAGTGGCAGCTCCCAGGGTTTCTCACCCAGGGGATTTCTTGCTGGGCAGGCCGTGGGAACGGATGCCAGGAGGAGGGTTTTGCCTGTGGGAGATTGCTCAAAGGTCCTGTTACCGCTCGTGTGTTTATTCACACGCAGTTCAGTGCCACGTGGTCCAGGGACACTGGAAGGTTTGGGATCCAGTGACCTCATCAGATCAAGCCACACTGATGACAGAGACATGCAAAGGAGCTGTGCAGAGGGTCCCAGTGAAGCCACAGGTGGAAGGGACTTTCCAGCTTACAAAGGTTTTCCTGTTGGCTGGACTCTGCCCCGGTCCTCATCACGGATGGTGAAAGGCGGTCGGTGAGACCCATCTGACAGGTGGGGTCACTGAGATTCAGAGAGGCTCAGTGAATTGACCACCTGGCTGGCTGGGGAGGAGTAGAGTCAGGACCAGCCTCAGGCGTGTTTCACTGCAAATCCTAACACTGCTGTGCCTCCGGGAGTCAGAATCCCCTCGGTCTTGACCCTTCCTAGCTTTTGGACTTGGACTTTGAGGTCTCCCTCCCTCCTAACCTCCCTGTGGAGACGGGGATTCCCTTCTCCCCACACTTCTCCCCGCTTTCTCTGTCTTTCTTTGATGAGCCTTATGACATTCATCAAAACTCATACATTCGTGGGAAAAGGTAGTATAATCTTACTATTAAAAATAGCTAAAAGTAAATAAAGAAGAAAGAAAAAATATTCCCTGTTAGGTGTAGCAACTCCTATCATTCTGGTGTATTTATTTTGAGTGTTTCCAAGGCTTGACGTACTTGGACTCTGTGTCCCCAGCTTGAGGTCCTGGTTCATTATATTACACACATTATATTACACACATTTCCATGTAGCTCCTTCTCTTCATAGGCATTCCCTGAAAAGATTGATGATTTGGTTCATACATGTAGCGTAACGTACCTCGATTAAATGTCAGTAATTACAGAGTGTTATTTTTCTCCTTCCTTATTATGATTATTGCTATACTACGTGCTGTCATTAATAACATAGGAAACACCTTTGTGCATAGGCTTTATGTCTGTATTTTTATTTCTCTTCCAGAAGACAAATTCATAAAAATGGGAAAATGCTCATTGGTTTTTCACAAAGAATATAATGATTTTTGTTCTCTAGCAATATACAAGAGTTCCCAGCTCAGTGCACCTTGCCAGCTTCATAACTTTTATCAAGTTTCTTGGAGTATAATTCATGGAAAATAAGCTGCACCCATGTAAAGTGAACAATCTGATGAGTTTTGATGGCTGTATGCACCCATAAAACCACCACCACAATCAGGAAACAATGTTTTGGGGCAGCCACCAGTCGGCCTTTTGTCACCGTAGTTATGCCTCTTCTGAAATGTCATTTGAATATGATCATACAGTGTATAGGCTTATGTCTGACCTCTCTCGCTCAGCATGACGATTTTGAGATTTACCCATAATGCTGTGTGGATCAGTGGTTTGTTTTTATTGCCAGTTTTCATTGCGCATTGAATGGCTGTTATCACGTTTCGTGTGTTCATTCTCTTGGTTTCCAATTTGGAGCTAATATGAATAAAGCTTCAATGAACATTTTTGCCTGAGTGTTTGTGCAGACACATGCTTCATTTCTCTTGGGTAAGTACCTTCTCTGAGGAGTGGCTGAATTGCTGGTGAATATATGTTTGCCTTATAAGAATCTGCCAGTTTTCCTAAGTGGTATTTTCTTAAATACAAAATTTTTCCCTCTTAAAATGACAACTTGTTCTTTTAATAAGAAATGTTGATTACCTGGGAAATCAGACTTTTCCCACGTTTTGGCTCACCGGTTATGTTTCCCTTTTAATCTGCTACCTGGTTTGGTATTTGTACCCGTTTGTCTCGCGGGGTCTCATGCATTTTTGTCGTAACTTGCTATGATGTGGACTCTGTTACCGATGTCATGCATTGGTTGTGATTTCCCTCCCGGGTTTGTGTTCCTTTTCAGTTACGCTTCTCTTGGGCACGAGTCGGGCTCTGAATTTTCAGGAGAGCAGTTCTTGACCTTTGTGATGTCTCTTCTTCCTTTTAAACTTTGAGTGTCCTGGGTGTGGAGATGGTCTCTGTCGTTTGTCCCATCAGTGTCTCTTGGTGGGACACCCACAGCCCCTTGCAGCAATGTTCTGGCAGGTTTCTGTCTTAAATGCCTGTTCCCCCCTCATGGTAGGGCCTGTGCCATGAGTTAGAATGCACGTGTGGGACCTCCCCTGGGGTCACGGGGAGGGAGCTGGGGCTGGGTGTCCAGGGACCTGGCCAGTCCTTGTCAGGCTACGGAACTGCCTGTAAGGATGAGGTAGGGTCCGGCAGCCGCTGGCCCTTGGTTTCCTGTCTCCAGCTGTAGGGATTTTGGTCGGGTCCTTCGTGCGCCGAAGTGCGAGCACTTGGTCAGAGGTAAAGTTTCTTCTGGGGGAGAGAGAAAGAAACCAGTAACCATTTACTATTCGGAGTTTATAAGAAGTGGCTCTGTAGCGTATCATGAAATTCCCTTGGATCTGTCTACAACAGGAGGAAACCAGCTCTTTGATCCTGCTGTGCCAGACAAGGGGTCTTCGAGCCCATAGTCTCCGTCAGTCCACATTCACCACAAGGAACCTGGGGATCAGAGAGGCCAGGCTGCTTGCCCTGTCACAGAGCAGGTGGCCAAGCTGAAGCAGAAACCCAGGTCTTTGCCCCCAGAGGCTGGGGGCTTTTTTTCCTTGTGTGGGAAACATTATGATAAAGACTTATTTATTGTAAAGAAATATGATTTGTTGTAAAGAGCAAAGCCCCCATGAATATCAAGCAATAGTAAAACTGGCGTGCTGAGAGGCCTGGCAGCGAGCGCAGGGGTGAGGGGAGCTGAGAGGGCCCGCAGCGCAGGGGTGAGGGGGCTGAGAGGCTCTGCAGCACAGAGATGAGGGGGGCTCTGCGTGTCTTCCCTGCTTTCTACCTGCAGCTGAGACTGGTTGGCAAAGGGACGGCTGTTCCTTTAAGTGGGATTCTCCGTGAGGATTGCCGCAGCCTAGCGTGGAGGTGGGGGGTGTTGGCTGCGGGTGGTGCCTGCCTGGCGATCCCACCTCCAAGCCCTGCCCGCTCCAGCCCTCCAGCCCGCACAGCCCTGTGACGTTCCCTCTCATTAGGTCTTTCCCTTTCACCAAAGCTGCTGATTCATCCTCAGCAGGAGTCGGCTGGGCTGTGGGGCTGGGCGCTGGGACTCTCAGGCTGCCGCTGGGTGGGGAGCTGGGCCTCCTGGGAGGGGCCCGTGATCCTCTCTCTGCCCCGTGGTGGGGGCCTTGAGGGAGAAGAGGGCTCTGGGCAGCACAGAGCCCCGCATATTTCTGACCGGAAATGCAGGCTGGAGATGGGATGGGCATGCAAGGGGACAAGGCTTGGCCAAGGTCACATGGCGTGGGCCAGGTTGACCTGTCCTTTCTCACTCCTCTCTGGCCTCCCTCTGCAGGGTGCTTCAAGGATGACCGCATCGTCTTCTGGACCTGGATGTTCTCCACCTACTTCATGGAGAAATGGGCGCCGCGGCAGGATGACATGCTTTTCTATGTGCGCCGGAAGCTGGCGTTCGCGGGCAGTGAGAGCAGCGCTGACGGGAGAAAGGTGAGTGACTGCCCTGGTCCAGCCAAGCATCCCTATGGTGTCTGCTCTTGGTGACACCTTCCTTGCATCCCCATGTGTGTCAAAAGGGGGGAAATAGGTTTATTAAGCACCTACTAGCAGCCCGGAACCGCGTGGAGATGGTCACACGTGCTGGCGGATGGTGGGGTGTGCTGGCCGTGTGTGTACATTGTCGTTAACCTTCACCATGACCCTGAAAGGCAGTGACTGCTGTCACTATTGTACCTTTGAGGAAACTGAAGGCTAGGTGATTGGGCCGGCATCTCATAATTAGTAAATAAGTGGCAGGGCAAAGCTTTGGCCCCGAGTCCAGGGCCCTCCCATGGGCAGGGCGACGTGGCTTGGTGATGAAGGTGATGCTGGCCAGTCACTGACCCCCGACCACGGACCAGACAGAGCGCTGCGCTCTCTACTTCTCCATCTCGCTGTGTCCTCCCCGCAACTCAACAGGGCAGATGGAATTATCCCCTTTTTATAGATGAGGAAACTGAGCACTCAGAGGTGGAGTGGCTCCTCTAAGGTGTCAACCACTAAATTTAAGTGTGTAGAAGGATTCATGAGACAAACTTTGCATGTCTCCTCTGTTTTCCAGAAGCTTTCGTAGTTTATAAAGTGTTTAAGCAACCTGTGTGCCAAACATGGGAATGCATTGTTTTCCTTTTAATACAAACAATGGGAGGGCCACGGGGGCAGCTCTGGAACTTGCAATCTGCCGGGCTCCGAGTCCCATGCCCGGATCCCTGGGCTGCAGCTTCTTGGCTGTGGGGATACAGCAGGCGCCTGAGCTTTCCCTGCCTGTGGCGGCTCTCTGAGCCTGACACGTGCAGAATAGGTTTTCTGCAAACGGACCGGCCTGCTGCGAAGGAGACACGTGACTTCCCTGCCATGCTGGCCTCCTGCGTGCCGGTGGCCATACTGCTGATCTGGCTGGGCTGTGTGACATGAGGAAGACCCAGGGGTGTGCCTGGGTCCCCTGTGGTCATCTGGTATCTGCAGCAGCCGACTGGGTGACTGTGTTGTCACTGGGACCAGTGGGCCATCACCGTGAGCCCGCACTGTGCGATAAATATCTGAGCAGAGGAGTGGGAGTGGTCAGCAGTGGGTGAGAAGAGTCTGAAAGGAAGGGGAAACTGCTCCCCAGCAGCGGGCATGATGGCCCACGGGGGGCCGGACATGTGCAGAGTTCCCATGCATTCAGGTGGTCGCTTGTGGTTCTGCGTGGCTGCCATATAGAAAGGTGTAGAAAGGTGGGGACACAGGAAGCAAAGTGGGTGGCACCAAATCAGGGTGGGTGCCAAAGTCACGCCCAGGGTTTGGGTGTTGTCTCCAAAACCCTGGGAGACCTCTGGATCCGGTAAACTGAGGAAGGGATGTGGTCAGAGTTCCATTTAGCAAGCTCCCGTGCTGTGGGTGGGGGGACTGGGGCAGGTTAGGGCGAAGCCAGGAGGCTGCTCAGGAGGCCGCTGCTGGTGGTTTGGACCAAGGAGAGGGCAGGAGACCCGGGAGGGGCAGGGGACTGGGGAGAGGGCAGGTAGCACCAAGGAAAGGGGCTTACCCAGCAGGGCTTCGGGTGATGGAGCGGGGGTGGGGGGTGGGGGGGCAGAGGGAAGACTCGGCCTGACAGCCAGGTCTCTGAGTTGGGCCCAGGGTCACCATGGTGCCGGTCATAGCAGGGGACCCAGAGGAGGGGAGATGAGTGTTGGATGGGTTGCCTGTGAGACGTCCAGATAGCGATGTCTTCCAGGCAGTGGATTGCCTGTCGAAAGGTCAGCAGGGGTCAGGGGCAGAGGTGGAGATTTGGGACCCTTAGCACGGAGCCCCAGGAGCGCATGGGAAGCGGAGGAATGCCAGTAGAAGGAGCCTAGGACAGGACCCTGAGCTGGGCTGACACTGGAAGGCGCAGTGGGAGACCATGAGCGACTGGCTGCGGGGGTGGGGGCAGAGGCTCACCCCTCTGACTTGCAAGAGTTTAAATTGTAGACAAGTTTGTTTGCAGTATCTCAGTCTTTTCCCAAAGGCAGTCTGTGTGAGCAGAGGCTCCAATAATAACGGGGTGTATCTGAGATGCTCTCAGTTGCCCCTGGGATTCAGGCCCAGGAGAGGCCCCAGCTCTGGTCAGGACCGGTTTTCTTAGCCCAGCTCGACCTAGAATTCTCCAGGAGGGCAGGCGGTACACAGGAGAGGTCAGGTCTGCGTCTCCCCAGAGAGGCCAGGTGGGGAGGTGAAAGGAGTGGGCAGATACCGCTCTTACCTGGGGCAAGAGAGGTCCCTTGGGTCCAGTACTGAGGAATTTGGAGCAGAAGGGTGTGGGGCCGTGTGCAAACTCTCCTGAGAACTGGGGGGTGTTGAGGTCAGTGAAGGGGCATGAGTCCGTGGGAACATGTGGCAATCCAGCTGTTGATGTGCTAGAATGTTCCACTGAACACCCACAGTGAGCTAGCTCCGTGCAGATGCCCCTCTCCCAGCACTGGGAGCATAGAAATGACCCTGACCTGGCCCCAGGCTGTTAGGTCAGACACGAGCATAGCCAGTGACACACAACTCAGTTGGTGCTGTGATGGTGGGAAGAATGGGGGGCAGGTGGGGGGCCACAAAGAGGAGGAGTGACGTGGCTGGAGTGTTGTCAGACAGAGAGGGGCCAACAGTGGTATGACGACGTTCTGTGTGGAGGGACCGGCACGTGTGGAGCAGGAGGCGGTGCCAGGTACACGCATGACCGTGCCTGCCCAGGTGGGCGGCGTGCTGTCTGTCTGCAGAGCTTGGAGGACAGGGGGTGGGCCGTGATGCCAGGAGACCCCATGGGCCTTGGGGGTGCCCAGAGGGGAAGTGGGGAAATCCAATGGCAGCTTCCCAGGCAGCTTCCTGCCCCCCACAACTCAAAAGAACAGAAAAAAAGGAAAGCGCTTGGCAGGCGCAGTGTGGGCCCTCTGCAGCGCCTGCGCCTGCGCACTGCGGGTCCTCTGCGGCAAGCCCGGGCTGCTTCCCACCCGCTTCCCATCCTGCAGCCAGCCAAGCTGGTACCCAGTCGCCATAGCAACCCGCCGGCTTCCTGCGCTAGCTGGCGGGGGCTGCGGGGGAGGGTGGATGAGTAGACTGGCCTCCTGTTGGTGGGGTGGGGAGCAGCAGTGTGGGGGGGACAGGATGCTGGCATCCCACCTCCCTGCTGCAGGGCCCCAGGGACGACCTGAGGCTCAGCTCTGGATTTACTGTGGTGTGACTAGCCGGAGATTGAGGGACAAGGCTGGAATCACGTCTGTGTTAACGGCTGCCCAGCGCAGTGGTCAGGGAGAAGCGTGCCACATGCCACAGGGGGGCTGGCTCAGCCCTGCCCTGTGCCTGGCAGCTGGCTGAGTCGGAGCCCCAGGTGGAGGTGGAGGTGTACCGGCGGGACTCCAAGAAGCTGCCAGGCCTCGGAGACCCGGACATTGACTGGGAGGAGAGCGTCTGCCTGAACCTCATCCTGCAGAAGGTACCGGGTGCGGTGGGGGCAGGGCGCCAGGGGCGGGCTGACGGAAGGCCCCGAGGGACACCCTGTCCTGTGCTCTCTTCCAGCTGGACTACATGGTGACGTGTGCCGTGTGCACACGTACTGATGCGGGGGACATCCACATCCATAAGAAGAAATCCCAGGTGAGCCATGGGGCTCAGAGCCCCCAGGCCTCCCGCCTGCCAGCTCGGCCCAGAAATGGCCGCCCTCTGGCTGCACAGTGTTTGTCTTGAGGAAACAAGTGCCGCGCTCACCTCCCTGCCCCCGAGGTGAGGGTCTGACTCTGGAAATGCATTCAGCTCCCGGGGTCCTGTGCCCCGTGCACAGAGCACAGAACCAGGCCATCCCCAAGCAGCTCATTCTAGCGGTTCCTTCTGGCTTTGGCCTGACTCTGAGCAACGTGAGCGCTGTGACCTGCTCCTTGGACAACACGTTCCACTCAGCTGAGTGGCTCTGGGACAGGGTACAGGGTAGGGGCCTCACTCCGTCCTTAAATCTCCTCTCTTTCAGCAAGTGTTTGCGTCCCCCAGTAAACACCCCATGGACAGCAAAGGGGAGGAGTCCAAGATCAGCTACCCCAATATCTTCTTCATGATTGACAGCTTCGAGGAGGTGAGCGCGTCCCCTTCAGGTCCCTTCCTCAGGGAATGCCAGAAGCTTCTCTCCCTCAGGCCTCACACCCTTGCAGATAGGTGGGAGTTGGCTGGGAGCAGGGTTGGTCTGGACCCCCACCACCGTGGCTCCCACTCTTCCTGCTGTTGAACGTGGAGCCAGCGCGCTCTCCTAGCTCTGAGCCTTAGTTTCCTCATCTGTAAAATGAGCGGCGTGACCATCTGTCCTACTTACCTGTCAGGGTCGGGGATCAGACGGGCATGGGAATGGAGAATGCATCGTAAACTCCTACAAAAAGTGCTGCCCGGCCAGGAGGAGTCATCATTATTGCCATTACACTCTCATAAGCGCCTCCATGAAGCGCCAGCGAAGGTTCCTAGCACGCCAGAGGGGTGGGGCTTGCAGGTTACCTGGGCCACGCCTTTGTTTTAAGGTTGGGAAAATGGGCCCGAGGCAGAGGTGACTCACCTCAGGAAACCCAGGGTGCTGGGAAGAAGCCGGCCTCATCCCGCTCCCCTCTGTTAGGCCCCGGTGGTAGTGCTGGCACTCGTCCAGAGGGGTCAGGCCTGGGGACCTTGCGAGGAAAGGAGCGTGGTTTCCAGGGTCTCCCGGATTTGATGGTATCTCGAAGTACCTTAGGCTCAGGGGGCTAGGTGCCCCTTCCAGGCTTGTTCATGGCAGAGCAGAGACAACCTGTGTGACCGCGAAGCTCAGTCTGTACGCCAGCCCCGGGGAGCAGTGACTCGGGCAGGTGGTCACTCTGTCAGCACCCCTGGGCCTGTACCTGCACACAAGCCGTGAAGCTAAGGGTAGGGGTGGGGTGGGCAGGGCTGGGCGCCCACAGCCAGCGTGCAGGAGACCTTAGAATGTGGGCCGGATGGTCCTTGTAAACTGCCTAACTCCTTAGCATGAGGAAGTGTGAGGGGCAACCCTCCTAATGGCCAGCCGGGGGGTACGTCCTCTTCCGGTCCCAGAGGCTCTGTCATCAACCCCCCATGTTAGACACCACCTCTGACCCGGAGTTAGACTGTTCTTGTGCTGGGCTCAGCAGAGGGTGGATGAGTTGGGGGGCCTTGGGCAGATATCTTACATCTCGGGCTCAGTGTTGTCACCTGCGAAATGGACATTTTCTGAGCAGCCCTCTCAGGCAGCCCTGGGCATATGGGGGTAGGATGGATGTGGGCTGGGCTGGGCTGTGGTTGGGTGGTGGGCAGCTCACAGGTGATGTCCCCATCTCCACCTGTGCTCATCCAGGTGTTCGGCGACATGACCGTGGGGGAAGGAGAGATGGTCTGTGTGGAGCTGGTGGCCAGTGACAAAACCAACACGTTCCAAGGGGTCATCTTTCAGGGCTCGATCCGCTACGAGGCACTCAAGAAGGTGTATGACAACCGAGTGCGTACAAGGGAGGGCCCTCCACTGCCCCCTGTCTTGTCTGTCCCTGCCCAGCGCTGTGCTGTATCTGCCTTCTCAGCACCACAAGCCAGCCCCGGACGTGGTTTGGGGGCTGCTTAGTGTTGCATGGTCCATGGCTCGGCTCAGCCCACTCGGGCCCCCCAGCCCCCCTCATGAGAACACTCCCGGGACCCCGACTGACTGACCTGAGGGGAGAGGAACAGGTGGACAGCCGCTCTCCTGAGCCAGGCTCCATCCCGGGCTCGCCTCCCTCAGAACCTGGGACAGGAGGAATGGGGGGTGGTCTCGGGGCCCGCGGGGTGGGGCCTCTTTCCCAGCCTGGCCCTGGGCCTGCTGTGGGCATGGGTCATAGTGAGGGGAACAGGGGAACGTCAGCCGGGGACCCCAAGCGTTCCAGCACTGCCCTGCCTGCTGGGTGAGGGAGTGGGCAGCCCTCAGGAACTGCTGTTTGAGGGGTGGTTGTCCTGGCTGCTCGTGTCCCCATGGAGAGGTCATACCCACCAGCCTGGCTGAGGCTATCTCCCAACTTCCCGCAGGTGAGCGTGGCCGCCCGCATGGCACAGAAGATGTCGTTTGGCTTCTACAAGTTCAACAACATGGAGTTTGTGCGCATGAAGGGGCCACAGGGCAAGGGCCATGCCGAGATGGCGGTCAGCCGTGTGTCCACTGGTGACACGTCCCCCTGTGGGACTGAAGAGGACTCCAGCCCCGCGTCACCCACACAGGAGCAGGTAAGGGCTGCACAGCTCGGGAGGGGCCTCCTGTCCCCCGACTGCTTCCCTCCATCTCCCTGGTCCTTACAGCCCCCAGTGAGGTAGGTGTCGTCAGCCCATCTCTCAGGTGGGGAGGCCGAAGTTCAGAGAGGGCAGATCACTTGCCCAGGGTCACACAGCAGGTTAGTGCCTGGGCCAGAGCTCTTTCTGCTTCCCTGAGCTGCCACTGCAGCCATGCTGAGCCTACTATGTCCTGGTGGCCTGCCTCGGGACCCCCTTGGCTCTCGTGGGCCGTGACAGGCCTCCCCTGGTGAGTGAGATGGGTCGATGGTGATCTGGCCTCCCCGCCTGCTCTGTGAGGATCAGCCCCAGCTCGCTCTTTGCCCTGCCCACGTGGTTACCAGGTGTTGTGTGGTGCGCGTCTGCGCTATTGGGAGTGCCCCCAGCGGCTCATGGGTGGGTGTGAGCATTCCTGGGAACCTGTCTCCTGTGACAGCACTGAGCCTTGGAGCCCTGCTCTTTCTAGGCCACCATCCTTCCCTAGGGGTGGGAACCAAAGTCAGAGGTCAGTGGCCCCTTTATTCCCAGAGCTTCCAGTGGGGCCCAGGCAGGAGAAAGTCTCCAGCCCGGGCTGCTTTGCCCCGCTTGGGTTTTCTAGAGGGGGCTGCTCAGAGCCGGGGGTCTTGGAAGAGGACAAGTAAGTTAGTGCACCGTGATAGGAAGGCAGGCTTGCTCAGCACATGTGCAGGAGAAGGGTTCAGGGCGAGACACCGTGGGCAGAACCAGGAACTGCTGCTTATGTGACCTGGGACAAGTCTCTTTTCCTCTCTGAGCCTCAGTTTGCTCATCCAGAAATGGGGTGAAAACACCTGCTCCCTTCAGTGCTGGGAGGCTCAAAGGGGCCGCTGCATCTCAGGCCCCAGCGTGGGATGCGGCCCTTAGGAGTGTTGCCCAAGGAGCAGCGCTGTAGAGACTGTTTGGCCGGTGACCTACTTGGGAAGTGACTTCAGAATGTAAATGATGCCTTAGGGCTATTGGAAGGGATGAGGAAGAGTATTTACCATACTTTGAATTCTGTAAAATGATATTAACTGTGCATGTCTCCATGTAGCCAGAGGGCGGTTTTCTTTCTCTTCTTTATACCTTTTGTTGTTGTTGTTGTTGTTGTGTAACTTCTGCAATGAATATGTTTTATAAGCAGAACAAAAACAAGAAATGCTATTTTTTGCCAAGATGGGTGAGAATTCCAGGCAGGGGCCCCTCTTATCATTGAAATGGAGGTTGTTTATATTTCTGAGCTCATGTCTGAGATAAGGGGCCTAATTCTTCTCTCTGATCCTAAATTGTCCACTGAGACTCTGACATAATGTATATGAGAAATCCTCGTGAAGTTATAGGCCGGTCTCTGGGCTGGATAAACCTAAGTGCCCATTCCAGCCAGTTGTTTGCTGAATGATTACAGATTCATTACTAGACTTACGTGAGCCTTGATTTTCCCATCTATCAAATGGGAGTGACAATCTCACTCTCCCAGGTGGCTGTGGTAGGTGAAGGAGCTGGTGCCTGGGCCATAGCAACAGGGAGGCCCTAGAGTCAAGGGGAGGGACTTGTCAGGGCCGTGCAGCTGTCAGTGGCAGGGCCTGACATGGGGACTGCTCAGGCCCCTGCCACCTCTGTGCTCACTGTCACTTGTCCCCCTTTTCCAAGAGGTCATTTGTAACCAGTGCATGACAAATGCAGATTCTGTGTGTATTGTGGTTTCTGGTGTTTGTTTTTTATCTTTTAAAAATCTTCCCTGACTTGTGGGAGGACCATCTGGAGCCAGCGGCCGCCGGGACTTTGGTGGATGTCGGAGCCGTGACGAGGAGGCTGATGGGCTCCCGAAGTCTTGGTCCCAGCTCATCTTGTTCCTCAGATTCTTGTTTGCATGGGGAGGAGGGAGGAGATGGGCCAAGTTCCCTCTGCCTGGAACGCCCTTCCCCCCCTTCTTCACCTGGCGAACTCCTACTCGTCCTTCAAGACCCAGCTTGAGCGGCATCTCCTCCAGGAAGCCTTCCCTGATTTCCCAGGCTGTCAGTCCGTTTTGCCTCTGTGCTCCCTGTATTCTGTCCTTCGCCTCTTCTGTCTCAGCAACAACATGCCATCTGTGGTTGTCACTTTCCGAGTGTGTTGCCCCCAGCAGACTGTGAGCTCCTTGAGGGCAGGGACCAGTGTCATGTGCCTGTCTGTCCTCAATGCTGTGCCCGCCTGGCCCTGCGTGGGTGTGGAGAATGTTTGGTGAACTGAACAGTGTTGTTAGAAGAGAGGAGAGGAGGGGAGGGAAACATAGACTACTTAACCATAGCCTGTCTATGAAAGAATGCTGGGCGGGAGAGGGATGGGGCCATAGTAGCCAAGAGTGGAAATGGGGGTGAAGAGCACAACTTTAGGTGGGAGACGTCGGTTGCAGTCTCAGTGTCGCCACCATCCTGCTGGGGACCTTGGACAAGTCAAGGTCCCTGCCCGCCTTCATTTCCTCGTTTGTCCCGTGGGGCGGGTACTGGCTCCCGGCCGGTGGATTGGTTGGGAAGGTTCCATGGGTTCATGTGCTGGGGAAGGTGCCTGAGCAGTGTCAGCAGCCAGTCTTCCTTTGCACTTAAGTAATCCCCTAACAAGCGTGTGAGGCCCACGAGAGGGCAGAGCTGGCGGCCGGGCCGTACTGCTGGTCTCTGAGCTGAAACCCTCTGCCAGTGCCCACGGTGCCCCAGGATGGCTGGGCCACAGAAGGAAGGCGGGCGGGTGGGCGGGTCGGTGAGCACAGCCTGAGGCCCTCCAGCCCCGTGCTCCCTCCTGGAGCCCTGTGTCAGGTGTAATTGGAGTGCAGGAGACAAGTGGGCTCTGGGACCCCCGGCGGTAGGTGGGCTACTCTGGTCACTATGGCTCTTTGTTCCAGGTGACCTCCTTCAGCACCCCCCCAACCCCAGAGCGGAACAACCGGCCTACCTTCTTCTCCCCGTCCCTCAAAAGGAAGGTACCCCGGAACCGGATCGCCGAGATGAAGAAGTCTCATTCAGCGAACGACAGCGAAGAGTTCTTCCGGGAGGACGATGGTGGAGGTGACCCTGCCCCTCTGAGTCTGGAGGGCCCCCCCTCGGCCCTCCGGTCTCCTCTTAGGTCATTCATTCATTCATTCGTTCAGTCACTCACACTTAGCTAGTGGCTGCCAGTCCCCTCCAAGGTTGGGGACGGAGCTGTGAGCAGACAGACCCCTGCCTCAGGGCGTTCCCCTTCCCGTGGTCTGTGCAAGGACCTCTCGATGTCGGTGGTCTGACTGCCTACAGTGGGCGTGAGGAAGTGCTTGCTGAGGGGGATGGGCTCCGGTTCAGTCATGCGTTTTGTGACTTCAGGCTCTGCCAGTTCTACTCCTCACTGCTGTCTTGGGCCAGCTCGCCCTCGCTCTAGAACCTTCCGGGGGGGTGTCCCTCAGGGTCTCCCGAGGGCTCGCCTGCTGTCTGACTTCCCCGAGCCCAGGCCTATCTGCAGTCTCTCCCAGCAAACCCACGCCTTCTCGCTGCTCTCTGCGTGGTATTGTGGTATCGTCCCCACCATCAGTGAGCTTTGCACTGGAGGGGGGCGTCAGGCTCGTCTTAGGAGCTCTGGGAAGCCAGTGGAGGGTTTTAAGCCAGGGATTGACAAATCAGATTGGAAAGTTCAAATTCCCACTCAGCGGTCCATGCAGAGAACAGAGGGCAGGGCTGGCTGACAGAGGTGGGCGGTTCTGGTCAGTTCTGTGCTACTGAGGCCCGAGTGCCTCAGGCGCCATCATCCTTTGGACCGAGCTGGGCGCCTGGCACAGCCGGAACTCCATGCGTGTTTGCTGAACAGATGACGGGGAAAGGATTCGCTTACAGCACGGATGGCCCCGGACCATCCATGGGTCTGTGGCGTTGAATGTTCCTGCCCGCCAGGACCCAGCGGCAGAGGGCCTGCTGAGCCCTGGCTTTGACCTGCTCTTGTGTGAGCTCGGGCAGGTGCCTTCCCCAGCCCAGCTCGTTTCCAGATCCATAGAAAGTGCTGCTCACCACCCCGCCTGCCTCCCTGGGTGACCCATGAGACGGTGATGATAAGTCATCCCAGCCTCGGCCCATGTCCACATGGTAGCAGAGAAGTAACACAGGGCTGACATGCCAGACCCCGAGGAAGAGGGCTCAGGGAAAGCTCGGGTGGACGGGGTGCTGAGGGATGGCGGGGGCCGGATAGGCAGGAAGTGGGTGCAGGGTGTGGTAGGCCAGGGTGAGAAGCGCCAGGCAGGGTGGAGCTGGCCCGTGAAGGCGTCTCCTGGAGGGGGAGGTGTTCTCCCCGGGGCCCCGCAGCCTGGGCCCTGACCCGGCCGTCTCCCCTGCAGCCGATCTGCATAATGCCACCAACCTGCGCTCGCGGTCCCTGTCTGGCACGGGGCGCTCCCTGGTGGGGTCCTGGCTGAAGCTGAGCCGAGCCGACGGAAATTTCCTTCTCTATGCACACTTAACCTACGTCACTTTGCCGCTGCATCGGATCTTAACAGGTACAGTCGGTGGGTGTGGGAGCTAGTGCCACTGCTTGGGAGCCAGCCTGACTCCTGGGCCTGGGTTCCTGAGGCCAGTTCGTGGGAGTCCCAGCATTTTAAGTCAGGAGCCTGTCCGTGGCTTCGTGGGGGGTTCTTGGACTCCCCGTTCACACTTCACGTGGGGCCTCCGGGAAAGCTGCAGCCCCGAAGTGCTCCTTTGCGTAGCACTCTGGTGGCCTTCCTGTCCCCTCTGGAGTGTCTGCAGGCCTATGGGTGAGGTGAAGCTCAGGGGTCCGTCACCGAGCCCGCCTGCAGTGGCAGTGCCAGGCAGTGGCTCCCGAGTCAGGCCCGTCTCCGGGCGGAAAGGTGGGGAGGATAAGAGCACTGCAACAGCTGTGAGGCATGTGAATTAGGCAGCGTGGGCTTCCTGCGTAAGCGGAGCTGCTGTCACGGGAAATCCTTGTCCGTTCCCGCCTCCCACCCTAGACATCCTGGAAGTACGGCAGAAGCCCATCCTGATGACCTAGCCGTGTGCGGAGCCCGCACGGAGCCCCCCAGCCCTGCCTGGCCCTGGGAGTGCTGCCAAGTGCCTACCTGTCCACCGCCACCGGGGTCTTCTGTGACAACCCAGCGCTGGAGCCGAAGCCAGGCAGGGCCACTCGCCCCCCAGGGCCAGGGCCGACTCCAGGAACACCAGCCCAAACTGAAGTGCCTCTTCCTCCTCTCCTACTGGCTCTGCTCCGGCCCTGCGCCCGCCCACCCATCGGCCCATCTCCGGAGAGCCCGCTGCACCCGGAGAGGACCTGAGGCGCCCAGAGGCCGTGAGAAGAGGAGCAGCTGGCACCCAGTGTGTCCAGACCCAGCGATCCAACACGCACAGCAGGCGGAGCCCACCCCGCTGGGGCCCTCAGCGTGTCATGCTGTCCACCCTCCTTGAGGAAAATGGGTTCAGATTTTGTAGTGCTGTGCTGGTGAGCTTCAGCGCCCGGTCTGTCCTGACACGCGCGTTCTCCCCAGCTTACACTTGGTTCGAAATGGGTTACATGGGGAGGTGGGGAACGCAGCTGTTTGATGGTTTCGCCCTGGGCTGCGAACACCTCACCCCACACCCAGTTCTAGAAAGGCCTGGAGCTGAGCAGACAGGCCCTGATCCGGCCGGAATGGCCTTTGCTTCCAGCCAAAGAGCACCACCAACACACACACCTCCAATGTGGGGGCAGCCCGCTCTGTGCCTCGGCTGGCGTGACCTGTGGACTGAGGGCAGGGGAGAGGGCTTGGGAGCCAGACAGAAGAGTGGGATCTCCATCCTCGGGGGGCCAAGGCGGGGGACAGGCTGTTTCGTCTCTGCTTTCCTAGAGCTTCCTTCCTTTGCCTGAGTGCTGGTCCCATTTCTCAGACCAGTTCACTGGGGCAAAGGGGGATTGGCTTCCACGTGGCCGGTCTGGGCTGTGTGTGAGTGGCCATCCAGCCCCGGGCTTGCCTATGGCCTCGTTCCAGCCTGAAGGATTGCTACCTGTGATGACACGCGTTTTCAGAACCACGAGTCTTGTGAAGAGCAGAAACGTTTTTCCTCGCCCACTGGGAATTAGCTGTCTGCTGGGTCTCTGTTGCTATGATGCTCTGTTTGAAGTCCCCAGGAATATTTGAGGGGTTCCTGCTGTGTGTTTAGAAATCCTCTGGGGGGAGACAAGGAATCAGAGGGGCTTGCTCTCTGTTTTAATTCTGTGCTCCAAGGGTTTGCGCTGGGCTCCGGAACAGGATGGACTACTTGGGGCTTTCTCTAGATTTTGTATGCTGTTATTAAAAGCGAGCTATTGCATTTCATTCTGCCTCAGTTTGCCCACCTGTAAAATGGGGCTGATACCACCTACCTCACTGAAGTCCCCAGGGTTCCAGTACATGGCTGGGTCAGGGCGCCTCTATTCTGTATCGCTCCTGTCAGGTATCATCACCTCCCCCTCCCCCTGCCCTTCTAACCGTCCAGTCCAAGAAGACGTGTGAACATTCTTGAATTCTCTGACAGCACCCAGCTCGTGCTTGGCGGTTCCAAAGCAGCGTCCTAAGGCAGCAGAGTGAGGCCTCGCCCCTGAGTGCAGGAGTCGGGCCTCAGGGAGCAGTGAGTGTGGCCCAGTGTTCCAGGAGGCCACTGGAGTATTTTCCAGGGGAGGTGAGCTCAGCCTCCGAGGTTGTGTCCAAGGTGGCTAACAGACAGCCATTTCTTCAGGAATATTTTCTTCCCTGGGCTGAAGACTCTGAACTCGGTTCTTGGAAGAAGTACTGTCCTGATGTGGCTTTCATAGAAGGATGAGGTAGTTCACTTGTAGAAAGAGGTATAGTGGTGAAGAGCTCCAGAAGGTTCCTACTGGAGCCAGAAACCGGCCTGGCTCTGAGGCTCGGCCATGACTCCTGGGGGGGCCCTGGGCGAGTCAGGCTCCTCTGTAAACTGCAAGCCTACACTCTGCCTTGCGGGGTGTCAGTGGGCCAGTTGCAGTAACGTGAAAATGCATCACACGGAATTTTCGAGCTGACACCTCATTTGTGAAGCATGTGGACAGGTGCACACCGTGGTTTGACTGCCCTATATCCAACATTTAGGTAGCACCCACCAGCATAAGCAGGCGCCTACTAAACATTTAGGTGCCGCCATCCCCATCTTACAGACAAGGAAACAGCCAGAGAGGTTAGTGAACTGCAGTGAGGCAGGAGGCCCACCCAGGCGTCCGGCCCCAGTGGACACTGAGCCTTGAAAGTGCCGCCTGGCCTGTCTCTTTCGATCCTCCAAAGGGCACTTCTGGTACTGAATTTAAAACATGCTCAGAGATGCTTGGTAACTGGTCAGTAAGCTGATACTCTGAGGGTTATTTTTCTAAGTGACAAATGAGATCAGTAACAAAGTAATAGAGTAACAAGTGACAGGAGCAGACCCAGCGCCCCAACGTCCTGGTGGGTCCTGCTGATAGTATACTTTGACTTTCTGTAAGGACACCTTTAATTTAGGGGTCATGCCTGTCTCCTGTATGAGCAAAGCTCCATACATTTCTGAAATCGGAATTGGAGTTCCAGTTTTCCTGTGAAGAATCCCAGGTGTGACTTTTTAAGACATTAATTAGAAAATTATCTTTTTTGTTGTTGTTCCTTTTCAAGAAATGCCATGGTCCTGGAGTCCAGTAGGTAACATGGCGCCTCCATCTACGTCGTCTTCCAGCCCCTGAAAGTCAAGGAGCATTTAGTTTACACTCGGGTGTCATGCTGCAACTTCCACTTGCCCGTATGAACAGCCAAGGCTCCTTATTTCAAAAGCAGAATATTATTTGAAACGTAAGTATCAGAGACGTAGTCAGAGAGAAGAAAAGGAGGCAAACATACTCTCTAGCCCAGTCCACTTGGAGACGGTGGGTTTTCTGATGAGTCAAATCGACGCTAACATTCGGACTTTTCAGAAACTGAACAGATCCTCAGAAATCCCGTTTCTATGTGGAGTAAAGATAGGAAGGCCATAAAGGCATGTTCTTAATGTGATTGTTTTCCCCCCCAAAGAATCTGGCTAGAAACCAGGATCTATTTTTGCTTTTTTTAAATCACAGTTAGTAGATATTTGAAGAATGAAATAAAGTTTTGTTTTCCCGTTAAACGACATTCCAGGAGGCAATCCCTATGCAGTTGGTACAGTCTGATGACTAGTGTTTGAAAATTGTATGTGATGTTGTCGTAATATGATGGTTTTGAATCACTGGCCAAACTTTTTTAAAGCTTATATCTTACAAATCTGCCAACTTTTCAATGAGCCTTAGTAGGTTTCACTCATACATATATTCTGTTCAGTTTTCCAGTTTAGTTGGAATTTAGTTTTATATTCAGTTTCAGAAAACAAGTATTTTTTGGCATTACGTTGATTCTTCCTGTTCAGGCTTCCTCTCATCTTTGTACCAGAAACAGAATTACATCTCTTTTAAAAACTGCCCTAGTAGGACAGGCTCTGAGATACGAAAATGCAGGTGCTGGCTGATACCTGGCCCTTGAGCTTGAACGAAGCTGCCTTTCGAGGGTCAGCAGCTGGACTTCCAGGAAGCGCTGCTCTGTGGGTCAGAGTTCCCCGACCCTCTGGGGAGGAGCCTTGTGGGAGTCAAGGTGATGGGTGCTCGCTGGGGCTGCTTTTTCCCTTTTCACCGCCTGACTTGGCACAAGATCTTCACTGGACAAAAGTCCTCCCGCCCTCTCTGAGCCCCGGAAGCCCCGGTCACCACACACAGAAGCCAAATCACTCGAACACCGCGTGGCCTAGGGGCTGGGGTCAGCGTTCCATAGCAGGTAGAACCTCAGAGGTGGACGAAGCCGGACGCACGGAGAGTTTGTGTTTACGTTTTCTATTCCTCCCAAAGCAAGCAGGCGTTTTCCTGGTTGCGGTTCCAGTCCCTGGGCTCAGATCAAAAGCAGCAGCTGGAAGCACCCAGTCTTTCTCAGCTTTGTTGTCCTTTGGGTCCCCACTTCACAGGTCGGGCGATTTAGGTGTAATCTTTGATGGTTTCCAAGCAAATTCTGTGTGAGAATACCTACAGCTGCCAAGAAAACCTGTTGAGATTTTTCACTCCTTTGAGGCATACCTAAAGCGACTTCTCCCAAATCTGTGTTGGCAACAGCAGCACGATGGCAGACGTTGACTGTATTAGGAGCGAATGGTCAGTGGATTTCCCTGACCACTTACGGCAGCTTCTGCAGGAACCACCTCCCATATCCAGCAGAAACCATTTCTAAGCGGTATTCCTGGTTGGCTGTTAGCTGTGCTTCATGATTTTGCATTTCTATGGAAAGTTGATTTGCATGTTGACAATTACATTTCTGTGTCCTCCGCGTTTCCCTCTGACTGTACTTGGGTTTTTTTCTCTCTCTAATAGGGTATTTCAGATTAAATACAGATATTACAGCAATGTGATAACTTAGTGATTGAAACTTATTTTGCCCCCAAAGATTTCTTAAACTTGTTTTGGAGCTCTCACACAAGTACTTTTTTGAACTGTGGTTGGAGAGGGACAGAAAGCGCCGCGGGCCCTGGCAGTCCTGGGTCAGCGAGGGGGGTCGGTGCGCCGTGACTGTGGTTTGGTCAGATGATACGTTTGCAAAATCATGAGATGCGTTTCAGCTTTAGCTCTCAGCCCCCATTAATTAGTACATAGCCTTTCAGTTCTGCTGTGAACTTTCCCAAGCTTTTCCTGGGGAACCTCTGAACGAGCCCTCAGAAGTAGAAAGATGACTAGAATAACAAACAGGAGTCCTGCGTTCAAGTTTGGCGGGTTCCCAACAAGCTACCTGGTCTTCCGGAAGATGGGTTCTGGACCGTGGGCTGCAACCCGGCAGCTCTACAGTTCAAGTTGACGGTGAGCACGTTTCCACATTTTCGGGCTGACTCTAAGCCTATCAGCTTCCTCATGGATGGAAGCAGACGCGGTCACACCTCACACTATGGGCTTTTTCCTTTCCATGGTCAAATGAAATCTATGTCACAAAGTGAGGGATAGAAGTAAGGCCTAAGACACTGTAGAAAGATACAGAATAGAAATGAGTGATAGAGAAAAGGGGGGTGTGGGCACAGAGCCCCAGAGAGCAGTTTCCAGGGTGTCGGCCTCACGTGGAAAGGTGCTGGCTCCGGTAGTAGATGGCCGTCAGCTGTGACTAGCTGGCCATCAGCTGTAAGCAGTTAGCCATTAGGCACTAATATAACTGCTGTGGCTGAGCTAGCAGTTAGCAAGGGGGGTGGGTTGGCAGAGAAGCAGACGGCAGGTTGCAGATTATGTAGCTCCTGCTTCCTGTGTCTCCAACCCAGCCGCCAGTGAGAGTATAGTGGTCTGACTCCCCTGTCTATGGCTCCGTGGGTGTTCCTTTTTGGTTTCACCATATCCTGCGTTCTCGTGTGGGGAGCGGGAGCTGAGACCCCCCCATGCCACCCTGCGTGATGGGGTCTGAGAGGAACATATACACAAATCTAGGAAGTCAGGGACGTCATTCAAATGACACCTCTTGGAAACATTGCTTTAAACATCTGAGCCAGAATTTTCTGAACTGGCATCACCAAGGGCAGACTGCAGGAGACGGTGGTTATGAAGGAGGCAGTTCAGTAGGTTAAAAGGATGACTCCCTAATTAGGAGGCCCTTTTAAAATAGTCACTTGAAAAATACCTGGTATCGGGGAGAAAGCTCTCCCTGGAAGCGACCTCTCACCCCGTTCCTATCTCTCGCCTACTCTTGAAGGCTTCTATTTGTTTCAGCTTTTTTAACTCTGACCTCTGTGAACTCTTAGGAACTGCTGTCATGCCTCAGCTTAGAAGAAAATGACCGGAAGGGAAAACCTTTGGGAATTTTATATGGGAGAGGGGGAAATGTAAAATGGCTTAATCCATACGATCACACAGTTCACTGTATATATACATGTTGAATGTGTAAACGTGCTGTGCTTTGTGCTTGATTGTGAAAATGACAGAACAGCTGGAAAATTTGTATGAGGAAGGGAAACATTTGGGGGGATGATAGCGGATGTCTTTTTTTTTGCTTACAGCTTCATGTGGAATTCCCTCCTGACGTGGCCTCTACACAAGCCAACAGGTTTAACAAGACATTTCTTCCCGATGTGTGGATTAAGGGCCTTTCATCTTGGAATCTGATTTAATAAAACAATTAGATCGCTCAGTTTGAGATAACCATGGTTGTTAGTGAACTTTAATGATTATATTTTGAATAAACAGTTTTTGTTCAAACGACTTGAGCCCATTCCAGACACCATTGGCGCCGAGTCCTTTAACGGGCACACGTACCTTCACGCGGCTCGCGTGCACCTGGCCCCCTCCACAGGCTGCGTGGACACCTGTCAGTTGTTATCTGCACCCGCGCTGGGCCTTCTCAAACATAAAGTGGAATCACCAGCTACGGTGCCTTCCCAGGTGCGTGAGGTTGACGTGAATCGTGTACAGCGCCTTGTTCCTGGCGCCTGCCGTCCCCCCACCCGAAATGTGCGCAAAGGTATTTCATAGGTTATCTTTAAACAAAGGTCCTAAGGGGGGCAGACGTAGCCCAATGGTTCTCAAGTTTGAGCGTGTGTCAGTCACTTGTTAAAACCCCCAAAATATTCTGGAATTAGATAGTGGTGATGGTTGTGCAACTCTGAATGCACCGAAAACGACCGAATTGTACACTTTAAAAGGGTGAGTTTTATAGTATGTGAATTATATCTCAATAAAACACAACATGCAGGGCCCACCCCGCGGTCGGTGGTGACTCAGCAGGTCTGCAGGGGCCTTGGGGGTGGGGCATGCGCCTTTCTGACAAGTCTCTTGGTGCTGTTGCGGCCGTGTCCCCAGGCCCGCACCTGAGAGCCGGTTCTAGGTGGGCTGCTCAGTTGAGAACCTCAAATAGGACTGATGCATTCGGGGTACAATCTTCCTCTTTAGCTAGTGCCCTCTGTGGGGACAAAGCCCCAAAAAACAATTTCCAGGCTCTCGGCCTCACATAGAAAGATGCTGGCTCGGGTAGTAAATGGCCATCAACTGTGATCAGATGGCCGTCAGCTGTAACCCGTAAGCCATTGGCCACTAATATAACGGCTGTGGCTATGCTAGCAGAAAATGGGGGTTAGCAAGAAGGTGGTGGCTGGCAAGCGCGGACTGCTGTTAGGCAGATTATGTAGATCCTGCTTCCTGTGTCTCCAGCCCAGCCGCCAGCGAGAATGTATTGGTCTGACTTCCTTATCTATGGCTGCGTGGGTGTTCCTTTTTGGCCTTACCGTGTCCTGCGTTCTTATGTGGGGAGCGGGAGCAGAGACCCCGCCGGACGCCCTGCACGACAAATGGCGTGGCGAGCAGAGTATCCTGCGCGACACCTCTTAGTGTCACTGAGTTGCCAGTAGATGAGATCAGTTCAGGAAAAATACTGATGGGTAAGTTAGTCTTTGCAATGTTTTCTTTACCAGGAGATGATACCTCATAAATCAGTGACGTGCTGAGTAACTCGGGAAACTTAAAAATGTGGACCTGACTCCATGTACTGTAATTATTTTACAATTCAATCTATTAATGCCTTAACAGTGATGTTTCTAAATAACCGAAAATTTAGTTACATAAACTCAGTGTATTTTTTCCTTGATTATTTTGATCCTTAGTTTTAAAATGTCCTTACGAGGACTCTTTGAGATCCCGAGTTCACTTATCCATAAGAAACTTAAGCTGCCTAATCTCACTTTGGAAAACCCACTGCGGCGCCCATGGGGCTGGGGGGGATCTGCTGGGAGGACGAAACCAGACGACCCACGGGAGGTGCCTAGCACGCTTCGCACAGCAGCCAGGGAGGGACCCAGTACTCCCACTCGTAAATCCACGAATCCAACAGAAACTCCTGAACAACCGCTTTGGAGGTGGCCTCACCCTGTGCTCAGGGGTCTGATGGTGAACGGGTCTCCCCTCACCTCCAGGCAGGGGCGGGTTCTGGGCACGGCTGCGGCGGGTGGGATTCTTCTCCCTCTGGGCTGCTTGACTTGTTAACGCCAGGTACATCACAGAGGAACAAGAAGGCGTCAGACACTGACTTTGTTTACTTTCCATTTATTCACATTTCGTGGATTGTTACATTTCCTCAATGGGATCATTCAGAAACGAATACAAACTGAGATTACATTGTCTGACAATTCAAGTATTTAAGTTTTAAAAGCAATTTCCTATTTAAAATAGAAAGCAAACAATGTATCCACTTGATTGCTAAGAAGTTTTACATCTCCACTGCATCCAAAGGAGTCCTCAGTCTTTCCCATGACCGCCACTGGCCAAGTTCACACAAGCGAGTGCTGGACAGACGGCCAGTTTCAGGGCACCCGTCACCTACCGCCTCTCCTGCGGTCTCACTTCCGGAATGAGGATGGGTACTTGGGGTTAGCTGACAAAGCCTCCACGTGCAGTGTGCTTACTACGTACATGGGACTGTTCTGAACGGGAGCGACTGACAGATGCTCAAAAATAAAACAACGCATTTACCTTTCAAACTAAACCAAGATGGCGTTCTCACTGAAAGCTTTTCTGCACTCCAGTATTAGGTAGGTATTTTTGGCATGCGGCATATCAAAAATATGAGTTAGAATTAAAATGGTCAAACAATTTAAAGAAAATCAGTCCATAAGCAGCCTTGGCCTTCCATGGGAAACACAAACTAAACTTCTTTAAAAACTGGACACATTTCCAGTCTGTAATTCTAATAATGAAGATGGCGCAACAGGCTTTTTTTTTGCCCACTGGGAATGCTCAAAAGGATGGCATGACCCGCCGGTTTGAAAAAAGGCCACTGGGACACTCAGTGTTTGTCCAGATGCGCACTACCTGATAGAGAATGGAAGCTGAACACACCCACGACGGGCCACGTGGGATACACTTTACAGATTCATAAACCAAAAATGAAAATTTCAGTCCACATGACACATTTTAAAGCCTAATTTCTACTAATTTGATAAAAATAAATCAAACTAAACCCATGGGGTAGGGTTTAGCTATTGATACAGTGGGGAAGAGAAGGTAAGCCCTCCAGGAGCCGAGGGGCCCCTGCCCCCAAGTAACATACAAGGATTGAGTTTACAGTAAAACCCACGTAGACTTCGGCTCTTTTATACTAATACATAATTGGAGACATCAAGTTCCTAGAAGAATGATTTTACGAAAATAATCACATTCTGAGTTATGGTATATACACATCACATTTTTCCCTGTAATTTTCACTTTAACGTGACAGTTTTAGCAGCAAGGATTTGCTGGGAATGTTAGGAAAACAGAAAGCCACACATACCCACTGATTTAAAAAGATGTAAACTATTTTTACAGGGGTGTTAAAGGTAATTCAATCATGATCTTTGCGTGCCACTTTCCCTGAATGTCCCACTGCACATGCAAAAGCCAATGAAAAATGAAGAAGCCACTGACAGTGTCCCGAGATGCCGGTGAGATTTCTATTCCGCTGGGACCATGGGAGCGCGTGGCTAGGCTGTCACATTGCAATTTGTTCCCCTGTATTGCCTCATCCTTCTCACAGCTGGACAAACCTAACGTGGACAGGGCAGGGCTGTATTATCGTAACCGAATCGATCACTTGCTTATTATAAACCATCTGTAACAGACGTTCACGAATAATCTCAATTTTAAAAAAATGCAAAAGTAACTGCCACCTCTCCCTGTCTCACGACAAGCTGAATTTGACCAAGTCCCGTAATAGTGCAAGCACACCTCTCTTTGTTTATCTGAAGTCACACACTAGGCCAAATTCTTCCACTGGTATCAAAACAGAGCAATACAAGAGTCTCATGATAAACACTGGCCTCAAGTAATTAAGTTAACATACTTGTTCATAAAAGTCTCCCCACCTGCTTTACATCTAAAAATTGTTTGTTTAAATAGCAACTACACTATCTACAATTATTTTGAAGCCTCTCCTCTAAGTCAGAAGACAGAAGATGCAAGTGAGAGCCCCCAGGCACCGACCCGGAACCTTTAAACAAGGTCATCTGGTACCAGCCCGGTGATTCGTGCAGGATGAAAAACGGACGTTTAAACATGGAAATCTCCATGTGTGCACGTGCCCAGTCTTCGAATGCTGGTCTTAGCTACCAGCTGTGGAGAAGAGACACGGGTAGTCCTGTGCAAGCCATGGCTCCCTTCCAAATGGACATACTGAACAATCTCTTAAAAAAAAGCAAATGGAAATTGCAGATCACAACAGAATTTCCTGCTGCCTACTTTGAGGACAACACGTGCAACACCTTTTCTCCTCCCCTACCTGAGCGGGCGCATGTTTCCTGGCTCACGCGCATGGTTCACAAGTGAGAAACGCCAGTTACCTGCTTACGCAGTAAGTAGGTTTTAGATCCGCAGGGCTCACCACCGCGCACACAAAGCACATTCGCTCCTTCTGTGCTGGTTTAACTCTGACTTAACTTTCTGGTTCATGGGGTTTACTGTCCACAGTTTACAAACTAAGCTACCGCATTTGTGCTTTTAAACCTCATTTCTGGCAATTCCCCCCGTCCCACGTCACGAGGGGGACACAGAAGTGACAGCACCTCATGAATAAAACTACGAAACCAAAGAACCAGCTACTTGTTTCCTTTTAAAATGAAAAGCAGTCCCCGAATTCCAGTACAGCAGCTACCGGGCACCAGGCCCCCGTCCACGTAAGGTGAGGGCTCGAGCGCCGAAGGTGCAGTCTGTACTCACAGCGCAGCTGTAGGTGACACCAGATACAAGCGAGCAAGGAAGCATCTGGCACGGCGGCGGCGGCGTGGCGCACTCGGAAAGAGCGGTCCTCAGGTCACCGGACAGACACCACTGGCACGTTTCCGGGGGCCGGCTGGCGCCGGCGGGGCCTTGCCAAACCCCACAGTGGGAGGAGCCTTTGGGAAATCTAATCGATACCCTGATTTCAGTCCATTAAGAAATCACTTGTGGTCAGTTTAATAAACGGACATTAAAAATCTTTCTAAAAATTTCTTTCAAATGTATTTTACACATTAGACAGTTCTCAGAAGGGGGAGAAGAGGGTTTCTTGACACTTAACATGAAAGGTTTTATTGGCCACATTCATCTTGCTTGCAAAAGTTTTAAGTCCCCAAAAGTTCTTAGAACGTCCAAGTTAGAAGAGAACTAAGTTTAAGGTAGGGAAGCAGCACGTGGCGGCGATGCGTGTCGAGGCGAGTTCAGGCGTCCTTCTTCTCCAGCAACATTCTGTGCAGCTCGTCCGCGTCCTCGCTTGTTTTCACCCGAATGAGCATGGTGACCGGGACGGTGGCGTTCTTCTCATCCACAGGCGGGTTTGGAACGCACACAACGAGCACGTTGTTTTTCCCTGTGCGGCTGCACGGCATGTTGGGTGTGATCAGAACATTCAGCAGTATGTTGCCTGCATTTAAACAAAAAATACACCCGAGTCACCCAAACTACAGCTTCCTGACAGTACAGCTGTCAAGTGCCAACTCAATACCGAAGCAACGGACACTCATGGAGCAAAACCGGGAGGCACAGCCATGTCACAAAAACGGGCAATGGCTCGCCGACACAGATGCCAGCACGATGTCCCTGAGAGGACCGCGAGGCCTCTGGGAGGACTGGGACTCAACCGTGCCGCGGGGGAATGGCCTGCACCCTCCCTGCCGCCGCCCCACCATCCCCGGTGGTAGCGGCCTCCTTCACGATGGTCACCCCTGCTGACCACTGTCCTTTCCTGTACTAAAGGAAGAGCACGATGACACGAGCTGGAGTCTTCACTAAGTCACTCCAACAAAGGAAGCGCGGTCAGCAAAGACACACCTGTCCCCGAGGCCGGCATGGCTCCCTGGGTCACAGTGGTGTTACTGAGAGAGGACCATAAATTAGTCAAGAGGAAGAAGCCTCACAGAAGTTTCCTTCTGCAACCCAGCCTGGTGTGGCGACCACCACTTCCTCTCCGACCTGCCCACCCGCCTCAGGAACGCCCTCCTCCTGTCAGTGGACTCTTTTAAGGGTAAAGCTGAGGGGGTGCTGAGGGGTGAGGAGGTAGGTGTTAATGATTATTTGCTATACAAAAACGATTCCTTTAAATGGTTACTTCCTTGTGCATTTATTATTAAACCATCCGATTTAACTACAACTTCTCAGTCACATTTCTAACACAAAGGAACATGAACACTATTCTGGTTACTCTACGTTTGCTTACACGCTATCACCCAGTACTCAACTAAATCTATAAATAATCGGCAAGTATAGGATGAATTTGACCTCAACAACCTCTCCTGTTCCAAACACCACATCAATGTACTTGGAAATCTCAAAGGCTGAAGTGAGCAAGGTGAGGGCTGGTACGCCTTGTAGGTCACGTGATTCCGATGATCTTGTACCCACCTAAACTGGTGTCTGCCCGCACTAAGAGCTGTGTCTTCTGATTCGCTGTGGGTTTTAAATGCAGAGTGCCTACGCCCTTCTCTTTAAATTCGTTGTCTTTCTTGTAAAACAGTTTACACCTATGGAGAAAAATAATAAGTACAGCCGGACACTTGATGACAAATCAAATCACAGTCTCCCAACAACCACTGTTCATATTTGTGTGGAAAAGTCTGTATGAAATGAGAGCAGAGCAAGCTTTCGGATAAATCTTTTATTGACCCAGATTGGGTCTGGGCACAAACCAGAATAAGAAAGTCTGGTTAGATATTCTAGAACCTCTACCCCCACATTGTTTCAAATTATTGGATATGGGCCCAACCTAACTTAAAACCACACCAGGTGCCTTTCCCAGCCTGTGTCACACATCTCCTTAGATTTTTAATAAACAAATCAAAACCACTGCCTGCTCCTTTGATTTATTTTGATTAGAAAAAAAAAATTAAGTCAGGGCCATTCCTTTATGTCGCCTGTATAATTCAATTTTAATAACAGGCAAAGGAACTGCTGGCCTCTTTTAAAAGTTCTCAACAGTAACTAATATTTGGAACTGCCATAGGGTATGAGGATCTGTTATGAAAACTGTTGACTCATTAGTCTGAAATTTTTCTATTAGGAAAACACATTTAGGGAAGCTTCTAAAATGACAAAAGTGTTTTTCAGCAAATAACTGTTAGGAAGTACCAATTTCATTGCATTGAAATGATTAATTCAAAATTTCTCTTGTGCTTTCTTCTAAAAGCAGCAGTTCTCATTTGAAAACAAAAACAAAAGAGCTCTCATTACCGGGGGGTGAGATAAAGTGTTTACACACCCTTCATGGAAAGGGATGGTGGCCATGCAGTCATGTGGCTGTGAGAAAATCCATTAAGGCCAACCAGGTCTCCAGGAAGACACACCCCGATTCAGAGCAGAGTAAAAACCAAACCTGAAATCAGTGACGAGGTAACTAAGGGGGAGAAGGAAGGCGACAAAGGGAGGGAAGCGATGAGATGGAGCAGGAAGATCAAAGAAAAGTCCCTCTCTAAAGCACTTTCTAGAATTGTTTTTTGTTTAATGAACAGGCCAAGAATTCTTCCTCGTCGCAGGTCACAGAACAGGCAGAGCCCAACCCCAGGACGGGTGCTCAGTCAATTCTGCGGGACGATGTCACGCCCCCCCTCCCCCCCAGCCAGAGGCCTCCTTCCCAAACAACTTCCCCAAGCGCCTTCCCGGCCACTCACTCACTTTTTGGAGTAGAAAGCGTCTTCTTCTTTGACCTCAGTAACCACCACTTTGGGCGGCTCCTCACTGTCGTCTTCATCTCCACCTTTTATAAAAGCAACACTCAGTAAGATGCCGACCAGGAGCTTGAAAATGTGATACAAGTTTGTTATGTGTCCCCCACCTCAACCTAAGCACTCCACGTACGCAGATTTAGAAACGAAAAGCACACACTGAAGTGAGTGTGTGTGGTGTATGAGTGTGTGTGTGTGTGTGTGTGTGTGTGTGGTGGGGGGTGTGCGCCCACTGAACTTTAGTTCCTTTGTGAAAAATAAGAACAATTTTTAATGGGAACATACTTCTCTTCTAAAACAGATGTGAATTTGTAGAAAGCCTTAGAAAGAAAAATGTCCTTGGCTTAAGATTCAGCGTACGAGCTAACTTTCACAGGAAGAAAATCAGTCAGCATGCAACAGAGTGAAATGCTCTGACTCCATCCTGGTCCAGCCTGCTCTGTTCCCGGGGCCTTCAGGCTAGTAGCTGTGCTTGGTGTTGTGTAGACACACTTATGACAGGAATTCTGCTTGGGGCTTACGTTTTACAGAAACAGCCCCTTACCACAAAGCGCCTCTCCCAGGAGATAAGGGAAGGATGTATTGTTTCCCAAAGATTAGTGAGAACCTCATGGCCAGACTCACATCAACTCAGGTCACCGGACTAAGAGCATCTCCCGAGCCCCTGCCGCGCCCACGTGCCTGCAGGCATCAGTCACCTCTTGCCCTCCCACCCCCCCCACCCCACGTAAAAGAAGCCTGGACTCTACTTTCTTAAGCTGGACCTGAGGATTAGGTCTCCCATCTTGGTTGATGCCTTCTCGATCAATCCCCCTTTTCCTACTCTACAGTCTGACGTTGTGAGGTTTGGCCACGGGGACTTCGGCCCCGTGACACTCGTGTGTACTCAGACTACCACTGGAAGATGAAAATCTCAGCGGGGCTTCAGCGCCTTCATCCCCAAATGACCATTCCTGCACCACACCAAGGACACTCACTATCAATCCGATGGGGAAAGAAGCAGAATGTGTTACCGGGCACGTGGTAGTGACATCACTCCACAGCCAAGCAGGACTCCTTTAAGCTGTCTGAACACCACCCTCCCAGCTCTGGGGCCGGCTCCCCTACCCCAGGGTGGAGCTAAGACACTGCAGGAGACGCAAGTACCCATCCTCTTAAAGAGAACGGAGGCGCATAAAACTCCCTAAATTAAAAAGCAACTCTACGGAAAACAATTCTGGTGCCCAAACAATTCAAGTCACAGGCTTTCCATCTGAAGAAGGTACTCTGGTTTTCAAACTGGTGTGCCGCAGAATTTCAGGAGTGTTTTGCGTATTTTTTTAATAAAGATCTTGGGACTCCTGAGTTAGGCTCTCCAGGGTGAGCCCGGGCATTTAAGACTGATTTTAACAAGCTCTCCCATCTTTCTTTCTGATGCACATGATGTGACAAGCACAAGGGGAGTAGTAGGTGCTTTATTGAGGGACATAGGCAGACAATTCCAATGGCACAGATGCAGCCTCCTTGTTCCCGTGGCGACTTCCCCAGGACTAGACAGAGTCTGTTTGTCCCGCAAGAAGAGGGAGACCTTCATCCATGCTTTGCCCTGGAGGGCCCTTGCCTGAGGATCTAGTGGAAGGTAGGGCAAGATGGGATAGCAATGGAAGTTTGGCTCCAGGTAGCAAAACGCATGCAGTGGCAACCTGGCAACTGCTGTTTTCTTTCTCAAGGATCGACATGTTAAGACCGCCTGAGTCTGACAAGTATCTTCGCAGACATCATTTGTTCATAACCACGTGATGAAGAGGGGTTATGACGTAACAACGAGGGAGTGGAGGGGCTGGGACTAAGGCCCAGGCGCTCTGCCGGCCTTAGGGCACTGACACTGCACAGCGGAAATTTCTGGAAAGGGGGCAGCCATCCAGGCATGTTTTGCGTAGACACTGCTTGTTCCTCATAGCTGTGAAAAGTCTACCTTTTTTTATTTATGGTACTGCTTTGCCATGTGACTTTATTTATAACCAAAATCTCTTAAATATAGATAATTCAGTGGATATTCATGATAACCTTTTTCAATAAAACAATTGTGCAAACTATGTTAATTCACTTAATTTTTTTATATGCAAGGCCATGTGTTTCACAGTCACTGTGCCAGATGGTTTCATATTCTTAAGTTTTATTTCTATACTCTCAATCCTTATAATAACCCGACAAAATAGGCCTTACTCCATTTTACGAATAAGGAAAGTGAGACTCCAAGACTCATCACCTTTGTCCAGGATCACACGTCTCGGCCACGATGGCATCCCGAGGCCTCCAGACCCGCCTGAAGCACAAGCCTATGCTTTTCCCACCAAACACAAAGCTCACACAAACCTGAAACAGACCGCGAGGATAACCTGTATATTTACCTTTGCAGTCATTACTGCCGCCACCTGCTTGGCTCTCCAATGTTTTAGTGGAAAATGGTGAAGAAACCGGTTTACTCTGAGGACCATCTTTGCCAAATAAACCGGAGTTGCCCGAAGGAAATGAAAACCCAGTCACGGGGCCCGAGTTCAAGGCGGCCAAAACAGAACTATCAATTTTCTTGCCGAAATTGAACGAGGCACTTGCTGCTCCTGGCGAGGGGTCCACTTTCTTGTCAGGTCCAGCCTCCATCTTTTCAGACGTCCCCTCAGGTTTGTTCCCATGAAACAAAAATGTTGACTCTTGCTGTAACTTGACTGAACCGAACAGGGAGGGAGGCTGAGCTGCAGCTGGCGCTTTGCTGGACTCGCTCTCAGGGCCGCTGGCACCAGCGCCGCCTTCCTCCTCAATACCTGCCAAGTACTTCTCATAGTCTTTGAAGACAGGTGTCAGGTCGCAGAGCGGGTTGGCATTCACGTGCTTCACTATCCAATCCCGGACAGAGCAGTTCAAGGCCGCCAGCTGCTTGTGGTAGGCGGTCCTGGGGGGCGGTGCCCTGGAGGTCAGGCCAGAGGACGAGGGCGGCTGGCTGTCCCCATTAGTTTGGGGATTTGCACTCTTTTTATCGACCAAGGAAGTAGGGCCATTGGCAGCAATGGATGCTACAGGAAATTCAAGTTTTAAGATCTATTTAGAAGTGGATTTTGCTAACCCGTCTGGATTTTTATACCACTCTTCGTATTTTCTGCTCTTATTGTATCCCATTGTTGTGACAGTTCAAGAAGTGCATGCATATCTAATATTTAGGAACTGGTTATCACAAAAATCCAATCAAACTTTATACAAGAACCGTATCTAGTCCATGCTTGCACTAAGAATTTTAAAGTAACCTTTTCCTTCAAAAGGATGCCCATTTTACCCAGAACTGTCAAAATATTGTTAGTATAAAACTTAATCTCCGAAGTTGTGGGAATGAATATGTATTAATGCAGTTAAAATGTTAACAGAAAGTGCTTATTTTAATCACACTAAACGTTCTGCCCCATTAAAATTAAACCGTGTACACTTTTAGAATAACGAGCTAAGTACAATTGGACTGGTCAGGATCACTTCCAAGAACCCAAGATGTTAACCTATGACCCCATTCTCTGTTGCCAGTCCCAACAGTTCTTGACTAATTCCCTCAGAACAAGATCAGGTAATCAACACATCCCGGGCAAAATAAGTCTAGAGGGGTGGACCCCCCGGTTTCCGGAAGGTGTGTGTCACCCAGGAAGTCCCTGGTACACACATTAAGGAAGGAGGATGGGAAAGCACGCCTTTCCAGAGGGCCCCGTTAAAAGCTTCCCCTCCTCCTTTGACCCGCAGGCCCAGTCTCAGGGTCATTCTCATTTCCTTGTTGAAGATTTGGAGGTTTTAGAGGTGAAGGAACTCTACCAAGGTCACAGAGCTGGAAAAGGGCAAAGCTGCGAACAGAACCTGGGTCTATTTTGGCTCAGAAGCTTATGCTTTCCTCACTGTAAACAGCCAACATCTCCCTAATTGCCATCGCTTTCATTATTACTGTTTTTGCTCCTATAGTCCCAGGCCCCAGGGTAAGCACAAGAGAAACATCTTTGCAAAGTTATTTTTCATAGATCATCTTTACACAGACATGACTGGAGGAAGGGGACCCTACTTACCAAAGGTGGCCTTGGTCTCGGTTGTGATCCCTGCACTGGAAAAGGCAGGGGCACTAGTGATGCTGTTTCCATTTGGCAGTCCTTCCAAAGGCCTCACTCCAGCACCAGCACCAAATCCAGAAAACCCTCCAGAAGGTGCCACCAAACCTTTAAAGCCCTTAAAAGCCCCTCCAGTATTGTCAGACTGAAACATAAAGGAAGAGCACACATTAGGTAACTGCCTTACATCACCAGGTAAGCCAGTGAGTGACTATTTATTATCTTGGCCAACTAGCACGGAGACTCCTTATGCCATCAGCATTAATGGAAAACTGCCAGCACAAGCAGAAATGGGAAACAAGGCAGGTTTTATTCATGACAGCTTTGCAAACCATAGCTGCCTTCCTGAAACAGCCGAGAAGGATGGTCCCAACTTACAGTGAAGTATATTTTAAAAAATACATTGAATAAATATTTTTAAAAAGACAGAAAAGGGAAAAAAGACTAATGCAATAAATTCACGTACCCACTACCCCACCTCAGGATAATAACTAAAAACATTCTCAACACAACTAAACCTCAAATAATATATTTTTCAGGTACTACTCAAAGACAATTTGCCTAACGAGGTCGTAGAAACATCAAGTTAGTTTAAATGAAAGTATTTTACCGAGTTACCTATAATTTTTTAAGAAATTCTGTAGCTTTCAACCTGCTTTCAGCCTATAGAACTTTGGAAGCTGACTTGAGTCTCAAATGGAGATTTTCCATTAGTTGAGAAACCCAGAGGCAACATTTTATTCTCTTTTCTCGCTGCTTTCTTTAGCAAGGTCTCTCTAGCAGACCGTTCCCTGCAGTTCCTAGCTTTCTCATCTCTAACCCAAGATGCTTTGGAAATATTTGCCGTTCCTTAGGAAATTCTAAAGCTGTCCTCTGTCCCTGGGAATTTGTGGAGTGTACAGTGCTTTGCTCAAGTCACGACAATTTCTCTAAGATCTTTTTTTCGTTCAAAGTAGTGATTCCACCACAGGTGTATCTGCTTCTCAGACCAAAGATCCGAGGCAAGCTCTAAGAAATATTCTCGAAAATACATCACAGAGAACAATCTTCAGAACAGCCAAGAGAGTGCACAAGTCCCCACATAAATGAGTGAGAATCATGATCTCACACAAAAACTACTTAAGCTGGAAGTGCTTCATTCTCTAAATGGGCCAGTTTGCCTATTACTACACAGTTTTCAAGAAACACAAAAGTTTCAATCACGTCTACAGAATTTCAGATGGTTACTGACCATAGATAAACTTACAGCAACAAAATTAGGCAAATGCAAAATCTTAACTTGCATGAGTTTTAACACATGTAATAAATATAGCTTAGGTTCTGATGCTCTAAGTTTGATTTCTGAAGATTCAAAATCCAAAACACACCAAACTGATAGTTTTTATGTATAATATGATTCATGGAAAAAAGGCAAAGCTGAATGTGGCTCTTCAGAGCCTTTTATTTTGCACGAGATTTAAAAGCCACATGGTACTTATTGCTATTTTGGAAATTACTGAGAGTAAATCAGCTCTAGAACCATCATCATGACAAAAATTCAGAAGCACTGGTTTTAAAACTTAAAAAAAAAAAAAGGAATGAGACATTCAGAAAAATAAGTTTCACGTTGAATGAGAAGCTATCCATTTGGGCTCCACAGAAACTGAAACGTCCCCACGTCCTCCAATGTCCCTCATTTATTTTATTTTTCTCCATGGCACTTACGAGGAAAGTAAATACTACATGTGTGGCTCTTCCATCACTAGGATGGAAGTTCCATGAGGCAGGGATAGTCTGGTCTTTTTTACCCACAGTGAGTCCCCAGTGCGTAGCAGGTATGTTGAATAAATGAACAAACAAATCCACTAAAAACACATCCTGGACACAACAAACTATGGGACAAGCTACATTTCATCATTTAAGAGGATGATACGTTTCTCTAACACACAAGTTCTGATAGAAACCTGATGCTGAAAGTTATAGCTAAAATTACAGATGGGTTTCAAATATCTACGCACATTTCCTTTCCTGTAGTAGCCCAAGGACCCCCCTGCCCCTTCCTCTGGGCCAACTTTGGATTGGGGTCTCCCCTGTCTCTGCTTCTTCACCTCCATTCACCCAACAGCTGCACCACCCCTCCTGAATATGCCTCCCCTGACTTCACATTCTCATCACCAGCTTCCACTCGTGCCTCTGCTCCCCCACCCATGACTCCAACCTCCTGTATGACTGGGCTCCTGTGTAAGAACTCTCAGAGCTGCCCCCGTCTCTCACGCCAACTCCTGTTCTGAGCAGCCCACCTGAATACTTAGCGTTCTTTACAGGACCCCACTCTACACCACAGGCCCTTAGTACCTTTCCTCCCTGATTAAGTGGCTCCCCCCTCCCCCGCTTCCACCTCCCCCACCATCTTCTCCACAAAAGAGCCATCAAACAACGCCTGACTCAACACCTATGTCCAACTAACTACCAGTGTTAAGAATGAAATTAGACCAGAGAAGAACTGGAACAATAAAAAAAAACTGAGCAGAGCCACCACAGCGTGCGGTGGGATTGTTCCCAAGCTGCCACCAGGATAAACCGGCTGGACGAGAGTCCAGGTCACCAGGACAGCACTGGTGCCTGGAAGGTCCTTGAGGGCTGAGGACCGACTGGAGAAGAGTTGTGAAATGTGGGGCGATCGCTGAATTCTGACCACATGACTTCACGAGTTACAACTCACCGCTCATGCTTCCAAACCCAGGAACGAAGCATTTAAATAACGTATTAACTATCGATGTGAGAAATGCTTCTCTTCTAGTTAAAGGCCTTCCCCGACCCACACCCCGATCCCAGCGAGGAGACTAGACTGAGAATTCCTGCCACCTTCCTTTCTTACTCCTATCTGCCACACACTTCTCCTGCCCTTTGTTTGCTATCCTCATCTCTCCTCTTCACGCTGTCACTCCACTCTCTGTCTCTGGCTCATTTTAGCAACTGGGTAAGCTCCCTGGGTAGGACAGACATCTCCCATTTATTGGTTCTTTCTATCTCCCAGGGGCTACACCAAGGATTGTCACAAGCGGAGAAAGCACGTCCATAAGCATTAATCGATCTGACTGCTCCCAGCGGGAGAAACACTCTGCAACTCAGAAATCAAATTAGTTTATACCAGAAGCTGTATGGAAACACTCACTTCAAATCCAACATTTCTACGCTTTGCTTTCTTTATGGCTCTATTCTTCAAGACTTCCTCACTGGCCACTGAGAATGTTCCCACCTGCAGGGGTATACAAATTAAACAGCAGTAAGATAAGGCCAAAAAGGAGATAAAATGCTGAATGCAAAAGCTAGACCAGGCAAACTTATCTAAAAACCTGCTGGTTGTAAAGTACTATTAATACTCGAAATACAATTACAGAGAGGGCACATTAAAATAAAGTTTATGTCCATTACCTATCTTGAGAAATCCAATGCTGCTAAGACGAATCATGAATCTTCTAGAACCCACATACCCAAGATCTGAATCGTAATCCAGAGGGCATGCACGAGTATTTGGACAAGACTAAGACCATCAAAACTTTGGTGCAAAACTACTCAGCACAAAGTCTTCAAATATATTCAGAGATATTAATAAAACAGAATAAAAATTCAGTTTTCTTCAAGAAGCAAAATCTATTCTCCCAAAGCTGGAAGGTGCCTTAAAGATCATGGATACTTGGGCGTGGAGCCAGTTCTGAAACCCAGATGCCCAAATCTAGTATCTTACTACTGTCGTTTTGAAAAATAAAATTTATAAACCACACACACACACACACACACACACACGTGTGCGCACACACACAATTTTGAAGACGAGCCCTGCCCGTTTGCCCATCATCCACAAGACCACTGCGGCACCCAGGATGCTGAGTGGCTACTGGAAAGCTGTTGCCCGTCCTCAGCACCCTAAATTACCATGTCCACCATCAGGAATTTGCTAACGACCTTTGGCTTTCCTCCAACCCTTCTTTTACCCTGTAGGACTGGCAGAAAATATTTTCTGTATAAAATTCTCACCTATAGTTATTTCAGAAAACCTTAACGAGATCTCTACATCTATAGTCACACTTGCCCAAATGAAATGTAATGTCCCTCCATACTCATTTATTAGACTCTCTCCAAATGGGAGTTCTTTCATTCCTGAAATACTTGAAAGTCAAAGCAAATTCTTGTGTGGGAGTCTAAATCTTATGAGGCCAGAATATGTGTTAAGACCCAGAAAATAGTTACCAGACTTGGTTACAAAACACGAAGTCAGTCAGAAATGTTAAAAGCCCTGTCAAAATACTAACATGCTTGTGATTTTGATTTCCCTAAACGTTTTAGTCCATATATGTGTAAAGGAAAAAAATATGTCCTAGGAAACAGCTCAGAAAGCTCAGATAAGCCTGGACACACTTTTGCAGATTCTTTATTTTTTTATTTGACACTATTCTAGTAACTTGAAAGGCTAACTTGGTTATAGATTTCCTTGGTGAACTAGCCTGGGAGTACCCAACTGTGGATGAGGCAACAGAGACGCAACTGTATTCGACTCTTTGTAAGAGAAAAATGGAAAGATTTCCTCAGGGAAGACCATTTTTACTTTGTTACGAAAGAAACTAGGCCAGTCCAAATTCTATTCCTGTTAATGCCATTATTGGGAGGGGGAGGAAGAGGGGAGTCTCAGATCTCTAAGAATATAAAATAAAGCTGGCCTCTGAAGCATTAGAGTAAGGGAGGTGACCTCAATCTTCGGAAATTTAGTCATGGCTATGGCAGCCCGAGATGGCGTACCACTTTTCAAGTCTGAGTGGCCCTGTGCTAACTTCAGGACTGCATCATTCACTCACCCCTCAGTCTTGACTGAAACCATGGATTTAGAATGCTGCAAATATATGAAATTCAGGCGGAAGAACATTCAGGGAATGGGCGCTGGCGGAAAGGCACATCCAAACGTAATGAACACGTTCCTATACTAAGTACAGGTCCTAAGAAACCATAGCATTTCCCATTCAGGATGGTCTGAAATAAAAAGACCTCTGAATTTTACCACGACGTCTTCGTGAGGAACCCCAAAGCGAACTTAAATTTAGAAGCACTAGGAAATCACTCGCAGGGAAACTGCTTTTTACCTCTTCTGCTTCATCTTCTTGATCCCAGTTCCTATCTGTCAATTCCTTCTCGGCAATTCTTTTGGCCATTTTTTCGAACCTAAAAGTAAAAAGGTTAGATGTAAAAAAACATTCCTGATACCAGTGGGAAGGGCTTTAATGAGAACTGTGTACTCGGGCACCCTGTGTTTCGAATCCAACAAAGGAGTACGCGAGGAGGCAGCGAACTGGCACTCTTTCCAAACAACACGAAACCAACTTTATTTGGACAAAATTAATATGACACCTCAATCGATTTGTTTAAAATCTGAAATCTTCAGTACTGCTTACATGATCAAGTGCTTAACTTATTCTATGCAAATGACACAATCTTGCTACAGACAAAACTATCTTAAAGATGATCCAACAAAGAAGTTCATTCTTAGGTAAGAATTTTAATAAGGCATTGGTAACACTTTCATAGCGTGAACACTTCTTTAGGCTATAGATAGTTGATAGAAATACATTTCCCAAGATTGAACAGTTAATTACCCCAAATTGCATATTGCTAAGGTAGGACATCATTTAAAAGTTCAAAATGTAATTAATATTGATATGTTAACATTCCGAGACTTTATAACCCTTCACAAATAACCCATGAGCTCAACTCCTCTAACACCACTGCGTTACAGGGAAGCGGGAGCCGGGGGGAGGGCTGACAGTATTACCTGTGCAGTAACATAGGCACCTATCCAAAGAGGCTGCTTGCATCTGTTCCTTAAAATTTGTAGTTTGCTTTCTTATCCTAACATCATAGCCTTTTGCCATAAAAAACATAAAAACAGTCAATGGCGAGCGTGCACCACTGTGAGTGCTGGGCCGACTTCCTCCCTAACTGACCAGTTACATGGACAAACACCCTCTACGTCCTCTGCCACCCACCCACCTTGCCCAGGAGTTTACCCATTAGCTCAGGGCTCCTGAAACCTGCCTAGACGCCTTTCTGATACTTGCTCGGTCCTCTTTTCCTTCTACACCACAACCCACCAGAGAAGTTTCTGGAACTTCACAGTCATTAAGCTACAAACTTACATGTCACCTACTACTTTTTAGTATCTACAAAATTCAAATGCTGACTTCCAAAGCCCTCCAAAATCTAACCCCGTTAATTACATAGGGGTTTTTCAGCTTTTAATAATATCCTAATAATCTTTGAATCCTCTTTTATAATGTCTCCCCCCAAACATCTGGTCAAGCTTTGCTATTAATCTTTGTAATCCAAACAAAAACAATGTACTTTTAGACATTATTCCTTACTGAACGTTTTACTGTTCAGAGGCCAGGTCTCTCCGGTGCTTTCTTTTGGCCATTCCTGTTCAGTAACTAGCACTTCCACCAGGGGGCAGAAGAGGAGAGAAGTTGAAACAGTCATTTTCGCTATTAAGGTTAACTATTAACTGGTAACTTAATAACTTGTTATTAACTGGCAAAAAGGGGTGGAGCTAAAAGGGCAAAACCTGTCATAAAGTAAAAATTTAACCTCAAGCTCATACCCACAACTGAAGAGATAATTGGCACAGCAAACGCCCTCCATTAATGCAGCTGCTCCCAGACTCGCCCCTATTCATCAGTAACTCACCAGGGCGCAGGGATCTCTTTTGTTCCCTGATGGGCTCCAGATGCCAAACCTGCCCTTCTCCGGGCAAGTTCTCGCTGTTACCCACTCAGTGATCTGGGACACTATATATTTAAGAAAATACCGCTTGGCATCCCAATTTTCCCATTTTATTGCTGGAAAACTTGGGCAAGTTAATTTTTGTGCCTCAGTTTCTTCATCTGTAGAATGGGGAGGTGTGAAAGTTAAATGAGGTAAACAAAAAATTTAGTTTAGAATAGTGCCTGGAACAGAAAAAGGGCTTAATAAATACTAAAGAAACAATTGTTGTTAGAGGCAGAGGCTATAAAATACTATATTTTCTCCAAAACTTAAAAGTTGTAGTGTGGAAAAAGAGAATTTACTTATGAGCCGAGCTTTAAAATATTTTAACGACTCCGTATTTTACTTCTAAATTTTCATTTTATGAAAGAAGAGGGGGAAAAAAAATCGCTGTAAGTACCTGGCACCCAGACCGTCTTACGTGCTAGCTATTATTACAAGGAACTTAGAAAACGTTTGGGCTTGTGGTTTAAAAGGTACCGAGTTATTAAACGATTCCTTGTGACAGCAAATGGAAACTCTTGGTCATTGGAGAAACTTATTATTTGTGCCTGTGATACGGAGGGTTCCAAAAACATGTACACACGTTTTAAGAAAGGAAACTGTATTAAAATCGCACTACTCGATACACGCTGATGACAAAAGGCGAGCACAAGTCAGGGTGACGTCTGCGGTGGCTCCCGTCGTCCGGACACCGGACACCGCCGACGGCGGGGAACCGCTGCCGAGCCGCGGACCCGCGTCCACTTGGACATTTTATGGCCCCCCCGTAGTCTGTGGTCTCTGCCTCCCGGTGCTGCCCGGCCCGGGGCTGAACTGCAGGGGACACTACTGTACCCGAAGGTGAGGCGGCCCGAGACCGACAGGCCGGGGAAGGAGCCGCGTCCTAAAGGAACCGAGTCACGGGGCGGAGGCCAGGCCCGCGGGGCGGGAGGGGGGGCGGGAGGGGAGGGCGGGGGGGCGGCCGGGGGCGGAAGTACCGACGGGAGCCGCGGGGAAGCGGGCCTCAGGCCACGGGTGTCCGCGCCGGCGCCGCCTCCCCCGGGGCCGCGGAGGTCGGCACCGCGCGCGCCCGCGCCAGGCCCGCATCCCCACGGCGCAGGCCGCGCGCGCTTCACAAACAGCGCCGGCCGCGTGGCGCTGCCGTCGCCCCGCCCGCCCCGCGCGCCCCGCCCCAGGCCCGGCCCGCGCCCCGCTCCCCTGCCCACGACCCCCTTCCCGGCCGGCTCCCGCCCGGACCCCGGTTTCCTGCCCCCGGCCCGGGCCCGACCCCGGGCTCCGGCGCTCGGCGCCCGCCCCTCCCACGGTGCCCGTCCGCCTGTCACCTCCCGGGCAGCCGCCGCAGGACTCGCTGGGCTGTGGGCGCGGCGAAGCGTGGGTGCGCGGCGAGGAGCAGGTGCGAGGACGAGGCCGCGGCGCGCGGGTCTGAAGCGGCGGCGGGTCGCCGGCTGAGCGCGCCCGGTCGCTTCCGGAGCGCCGAGGTTCTCGAAGGACTCGGGGATCGGTAAGCCCAGGGTCCCAAACCGCATGTCCCCGGGGGGCCTGGTCCCTCTGTGCTCGGCAGGGAGGAGAAGAACTGTCCGCTCAACCGGAGGCTGCCGGTGGAACAGCACCGGACCCACTCCAGGCCGCCATTTTGTAACTCTAATCTAACCCTGAGACCCGATTCGAAAAAAGGGGAGGAAAGAAACGCCCGCGTCCGCCTACTGCGCAGGCGCGCCGGAGCCTGAGTCACAGCCCCGCCTCCCGCAGGCCCACGCAGCGCATGCGCCTCGCTCCTCGGAAACCGTCGCCGCGAGGAGCGGCCCTGCCTCACGCCTGCGCGCGCCGGCCGCCGTTTACGTGCCTTGGTCACGTGGGGGCTGCCGTTCGCGTTTGAGGCGCTCGCGCGCGGGTCGCCGCTGCGGGGCTGCCGCGCGGGGTGTGCGAGGCGCTCGGGAGGGTGAGGTCAGTGAGCGAGCTTGGTCGAGGCTCGCGGTGTCCCGTGGCGGTGCTGCCGGGCTGAGCAGGGACAGGCCGAGGTCCGGAGAGCGTGGGCCACACGGACGGCGTCGCGCCGGGAGCCCTGCCCGAGGCCCGGGCTTGCGGGGCCGGGAGGGCTGGCCTCGCGGAGGGGGAGGGAGACGGGCCGTCCGCCTTGCGGCCTGCGCTTGTTTTCCGCGGGGACGCCTGGGGGGCGGAACCACTGTCCGGTGGGCGAGGGCGGCGTCGGCAGGCGCGGTGGGAACGTGCGGCGCGTGGCCCGGGAGGTGGAGCCGTGTGGGCGGGAGCGTTGGCCACGAGCCGCCGCGGGGTCGGAGCCGCTGACGGACCGGCGGGAGCGGGCCGCCGGGAGGAGCGCGCCTCGCCCCCGGAGCCCCGCGGCTTCACGCCGGCTGGAGGGCGTCTGTGGACGCGCGGGGAAAGGCGGAGGCAGCCGGCGCTCCGTGCGTGGGGAGCCGGCGCTCCGTGCGTGGGGAGCCGGCGCGTGCGCTTCCGGGCGGTTCCGGGGCGGCCCTGCAGCCCGTCCACGGCCCCGCGTAACCGACGGGCGAGGCCCAATGTGGCCCCGCGCTGCGCGTTGCGGACACGCGGGACGTGTCCCCGCCCGGGCTTGATTCCCCTGAGACAGGAAAGCAAAGCACGGCCGTGAAAAGAAACCCCCGCCGGGGCTCTACCAGGGGCCGTGGGGCCTGCACGCGGGGGATGGATGGGAGGCTGGGGACCGCGCGTGTAACCCGTCGGAGGAGGCTGCCCCGCGCTGTTTGGCAAAAGGAGAGGTCTCGAGTGGCGTGGTCGCCGGTGTGTTTGTTTCATCAGCAAAGAGAGCGTGGAAGGCGGGCCCCCCGGGTGACGGCAGCTGCCCCGCGGGGTCGTGGGGTCGTGGGGTCCTGGCCCAGCGCGTCTCTCCACCCCCTCAACACCAGCTGCCCACGGCCGGGGCCCCCACGACCTGGCGCCGAGCTGCCAGCGGCCCGGGTCCCTTCCCGCTGTGTTGGCGCAGCCTTTCCGCGGGGACCCTGAATCCTCGCCGCTTGGACCTCCAGCCGCCTCCCGCCCCAGCGTCACGGTCCTCGGCGCGGAACGGTACTCAGCTGCCGCGGGAACCTACGCCGCTGCCACGGGAACCTACTCAGCTGCCGCGGAAACCTACGCCAACGCCGCTGCTTCAAGACAAACGTGATCCCTTTGTAGTTGGTTCTGTCTGCGCGAAGCTCCTTCGTCCCAAACTTTCCTTGTCCTCCACTCTCCAGATACCATGTCTACGGGCTGTAACGTTAGTTATTAACTGCCCTGCACCCTCCAGTGTGAAACAAGTCTGGGCTTTCTGTCCAGTCCCAGAAATCCCACCCCTCCCGCTGCTTCCTCCCGCCGTGGATTTCACGTAACCTCCTTTGAGTCTCCTTTTATTCTAATTAACAAAATAAGCTGCAGAACTGCCATTCTCCAATGCAGCGTTTTTCCAATCCGTTGAGATTCTGCTTCCCAGCAGTTGTCCTCAGTTTGGCTCAAATAAACTCACAAAAATTCTCTACAGGTTTGGACGTTTTCGTTGACAATAGGTAGGATGTTTCCATATAAGGGACACAGCCTAGGTAGTGATAGACTTTGTTATTGTCACGTTTCGCACGTAGAAATGTGCTAGTTAAAATCACAACTTTTATTCTTGCAGTAATACAATATCTTGTAAAGCTAAGAAAAATAACACATTTACTTCTTAATTACATACTGTAGTAGGAGGTAATTGATGCCTTTCTGATGCAAATAAAAAAGATTTATGCGCATAATAGCACTTTGGCTGACTTGCACCGGACCTGGTGGATTTCAGTGCTTCCTAAAGTGACAGCTTTAAACCGGCTATAACTCACAAGAATGAAGGCAGTTTGCATGCAGAGCTCTACCTCCATTGAATTTGACTACTGCCGTTTGGTGAGGCCCTTTGTCCCTCATTATATGAAATAGTTACCCAAAGATAATAGCCGTTTTTTTCTGAAATCTGCCTTCAAAACTCCCTTTCAATTTGCTTAACCCCTGAGGATTTTTGTTTGCCAGCCTGGGTCATTTTCTTCATTATGTGCAGTGAATAGATATCCAGACATACCGGTTTACCTACTTTTATCTAGTTCAAGACAAGTTCGTGGCGATGTAGTCTTGCATTCCTTTCTGCCACTGGAGTTGTGTGGCGGAAACCAGTATCATCTTTGCCCCTGCGATCAAGTCATAAATGTCTCAGATAATTCAAGCCTGGTTTACCCTAGTAAAGAAAATTGCAAGATAGAAATTGTTGGATTCTAGCTGAGTTCTGGCTGAAGCTTGAATCTTGAGATTGGAATCATTCTCTACTTGGACTTACCAGAAAACATCCAACAATAGGAAACCTACAGGACCACACTATGCTCCTAATTTAAGGAATGGAAACGGGAAGTGTTCTGTCACCAGCTCAGCGGAAGGGCTGCAGGCCTGGAGTGGCACTGCTGAAGTTCCCAGCTACTAGCGCTTGGCACCTCTTTTGTGTCTGGAGTGACCTCTTTGAATCGGAAATGAAGTTTTCTCTGTATTTTGAGTCATTTGTTAACCAATGTCTGTGCCCTATCCTAGAGTATCTTTTACCTAAAGAAAAGGAAAAAAGGTTAGGACAAATGGGCAGATAGCATGCAGTGCTGAAAAGAATGTCATGTATTACCACTTTTCTCTTCCCAGTCTTCAGTTCTTCATGAATTTGGCTTTGAATACTGATCAAATGGCCTTCCCAGTCAAGAGAAGTTACATACTAAGGCAACGGAATGAAGCATTTGGGATCATTATTACCAGAATTCCATGGATTTCTTCAGTAGTTGTGCCACAGAAATTCGAGAGTTCTTGGAAGATTCGCATTTCCCCAGAGCTGGTCAGAGAGATGGAAGTCCTGCAATGATGCGCGTACCACAGGCGCCCACCGAGAGCCTTGTTTCCTCCCAGGATTCTTCTTGCCTAAGCTCGAACCTAGAATAAAATCTTCCTCCTCTAGTTGTTGGGGAGCCAAAGCTTACCCAAACTGAGTGAGGGAAGGGAGTGGAATAAACTAGGGTAATGCAGTGATTAGGACCATGAGCTTTCGAGTTCATTGCCCTGAGTTTGATTCTTGACTGTGCCCCTTACCAGATGGGCCTTAGACAAGCTGTTCAACTCTTTGAGCTCAGTTTTCTCATCTGTAAGCTGAGGATTAAGTGAGAACCTTGATGTAAAGCACACAGTAAATGCCCATCATGATTAAGACAATCGCTCTGTTTTCAAGTTTCTTGGAGCTCCACCCCCACAACACTACGAAAAGTTTGTAATTATTTTTCCCTAACAGGATTCTTTGAAAGATTTTATTTGTTTTAAAAGCTTCATTTATGAAAGTATAGTTCAGTTTCCCTTCACTAATTAAAACCGTAAGTGACATTCAGAGGTTTTACCTCTATAACAACTCAGATAATTGTATTGAGTTCTTGTAATTCTTGCTGGGGGCAAGAAACCGTGATATTGTAGCTGGAGCAGTTTTACCATGGGTTACATTCCTGATTTCCAGTAGGCTTTTTAAAACATCGCCCGAGGCCAGGGACTCCCTGTTCTTCATCGTAGATTCTAGATTAGATCTTTCTCAATCTCATCGCATTTGGCTTCATAGAAGAAAATTAATTATTAAACTGGAATTCAGCTATATTCTCTCGAGACTTTGAACAATGACTGATTTTGTCCAAGAGACTCCAATCCGTTGGTCACTCAGAATATTTCACAACTTGTATGATTGTTTTCGTATGTCAGGCTTCAGTGCAAAAGGATTAAAACTAATGGAAACAGTTTCTAGAGCTGTTAATTCATTTTCCTTCAAGGGTTTACAGCCACTAAAAAAGTAATATGTAATATGTTTTTAAAAAACTTCAAGATACTATAAATTATATAAAGTCGCATATTATATCTTTTTTTCTGGGAACAAAATTAACTGGTAAGAATGAAATAATAGATAAAACTGTCAATCATGGGCAAATACTGTAAGTTCCAAGGAGGAAGAACTTACCACAAACAGAGGTGACCAAGAAGTAAGTATTCACAGCATTGGGGCTAAAAGACCGCCAAGGATGAATGGCTTTTGTGGAAATGGAGAGGAAGGGTGGGAGGGGGCGATGGGACGGTGTGAACAGAGGACATAGAGGTATGAAGTAATTAAGGTGTCTGGGTCCTGGAGAAGAGGGTACAGAGACTACATGAAAACAGATTTACCACGTCCGTGAAGAGATCCAGCTTGTTCATCCTGCCGCTCCCCTCAATGTCTAAAGCCTTTGGAGCGTGGCGCTTGTCTCCTTGGTTGCTCCTACCTACAAGTGTGTCACAGTTTCCGAGGGCTGCGGAGTGCCCGTGCTTTTTAGATACTGTTGAGTATAGTGACTGGTGTTCCTTTAAGGGCTTGGGATTAATGTGATGGGAACTCGGTATTTGTGAGATTGGCAGGAAGGCACAGTCTTCTGCGCCTGCCTCTGTCGTCACTTCTCCATGGTGACCTGCTTGCTGCTTTACCCTCTGGTCCTTCATTGGCTTCCTTCTGTGTCTGGCCCTCTTATTCTTAGCCTTCTTTCTGCCTGTGCACCCCTTTCCGGCCACCTCAGTACTCCCTGCCACATAGTTTTGTCTCCAGGGTTGTAACTTTAATGGACCCTTTTGGCGAGGAAAAGGAGGGAAGTAGAAGGTGGGTACACATTTAGTGATGTGCAGATACCTGTGATGATGTGATTGCCATCTGATCTTAGGTTGTATTCATAATATTTAGAGCAAGGGAGGTGGTCTCTTCTTACTGTGACCAGTTGAGACCACACTTGGAGTAGGCACGAGGAGAGGCAGCACAGAGGTAGAAATTGGGAATACAGGGCTCTGGAGGCAGGCTGCCTGCATTTCACTTGCTAGCTTTGTGACCTTGAGCAAGATGATACTTCTCTGTTGAGTTGGGGGGCCTGCAGCTGGTGTATTACATTCATATTCAGGTTACAACCTGCTGAATGAGGGGCACAAGCTCCCTCAGCATCTGATCTCCCGCTTTGGGGAACTGAAAAACCTGGGCTGCTGCTGATTGAAGGCACAGTTTCAATACAGCCACACAGGGAAGTAAAGTCACAGATTTATGACTCTAGATCCCAGAAATGGTGGTGGGGGTGCACTGAGCCGAGGGAAGGGCAGCCCGCCCTCTCAGCTCACTAGCGAGCAGGAGATAGAGAGCAGGGTCGCAGGTACTTAGTACTTAGAAGGTGGTTGGGCAGAGGTCACTAACTTTTCAATGGCTCATCTCTAGGTGGTTTGGGTTTTTTTTTGAAGATTTTATTGGGGAAGGGGAACAGGACTTTATTGGGGAACAGTGTGTACTTCTAGGACTTTTTTTCCAAGTCACGTTGTTGTCCTTTCAGTCTTAGTTGTGGAGGGCGCAGCTCAGCTCCAGGTCCAGTTGCCGATGTTAGTTGCAGGGGGCGGAGCCCACCATCCGTTGAGGGAGTCGAACTGCCAACCATGTGGTTGAGAGGACGCGCTCCAACCAACTGAGCCATCAGGGAGGCAGCTCAGCTCAAGGTGCCGTGTTCAATCTTAGTTGCAGGGGGCGCTGCCCACCATCCCTTGTGAGAGTCGAGGAGTTGAACCTGCAACTGGCCCATGTGGGAATCGAACCAGCAGCCTTTGGAGTTAGAAGCATGGAGCTCTAACCACCTGAGCCACTGGGCCGACCCCTCTAGGTGGTTATTTTTAAAGGCTCCCTGGGAAAAGCAAAGTGGGAACCAGGGACGGGAATGCTAAGCTCAGGTCCTTATGTAAATATATGGGGTCTGGGTGTGAGCTGGATTGTCACACCGTGAAATGCCTGGGCAGTGACTCATACCGGTTTTCTCATGTCATCTGTGTCTGTTTCCTCATCTACAAAATGGAAAATAGTAATAGTATATCTAAAGGGGTTGTTGAAGATTAAATTGAAGTGCTTAGAATGGAGCCTGACAGCCAAGTACTCAATAAAATTTGTTTTTATAATTAGCTCTAAGAAACATACAAAATACAACAGATTTCAGGGATGTGACTATATAGGGACAAGGGACAAGCCTTGTCACCTAAGTGCAGGCCAAAGGAATCGGTGTTAACACTGGAAAAGGACACCCAGAAGATATAAAAGTTTTTACACATTTGGAGAAATCCTGTGTGGTGTTTATCTGTTACATTCTGTAAGGCTCAGAAGTAGGACTCTGTAATAGTCCTGGAAGAAATGAGGAAGGCATTGGGATAGAGTTCAGAGAATAGAGTTTCGTAATCAGAAAGACCAGCGTTTGAATTCCAGTTTTGTCACTTGGTAGCTGTGTGACCTTGGGGGTTTACCCAGAATTTTTGAACCTCAGCTCACATATCTGTAAAATGGAAATAATAATGACTTCTGATACTTTAATTGGAAGAGTTGATGGGATGGCTGCCAGATGGGAGGAGGGTTGAGAGGACGGGTGAAAAAGGTGAAGGGATTAAGAAGTACAAATTGCCAGTTATAGAAACAGCCGTGGGATGTAAAGCACAGCATAAGGAATATAGTCAGTAATGTTGTAGTAACTGTATGGTACCGGGTGGGGACTAGACTTATGGAGAGATCACTTTGTAAATTATGTAAATATCTAACCACTGTGCTGTACACCTGAAACATGTAATACTGTATGTCACCTGTGACTGAAAATAAAATCAAATTAAATAAAAAGAGATGACGGGGATGGTTCATGCAAGGGCAGAAGGGTACCAATACATTAATTTATTGTCCAAGATCTGGCCCTTAGCTTTGCAGGTCTGAACTGTTGTTAACTTACCCAGAGAGGGTTTGGGTGACAGACCCCCCAGTATCTCTCTTTCAGGCTTGTAGTAGGTTGAATCGTGGCCCCCAAAAGATAAAGCCACGTCCTGATCTCTGCAACCTCTGAATGTGACCTTGTTTGGAAAAACAAGGCCTTGGCAGATGGAATGCAGGACGTGAGTGAGGTGAGACGCTCCTGGGTTTCCCGGGTGGGCTCAACATGCCTTGCCAGGCTTTATCAGGGAGGAGGAGGGTGAGGGCGTCCGCAGCCACAAGCCCACAAGCCTGGAGTTCCCGGGGGTGGGGGGTGGGGGGAGTGGGTTTCAGTGTTGGGGTTCTCTGCTCTCTGGGGGTCTTAAAAATGTGATAATAGGTTTAGTACAATTAGGGACATTGAAAGGATGCAAAATGAACAAGACATGGTTCCTATTTAGAGGATTCAGAATCCAGTCACGTGTGCTAAGTGCCAATAGACATGCTCAGGGTGTCTGTATGGAGGAGCGTACACTCCAGCAAATGTTATACTTCACAAAATGTATCAAGAGTCACCCGACAATGAGTCTTCAGAGTTTAATTAAAAGGATATGTTTTTCTCTTGGTTGAGGTTTTATCAACTTAGTGTATTAATACTGTTGCCTGCTGATCAGATTTGACTTACATACTGTCTTTGATTTTTAACAATGAGGAATTTATGTGTTAATAAGTGTAGTTTGGCAGATGAAGTCTTTTACAACCTGGGAGTCCATTGGGGAAAGTGCCTAAATAGCAAAAAAGGACCCACCTCCCTAGTGGGCAGTGTCTTAAACTTCTCTGTACATGTGATAGTTGTTTGTTGTGGTCTGAGCTCCCAAAGTTCATATATTGAAGTGTTAACCCCACAACTCAGCAAGCAAGTGGTCACATTTGGAAATAAGGCCTGTAAAGACATAATTAAATTCAGATGAGTTCATCAGGGTGGGCCCCAGTCCAGTATGAACGATGCCTTTATAAGAGGCAATCTGGACACAGGTGCACATGCAGAGGGGAAGTTGTGTGAAGACAGCCGTCTGCAAGCCAAAGAGAGAGGCCTCAGGAGAAAGCAACCCTGCCGACACCTTGATTTCAGATTTCTATCATGCAGAAGTGTGAGAAAATAGATTTCTGTTGTTTAAGCTGTCCAGTCTGCGGTATCCTGTTGTGGCAGCCCTCGGAACAATACATTGTTAAATCAGGATTTCTCACACTGAAATGTAGGTTCCTTGGTATTGGCAGTCGGGGACCCTCCCATTGCCCCCCCCCCCCCGTCTACCTTCGCAGCCTCCTCTTTAGTGCTCCCTGCCATGTCCTCTACGCTCTAGCCTCTCAATGCTCACCACATACATCTGCCATTGTAGGTCGCTCGGTCCTTGCAGGCAGGGTCGTCTCTCCTGGATTGCCATCTCTTCTGATGGGCCTCTGGAAACTTTGTTCAGATGTGTGCTCAGTGGAGCGTCTCAGAGCTCCCGGGTGAGTTAGAAGCACTCACCACATTGTTTTCAGGAGACGGCTCTTCTTCCCAGACCGAGTGCTGCGAAGCACAGGGCTTTGTCTGATTCCTCTTCCTCTAAAGGCGAACGTGGGGTAGTAGCCTGCTCAGGCTGCCAGCACCGTGGGCTGGCTGGGCGGCTTCAACAACAGACACTGCCTGTCTCAGTCCCAGAGGCTGGGAGTCCAGGATCAAGCTGTAGCAGGGTCGGCTCCTGGTGACTGGTCTCTTCCAGGCCTCATCCAAGTAGATGGGTCTCAGCCACCATCTCGCTAAGTCCCCTCCTTGGTGTGCGATGTGCCCTGAGGGAGAGAGCAGGAGAAACAGGAAAAGACATCTGTCTGGTGTCTCTTCTGATAGGACACTAATCCTATCAGATCAGGGCCACACCCTTCGGATCTCCTTTAACCTTAATTCCTAATCGGAATGACTTCCTTATGGGCCCTATTTCCACATTCAGTCACAGTGCACGTTAGGGCGTCAACCTGCCTTCAACCTGCCGATCGGGGGCTGGGGCACGTGGTCCATCAGGCCTTCAGTTGACTTAGGAGAGAAAGTCCTCGAGGGTTGATAGGAATGCCAGTCTCTTTCTAGACAGGAACTGGAGACAATTCCATTTGAATAAAGAGAATATTTTAAATAAAAAGAAGTAGAATATTGAAAGCCATGAACTGGGATTCTGTATCTGCATAATTATATGTGCAGCAGATTTGCACTGAGCTGCATTAGGCAAGCATGCTGTAATCACTGTAATTGGAATCTCCCGAAGAACATGTTGCATTTCAGATATCCATAATAGCAATAAGCCCCCCAATCTAGGATTTAGCTCAGTTATTTCCATAATCGTTTTGCACCTTAGTCTCATTTTTTTTTGCCAGCAAAACTCACATTTGGCATAGACTGCCAAATGCAAAATGAATTTTAATATTAGGTAAACCACATGAAAAAAAATTTCCGGATGTTATAAACACAGAGACTAAAGGTGGCTAAGCTACTGGGTATAGTTCCACATTATGGAGACTAATGAAACTCTGATTTAGCATTTCACCTTTGAGGGTAAAAATAATAATAATAATAATAATAATAAAACTACAGTAAAAAGAGTAATGGAGAAATGAGCAGTCAAGAAGCTAAAGTCTCGGCCGGCCGGCCCGGTGGCTCAGGCGGTTAGAGCTCCAGGCTCCTAACTCCGAAGGCTGCCAGTTCGATTCCCACATGGGCCAGTGGGCTCTCAACCACAAGGTTGCTGGTTCGATTCCTCGACTCCCGCAAGGGATGGTGGGCTGTGCCCCCTGCAACTAGCAATGGCAACGGCAACTGGACCTGGAGCTGAGCTGCGCCCTCCACAACTAAGACTGAAAGGACAACAACTTGAAGCTGAATGGCACCCTCCACAATTAAGATTGAAAGGACAACAACTTGACTTGGAAAAAAGTCCTGGAAGTACACACTGTTCCCCAATAAAGTCCTGTTCCCCTTCCCCCAATAAAATAAAAAAAGAAGCTAAAATCTCAGTATGATACATAAAGCCAAGTACTGAGAATTTAGAGAACTTAACAGTGAGGTAAGTTAGGTTGCAGTCTACACAGATTTTATCTAGATTCTAGTTGGAGATAAATTCCTGTTGGCTGTATAGTTTGGTGATTATGATTTCAGATGAAATGTGATGCAGAGTTTGGGGATATTGGAGATACGGTATGTGATTTTCACAAGAAAACTGAAGAGGGCATTGGGGCTTTCTGTGCTGGTTTTTATCTATAACTTGGTCATCAGCTTCATCTATGGTGCCAGATGGTGAGATCTATTGAACGGTGACTCTTGACTGGAGAAAGTGAAAATGATCACTGTACATTATAAAACATGAAGCCTGACATTGCACCCTAGAAGCTACTTGTAGAACAATATTGATCTCCAACAGCTCACGTGTTCTCTGAGCTCCAGATAAGGTCCCAAATGCGGGCTCTCTGCTGGGATGACGGCCTGGTGCTTCCGAATTTCAGCTCTTCTGCTGCATGGAGTTTTCATCACATTCTCCACTTCCACCCCACCCCGCAGGTTTGAGGTTTTACTCTGTTTCCATATTTATCATCCATTTTTGCTTACCTGAAATTAATCGATACCTCTCCTCTATTCTAGTCCCGACTAACACCAAGACCTTCAAGTGGTTTAATCCAACCCCGTCAGCCTTCGAAGTCATGATTGTCCGTTCCTTTACTCCAGCCTTATGTGTATACTCTTCAGATTAGCTGTGGCTGCTAAACATTCAGGGCTAATTTCAATTTACCACATATTGCCAGATACCTTGTTCATCAGGTCATATATATATATATATATATATATATATATATATATATATATATATAGAGAGAGAGAGAGAGAGAGAGAGAGAGAGAGAGAGAGAGAGAAGTAAAAAAAAACCCAAAAAACTACGGTCAAAAGTAATGGAGAAATGAGCCTTTCTGTTTGAATTATTTTATATCCCACCTTCTCAAAAAGTGTGTGAGGTTCCCTCTAAAATGTATGTGATTTATAAATAAAGTTACAAAATGCTTTCACATTCCTTTCAGGCCCATTATTTTCTAATTCTGAGGGGTGTGTGTGTGTGTGGATTGAATCCACCGTGACAGAGGAGCCGCTGAACAGCAGTGGTCCTTACGCTATGAAAGCTCACTGACGTGGCCGGAGGGGCGGGGAGAAACGGGAAGGCACGAGGCCCCTTTCAAGGCCGGCCAATCGGCCAATGAAGCTGGCTTGGAAAAGCCACAGTCAATGTTGAGTGAGACCACAGAAGCTCGCAGGCCCCGGGAGGTCGGCCAAGATGCTGGTGTTACAAATCACATTTTCAAGTCTGTGTCTAAAGCGATAAGGTCGGGTGGGCCATGCAGGTTCCTGGGGACTCCAGGTGGGCGGTAGATACCTGTGTTTCCCTCTCTCCTCCTCCACCTTCCTCCCTGTCTGCCTTTCCCCTGCTCGCTGCTCTGCAGTCTCTCTCACACATGTAGACATGCATTTGTATTCAAAGCGAGGTTCAACTCATTCATTCATCAGTACGCATTGAGTAAGTGTTGTAGGTTCAATTCACAAGGAGCAGTGAAGACCATAGTAGGTATTTTAATGGGCCACACAAGTGCCCGGTAACCTCCAAAAAGCAGGGTTACCGTGTGCTGCTGTACTGGAAGTGCAGGGACCCACTCCCGCCATAATTTGCACTCACTCGCTTCCCCCATCACCGGCAGAGAGGCGGCCCCCCAGCAGGCTAGCCTGATTTGTTCACAGGGAGAACAGTGGTCTGAGGAAGGAATTAGCTTTGCCCGGTAAACGAGGCCATGTCCTCTGGCTCTTGCTGGTCCCGCCAATTAGAGGAGGGAACAGTGAGTCATAGGTTTGGGGGTGGGCTGTGTTCAGTGCCTTGCTCCTGGGGGGTAGAGCAGAAGTCACCCCTCTGGGCCTGGGAGGAGGAGGTCTGAGTGGGTGCTTGGGAGCTATCAAGCCCTCTCTAATGGGGAACTTTGAGGGGCACTTTTATGGGGTGAATATGTCTCCTCAAAGTTCATATGTGGAACTCCTAACCCCCAGTATCTCAGAGTGGGACCTTATTTGGATTTAGGGTTGTTAAAGATGGAATTATTTAAGGTGAGGTCTTACTGGGTTAGTGTGGGCCCTAACCCAACATGGCTGGCGTCCATATAAAGAGGAAATTTGGGTACAGACTGGCACACAGGGAGAAGCCGTGTGAAGGTGGAGGCAGAGATTGGGGTGATGTGTCTCACAGGCCAGGGAATGCAGAGGTCACCAGCAAAGCCCCAGAAAGTAGGGAGAGGCCTGGCTGTCGCCCCCAGGGCTGGGGCCGCCTCCATCTCGGATTCTGGCCTCCAGGCTGTGAGAGGAGGGATTTCCGTTGTATCAGCCTCCCCCCCATGTCTGTGGTGCCCTGGTGCAGCAGCCCCAGGACATTAATACAGGGACCTGGAAAGGAGGAGCCCCGAGGAGCACCCCAGAACAGCGCACAGAGGAGGGGAGCGTACTGGCTGGTCCCCCGGGTCCCCTGTCCCTCCCACCAGGCCTGCCTTGTCCCCCACGCCCCAGAGCTCTAGGCATGGCCCTGAGTGCTGGGGGGAAGGGCAGCGCTTTCGCCTGCCCCGCCATCTGTCCTCCGTCCCAAGTCCCTGTTCGCGGGACTCCAGTTATGGACTCGCTACTGTAAGCGGAGCCAGGACACAGCGCGCCGCCTTGAGGACGTGTCCCTGTGTGACGTGGACCTGACGTTTCTCAGCGCTGTGAGAAATGCGCGTGCGCCCTCCGATACCCACACGTGGTTTTCGATGCGCTGAGCTTAAGCCCGGTTCGCGGCCTCAGCAGTTCTCTCATCTCGTTGGAGCACTGTCCATTCACTCAGGTGAAGAGGCCCGAAGCACACACTCCCCGTGGGTATTTCTTTGCTACAGTTACCATCCACGCAAGCTTCTCCAAAATGTGCAAATTTAGGAGAACTGGGTCTGGGCAGGGAGGCCTGGCCCCAGAGGCAGCTCCCGCCGCACTGCAGCTGTCTGTCTCCTGAAGCCCCTTCCCTGCCTCCCCTCACTGTCCCCCTGCCCGCCCAGGGCCCCCCCCGGAGAGTGGGGCTGCTTCCACTCCTGCTTTGCGTGGTTCCTGGACGTGGCAGGCTGGCGACAGCAAAGGTTTGAGACCCGCCGTGTGAGGCTGGCTTCCACTCACTCAGCTCCTGCTGCAGTGGCCACTGACTTTGGGGTCCGCCACGCCTTGCCCCACCCAACCCTCTTTTGTTACATTATTTGAACCCCGGGAATGAATTTCCCCAGCCTCTGGCCTGATATTCCATGACCATTCAATTTATTTGACCCAGCCTTGTTACCTGGGTCAGCTCATTTTGTGTCCCTGGGCTTTGTTCCATCACTTTCTCTGACAAGTGAGGAACCTTGAACTAGATGCTCTCTCCAAGGTGACTTTCAGCTCTAAAACTCACATATTCGACATGCGAATATCACTTTCGAATAGCTTCTAATCACCATTTACTCCTTCCATCCGCCCTGCCCCGCCCCAGCCCAGACAGCTGTCAGCTTAATCAAGGGTTTGGGATACGCATCTGGTCCTACAAGAAACTGGAAAGATTTCTCCCACTTCTGCCACATCCGAGACTGTAATCATGATTCTTGGCATGTGATTATTCGTTGTTATGCTGGAGGTCCCCAAGACGACTCTCAGATTCAAAATTCTCTAGGACTCACAGAACTCAGAAAAGCTGTTATACTCATGGTTACAGTTTATTATCCTGAAAGGGTACAGTTTTAAATCAGCAAAGGTCATAGGCACAGAGGCAGAGTGCAGCCTGGAGAGACCAGGTGTGGAGCTCCCCGGGAACAGTGGAGCTCCATTCCCCCAACAATGACGATGGGCAGAAGAAGGGACATTTCATAGATATCCAATCTGATTTGAGGAGGTAGAATGGACAACATTAGAAGATTATTGAATTATTGGGGCCACAGGACAGGAAAGTCAAGGATGAACCCCAGTTTTCTGCTTAGGAGAGGGGGAATAGTGGAGGGGGTGTAGGTCTGGGAAAGGACGGAGACAGCGAGTTCAGTTTTGAATATGATGGTCTGCGATGCTTGGATCCACCATGTGTATCTGAAGTTCAAAGAGGAGATTTGAGCTGGGAGTCAGAGGTGTTCAAGTTGCAGAGGAAGCCGGGGGAGTGGATGAAATTGCCTAGCGGCGACATTCTGTGTTCTTGAGGAATCTCATTGGTATTAAAAGCAGCCCAAGACCCAGGACAGAGCGCTCGAGATGTGGGAAGAAAACTAGGAGAAGGCATCTAGTGTTTCAAGAAAGAGGGATTGGTTGGGGGCCTTGAATGTGCTGAGAGGTTGACATGAAGGTTATACAATATCTACTGGATCTAGCAAAATAGTTGGTCATTGGTGACCTGGGAAGAGGGAGGGTTGAGTAGCAGCCCTTTGCAATGGATTGAGAAATGAGCAGAGAACTTGACAGAGGGAACAGAAGTTCAGAGATTGGGAAATAGCTGGAGGGGGGCGGTGGGGTGTAAGGGGGCTTATTTTGTTGTTTTTAAAAGTAGGAGAGCCCTTAGCATGTTAAAATGCAGAGGGGAAGGATCAAAGGAGAGGAAGAAGATACAGGAGAGAGAGGGATAATAAAATACAGTTCTTGAGAAGGAGGGAGGGGCTGGGACCCAGGGCCCAAGGGAGAGGCTTCACCCAGGAGAGCAGGAGGGAAGGAGGAAAGGCTGCTCGCAGGGCAGGCGAGCTTGAGTACTAACACTCGCTTCCTTAGTGCCATGGGAGGTGCCACTTTTCTGTTCAATCCAACTCAACAGACAATTGCTGATTCCCGACTGCCCGATGGTATGCTGTGAGCTGGTGAGAGGAGTGAGGATGAATCTGAGGCTGTCGTGGGGTTGGAATCCGTTGGGGAGACAGCTGATAACCGCAATCAGAGCCAGCTCTGGTGGTGAACTGTGCGCCCGGCACTATAGCGATTGGTTGTCACTACAGGCCCCGGAAATGGGTAGCCGTGTGATTCTATTTTAACAGATGAAGGGACAGAGTTGCGGAGAAATTGAGTTATTTGTCCTAGGTTCAACAAAAATGTGGCATTGGAATGAGAACCCAGAAAAATCCTTCTGCAGGCTGTGTTCTTCGTGAAAACATCACAGACGCCATGTCTCAGAAAAACGACTGGTCCAATCGCCGCGTGTCCCCAATTTGCAGGGCAGTGCTGGGTTAGTGTCATTGTCCTTCTTTCACCTCAGGCAGTTCATTAACTTTCCTTCTGGCCTCCCTTTAGCTGGCACGCTCCTGCTCAAGCCTTCCAATCCAGCCTGTTAGCCCTCTGCCTCCGCTGCAGAGCTGGTCTTCCTGCATTTTAGTCCTTCTTGTTTTTTCATGATAGTTATTTTCTGTAACCCAAACTGGGCCACAAAGGATTTGTTTGAATTGAGGAAGTCTGTGTGGGAAATCTTACAAAAGGCTTACGGGGAAGATGATATGGGATTTAAATTTCCAGCCTGAATCTGCCCCCTGAACCCCAATCCCATATACCCAGTTGTCTACACAACATCTATATTTGTATGTCTAACCAATGTTTCACATTTCAAAGCCTGAACCCCAAGGCCTGATCACCACCTTTGACTCTGCCTCCCTTGTCTGCTGCCCCTGTGGTGTCCCCATCTCAGTGAATGGTACCTCCATACTCCAGGTGCTTGGGACAAATCCTCTCCTTCCCTCAGACCCCACATATAATGGGCCAATGCATCCCATTGGCTGTCCAAATTATGCATGTCCACAATCTGACCAGGTGATGTTAATTTTATGTGTCACGTTGGTTAGTGGTACCCAGATATTTGGCCAAACACTACTCTAGATGTTTCTATGAACATACTTTTAGATGAGATGAGATTAACATTTAAATCAGCAGACTTTGAGGAAAGCAGATTGTACTTCATGGTATGGGTGGGCCTCGCACAATCAGTTGAAGGCTTTCAGAGAAAAGACTGACTTTGCCCCAAGGAAGAGGGATTCTATCTGCAACCTGCCTTTGGACTTCAACAACAACCGCAACAGCAACTCTTCCCAGAAGCTGTTTCATGCTTGTGCACATGAAAGCACATTCTGGAGAATAAGGTTCTGAATATGTCCCGTACCTCAGGTTGGGTCATTTGTTTTTCACTGTATAATCTGTTTACTGGAGTTTTCCTTTCTTTATTCAGTCATGGGAAAAGGTATATTAGAATCTCCCAAAAGTGCTGGTTGATTTTACAAGAATTTATTCTTGTAATTCTTTTGAGTTTTGCTCTATACGAGGTCAGACAATTAAGTCCAGGAACTCATCCTAGAACAAGCGCTACATACCTCATTGCTGAATATCACTACAGTCACCTTTGAAGGACTCCCCTTGGGAAACTATGCACGGACGCCAGCGCCTAGTCCACCCTTCAAAGCCATTTTGGAACTCTTTCTGGAATGGTCATTAGAGCTGTCATCATATTACCCTTGATGTCCTGAATGTCATCAAAATGTCTTCTTTTCAATATTTCCTTTGTCTTTGAGTAAAGAAAGAAGTCATTGGGGGCCAGATCAGGTGAGTAGGGAGGGTGTTCTAATACAGTTATTTGTTTACTGGCTAAAAACTCCCTCACAGACAGTGCTGTGTGAGCTGGTGCATTGTCGTCATGAAAGAGCCATGAATTGTTGACAAAAAGTTCAGGTCATCTAACTTTTTCATGCAGCCTTTTCAGCACTTTCAAATAGTACACTTGGTTAACTGTTTGTCCAGTTGGTACAAATTCAAAATGAATAATCCCTCTGATATCAAAAACATCGTTGCAATAAGTTTGTGAACTTAATTGTTGGGCCTCATGTACTTAGAAGCTGTTATTAGATGTACACAAATTTAGAATTGTTCTATTTTCCTGTTGTGTAACTTCCCAAATTAACTAGTGACAGTGACTAATGGCTGCTGGCCCCAGGCCTGGCTTTCCTCCCGTCATTCCTGCTCCAGCTTTGTTTCTGACCTTTGAGAATTTCCTTTCTTTCTCACAAGCCCATTCATACATCTAAGAGTATACTTTTTATATTTAATTTAGACTCTTACGCATTGTTAGTGGAGGAGTGTCAGGACCAACTGACCACTGTTTTGCTGGACCAGAAACCCCTCGTAAGGCGCCTCCGTTCTCTTTGCCGCAAGGGGACACACTCTTCTCTTTCCTCATAACGAACTGTTTTTTATAACCGCACCTCTCGCTTCTACCAACACTATTCCCTTCCACCCAATTTACGTACTGAGGAAGCGGAGGGAAAGAAAGCTGTTTGGTGCTCCCTTTGCCACTTAGAATATCGGCACTTCCGGAGTAGGACCTTTCTTAGGATGCTTTGTTTAGTAACAACTGTGCTTCGTCACAGACTGTCGCTTGTTCCCACAGAGCTGTATGATGAAGGGATGTTTGCTGTGCTCTCGAGGGGTTAGGGAGCTGAGCTGGCTATTTAAAGACACCCTTTATGGACTCTCTTTGTATATGGAAGCACAGGCTTTGGTTGACGACAGTTTCACATATGATAAGGAATTTTTCTTAAAGTGGGATACTTTTGGAATTGCACAGCTGTATGTGGATTCAACCAGCACAAGGTAATTCAGGGGAACCTCGGACGTTATCCTACTGGTCAAAACAATGCCCTTCTCATAATTTGTGTATTTAACTGCCACTGAACACTCGCCCCCCAAAGGGGTAGATAAAGCCATGTTTCTCGGCCTCTGATATGGTACCTTTAGCCTGCCGCCTGTCAGCCAGAATGGACTGGGAACCCCGTCAGCACACCCGCCAGGCAGGAAGGTGATAGTGGTGAAGTCTAGTGCAGCCGGAGGATGACGGAGTGGTGACAGGCTCCGTTATCCTCGGAGAACAGCTACTCATCACTCCTGGTTGTTTCCAGGAGTAGTTACCTCCCCGTTTCTTTAAGTGATAAGTTCCGTTCCCAGAATAGAAGCCCTGCAGCCTTGGGCGCTTTCGTGCGTCATCCTTCTGGAAAGCGCGTTCCTTCCACCCAAAGCATGGATGCCCATGTCCAGGGAGGAAAGGAGTGTTTCCTCTCATGCCTTCCTTCCTTGTGCTGTGCATAGAAAAGCCCGAAGACGATGGGGAACCCAGGGGCTCCCCTGAGCAACAGGCCACAGAGCTATTTAGGGAATTAGAGCTGGAGATGAGGGAAATGTCTCCAGGGCTTTGCAAACCATCCTCACAAACCTCCAAAGGACAGTGGAAGAACCGCAGAGCGAGGAAGTGCAGAATCGTACAGACTGTGCCCAGAGTGGGTGGAGTGAACCCTGTCATCTGGAAGCCTTCACGCTTCCTCATTGGCTTTGTCAGGACCCAGGATCCCACAAAAGGGGTGCCCAGTTGTCAGCTGTGTTAATATTGAAAAAAAATGGGTCTTGTGCTTTGAGTTTTTAAAAAATGCCAAGCAGTTACGATGTTGACTCATGTCTGTGTTATTTCTGAAAATCTAGGGCCATGTAGACCTCCTCGCAAGCATAGCAGTCCTCACGGGAACTTGAATCCGATGAGCCAGAGGTCAGGCAGTGGGTAGGTTACATTCCCACTGTCCAAACGAGGGTCTTCGATTAGCCGCTCCTTTAGGAAGTGATGCCGCTGGGGGGTCACTTCACAGCTTACATAAATGCCCGACCACTGCGCTATACACCTGAAACTAATACCACACTGACTGTCAACTGTAATTAAAAATATAGACATATATATGTATAGTCACGCGATGTAAAGTACAGCATAGGGAATACAGTCAGTGGTACTGTAATAACCGCTCGGTGTCCGATGGGTAGTGGACTCGTTGGGGTGGTCACTTTGTGGGGGTGTAAATGTCTAATCATTATGTTGTTTTGTACACCTGAAACTAATGATTTAAAAAGTTTAAAAAACAGGCCAAAAACAACAAAAGGAATAAAGGAATAAACAATCAAAAGGAATAAAGCTGCTCCTTAGCTGCTTCTCGACCATCGTTGTCATGTCTTCCGCTCCCTCCGAGTGTCTGCATGTTCAAAGCACCCTGGAGCTGCCTTTTCAATGTGTGGCACTTGCTGTCCTAATTATCGTGCCCACGTCTGTCAGGAAGCGCAGTGTCCCTTGGCATTTCGAGTAGCTAAATGTCAGCAGAGCAGAGGCCACCTCGTTTTTGGACCTTGACTTTGAAGGCAGGTCTCATTGCTAAGTTCCCCATCCTGTCTGCTTCTCCCACAGAGGCTGAGAGAAACGTCCCATCGCGAGAAGGAATCTTAGCACGCCCGGCAGCTTTCCCTCACTTTCCTTGGACAATGGAAGGGAGTGGATATTGTAGGCACCTTCTGAGGAAGCCGTTCTTTCTGGGTTGAAAAAAGAGGTGGTTTCATTTGAGCTAGATCTTGAAATAGAAGTAAAGCTCATCAAATATGGAAAAGGGGGTTCCACTGCTGGCCGGTGGCAAGCAGAGAGAGCTAAATGAGACGGCCAGAATACCCACTGGAAGGCACTGGCCAGCTGCCAGGGTGTGGCCCCTGCCTGTCCCGTCCGGACATTGCTAATGGGTGGCGTGGAGCCCAGAGGCAGAGCAGAGGTGCTGCCCAGAGCCAGTGGCAGTCTCCAGGTGCCAAGCAGACAAACACGAGCTCACTGCTCCCGAAGGAGCAGGACACGATGACTGAGTACATGCTTGAGAATTCCAGTACATCATGTAATGAACAGTGGACGAGAAATAAAACTGGCCGGCAGCGTCAAATACTTGGTCAGCCGACCACGCCTTCTCCTCTCTGGACAGACAGACCTACCCTTTGTGGGAAATTAAGTTCCGATCAGACAGTTCTCGATGAGCATGGAATCAGATGGTGAGGGTAGAGTTGCATGTCTCCAGTCCGAGGCAGCCAGCCTGGCATGAGGGCCCCCCCTTTGTGAGGGGGTGGCTGGCATCCTGGATGGAGCAGGGCATGTGCCCTGGACAGTCCCCAGAAGGCAGCGTTAGCTTGGCTTTTTGGTCTTCCCTTTTCTTGCTTTTCTGTGCTCACCATTCCTTTAGTTTGCACAGAGTAAAATGTGACTAGTTTGGTTCCTGCTTACTAATTACACACACATTCCAGTTTTATTTCCGTAAGACAGGTGTGTGGGAGCTGTCTCGTACTGGCTGAGAACTGACTGCACGTCGCTTCCCAGCTCTGCGTCCCCTGATGTCAGGTTGGGAGCTTGAGTTGGCCGTGGTGGGAATACTTACACCATGGAAATCGGCAGACACTACAAAGCAGAACTTCTTCCCTAGAGAGCTGCTGTTAAACATTTGCCAGCACACCCCTGCCCAGGCTCCTCTCACCATTGGAGCTTGCAGGGTATTTCAAACACTTGGACCTCACATTTACAGAACTTCCCCGGTCACTCCTACAAATCATTCATGTTCTTCTTTTACAGGAGTTACAGAGCAACCTCATTTCTCTGATCTCCGGGTTCCTGGGGAGAACATTTCACTTTTGCCCCATGTACCAGCAAAAAGGCCAGCCCTGAACAGCAGGATTAGAAGGGCGACAAACAAGGTAAAAAGCCGGTGTACTATCTAGCTGGAAGGTGACGGAAGCCTGAATGAGGAGTGACAGATGTTTGTGGGTGCCCCCTGGACCGTTCCTCATTTGACAGCAATCCCTTCCTGCCCCTGGAAACATTCTCACGGAGTTCCTGAGACCCCCGAGGGCTCCCAGAAGACCACTGTATCGCAAACCTTTTGACACATTTCTTTCCACATCTGTCTTCCAAGTAGTCAACGTTTTCAGGGCCCTTGGATCCCAGGAGATAGATATTTTTAGAAACAGACCCCTGGGTTTATTACGTCCAAACTAAGTTGTTTCAGCCACCCAGAGGACGGGAAGTCTGTGGTCACAGAGTGACAACTGTCGAGAAGAATTCATGGTTTTACTGTATTTATTTATACACTGGCATCTCAGATTACTTTCTCATTAATATACACCAAAAGTCTAGTTCTTGTAACCTGAGATTTTCCCTGTTAAGCCCTGTAGTGTGTCCTGAGCAAGTTAGTTTGTTGGTTGTTTTTTTTTTGCCTCAGAGTGTAGCCCAAAGTATAGTTCAGATTGCCTTGTAAATAGGATGTTTCCCAAGTAATTATCTCAGTAACCACTGGTGGTTGTGGTTGGTCCAAAAAAATCTCCCTTTGGAGGCAGAGTCTGTCCATGCTCCCCAGTAAGTCTTGGGTGAAGGCCACGCCCAAGACAGGTTGAATATTTATTCAGTATTTACGTGGGGCAATTTGATGGCAGCAGAGAGCGGAGGAAAATAAAGAGCCATGAGCACGGAAGAACCTCACGAAATCAGCTGGTGCGAGCTTATAGCTTCTGTATTTACAGCCTCCTTCTACGTCAGACCCTCCAGAGAAACAGGCTTTAGAAAAGGAGCTGCAGAGCTAAACTGTCATATACTTTCTTTTAAAATAATACCTACCTGTGCAGGGCTCTGAGCTTCTCCAAAGCTCATTCAACTGTGTTATTTTATTGAAACTCTTATAACAACACTATGAGGCGATGAGGTGGGCAAACTGTGTATTACTCTCTTCTCTCGCCTACAGAAGGGGACACTGCAGTTCCACGAATGGTGTGGCCAAGGTGACCCAGCAGCGGAAGCACAGGAATTCAGGTTCAAGTTTCCTGGCCTGGCATCTATTGTGCCGACCACGAGGCGCATGGCAATTTCGTTTTGTGGATGAAATGTACTTGACTCTGGGTGTGTGTTTACTTTTGTTTAAGCTAGGGATAGAAGCAGCAGAAAGAGGAGACGGAAGTGGCTGGGACGGGGCTCTAGCCCTGATGCTGATGGGGTAGTCTGTCTCCGCCATGGCTCCTGGATGGCCCCTCCCACCCTGGCCCCAATCATTGACCAGGCGCCCGTCACTTTCTCCTCTGGCTGCTGTCATCTGGAGACATTCCAGTCATGTCCTTTCACACATGCAGTGACGACTTCAGTACCTGGCTGTCTGTCTTCGTCTGTACCAGCTGGAATTTTGATGAGGGTCCCATTGACTCAATACATGGAGAATCTTGCCAGTCTGACAGTACTTAGCGTTCCAACCCAGGAGCGTAGGTGTCTTTCCATTTATTTCAATCCTCTCTATTCTCTTCCAGCCATGTTTTGTAGTTTTCAGTGTACGAGTCTTACCCGTCTTTTACTAACTTTATTCCTACGTATTTTAGTCTTAACGGATGTTGTAAATGGGATTGCGTTTGGTTCACTGGTAACGTACAGAGCTATAATAGGTGTTTGCACACTGATCTTACATCCTATCACTTCTCTGAACTTGTTTGGCAGTTTTCATAGTTTTTGTGGATTTCTTAGGATTTTCTATACACAAAGGCAGGTCATCTGGGAATAGAAATAGTTTTACCCTTTCATGTCTAACCTGAATGCCTTTTATTTCTTTGTCTTGCCTAATTTCCCTGGCTGGGCCCTCCCTAAAATGCTGAATGGAAGTAGCAAGAGCAGACATCCTGGTCTTGTTCCTGATCTGGGGGAAGCCCTTGACCTTTCATCACAGAGTATGGTGCCACTGTGGGCTTTTCAGGTATTCGTTATCAAGTGGAGGAAGCTCCCTCCTATCCCTAGTTTGCTGAACATTTTTATGAAAGGGAGAATTATGTCCAATGCCTTTTCTGTGCTTATTGAGATGGTCATGTGGTTTTTGTCCTTTATTCTATGGATATGGTGTATTAATTGATTTTTGGATATTCAGCCCAACTAGCATCCCAGTGGTTCTGGGGTAAATCCCATTTGGTCATGGTCCTTTTTGTACGTTGCGGGATTCCATTTGCCAGTATTCTCTTGAGGATCTTTGCATTATAGCCATAAGAGACATTGGTCTGTAGCTTTTATTCTTGTGATGTCTTTGGTTGGTTTTGATATCATGGTGATACTGGCCTTATAGAATGAGTTGGGAACTTCTTTTTCATTTCCGGACCACGACTTTCAGATGGGAACTCAACACTGCTGGACAATGCAGCTACTCTTCCCTAGTAAATTTACTTTCAGAAACTACCAGGTGGCTAATGTGCCCCTTTGCTTCTATCCTCTCATTTCTAGGACTACTCAACTGATGACTGCCTTGTATTTGATGGAGAATGTAGATGCATGGCATGAGAACTGCATTGTTACCCAGCCCCCAGCTCCCAGCATCCTTTGCCAGGGTTGACCACTGTCTCCTTGAAATACTTCCTTTTGTAGGCTGCTATGATACTGCACTTGTGTGGATTCTTTTCTGCTTCAGAGGCTGCCTGCCCCTTCTCTACCTCTCTCAGAACTCTCAATGTTTGGGTTTCTCTAGGGCTCCGTTCTCTTTCCTCTTTTCTTAGCTGCGCTCTCCAGGTGACCTCATGTATTCCTATAACTGACTCAAAAGTGTGATCTTCTGCCTGCCGCTTCTCATGAACTCCAGACTCTTACGTCCACCTGTCCTCTCATTATTTCCATTTGGATGGATGTTGAGACACCTCAAACTGAATTCTGCCAAAACCCAACTGTGGCTCCCCTGCGCCCAACACCTTCCCACAGCTGCCGCTCACCGTTAGCTGAGGTCATCTGTGACTTCCCTTGCTCGCAGACCCCATTTTTACCCAGAAAACTCCTGGTTGACTCCACCTTCAAGACATGACCTGCTGTATCCAACTGCTTATTTCCCTGTCCTCGGCCCAAACAGCCCCTGGTTTGCCTCTCCTCACACCTGTTATCTCTGATTGCAACTCTTGTTCTTTTTGCTGCACTGATGAGCTTTTTTCTTTCCTTCTTCCTCTCTCCCTCCCTTCCTTTCTCTCTTTCTTTCTTAAACAAACACCAACTGGGAAGGGGCTGTTTGTGCACTGCCTTAAAGAAAATATACAAATACAAGTACTGTTATACTTTTTCTCAGGAAATAGGGTGCCTGGACAGGGCTGCATGTACAGGTTGTAGGCTGCACAAGTCCAAGCCTGCGCAGTGGGATTCAACAGCCTTGTAGCTGCAATTGCCCATGTGCATTTTTCAATTGATGTTTTTATTGTGACAACATATACCACAGAAAACGGATCATTTAACCTTTTTTAAGTGCATAATGCAGTGGAATAAAGTACATTCACAACAGTGTGCAACCATCACCATTTCCCATTCCCAGAACTTTTCTACCAGCTCAGACAGAAACCCCACCCATTACACGCTCACTCCCCAACCCCCTCTCCTGGCCCCAGGTGACCACTATTATTAAACTTTCTGTCTCTATGAATTTGTCCCTTATAGGTACCTGTATACGTGGAATCATACAGTATTTGTCCTTTTGTGTCTGGTTTATGTCTCTGCAATCTTTAACATTTTTTCATCGTTGAAGAGTTTCATTTGAAAGTTAAAAATTTTAAAAATTATTTAGCGAACACAGTTTAATATTTGGACAAAGTCACATTGATGTTTTTGAAACCAGTTTATCTTTTTTTTTTTGTTTTTAAGGAGGGCGCAGCTCACTGGCCCACGTGGGAACCGAACCAGCAACCTTGGTGCTATCAGCACCGCGCTCTAACCAACTGAGCCGACCAGCCACCCCTAGTTCAACTTTCCTTTATAGTTTATATATATATTTTTTTTATCTAGTTAGTCTTTTTTGTGGGTTACTTAGTTATAAAATGTAGTTTGTCTCATAGGGTCTGTGGGGACAGAGCCAGGAGTGCAGTTTCCAGGCTCTCGGCCTCACGTGGAAAGGTGCTGGCTCAGGTAGTAAATGGCCATCAACTGTGACTGGATGGCCAGCAGCTGTGGCTAGTTGGCCGTCAGCTGTAACCAGTGAGCCATTGGCCACTAATATAACTGCTGTGGCTACGCTAGCAGAAGAAATGGGGGCCAGCAAGAAGATGGTGGCTGAGCCTGCAAGCGGTGCAGTGAGGGTTGAGAATTGTATGGCTCCTGTTTCCTGTTTCTCTAACCCAGCCACCAGCGAGACTCCCCCGTCTATGGCTCCGTGGGTGTTCCTTTTTGGCCTCACCATATCCTGTGTTCTTCTGTGGGGAGCGGGAGCAGAGACCCCGCAGGCCACCCCGCACGACAGGGTCTCTTAATATTACATTTTTTAAAAAGAAGACATTTGATTATGACAGAAAGTCTCTGCTTGACCAAACTTTACTCAGCCTCCTGAATCTTCTCCCAGGCCCCTCTGTGTACTTCCTTGTCAAATCCAGTTTTGGAAAGCACCCTGCTAAGTTGGTGTAACCAGAACCCCCACCTGGATGTCTGATCAGTAGAAATCTCCTCAGGTTCCTCACCCCCCACCACCCCCAGGCAATGTCTGATCATGCTCGCTTACCTTCAGCAAAGAATCTTGTTAGGCCTGTTTCGCCAGAATCCCCCTCCCCCACAACCCTGATGTTTCCTCTTAGTAATTTTTCCATCCACTGACCCCAACCCTGCTCCTTGGCTGCAAATCCCCACTTGCTGTATTCAGAGTTGAGCCCAGTCCCTCTTTTCCAGGGACCCTTCGCAGTGGCACCTATACATGTCCTGTGGCCCCAGTAAAGTCTGCCTTACCATCTTTAACAAATGTCGTTGAATATTTTGTTTCTTTAACAATCATTGCAAATTAAAGACATGGCAACGTCTTCAATATGAAAAGGGATGTATGTTCCTTTTATTAGTTGTTTTTCTTTTCTTTGTGACCAGAACAAGGGTTTAGATTTTATTTTGAAGTGTTTTTCCCATTCACACCACCACCAGATCCTCCCCCTTTTTTCTTTCTCTACGGTATTTCCCCAAAAATAAGACCCACCTGGAAAATAAACCCTAGCAGATTTTTCAGGATGGCGTCCTCTGAACATCCTCTAAGGTGTCTTTTGGAGCACAACTTAATATAAGACCAGGTCTTGTTTTCAGAGAAACACGGTGCTGCTTTCTAATCTAAGCCAACCAGAGCTCACACTTTCTGCCAGAAGAATCCAATTAACCCTCAGTCCTTTGAAGCCAGACCCAGTCAGCTATGCAGTGCTGCTGGGTGAGTTACCGGCTGCAGGAGGGCGAGAGGCCTGGGAGCCGAAATCCTTCATTGCAGGCTCCCAGAATCGCTGAGGAAGAGCCCTGCCTCGTCTGTCCCTGAGCTTCCTTCTCCCCACCCCACCCCTCCCTCTGAAGCCTGAAAACAGCCGTCTCCTGACTTTGCTCTCTTCCAGATAAAGGTAAGAACAGTTTCACATACCTCTAGTTCGGGATTATAGGAAGTTACATCCCAATCCATCCTCATTCTAAACTCCACTTGGACTCAACAGCAAGTCAGATTGGCTGCTTCTGGACTTTTCCCTCTTTACCTGCCTGCAATTCTTCCTGCTAGGAGGTGGCAGGATAGAATCTGTCACCTCGTCCTGATGATGATGGTGGTCATGACAATAGTACTAGCTAGCTAACACCGGTGTAGCCCTTTCTGCCTGTACGCGTGTTAACTGTTTCATCCTTCGCAACACCCTGAAAGTAGAAGGACATCATGGCACAAGGGGCTGAGCAGGTCTTCCGGGTCACAAAGCTGGTGCGGAGCCGAGGCCTGTGTCTGAGCTGCAGCGGCCTCCAGAGCCTGCCCTCAGGCCACAGTAAGCAATCCCGGCCCGTCCCCACCCTACACTCCACCTTTCTTTAGTGGATGCCTGAGGCAGTCTTTAAATGTCAGTCTCCCTCACCAGGCCATTTAAGCATCGGCACATTTGCAACCACTTAAAGTAATTGTCTTTGTCACCACTACAGCAATTTTTATGTGATCAGTCCACAGCATCCACTCTCCATGACCCTTAAATCAATAAAAACGATGTATTTAAATCAAAGGGAATGTGTCCAAATATAATGTAAATAAATACAATGTATCCAAGTACATAGGCAACAATGTATTTAAATCGAATACGATGACCAAGGGACCCTAAGTGGACACTTACTGGTTCCAGAGGATTCTTGTATGGCAGAAATTCTGAGAGGGAGTTGACACAATGTATTTGTATTTTAGTTACTCTGGTACTTTGTTGGTGCTTCCAAAACTTTCCCTGAATGTCTCAAGCCCCTCATCACTCCCTGTTGAATTGCAGTTATTTATGTGCGAGTTTCACCTCTCCCCACCCCATCCTCTAAGCATCTGAAGGCAGGCTTGATCTTTGATTCATCTGTCTGTCCATCCTCCTTTCTACCCACTAGTCCCCACCCTTCCCCAGACAGTGGCTGTCGCCATACCCTGACTGTTGTAAGGCCTCCGTACATACCATGTTTCCCCGAAAATAAGATCTAACCGGAAAATAAGCCCTAGCATGATTTTTCAGGATGACATCCCCTGAACATAAGCCCTAATGTGTCTTTTGGAGCAAAAATATAAGACCCGGTCTTATTTTTAGGGAAACACGGTGGTTGATGGATGAATGAATGACCGGTCCTCTCTCCCCGAGACACTGCCTGATGGAAGAGAGCCATGTACACACACCCAAGCTTGTCTCCATGGCCCCAATGAGAATCCATCAGGACTTCTCCATTGAACTTTAATTGTATCCAAAAGGGCTAGAACATGAAGACAAAGCAGTTACTTCAGTAGAATCCAACTGACACCAGTGAAGTTGTATGAACATTTGAAAGAAAACATTGAATTCAAACAAGGAACAGCTAGCCCGGTGTCCACTACAACTATCAGTCTCAGTGTCTCAGTGACGCTCAAGGGTCCCACCTCCCTCTCACCTCCATCTCTCACTGGGTATGTGGCTGTCCCATGGCCTCATATGTATATTATGGCCTCAGCTATGATATACAAGTTCCCACTGGAAGAGCTGAGGATAAAGCTTGCTTTTTTTTTTTTTTTTTTTTTTTTTTGCAGTAAGGTATTACATCTCTCAAAGTTAGCAACAATTTCCTAAGTAACTTTATTAAAATCAGGGTTTAGCGCTGGACGTGGGGAATACCTTCAAATTTATATTCTCATTGGGAAGCTTTTTTTAAATGCCCGTAGAAGTTAAGTGGCAGCACGAGTCTACCAGTGATAGAAGGCACAGCGGGAGCTGTGTCACAGGACAGGTGTGATGAACTTATAAATGAAAGGCCTCAGGATTCAGAGACTGGGGACGTGACTCTGCTGAGCCGGATTGGGAAGGCTTCACCCAGGAGACGGCTTCCTGTTTCCCTGTTACCAGCAGGCCGGGCTCTCACGGCAGCCCAGGCCATCGGTCAGAAAGCACAGCGGGCTGACGTCCAGTAAACTCCACAGCCAGATTGGTACAATCATGGTGGGAACCGATGGATGCAATGAGTTCTACTTTCCATCCCCCAAACCAATTTCTTTCTATTTCTCATCGTTACTTGATGAATCTACGTACTAATTAATAGCTGTGATTTCATACTCAGCAGCTTACCCTGCTGCTGAAAATTACAACAGAGCTGAAAATGAGTGATTGCCAAGATACACTAATTATGTCTCCAGGGGAGTGCCCAAGATATTTAGACTGTTTTTCTCCTCCTTGGTTGCCTTCCCCTAGTGAGTAAGTTTGCTCTAATCACTTTTGAAGAAAGCAAGTTACATTGTAATTCTAGCACCTGGAGGATTGTAAGAGGAAGAGCTAAGAGTAGGATTGGATTCTGGTAGCGGGGTAGTTGGCAGTCTTGGAAATGAGGTATGCCAAGGCCTGGCCCATTTCCTTCCTCGTATGTCGGGAAGGGAGATGCTAACTGCACACTGGCACGTGGGTACGACAGGGCAGGTGGCAGGATGGGTACGTACTTCCCCACTCCTGACTCAAAGGAAGAGGGCGAGTGGTAGAATCAGCCTATGTGCCAAACAAGAACTTGGAAGGCGCCATCTTTGGTACAGGGTCCGCCAGCTTCTGTGCCAGGACCCCTTAGCGTCACCATCTTTGTACCTCATTCCACGCAAGTGGCCTCATTTAATGTTACAAGTTGATAGTTAAGGATTAAGACCTTGGGTGGAACCTAAGTGACTGAGATTTCTCATATTTTTGTCCCAATTCTCATGAAAGAGAATGAGGATGTGTGTTGAGGTGCCTGGCTGACGCAGTTGGCATCCAGCCCCCCCCCCCCGCCCCGCCCTCATCTCTGCGCACTGAAAGCTGCTTATCACAGGCACCTGACATGCTTGTCTTGAGGCCTTTGTTTTCTGGCTCTCAGACCCCACTGGGCCTGGGCGTGGGGCAAGCCAAGCTGGAAGCCAGGAGAGTCCGTGCCCAGGAGCAGCTCTCCGTTTGTGTGAGATGGGGGCAGGTGGAAAAGCGTAGCTCCTGTGCCCCCCGAGTGGATTAACTCTGGGAGAGGGGGGTGTTGTGCTGCCTCTGGGCTCCCCAGTGGGTGGAGTTCTGGGTGCCCCCGGGGAACACTGTTGGTTATTCCCTTCCCTGCTTCACATCCCCCGCCCACTCCCAACTCCCAGGTGTTCCCTGGGACCATCTCCTACGATGGGTTGAATTGTGTGTCCCCCCCATTAGACGTTGTAAAGCGCAGTGCCCATGCATATGACCATATTAGGAAATAGGGTCTTTGCATATGTAACCAAGTTAAAATGAGGCCAGACTGAATTAGGGTGGGCCCTAATCCAATATGACAGGTGTCCTTATAAGAAGAGGAGAAGAGACGCAGAGAGGACACTGTGTGAGGAGGAGGCAGAGAAAGGAGCGACGCATCCGTAAGCCGAGGAATGCCAGCAACTGCTAGAAGCTGAGAGGAAGGCATGGAAGAGGTTCTTTCCGGAGCACTCAGAGAGAGCGTGGCCCCGCTGGCAACGTGATTTAGCCTCCAGAACTGTGAGAGAATAAACGTCTGTTGTAAGACACACAGTTTGTGGTCATTTGTTATGGCAACCCTAAGAAACGAATATAGCTCCCCCAAAACTGAACCCTCCAATCTTTGTTGTATGGTGTGCTTCTCAGGCATGCTAAACTAAGACAAGATACACGAGAGAGTGAATTGAGTATTGACTATTGAGTGTCTCCATGGACGGGTCATGCCCTTGAAAGAGGCACTTCTCATGAACAGACTAAAAGAACCAGAATTCTATTGCCACGAGGGGAACAAATAATAGAAAAAGCACATATGCTGTTTATAGAAGTGTATGTGGCATAAAGAAGACAAAGCTGGGGACTCGTGTGCTGAATGGTGTCTTTTTCGTCCCAAGGGGCCAGAAACCTATCACTGTGATTCTCTGCCATTTGAATGTCTTGGCTGCCGTTCAGTTGGGCTGTCAGTGTCACCGTCTCTTTTGCAGAGGTGAGACTGGAAAACATGGCGTTGGGGCCCCAGGTTTTTCTGTCATGTCACTGCAAGATAGTAATTGCAATTCGTTTACATGGAACAGCTCGTTAAAATGGAAATTTCAAGGGCAACACCAAGATCCAACTGAGGTGAAATTCCAAAGCTGGGTTTTGCTCTGCAGAATTTATAAGGACAGTTTCAAGGATTCCTTCCATGGCTCTTGGCACTAAGCGAGAGTTCAAAGAAGGAAGGGGATTTGCTGGGGTTTCCTATGCCCTGAGCTTCAGAAACCTGCTGTGCTTCCCCTGCAAGGAGGAAACCTGTCCTGGAGCTATTTTGAGATCTAACAAGAGGGACGACAATACCAAATGCTGGTGAGGATGTGGAGCAATAGGCATCCTTACCTCTTGCTGGTGGGAATGCAAAATGGTGCAGGCACTTGGGCAGACAGTTTGGCGGTTTCTTACAAAAGTTAACTCTCTTCTCAGACGATCCAGCAATCGTGCTCCTTGGTATTCAACCAAATGCGTTGGAAACTTCCATTCACACAAAAACCAGCATATGGATGTTTATAGCAGCTTTATCCATAATCACCCAAACTTGAAAGCAATCAGAATATTCTTCAATGAATGGATAAACGGTAGGCCATCCAGACAATGGAATATTATTAAATGCTAAAAGGAATGAGCGGTCAGGCTTACAGATACGTCGCTCCTTTCTCTGCCTCCTCCTCACACAGTGTCCTCCTCTCTGTGTCTCTTCTCCTCTTATAAGGACACCTGTCATATTGGATGAAGGCCCACCCTAATTCAGACTGACCTCATTTTAACTTGGTTACATCTGCAAAGGGCACTGGGCTTTGCAATGTCTAATTGGGGGGACACGCAATTCAACCCATCATTTAATGCATTTAATAAGGAACCTTTAATAAAGATTCTCACTGTCCCATTTAATTGGTTCACTGTTGTATTGAGCAATATCTTTCTGACATTTTTCAGGAGAATTATTTACTTTTTTATCTTAAAAGCATTTATGAAAATTTTTTAAATACATAGAAAAGCATCAACAATAACAAAAGATACACTCACATACCACCCAGCGTGGGGCCCTTGCCCTGGTGCCAGTCTCTGCCTTTTAAGGACATAGGATGTTATGAATACAGCTCACGTTCTACCCTTGCCCCTTTCCTCTCTGCCCTCTAACCATGTCCAGACATGTTTTGGTATCTTTATTACACGTGAAGGTATCCATAAACAATACATGCCATTGATTGTGCAGAAATGGTATTATGCTATCTCTGTCATCCTGTCACTCGCTCTCCCACTCAGTTTGTTTAGAGGACGTCCGCATTGATGCGTACAGATGGGGTTCATTCGTTTAAACTGCCATGTTGTCCACCGCACAGAGGGCCACTCCTCAGAGTCAGCTCTTTCTTCACAGACACGTGGAAACAGTGCTGCGGTGAACGTCCTTTTCATGTCTCCTTGGGAACACGAGTGCATTTCTCTCTGCCGGATCGCAGGGTGCACAGACCCCCAGCTGTGCGGGACCCGCAGTGCCCCAGCCTCGTGCACCCGCCTGCACTGTTTCCTCACGTTCTCTGGTGTATTCAGACTTACTGATTTTCACTCCGTTTGGTGTCAAATTTTTGCGGACTCCTTCGTTATCAGTGCCATTGAGTGTCTCTTTTGTATGTTCCCACCCGTTTGAGTTTCTTCTTTCGGACTGCTTATACAAATTCTTTGCTTATTTGCCACTGTGTTGTTATTTTCCCCCCTCTCGTGTTAAAAAAAATCTCCTGCATTTTAATGCAGCTTTTCATGCATGTTTTGTTCCCTCGCGTGGATATTGAGTTCAGGAGAGCAAAGGCCAGGCTTTCGGCATCAATCACGCTGTTGGGTGCTTAATTGACACTGAGGGGTTGGGTTGGGCCTTTTCCATCTCAGGTTGAGACAAAAAGACTGAAGGTTACCAGCCTTTGGCGCTTTGAACATGTCCAGCGGTCGGCGGGGTTTGCTGCACAGTTGATCTGTTGACTTCCTGGGCGATTGGCTGCCGGCTGCAACCAGCCAGACCCCAGGCACGGCAGGTATGTCACCCGGAAGGCATCAGGAATCACCTGTACCCGTGAAGGTACTAAGCAGCTATTGGTCTGGCAACTGATTTCCGCAGCAGCAGAGCTGAGGGTGGCGTCCATCGTCCTCACTCAGTGACCTGCTGAGTCTGTCTCCAGAGGAGCCATGGCGCGCTCAGCAATATCGTGGTGGAAATATGTCTGTGGGTCCCGACACCAAGGGGTACCCCCAGTCACCCCAGGGAATGCCCACATCCACCCAAGGGTAGTGAATGCCCAGGAGCTGAAGTCAGCATATTGGGGACAGAGTATGACTTAGACGCTTTGTACCATTAAGCAGAATATGTGGAATATTAGGAGATTCGAGCTGGAGGAAATCTTCGAAGTTGGGTGGTATAATCATCTTATTATATAGATGATGCCTTTGACCCAGAAGGACTAAATAATTTGTCAAAATCCATAGTGCAGGTTAATGAGAGCAGAGTGAGTGAGTGAGTGAGAAAGTGTGTGTGTGTGATGTGGAACTAAATGTTGAGACAATTTTTGAACAGTATCCTATTTAAAGAATACATATATATGCATATATATATATTTATAAGAATTTGATAAAATTTTATCAACAGTCCTCCAGCATTCAGCGACCATTCATTAATGGTCTGTGCCGTGCCTGGCACTGCGCTGAGGGCTGTGAGCACAAGAGGGGCCGAGATGGACAGGGTTCCATCCTTCAGGGTTTACCATCTAGTCGGGAGAGCCAAAGTCCAGAAGAAAATAAATAAATGAACAAGCTTCTGTCAGACAGTAAGTGCTGAAAGAACCGGCTCTCGGTTCTTTCATTCACTGGACAAATACTGATTGAGCTCAGACTGTGTGCCGGGTACTACCCTGGGCCCTGGTGAAATGGGGACAAGAAAGAATAGGTCTTGGACTCGTGGCGATTTGATTCAGGTTGGGAGAGACGCAGTACATACATGAGTAGATGTAAGTGCAGACAGCTAGTTGCTATAAAGGGACTAAATGTGGTGTTATGATCAATGTGATGGTTTGTGTGGGGCCAATGGGCGGGGCCGGCGACTCAGTGTAACAGCAAGTGCAAAGGCCCCGAGGTAGAAAAGCGCTTGGCACGTTTGATGACAAGAAAGGAGGTCAGTGAGGCTGCAACCTGGTGAGCCAGGGAGACAGGGGAAGAAGCTGGAAACTGGGGAGGAGCCAGATTGGTGAGATATCATAGACTCACTCAGTCATTCATTCGCTCAACAAACCTTAGTTGAACATTTATAATGTGCTGAATACTGATGGTGCTGAGAAAAAAATGGTGAAAAAGAAGACCCAGTCTCTGCTCTCAAGTTGCCTAGAGGGAGATATAGAAAGTGTCACATCACTGTGATCAGTGCTAGGATAAGGAGAGATAGGGAAACATGCAGGGACTTCAGCGGGCACGTCATCCAGCTGGAGGGTCAGGGAAGGCTTCCTGAGGAGGTGACATCCACACTCTGACGTGAAAACGAGCAGGAGGGGGTCCTTTTCTCTTCACCCACATCTGTTCACTGAACACCAGGGCCTCAGTCCTGGCTCCTGAGTCTGTCTCTGTTTCCCCCTCCGCCATGTCCACTGCCACAGCCTTGCTTCAAATTCATCGTTTCTTGTCTGGGTGACTGCAGAGGGCCTACCTCCCTGTCTCCCGGTCCGTTTGCTCTCCTCACCCTCTCTACTGCTTCTGAAAGAAATGTACAAAACAGAAACCTGAGCATGTCAGTTCCCTAAGTCCAAACTACTCAGTCTAATAGGATACTGTTCTTGTTTGTTTGTCTTCCTTCTGGTACTTGATTGGTTCAATTTTGTGTGTGTGTTCAATTATTTAATCTACCTACAAGGTCGGATAATTAAGTTTGCAAACTCATCCTAGAAAAAGTGCTACATTCCTCATTGCTGAATATCACTACGGTCACCTTCGAAGTACTCGCCTTGGGAAGCTATGCACTGACACCAGCGCCTAGTCCACCCTTCAAAGCAATGTTGGAACTCTTTTTCTGGAATGGCCATCAGAGCTGTCATCGTATTATCCTTGATGTCCTGAATGTCATCAAAATGTCTTCTTTTCAATATTTCCTTTATCTTCCGGTAAAGAAAGAAGTCATTGGGGGCCAGATCAGGTGAGTAGGGAGGTGTTCCAATACAGTGATTTGTTTCCTGGCTAAAAACCCCCTCACAGACAGTGCCCTGTGAGCTGGTGCATTGTCGTGATGCAAGAGCCATAAATTGTTGGCGAAAAATTCAGGTCATCTAACTTTTCCACACAGCCATTTCAGCACTTCCAAATAGTAAACTTGGTTAACTGTCCAGTTGGTACAAATTTGTAATGAATAATGCCTCTGATATCAAAAAAGGTTAGCAACATCATTGCAACAAGTTCTTGAATTTAATTGTCATATCTTGTATAGTTTTAGTTTATTATTTTAAATAACAACTTTATTGAGCTATAACTCACATGCCATGAAATTTACCCTTTCAAGCAGACCATTCAGTGGATTTTAGCATATTTACAGAGTTGAACAATCATCAGCACTATAACTTTAGAATGGTTTTGTCTCCCCCAAAAGAAACGCCATACCCATTAGCAGTCACTCCCCACTTCTCCCCTCCCCCACTACCTGGAAACTACTAATCTACTTTCTGTCTCTATGGATTTGCCTCTTCTGGACATTTCATATTATTGGAATCATATCACATGTGGCATTTTGTGGCTGGCTCCTTCCCTTTAGCACAGTATTTTGGAGGTTCATCCATGTTGTAGTGTGTCAATGCTTCACAGCTCTTTATTGACAGATAACTTTCCAGTGTATGGAAATACTGCATTTGGACATTTGGGTTGTTTCCACTTGGGAGTTGTTAATGAGCAATAATGACGTTCTGAACATTCGTGCACAGATTTTTCTGTGGACACAAGTTTTCGGTTCCCCTGGTAGGCTAATACTTTTGAACTGTTAAGAGTGCCAAAGGTTCAGAAATAACAGACGTAAAACCAATGTATCACCGAAGTAGTAATTGGTTCAAGTTTACTGTGCACACACCCAAAAGACAGTTTGCCAAACGAGAGCACACAAACCAAAACATGGAAAGAGGGGCCCCGGGACTGTGGTTATGAGCAGCGTATGTAATGAGAAGGCAGTGACCCCGCTTCACGGAAGAATTAGAAATGTCGTGCTTACCTCAGATCAACCTTGGGAAACAGTTCACTTTGCTCATGATTTCCAGAAGCAGCAAGAAGTGACCCAGGTGAAGTTAGTCCTACCAAATAGTCTAACTGAAGCTTTGCTTGTGTGATTAAAACTGGTTTTGTCTGCTCGAGGAGTTTTCAAGGCTGGTCTCCATTTGTTTTTGATTTTTAACAAGTGATTTTCCTTTTCTCCTCTATGATTCCCTTTGTGTTTTCCCTTCCTCCTAGTCAAGCAGCTAGAAGAATTGGCAAAACTGTCACAGAAATGCTGCTTGTTTTGCTCACTGCACCCCGTCCAGTGGCACAAGATTTCAATGCATCACCTCCCTGACGCTGATTTTGATCATTTGATGAAGGTGGTGTCTGCCAGGCCCCTCCTTTATAGAGTAAATCTTTTCAGCTGTTTGCTGCTATTTTGTGGGGAGGTTCTTTGAAACTGCAAGAATCTGCTACATTCATCACCAAAGTCTCTATATAGTCATTCAATTATCTATATCTGTGTGGATTCATGATTTCCTGTCATATGAAGTGGCTTTTAATTGTTAGTACCGTTGTGTATTTTTATGCGCAAATCATCCTGGATTTGGCCAGTAGTCTTTGCAAAGGCAGATTCCATGTTTTTTGACATGTCCCTAACATCCTACGAGCACTTCCTCCCTCTCTGGCCCCTCTCTCCTCATGTGGTTTCTCATCCCATCCTCAAAGAGGGCAGATTCCAAAGCCACATGCTTATCAAGCCTCTGCTTTTGTTACGTGCTCAAGCCCCATTGGCTACAGCGAGTCACATGACCTGGCCAACTGTCAGCTTGGGTGGGGCCCTACAGGGGCCAGGAGCCCAGGAGGTGGGAGTCACTGGGGACTGTCAGTCCTGGAGTCCACCGCACTATTTGTGACAGAGACATAGGTACAGAGAACTGTTTCTGTTCTACAAGAAAAAGTAAAACAAAATGATGCAGGTCCAATTACAAATGGCAACTGACATTCGGCCTCCATGTTGGAAAGAAAATGAGCGTGGGGTCTACTAGAGGATGAACACCCCAACTAGAGGGGCAGCCCCGGCTAATTGTCGCTATGTAGGACGTGAGCCCAGTGTCGCCTGATTTTTCTGTTTTTCTGCCTTTTTTCCCCCCAGAGAAACAGAACATCTAGAGTTTTAGGTGAAATCCAGATTTTAAAGTGTTGGCTCACATTTTTTATCCCCTGTGGGCCCTTTAGCACGCAGGCCAGCATTGGTTACCCCTGGTTGGTGAATCTGTGTTTCCAAGCAGTGTCACTGCACCACAGCTCTGTAAGGTAGTGACATCAGGGGTCTTTCCATTGCACGGGCGTATACATTCCACCCTCGTGTGCTCAGGAAATCTCCAGAAGGCAAGTTATTGGTTCATTAAAAGAGAACTTGCAAGGTGCTGGGGCTGGATTTGCTCATGCTCAACTCAGGGCTCAAGTGACATTCCCAGGACGCGGTCACTCTGTCTCTCAGCACTGTTCTGTCATTCGTGGGCTTCATTCCAAAACAGCCTTTTTCTCTGAAGCCATAAAATCAGCAACGCCAGGCTCGAGGCTGCCAAAGGACAGAAATTCTCTTTCTCCAAGGATGCAGCTTTGCCCAGCGGACATGCCCCTTGCCTCCCCCATCAGGTACCACTGTTAGGGTCTGGCCACGCTGGCTCATGAGCCCACCTTGATCTGGGAGAAGCTGGGACATCCAAGCAGGATATCAGAGGGAATCAAGAGAAGGACTCTGAGCAGGAAGAAAGAACAGGTGTCCCCTGCAGGAGGGGAGGCCAGCTTTTGCCTGCAGGTAAGACATGTGAATATCAAGATACCAGGTGAATAAGTGATTTCTTTTAGCTCCTACCGGTAGGACAAGACTTGCTAAGTCCCTGTCCTTAAGCCCATGTTCTTTTCTCTGCCCTTTGAAAAGTGCTGCTGTGCTGTCCCGGTTTGATGTGAGCTGGTCATGGAGCTCCCTGGATATGAGTTTTGTTACAAAAACTTGGACACAAGATCAGAGTGGGAACTAGAGATTTTTAGTCTTGCTTTATTATTATTATTAATGATTATTTCTTGCATGCTCAGTATATCAAATTTCAGAAAATGCAAAAAATTAGGAGAACACTCACTTTGAAAGGTAGCTGCGGCTGCCAGATTGGCAGATTTTGTTTTTGCCCCAGTGAGCTTAGGCCGTATGCATAATTTGGTACCTGCCCTTTTCCCCTAAAAATCATAAGTTCCTCAAGTCTCTGATGATCCTGAATGGAGCCCCTGACCTGGGGCTCTTTGGAGTGTCTGATCTCAGGACAGATGACCAGCCCTGGGGCAGGGTGGTGCCCACCTTGGAGGACCCAGGGGATGCTCTCAGGGGAAGGGAGAGGTGGGGCCGGGAGCCAGGCAGGGCTCCAAACACTCAGACATCCCAGCCCCAGCACTTCTTCAGACACAGTCCTGTACACACATCCACAAGCAGTGGGGCCCAGGTGACGTTCTGGCTGCTGCCTGACTCCATGGCTCTTGACTTTTGGGCATAGTCCATTCCTGTGACTGAGGGGGGAGAAGCACGGGGCACTTCCATCCTGGGGTTGGCTCCTCTGCTTGTTCCCTGTCGCTGGCTGCTGGCAGATGAGCAGGATATCGCGTGTCCTTGCTGCTGGGTACGTGATCCCTGGGGTCCCCCTGCCTTACCCTGCAAGGATTTGTGAAGACACTTTGTGAGTGTTCGATGGTCTTCCAGATCGACCACAGTGAGTCCCTGAGTAATGGTTCTGGCTCATACTCAACCCATTTACGAAACACACACTATTTACTCCATGGTGCGGAGTGGGTCCCAGGGGGCTATTTTCCTCCATTGTGTAAATCCACGCTTAGAGAAGTTTAGCACACACAGATTATGCACTCAGCCAACTGAGATGGTTCTCTGTTGCTATTACAGTCAGTGGTGAAAATCACACACACCACTTTGTAAAGCAAATGATTTTTTCAGCTGATAGATCATCATAGCTCTCAGGAGTTATTAAGGCCTAAATAGTCCATTGAGAGCTTGTGGAGGGGGGCAGTGGGGGAGGGGGAGGGAGGCGGTGGAAGTGAGAAGGGGAGTCATTCCTTCCAGAAAGCCGGCATGATAAAAGCTGGCGTGCACTTTTACGGAACTTTAGGCCTTAACCACTTCCGTACTTAATGGGCTCGTAAACAGCGCTGGATCCTTTTCTATGTAGAGTTTTTTAGGCAAGGCGTTTTTGTTTTGTTTGAAGTATTAGATTGATGAATGTAAACTTGTTGGTTTTCTTCTTTTAAAATTTTATTTTTTAAGTATCGTTGACATATAATATTATACTAGTTTCAGGTGTCTAGTATAGCGATTCGACATTTTTATACGTTACCATGTGATCACCACCCTAAGTTTAGTGGTAATCTGTCACCTTATCACGATATCACTGACTGTATTCTCCTTCCCATCGTTCATCCATCCCCCGCCCCCTCCCCACTGGCAACCATCAGTTTTATCTGTTTCTATGAGTCTGTTTCTGTTTTGTTGTGTTTGCCCGTTTATTTTAGATTCAACATATAAGTGAAACCATATTGCATTTGTCTTTCTCTGTCTGCCGTATTTCACTTAGACATTACCCTCTGAGTTTATCCACGTTGTCGCAAATGGCAAGATTTCATTCTTTCTTATTGCTGAGTGATTGTGAACATTGGGCGGGGCCTGGGAATCTGCATTTTTAACTCTGTAGGTGATTCTGAGGCAGAAAATGGAGACTGTGTCTATTATAATCAGAAAAGAAAAAAACGAAAGTGGAGAACAAAATGTTCTGGTGAAGTCAGAGCAAAACAACAGTTTCAGTCCAAGAAGGTCTGGATAATTATCTGGGTAACCACCCCTTCTTTTTTTATTATGATTTATGAAATTTTATTATGATTTAGCATGAAATTTACCATTTTAACCGTTTGTACTCTGTAGTCTCGTTTTGCAACCATGACCACCATTCATCTCGAGAACTTTTTCGTTTCCAAAATGCCCCCTAGGGGACGATATACAGGAAGAAACACAAAACAATGTTTGCCCTAATAAGCAATTAAGAACCAATAATACCTTTTCAACCCCCACCTAGGTCAAAAACTAAAACTGTCAGCTATTCCATCTGGCCCCACCATGTGCCTGGCAAAGCCCAGTTTCCTCCTTCCCCCTCAAGGTTTAGAGTTGGGGTTAGCCCGGTGACTATTATAGTAATCATTGCCTCACATTTCTTTCTTTCTTCTTCTTTTTTTTTTTTTTTAAAGATTTTCTTGGGGAAGGGGAACAGGACTTTATTGGGGAACAATGTGTACTTCCAGGCCTTTTTTCCAAGTCAAGTTGTTGTCCTCCAATCTTAGTTATGGAGGGTACCTTGTGGTTGAGAGGACGCGCTCCAACCAACTGAGCCAACTGGGAGCTCAGCGGCAGCTCAGCCCAAGGTGCTGTGTTCAATCTTAGTTGCAGGGGGCGCAGCCCACCATCCCTTGCAGGAGTTGAACTGGCAACCTTGTGGTTGAGAGCCCACTGGCCCACGTGGGAATCGAACCGGCAGCCTTCGGAGTTAGGAGCACGGAGCTCTAACAGCCTGAGCCACCGGGACGTCCTGCCTCACATTTCTTGATCATTGTATGACTCAAGCGTGTGTTCCTGGACACTACACTGTTTTTGCCTGGTTACAAATTTTAATGTTTTTCCAGCTCTTTTATTCTACGTTTCCCCTCCATGCTTTAAATGTTTTTCCTTTACGTTTTTTCTGCTGAGACTGGGGCTATTTGACCTGTAGAGTTTCCCACTTTCTGGATTTTTCTAATTGCCTCCTCTGTCTGCTCTGTTTGCTGCACATTGGCGGCAGGAGCCTGGGTTCCCTCCCTTTGGCAGGACTCTTGTTACTGTTGCCTTTTTTTTTTTTTTTTAAACTGAGGTCCACCAGTTACATTAGCAGCTGCAGAAACGGTGATATTCTATCATTCTTTCCTGTTACTGGTTGACGAGGCCTCCCTCGTCAAGCTTATCATCTCCTGCCTGGATTTCTGCAGGAGCCCCCCAACTGCTCCACCTGAGTCCCCCTCTGGTCTGTTCTCTCCCAGTAGCCCCAGTGACCCTGATATATGCTAAGACCCTCCCCTTCCGGAGCTCCCCCATCCCCATGGTGGGGAAAGCCCCACCGTCCTTGAAATGGCGACCAAGGCCTGTGTGATCTGAATCAGCCGCCTCTGCCCCGCTCCCCCCCCCACCCCCCACCCCCACACACAGAGCACAGGGGCCCCTCCAGGGCCTGTTCACTTGAGGTCCATTGGCTGTTGTCCGTGTCAGGCACGCGATTCAATCCATCCGGACGCTCTCTCTTTTATTGTGGTAAAATATACATAACATGAAACTCTCCATTTTAACCTTTTTCTAATGTCCAGTTCAAGGACATTAAGTACATTCACACTGAGCAACCGTCACCACCGTCCATCCACAGAACTTTCGCGTCTTCCCAAATGGAAACTGTCCCATTAAACCCTAATTCCCCATTATTCTCCCTCCCCCCAGGCCTTGGCGACCCCTCTCCTACTTTCTGTCTCTATGAATTTAACTATTCCAGGGACTCCTAAGTGGACTCCTACAATATTTGTCCTTTTGTGACTGGCTCATCACCCTGAGCTTAATGTCCTCAAGCTTCATCCATGTTGTCACATGTTACAGGATTTCCTTCCTTTTCTAGGCTGAATCATATCCCGTTGCATGTGTTGAAGGTAAACTGACGTCTTAAGACATTTAACCATAGAGAAGGGAGGACTATGGGTGGAGCTGGGCCCCTTGCTGACTCTCTAGTCTTGACTTCCAATTGAAATGTATGGTAACCTGGGCGGTGGGGGCAGGGGAATAAAGGGAAGAAGCCGTGTTGGGTCCGCACCTTTCTTTTCCTGCTTGCCACGGAGGACTGCGCTCTGGGTGGGAGTGTGTTTCCATTCCTTGGTGTGTCCATCTTTTTTTCTTTTCCAGAATAAACCATTTTATTTTGGTGCGTTATCTGGAGAATTGTTTTGGCCAGACAACATATGTATAGACCACATTTTGCTTTCCATTCATTTATCAATGGACATTTGGGTTGTTTCTACCTTTCAGCTCTTGTGAATAATGCTGCTAGGAACGTGGGTGTGCAAATATCTGTCTGAGTCCCTGCTTTCACTTCTTTTGGACCCAGAAGTGGGATTGCTGGGTCATATGGTAATCCTAGGTTTAATTTTTCCCCCAAACTTTTATTTATTTTAAATGTGTTTTTCCAGGACCCATCAGCTCCAAGTCAAGTAGTTGTTTCTATCTAGTTGTGGAGGGCACAGCTCACAGAGGCCCAAGTGGGGATCGAACCAGCAACCTTGTTGTTAAGAGCACTGCGCTCTAACCAACTGAGCTAACCGGCCGCCCCGGGTTTAGTTTTTTGAGGAACTTAACTTTTTCCCCCCTTTACTCAGTAAAAGCCTTTGTTTTCATGTCAATTCCTAGCTTTCCTCAAGTCTCACCTCCTTGGTGACTGTTCTGTGGCCATCTCCATCCCAGAGCCTCCTGTCTGAGGACTTCGGGCTTCAGTGGAATGAGTTTCATCCTTCTCGACCTCGAAAAGCTCAGGAACGCACCTCGTCGCGTCACTAGATGGTGCTAGCGAGTAGTGCGGTGTTTTCCTGGAGGAAGCCCTCTTTTGTTTTCCTGTCCGGGTCCAGTCCTCAGGCCAGGCTGGGGAGGGCGGCTTGCTTGTCAGTGTCCCCGACCAGTGGTCACATTGCCTTGAACTTGGCAACGTTTGGGGGCTCCTCATGTCTTTAGTTGGAGAAACCCACACTATTCTCCTTAAAGGAGTAACTGTTGGGAAAACACTGGCATATTGGAAAGAACACGAGAGCCATCGGTGTCGGAAAAATCTTAACCTTTTAATCCGAGTTCCACCAAGAACTCTGTGTGACCTGAAACACATCATCTGGGCTCCCCCGACCTCAGTTTCCCCACCTGCAAAATCAAAGGGTTGGCTGAGTAAGTGGTTCTGAATTCTGGCCGCGCACGAGGACCCCTCACTGAATGACAGTCCCTCCAGTGCTGCTGAAAGCTCCCAGGTGATTCTCAGGCAGTGTGACGGAGGACCCCTGGGTTAGGTTGGCCCTGAGGTCCTTTTTGGTGTCAGAGGCTCTGTCCCTTAGCAGCTGGGGGACCTGGAGCAGGGAATCCTTTTAAGCCCCAGTTTTTTCCATCTTATAAAGTGGGAGTAATAATCGTGCCTATTATTGCATAGCAGGAGGACACTGGGGGAGGTGCCATGAGCGCCTGGGCACGGCGCCAGTGCTTCATATTAGCTGTTCTCAGTCTCCACCAGCCATTCACAAACAAGAGGTGGCAGGGGTCCTTGGAAGGGAGTTTCTCAAAAGACACCTGCTGTCCAGGGCGCCATATCCTGAGCAAGAATGATTCAAATTAGTGGGACTGGGTAGGTCCAGCTCCAGGTCCTTTGAAACAGCTCCCAGTACTGCATTCGCTAGATGCTCAACAAATGTTTGATTAAGCAGCTCATTTCATTAAGGAACTTGACTAGAAGTGAGCCCAGCGCTGAGTCTTGAATGCCAGCCAGGAATTAGCATGACAAGGAAGGGTGAAGCACTTTCTCCTCAGGCAGTGGGAGGTGTGTGCTGTTGGGGGTTGGTGGGGGCGTGGAGCTGCAGGGCTGGGCGAGCCACTGGAGTTGGTCATTCCCTCCTCTTACGAGCCCTGATAGCAGGTCCTGCAGGACAGGAAGCAAGGTGGACACGTTCCCTGGTGGGGGAGCTGCAGGAGGGGGCCCTGCATCCGTGGGGCAGAACTGAGAAGTCTGAGCTTTGTCTTGCATGTTCTGAAAAACCCTCAGAGGGTCTAAAGCAGGGGAGTGTTGGGGTTACGTGGCCTCACCGGAAGCACGTATTTCCCATGGATGAGCCATGAGGGTGAGAAGCAGGAAGGAGGGAAGGAGGAAAGAGATCTGTTGGGATCTCATGGAGGGCAGTAGTGAAGAGGAGAGCAGCAGGGAGAGGGGAGTGGAGGTGGTGAAGGTCAATGGCCTGTATTAGCTCGGCCACCAGGACAAAGCACCACAGCCAAAGGGGGCGGGGCTTAAACAAGACCTGATTTCTCAGGGTTCTGGAGGCTGGCAATGGGACATCAGGGTACTGGCATGGGCCGGTTCTGGTGAGGGCCCTCTTCCTGGGTTGCAGACAGCCGCCTTCTTTCTGTGTCCTCACATGGAAGGTGGGGTTGGGGGATGAGAGAGAGCTTGAACTCTCTGCTGTTGCCTCTTATTATATAAGGACACTGATCCTATCAGATCAGGGCCCCACCCTTATGACCTCATCTAACCTGAATTACATCCTTAGAGGTCTCACCTCCAAATACAGTCATACTGGGAGTTAGGGCTTCAAGATAGGAATTTGGGGGACCACAAGCATTTCAGAATACTACCGCACATGACAGGGGTAAGGCCTCCCATCCTACACCCCTGCCCACTTCTCTAGGCTTGGGGCTCCCAGCCTCCCATCTTTCTGCCTAATGGAACGACCCCCGCTTATAGCACCCCACAGACTCTCCTGCCCCCTCCACTGCTAGAATGGCCTCTTCCCCACTCTGCCTGCCCACTTGTCAGGCCAGACACCCACACTCTATGAACTCCCTACCTCCCTCTTTCTTTTCCTTCCTCTCTCTCTCTCTCTCTCTCTCTCTCTCCCTCTTTCTCCTTCTCTTCCATCTATTAAAATTGTGTTGATACCTGGCTCATCAAATTATATATAGTAAACATGTACAGTTTTTGGTATATCAATCATACCTCAACAAAGCTTTTTAAAAAACTGTTGACATCTTCCATTTGCTTTTCCTCTTCTCCTTTTGCCCTGTGGCTTTATAAATTCTTTCCAATTACCTATTGAGGTTTAATCTAAGTACAGTAAGCTCCCTGTTTAGATGGAACACTCTGATGGGTTTTGAGAGATGTGCGAGCTTGTGAAACTGCGACTGCAACGAAGTCATCGGCCCGACGTCTGGTCCCTCCCTCCCACTCCTCTCTGCCCCCTGCTTCTGTAGCCTTCTTCTGTCACAGACATTCACTGGCATTTCCGGGAGTTACATCCAGGCGGACTCAATATGGCACAAACTCTCCTGCGTCTGGCTTCTCTCAGCACGGTGATTTGGAGCTCCATGCTCTCGTGTGTGATAGAGATGAACTGGGACTGTGAGGAAACTGACCAGGCCGGGAGGGCTGTGGGAGGAGCTGGCTCCTGGATCTTCCTGAGAACACCTCGCGTAACTCTGCAGTCCTCACTTCCTGTCTCCTTGCCTCAAACACCCTCCATCTTAGCACGTGGCCTCACCAGGGCTGACTGTGCTGGGTTTCAGCCCTTTTTCCTTTCCCCCCCCCCCCAAATAAATACTTTTTGGTGTCAGAATACCTAGTCGATATTATTGTTCGACTGACATGTGTATCAGTAATTAGTTTCTTTTAATTTCTGAGTGTTATTCCAGTGTATGGGTGTCCCATCATTTTGTTTTCCGTTTGCCCACTGATGGACATTTGGGTTGTTTTCTGTCTGGGGTTATTATGAATAAAGCTTCTACAAATATCCATGCGCAAGTCTGTGTATAGACAAATGCTTTTATTTCGCTGGGGTTAGTGTCTAGATATGAAATTCCTGGGTTGTGTGGCAGGTGTATGTTTAACTTCCTGAGGAACTGTCAGTTTTCCTCTGTGGACGTACCATCTTACACTCCCACCGGCAGTCTGTGAGTTATTCAGTTCTGGTACATTCTCTCCAACTCTTGGTATTGGGTTTTATTTTTAAACGAGAATTTCGCCATTCTGATGTGTGTGTAGAGGTATCGCATTGTGGTTTTAATTTGCATTTCCTCGACTAAGTGATGTTAGCCTCTTTTCATGTGTTTGTTCATGTATGTTCTCTCGTGAAGTTGTTCTGTTTCGTAAAGCCCCACAACGGGGACAGACAAATCGATCTTTAATTGTTAGTTACACACAAGGCTTCTCCATCACCAGATTAGAAATTTCTCAGAGGTAGGAACAGGTTCTTTCTCACCTGTGTTTGTCCTGCTCTGCCCAGCACAGGAGCCTGGTAGGAATTCAGTGACATTGTTTTAAGCCCCTGGGAAGTCTTATCCATCCCACGGAGAATGGACTCCGCTTTGAAAGAGGGCAGGCCTTCATCGGTGGGAAGGACTTCCTCTTCACACTTCATACTGAGTAGACAAATTAGGAAGACACTTTTCTTTTACTGAAGTGAGAACATGAATCAGCGAAAGTCATTGTGAAACCCTCACTGTTCAGGAAAGACCTGGGAAGAGAATAAGGTATCCAGAAGACAAAAGATGTGTAAAGATTTGAAAGGAAATATGGGCTATTTGTTCTTCTTAGTGTCGCAAAATCTAATAAGCATTGATTATATTAACATAGGAGAGTCCTGTGATGATGACACTGTAGTGCCCTGGATATAAATTGATCTGTGTGATTAATTTTTCAAAGCATTTTTAACGAAACTAATCTAGTTACAGTAACACTGCTATCCAACACCATGAAAAAAATGCAGCTTTTGCCACAAAAGAATTTTCAGATAACTGAAGAATACTCCCTTGCGGGCTAAACCCCTTTTTCCATTTTTAGCTTTTAAGATGGAAACTGTTCTAAAGCAGAAGATACGCTTTCTTTCATTCTTTTAAAAATAGGATGGTAAATACACGTAACATCAAATGTACCGTTTTAACCATTTTTAAGTGTACACTTCAGTGCATTGACCCTGTTGTAAAACCATCACGACCATTCATCTCCAGAACTGTTTCATCTTCCTAAACTGAAACTCTGCCCCATTAGCCACTAACTCCTCATTCCCCACCCCACCCCCACCCCCGCCAAGCCCTGGCACCCATCATCCTACTCCTGTCTCTATGATTCTGTCTACTCCAGGGACCTCACCTAAGTGGAATCACACAGCATTGTTTCCCTAGTATAATATTCTCAAGGTTCACCCATGTTGTGTCTCATATCAGAAGGTCCTTCCTTTTTAAGGCGAATCACACTCCATCGTGTGCATAGGCCACGCTGGGTTTATCCGTTCATCTCTTGATGAACATTTGTGTGATTTTCGCCTCCCCTTGTGGGACTCGAGGAGTTTAACTCGGCAACCTTGTGGTTGAGAGCCCAGTGGCCCATGTGGGAATCGAACCAGCAGCCTTCGGAGTTAGGAGCATGGAGCTCCAACCGCCTGAGCCACCGGGCCGGCCCATCCCACACTTTCTTAAACAGAGGACTTGGGTGTATCCCACCGCTGGATGATTCTGGTCACTGCCCTGGAGTCGTGGTCACCAGTCTTCCTTGGGGTGAGTCTTGTTGGAGTTTCTGCATCAGGATCTGGGCTGCTGTGTGTTATGAGTCCCAAGGACTTTTTAACAATGATTTTTCAACCACAGGGTACCTGTGTCTTTCGTTGTCATTTACAAATCAAAGTACATTAAAATTAAAACAAAAAAAAGAATAATAATTAGTTGGAACCTTAGAAATGAAGCTTGTCTAATGCCCTACCCCTTCTATTGGTAAGGGAACTGAGGTCAGAGTGGCTAAACGGCTGCCAGGCTCACACAGTGCATTGCTGTGGGACTGGCGTCCCACGTGAGATAGGGTCATTGTCACCACTGTCCCACGCTGGCTTTGAGCAGCCGCTCTCCTTATAGTATGTCGTGTGGGCGAGCGTCCCTCCTGCAGCCCCACTGCCCCGTCCCCTTCCCTGTGCCTTTGGGCACTGATCTCTGCAGGTGGCATCAAACCAGGGCCCCTTTCTTCTCTGGCAACACTTTGGTTGGGCCAACGGGAGGCGCTGGGAGGAGAGAGAGGCCTGCTCCTTCCCTGCTAGGTTGCCAGATAAGACACGGGGTGCCAGTTAATGTCGAATTTTAGACAAACAATGACTAATTTTAGTATAAGCAGCTCCCATGCAATATTTGGGACATACTTGTATAAAAAAATGATTCATTCATCCGAAATTCAAATTTTGTGTTTTTACTTGCGGAAACTGGCAACCCTGTGAGTCCGTCCCTGTGGGTTTAAGGGACGGTGAACCTGGTGGAGGCCACAACTCCTGTGGGCTCCATTTCCTGCCCCCTCCACTCACGTCAGGCTGGTGGCAGTGGCTTCCCACAGTAGCCAGCTCCAGTGTGTCACTAGCCCTTGTTGCTTCTTCTTAGCCCCGCCCACATCTTTACAGGAAGTCTCTCCTTGAAATTCTCTTCTGTTGGCCATTCTGAGGGTTGAGCTCTGACAATACAGGTAGTTGACAAGAGCTGGGAGGGTCGGTGACTCTGAGGGAGCGTTCAGGGGCCGTTTGCAGCGAAGTCCAGTTGTCTTCACCACAGCCATGCAGACAACCGGGTAGATTTCCTCCACGTTCTCAGATTATAGCCGCCTGAGGCCGTCAGAAATGTCACCTTTTTGGAAGTGAGCTGTCCGCGTACTTTACAGTCTTCCTGTGTAATTCTAATCCGTGGGCACCTCCCTGCCATCCCCCGCCCCAGCTGGCAGCTCTGCAGGCCAGGACCCTGCTGGCCTCTTGATCCCGGTATCTGTTCAATTTTACTCAGGACCTAAATGAACAAGGAAATGTTGTCGAATGTCCTAGTGGCCCTTTGGCTGGTTAACTGGCGCTTGTAGGCCTTCGCGGTGGCGTTCATTCATTCATTCATTCATTCATTCATTCATTCATTCATCCATTCACCCAATCAGCCATGTAGTAGGTGCTCATGAACGGCGTTGCTGTTCAATGTACAGCAGGAGGGGCTTTAGTAGGTGTGGGGAGGAGGGGGGTTTGCCAGATTTAGCCAATAAAAATACAGGATGGTTAACCTCGAATTTCAGATAAACAGCGAATACTTTGTAGAATCAGAATATCCCATCCGATATTTGGGACATACCTATACTTAAAAACGTGGTTGTCTATCTGAAATAAAAATCGAACTGGGCATCCTTTATTTTGCCTGGTGACCCAGGGCAGGGATACCTGTGAGGTTTAACCCTTTGATACCTTCTTAGAGTGGGGTGCGCAGGACAGACGCTTTCCAGGTTCATTGTTACAAATGCAGACGCTGAGCACCAAGGAATGAAGCCACCTGTCCAGGGTCACTCGGGGGGCTGCACCGGGGTCTGTCTGACTCTCCATCCAGCTCCCCATCCAGCGCTGTCTCCAGCTCTTCCTGTGACCAGGGAACAGCTGAGGTGTGGTCCAGCCTGGTCGCTGCTGGAGGCGAGTGACCAGAGGGCTGGCCTACGTGCTGCCACGCACCTGGGCCTCACAGGGCCTGGCGTATCTGCCCCCCAACTCTGAGCCCAGCCGTCCCTCGAAGAGAGCTGCTCTGACACTGGCGGGCAGTCCTTTGGGAGAACAAAGCGCATTTCAACAGGCTGACACTCGTGAACGCTGAACTGGATTCTCATGGGTGGAGTCTTGAGTTGTGACGCGTGGAGCCCCAGCCAGCCTCATCCCAACAGTGGCCTCGTTGCATGGTCACCCCTGGCCTCACCTCCTGTGCCTGGTTGGCCATGCTTCAGCTGGGCTGATGGATTCACGCACCTCAAACAGAACCCAAGGGGCCACCACTCATGCTGGAAGCCCTCCCTGCGACTAGAATTGTCCGTCTCAGTGCCGGGTCTGGCACTCAGCAGGCTCGGTGAATGTAGATCTAACTCGAAAAGGACTGGAGGCCAGAGAGGGAGAGGAAAGGCCGAGGAGAGAGAAATCCCAGCTGTGGCGTTGACTGGGCATTAACTTGGGACAGAATAGATGGACATTTTCTTTGGATCAAATAATGAAGGATTCTTGATGGGTCTTTAGCAAAACTACTATTTGTGGTTTGCTGTGAATAAAATCTTGTTGCCATTGCACAAAGCCAGGAGTCAAAGACTGCTTCTACACGTTCTTTTCTGCATAGGGCTGGACAGGATTGTGAGGCAAGCCAAGGAGACAGCACAGATTGTCTCTAGAATGCTGCTTGGGTGAGGAGGGGGGTGTCAGGGCTGTTGCCTGTGGGGCCACTGGACCTTGGGCTATCGGCTGTGCTCTGATTTCTGGCATTTAGCAGGGAGAGCAGATGGGTTTTCAAGCCCATCTCTTGCTCCCGTGCTTATTCAGCTTCACGTAATCTTAATCCCTGTTATAGGCCGCTCCCTGCTACTGTTCTGCGAGCCACATGTCGTCATGCCGTCAGTGGCTGGCAGTGCCTGGCACACAGCGGGCAGTCATTTGGTGACTGAATGAGGAGCAAGGAAGCATGCATCATCTGCGCTTGCGAGGTCCAGTGGACGCTCTAGACCACTCTCCTGCTGTGTGGAAAAGAAAGCAGATCCGCAGTCAGGGACCCGTCACGGTGACCAGTGAGAGAATAAGGCGGAGGCAGGACCGAGCCTGGCCCTGCGCTGTCTACACAGCACGGGCTCCCCGTCCGTCTGTCGGTGTGGCGTTTCTCGCCTCAGACTTGCTTTTGCTGACCCAAACCTTGTGCCCGGCCCAAACTCTACCTGGTGACTTCCACACCCAGTGTGCATGTCCCATGGGAAAGTGTCACATGGTGTGCTCAGGAGCAAATCCCCCGAGATCTCCCTGCCTGAGCTCTGGGGGCCCACCCTCTGCGTGTGAGGGTGCTCGTGTGCATACGTGTGCACACGTGCGTGAGGAAACCAGATAGCTCAAAGCGTTCCTCAAAGACATTGGCGGCCAGAAAGGTACGGTTTTAGAGTAAATTAAAAGGAAATAATGAATCAGCAATGACTGGCAGAATCAAAAGGTAAACCCTTTACGTTTTGTTTTGAAAAAGGTTATTTTAATCAGCAGCCATAGGTTTCTTTGGAACTGGACACTTAGTTTTATTGATGGGGACCCAAGTTTTGCAGGGCAATGCATTTTGATGCAAACTAAAAAAACAATCCTCTATAGGTTATTACCCAAAGCATGAGTTGCACACATTTCTTCTAGGGAGAGGTAGTGTGTGTGTGTGCATGCGGGCACATGACTGCTAGAACTAAGGAGACCACTGTCTCAGTAGAGAGAAGCAGTGGGAAAGGCACACACTGGAGGGCTCTTTCCACTTTTGTTATCGTTGTTTTCTTTTGTTTCCACTTTTATTGTGAGTGATAAGCTTGTGTTAATTTAGCAGACTATTGCCTCGTTTGCAAGGGCAAGCCTATGAAAACACCCACAGAGAGAAGTCCCTGAGAGCAGGAGTAGAACTTCTTAGGCTCAGAAATGCAAACAGTGGCACCACAGCAGCCCTGCGTCTTAGGAACCCAGGAGAGGAGAGTGCAAACAAATTATCTGAGTTGACAGAAGATATATAAACAAAATTCTGACGATGAGACTTGCCAATTAGCCCGGTCTGCTGCCAGGTTTGGCCTTTAGCCTTCATTGTGGGGGGAAAGGTTTTTTTGTCTTCTGTAAATAAATTTCAGTCAAAAGCAAATAAGAAAGATGTTTATGGCTGGGATCAATCCTCTATACCTGCGTGGTCCCTCAAACGAGTATTACGGTCCTAGTAAAGCATCTAAATTGTCTAGTAGCCACATCAAAAAAGGGGAGAAAAATCAGGTGAAATTAATTTGAATCTTTATCTTATTTAACCCAATACATCCAGAATATTACCCATTCAACATGTAATACATGTGGAAATTATTAATGAGTTTGTTTACTTTGTTTTATCTGATACTAAGTCCTGCAATATGGCAGTGACAGAAAGTGACAAAGACATCTAGGAATAAGCTGTTACTGGCTGGAAGAGGGAATACAGAAGTGAAAGTCTTTTTTTTTTTAATTCCTTTACCTTCTCCCCCATCCCCACACCCCTCCCACCTAGCAACCCTCAGTTTTTTTCCCCTATATCTCTGAGTCTATTTCTGTTTTATTTGTTCGATTATTCTGTTCTTTAGATTCCACATGTAAGTAAGATCACATGATATTTGTCTTTCTCTGTCTGACATATTTCACTTAGGATAATATTCTCTAGGTCCATCCATGTCATTGTAAATGGTAAGATTTCATTCTTCTTTATGGCCAAGTAATACTCCATTGTATAAATATACCACGGTTTCTTTACCCAGTCGTCTATTGATGGGCATTTCGGTTGTTTCCATGTCTTGGCTATTGTGAGTAGTGCTGCAATAAACATAGGGGTGCGTATATTTTTTCGAATTAGTGTTTTGGATTTCTTTGGATAGATAGCCAGGAGTGAAATTGCTGGGTCATAAGGTAGTTCCATTTTCAGTTTTTCTGAGGTACTTCCACTGAAAGTCCTTTTAAAAATTAACCTCCCAGCCGTCGTGTCTAAGACACTCCCTGTCACTTAGTCCCTCCCCAGCTCAGACTCTGGCACCCTTGTCCTCAGACTGAACAGAGTGGACCTTGAGGGTGGCTAGGCGACGTGGCTGGGTGAATGGGCAGTGAGTGCTGCAGGCCCCACTCGGACCTCTGTGAACCCATGGTCCTGAATTCCTGTCTTGTTCACTCAGCTAATGTTTACCGGGCACTGTCCATGCAAAACATTACGTGTGTGACGTTCCGTTTATCAGCCATCCTCTCGACTCATCTCCCTTCCTTGTTCTAAGTTCGGAGCCTCTCAGCCTTGTCCCTCCGTCCTATGTTGGTGCTAAGAGAATTTCAGCACTTCATTTTGAAAAGAACTCTTAACTGCGGCAGAAAGAAACCTCAGCCTGACAAGGAGAACGGGGGCCCTTTTGCAGCTGCAGCCAAGCAGATAATATCCTGCATCATAAACTGTCCTTGCAGATATTTCCAGGAAAGTCATCTTCAGAGGTCGTTGCTATGTCCTGGGCACGTCACCTTTAGACTCTAAAAAGCCTGATTCCAGTTTATTATCTTACTCAAGAAGTTCCAGTCTTGGAAACTTTTGTTTTTAGAATCGTGTGAATTTTAGGCTGGTTTCTCGGGCCCCTCTTCCAATCCATCTTCTAGAATGAACTTTCTCAATTGCAAATCCTCTTCACGGCTGAAGCATTTCACCATCACCAGGGAAGGGGGTTAAAGAAAGAAAGAAAAACAGATGAGACTCTGGAGCAAGGGTTTTCAATGGGACAGTTCTGCCTCCCAGAGGACATCAGTGATATCTGGAGACATTTCTGGTTGTCACGATTGGGCGGTGGGTACTGGCACATAGTGGGTGTGGCCCGGGATACTGGTCAGTGTCCTACAGTGCACAGGACAGTCCCACCACGGAGAGTGACCTGGCCTCAGATATCAGTGGTGCCGAGGGGACACCGCCTGCTCTGTGGGCCGACTATCTGCCCCTTACTGGATTCAGAATGACGGGCCCTTTACACAACCTCTCGGGGCCTCAGTCTCTTCATCTGTAAGATGGGCATAATGAGAGTACCATCCTCACGAGGCCCGTTTGAGGTTTAAAATGACTAAATATATATAAATAAAGTGCTAGAACATGCCTGGCACATAGTGAGTGCTTTTCAGTACCAATTAATACATTTCAGTCAAATGAACGGCATCTCCTTAGAGACAGACTGGTCTAGGTGGGGAAGGAGCACACACCCCACCAGTGAACTAAACAGACCCCGGTGCCTGGAGAGCCACAGCGGAATCCTGTACCAGACGGCTGGTGTCAGCTTATTGTCCTCCCTCGTCATCCTCCCCAAAGTCAGGCCCTTTCCGGGTCTCTCATCTTGGTGAGCTGCTCCACCAGCCACCCGGGTGTGCTGGCCTGAAGGCCCCCGACACCCCTCCCTTACCTGCTTTATGGCTAGTCTGTTCCCAGCTCTGTGACAACTTGTATCCTTCACCTCTCCCATCCCTTCCTCCCACTGTCGGTGCCTTAGCGTGAGGACCTTATTACCTGTAAGGACCCCACCATCTATAAGGACCCCACCATCTGTAAGGACTCCATCATCTGTAAGGACCCCATCATCTGCAAGGTCCCCATCAAGTTGCCTAGACTAGTTCACCAGCTCCTGGCTGGTCTCCTGACCACACCACCCCTCCATCAATCTATGTTCTAGAAGGAACTTTCTTGACTGCAAGTTCTCCTTATCTACAGGAAAACAACAGCTCCACTGTCGTGTGCAGGGCCCAGGCAGCCCACCAGGATGGCCCCTCTTCCTGTCCTGCCCATGGCCAGACCTGCCTGAACTCAGGGAGGGAGGACCAGGGCCCTGGGCTGTTCTTAGGGGAGCTGAGTGTCTCAGTCAGCTATTGCTAACAAATGACCCCAAACTCAGTGGCTCAAAACAGCCCTTCATTTTCCTCATGAGTCTATGGCTCCACTGGGTGGTTCTTCCATTCTTGGTCCGGTCCTTTCCTGCGTCAACTGAGCAGGCACTTTGCCGACCTTGGCTGGTCTCTCTCCCCCCTCAGAACCTAGACTGGACAACGGGGCTGATTGCTGCCTGGGCCCTTGCTCCCCTGTAGGCCAGCAGCCCTGACTTCTTCCCGGGGGTGGCAGGGCCTCCCCCAAGCTTGGAACAGGCATGCATTCTATTGGCCAGAGCCGTCCCATGTCCCGCCCACATTCCTGGGAGGGGCTGGCAAAGGATTGCCCCTCTCGATGGGGGAGCACAGCATCCCATTGCAGAGGGTGTGGGTGCAGGAAGGGGTGGAGAAAAGGGACATTTCTGCCAGACACCCCACAGAGGGAACTAAGAGGTGTCCGCCACTTTCTCCCTGTCTGTTTCTTTGCAGAATTATAGAGGCAAATACTAGGGGGCCCATGAGTCAACTCAGAATAAAAGACGAGCATCCTTTCTGGGAAGAAGTGACAGGTGCCTTCATTGGGGGGCAGGAGACAGCGTGGCTTCTGCCTCTTAACCGGAAACCACTCATGGCCCTGTCACACGGCACACACCGGGTGCTCCAGTGATGCCGGGAACGGAAATTGATGCCAACATGCCTGGTACTTCCTCACGTCTTGGTGTGACAATCATAGGGCATCACGAGCAAGAGGTCATTTCAAAACTTTTACAGCATTGCTCTGGGTAGCTCTACTTTCTTAGCTCATTTTATGAGCTCTAACTGTGCCAGGCAGGGGGGCCCTTTATGTCATTATGTCATTTACTCCTATGCAGCCCTGTGAGATGGGCGTTATTCTGCACTCTGAGGCTCAGAGAGGCTGGGGACGTGTCCAGTCACACAGGTGAAGGTGGTGAGCCTGGAACTCACGTCTGACCCCGAGGCCAGGTCCTGTGACCATGCGATTCCCCAACTGAATGCACTTTGTCTCACGCTGGCAGCTGAAAGGATACATCTGTTTGCTCAGAATAGATGAAGTCAGTGAGTCAGTGAGTAGGACTGGGCACCTACCACGTGACCGTCCGACTTAGGCCCCCGGAGATGAGGAGCTCTCAGTACAGGGCGTGCCCCTGCGGGGCCCATGTTCTACTTGGGGGGCAAGAAAACACGTACTTGGATGAACAAGCTCAACGCAGAGGCTGGTCTCTGCTGGAAGGAAGGAAAGCAGGTCTTAGAGCCCCCGGGGGTGGTAGCGGCCTGGGAAGGCCTCTGGGAGGAGGACGTGTGAGCGGAGGCCTGAGTAATGACCTTGAGGCAGCTGAGGATGGGTTTCCCGTGGAAGACTGTGCAGGGCAGCCACGGTCTCTGCTTCCCCCCCCCTCCCCACTGCTCCCTCCCGGTCCTTCCTCGTCGCGCTTTTCGCGTCATGGTCAATGGCATGACCATCATCCATCCAGAAGCACAAGCCTAAGCCAGAGTGGCTGTGGGAGTAAGGTCAGGTAATGATTAGGGAGACGACTAGTACAGCGCCTGGTTTGTGTCTGTGTACGTGTGTATGAGAGACACAGAGAGAGGGGCAGGAGGGAGAGCGACTGTTTCCAGGTGGGCATGGGGGAAGGATTCCAAGCCTGGAGCAGCAGGAGCAAAGGCGGGTGGGTGTGACAGGGCAGAGGTGCAGTGGAGCCAGTGTGGCTGGGGCATGACGGGAGCCGGGAGGGACGGGCGTGGAAGGTGAGATTGGAAAGCCGGGCCAGGGCTGGGCCGGGAGGGCCGAGTGCAGGGTTTGGACCCTGTTGGCAAGGAGAGCAGTGTCAGTTTTCTACGTGGAGGTCGAACATACCTCCTGGGATTCCCGAAAGTGCACCGATCTTACATCTCCAGCTTGATGAATGTTTACACGTAACACCCTTCTAATCATCAGCTCTAGACAGAGAGATCACCCAGGGCCCTTCCCAGTCACACCCCACCCCACCCCACCCACCACCAAAGGGAGCTCCGGTCAGACCAGGCACGTCGATGAGTTTTACCCATTTTGTACTTTCTGCAAATCGTACGGTCGACGTCTGCACTCTTTTGCGTTGGTTTCTTTCACTCAGCGTGTCTGAAATTCACCGATACTTGCGTGGAACAGTGGCTCATGCTTCTGTATTTCCGTGCAGTGTCCCATTGTACAAAGTCACGACGCCTTGGTTACCCATCAGCCTGCTGATGAGCATTTAGGTTGTTTCCTTTTTCGGGTCATGTGAGTTCAGTTGTTATGCTCTGAACATACCTGCTTCGTGTTTTGTGGACACGCGCCCTCCTTTCTTGGGTATAAGCCTACGAGTGGAATTGCGCCTTGGTGGGTACAGGGTGGGCATGTGCTTGGCTTCAGTGCCACTTCCAATGGTTCTCCAAAGTGGCTGAACCACCCTACACTTGCACCAGCAGTGTGTGAGAGTTCCAGGGTGACAGCGGGGGTTCTGGGAGCTGATTTGGGGACATATGTGCTGCAGACCATTTAGAAGTGGAGAGAGGCAGTGGTGTCCTGAATGGGAGACAGTGATGTAGGGACAATCGCTTTGCTAGAAGCCCCGTTGGGGACTGTTTGCATGATACTTGAGCCCCCACTGCCCTGACCTGACTGACACCCAGTGTCACCCTGGGGAGATTCTGCCTCTGTGGCTCTGGGAAGGGCCCTACCTAGAGTAGGAGTTTCATGCAGCACCCCAGGGGGTCATGACGCACAGTCCCTGGGCCAGGCCTCCTGTTAAGCCTACTTGCCAGCCGCAGCCATCCCCACCTCTATGCCCAAGGAGAACTGGGAGGCGGAGACTGGGGTCCCCAGATTCAGGGGTGTGATGAGGGTGCAGCCTGCTGGGTGGCCCTCTGCACGCCATTCTCTGGCCAGGGCCTCGGCTGTCTCTGCCTCAGTCTTCCGGTCTCCACGCTGCCCAGCTTCTGTCTGTACCATCTGTCTCCAGTGCTGCCCCCACCCCCAGCCTCATTTTGGACTGTTGCTCCTGTTTTTCACAAGAGGAAACTGAGGCTTGGAGGCGCCGCTTCACTTGCCCACGTTTACCACGCTGACCCATGGCAGAGCAGGGGCCGGAGCCTCTAAGCCCGAACGCTCCCCTCTCTGCCACCCTCTTGGAGCCTGTCCTTTATCTCCCGCCCGGGTGGACGCAGAGATTTGCATCCTTTGCTCCCGCGGGAGAGGCGGGTGGACCTCGAGGTCAGGGGTGGGCTGTTGCGTTTCCAAGTCCCCTGTGCACAGTTGATGCCTTCGGCCTCAAATTGACAAGACGGCCTCAAATGGGCAAGATCCAGGGGGCTGAAGAGGGGCTCCCAGGAGCTAACTAAGGATCAGGGGACTGTAGTTTAGGGGTAGAGGAAGGGAGAGGGGGCCTCCCCGGAACGAGGGCCCCCTCTCAGCTCCCCTCCATGCTGGCCACACAGCTTCTCCTGGCAGCTTTGTCACACTCTTTCCTCAGCAGGAACTTACATCACAGGATGGTTAATACCCACTCGTGTGAGGGGAAACAGATGCCGCCGTCGGGCTCTCGTGCAACTGGGAGCTGAGCCGGATTCCAGATGGCTGTGTGGGGAGCAGACAGGAAGCTCACCTGGGGCTGTGCTGAGTGTCTTGTGTGGGGATAGGGATGAGGCCACGACCAGGAAGCTTGTCCCCAAGGTCTGCTGGACTCGGCGACTTGACAGAGAAGCTCTCCAGGCTCCGAGCTCCAGCACCCTGTCTGTCCATCCCAGGTCCTGGGCTCCAAGCCCACGTGACTTTGTGCCACCTCACAGGAAGGAAAAGTGAGGAGATGACACTTACATGGCCTGGTGAAGCCTGTTCCCAACTGCAAGCTCATTCTTCATCAGCAGGGTCCGTGGGCCATTCTCCTGTCCCTCTCAGTGTGCTAGCATTCCTCGTCTGGGCCACAGAATGTCACTTGATCCACGCTTTCCTCCCCCAGTGTCCCACAGTCCATCTCCCTGTCCCACGCTCTGTGGTGGGCAGAGGTAAAACACATCAGGCAGGAAGTCAAGTTACGAAGGTCCGTGTAGAGGACATGAACTCCCTTTTTGGGGGATTTGCTATGCTGGGCACAGATGTCATTTCAGCTGTGAGCCTAGGGGTTCCTGGCATAGTGGGGTCCCGGATCACAGGCCAGCACCTGCTCAGGCTCATTTTCTTGCATTACTGGGCCCGCAGGGACAATTCCACATCTGCTGGTTGGTCTACGTGGAGAAACAGCCTTCAACGTCCCCATGAACCGTTCTCAGGTCCCAAGTGTCATTTGTTTCCTGTCATCTGGCATGACAGGTGAGCTGATACAGGAGCAGCCAGCCCGGTGTGGGTTCTAGAACGGGTCAGGCCTGCTTGGACGCTGCCCCTCGGCAGGTTACCCAGCTCCCAAGCCTCCCTTCTCTCCCTTGTCTCTGGGGTGAAGGGGAAATTGAGGAAATTGGAAATTGAGTCCAACCCTCCTGGAGCCTCTGTTTCCTGGTGCCCTCTGGTGCCCAGGCCCTGGCAGCCCTACAACCCCTCCCCACGCTCCAGCCACGGTCAGGAGGGTACGCCCCCCAATCTCCCTTCCAGAAGCCCCTCATTGTGTCACCTCAAACCTTTGACAGTGAGCTCACTTCCACAGTGGATGTCAGCTTTTCTCTTTCAGTCATTTATTCATTTGCTCGTTCACTCATTCCCTCCCTCCCCCACTTCGAGTACCTTCCCCACCATCAGGCAGCCATGCTCAAGTGTCTGTCTTTGAAATGGGTATTGCTGTTTGTGAGCTGGCATTTTGAATTTACGTTCCCGTGGGTTATGTATCTCTTTCTCTTTCTCACCAACCCGGCTGTTTCTTTACGTCCATCTATGAATATATCTCATCTGACTTTTTTCTAGATGCCAAATCACCTCCCACCCCCTGCAAGGTGTGCGTTCCCCCGATATCCCCTCTCCTAGCCTCAGGCCATGAAGGAACTCCTGGGGCTTTCACAAGATTATTCTGGCTTCAGCGGACGGGGCTAGATGGGTCTGGACACGGCAAAGTAGAGGCAGAATGAGGGCGTGTACTGTGGGGAGCAGCGGCCATGGGGATGGCGGAAAGCAGGCGGCTGCAGACTGGTTTAGGAGAAGCTGCGGGGACTGGGGGAGCTGGAGGGAGGGAGGCGATTTGTCATGGCCTCACCCTGGTGTGAGGAACTGAGGGGGGGGGCTCTTCATTTAGGGGGGTGAGAAGAGCCAAAGGGAAGCAGCATTGATGGGCAAACACGGAGAGGTGAGAGGTGGCTTAGGGCAGGAGCTGGGCACTTGGAAAAGAATGAAAAGGCAATGGGACGCAGAAGCTCCAGCTGCCCTGTGTCCTGGCTGAGGCTACTTGTCCCCAGCCCGACAAAGGATGTATGGGGCGGGGGAGGGGGGAAGGGGAGTGGAGGCAGGGCCCCACCCCTTGTTCAAAAAAGGCTGACATGCGTTAAGAAGAGGAGCACCCAGTAAGACTTTGTGTCCATGTGACCAGAAGAAGAAACGGGGTGTGAACCCTTGGAGGGAGGGTTGGAGGGTAGGAGGGAGGGAAGGGGAGGGGGGAGGGAGGGGGAGAAGGGGGCAAGGGGGGAGGGGGAGGAAGGGAGGGGGGAGGGAGAGGAAGAGAGGGGGGAGGGAGGGGGAGAAAGGGGGAGGGGGAGGGGGAGGGGGAAGGGGGGAGGAAGGGGGGAGGGAAAGCTGCCTGTTTGGGACAGTCTCCTGTTTGTTGAGGGCACCGATCCCCTGGGGTTGTGGAATGCTCCAGAAGGACTGAACTCCTACAGCAGAGGCTTCCTTCCCTGGGGCACATCACAGGTTGTACAGCTGGCACTCTGCAACCATGAAGCCCACCCCAGTCCCCACAGAACCCATGACCCCCTGACCCAGGGGCGGGTTTCAGTTTTCTCTCTCTCCATTCGGCCGTCAAGGTCACTGAAGAGCCCAAGCTGTGAGATGCAGCCAAGAAAAACCTCTCACAGCTGCCACTGCCACCTGTCCCCGCAAATCCCACCGAAGGGGGTCTTCCCCAGGGCGAGGGTGGAGGGCCCGGCAGGCTCAGGGGCTGGAGAGCAAGGTTCGAGACCCACCGGCCCCAGCTGTGCTCATCCCCAGCCAGCAGGAGGGGATGCCAGGTGCCAGGGACCCAGTGGCAGCGATGCCAGGAGGGGCCCTGTCCCCAAGGAGCTGACAGTCTGGGGAAGAGAGAAACCAGAATGAAACAGTGACGCAAAAGGACAAACAGAGGAGGGCACAGACTAGGAGAGCCCTCAGCAGGGAGCGCAGCCTAGCTGGGGGCTGGCAGGGTTGGAGATTCGCTGCACAGAAGATACAAGACCTGCAGAGAGGATGTGGACCAGATGACAGGGCCAGAGATCCGAGGACGAGGACAGATTCTGCAGTGAGGAGATGAGGCCCTGGCAGGGGCAGGGGGGAAACGAGGCAGGTAAGGGCGGGCCCCTCCCGACGTCACAGAAATACACTGACAGGTTGTAAGGGACGTGGTGGGGACATGGTCACTTTGGCTTTTGGCAAGATGGACCGATGAGCAGAGAGCGCGTGGGCAGTGGGGGCCAGGGCCTGTGGGGAGAGCCCTGGATGAGGGAGGGGGCGAGGAAAAGTGTGCCATGGGCCAGGTTTGGGACTGGGGGGACACCTGAGAGCCAGCACAGCCTTAAATTTGCACCCAGGGGTGTGGAGGGGAGATGTTTGCAAAGCCTGAGGAGGGGAGAGGGGGCGGGCTGAGGCATAGGAGGGCCACCAGGGGGGTGTAGGGGGCCCTGGCTTGAGAAGCTGCAGAGAGGAGGGGGATTCAAGGGCACAGCCAGGGAGATGGGCAGACGGGGGAAGGGAAGGTTCCAAGAGGGGTGGTGAGTGGGGGGCAGTCACAGGGACCCTGAGGCCTTTGGGGTCCTGCCCCTCTGCTCACTCCCTCCTCCCTCTGTTTAGTGGCCAGGGTTTGCCCCTAGAAGTTCAGTTACAGAGGGACCCCAGCCTGGGCACAGGACTGAGGCCAGGAGTGGGGCGTAGGACAGGGACCCCGTGTCCTGGCCCTGTGCATATTGGAATCTACCCGCCACCCCATGCTTGTTTGTCAGCCTGCCCTGCCCCCCAGGCACCCTGCTGGGCAGTGGCCGGTCACTCTGTTTAACCCCTCCACCAGGAACCTTTCGTTAAGGTGGCAATGGTGACAGAGTAGAGGTCAGGGGTCAGGGTTAGAGTGGACATTTGGAAGAAAGCTTGTCGCCCCAGATAATATTTGTGGAAATGCTTGGTTTGCTTGGTGTTGAGAAATGAATTGCAAAACAGTGTCCATTATGTCAATTTCTTTCATAACGAGCTGTGCTGAGGATTATGGAAATGCAGAATGTTGGGGTTGGAAGGTACCTCAAGATGCATCTAATATAACTGCCCACTCCGTGATTTAACCTCTTCCGCAGCAGGCGATCAGGGCAGCACATTCGGAATTTGTTCTTTGAATCTGTATGTGTTAAATTATGTCCAAAATAAAAATAAATGCTTGGAGGAAGAGCCCCAGGGGCTCTCTCATGATTATATGCACGGGAACTCAGGGTTTGGGTTCTGGGTATCTATTTTGAATGTTCAGGAAGCTGTGTTTGCTATTTCCAGTTCTAGAGAATGTTCCAGATAGGGAGGGGACGGATAATGGATCTCCCTGTGGGGTTGGCCTCGTCGTCGTGAGCCTGGGATTGTCTGTCTTTAAATTGGAGGAGCTGTTCCAGCCCCTGTCCTCCTGGGGCCCCGGAGGAGGGGACACGTGCTGGCCACTGTCCCCAGCAGGTATGGAGTCCCAGCTCTCAGGTCGGAATAAGCACCAGGCAGTGGGAAGGCTCTTGCTGGCTTCCAAGCTGCCCGCAGTGACTAAGAATAATGCATGAAAATAGCAGCTGAAAATGTCACCACCCACCTCCCAAACTTTCCAAGGAAAAAACAAAACATTGGCCCCGCTCGCTCAGTCTGGGACTGGAAGGAAGAAGCAATAGCTGACCGGCAGCCAGAGGCTTGGCTTCCCTGGAGATGAATGTGGCTCGTGATGGTTTTCGTTCCTTGTCCACAAACAGACCCCTTGGTGGGTCTCTGTGGCGCAAAGCCCAGTCACTTCTGCTGGGCATGGCCCGCCCTCCCACCACGTAGTGGTGACATGGCACTTCCCTGGCCACATACAGCGTGCCACTGACATCCTTCAGCCTCGGTCTGTCCTTTATAAAGAGGAGAGAACTCCTGCCCAGGCTGCCATCCAGGGTGGGTATCAGAGTCTATGAAGAGGAAAGTGTTGTCCGTGACTTTCCACCAGTCACCCTGACAGCACCCCCGGTCACGGCCTCTTCTGTCTGACGTGATGAGCGGAAAGTGGGGGATGAGTTGCGGTTGAAAAATGCACACTGGATTTTGAAGAATGAGTGCAAAAAAAGGATAGAAAATATCTCACTAGTAATTTTAATATTGATCACATGTCAAAGTGATAATACTTTGAGCATATTTGATTAAATAAAATATATCATGATATTTTTATAAAAAATGAGGTATTGATAAGTAATGAAATGGCTCAGAGAGCCCAGCACCCTCAGAGTTGGAAGTAGAGTCAGCGGGTGCCTGCTCCCCCTGGCACGGCAGACAGAGCCCGTTACCCCCACGTACTCGTTACCCCCACCTACAGAGGGGGCCCTGGGACCTGCTGGGCCCCCCAGCCACACCCTGCTGCCCAGCCTCCCTCCTGGAGAAAACCCTGCAGGTGGGGTCTGGGCCTCAAACACTGCTCTGTCCAACCCATTTTTTCACTTTTACTTAACAGGGTCCTTCTGAGGTACTGATGGCCAATAATAAATCCTTAGGACCAGTCCTAGAGTAGCTAGCATAGTCCAACAGGAGGCAGATACTGCCGGGTGAGAAAACAGCGCATCTCTTAACCAGACAGAGAGGAGTGGAGGGAATGGGCCGGCTGGTGGTGGACGTGGGTGGGCTCAGAGTGGGCTCACGACACGGAGGACAGTGTCTAGTTAGAATGGGGCATCAGCACAGATGACTGCTGGTATTCGCTTAGCTCTCAGCGTGGGCCAGGCAGGCTCTCAGTGCTTTCATGGGTTCCCTTCGTTTAGTCTGATTAACACAACCGTGTCATCTCCGGATCTGCTCTTGTCTCCATTCTGTTGATACGAAAACTGAACCTCAGAGACGTGAAATAAATTGCCCAACATAATTCTGCTAGTAAGTTGCTGAGTCTGATCAGAGCATGTGTGTATGTGCACGAGAGAGAGAGAGAAAGAGAGCCTGACGTTATGTTTTGATTTCCAGAATTTTCCCTTCTAAAACTGTAGTCTCCACAATGCAATTGACAATGCTGCAGCCCCCACACAAACAAGCGCCTCCTCTGCCCAAAACTGTCCCTCTGATGGCTCACGCCCTCAATGGAAAGCCCAGTGTCACATTCCGTGCTTCTCTCTCTCCTTATTCCCCTCCCTGTTTGCCCACCAACACCCCCCATCCTGTGAATCTGCTTCTGTCCATCCACCTCTCTCCAAGCTGGGAGAACTCCCTGTTTACCCCACCCTCCCCTCCAGGCAAGGGTCCCCAGCCTCACCTTTGGGCCACGGTCACTCCTTATTTCTGTCTCTTTCCCAGCTCCCAATCAGGGTTTGTCTTCAGGAAATCCTTGAGAGTCCAGCACAAGACCTGGCCCCCTACAAATGCTGAGCAGACATTTGTTCAGTGAACAATGCCTTCAGATGCCATGCAAAAGCCCTTTAGTGCCATTAAATGTCCCCTCACCGTCATTTTCTTTGTCAAGGTCATTGGGAATTTAGCATTGTTCCCATGTTACAGGTGAGGTGGGTGGTGTCCCCACACCCGAGCCCCATCTCATCTTGCTTCTGACTGACAGACTGGAGGGTCATCCTGCCTGGTGCCACTGACAACCTCAGGGGAGGGCTGGTGAGGCTGGAAACAGGCATGGGTCGGAGGGACAACATGAGAACTATAAAGTGGTACTAGTATGCTTACTCCCCAGGGGCTTGGTGGGCACGTGGACGAGGGAGGGGGAGTCCGTTACCTGCATGGTCCCTGGCTGGGACAATCAGGTGGGCAGTGGCAGCGCCATTCTTGGAGGCAGGATTTTTGGGCGAGGGTAAGTTCAGTCTGGACTGGATTTGGAAGGCTGTGGAGCTTTCCAGGTGGAGACTTTCTGTTGACGGTTGGTGCAGTGTCGAGGTACTTTCAAATCTTAGACCCAGACATGTCTGCTGGTGCCATAGAAGCATGCGATTATAGAACTTGATACACAATGCATCATAAAGTCTTAACATACTTAACAAAAGACTGAAATAGATTCACATCAACATGGACAAATCTCCCAGAAATTATGTCAAGTGAAAGAAACCAGACACAAGAGTAGGCGCTGTATTATTCCATTGATGTGAAGTTCTCAGAACAGGCAAAACTAATTGTGGGTTCAGAAATCAGAACAGGGGTTGTCTCTGCGGGGTGGTGGGGTGGGGTGATTGAAGAGGCCTGAGGGAACTTTCTGGGCTGATGGAATGTTCTAGATCTTGATTGAGGCGTGGGTTACATGGCTACGTACATGTGTCAATCTTAAGAGTCATAACTGTATTCTTAAGAGATGCATTTCACTGTATGCTGGTACCGGTATTAAAAAGATAAAGAAGAAAAGCACTAGGGATTTCCCCCATAACTGTGTCCCACGACAGGGAACCCCCTGCCTACTTCACAAGACAGGCTGGTGGTCGCAGGGGACCCCTCGGATGTGGGCCTAGTGGGGGCCTGGCTGGCTCTTCCTTCGCAGTCCCCACGCATCCAGGCCCCCCCCAAGTCCTTGAGGGGCAGCAGACCCAGGTGGCCGAGGGACTAGCATTGTGATGGGGGGACAGGTAAGGGGTGAGACGCCCGTGCAGGCCTCCCCCTGTCAGCCGCTCGCACTATTTATAGATGCTGATGTCTTCCGGGGGGTGAGTCACCCTTTTACTTGCATGTGCCAGCATCTTTAGCACACAAAGCATGGCGTGAAAAACAATTCTGCGAATGGGGAGAGGCGGTGTTTCCATCCCAGACCACAAACCAGCAACTCGGAGTCCTGGAATTTCCGAGTTGGAGGTTTGGGGGCCACCGAGATTCCCCCCACCACACACAGGCAGGGGCACATGCACACACATGCACACACCCCACACTTGCACACACACGCATACAAACACACACACCAGCCTCCACTCTTGCGCATGGGACCATGCAGAGACTCAGCATGCGCAAACGATGTTTTCAGCAATCACCGCCTTTTTCTTTGGAGGGGAACAGCCAAAAGAATGTAGATGGAAAACAATCAAGGTCTAAAACCGAGCACATAGTGTGACACCAGATGGACACCCCCGAGGTGATCCCAGCGGGTCTCACCCTGTGTCGTCCCCTCTCCTTGGGTGGGGTGAGCCCTGTGCCTCGCTGCTCGCCAGCAGGTTATAGCAAAGGTGACAGGTGTCACTCCTTTGGTTCTGTCCCCTCATATAAGACCATCTTAGCAGATGACAGCGAGAGACCCACCCTTACTGGCTTTAAGGAGGAAGTTCCAAGGTGGGAAAGGGTCCGTTGGGGACACGTGGTAAGCATCGCCCAGCCTCTACGAGTGGGGAGCAGCCCCCGCTGAGCCACAGGAGACCTGGGCCCCAGTCCTACAACCAGGAAGAGGACGCCGGCCATCGCGAGACCCCAGCCCGGCTGACACCTTGATGGCAGCCCCTGTACTTGAGCACAGGGCCAGCCGAGCCAGCGCCTCCTGACCCACGGGAGCCGGGAGACAATAAACAAACGTGTGTCACGTCTGTGAACTTTGTGGTGACTCGTTACAGAACGACAGAAAGCTAATACAGAACAGTATCATTGTATACGAGGGAGAGTTGGTACTCAGATGTGCCTTTAACGCTGGGAGGACACCCAGGAAACTGGCCTACCTGTTGTGTGGGAGGAGGGGACGCGGGGCAGAGTGGGGGGGGGCAGGGAGACTGTATCTCTGCCTCTGTTTATTCTGCTGCTTTCAAAAAAGGTCAGTGTCAAAACCTATTCCAAAGCCGGTAAACGGATGGGGGTTGTGGCAGCTAGGAGTCATGGAGGCACTATTTTAGGTGCCGGATATGAAATAACTCGTTTAACCCTCACCACACCCCTGTGAGGCCAGGGCTGTCATCGCCTGCAGAGGACAGACAGGGACACCAAGGCTCGCAGAATGCCGGCAGAGCCAGCGTTGGGGCCAGCCCCCGGGCTCCTGGCCTGCGCCCTGCTCTGCTGGGTCTGAGGAGGCCCATCTCACTGGACAGCAAAGACGCAAGGAGCCGGTTGTGGACGCGGGAAGAGCAGAAGCCACTCCCAGATGCTGAGGAGGTGGGTGCAGGCGCAGCTGCAAGGTCTTGGCTGCCTGGGACCCCCTCTGAGGGCTGTACAGACCCCAAACTTCACAGCCTGCAGCTGTCAGCAGTCAGACTGGGTGAGAAGGCGCCTTATGTTCTGGGTACTTCCTTGCCGTGACCTTTATGATTTCCGTCTCTTGCTTAGCGTCAGCTACAGTCTCCTTCATTCATGTCTGAACCTCCTTTGTTAAAAATTCCAGTGGAAAAAGCACCTCGATTAAAAACAACTTGGTCTTTAAAAAGGACTTTACTTTTCTAACCTTATGTTTTAAGTAGGAGTTTGATTTCGTCAGGTTCTTTGAGTTTCTGTATTTCCTTATATTATTTTTGGAGGTCCATATGCAAGAACTGTTTCATAGGTACCGTTTCTGATCGCAGTGTCTTTTTCTTTTGGTTACTAACAGCCACAGTTTATACATCAGGCACATAAACAGAGCATTTCCCTCAGCTTCCAGGATGATGCAACGATAAATTCAGTACCTTCTGTCTTCCTTAATGTTTTTCTTTCACTTTTTTGTCTGAGTTTCCCAGGAGAACACCTTCTGATTTCTTTAGGAGATAAGGAGCCCACTATGTTTCTGTTAGCTTTATGTTCGTGCCCAGATGTATCTGTGGGATAGTTCCAGTTTTACAAGTCTCCTAACTGAGACGTCTTCTTACGTGGCGCCCCCCGCCCCCATGTGGTTTTAACTAGCAATGTAGTTATATTGCTCTTCTCTCTCTCTTTCCCCCCCTCCCCTTCCCAGTGAATATCTTGAATAATGATGAGAAGGGCAGCAGAGCAGAGGGGTGGAGAGTCCAGCGACACGAGACACAAGACACGGAAATTTGACCCCTGGTTTTGCTGCTCTCCGTGGCCCTGTGTCCTTGGGTAGCTCTGCAGCTTTCTGGCCCCTGGCTTCCTCATCGTCATCGGTATTATTGTCACACCTATATAGTGTTGCTGGGACAGAGGGAATCTTTATAGAAGCTGGGTGCTGTCACGGTTGTTTTGAATAATCCTTAACCAGCACTTGGCGCTCAGAGACGAGAGGCTGGGCCGGCCTCCTCATTGGATGGCTGGTGTGTCCCATGAGTCCCTGGGAAACCTTGTCGGTGGCAGCAAGCAGGTAGTTATGGCCAGGCACCCGCCAGCCCTGAGGTGGAATCCTAGGCGACCCCGAGAGCCTGGAATCCTTCTCCCGGTATGGACATCTCTGCATCCGCAAAAGGCCGGGACCTGCCAAAGAAGACCCAGCTGTTCAAATTGTTCCAAGCTTCAGGTGACCGCCAGGGTGAAGGTCAGAGGACGTACAGTTGGACACCTCGGGGCTGGATGAGGAACGTGTGCCTGCGCAGCGTGTGACTGCACCCACAAACCCTCCCAGGTGCTCGCGGGCAGAAATCCGTGTGTGCCCTCACACACAGCTACTGGGAGCAAGTCAATACATGTACTGACCCAGGCAGGCTCTCGGCTGGGTGATGGCTTTGCACATTTGGAGTATGGGCAGAGTGCCCGGCTCACAGGGAGCCCCTCCTGCAACGGGTGGCCCCCAGGGCCCAACAGTTCTGTCACCTGCCTCCCTGGCCCCGGTGACCACTCAGCCCAGGTTACCTCCCTTCTCTCCGGGTCTACGAGGATTAACGGTGCGCAGTGACTGGGCACCACTGTTCCTTCGCTCCCCGGGGCCTGGGTGGATACAGGAAGGTGGGGGTGCCCTGGTCCTTAAAGGACAGGTGTCAGGTATGGGTTGCTGAGCAGGAGGAGGGAGGAGGAATGAGCTCTGTGGGATGTTGGTGAGAAGGTGCAGAGATCTGGCAAATTAGGGAGGAGGGGGAGCTGGGGAAAGTCAGGGAAGCATTTTAGGGGGCCGGGGGGCTGGAGAGGAGCAGAAAGTGAGACTCAGGGCCCCACACAGGTGGGGTCAGTGTAGGGCGGTATCTAACATCTCCCGTGGGGCCTGTAGCATGGCCTTCAGCACCTTTCAACCTGAGCCCCTGAGCAGCTCAAATGGACCCCAGCGAGGTGTGAGTTCCAGAGGCCACTCACACCCACCTGCTCCGATGCTTCCAGACATTGGAGTCAGCTTGCCTTCTCCTTGCATTTTATGCTGAGTGTGCGTCGCCCGTCCTCTGCTCTCCCTTTGCCCCTCTCTCTCAGGGACCTGGCAAGGCAGAGGCCCCTGGGGTGTTTTTATTTTCCTGGAAGCTGAGAGTACTAATGTGGGCTATGTACTTCAGTGTGTTTCATAAAACCCATAACTGTGTTATTTAAAAACCAATTTCATTTTCTTTTAAACATGGCAAAGTCACTGGTCTCAATTCAAGGACTCCGGCGTCTGAGGTTTGACGTGGCAGATGGGTGGCAGGGAGAGAAAGGAAAGATGAAATGCTCTTTGGACCACTGCGATCATAGGGAGACATCTCGGGTGGCAGGGGGAGCTCAAGGGGTGTTTAGGTTTAGTTTCAGGCTAGGGAAACTTGTGTGATGTCACTCTCAGAACTCTGTGGGCAAGGACCCCACCCCAGACCAGAGCAGAAAGGTGGGGGTCCAGGCTCTGCGGTTCCCTGGGATTTGCTCCGGAAGCCCCCACCCCTTCAACCCAGTAAATGCCTCTAGAGGCTCTTCTAACACTTACCACGGAGTCTGGGTCACAGCCAGGTATGTAACGTGACCGGAACTTGTAGAATCTGGACGCCTGGGCTAGGAAGGCAGAGATGTCCTGTCACTTGCCTGATTGGCAGCCAGCCCCTGAGCAGGACCTTATGTGCTTACAAGACCTGGAACTGGATTTGTCCTTCCTGGTGCCCTCTGATGCTCCGCACGCGTCTCTCCCCAAACACGAGGGCCTCTGTCACCTGCAGTAGGTATCCACCACCCGCGGGGAGGGCCCAGGCTGTCCCTTTCTCCCCCACCCCATGCTTCCACCATCCCCCTTGGTTGATGATCTCCCATCTCAATTTCACTTCGGGGCCTTTTCAGTCCCTTTGCTCAGAACTTCTCTCCCTATCGTCTCATATTTCAAATCTCGATGTAAATGCCACGCCCTGGGGAGACTGCCTGTCTGTGGATAATACTGAGTCTCCAGGCCAGGGGCTACAGACACAGGACAAGAAGCACCGTCCCTGGGCTCCAGGGGCCCACAGACTGGTTCATCTGACCGACCTACAAGCACGCAGTGACAGGACAGTGGGAGAAGCCCCTCGAGAGGGGCACGAAGCGTGCCCGAGTGCCCAGAAGGACGGGGGGGCCCTCCCTGGGAGGTCATGAAGGCAGCCGAGGAGATGGACATGGGCGTTGGTGCCCAAAGAATGGCCCTGAGTTGACTACACAGGAAAGAAAGATGAAGAGTATTAGAGGCAGAAAGTGTGGGATGGACGTAGGCAAGGAAGCAAGCGATCTCGATTTGGGGGCCGCTCCTGGGAGGGGGACAGATGACAGCTGGCAGGTCTTAGGGACATGGGATTCCACACCAGTCATTCATTCAACAGACAGTTATCCCAAGCCTACGGCACTCCAGGCCCTGTGCTAAGCGCTGGGTCCTTGCAGGGTCCCAGCCCGGGTGAGCTTCCATTCCGAGGGTGTGAACAAAACGCAAACAGCCAACCTCGGGCACTGCGTTGGGGAGCGGAGACAGGCTGGCTTGCCCTGGGTGCTGGGGTATCCTCCTGGAGGAGGCTTGAGGAAAGAGCCTGGCCCCCAGAGATCTGGAGGCTGTCCTGCTAGAAAGGGGAGGGACTGCATGTGGAGATGGGAGAGGAGTCAGGGCTGCCCGCCCAGGGCTTTGCCCCAAACCAGCAAGTCTCACCCAAACAAACAGGGGCACCATGCAGGAGCAGTTTGGGGAGAGGGGAGCTGGGCTGTGATGTGAACCTGAGATACCCACTGGGGCGTCCAGCGGAGGTGAGGGGGAATGGAGGTGTTGATGGCTGCACGCAGAGCTCAGGCTCAGTTCAGGTGGAGAGTGTTAAAGCCAAGGTGGTCGCAGGCCGGGCAGCCCCACAGGGAGGAGAGGCTCAAGCGTGGATTAGGGCAGCAACAGAGCCCACGCAGGAGGGCAGGGAGGCGGGGACCCGAGAGCCGGAAGAGGAGGAAGGGTGACCGACGACACGGTGACCCTGAAACATCCTCTTCGATTGCATTCCGTGACATCACAGGAACTTTTCCACAGTACATTTCTGGGGGACATAAGTAGATACGAGGAAACAGCAACACTGATTAATTATATCTGCATACAGCTCTTCTGTTATCTATTATCCTACCTGACAGCCTCCTGAAGGTGGATGGTACAAATACGAGAATGTTTGTCATGCCCATTTTACAAATGAAGAAACTGAGTCGCAGAGAAGTCAAGAGACCTTCCCAAAGTCACATACTAGCAGGGGCAGGATTTGAACACAGAGAAAAGGGTCCCTGAGACCAGATCCGTTTTCCCAGGACACTCCCCCACCGAGTTCCTGTATGACAGCTGCAGAGCAGGGACCCTGAAAAGGACACCCCCCCCTCCCAACGAAAGGCTGTTATTGATGAACACGTGGTTTCCATCCTCTGGTGCTCAGAGCAAACCAACTGCCCTTCCGGCCCCTCACTTTGCAGCCTACGCTAAGGACACAGTGCCGGTCTCCTCCCGGGGCAACACAGGGCTTATAAGCTGTGAACTGACAGACGGAGCCTTTCATGGGTCTGAACACGCTGCTGTCCTATGGAGAGGAGACTCTGAACAAAGGTGACTTGGGGGGAAGATGCTGGCACAGCCAGAATCCTCGGTCCATGGAGGAGAGCAGTATTTTCTCAGGACGTCTTTCCTCATTCGTAGTCTTGCCTTTGTCCCAAATTGCAGGACTCCTCTAAGCTAGCCCCCCTCCCCTTGCAATTGACCCTGACCCCTGCAAATGCAGGAAATAGATCTTCCTAGGTGAACAGAGAAAAATGGCACCTAATTAAGATTAGATGTGCTTTTGCTGTTCTTTGAAACTTTCTTCCCTCTGCAAGTTAATAATTTCTATGGATCACCCCTTTCAGGGCAAATAATTCACTGTGGAAAACAGTGGCAGTGGGACTCGTACCTGATTTACCTTAAATGGCTTTGAACTTTAAAAATACCTCCCTTTCGCTGTGGAGTTGAGATAACTCACAATTCTTATAATGACTGTAATTACAGCTGCTGTGTAGTTAGTACCAGGGAGATACTAGACACTTCACATCCATTCTCTCAACTTCCCAGAAAAACCTCTGCAAGCCAGGAGTTATATCCCCATAGAGAGATTAAAGATGGATATCTCAGGGGTTAGATTACTTACTTAAGGTCACACAGCTGGTCAGAGTTGACCTAAGATTTGAACCAGGCCTGCCTGCTCACGCTTCCTTCATCCCCCCCCACCCTCCCCGTGAGGTGTTATTCAAGGATACTGAGGTTAAGAAGGCCCTCCATTTCATCCCCACCCCACTGGCTTTGCAGGTGAAGATACCCACCTCTGCGGGGAGATGACGACAGCTTCCGGATTCTTAGACGCTGGGGGAGGGGCTCGTTTTCTTCCCATGTGTGCAGGATGAGTGAGGGGATGGGACGCCTGTGCTCGGTGGATGGGGGCAGGGAGGAGCGTGGGGGGTGATGGCCAGACCTAGGCAGGCCTGAGACCCACGCACAGGGGGCAGCAAGGAAAAGGAACGTGCCTGGAAGGAGACCAGATTGCTGTCAGGCTGAAAGAGCAGGCTGGCCTGGGTATCGTTCCAACAGTTTCTGTCACAAGACACCCCTTCCGGCCACTTGCTGCTCTCACTTGCCTGGATGTTAGGAGTTTACAGCTCTTCTAACGGGTGGAATCGGTTGTAGATTCAGCTCCTGCAACCCCCTGGGTTTTCCAGAGCTCTGTTCTCTGCACCTAAATCACTCTTCAGCCAGAAATCAAATAGAAGCAGCAGCAGTTAGGGGGCAGGGAGAGGGGGCAGGGAGAAGACTGTGCAAAGGCCCACTCACCCCTGCCTTCATGGGCCGCCTTCACCAGCGTCCTTAGACCAGCTGGAGAACGAACCCCACACCCCAAACACGCCCTTCCGCCTTCCTCTGCCCAGACAGATGGCCGCCTCCTCCTCCTTGCCTGGCTACGATGCTGCCTCCTGAGCTCACTCTCTACTCGTTCCTTCATTTATTCATTCATCCATGAACTCGAGGACCACTTGCTGGGCCCCTAGGGTGTGCCAAGCCAAGGACCAGGGCCCCACAAGGGAATTGGGCCCACATCCCTGCCCTTTGCAGAAGCCCTGTGGATGGTGAGCAAGAGAGGTAGGCAGACCAACAGGTACAGGTGAGGGAGTGAGTGTGGTTAAACAGGTGTGCGTGGTTCTGAAGGTGAGCTATGGAGGGGTGGCCATCTTCATACCAGGGGAGGTGACAGTGAAGCTGGGTTTTGGAGGCTCGTTTAGAATTCATCACAAAGTCTTCCTGCAAGTACTTGGTCCACTCAGACCCCTCTCTCCTCTCAGGGCCAGTGACATCCACCATTATCCACAATCTAGTGTGGAGAGCCACAGAGTCCTGACTTATAGCCAGGCCAGGACTCCTCTCTGCGGGCCCTGGAGGAGGGCTTGTGACACCCCAGGCCAGGGCCAGCTTCACAAGTGTGTGACCTGGGTAGTCACACAGTGTCCAGTGCTCAGAAGGGCCCCAGGCTCGGGCGCTGCCTTGAGATTCGTAATCGCTTGGGAACAGGGAGCCCTGCATTTTCACTTTGCATTGAGCCCTGCAAGTTATGCTGCTGGTTGGTCAGTCGTGGCCCAGCCTACCCCTTACCTCCGACAAGAAAGCCTGGGAATGGACTTCACAGTTTCTTGGACACTTGACATAATTTTAGTGAATATTTCACTGTATTTTCTGGCCTCACCATTCATTGGTGTTACTGCTGCCCCGGGAATATAATTCCTGGCAACAAAGAATGTCCTTGTAAGATGTTCTTTTTATTGAGACGTGCAGTATCGTCAATGAAGTTTCAGACACGGGCACCGTGTGGATTCGGGAGTGATTATTCCCATTAAGGAGAGGTTCTCGTTTTTAGAAAATGATTCCTGGTGGAATTCTTTAAATAGCCAGCTTTCCCAGTGCGTTGTTAATGTGCTTCAACATATTAAAAATTAGTTACACGGTCTTCTCAGGTTTGTTTGTGTAACCAATCCGGCCTGCAGAGCGCCTGCTCTGTGCCGGCCTGGAACCAGTGGGGGAAACGTGGTCCTTCCCAGAGGATCCTGGGAAGTTTTCCCAAAGCACGGGGACATGCAGATGGGACAAGACAGGCGGCCCTGGAGATTGCCAGGCAGGAGCGGCAGGAATGGGAATTCCTGGGAGAGGAAGCTTATCTGAGGTGCCTGGGACTCTGGGAGGAGACCAGGCCCTGCGGGGAGGGGTCTGTCGGGTGAGGAGGGGGCGGGTTTGGTTGTTGGTAGAGAGCAAGGGTTTTTGTGCTAGTCTGAGGGCTGAGGCCCCCCTAGGCAGTGGGGAGCAGGGCGTGTCACCCTCAGCCCTGTTCTAGGAAGATAACTTGGCCCAGCTGGGAAGACATCAGACTTTATCAGCCTGGAGCTGTAGTGTGGCCAGGAGATGGCTGTAAGGACCCAGGGGCAGGGTGGCGCCTGGCGGAGGCGGAGGTGCAGGGAGTGGGGGAGGGGCCCAGATTCAAGAATCATCTCCCGCGTGGTACCAGACAGAGGACTGGGGATGGAACCAGGGGAGGGTGGAAGTGACAACAGCCATCTTGTTTCCATCTCGGGGCCAAAGCCAGACTGAAGGCGAGAGCATTGAACGTTCTAGACCAAGAGAACTGCTGAGGACACAAGGATTCGGGAGAGAAGACACAGCCTAGCACAGGTCAGCTTCCTAGTGTTTATTCTTCCGGAAGTTCCCCATGTGGGGGCGGGAGGGGAGAGAAACTGTCCAGAAGGAAAATAGGAGAGAAAAGTCAAAGATGGAACTGGGCTGGGGAAGCCTGGCTGAGAAGGGGCAGAGATTGAGGCTGCAGGGGTGCAGGGAGCTTGGTCTGGGAACACGAGGCAGGGTTGGCCGTGGCCAGAGGGAGGGGTGATGCAGATTACCTGCCAAGGACCCCCCACCCCCCATTTTACAGAGAGGAGGCTGAGTTGTGGAGAAGGAAAGGCGTGTGTCTAAAGTCACTTAGCAAGATGGCTGCAGGGATAGGAGAGAGCGCCCAAGCTTGGGGGTCAGTCCCCTTTCCCCAGCCATGTTCTGTGGTGGGAGGTAAGAGTGGCCTGGATTTGGCAGAAGTTGTTGTGGTTCCGCCCTGCACCTTTTACCTTCTGGGCACTCCGCACGTGCTTTCATCACCTGGAGTCTCAGTGTTCTCACCGGAGAGCAAGGGCCATCGTTCCCTCCGGCTCTGCCACCCTCCTGGGGTCCATGTGAGGGTCAAACCAAGTGACGTGCGCGGGCAGTCTTCTGTGCCAGCTCCAGACGCAAACCCAGGCAGCCCGCTTCCCGGGGCTGGCTTGTGTGCTGGCCCATCTGGACGGAACGCGGGGACTGGCCACTTCCCCTGCTGGAAGTGACTGAACCAGAGAGGACGGGAAGACCAGGGCGAACACTTGTTCCCAAGGGAACCGGGTCTCCCTGGCAGATTGGAACATTCTCTTCTGCTTTCACACCACACTGGGTCAAGGAGACCTAGGATGAGCCGCCAAGCGAGACGCTCGTGTCACAAGCCTCTGTGGCCGACGAGGAAATCAGCATCTAAGTATTGTCCAAGATCAAGGCTGTTCCCTGGAGGGCCCGGAATGGGGGCAGGTGTGCACCTGTTGAGAAACGTTCTTCCAAGCAGCTCAGACTCAACAGTGGTCGTGCCCATGACTGAGAGGGACTGCATGTGATCGGAACCTTCCGGCTTCTATTTAGGAAATGTGCAGCATGTGAATAGGACTGATTTTCCAGAAGAAACTCTTTTTCTTCTGTGGGCCAAGCAAAAAGAGCACTGGGCATGGAGCCTGGCAAAGGAGGCGCCCGTCCCAGTGCCTGTGTGATCCTGGGCCGGCGGACACTTGGCTCCCCAGGTGCCACCCACAAGGGATGGTCAGGATGCAGTCTTCACGCGTGCCCGTGGACGTCTTTAGGGCAGGGCTCAGGGGCACATGGCCCACTGCTGCCTGCCTCAGGCTGCTCTGACTCCCATCTCACCCCCTATGGGGCGGGGCGTCAGGAAGTGGGTTCAGTGTCTCCTCAAGAGCTTTGACTGGGGGGGGGGAGTCGGCAGCCACTTCCTCCCCCAAAGGGAATCAGGCTTACTTTTCATGAGCCCCTATTGCGATCAGAATCACCGCTCATTTACTTTTGTTTTGCAGAAGTGGCATGGGGACTCAGGAGGTTAAATAACTTGCCCAGATGTCATCCCCCCCACGAGGGAAGGCTGATGGAGGAAAGGCTGGTGTGTGGGCCCAAGGGTGAGACTGTGGGCGTGGGGCCCAGACTCCACCATCGGCTGCCTTTGAGGGAATTCCAGTGTCTGCGGGTTTCGGTGCTCTTGGCAGGAAGAAGCAAATGACAATTCCAGACTCCCCACCTCACAGACGTAATGAGAGCTTCTAGTGAAAATAGGGTCACTGCTATCTCTGGACTTCTTGGTTTCCAAAGCACTCAACCCTCATTATCAGCTGTGGGTGGGAGGGGGGCAGGAATCACCCACCTTCAGAGGTGAGGGCCGTCAGGGCACAGGTAGCCGGCTGGCTAACCAAGTCCAGAGACAGTTGCAGCTTACCTGACCCTGAGTGCAAGCCCCTTTGTCGGGTCCACGTGACCCACTGGGCACATCCCTTCCCCAGGGCCTTACTGTCCCAGAGCTAAGCCTCTGGAGGCAGCGCTTTGTCTCCAGCTCCGAGCCGTGGTCCTGACGGCACGTGTGCTCCTGTGACCTCGGTCAATGACCTCTTTGAGCTTTGGTTTCATCATCTATAAAGTGAGGATAAGAGCTCCAACCTGGCAGTGCTTGCGGTGAGAGATGATGACTTCCAAGCCCCCAGCCCAGGGCCTGGCAGACCCTTGGTGCTCAGCTAACAGCCATTTGGGTTGACGTTTGCAAAGGCAACACTTGATGTGAACACGAAGGCTCTCGGCCAGCATCTCGGGGCTACTCACGGGATGTCCGCTGCCTTCCTCAGGCCCTTTCTTCTCCCTTCTTTCTCTCCTGCTTCCATTCCTGCCTCCCTCCCTCCCTGCCTCCTGTCCTTCCTCCTCTCACGCATGTATTTGGAATTATACCTTGCCAACTTATAACAAGTATAACGCAACTACTAAAATGGGGACAGGAAAGCGAAGCCAGATGTCCCTGGGGGCGGGGGGCAGTGAGTGACACTGCCTTCCTTACGAAGAGCCTTGTGAGGCATGCAGCCTCGCCTTTACACGTAAACTTTGAACGCAGGGTCGAGCTGCCTGCGTCTTCTGTGTGGAACGAAGTTGTCAGGGCAGATCTGCTGAAGGGGCCTCCCAGGTGGGTGCTGGAGCTGGGGAGACTTGTCAGGATCCTTCCCATCACCCATCCACCCTTTTATTTCCCGGCGGGGAAGCTGAGTCCCGTGGTCAATGCATGCTGGGAGGAAACATGAAAGTCACGAAGGCTGTACCTGCCTGGCTGGGCACACACGTGATGACAGACAAAAAAGCACGCGTTCTTGGGTGCTGTTGCCTCTACGGGAAATCTGCATTGGTGAGAATCATCGTTTCAAAGTCCAGAGACATGTTGTCAAGACCCAGTAATTAGTGGGTGTTCATCCGGCAGTTGTTCAGGGACTCGCTGCTCTGACCCACAGTCGGGGCTGGAATGCACATCGACGCCACCACTTCCCACCATCACCCACTTAAAATCAGACTTTGGCTAAGTCACACTTAACCTGAATCTCAGTGGGGTGTTTTTTGTGTGTGTGTGTGCGTGTGCATAATTATAAAATATACATAAAACTTCCTCTGTCTCCTTACAGGACTTCTTTTTTGGTGACCTAATAAGGAAGGATGTTAACGTATTCCCTAAAGTATAAAAGTGCTGCCTGGTGCCTTTGCCTGTGGTTCTGAGGTCTCCCCTTTCCCTATCGACCGGCTATGAGTGAGAAGGCCCAGAGTTCTGGGTTCCACTTTGCAGCGCTTCAGCCCCGGGTTCGTTTTGTGAGTCTTCCGTCTTCATTACATGCCTCTCCTTGGAAACCTAGGCACACGGCATTTTGTTAATAAATTCTTCCACTCTGGCTGTCTTCTTGGGCGATTATAGCAGGAAGTGGCTTTCACCCGACGGCTCTTCTCTGGTTCCTCGTCGTCACATGTCCAATATCATACAGAGACCAGACCATTAAGCAGAAGGAAGGGCTTTAAATAACTTAAGAACTACCAAACAAACGTCCCTGTTTTCATTTCTTTTAATAAACAAAAGTTCCTCCCTCTCTACTAAATATAGGCCAGAGACTGTATCCACTCCTGCTCATCATGAGTAAGGGGGGAGAAGGCAAAGCTGTCATGTGGTTCTCCTTTTAAAATGTTCCATCTTGTACTTTGGGGTCCTCACGTTTTGAGCACAAGTCTCAGGTTTAGCAATAATTGTCCACGAGGTAGGAACAAAGCTGTGGGGTAAGGTTGTCTCTGCTTGGCTTAGTGTCGTCGCGGATACCAGGCACGAATCCCTTAGCACAGCACCCACACAGGACAGGAGTTCCTTACATGGGGTTGCCACTGTAACACCCCAGTTCCATTATAGCACCGGAGTTCTTGCTCCACATACGCACTAGTGTCTGAGGGCTGCTCTTAACAAATTACAAACCCGGAGGCTTAAAACAACAGAAATGTGTTCTCTCACAGTTCTGGAAGCCGGAAGTCTGAAGTCAAGGTGTGGACAGGGCCGCCTCCCTCTGCCGGCTCCAGGGCAGGTCCTTCCTGCCTCCTCCAGCCCCTGGGGGCCCAGGAGTTCTTTGGCTGCAGATCCGTCACTCGAGTCTCTTCCCCGGCCTTCCATGGCCTCTTCCCTTGCTCTCCCCTGGGTGTCGCTCATGACACTGGTCATTATATCCAAGATGCTCTCCTTTGAGGTCTTTAACTTAATTCCATCTGCAAAGACCCGTTTTCCACGTAAGATCACATGCACACGCTCTAGGCGTTACAATGTGGACATATCTTTTGGGGGTCATCCTTCAGGTACAATGTGCACGTATAGTAGCAGGTGTTCACCTTTCTTTCTTGGGCCTCCGTCTCCCAGGTAAAAAGGGGGAACAGTCCCCAAGAACCCGAGTCTCTGGCACTGTGATTTCGAGTACTCCCAGTTTGGCCTCTGGAACCCTGGGAATATTGGCCAATGGCTGTTCTTCTGTGCCTTGGTTTCCCCATTTTTTAAGGTAAGAAGTTGGTTGAGATCAATGAGAGAGAAGTGGAGAGTGAGAATCACTTGGGACATTTTCAAAGCCTAAATGGCCAGGTCCTGGGTCTAGTCAATTGGTATCTGATGGGGAGGGGGTGAGTGTCACTGGCCGGTGCCGAAAGCTTGTCTGGGGTTAATATTCCCTGGGTTTTACTCACTTTATCGAAGCAGAGGCAACACAGCAGTCAGCTGTTCACTGGTTGAATTGGTTAGTTCTGTCTCCCCCCCACACACCCCATTATCATATCACTGAAGGTAGAGCTTTGGGGAAATGGAGGAGCTTAATGGGAAGACATATCAAAGTCCCAGGAACATAGAGACACTAGAGATGGGCTAGGTCATTTAGAGCTGTGATTATCACCCTGCAGGTATGGGGCATGGAATCAACTTAGTGGTGGAGACCAACATGTAAAAATATAGAATAGAAACTATGAAACTGCATAACTATTTTTTTCCATGAAACTCTGATTCAGTTGCACGTATGTACACCCATGTCTGCAGGGCTTGGGTTTCTGTGTATAATTTGTTTCTTACTGTGGATCAAGGTCAAAACAGTGTGGAAGCCACTGCTGTGGGGGTAACCCTCAAAGGCAAGTGGTGGGGTCACAGAACTGTCCTTCCTCCTATTGGCAGAGGACCCACCGAGTGGGTACCCTCCTGAATCTCTGCTGTCCTCAGGAGACCCCCAGGCTCTGGTTTTGACTGACACTCGGCCCCCGAGAGAATAGGTACTGGTGGGGACAGTGGGAAGGCGAGTGGGACCAATCCAAGTTGACCAGTTGATAGTAGCTGTGTTGAGAAGGATTTGCAGAGCAAGGTCAGGCTCAACCAGGAAGAGAGCTCGGATGGATTACTCATGTCTGCCTGGGAGCAAGGTGGGGATGGGGGCACATGTGCCTCACAGTTGCTCTCTGTCTGCGGAGAAAAGGTGGGGCTTGGGGTTAAAATCTTCCTCCTGACACTGACTTGAGATATAATTGAAGTCCTCTGAACCAGTCTTTCTTCATCTATAAAGTGAGAGAGTGGGTGAGATGAACTTGAAGATCTCTAACTTTGAGATTTCTATTGGATTAATCTGGCAGGATCTGTCTCCATTGGATTTTGCTTGAAGTTGGTGTGTGTGTGTGTGCGCGCGCGCGCGCAGGGGGCAGGGTACTGGGAGAGGAGTCCCTTCAGCTCTGGGCACAATGGATGGTTTCCTCTGACTTGAAAGTGGGAAGGGACTCAGAGAACTGGGTGGAGCCCCTGAGGGCAGGCTCCAGTCTCCTTCCTCCCTGCTTCTGCTCACAGGGCTTTGCACACAGTCAACCTTGGACCTGCACTTACTGAATGCCTGCTGTATGCCAAGGACACCTGCTTAGGACCTCCCCAAACCAATCTATAAACCACCCCTGGAAGACTCACGGGGCAGAGGAAGTCTGGAGCAGGCGTGGGGTGTGGCTGGGGTCTGGGGCACACAGCAGACTGTGTCTGCTGAATTCATCTCATGCTTCTGGGTAACAGAGTGACACAGTTCATGTCAATCACCTTAGTCACCCCAACAAGGGAAAGTAAACTGTTTCTGTTCTATCTGCCTCATGTTCTCCTCGGATATATTTTTACCCCTCAGACTCTATTTATAAATGCCGGGAGCCAGTTCTGTGCCCAGTGCTGCAAACATGCCCACCCTGGGATTCTTCATCTACCCCCTCTTGACCCAGGCCAGTCCAGCACGGGTTAGAGGGTAGTGTGCTTACAGGGACCTGGGCTGAGCTCCAGGACACGGTGTGGGCAGGGTGCTGTCCCTGACCCCAGGGCACTTTCTGTGGTGGAACAGACAGACATGCCCCCAGATCCTGGTGAGTTTTAGGCTTATTGACATCTCTGATTTCATCCCCTACATCCCTCCCACCCTACTCACTCGCCTCTAGCCACACTGGCCTCCCTGCAGTTCCTGCCCCCGGCCCTTTGCACAGGCTCTTCCTCCAACTGTACTGCCCTGCCTCCACAGCTTACCTGGGGGCCTTCCTCCCATCATCTAGGCCTCTGCTCAGATGCTACCTCCTCAAAGACCTTCCAACCTCCATAACAGAAACATCCCCTCCTGTCACTCTCAATCCCCTTAAGCTTTCCCCACTGTTTTCTGCCTAGTGTTTGCTATGGACTGAATTGTGTCTCCCCCCAAATGTGACCGTATGTGGAGATAGTGCTTTTAAGAGGTAAAAGGTTAAGGTTAAATGAGGTCATGAAGGCGGGATCCTAATATCCTCCTGACACTGACTTGAGATGTAATTGAAGTCCTCTGAACCAGTCTTCATCTATAAAATGAGAGAATGGGTGAGATGAACTTGAAGATCTCTTCTAACTTTGAGATTTCAATTGGATTAATCCGGCAGGATCTGTCTCCATTGGATTTTGACTGGAGTTGGTGAACTGGTAGACTTTATAAAAAGAAGACAAAGGAGTTTTCTCTGTTTCTCCACATGCACGCACTCAGGAATGTGAAGACTGCGGGCACAGTGAGAAGGTGGCTGTCTGCTCACCAGAAATCGAATTTTCTAGCACCTTGATCATGGACTTCCAGCCTGGAGAACTGTGAGAAATAAGTGTCTGTTGTTGAAGCCCCCCCAGGCTGTGGTATTTTGTTAGCATGGCCCGACCTCATCACTCTCTCTACCTGTTCCGTGTCTGTTTCTATCGATTGTTTCTTACCTAGAAGGAAGCTCTGTGGAGCCTGGGACTTAACTTACCTCGTTTGTATCCTCAGGACAGTGCCAGGCTCAGCTGGTGGTAGGCACTGAGTGTATAGATCAAAAGCTTAGTCTGTCCGTCAGCCACATGGCTATTATTTCTGTCTAGCAACGCTAGGCGGAGTGTGGGGATGGGATGATGGCAGCTTCACAGACGCAGAGGCTTGGAGGCAGGCCACGAACCCGGCAAACAGGGGCAGAGGGTCTGGAACAGAGAGGGAGCAAAGGGGTGATGGGGACGCAGAGGCCACATCCTGGGGGGGGGCAGGGAGGCCCTGCACTGGGCCATCAGGGAGGGGCTAGAAGGAGTACCTGGGGCAACAGGGAGCCATTGGGGGGGCCACGGGCAGGTCAGGCCAGGTCTGCCTGCTCTGTACAGGCTAAAGTCACGGACCCCTCCAAGACGCTAACCTTCCTTGGAATGCGTCAGGACAGCTAGGTCCCAGGGCTGGGGGATGCTTCTTACGTAAGTGCAAGCTTGATTGTGCTTTTGTTGTTTTTAATAAAAGTTTATTGGGTAACAATGGTTAGTAAAGTTACGTTGATTTCAGGAGTACAATTCTGTGTTACATCATCTGTATATCACACTGGGCGTTCAGCACCCAGAGTCAGTTCTCTTTCCATCACCATATATTGGTGCTTCTTGAGCGAGTCCAGGGGGATTCTTAGCCCCTAGGATTCAGTGGGCTTGGGGGTGGGGCCGGTGGGGAAGTTGGATTAATGCCACTGAGATAAGCAGCTGTCTGGCATTGCATGTTTTAACATCCCTTCCTGACTCTGGCTCCGGATCCATCCTCGTATCTTCGTGAGACAGGTGGGCCGAGGCCACAACCCTCACATTCACAAATAAGCAAGTGTCTTTCAGGTGTTGCAACTTGAATCTTGTCCAGTGCATGATATCAAGTTGGAAATTTAATGCCAAACTGCAAGTTTGCATAGCTTTCCAATTTTTAGCAAGTTTATCTAGTGCCAAGTTGAATCCCTATTGGAACATAGAAGTGCACAAATAAATACACATGGGTGTGCACACACATACACCTGCACGTGTACATAAACTGAAGCCTCCATTGCTGTGGGAGGAGTGAGGGCCAAGCCAGTGATTGGCTGAATGAGACGCCCCAGATTTGGTGTTCATGTAGGATGACACACTACCAAATATAACAGGCATGACTTTTGTAAGCACTCACCCTGTGGGCCCCGTGCTGGGTGCTGGGAACAAGGCAAGGAAGGCACGGACCACGTTCCCCTCTCTGCTCCCCATCTGCTCCTGGGTTTAGCTGTGTTACAGGCTTGGTGTCTAAATAGCTGCCATCTTAGACTGGAGTCTTAGAATGGTCCTAGGGGCCAGTGTGTCTTGGGGTTTTGTTTGTTTGTTTGTTTTTGCATTTTCAGGAGATCTGATATATCCTACCCTGGGGGGTATATCCTTGGGTAAGCAATTGTCTTGAAATTCTTTTCTGGTCACTGTCAGGCAGGTATTCAGAACTTCTAAGTTCACACATTTTCGCCCATACTTCCCTTTCCCCTTCCTCCCTGATTTACAAACCTTGAACCATCTTCGAATTCTCCCAACAAATTCATAATTATTACAATTACCACTAGTTCATGGCACCCCTCGTTGTTATCATAATGATTCTCATTTCATTATTATAAATGTTATTGATAACTGCTAACTACTTGACTACAATTCTCGCCAGTGATTGCCACGAGGTAGTTGAAAGATTTTTTTTTTTTACCTGTGTCCTCCCCAGCGGGTGAGACAACTGGGGCTAGAAGGCTGTACTCCAGCCACCCAGCCTATAATTTGTCCACAGGCCCCAGTGGTCAGCCCTCTGCTGGGCGTCTTCTCCAAGGTCAGCAGAGCTGTGAGGTGGAGGTAGTACAGCGGCCTTGGACCTGGGTTAGTTTAGGTCACACAGAATCACTTACCAGCTATGCTTCCTGAGATAAGGTAGGTCTCCGAATGTAGGCTGGCCTCAGTTTCCTCATCTACACAATGGGGTTAATTACCTGCCTCCTAAGGATGAAAATGAAACACTACGGAAAGCCCTTAGCATAAGTCTTGGCATTTAACATGCACGCATTCAATAAACATTACTATTGTTGTTACAACTTAAAATGCCTACCGTGGTCCCTGATACATGGTGATGCCTAACACGTGCTCTTTAATTTGGAACCTGCATCGATGTGAAGCAGGGAGGCGGGGGAGGGGTGAAGCAGGAAGCTCGACTGATTCTGTCCTGCCGCTCTAGTGTTCAGCTAACTCAGCTGGGCAGCGAACAAAAGGGATTGCTTTCGAAAGTCCTTGAAAGTTTTCCAGGAACTATGGTAAAAAATTATGTGCTGAATATGGGAACAGATAATTAAACTCTACTTTCTATCCCGCAAACACAGGGCACGGAAGGAGGAGCAGGAGTTGAGAATGACAGTAGAGCATGAAGGCTGAAGGTGGCATTTCCCATTGTCATGCCACAGGGAAGCCATGATGCCCAACCCGCTGGCGGGTGAGGGAAGTGAAGTCTGGAGAAGAGGCCATGCTCGTGAGAAGACCAGGTCCAGCCTCAACCCTCCCTCAGGGTAGGAGCTGACGGACTGACGGATAGGCTGGCTTGGAGAAGGAGGTGGAGCTCCATGAAGGAGGAGGGCTGGCTGAGGAGCGGAAGACAGGGAGTGTGTTATCGTCAGGGGCCGCTGTCACAGAGCTCCACGGTGGGCGGCTTTAAACAACAGACATTTATTACCTCCCAGTTCTGGGTGCCAGGAGTCTGAAATCAAGGTGTGGGCAAGGCTGTGTTTTCCCCAAAGGCTCTAGGAAGCAGGCTGTCCCCTGCCTCTCTTAGCCTCTGCTGTAGCTGGCAGTCCTAGCTCTTCTCTGCGTCCCTTGTCCCACAGCAATCTCCTCTGTGTGCGCCTGACTCTGTGCCTCTCCTCTGCTTATCAGGGTCCCAGTCATACTGGGTTAAGGGCCCCCTACTTCAGGATGACCTCATCTTAGCTTGATCACATCTGCAAAGACCTTCTTTCCAAATAAGGCCGCATTCTGAGGTTCTGGGAAGGATTTAAATTTGGGGGGACATATCCAACCCCATCCAGGGAGGGAAATGAAGGGGAGAAGGAACAAGGGGAGGGCTGATCACAAACCTCGCTTCTACCTGCCTTCCTGCCCCTGCACTTGGACTCGGCCCTTAATGTCTCACAGTGACCCCCAAACAAGCCTGGGGGCGGGCAGGGCCGTAACACCCCAACCTCATCATCTCCCAGCCTCCCCGCCACACCCACCGGATCCTGCTCCACTGCCCAGTCCCCAGGCCAGAAACCTGAGGCTGCCCTAGACGTCCTCCTCTTCTTTCCTCCCTCCGCCTCACCTGTCACCCTGTGTCACTTTCACCTGCCCTACCCCATGGGTCCCACTACTTCCTCCATCCTGGATCACTGTTCCAGCCTCCAGGGTCGGGGGCTGCCACCCCTCCCTCAAGTAGCAGCTGAGTAACCACCTACGACTGGCAGGCTCTTGCCCCAAAACTTCTTGACCTCTGATGCCAAGACCTCTGCCAGGTGGCTGTCTCCCAGGTGTGCCACCTGCACTTTGGGATCCAGGTGAGCCCAGGGCAGCATTCCAGGGGGTGGACTGTCTCCTGCCCACTGTCCCCGGGCAACGGGTCTGTTCTAGCACCCACCGCACAGCTCACGTGGCTGTGCCACCCAGAGGAGGGCTTCCATTCACTCACCTTATGTCCCCACTGGCACATAGCCTGTGCTCTGGGACTGTCCACTGCATGGATAACCCCCATCTTATAGGAGGAGAGACGGAGACTCAGAGCAAATAACTTGCTTTACGTCATTCAGCCAGTGGGTGACAGCCAGGTTTCAAAAGTGCCCAATCTGAGGTGGCTGGGCTGCCCCACTCCTTTCCCCACTCAGAAAAGACAAGCACAGGGCCCCGAGGGGCGTCCTGGAGCCTCGTCATCAGCCCCCCGCCCCGAGGCCAAGGTCCAGGGCATGTTCAGGGCGGCACACTGGGGCAGCCGAGAGTTACTGAGCCTGTTCCTTGCGCTCCAGATCAAACTTGCAGCTGGCTTCTCCAGGTGCGGCAGCCCTGTGACCTAGCCATCAGCCTGCCCTGTGGCCACTGCTGCTCTGGCCTGTGGCCCCTGGTTGTCCGCCAGCCTCCCTGCCCACTAGGGCTCACAGGTCAGAAGGCAGAAGAGTTGGGAGCCCTGTCTGGCCCCAGCATTCTCCCCTGGTTGGCCTCAGCTCTCAGTCCCAGCCAGCTGCTCGCCCCCCCTGCCTCTCCCGCCCGTGCCAGGCCACGTCTGGACTGTCCTCCTAGGGCAGCGTCCTAACCATCGCCCTGCCCCCCGTCCCACCACACCTGGATTCAGTTGGTACATGGGTACGGCTCTTTAAACGTCAAGGATTCTCATCGCCTGCCAACCGTTTTCCAACTGCTTCAGGAAGCATTTGGCCTCTGCCTCCGTTTAATGCTTTCACTGGGGCAGAGGATTCATCCACCCACCTTCTCGCCTTCCTCCCTGCATCCTGAAACTTCTGTGACCACCTGCCACTCTCCAGCCTCGGGAGCAGGCGTGGCCTGGGGATTCCGACCTGATGAGACAGAACGTCCCCGAGAGCAGCCTTTGACCAACGAGGGGCAGGGAGTCGGGAGAGAAGTACCCCAGCTCTCTCCTCTTGAGTGGGACAAAGGGGAGTTGAGGTCCACTCAGTCCCCCAGAATTATTAGCGCGGCTGAGCCGGGTGGCCACTGTGGTGCCCTGCTTGGTTTCCTGCCCTTCCCAGCTTACCTTCCACACCCCACAAGTGTTTCCTGGGGTCGCCTCCTAGGGTCATCTTCTAGCTAAACTCTCACTTGAATCCTAGCTCACGGGTGGCTTCTGGCTTAAAACTAAGCTAAGCCACCACGTCCCTCGTCTCCCAGCATGCCTGTGTCCGAACCCCGCTGTGCTTTCGTGCCTCCACACCAGGGCTCCCTCGGCCCCTGTCCTGAAGTGCCCTGTCCCCCACAGCTGCAATCGGAAAGCAGTGGAGCTCAGTCTCAAGCCGCACTGCCATCCACCAACTACGTGACTTGCAAATAACCTAACCGCCTTGAGCCTCAGTGTCCCCATGCAGAGTGGAGGTGACAGCAATCCCGCCACCTCACCTCAGGGTTGTTGCAGGAGTCAGTGAAAGGATGAGGTGAAGCCTGTCAGTGAGAATAGGGTCTCCCCGTGGGCTCCCAGCCCCTGTTTATATCTCTTGCCGGCATCTGTTCTGGACCCAGCTGCATAGCAGGACCCCACGATGCTGCAGTGAAAGCCAGTTCTTCCTCACTCTGCTCCCCAGTACTTACCGCACTCCCCCCACCCCATGCACTTGGCTTTGTCCCCTGAGAGACAAACCAGGCTGCTGGGCCGACAAGTGCAAACTAACGTTTACTATCACTCTGCAGAAGGGTTCCAGTGTCAGAATCACTGCTTCGCCAGAAGAAGCCTGGGAGTGACAACATCAGCAAGTGTGAGACAGGAAATCAGAGGACCAATTCCACCCTGGCGGGTCCTTGGGCCTTCCAGGCGTAAAGGTGAGACCGACATAAGGGCTTATGTCGCCCCACGCTCCGGAAGAAGTTTTTTCTCCTTGTAAAGGCCATCCTACATACTTGTGTAGCCGCTGACTCATTCTCCACAGAGGATGGAACGGCTGGCTTAGAACCTGTGATGCTGTGGGTGGGAAAGTACTAATTAGGGTGCGTCAGCTAATAATAGAAGCTTTGGGACAGAAATATTCTCAGGTGGTGAGGGCTGGGCTCCCGCTGGGGACTGCATGTGTCTTCATGGGGCTCCGGGTGGTGCGGGTTGTTCCTGGGAAGCCCCTGTCCCCCCCCTGGCCATTTTGTCACTTTACGTCCACATCAACCTCTTTTACCAGAAAGAACCCCAAAGTCCCAGAGGTGACGCCAGGAGCCCATGGGTATCTGTGAGGCCTTGAACCCACAGTTTCTGACTCCAAGGATGGTCAGGTACCCACTCCTTCTCCCCCTGCTCCCCAAAGGTATCGTGCTGGGCGATGGTATGGGGAGGCTTTCCAGAGGCTCGAAGACTGAAGATGATGCGGGGAGGGGGGGGGGGCGCAAAAAAAATGTATCCAAGTGGATATTTCGGTCAGCGTTGCTCAAGCAGTAGTTTGCGGTAATCGGAAGTGTCTGGACACTGATGGGAACCACTCTGAGCACCTCTTGTCATTGCAGAAGTCAAACGTGACTTGTGTTCATCTTTTGTTATCGGTACATATTGAGCATGACAATTCTAATACAGTTTTCCTTTCTTAAAATGTGTCTACATGTTTTTGGCACCCTCTGTGTATGCACAGCTTTTTGTATGTCAATCATTCCTCAATGGTTTCTCTGGGTTTTGAATTCTGCCTTTGCACAGTGCACTGTTGTTCGCTGGGGAGGTAAGAAAACGTATTGGGGGATAGAACCCCTCCCCAAAGACTTTTGGACCATGAACTTGTAATAATGCCAGGACGGAGACCCAATTAGAAGGGGGGGTGGCCAGAGGGGGTTGAAACATCCCGGGTTTGGAGTCAGACAGTCCTGAGTTTGAACTCTGACTCGAGCCCGCGGCCAAGACCTGGGACAAACTATCAGCTTCCCGGGCTTTTCAAAAGTCCTTTAGAAAAAATGAGTAATGGCATCTGCCTCTCGGGTGGGCAGGAGGCATGAGATTTACTTACACGATGACATGACAAAAGTGTCGAGTTAGACTGGGGTGGGCACATATGGTGATGGGTCCCCCGTCCTCACATGCCATTTCCGTCCTCATCCTGATCCTCTTCAAACAGCCCTCAGAGCCTTGCCCATCCCGTGAGCGGTGCCACCCTGCCCCACGGGCGTTCACTCAGCCTGCAGAGCAGGGTTTGCCTCTGAAGGGATTTGGGATCGAGGACCGGGCTGGTCTCCAGTCGGTTGTCAACATGGCATCCATAACACGGAGGGTTTGTCTTTCCTCTTCCGCTGGTTTAGAAATGCAGGTGCACAGCAGCATACGCTTTTCCAGGGAGAAACTTTCAGACTTCTGGAAATCGCTGTACTTGAAACAAAAAAGTCAGACGGTCGTTGACTACTGCGTGGCTGGCTATACCGGAGGGGGAGCCAGGAGGCCGGAGCTGCAGTTCCAGGGGCCCCTTGACCTGGAGCAAGGGCTTTCCGTCGAGTTCGTGCAGGAAGGGCCCTTACAGGTCAGAGAGGGAATGGGCCTCCCTGGGACACCCCCACCAAGGGGTCTGCCAAGAGGGCTGCCAAAGTCTGCATTCAGCCTTTCCTTCTCTGTCCAGCGGCAGGTCTCTAGGGTGCCGGGGAGCATTCTGTCTTGTTCTGTTTATAAATCAGGTGAAAAGTGTTGCTTCGGAATAGAGGGTAGGGGTGTGGGGTGGGAGGCAAAAGAGCAGGATTCACCCCAAATTAGCAAAAGGTCCAAACTAAAGCATGATGCGTGGGACTAGACACTCAACTGGGGAATGAGGACCAAGAGCTAAGATGAGGTCCGTTGGTGTAGGGAGTGGCATGACTTCAGCGCGAAATATATACACAGTGAGTGAATGAGAGGGGAATGAATGACAGCTGAGTGGCTGCCAGGCCGTCTTAGAGAGAGAAGCTCCTGATCGGCTCTTAGGGTTGAAATCTGTCCCCCAGAATTCATATGTTGGAGTCCTAAGCCCCTTGACGTCAGAATGTGACCTTATTTGTAAATAAGGTCTTTATAGAGGCCACCAAGCAAAAGTGATGTCATTTGGGCGGTCCCTAATCCAATATGACTGGTGTCCTTATAAAAAGGGGAAATTTGGACACTGAGACACGTCCAGGGAGAACGTCCTGTGAACATGGGGGCAGAGATCAGGATAAATGCTGCAGATCACCAGCAGAGACCCAGAAGTTGGGAAAAGGAGCGAGGCTCTGGGGAACTCCTGTAAGGTCACAGAGCTGCGGGCAGCGCGACTGGGCGTCCATCTGGCGCCTGACCCCAAAGCCTCGGCTCGTCAGTCTGCTGATCAGAGCAGAGGGCTTGGGCTCTGTCGGGGTGGAGGGCGGGTTCCTGGGGCTGTTGTATCAAAGCACCTCAGAGGGGTGGGTTGGGGGGCTCACAACACAGCCGTATTCTCTCACAGTCTGGAGACCAGGCGCCCAGAATCAAGGTGTCAGCGGGGTTGGTGTCTCCTGTGGAGGAGGACAGCCCTTCCCAGGCCTCTCTCCCAGCTTCCAGTGGCGCCGACAATCCTTGGGCTTCCTCGGCTTAGAGCCTCCATCTCTGCCTCTGTCTTCACACGGCATTCTCCGTGTGTGTGTGTGTGACTTCTCTCCTCTTCTTATAGGGACACCAGTCGTATTGAGTTTAGGGCTGACCCTGACCCCATAGGACCACATCTTAACTGTTCCATCGCTGTATGTGATGTGGGGCCCGAGAGAGGAGAGGATGACTCCAGGAACCGATGGATTCTCCCGCTTCCAGATGGGGCTGCTGAGCGGAGATCAGGGCCTGTTGAGGGAAGGTGCCCAGGGACATCCAAGGAGATGCGTAGGGGCCGCTCGTCACACTCTGAGCTTGTCTGTGTCTGGCAGGTGTTTCCCAGATATACTTACTGTGTGGTCTCCGAGTGACAGGACGGGGCCTGGCCACCCATTTGGTAGGAAGCGGAGCGACTGGCTGTGATGCAGCAGCTGGCCCCACGGCTTGACCCTGCTGGGATCTTGACCTCTGTGGCCTGTGTCCCAGACTCCATTCCTGACCTCCAGCCACTCTAGACCAAGGGACACTGTGCAGGGCTCAGACAATGTGGGGTACTGGGAGGGCAGCAGGCTTTCTGGGGTCATGAAAACTGGAGGGTGAGTTCTGTCTCAATCCGTACAGCTGGAGAACCATATAACTCCTCATCCAAGCTGGGGCACGTTTGGGAGGCAAAGAGGGCGTTATTAACTATTACCCAGGACGATAGACATTAAGGGAACCATCCTAAGCCCCTGACACACCCCAGGCATTTAAGCCCCCTTCTGCCAACCCCCAACACACGCGCTTCCTCTGTGCTGAGGCTGTGGGGGCCCCTGGAATCTGCACCTGTCACCTCGTGTCCTCTTCCAGGCCAGGTGTGGGCGTTTCTCTCCTGAATCGTGGCCTCCACTTCCCAGCGGACCCCACCTTTTCCTGCATCCTTCACATCACCACGCAGTCATCTCAGAGCACAGACTTGCTCATGTCTCGTCCCTGTGCAGAATTGTTGGGCAGGTCCCCTGCCCGTGTAACCTATTTCAAACTCCAGCCAGGCCTCGCAGACCAGGAGGTTCCGTTTGTCAAGTTCTCTTCCCAAGTCTGCTCTCGTCCAGGAGGATACATTTTAATCTTTCTGATCTGGAGTTCAAGTTCTCGTCCTTAAAACAGCCATCATTAGGTGTTAAAGTGAAAACCAATGTCATCTCCCAAAGCTCCACGTTTCATACCCTGTAGGACAGACCATGATCCCACCATCTCTTCTGTCCTGCTCTCCACCTGCGCCCCAATGTGGCCTGCCTCAGAACCTTGGCTTCTGCTGCTCCCTCAGCCAGAATATCCTTTCTTATCTTTGGAAACCAATTCATCCTTCAGCCAACTAGCCCAAGATCACGCAGCTGCAAAGTGGAAGCCTAAACACCTGCTCAGGTCTTCTCTGCCTCCACCTGTGTCTCCACCCCAGGCAAGCTAGTGCCCTGTGCATCAGTCTTCCAACCTATAAAATGGGAGCACATGACCCACCTCCTGGAACTCTGGTGAGAGCCAGCAAGATTGCAGATATGGAGAATACTTTGGTGTTGGACGTGGTGCTGGAGACACTGTGGCCTCCCAACCCCCGTGGCAGGCATGCACGGAGGCCATGCTAAAGGCTGACCCTCGCTTTGGGTGGGTTAAGCCAGTGTAGACAGTGATTAGGGCTCTCCACTGTGCAAACAGCCAAGGCCTGGGGCCAGGAGGAACTGCATGGATCTGGGGGTAACTGTGGTTTGTTGGACGATTCCCATTTTACATTCGAAAAAATGGAGGCCAGGAGAGATGTTGAGTAACTTGTCCAAGGTCACGTGGCTGTTAAGGGGTGGACCCACATCTCAAACCCAGATATTCCATGTTCCAATCCAGCCTCCCTGTCCACTTGACCAAAATGCAGGTGAAGAGAAATGTGGACACTGGAATGAACTGTAGCCATTGCTCCCTTCTGTGGCCCACCTTTCCCAAACCAGAATGTATCTCTTTCAGCATTCATTTCTTCATTCACCTTCTCACTCACTTATTCATCCATTAAGCGTCCACTTGGCTCCAGGCATACCATGCCTTCCTTCGGCACACACATGCTGGGCGCTGCCCACGTCCAGACTGGAGTCGGCCCAGGCTCCGTGGGGAAGTAAACAATCACCTTTATTATGGGACAGAACACCTTCCATTCTGAGAAAGCTCTGTGTGGTGAGTCTCCACAGGGAGGAGTAAAACATTTACTTGTAGAACTTAGGGGAAGTTTCCCAGAAAAGGAGGCATTTAAAGCGAATCTTGGAGAGCGAAGAGGATTTTTAACAGGTGAGTTATGAGGGAAAGGGCATTCCAGATGGAGGGCAGATAAGGGCACAGGGAGGGCGGCTTGGACTGGAGTGCAGGATACCCTGAGGGAAAAGGGCATCTGCAGGGCAGCAAAGTTTGCTTAGAAGCACTTCGGCTGGGTTTTCCTTTGCATAACCACTGCCCCCACCAGGCCCCAGGCTTTGTGCTTGCTCAGGAATTAGGAGACTGTGAAAACAACAGACAGCTGATGGCAGCTGCGGATGATGTCTCTGTAATCTGAAGTAATGAACAGAAACTTGCAAACAGTATTTGAACATGTCTACAGGAGGAGCCCCTCTCCTCCAGCCAGCATCTGCCTGGGTCCGTGCGGGGCACAAACAACCTGAATATCCCCGCTGTTGATTTCAATACATACGTGGCCCATGAAATTATTATGAACTTTTACCCCAAAGCCAGTGACATTTACAGAGATTACAGTAGGAATCCTCTCGCAAGCTCTCTCTCTCTCTTCGGCTCTCTGAATGCTGGTCCCCTGGGCAGTCCACTCTACCAGGCTGGTGTTCAGGCCAGCAGAGGCACTAAATGGGGGGGCACCACCCTGAGCTGGACACCACTGGGCTGAACCCAGAGAGGAAGCAGCCAGAGCCTCCTTAGGGCACCCAGAATCAGCCTTTTTGTTTTGCATTTGGTGAATTCTGCATTTCCCTGGTGGGTGCTAGACGGAATGGAACAGGACCACTTAAAATGAATATGTGTTAGTTTTGCACTGGATAACAAAGCTCATGAGCTAACCAGTGATCCCTCACTGAGTGCTTCCGAAAGGGTCAGGGATGAGAGGTCCCTGGTATTTTGGGAGCCCAACGACAACACAAGTCACTTGTGGCAAAAGTCTTAATAGAGGCCAGAACAACACCGGTCCCCTGCTGAAAAAAAGTCCAACACCTTCTGCTGACCCTAGATGTAATTTGTGGCATGTTGGTATATGTTGAAAGGAGCACTTCTTGATTGAGTGTGCCTGGGATATTCTTTGTGCTGGGGAGGAATGAGAAGTTATAGTGATTTATCAGTTTAAACGTTTACTTTGAAGTCCGTTTGCACCATTCCTCCCCCGCGCCTGTCAAACACACCAGGACGCTAGGGATAGGCCACAAAACATTCCGCTGGTAAGGGACGATGGTAACTCCATGACGGTAATGTCGACTAGGCGACGTTAACCTCCCAGCTGCGCGGGCCTGGGAGTTCTGAAATGCGATCCCCGCAGCTGAAGTTATAATTGTTTTATGTCACATTGACCCGGCATGTTTACGATGTTTAACAACAGCCTTAAAAAGTCCAGTGACATCTGTTGAGAGTTTAATTGTGAGTGTAAAAAAAAAAAAATCATTAAAGGCACAGTCAAGAGATCAATTTTCATACTGTTTAAGCAACGCGGTGGCCATCAGGCGGTGGGGAATCTGGCGACATGACGCATTTCATCTCCCAAGTCACAGCGCTCGCTCGCGTACAGGAAGGCAGGAGAGGATGGAGACAATTTAAATAAAGTAGGAGAGGGAGACCGACAGGGGCAGGGGAAGCGGGAGCAGGGAAACGAGGGATCGGCGAGAGCAGAGAAGAGAAACATAAAATGGACATTTTTCCTCCCCCGGGTAAGTATTTTTAACCACGGCCCTAGGCTGGGTGCCCCAAAGAGGGGGGTGGGGGCACCCCGTTATCCTCGGGTTTGGCTGGGGGGACGGAGAACAGGCTCCCGGGCACCCCACTCGGAGCGCCCCACCAGAGTGATGCCAGGGCGAGCGCCCCACGCCGCGGGCCGGCGAGTTTGCACCCTCCGCGCCTCCACTTTTGTTCTGCTTGGGGCGGCAGTGCGCACGCGCGGGCGGGGCGGGGGCGGGGCGGGGCAGGGGGCGGGGCGGGGGCGGGGCGGGCGGCCCCGGCGCCGCCCCCTGCCGCCCCGGCTGGCTCCATCCGGGCACTGCCGAATTAGCATCGGGCCGAGGCACAACTTTGCCGCGGCCCAGTGAGATCCAGGCGCGCGCGCCGGAGGAAATATAGTCCCTGCCGGCCCGCGGCTCGCGCAGGCGGGGGCGGGGCGGGCGCTCGCCGGCCTGCGCGGGGCTGCGCGGGGCTCCCGGCGCCGGGGGGCCATGCGCCCGGAGGCGCCGGCAGCCCGGGGACCCGGCGCAACTTGCCGGGCATCCTGAGGAGTTGGGGTGGCCGCGGGCTCGTCGCCGCGGCTCCCGGCAGCCTTTCTTCCTCTTCTCCAGACTTCCCCCATCCTTTTGGGCCGTGGGGGAAGGGGCTGCCTCCGCGAAAGGCAGCCTCCGGGGAGGCCCGGTCCGCCCCCGCCCGCTCTCGCCCCGGCGGAGCCGCGCAACTTCCCGGGAGCCGGGGCCAAAGTGAGCGCAAAGTGGTGCCCAAGTTGCTGGGATGGAGCTTCAGAGCCGGCCCGAGGCGCTCGCCGTGGAACTCGCGCGCCACCAGGTAGGCGGCCCGGGGCCCCAGGCCGGGGGGGGGGGGCTCCCGGGACCCGAGTCCCGCGTCCTGCTCCTCGTCGCGGGCTCTGCTTGACTGGAGGTGCCGGGAGGGGGCTCCTTCTTTGAGCCGGCCCCAGGGGGGGAGAAATGGGGACGTGCAGGACTCCCTTCTGGGCTTCCCCTCTACCCTCCTCTCGCGCAATCCTTCACAGTTATTTTCGCGGGGCGTGGGGCGGTGGGACCCGTGGGACCCGAGCCCGGCGTCTTCTGTTTCTCGACACAGGGTGTGCACACTGAGGGTGCCGGGAGGGGGCCCCTTCCTGAGCTTGCCCCGGGGTGTGTGAGCGTGTGCGCGCGGCCCCCCTGCGGCCCCCACCTCTTTGCAATCCCGCACAGTTTGCAAAAGTAGTTTCGGTGATTGTTGCTCGGCTTGCAGCGGCGCAGCGGCCGGAGCCCGAGCGGTATTGCGGCGTGCGCGTGTGTGTGTTGGGGAGATTAGGACGCGACTTGAATATTTATGAGCTTTGCTCGACACGGACTCGCCGTGTTTACTTGGCTCTTTGTTCCTCCCCCCTCCCCTGGCACACACTCACACTCACACTCATTCGCACACGCACCCCGGCCTGCAAACTTGCACGGCTCGGGGCGCGCCGCCGGGTGGCCTCGGCCCCCGCCCCGCCCCGCGAGCTGCCCCGATGAGGCGGCAGCCACAGGTAAGCGGCCCCGCGCGGCACTAGCCGACCGCCGCGCGTGCGGAACGCGGCCGAGGAACTTGGGGCCCACGGGCTGCGGGGCGGGGGCTGCGGCCCGCGGGGCTCTGGGCGCACCCGACCCCCCGGGCGGCCTGGCTGAGCCCGCTCCTTCGTGTTTCCGCAGAACGGCGACCTCAAGAAGCAGCTCCACGAAAGGCAGCCGCGGATCGCCGCGCTCAGCGACAAACAAGTAAGCGAGCTGGAGCCCGTACCCACTCCCCTGCCGAGGTGGGGACAGGGGTGGCGGGGCACTTTGGCAGCACCCTACAAAGTGCGGGCCTCGGCGCCGCGCGCGCAGACTCCCAAAGGACTCCGTGTGTCATCCTTAAAGTTACCCGCCTCCCCCCTTTTCTGGAAAGAAAGAGCTGGGTTCCTGGAGGCCGAGGGGGGAGAGCGCAGTGGCCGAAAGATCGAAGCTGCACTTAAAAGGCGGCGAGCCGCCCGGCGTCCATTTTGAGTTGGTGGACATGTTTTTGGAATGTGGGCATTTCTCCCAGTTCGCTGCCCCCACTTCATGCTGGTGTGAGGGTGGGGGTCACGGGGGCGATAATTCGGGCCTGGACACCAAACTACTTGGAAGCGATCTCTGGGTTCCATCGCAGATCTTATTTACAGAACAGTTCCCCTGGGCTCCCCCTCCCCTCACTTCTCCAGCATCACTTTTTATTCTTGGAACCTGACGCCAGCTCTCGGGAACAAAAGAAAGGAGCCCCCGGGACCCCCCAGTTCTGCCCCAACTTTGGTCTGCGGGCATCAGGTGTAGATTGGGACCCACGAGAAGCTCCTCGCGGTGGGGGACATGGCCGCCGACCCCCTCCGGGCCCCTCGGGGAGGAAAAGTTGTCCATTGTGACTTAGTTGCGCTGAGCTCGGCGCTCGGGGTTTCAGCACCACGAACAGATGCCGCCGGAGCGCGGCCGGCTGCGCGCCCCCGCCCCCTTCCTCCCCGCCCCTCGCGCCCCTCCCCCTCCGCTCCCCCCTCCCTGCACACGCACTCCCGCCCCTTCCCCGCGCCGCCCGGAGCCGAGAACTTTGAGCGGCGCAGCCAATGGCGCTCTCGGGGCTCCGAGGCGGGCGGGGGCGGGGGCGCTGGCGCCCCTCTCGGCTGCCCTCTCCCCTCCCTCCCCCGCGCCGCGGGCCCGCCCCCGCCCGCCCGCCGCGCCCCCTGGCCATCGATCGCGCTTCCTTAGGAATGCCGGCCTCAGTCGTCAGCACCAAACTTGGACAGCGCCGCCCCCGCCCCCGCCCCCAGCTCGGCTGCTGATCTGGTCGCCTCCTTTCCCCAACTCCTGGCCCGGGCGGCGGGATCGGAGGACCCCTCCTCCGAGGAATTTTTGGTGGTGGTGGGAAATGTGGACGAGCCGGCGGCGGTGGCGGCGACCCCGGAGAGGGAGAAGTCGGAGGCCGGGCGTTCATTTCGAGTCTTTAAAGTTGAAAAGTGGTGGGAGGGGGCGTGCGGAAAAGGAGGGGGTCGGGGTTGCGGAAAGAAAGATGGCTGTTCCCGCGGGTCTGCGCCTGGTCGGGGGCGCCGGGCTGGACGGGAGGGTTGGGACCAATGCATTAACCCCTTTCTGCCAGTGCTGCGGCCCCCTCCCCGGCCGCGCGCGCCCGCGTGGCCCACGCCCCCATCCTGGAGTGGAAGCTTCCATTCCCGCCGGAGGGGGGCCCGGCGCGCGGCCCCGTCGAAGTCGGGGAGTTCGCGGGGGGAGGGGACCCAGGCCCGGCATTACCATTTTGATTGCTTTGATGCCATTTTTGGAGGGGGAGGGGTTGGAAACCCTTCTCAGCTGAGCACAAAGATATTTAATCACTGCGTAGAATCAAATCAGATACTTTCCTTACAAAAAACAAAACCCACCAAATCGGGTTCAGTGTGATAGCTGAGGGTTCCTAAGCCCTTTTTTCACTGTGCAAAACGGCAAGTTGTTGACTCTTATGCTCCAAGTAGAAGATTTAAAAGAGAGAGAGAGAATCCAGTAATCCCGCAGCTTTTATTGCAACAATGTCTCTTTATGTGTGTGCTTCTATGTGGCAATAGTTTTACTATTCCGAGTGGCTTTTCAAAGCTTAGATTTGATCATTTCTGTATTGTAGCAACTATTTCAAGGCTGTTTAAATTTTTATGATGATAGTAAATGAGTAGCTATTTATTATCTGTCATGCCGGAATTTAGATGAGGCTGAGAGAAACCTTGGAAAATCCTGTTAGAAGAGTGTGGTGCAGCCTCGGGAAGGAGCTGTCCTACTCCAGGCTGCCTCTGTTTTTAAATTTGAATCGGGGAAGGATGCTTGCGAAGGGAATGTACCTCCATCTTTTTGTGTGTCTGAGTGTGTTTAAAAAGAAAGACAACGAGGAAAACTTTGGTTCTCCAGCCTTTTCGAAATGTTTCTCTTTAAATGACTAAAAATAACATCTGGTAAGCAGCCAGGGTTTGGCCTGGCCATAGGAACTTGTGTTTGTAACTGTAAGTGTGTTGTTTTCCCTTTTCTCTTTGTGGCATTTTATGTAACAAGGGCTCATAAAAGAGGGAGGGGAGGGGGCTGAGGCCGAGCTGCAGCATGCTAATAAAGCTGCCTGGTCTCTCCCAAGCTCGGGAGGTGAAATCTTCGCCTATGAAATGAGTTGGGTAGACTTAACATTTACTCGCCTCTCCTTGGGAGAGTTTGGTGGTGATTGGCAGCTTGGCGGGGGAAAGGTCGATGAACTAGCTCTTGGAGGTGAATCCGGGCCACATCCCAGGTCTTGAAGACGAGGCAGCGGGGCTCTGGGGCTCTGCTGGGTCACCCCGGAACCTGCCCAAGAGGAGCTGAAATGCAGGAGCAGGGATGCAAAAGCCAGTATTTCAGAGTTTGTTTTCAACTCAACATAAAATTAAAGGTAGTGTTCATTGATAGATTTGCTTAGGGAGAAATTAGTACCACCTGCACCTACAGAGATGTGTTCTTGCGCTTGGAATATGGGATGTAAAGGTTAAGTTTCAATTAAAAGTGCACACGTGGATGATGAACTAGAGTGAAATGAACACATGACCCCATTAGCCACATCTGTTAGAAATACAGTAGCAGCCGAGTAATATCTTTTGGTGTACAGCCATCAATTTCCCATTCATGCCCTTGGCACTGGGATTTTTTTAGTTACTTGTAGAAGCATGGACAAGTGTTTAAAAATGTTTACTGAGGACTCCTAGAAGTAAATAGGTTGGTTGTTGGTCCGAAGTAGAGACCTACAGGTTCTTTATAACGCCCCAATGTTTCTCCCGCCATTGGTGGACTAGGGGATAAACAGGAAACCAGCTTCCATGGGACCTTGCTATTTGAAAACCAGAGTTCCTATTTTTCCTTTGAAAAAAGAAGGAGGTGTGGCGAGTTGGTCAGAGCTGAGTTGTGGCCCAGCCGAAGAGGCCGGGCTGCGTTCCCAGGTGTGGCTGCACCCAGCTGTTGGGTTGTGATTTCGGTGGAGCCAGGACCCCTCTTCTTTAACGAGATACGATGTGTGAAGACTCCATTAGTTGCTCCAGTGGTTTTATGCCATGAATTTGCAGCACATGCAGAGAGGCCGTAACATTTTTATCTAAATTGTCAAGCAACAAGCACTTCTGTGTAAATAACAGACCCATCATAAACACTAGAGGGTGTTTTTTTCTCCCCCTCCTTCTTTGGAATTCTCAGCACAACATTTGGGTGCCACATATAGTGGGCATCTCCAGGCCTGAACTTCAGGTAAGTTCAGCTTCGCCAGAGAGTGAGAAGAGCCTGCTGTACAAGCTGCAGTCCATGCTGGTGTGGCACAGACAGACAGACAGACAGACAGACACCGAGACTGTGGAGGTGGACGGGGGGCCTTGCGCTCTGCTCCATTTGTCGATTTGATGGACTCTGGATTCCAAGGGGCTGTCCTCAAGTACAGCAATAAAGATATGTCTTCTTGAGAGGTCTTATGTATGTGGCATGCATATGTGGGTGCTGAATCATGTCCACTGTGATTCACTGGCCACGCTGGACACCATCGGGATTCCTCCTCTGAAGTGTCCACCAGGCGAGAGTGCAAGGTGGAGTCATTCCGAAGGCTCCCCGACTGCTTGCCTTGCTGTAGTACCAGTAGGTTCTGTTTGCCAAGTTCTCTTCCCAAGTCTGCTATCCTCCAGGAGGATACATTTTAATCTTTCTGACCTGGAGTTTAAGTTGTCACTCTTAAAACAGTCATCGTTATGTGTTAAAGAGAAAACCAATGCCATCTCCTAAAGCTCCGCGTTAGAAAACCAATGCCATCTCCTAAAGCTCCGCGTTTCATACTCTGTGGGACAGACCATGGGACCGAGACCACAGCGCCCCTTCCCCCCCATTGCTGCCCCTTGCACAGCCAGTCTCCTGGGCCCACACTTTTATCTGAACCATATTCCTGGGATCCCTCTTCCCCTTCATCCTTCCGCCACCCTGAGCCTTCCCATCGTCATCACTTAAGAAAACCGAAGGCTCAGCTTGAGATACAATTCTCATATCATATAATTTACCCACTGAAGTGTACAATTTAGTGGGGTTTTTTTGGTGTAGTCACAGATACTTGCAACCATCACTGCCATCAATTTTAGAACATTTTTATCCAAAAAAGAAACTCTTTGTATCAGTTCCCTCCCTCTTTCCCCTCTCCCCACCCATCCCAGCCCTGAGCTACCACTCATTTCTTTTCGGTCCCCATAGAGTCGCCTGTTCTGGACTTTCCGATGAATGAAATCGTGTGATAGGTGGTCTTATATGACGGGCCTCTTTGGCTGAGGTCATGTTTCCAGGTTCACCCAAGCTATAGCCTGTGTCAATACTTCATTCCTTATGGCTGAGTGCTGTTCCACTGTCTGGCGAGACCACATTCTGTCTCCAGTCACCGGCTGGGGGACCCTTGGTTGTGCCCACCATTTGGCTGCTGTGAACAGTGTACTGCCTTCACCCCGGCCCCCTCTGCTACGTTCTCCACCAGTGTAGTTCTCCACCAGTGTAGCTACCTTCCAACCTGCCCGGCATCACGGCGCTCCCTTGCTTGAGACCTGCCGGTGGTTTTCCACTGCTCTCAGATGAAACCTGAGGTCCCACGGGGTGGGCCTGCCCACCTGCTCGGACGCTGCTGGGGCGCCCTCTGCCTCACTTGTGCACCTGGCAGTGCAGCCCCTTGGTGGCTTTCTGGCAGCTTCTCCTCGCACACACGAGAGTGCTTGCCATGGCTGTCCCAGCCCTCTCAAGTCTGCTGTGCTAGACTGTAAGCGCCATGAGGGGCGGGGCTGTGTCTGCCTTCCCCCTCCCCCTGGATTCTCAGAGCATGCTTCCGAGGGGCAGATGCTTATTACTGACTTTGTAGAAAGATGCCTTAGCAGTGACGTGCTTAACTGTCCTGGCAGAATCCCCAGCTTGTAGGAGGCATGCAATAAATGGTAGATTTTTAAAAACCATATGTTTGAAATGAGAGGACACACAGATGAATGAGACCAGCAGCTCCCTGCCCTTGGAAACCTCACAATACAGTGAGGCGTAGAGAACCGTGTTTCAAGGAAATTTCAGAGAAGTTCTGGGACAGTCTTGCTGTGGGAGCCCCTGGGTCACATCTGGCCTGGAGATTGAAGACGGCTTCCTGGAGGAGTTTGGGAGAGGGGTCCTCGAGGGCACCAGGGGTTGTGGGCAGCAAGAGCTGGTGGCCACGCCCACTAAGGGGAGATGGCCTGAGGAAATGAGGTGCTGGTGGGTTTCTGTAGAAAAACAGTGCGAGAGAGCAGGAGACAGCAGCGGAGGCCGGCTGGGGCTGATGGCGGGATGAAGGGCCTGGATTTTATGAATAGGAGTCAGGATGATGTAGGACAGGGCCGAGGGCAGATGGGGAGGCAGGAGAGCGAAGGAGACCCGAAGACCCTCCCTGCTTGGCCCGGCCGGATGAGCTCCATAGGTGTTTGTCACCTGCATGGAGCCCCTGCAGGGACGGCGGGCCCATGTATGACGTGGGAGAGGAGGCTGGGAGGTGGCTGGACCCATAGCCCTGGGTGACCAGCACATAACATACTGGGACAGCAGGAGCCGCATGTTGACCCTGCACCTTCTGCCTTCACCAGGGATTCTTGGAGCTGAGAAGTAAGGGGGGAGGGCACTCTGGGAGCCTCCAGAAGCTGACCCGGTAGGCAGCTCTACTCAGTTGGTTTAAGGAAAAGTGTGTGTATGCGTGTACTTATACACATGTTTATATGTATTGGTTGCACTTTTATTCTTGATTTTAGTTTGACTATAAAGTATCTAATGTACTGATATATACCAATAAATATAAAGTTTACGTAACATACATAAAATTGCTTAATAATTTGTCCAGGGTTATGTTACTAAAATGAGAGGATCTGTTTTTGAAGTAAGAAAAATAACGACCATTCTTCTGCTAATGTGAAGTGTAACTTAGGAAAGTGGTGATCGACAGTCTTTCTATCATTTCTGTAACATTTAGGAGACAAAGAAGAATTCTACTTTTAAAAAAGTTTTTATGGGCCGGTCCGGTGGCTCAGGCAGTTAGAGCTCCATGCTCCTAACTCCGAAGGCTGCCGGTTTGATCCCCACATGGGCCCGTGGGCTCTCAACCACAAGGTTGCCAGTTCACTTCCTCGACTCCCGCAAGGGATGGTGGGCTCCGCTCCCTGCAACTAAGATTGAACACGGCACCTTGAGCTGAGCTGCCGCTGAGCTCCCGGATGGCTCAGTTGGTTGGAGCGCGTCCTCTCAACCACAAGGTTGCTGGTTCGACTCCCGCAAGGGATGGTGGGCTGCGCCCCCTGCAACTAGAAACGGCAACTGGACCTGGAGCTGAGCTGCGCTCCCCACAACTAAGACTGAAAGACAACAACTTGACTTGGAAAAAAGTCCTGGAAGTACACACTGTTCCCCAATAAAGTCCTGTTCCCCTTCCCCAATAAAGTCTTTAAAAATTTTTTTTTTATTGCAACAGAAATATATTCTTCTTGGGGAAAAAATTCAGTGTAGTCTTGAAAATCGTAAAATGTAAACACCCCCCTTCTTCCCGCCCCTCCCCCCAGTTTGTGGTTTTGAGGTGTGTCCACAGGGTATGTTCTGTGCACACACAAACATCTATCACATGGGTAAACATGCCTCGTGGATGCCCTAAACATACGATTCCGAAACTTACTTTTTACGCCTGACATTGGACTATGGACAACTCTTGGAGGCAACTCAGTTGAATTCCACAACATTGAACGCGTTCCTGCCAGGTACTGGGGGTATGTGAGTGACAGTGGCATCTGGTTTTATAAGGCTTTACACTTACAGAGTGCTGTCCCTTGGTCTCTGCTTGCAAACATTGTCACATAAAGTTGGGGGGCAGGTTATCACAGTTCCCCATACTGTGAAGCCCAGTGAGGTATCTGCATGAGGTGTGTCCCCACCAGGTTCATCCCGGACGCAGATGGGGTGATGTGCTGTGATGGGGTGTGTGGGGATCGCTCCGAGGAGGTGATGTCCACGCCTGTACAGGAACGTGGAAACAAACTGCACACACAGCGCCTTGGCGGCCTGTAGCTCCGATACCTTCAGTGGGTCTCTTCCTTCACCTCCCTGAGGCACGTCTGTTTATTTGATTGTCAGGACAGTCCCAGGACTTGGGTCAGGCTGGGCAGGGGAGTCCTCCCTGCTGGACAGGTCAGAGAAGGGCGACGTCCCAAGGTCAGAAGCTGGGGACCATCTCACCGCGTTGTTGAGATGAAATCAGATAATAGACGTGAAAGGGCATCGAAACTGCAAAGTGAAGGGGTAGGTTTGGAGAGAACTGTGGTCTCTGTGTCGGGCGCTGCTCTGCCCTGGGGGAGCTGCAGCCTTGGCACTGCAGCTGGTCCCCTTTTCGGGCAGCCCGTTGCTCGTCACTCCTGGTAGAGGTGCACAGTGACTGCCATCTTCTCCCTCCAGTCCAAGGAGCTCCCTTTGATATTTTAGCCTCTTAAAATACCTGCTGTTGGAGCTCTACAGTTGATTTCAATTAACTTTGAATTCTTTCAATGGGATGACTCTGATAATAATTTCGGTAGTCCCACGACGCCTCATTAGAGCTGCTGGCCACGCGGATTAGCCCTGTGATCTAGCAAGTGTTTCCTCCAACACCTTTGTCTGATCAGGAACCGAGTCATGTCGGTCCCGTGTCTGTTTCACCTGTGTGAGCCGCTGGTGACTGGCCGCCGCAGCCCGCCAGCCTGAGGAAGCGCGATCGGTCACTCTTCAGCGGTGGGGGCTCTTGACACAGAGCAGTGTTATCTCTGCACACACTGGTCACTCGGAAGGTGGGGGACAAAGGAGGCTCATTTGGGGGTGTCTGTTGGCTCAACCTTTGGCCTTGCAAGAGGTCAGGTCTCCAGAGGAGGGCGTAGCATGACCATGCGGCATCTTCCCTCCACTGTTTGGAGTTTGCAGTGTTTAAGGGAAAGGACCCTGGATTTGATTTGAGTGCCACTAAGAAGGCTTTTAGAAACGGGAATAACTGTATCGCCAGTCGGGCGGCAGAGTGCTGGCACGTGGTACGTGCTCGGGAAATGACAAGAAGGGCTCTGGGAGGATGAAATGACAGAGACCTTACGCTCTGGGCCCATAGTATGTCCTCGTCAAGTGGGACTTGGACAGCGTCTGTTCTCCCTCAGCTTTCCTGTCTGACGCTAACCCCAGGCCCCTTCTCATGATCGCCACAGGCCTCATCACTCAGCACGCACACAGATCTGCGGAGAAAGCCTGCTCTTAATTCCCGTTTTGTTCAGGAGGTAGCTGAAGCCCAGAGAGGTTGAGTGGCTTGTTGACGTCACACAGCTGGCCAGTGGAGGAGCTGTGGTCCAGTTCTGGGCCGCTGTGGCTTCATGGTCTTAACCCCTACACTGAGTGTGTGGGCGAGAGATGACACCACTCTAAAGCGTGGATAGCAAACCTTCGGTGTGTCTTGTAACTCCAGGACATGCGACCAGAAGAAAGTCAGTGGAGTCAGTGTGTCAGAGGCGATCACTGGCAGATGGATGGCTGATCCGTGACACTGAGTGGGAATTTCACTCTGAAGTCGAAAGTCCTAGAACTCTGGAGGGGGTCTGGGTCTGCATCCAGTTTCTGCATCTCCCAGAAGGCTGCCTGCTGGCTGGCCCCGGGGTGGGGAGTGTGCAGCTGGCTGCGTGCGGGCCGGGGTCTCTGCAGTGTAGGAGCCGAGCCAGCGGCAGGTGGGAGGTTTGGAGGGACCCTAAAGCCAATTCCTCCCACCATTCCACGAAGAGTCCCACGTCCATCAGCCCACCTTGGCCTGAGCCCCCTCTGGCATGGTTGCCACTCTTGTTCTTACCGTTGTTGCTATTTTACACTTTAAGGTGGAGGCATATTCTCACTTTGAAGTGGCCGCTGTTCTCCAAAGGAAACCAGTCTGCATCCTTAAGATTGTTTTTTATTGGCAGTTACTTATTGTTTGGTGGGAGCGGATTCCAGCGTGCAGTGAGGAATTGCTGATGCAGTTTCCTTCTGGTTACAGCCTCTGCTGCCCACGGCCGGCGTCCCTCGCAGTCTCAGATAGGCTACACTTTTGTTTTGCTTGGCACCTGTGTTGGTCTGGTTAAAACACAACCGAAGGAAGAATATCCATGGGGAATTTTAAATTTTTCTTGGTCCAGGGTTGAGTGGAGCTCTCAGCTCCCATGTGATGGAGCAGGGGGAGATGGCTTATCTTAAGGTGGGACAATGCTGCTGCCCAGGGTGGGTTGTCCTGCCCATTCGTGAGGACGCGTGCCCCACGAGCCGGGCGCGATTCCCGACAAACAGCAGGCAGCTGAGTTGGAGGGAGCTGTTGTCAGTATTACTTTGTTAACAGTAATACGAGAAACGGAAAACTGGCCGTGCCCCAGAGACGTTTTGCCGTGGACGAGTAGACAAGCACCTGTAGTTTTCTGACGGGACGGAAACGTCTGCGTTGCTTTTTCTCTCCATGGACTGGTATGTCCACACCTGGGATTGGGCCCTAAACCTGGGATTCGGTGGAAAGTGAGGGTGTATGTCCCTCAGACTTGGCCTGGTGGCTTAAAGCATAGTACGTGAGATGCTTGGGGTGTTTTCAGGGCACGTTTGCCAAGCTCCCTTCTTACAGGTGGGAAATGATGGCCCTGAGTGGGGGACGGGGACGACACCCAGGAAACCCCAGAAGCCCCAGGGGACTCCAGGCTCCTGACCACACACCACAGCCACACAAGAAGCCTGTTGTTTTGTTTAAGCAATTAAATTCTGTTCACAAGCGTTTTCTTTTAGAATCCGCTGCCCGGAAGGGCGTCCGCTGTGTGGAACGTGCTGCTAAAGTCCTGCACTAAATGTCCTCGTGTGGCAACAGGGCCACCAAGAAAGGTCCCTGGGGCAGCACCCTAGTGGTTTTCTGAGCGGCTGTGAGGCTTTCGGAGCTGTGGACTTCCGATTTGCACAAGGAAAGGACAAGCAACTTTGGCAGGCCCCACTGCATTCTGGAACTGCCCATCTTAGGAAACTTACGAAATCAAATTGACTGTAGATCTGTAGGTGGATGTACATTTCAGAAAGACAGTGCAGAAAGAGCAGGGGCTGTTTGTCATTCCGCCTGCCTGCATGCGTTTCTGCTCTCAGTCTACACAGGGGGTGCTGGAGTCACCCTCCGAAATAGAAAAGGTGCTAAAAGGTGGTAACTAGGGGGAGGGTCATCTTTAGGGGCAGTGATGACTGCCTTTTAATCTTCTGAGCGGAGGCGGCAGAAAATTACTGGGAATGGCAGGTGGGGGTCTGTTGGGTCCTCCCTGGGGGTCGCCAGCAGGCTGCCCAGGGGTGATGCTGTCATCAGTTTGGGGAAAGGCGTTTTGCTCCAGGAAAGAGAGAAAGGCAGGGATGGGCAGGGGAGAGAGCAAGAGAGGGAGATGTGTTTCTCTTTGATGTCATTCAGGCGGAAAGCCAATCTGCACATGTAAATGAACTTGAAAATGCGATTAAAAATATATACGTATTAGAGACTGTGATCCAGGGTTCAGTGGGAGATGCAGGTTGCGAAGTGACAGCAGCACTGCGTACAATCAGCGGCACCAGCTCTTCTCCGTGATTAATGCGTCTCCGGGGTAATAAATGCACCATAGACAAACGCTGGGGTTACTTCTCAAACTACACTTTGGCAGTCCCGCCGCATGCCGAGTTCTCTTTCCCCCCATCGCCCACATCCTTCTCCCTGTTGCTTCTGCTGGGGGGACACATGCTCAGGAAGGTCCCTGCAAGGAAGGGCTGGTCCTGGTTTGACAGGTGAGGGGACAAAACAGAGTTACGGGTGTCACTGTGGATGCAGTCCCAGCTGCAGGGCCTGGTAAATGGGCACATCCAGGGGAGCTGCAAGGAGCCGCCCTGGCCAGTGTCTTAAAGCAGGAGCTGGCCTGTGGGGCTCCCCGGGTATTCAGCGTAGGGGACTGGAAGGGAGCAAGGTGGCAGAGCTCCCTGTGTCTCAAGCCCTTTCTTCTGGGTGTGCCCACGGGCTTTGATAGCTCGCGTGTGTCCAGAAGAGGGCGCTCAGATGGTGAGGGCACCAGCAGTCACTGCTGGTTATGGTCTTGTACCATTCAGCACATGCCTACTGTGTGCCCGCTTTATGCCAGCGCTGTGCTCGGTGCTGGGGACACAGCAGTGGACAGAATAGGCCCTTGAGATGTGCTCACAGTCTTAGAGGGGGAGACAGGTAATAGGAAACAAAAAACGAATTACGGAATAGATTAGAAGGTGCTCTAACCAAAAGTAGAGCAGGGTAAGGTGTGTGTGCGTGTGTGTGCGTGTGCATGTGCGCGTGTAAGGTGGCTGTTAAATAGGGGCGTCCAGAAGGCAACATTGGAGCAAAGGCCTGCAGAGGTTGGAGGAGTGAGCCCTGGGACTTTGCAGGAAGAGTGTTCTAGACAGAGAGAACAGCCTGTGCAAAGGCCCTGAGGTAGGGCCTGCCTGGCGTTACCAGTGGAGCCAGTGTGGCCAGCAGAGAGTGAGTGACAGGTGAGTTGAGGGAAGACAGCCAGTGGGATGGGGAGGCGGGGAGACTGTCCTCTCCAGCATGACTGACCCTGGCCATACTGTGTAAGGGGGCAGACTGTTGACTAGAAGCTGAAAGTAACTGGAAGGCCGACTTTAGCTTCCAGTCTGGAGGGTTCCCTGAAAGTGAGAGCTGTCTGAGGGTAGACTGGTGGTTCTAAGACCTGTGCCCACCAATTTGCACCTGGCCAGTGGAGGCAAAGCCCCACCAGCGGCAGTGGGATGGGAGGCCAGCTGGTTCTCCCTGAGCTCAGACTCTGGTTCAGAAATGCTAAGGCTTTTCAAGTATTTCATCACTGCCCAGTCACAGGGAGCAGCTCTGACTAATGCTCAGAACGGCCGACAAGTGGTCCTGGGAACACCATGGCCCACAGCGGAGGGCAGTGTGGCCCAGCACCAGCCGTCCTCACGTGGCTGGGGTGCCAGTGCCCCTGGCTCCTTTGATTTTTCAAGAGAAGCCAGAAACCCGTGCTTAGGTGACAGCTCCTGAGGCTTAGCTGTGGGCCGTGCTTGAAGGCCTTTCCTGAATGCTGCCCGCCCAAGGGGACACTCTGATGGCCCTTCTGAGTTCCCTCCCCCGCCCTCGTCACCTGACTCCTTCCTCTTCACTGTCCAGGCCCAGCTGAGGAGGGCAGTCGCCCTGCCCTGGCCGACAGGGTCTGATGTCCCTCCTGCGGGCCAGTGGCCTTCACAGCTCTGTCACACTGGGTTGTAATCTAGTCATTTCCCGCCTGCTTCACCTCTGCGTCCCCATTCACCATCTAAGTAGGGGGGGGACTGACTCAGTCACAGCCTGAGTGCTCAGATTCCACAACCTCAGGATTTGAAGGTGGCACGCGCCTCTGACTGGGAGCCCGAGGTCCTGGACACCCCAACTCCTGTTGGGGGCAAACTGTCAGTTGTGTGGCTAGAGGGCCGCCGAGGGTTTTCAGGAGCATTCATCTCTCATTTCGATAAGTGAGTGGGGCTCAGAGATGTGTCTGTAAAGAAAACAGCCCCACCGCCCGCATCCCCCGTGACAGGACCAAAGTCGGTGCCTTGCTGAAGTTATTTTATTAACGGGTTCTGCTGAGTGGGCGTGAATGCGGCCCCAGGCTCATATTGCGGACCTAATTATGAACACGAGTGACGGTACCAAATAAGCAGCCTGTAAAGGGAGAAGAGTGTGGCAGCCTGCTTTAAAGTGTCCTTTAATGAACTTCTTTGGTACTTGTATCTTAGCAACACGTTTTATTACATCCTGGTGCAGCTGGACTGGCCACACAGTAATTTATCCCCCCAGCTCCCCCGATTCGCTGTCTTTGGTGGTGGATGGAGGAATGTACCGACCCTGCCTTCCCAAGGCTGTGTTTGCATCTCTTTGCTTTGTTTAGTTGATGAAAAAGGCACACACGGTGCTGGGAGCCAGGGACCCGACTGGCTGGCAGGGGCTGGCCCGGAGGGGACCACGGTTGGGGCCCGGAAGGTGGCCGGGCGGCTCTCCTGGAGCTGGGCTGCCCACAAGTTCAGATGCCGGCACCGCAGGCCGCCTTGTTCCCTTCCCAGCGCTCCCTGGGTTTGGGTATTTTTATCTGGACTCCTTTCCTGCATGACACTGATCTGGATACCGTGGAAGTAGAGACGTCGGCAGAGCTTTCATCGCAATCAGCAGCTGTAAGTGGGGTTGGGAGCGTGTTCTAGATGAAGTGGCCATGGGGGTGGGTGAGCAGCGCAGAAGAGGCTCCAGAGTGGGGGCTGTGGGGCGAGGGCCCTTGCGGCCCGACCGCGGCGCGTGGTGAGCTTGGGGACCTCGGCCAGGCACCTGGCTTCTCTGAGCCTTAACTTTTTTGTCAGCTGAGTTCGTGTCCTGTGGCTGCTGTGACAGATTACCCCGCACTGGGTGGCTTTTAAACAACAGATATTTGTTCTCTCACACTTGGGGAGGCTAGAAGTCCAAAGTGAAGGTGTTGGCAGCGCTGAGCTCCCTCCAGTGGCTCTGGGGAGGGTCCTGCCTGCTGCTCCCAGATTCCGGGGGCTTCGGGCTCCTTGGGCCGTGGCCGGACTACTCGAGGCTCTGTCTCCGCCTGTCTTCACTTGGCCATCTTCCCTTGTGTCCGTGTCTCTTCCCTTGTAAGAACACTGTTATTGGATGTAGGACCCGCCCTAATCCAGTACGACCTCAATTTGAATTACATCTGCAAAGCCCCAATTTCCAAATAAGGTCCCATTCTGAGGTTTTGGGGGGGACACGATTCAGCTTCCTACATCGGCCAATGGAAGCTAGTGGCACCTACCTCAGACCGTGGCTTGGGGTCCCGAAGGTGGTGGGTGCTCAACGCTAAGCCAGGGCCCGGCGTTTTGTAGGCTCTGAGAGCGTCTGCCTTGCCACCTGTTCCCACAGCCAGGAGCTGAGATGGAGAAGGTGCTGAAACCGTGCTCCGTCGGCAGCGGTGGGGCGGCCGTGTTTTCTGGTTTGAATGTTTGCAATCAGGACCATGCCGGAAAATCTAGGGTGCATCATCTGGTATCATTTGTGGCTCACCAGAAGTAGAGTTTGACGCGAATTTGCATGTGCAGCTCTGAAAACCAGCCAGCAGGTGGTTCCACCCTGATTTGTTCTCATTCAGGAGTGGGGAAAGGACGCTTGAGAACAAAATAGGTGGTCGGGAAGAGTGGGCACCTGCTGGGCGGCACATACAGCCCCTGTTTGCCCCGCAGGAACCGGGGAGCCCCTCTGCTGGAGGCAGAGGCCATTCTTCCTGGCTCGCACCTCCCAGGCGCTCCGTGATTTGGCACAAGTCACTCATCCTCACGGGCCTTAATTTTCACATCTGTCAAGTGGCCATAATGAAGGACCTTGCCTCCAAGACCTGTGGGGAGGCAGGTTTGTAAAGTGCAGATTGCCGTGTGTGTGTGTGTGTGTGTGTGTGTGTGTGTGTGTGTGTGTGTTTGGAATTGCTGTCTTGTGGCTGCGGCCTGTCCTCCTGGTTGAGCAGGAGGCTCGTCCACTTCCTCTCTGGGCTGCTATCGATCCTGGCAGCACTTCCCTGTGACAGGTGAGTGTGTGCCGCGCCCCACCCCTTCATTTCTAACAACGCTGAGTTCTGCTCCTATCTCCGATTTACGTGGCAGGAAACAGGCTCAGAAGGTACAATTACTCGTCCAAGGGCTTAGCCCTGGTGCTGAAATGTGAACCCAGGCTGGCCTGAGTCCTGAGCCCCTGCGCTGTCTGTATATCAGCTGAAGGTGGACCCCCGGCCTGCCCAGGGGATCAGCAGTGCCAGCGTGCTGCCAGTCCCAGCCTGGGGACACCAATCATGTAGGCTCTGAGAGCGTCCACCTTCACACCTGTTTCCTACAGCTTTCGGGGTTCACCCAGGTCCCCGCTATGCTCCGTGTCACGTGGTCCTCAGCGTCTCAGGCCAGGGCGGGCTGGGTGGGGTTATCCCTGTCGGCCTGAGCATGGAGAAGCAGAATCCTCTCTGGTCCTCAGGGCCCTGGGGGGTGAGGCTTTGATCTTTCTGAGTCAGTTTCTGCATCTGTAAAATGGGATGAGCCTTCAGTGTCCACTGCATAGAGTAACTGTGAGGGTGAAATGAAAAAGCAGGAGGGGGATCGGCCTGCATCTCTTCCTCCCTTTCACTGAACCCTCTGCACAAAGGCTGGAATCCGGAGCTCTGATGTCTGAAGCGTGCCCGTGCCTGTGCCCGAATGGAGCCCAGCTGCAGGGCTCTGGATGGTCACTGAGCCTGTCTCGACCCATCATGGATGGGACCCTGGTGACAGCCCAGAGCGCTGGGCGGGTGGGGCTTTGACTTGCGACTCACAGGCCTAAACAGGCTCAGGAAAAGGGACCTGCATCCAGTCCCACCGCTGGCTGACACAGCTCTCCTTCCGAAATGTACAGAGCTCGCCTCCCGCGGGCAGTTAGTGGACTTCTGCCTGTTTCTTCTTGTTAACACATCACAGATCTATGATGTGTTAGAGTATGAGTGGTCAGAGTTTTTTATTGTGGTAAAATACACATGACGTAAAGTTTACTATCTTAACCATTTTTCATGAACAACTCAGTGGTGTTCAAAGCACATTCCCAGTACTGCGCAAACACCACCACCGTCTCACCCCAAGCTGATACTGGGCCGGTTAAACCTCCCCCAGCCCCGGCGACCACCCTTCTTTCTGTCTCTGTGAATCTGACTCCTCCTGGGTCCCTCACAGAAGTGGAATCCGCCACGATTTGTCCTGTTCTGACTTATTTCACTGAGCGTGATGTCCTCACGGTTCGTCCACGTCATGGCAGGTGACACTGCTTCATTCCTCTGTGAGGCCGAATCCTACGTAGCCCATTGGACGGACCACATTGTGTTTGTCCACCATCTGTCAGTGCACGTTTTGGCTGCTGTGAGTAGTGCGGCCGTGAGCGTGGGTGGCAAGTCTGTCTGTCTGAGTCCTTTCAGTTATTTGGGGTCTGTACCCAATTGCTAGATTGGACTTTTGCTTTTCATCCTAGACAAACCCATGTGGAGAGGAGTCTGAGGGCTGCTGGGCCAGCTCGTGGGGAGACAGTCCAGGGGTGGCCACCTTCTGTCGGACCCAGGGGTCCGTAGTTTTGACATCACCGTCTCCTAGGGAGTTGGGGGTCTCCCTCTGGCTTCCCAGCCCCTGGCACATCTCCGCCCTGGGGAGGTGGGCATGGAAGCACCATGAAGGCTGTTGGCCGCTTCTGTGGGCACGGAGGGCCGTGCATGTGTCCTCAAGGATTCCTCTCACTGGAGACTTGCCTTGGCGTTAAAAACGCAGACATTAAAAGGGTAGCCTGGTTGTGGTCTGTCCACACTTTACAGTAAGTGATTCATTCTCCTTTTTTCCCCTCTTACGATGATTAGTCAGCGTAGGTGCAGGGCCGATTCTCCGGGGTCGTCTCACTCATCAAAACTAACATCTGTACAGCAGCGTCTCGGTGTATCAAACATTAACCCGTCGGAACGTCTCATTTCACGGGCGAAAGGGCCGAGGCCTGAGGGCTGGTGGGTCTCATCCAAGGCCCCCGTGAGTAAAAAGCCAGAGTGGGGCGACCAGGTGGGGTGGGACGCAGCCTCCCAGAGCCTTTGTCGCCCAGCCCCAGGCCACGGCCACTTCCCACTCATTCCTTGAGTCCGGGATTCAGGAATGTCACTATCGAAAGGTGCCCCAAAGGCTGTCGATGGCATGTCTCTTGAACTGTTTCTTCAAACTGTGTTCCTGAGCTGTGGCCTCCGGCCTAGGCCAGGTTGAGGTCCCGCACTGCCCATCTCAACAGTGTAATCATTTGCCAATTGGCTAAAATTTGGAATTTGTAGCAATCTACAGTCCTCTCTCGATTAAACTTCTTTTTCTGGCCTGGGTATTTCTTAAACTTTTGGTGTTGGGCTTTAGCGGAGGACAAAATGACATGAGAAGTAGCAGACAAAAGAAGTAGCAGAAGAAATTTATGGTTAGTTGTGGTTATTTTTAAGACATGGGAGGACTTTGTTCTTTTGTTTTTATGTGTTTTTGCATGCACATAAATGCAGTTATATTTTCACCATAAAGTTTTTCCTGGATGGAATGAAATGTGTCAGTAGTTCATGGTGTTCTAAAAGCGATTATCTCTAGGGTCTGCTTCCCAAATAAGTTTGAAAGACGCCGACCCGATCCTCCGGGAATTCCCTCTACATCATTCCCCCTGGTTGAGGCCTTCCTGGGACAGGGAGCTCGCTACCTCCAAAGCAAGTCCATTCTAGGCCTGGACAACTGGGCTCCAGAGTTGTCTCCCTTATTCTGAGGTCCGTTAGTCCCACCCTTTCATCCATCCATCCACCCACTGGGAGAGACCTTTATGGTCCATGGAGTGTGTGTGTGTGTGTTGGGGGGAGGGAGCTCCATAGAATTAAGAACTATAAGCCTTAGTCTGTCCTCAGGGAGCTCCCCATCACCATGGAGAGCAGTTATGTAGAGTCTGGGGATTGGGCACGCTGACCAGAGACGGCAGCCGCCAGTGTTCCGGGAGGCCAGAGGACAGGGAGATTGCTTGCTCCAAACCTTGACTCTGAACAACTCTGGTTTCAGCTCTCAGATCCCACCTCTGGCCCTTGTTAGTCCTGCAACACTGAGCAAGTTATTGACCATCCTTCCACTTCTGCCTACTTACCTGTGAGGTGGAGACAATGTGAGCACTTGCCTCGTAGAACTGGAAGTGTGAGGTCAAATGGTGGGTGTTCGGAGCTTGGCACGGAGCCTGGTGCATGGTGGGGTCTCAGGAGAAGCGACTTCTCTTATGTCTCTGGCCAGGCCGTTTTCTTCCGATGCCGAGATTCCGAGGCATCCATCTCCCTCGGGTTCCCACTGGCCCTTCTGCCCCCAGCTCACCACCATCATCTTGCCAGTTTCACCACGTAAACATTTCTCTCACTTCCTGCCTCTGCTTTTCTAGTTCACCTCTCAGCAGCTCTTCCGTGAATTATCCCAGTAGTTGCCTAACTCCTCTCTCTGCCTCAGTGTCTGTCCTCCACACTGTTACTAATGTTTCCTAAAGTTCAGCCTTTATGTTACTGCTCTGTGCTTAAAAACGAACTCCCTCCCTCCCACCCAGCACCCCCACTGCCCACAGCGATCCCTTCCAGTGCTCTCCTAGCCTCTGGCCCAGGCCTGAGTCAGACAGAAGGGCTGCCCTGCTTACGGCTGGGCTGGAGCCTGGTCCCCCCCAAACAACCTGCCCTCTGCCCCTGACTGCGGGAACACTGGCCCGTGGGAGGCCCCTGGGACTCCAGGGAACACAGTCTGGAAGCCGGTGACTTGAGGAAGAAGATTCAGAACTTCTTTGTCATTGATAGACAGGCCTTTCGTTATCTGGCCTTAGATCACTTCTATGGCCTGATGTCATGACACGGAACCATCAACCATTTCCCAGACATTCTAAACACCTTTGTACCACCAGACCTTTCCCCAACGCAGCTCTACTGCGTGGGTTGCCCGTTTCTCCTGAACAAGATCCTGCTCCTGCCCCAAGGACGAGATCAGCTTCCCAGCCTCGAGAAAGACACCTCTGGGTTCATCTGGGTTGGACCATAGTGGCAGTAATGATGGAGATGGTGGTGGCGGAGGTGGTGGTGATGATGGTGATGGTGGTGATGGTGATTATGGTGATGGGGGTGGGGATGATGGTGATGGAAATGACGGTGATGGTGGGGATGGCGGTGGGGATGGCAGTGGTGACGGTTGTCACTCCTTGCTCAACTCAGGGAAAGATTGTGGAGACTGGGGCATGAAAGAGGGGCCAGGTCTAGCTCCTCAGATCATTCACTTTGCACACTTGGGTAAGGTATGGGAGCCCCTAAACCTCAGTTTTCCTACCTGTAGCTTGGGAGAATAATCTTTATAAGCTATAAAGGTCTATGCAAATATTCGTGGTTTTATTACCATTCAGAGGACTGCCCTCGATTTTGATCATGTGACATCTTTATGTAAAGGTGAAAAAGAGGGAAGAGGGTATAAAATCGTCTGTGAGGTTAGACTGTTTCACTTACATTTTATGTCCTTGGTACTTAGACATTTCTGTTCACCTGCATTGTGCTTTCTTAGGTGAGTCTTAAAACTTATTTCTTTAAAAAGTTTTTTTAAACAAACACAGGAAGTACAAAAGATAATCTAGCAAGCCTCGTTACCTGCCCTCGGGGGGTGGTGTGCTGGTAGGACGGAGTTGCGTGCCCCAGGTCCCAGCCCTCGCAGGCCGCTCTCCCATGTAAGGTGGCTGGCCCGTCCTTATAGTCTCCGCTCTGGTGTCCATACTGGGGGCCTTTGTCACTCAAGGTGATGCTTCTGGGCCTCCACCTGCGTCAGTACCACTCCCCCAAGGCACATGGCCCCGACAGCTTGACATCCCTGAGAGCCAGCCTCTGAGGCTGGAAGCAATAGGTGCTCAGCTCTCGTTTCCCATTTGAGGTCCTTAACTAGACACCCCCCTCGTTTGCCCTGGCTCCACTGGGGCTTCGTCTCATGATTCTCCTGGCTGTGGTCTCTTGGTCGCGGTGTGGACACTGGCTTCCCCTCTAGCCCAGGTGCTTCCTTCCTGACATAGAACCTGCTGCTCTTCTAATACATACTCACCCCTAACGAGCCACTTAAAAAAATAAGCATTGATTTCTAGATAAAAATTGCAATTAATTTTAAATGCCCTCTGTAAACCTTGTTACAAATACTTGCCAGAAACATACAAAGTCTGAAATTAATTAAAATCGACAGCGTCATTTGATGCGGGACGCGCCTCTCATTTTTCAGCGATGTACGTGAGCCGTGTGGGTCTTGCTCGAGCAGAAGCAGTGACTGCAATATGCCAGGCAGAGGCCAGTGAGGACTAGCTGAGCTGCCTGGCCCTGTGCAGGAGTGGGCAGAATGTGGGTTCGGAGGCATGCAGCCATGGCTGGCAGCCCTGCGTCCTCTTATGGTAGTTGGATGACCTTCTGAGCCTCAGGCTCCCCATCTGTGAAATGGGTGTGGTAATACCAGCCTAACAGCATCTCTCGAAGGTGATGGTGAGGCTGGTCCTGCTCAGAATCAGTCTCCCCGCTCTCCCTGCTCCAAAGCCGCCTTGCAAAGGCTCAAGCTGCACAACAGTTGTTGAGTTGTATGGATTCATTTGTTCACTCACTCCTGCCATGAGAGAAGAAGAAACTTGACAGGAAACAGAGATGGCAGGGATGCCACCCTCTCGTCTGGGCAAAACCTCGGCGGCTAAGAGGGGGCAATGACCTGGGCTAGGCCCGGCCGGGCCGAACCAGGAGAGAACCTGGATATCTATCCACCAGACTCCCATCCTCTCGAGGCTGGGGGCTTGGCGTTGGAGCGCGCTGAGGGCTGGCTGGGGAGCTCTGTGATCCCCCGCCCGCCCCAATGGGGGCCCCTTTCTCCTGTGCTGTGGCTGTGCGGGAGTGCGGAAGTTCTTCAGCAGGATTGCTATAGTAACTGGGTGCATTTACATTAAGTTGCATTCATGGTCAACCTTTTGTCAGTTTCCATTCCAGAATTCTCAGAGCCACTCCAGGGTGTCCTTGAGCAGAGCGCCCTGTAGCCCTTTTCGTTTCCTTATTGGTCCCTGTGTGGCTGTTGTTCAGGGCCCCCCCCCTTCTGAAGAAGCCCAGGTGGGGGCCAGGCCTACCAGACTGGCTCCTAGGGCCCGCCCTTTACTCACCACGAATGTTAGCAGTCACTTAGCATCTCTTAGTACCTCGGCTTTCCCGTCTGCAAACAAGGAGAGTCGCAGGTACCTGATCCTTGGGTGTGTTCATTACCCATCGAGCTGGGAGTCCTGTTGAGTGCCAGGCCGTGGTGCTGTGCTGGGGACCGACAGCACAGGGTCCCTGCTCTTAACAAGCCCACAGCCAGGCCTGGGAACAGCTCAGAGCACCCCAAGTGGATGAGTGAAAGCGGGGAGCTCAGAGGCCTGAGGGGGTGCTAAGAAGCCACTGGTCCAGCCAGGGGGTACAGGAGGCAGCGTCCCTGACAGGGGGCAGCGACACAGGAAGAGGACTTAACAACAGATGGTGGGAGCGCGTTATGACAGTTTCCTGCCTTCCTCCCTCCCTCCCCCCTCCCTCCCCCCTCCCCCTCCCTCCCCCTCCCCCTCTCTCCCCCTCCCTCCCTCTCCCCCCTCTCTCCCCCCTCCCCCCCTCCCTCTCAGTCCCCAGGTATCTCTTCCCCTCTGTCTCCACCTCTCTTCAGAAGCTTTGGACAATCAAGGCCAGTTCCTCATAAGATTCCTTCTGTGTCCTTGGTCCCAGATACAAATAAATGGCACCCCCCCCCCAATGTGTCTGCAGGACATTGGCTACAGAGGAGAGAGAACAAAGCCGGGAGTTATTTATTTCTTTCTCACTTTGCAGAAATGTTATTTGAAAGCCGCATGGCAAGGTGGAATGGTTTGATTTGATTAGCAAGTCTAAATGTATTAGCAGCAAGACAGAAACGATATTACAATTACTGGTAATTAGTGTGCTGATGACTCTGGGTGGCAGTGCAGTGTGACAGATGTGCTCCCTGGTCCCGGGTTAGACTGGGAGGGCACGTTCCCCTGGTGAAGGGACTCGGCTCCCTGGGGGCACAGGACCCGGGCCCAGTTGTCCACAAGTCTGACTAACAGCTAATTAGTCACTTCACAGAAACACGTGTGCAACACCCGCCTGTGTTGTGTAATGTGACTTCGTGGTGTTCGGAGGGCAGTGGGCTGACCTTCGGGGAGCCAGAGACCTCCGCTACCCTGAGTTGGTGACAGCAGCAGTGGATTCCTCCGTCCTCCACTCATCTTTCCACCGGTCTTTGTCACAGCCCAGCCTGTCTGAGTCCCGTTAGCTCAGCTTGTGACCTGTCTCCCCGACAGCAGGCCTGTGCTGTGTCCAGGGCTCAGCCAGGACCGCAGCAAGGACACCCCCAGTTCCATCTGTTGATCTATGCTGGGTGCCTGGTAACACTGTACGGTGCCCCCACAGACTTAGGGGACACCGGGAACTATGTGACCGTGTCTTTGTAAGTTAGTTCATCTCAAGATGTCTTGTCAGAGACTCTGAACAAGGGTGGGGGATGGGATAGAAACGCCCAAGACTCTACCTGTCCTCTAGGAGGTTCCAGTCTTCCCACGCGGCCCCAGACATGAAAATATCCTGCAGAAAAGACAGGTGCTTCCTGTGGAGTGACGAAAGTGTTTGGAACTAGGTAGAGGTGGTGGTTCTCCTACTTTGTGGATTTAGTAAATGCCCCTGAATTGTTAACTTTAAAATGGTTATTTTTTATCTCATGTGATTTTCATCTCAATTTTAAAGAGGCCTGGTGTTTAGGGAGGCTGGAAGCCCAAACACTGTAAACTGAGCATATCACAGAGGCTTTAGTGAGATAAAGTTTCTGAAAGCACAGAGCCAGTAAATGGAGAGGAGCCTGTATGTCGAGTCAGCATCTGAGGTGGGAAAGAGCTGGAAGGGTGAGGAGGGGAGCGGCAGGCACACCCCTGAGGCGTGGGGTATGGTGAAGACCAGAGGAGGTACAGTATGTCCTCTGGATAAGAGTGAGAAAGAGGTGGAGAGAAAACTGAGCAGACGTGGGACCACATTTCCTCTCTGCCTCCCTCCAGGGGAGGGAGGCGCTGTGGGGAGGGGGTTGTGTGTGCCAACTTGATGGCTGAGAGGAGGCCACCTTGCTGCCCCACCTGTCCTAAGGCAACCCCTTCCCTCCTCCTCCCCTCCAGCTGCCAGTGCATATTAGAGACCATAGCAGCCTCTGGAGCGTGGCTGCCCTTTCCTGGACATCACGAGTGGACTTGGCCTCAGCTGCAACAGCTACCAGGGCCACTAAGAGGGGCAGCCCCCAGATGGCAGCTCCTCCCCATCCCTCATGACCCCCAAACTGTCAGGAAAGTCCTCTGGGCTCCAGATCTGGACCAGGCACTGCAGGTGCATCAGAGTGAGACAGTCGTGGGCTCTTGTTCCAGAGCAGCCCCAGGCCACGTGGTGGGTGTCTGAGGGACAGAGCTTGAGGACATGCTCTCTGAACTCAAAGTGTGATTTCAGTTTAAGGGATTATTATTATTATTGGGAGTGTGGGGGTGGCAAAGAAAATGCTTAGCTGTGAGCTGTGAAAATGTGCTCTCCTGCCAGGGGAGGACCCAGGAATGGGCAGGCCTGCCTCCCTCAGGGTTCCGGGCAGGGTCCACAGAACAGTGACCCAGCCAGTCCCCCGGTGGCCCATGTTTGGTTCCTTGGAATAAAACCATGGTCCCGAGGCTTCCTATGGGAGGGGTGAGGTGGGTGGGATGGGCAGGCCTTCCTAGAAGAGGAAAAGAACAGTCGATCAACATGTGAGCAGATGCCCAGTCCTGCCCACTGAGAATGCTATCCGTGCCCAGGGCTGGTGAGTACAGGGACCAGCAGGACTCTTACGAAGTACTCGTGGGCCAGAAGTTGGAGAATTCAGAAAACAATTTGGAGTCATCTGGTCCAGCTGAAGATAGATACTGACGTCCTCTGACCAGAAATCCCGCTGCTAGATAGATGCCTCAGGGGAATGATTACACAGGCAGACCAGGAGACCTGCAGATTCCTAGCGGCCAAAACAAGCAGAAGCGGTGCGGACTGAGGTCCCACTGATGGACGTGGATAAGCAGGTCCGTGCATGCCCTGTGTGGCGGTGAGAGAAGAGCCAGGCCGTCTGCAGCGACACATGAGCTTAGGAAGGTGCAGTTGAGTCCAGGACGGAAGTTGCAGAAGAAGACTTTGGTTTGATTTCATTTATATAATGTTCAAAAACATGCAAAACAAAACAGTGTGTTCTTGACAAACATATTTGGTAAACCAAAACAAAAGTCATGGAATGACAAATACAAAATTGTAGTTACCTGCACGTTGCGGGGAGGGCACTCTGGGGTATTTCAAAAGCTAATGTCTGTTTTCTTTGGTTAACTTGGGTACTATGTACACAGCTGGTATTGTTATTTTTTAAATGTTACTTGTATTTTATCATTTCTAGTATCTCTTTGGTACTTAGTAAGCCATGTATACATTTTTAAAAGTAAACCGGGTATGGAGTGTCCTTCCTCAAACCCACAGTGAGAGTCTGGGCCTTAGAGCAGGCTGACCGTCAGGGCTGCCATTGGCCACACAGCCCCAGGGACAGGGCAACTCTGGCTTCTCAGAGGAAAAAAAGTTGTGCAAACAAAACGGAATGGTCAAAATTGCATGAGCCGTGTAAACTGTGAAACGTAAGTCAGAGATTTGCTTCCCCCCCCCCACAAAGTAGCATAAAGAAGCCACATTAAAAAATATATATATTTTTTCACCAAGATAAATTCTGGAAGTGAATCAAAACTAATCAGCGCCCTCTGCTGGGCAAGGCGGGATTGAGGCGTCCCGGCTGCCCGCGTTGGTTCAGCACCACGGACAGCGCCGGCGCCCGGTTCCCTGGGCTCGTGCAGGTGTGGGCAGCTTTGCGGACGCGCGACGCCAGCCCAGAGACCTGCGCTGCAATCCTGCCTCTTGCACTTCTTACCTGTGTGGCCTTGGGCGAGTCTGTCAGGGCCCTGGGTCCTCAGTTCCCACCTGCCTTCCTTGTAGGGGGAGATGAGGCAGGCGAAGCTTTGCTCCGTGCTCTGAAAATGGTCGTCCTGGTTAGAAAACGCTTTGTGCTATGGAGGGGCAGGGGCCCCTTTACACAACACAAGTGGGTCTGGCACACGTGTCTCTAAAGCGTCCAGTTAGCTGAACGTGATCAAGGGGCCGGGGTGAGCAGGGCAGGGCAGGCGGCACCTGCCCAGTGCTTGTTGGAGCCATGTGACCAGACTCTTGACACACTTTCGAGGCTGGCTGGTAGGGCTGGGGGCGGACAGGAGCCCCACGGTGGCCCTGTGAGGCACCTGCCCATCCACCACCTGCACTTCCCGCTCAGCACCAGCCCCACGGAGACGAGAGGAGTGAGGCCAGGCAGGTGCCAGCCTCACCTTGGCCTCATCCTAGTGGTGGGGCCGGTGGAGAGAGGAGAGGGGTCTCGTCCAGAAGCGTGGACCACTGACCCTCACTCCTTGGAGAGAAAGGTGTCTAAATGCACTTTGGGGGGTAGGCAGGTGGTGGTGGCTTCCGGAAGTGTCGCTACTCCCTTTTCTTAATGAAATGAGAAACAGGGCCTTCGGCCGAGCATGTGGAAGGGGGAGCAGAGGAGAAGGTGGGGAGTCATCGCCCAGGAGAGCCGGCCAGGCCGTGACTCTGTGCTGGAGGAAAGGAAAAGACTGACGGAGATGGCCGAGTTCCCTCAGCTTTCAGTTCTAGGGCACCTGCTTCTAGTCGCAACAACACCCATTTGTTAATTCACATTTCTTTTTGATGTATCTGTTCAGTGGCTGGGCACAGAGCGGTGTTACATGAACTAGACTCCCAGGGAACATTATGCCGTTAATTGAAACAAATCGGTTGGCATCTGTATGTCTCCATACAACACTCTGCTCTTATTCAATCTAAATCATATCCACACTCGCATTTGAACTGTCAACCCAGCGTGGGTGGAAGCATGCCTGCTGTTTGGAGAGTTATCTTTCTCTCTCCTCCCATCTCTCCTTTGATTTCACGTATGCTGTTCAACGTGAGGCCACATCTGTGGGACTTGGTGACAAGGGCCTGGGAGTGACCGGCTGTGGGCAAAGTGCATTTGTCTGGCGTTAGAGCTCATGTAAGTGGTGTGGATGCAGGACTTGGTGCCCTACGGCACTGCACATTCGGGTGTGTGCGTTGTGCACATGAAGTCACGAGCCCGGGTCCCATCAGGGCGTGTTGACACTGTCCTCACAGACGCATGCGTTTACCACATTGCACACCAACGCCCCAGGGCCAAGAATGGAACTGAGGTTTCTCTCCTGTCTGTTGTCATAACTGCTGTGGCTCCAACCCAAAGCTTTAGTGCTTCTGAGCAAGGAGGGGTCAACCTGCTCCGGGGTCCAGGGACACAAGCCCCACCCCCCAAGCTCCAGACTTGGCTGGCTCCTCAGTGTCCAAAACATAGGCACCTAGCTGTGTTTTTGCATTTAATTCTACCTGTGTTATCCTTTCCTGTGTCCTCCTAGCTTATTCCTGCTAATCCTTTAAGGACTGGCACCTCCTCCTCCGAGGAGCCTTCCCTGACTTCACAGTGCTGGCCTAGGTCTTCCTCAGCTGGTTGCACAGCTCTGGGAGCAGGAGCCATGCAGCCCCCACCCATAGTGCCCCACCCCACCTCTCACCATGTCTTGCCAAAGCTGGGAACACAGTAAACGCTTGATATCTGTTAATTGTTTCAGATTGGTTACCTTCCCCTTTCCTTAGCCACACAGGAGAGGATCTTCTCCAGTCCTCACTGTGAGAACCTGATGGGGTGTTTGGAGTTAAAACCCACGAAACTGTGGGGTCCCCTTAGAATGGTCCCTTAGGCGTTTTTAACTCTCAAGCTAGACCACACAGTGCCCTCAGCAATTCGCTGAAGTTACCACTTGAGCATTCCTACCAGAACCTGGTTCTTGCGGCTCCCACTCACCGTAAGCTCTGATTCTCTGTGGCCGCCAAGGAACCTCTTGCCTCCTCCCGCCTGCCTCCCTCCCTGGCTCCTCCCAGGCCTTCCTCCCCCTGCCTCCCTCCACCTGGCCTGCCAGGTACCAGGCCTGTGCTAGTGCCGAGTTGTCTGTGGAAGGATTTCCCTGCCTCGGGCAGACACTCACGCAGCTCCTGTACACGCTGCTATGGGGAGAGAAAGGGCTGGGATGGTCCTGGTCGCAGGAGAAGGTCAGCCCCCCCAGAGCTAGGCACGCCGAAGTGTCTGTCAGTGTTTGGTGACTGACTAAGTGAGAATTTGTGAGTGTGGGGACTGTGCCCTGCTCTGCCCAGCACATCCGAGCTGCCCCACGCGGAGGGGTCTGGGCTCAACCGGGTGGCCCAGGAGAGCCGCCACCATCCTCCATTTACTCGGGAAGCTAGGAAGCCGTCTCAGCCAGACTAGGTTCCGGACTTCTTTGGCTTTTCCAGTCTTTTCCCCTTTACCAAAAGGATAAAAATGCACAATGGGCCAAAATGTCCAAATCTATAACTCATTGTACATTTTCCCCAAAATAAAAGAAGAAATATTAAAGAAAGAAAAAGTGCTTCTTAATCACCTTTCATATTTTCATTAACGACATCAAAGTGATTAGGTCTGGAAAAACCAATCTGAATCATAGTCGTGGGGAAGAAGGTGAGAAGGCGTGTGGAGGAATTTGAATTTCAAAGGCAGGCCTTTATCTCGCATTACTGTTTTCTGCTGTGAGGGCTCCCCCAGGACCCAGCTGTGTCGGCCACTAGGGGAGCGGTGAATCAGAACAAACGTGCCATCCCTGCTCACTTGAAAGAGCTCAGTGCCTGCGGGGTGTGGGCAGCCCCACTGTGAGCCCACGGTACCCTCTTCCTCTCGCCCACCCCGGGATTCCCGTGCTTAGTGCCGCTGAGCCTGCTTCCTTGTTCATTTATTTGGCAGCAGTTGTGGGGCACCTGTGGCCGCCTGGCTTTGCACTGGGCCAGGTGGGGACAAGGTGTGTAACGTGGAACCCACGCTTAGGACGCTCTCTGTCCTGCGGGGAGGCAGACCCAGCCCTGCATGGGAAGCACGCAGTGACCCAGAGGACAGTGTCGCCTGGGTCCATCTGGGGGTGGGGGCAGGTGGGTCTGTTCTCCAGTGGGTGGGACAGTGTGGGGGCAGAGCCAACCGAGGGCCAGGCCCTTCTCAGCTGCAGAAAGGCACCGGGAAATCCTGGAGTCAGTCAGAGCTGTGTAGGGTCATTCAGGCATCTGCAGGTAGCTGGGACATAACGGGTGGACGCATATGATGGCTCCACTTCCGCCAAAGCTGGGCATGCCAGAGTGGAAATGAACAGCTTCTGCCCATCTTCCTGACTCGAGGGTTTACTGTGTGCGCGTGTGTGTGCGTGTGTGCATGTGCCTGTGTGCACGTACGTGCGTGTGCATACGTGTGCATGCGTGTGCATGCATGTATGCATGCGTGTGTATGCAGGAAGCCTCAGGCACCCCAGCCACCGAGTCCAGCCAGACCTGATTGGTCCCAAAGGGAGCTGAGATCCTGCAACCAGCTCGGTGCATGGAGTGGGGCTGTGCACCAGGCATCTGCTTTCTTTTATTACCTAGAAAATAGCAAAAACAATTCAAGGGAGGTCATCTTGCAGATGGCTCGTCAGGTGAGAGGTGTGGCGGGGGTGTCAGAGGCACGACACTGAACAGGCTTTGTAGGCGGGTGACGGTGACTTAGGTTATGAATGAGGGGACACTGGGAAGTGATTCTTTCTGCAGGTGTATTCGAACCCCCTTCCTGTCTGGCCGGGCCCTGGAGGCAGGGAGGGGACACTCGGAGGGAGGCGGGATAGTCCCCGGAGCTGATCTGAGGAAGGGTTGCGTCAGCGTGGCCAGGGGAGCTTCCACCACATGGGCGCCCAGCCCCATCTTTGCCCACTGAGCCCACGACTCTAGGGAGGGCTTGAGAATCAGGCCGGTGGCAGCAGTGCCGGGGCTGCTGTCTGCGCTGAGACCTGGCCTGCCCCGCACAGGTCAGAGGTGAGTCAGCCTGCACGTGTGGCTGGGGTCACGCCAGCCTTGCTGCTATACTGACTTTCCTTAAGGGGTAGTACGCCTTGGGGGGCCATTGGCAGTTGTGCAGCCGCAGATCTGGAGGGGTGGGTGTGAGGCTCTCGCCCGGCATACCTGGGCCTGCCTGGCCAGCCCTCACCTGGCACACCTGCCTTTGGTGTTGCCGCTCTGCTTGACTAGCATCTGCTCAATGGCTCTGCTGAATGGACTAGGAGTGGCTGGAGTCTGCCCTGGCGAACGTGTGCAGAAAAGGGTGCCCCTGCCATCCCCGCAGAGCAGATCACGTGGCCAGCCCTGCTTCCAGGGGTGGAGAAGGACACAGAGTCGCATTGCCCGACTGGTTTTGCCATCAGGCCCCTTCTAATCTTTTCCCCCAAGGGAAGCATGTTGGGCTGGGAGGCAGAGATTCCATCCAGCTTTCTGCTGAGCCCGGCGTGTGGTCTTGGGCTGGCTGCTTAGCCTCTCTGGGCTCTGGTTCCTCAGGTATCAAACCCTGGGGTAGGGCTGTGAGCTCCAGACCTTTCCAGAGCTCAGCTCCGGTGGTTTCATGAGGTGACCAGCTTTGGTAGGACAAGGATGACAGAGCGATGACCCTGAAGGCTTTCCAGAGCTCATGGAGGAAGGAAACAGGGTTCAAGTCTCAGCTTTAACACTGAGTAGCTGGATATCCTCGGGCCAGTTACTTAACCTCTCTGTGCCTGCATTTCCTCATCTGTAAAATGGGGACAACAGATACCCTTGGAGGATTGTGGCAGGGAGCAAGTGAGATAGTGGGGATTCAGCACTGTAATAAGCCCCGCACAAACGTTAGACTTTATTATTTTTATTAAGCATGAACTGGGTCCTCAGCCTTTCTCACACCTAACCCGTTATCAGGAAGCAGCTCCACTTTTCAGTTGGTGATGGATGTCCAGCCCCTCCTGACACCACAGCTCATGCAGCTTTCCTGGCGTCTGACGACAGTGGGCGCTGCGGGCGGTGGGGAGCCTGTGGGGGAACCCACAGTTGTTTGTGCCGCTGGCTGTGAGGTGGCCTTATGCTGGAAACAAGCTTTGTTCTGGGGATCTGCTAACTGGCCAGGCTGGCCCATCATGCTCTGACTCTGCGTCACTTAGCTCCATGAAGCCACAGGAAGTGTCCATGTCCGGGTCCTTTAGTGCAGCGGGATAAGGGTATGTAGGAGCGGAGTTTAGTGCCAGAAACAAACGAACATCACAGCGATGGGAACGTGTCAAAGGGACACAGAAGCCAACTCAGCGAGCTCCTGTGGCCCCAGTGGGGACAGTCGGAGCAACAAACGTACTATTGCGTTGTAACCCAGAGTATAAAATACCGACTGGTCCATCCTGATATAAAGACGTGATTAAATAACTTAGGGAGAAGAGGCAAGCCTCCCACACAGGATTCCACATAAATCACGTAGATACTCTGCCCTCCGGGAGGCAAGGTGTGACGCCCACGCCGTAGACGTGCGAGCTGCATGTGGTGGCTTCCTTGCAAAGAGGGCAGTGTGGACAGGAGGGAGAGGGGAACTTGACGGTGGAGAAGCCCGGCGGACACACCTCAGCCAGGTGATCAAGGTCAACGTCACAGTGTTCAGGCTTATTGACAGCTCAGTGTCTGAGGTGATGAGAAGGGCACTTCCCCTCCGCGGTCTTCCTCCCAAACCCATGACCCTGGTCGAAGCCTGAGAAACACGCCAGACAAATCCCAGCTGAGGGGCGTCCTGCGACATTCGTGCCCAGTCCTCAAAACTGCCAATGTCACCCAAAACGGGCAAGCCTGAGAGACTGTCACAGCCCGGAGGCGCTAAGGAGACACGACAACTAGATGTCACGTGGGGGCCTAGATGGAAAGGACGTTAGGTACAAACAAAGGAAACCTGAATAAAGTGGGGACTAGAGTTAAAACAGTGTATCGGTGACGTTGGTTCCTCGTGGAGACACGTGTGCAGATCAGGAGACGTTCACGGCAGGCGAACAGTGTAGGGCGTGTGGGAACTCTGCGGTGTCTCGGCAGCTTCTCCTAAGTCTAAAACTAATCTAAAGTGAGAAGTTTTTCTCCAACGCATTTTTAAACAGTATTCAGGAGCTAGCAAGCATCTTTGCTGCTCTCTGCGGTGGCCAAGCGTCTGCTCCTGCTGATGGTGCCTGGGCAGGGCGTGTTGACGGTGACCCCTGAGCAGGAGGCACTCCCACTCCAGGGGACGCAGACCGCACGTTCCCGTGTTCCCCTCCCTGGGGAAGAGAAGGGGGGTCCAGTTTTCTTTTGCGTGCGTGGAGACGTGGTCACCTTTGCTTTTGTACTTTCCGGGTGTGTACAGACACTGAATGTGCGAGGGGCAGGGGAGGGTGGCTGAAGCCTGGTGCGTCTGGTGGAGGGCATGCTGGCACTCCGTCACACAGTGGGCGCCACTCCCGGTCCGCCTTTGCACCTACTGGGTTGCCCGGCCACCCTGGTCCAGAATGACCATAATTTTATTGGGTCTTTGCTGGTGGCTGTGGCAGGTGGCAGCAGTGTTCCTATGCTAGGTCCGTAACGCTCACGCGGAGCTGGCAGGGTCAGCGGCTTGCCACAGCTGCTTTCCCCTTGGGCCCCCAGGGACAGGGTGTCAGGGTCCAGGCTCAAGGGCACAAGATCCCTTTTTGTCTCCTCCCTCCCACCTGGCCTTGTACCTGTGGTCCTCCCCACCTGCTTGGGCGTCCTGAGGACAGTGGCTGGGCCCATCTGTCTCCAGTGCCCAGGCCAGCCCTTCCCACGTCGACGCAGGTGCGACCAGAGACTTTTGTGAGACCGGCCTGTTCAGGAGCAGGAGCCAGCTGGTCCCCCGCCCCCGCCCCTACCCCTCTGTGGGTTGTGTGGCCGTGGGCGAGGGACTGCCTCTCCCTGAGGCTCAGGCTTCTCTGTGAGGGGCTGAAACATGGCGTCCACAACCGCGCTAGGCCCACCGGAGTTGCTGAGAAGGGCTCCCGAACTCAGCGTCTGCACGGTGCTGGAAAGAGGCGGGGGCCTCTGGGGTGAGCGCACGTCCTGCGTCCAGGGCACGTCAGTACACAGCTGAGGTCAGATTCATGGACTTGGACTGCGCTTTGTTTTTCTAGAAACGTGTGTATTCGGCTGGCAGGTTTCCGGTCTGCTGAGCCCTCACCTGCCTCAGGTGCTGGAGACCCAGAGGAATCCTGTCCCTGGCTCTCCGTTGACAGCAGGAGGAGGCAGGGCTCTGCCCTCAGTGGGTGCAGGGATACGGGGAGGCCAGAGATCTGGCAGCTTTTGAGGACGGAGGTGGAGTTGACGTGGGTCTTTGAAGGGCAGCTGCTGGAGCAAAGGGCTTTCCAGGCTGACGGGACTGTAGGAGGGCCCTTTGGAGTTTGCAGCATTGCCCCAACCCTGCTCTGTGCCTTTCTGTCTTGCTTAGTTCCACACAAAGACACAGCCGTGCCCTCCATGAGGGGCAGGTGAGCAGGCAGGTGGAGGCGAGGCCTTTGGAATTTGGATTTCTGGATGGGGCTCCATCTCCTGTGGGAAGGAAGAGATGTGTGCAGGGGGTGGGCTGCTGTGGGGTGGGGGTGGGGGCACTGGAGTCCTTGGTGGTCTCTCAGTGCCCCTCAGGTAAATGGCTGGTGCTGGCGCCCAGGCTGCTGAGACGGGCTCGTCCACCCCTTGGCCTGGCATCTGGCTGGGGCTCCCAGCTGGGGGTATTGGGGTGGAGGGGCTGCCTCTAAAGATTGGCCAAGGTCACACTGCTCCAGGGACCGTCAGCTGCCTCCATTGCCTAGTCTTTTTAGCCCCCACCTTCCCCAAAATAAATTAATTGAGGAGACCCGTTTCTTGTCCAAAGTCACATTAGAACATTTGCTGCAGGCAAGAACTCCCCCCAAAGATTTCACCCTGGGAAGTATCTCCCTTTAAAATGTAGTGATTAGTCACTGTGGCTGAAATTAGCATAAACAGTTCCTGTGGAATGGGGGGAAGGGGCCGTGGGCCTGCTGGAGGTTGGAGGCGGGGACTGGACGGCCCAGTGGTCAGGCCTGAGCTCTTAGTGGGAAGGGCCAGTCCAGGGGTGTGGGAGTCAGGGCCATGGGGGCTGCCGAGCCCGGTGGGGCCTGAGGGTGGGACAGGCAGTTTATGGGGACTGAGGTGGACCACATGAGGTCCCCATCCTCTCGGACCTGGGGCTCTCAGAAGAGTAATTTGACTGTTGACTGTGTCTCCGGGGGTCTGTGTTTTGCGGAAGATAATGGTAAACCATTGTTCAGGGCAGGCAGAGGGCTGGGACCTTGATCAGTAATAATATTGACCAGTATATTAGCCCGTGCTGCATGTTTGTACGCACATGCAGCCCTGCGTTTGTTTAATCTTCCCAACTGCCCTGGGAAACACGCATTCTCTTTGGCACGTTGTGTTCAAGGGAATGTGAGGCGGACAGGACGCCTCCCCCAACACACACAGCTGGAGAAGACGGGTGTCCACCTGTGAGCACAGGCCGCCTGGCTCTGGAGCCGCTGCCTGCTGCCCGCCAGGCTTTTCTCCATTACAGGGGATTCAGGGATTTGCGTTGAAGGCCGGTCACATGTGTTTATAAGTTAGTATTTAAAAATGCCCCGTGGGGCTGGCTTTGGGTGCCGTACTTGGAGAGAGAAGCCTTGAGCAGAGGGCTGGGCTGGGCCCCTTCTCTGAACTCTGGTGGCCTCCCCCTGGCGAGGGTTTCCTGGCTCTGCCCCAGGGCCGGGCCTGTGAGGGCGTTAGCCAGACACACCCCCATGGCACCCACAGGGAACGTCTGAACACCGCTCTGACCTTTGAAAGCACATTCATACCCCTTCTCTCCTTGAGTGGCACCTTTCACTTGGGGTGATGATGACGACGGCCGTTACAGTGGCAGCCAAGAAAGGCTCGGAGAAACTGTGCTTCGTCATCTTGGGGCCATCAAACCCAGCTCTCTGGTGAGGTCTTCAGAGCAGGCACTTTCTTTCCGGGTAAAAACAAAAATCTGTTGGCATGGGGACAGCAGGAGTCGCCGTGTCCTCAACACCCTGCGTGTCGTGTCCTGAAACTGTCGAGTGTGACAGTCACCTTTACTCATCAGTGTGTCTCCTCTCTGGGCCACTGCCAGACAGTGTGAAAATAGGCTCGGTGCCCAGGCTCTCAGGAGAGGTCACTACTCATTGTCAGATGACGAGAGGGCTGGGAACCCATTTCACAGCTGGCAGTGTCCCCGTGCAGGGGGCACTCGGCTTTGAGTCAAGACCTTGAATCTGTTGCAAGGTGAGACCTGAGGCCTGGGGCCCTGCACCCCCAGACCACGCGCTTTCCTCATCTGCAGAGTGGATGTGGCAATGGCTGCTTCCAGGCTTGCTGAGCGAACCAAGTGGCCATGACAACACTTCGTAAACCACGCAGCCCGTGCGCTCTAAGGAACCACGGTTAGCGTTGTCGTTGTGGTCCCCTTGGTGGTTGGAAGCAGAATCCCACAGCGTGTGATCCATGCTGGTGCCAGTAGGGGGTCCTTGGGAGGCCGGAGTCCTCTGGCCACATGGCGAGTGGGCTGTCTTCCTCTGTCCCCCCACCTCTGCCCACACCACTGTTCTGTGAAGTACTTCACCCATTTATGTACCCATCCAATGTCAAGTGTCCCCAGTGAGCAAGACACTGGATCACATGTGACCCAGCTGGTATTACGCTTCTCAGGAGAAACAACCAATAGGATGGAGGCTTCACACACACACACGTGTGTATGTTTCTATGAGAGATTTATTACAGCGAACTGACTCTTGCAGTTATGGAGGCTGAGAAGTGCCAAGGTCTGCAGTTGGCAAGCTGGAGGCCCAGGAGAGCTGCAGGTGTAAGTTCCGGTGTAAACGCCGGAGGCGCGAGACCCTAGAAGGGCTGATGTTTCACTTTGAGTCCGAAGGCAGGAGGAGACCCATGTCCCAGCACATGCAGTCAGGCAGGAGGCGTTCCCTGTTCCTCAGCCTTTTTCTTTGTTTAGGATCGGATGGGGCCCACCCACACGGGGGAGGGCAATCCGCTTTACTCAGTCTACAAATGCGAATTTTAACCTCATCCAGAAACACTCAGACACACCCAGAATAAAGCTTGACCAAATGTCCAGGCACCGCTCAGCTCAGCCAAGTTGACACATAAGATTGACCATCACACAGCCTTTGAGGAGACAGACCTTCAAAAGAGCCAGCAGCTCCAGGCCACGCAGGGCACATTTCCTCGTAGGGGCTGGAAGCCTGGAGAGCCACAGTGAGTTCCAGCGGGCGGAGGAGCCATGGGGGCAACTGGAAAGGGAGTGGCCTTAGGCCTTGAGTGACAGGAGGGCGGGCTGTGTCTGCATGATGTACCGCGGCTGCCGGCGACTCTAATTTAGGCAGTGAGAGAACAAAACAAATATGTGTTGACATAATCTTTTGAAGCCAGCGTTTGACACTGAAGTTAGTTAGCTGTGGAGGCAAGGTTGAGGTTAGTTAGCTAGTTAGCAAGGTTAGTTAACAAGGTCGAGGTTAGTAGGGTCAGGACAACTGGAAATAATCAGCAGGACATGGAAAAATACATCCGGGAAGTGGGCCCCTTGGCTCGTGGAGGACTCGGCATCCAGGGTTTTCTCGGAAGGTGGGTTTTCGCAGGCAGATGTTTGTTTAGCACTGACTATATACCAGGCCTTGGGTGAGGCATGGGTGCACAATGATGGATAAATAGTGCCCTTGGAACTCAGGGTTGCCTGTGGAGGGGTGTGTGAAGCTGGGCACACAGCGCAGCCTCTGAGACGCTGGTCGGCTGTCCCTGCACAGAGCCCCTGGGCCTCCCACTTCCCGGAGCTGCCCTGGCTTACTTCTGACTCACCCCCACCTGCCTTCACCCCACTTACACCCCATCCCTGCGTCTCCCTGGACACCCTGGCCTCTTTCCTACCTCCAGTCTTAAACCATTTCTCTCCTGGGATATCTTTTTCTCCTGTTCACCTGTGGGCCATCCATTCATTTTTTAGGGAGCTTTGGGGGGGGGGCGGTATCTTCCATCTGGAGCACAGTTAGAAGAGCGGAGAACGGACTCAGTGGGGTCATCAGGACAAAGGTGTGGAGGCAACAAGGGGCTCAGAAATGAGAGGCTCCATAGCTGAAGCATAAACACAACGCAGGAGCGTGAAAATTGGATCCGGACAAAAGGCCACCATTTGTAGACTGATGACCCGGCAGAAAGATTCTCGGTGCCTTGTCCTGAAAGGGAAGCAGATAGTCAGCAATCATAGTACATTCAGGGGGGCTTCTAACAAGGAAAAGACCAAGACAGAGAACAGATTGAAGAGGATGAGGAGGCCATGCAGGAGGCAGGAGAATCTTCCAGAACCTTTTGTCAAAATCCTCCCAGAAGTCAGGCAATATCCAGTATCCAGGAGATCAGAACAGGCTCTGGAAAGAGGAACTGCCAGTGACCAGCAAAAACCACTGGAAAGAGAACACATGATGGTGGAATTGAATCATCAACAGGCGGGTTGGGAGAGCCCTCAAAAAGTAGAAAAAAATGGTCAATGGAAGGGAATGGATAAGAGAAATTAAGAAAATTGGAGGATCTCTAACTGACTGCCAGGAGTTCCAGATAAAATGGGGAAATTTGTAAAGCAAGACCGAAGAAATAGGAATGTACTCCGTAACTGCAGGGCACAGGTTTCCAGACTGAAAAGGCCTTCAGAGTTCTCACCACAATGAGGGGTCCACACCACACATCACCTTGAAATTCCAGACACAGGCTTTGAATATGGGGAGCGGGAAAGCATGGTCACTAAATGGAATCTGGAAGCCAGAGCTGCGTGCTCAAAATGCCAGCAGGTAACCCAGAATCCTGCTTTAAGACATGAGGCGCCTTGGAACTGTGTGTTCACCGGCTGGCTGACTCTCAGAAAGCTCCTGGGTCAGATGGCCCACCAGAACAAAGGGATTAGACCCAGAAAAAATGGGATCTAAGAGTAGGGGAGCGGCCCAGGAGGTTCAAGAGAAAGCCATTCAGGTTGGAGCAAGAAACAAGCTTCTAGAAAAAAAAACAACTGGCACCTGGTTATTTATACAGAAGAGGGCTTTGTAATTCAATCAGAGAATTGGGGGGAAATTAGCAACAGGATATTCAAAAACAAGCCAATGAAAACTCAAGAAAGAAAAAAGTTTGTGTAGGGGAAGGAGGGTGGACTACCGTGTTTCCCCGAAAATAAGACCTAACCGGAAAATAAGCTCTAGCATGAGTTTTCAGGATGACATCCCCGGAACATAAGCCCTGATGTGTCTTTTGAAGCAAAAATCAATATAAGACCTGGTCTTATTTTCGGGGAAACACAGTATTGATGTAGCTGCATCATTTAAATACAAATAAAAATGAATTTAAATGCTCCCCTTGGAGGCAGCCTGGAGGATGAGAAGCGGTAAAGCACCCATGACGTCACACACTAGGTCTTCCACGCAGACTAAACAGTGAACTGTGTGTGTGACCGTGCTTTTAAGGTTTATCATGTAAATAATCGGGAAGAAAACTTCTAAGAGTCAATACTTGCAGAGTACACAATCCGGTTCTTAACCCTCAAAAGGGCTCAACACATACTGGTCGGCTGTGTTCTCAGCCTGGTGTGTGGAAAGGGTGGTCCCTTTGCACCAGAGGCCAGGGGCCAGGCCAGGCGGCGGCTGTGGGCCAGCGGAAGCGTCCTGGGAGGTGGGCCTGTGGGTTGGGGGCAGACCAGGGAGGAGTGAGCGCAGAGGGGAGGGCTGTGCTCAGCGGTGGCTGTGGACCGCGGTGGGGACAGCAGCAGCCACCAGGTCCAGTGGCCCCCGGGGTACAGTTCCCACCGGTGGAAGGAGGACATGGCGTGAAGCTCTTACATGGGGTGATGCCGTTCTCAGGAGAGCCCTTCCTCCAGTCCCAGCCCCCGGGAGACCAGGGAGGGAGGTCAGAGGACCACTGCTTGGCATGACCACCCTTCTCTTATTTCTCTGTTTCTAAAGAAGGCCTAGTGAATTCCAAGAGTGGGAACCACGGCCCTGGGTGGGCCCAGCAGCCCCGGGGCAAGCTCCCTGCTGCCTGCATCTACCCCAAGCAGCACATGGGGGTCCCCCCAGGCCTCCACCCCAGACAAATCTCAGTATCTCTGCCATTAAACAATGGCTGAATTGCCACCTGCAATGAGTAAATTAAATATTGACGATTTCATTGACTGTTAGATTTAATTTGGAGCCATCTTGCTGGGCTGTAATGGGGCTGGAGATGACTTACTCTTTAATCCTGGCTGTCATCCCGTTAAGAGTTGAGTAATGAGGAAAAGATGTACTTGTCGGGGCGAGGAAGCCCTGACTCTCGGGCCCGGGTCAGGCCTTCGCCCCATAAATTTGGCGTGGGGCGGTTGGGGCTGCTTGCTGGACAGCCCTCCTCTTTGTCCTTCCTACTCAGCTCCTCCCCCAGGTAACATTTAGAAGCCTTGCTTTGTTTCCCAGGGGGGAGCCTGGGTCTCTGGCTGTCCCGGCGGCCCTGGGGACTTTGCTTCTCGTGAGGTGCAGGCCGCATGTGTTCAGTGCCGCTTGCTGGTGCTGTTGGGGCTAAGATGCTCGGTGCCCTTCCTTGCAGGCTCCTGATGCTGCGGGAAGGAGGGGCACCTGGCACCGGCAGGAGCTCGTGGAGCTTCGGTCACTCTCCTTATCTGCAATGTTAACAAATAGTTGTTGAGTGCTGACCATGGGCCAGTGTCAGTTCCAAACACCGTCCATGTATCTTCTTGCTCAGTGGTCATAACCGCTGTGTGAAAACAGGTCATGATTGCCCAGATGGGGAACTGAAGACCAGAGAGGTTCAGGGACGTGCTGAGGTCACACAGCCGAGGAGTGGTGACAGAAATCTGAGCCAGTGCTGACCAGGGACCGAACCACCACCCTCTGCCCACTCAGGCCTGACCCAGCTGGGGTGTTGGGCTGTGAGTGGTCCACACTGTGGGTGCTCTGGCTTAGTTGTGGGCTGGAAGCGCCATCCAGGCCACCCGCCCTCCTGCCCCTCGGCACTCTGTCCCCATGCTCCATGCCTCACACCTCCTTGCCTGGACTTCCCTTTTCTTCTCCCTGGGGAGCAGAACCCCATGCCGTCAGTCATGTTCTGCCCCATTCCTCCAAGGCCCAGTGCCCGGCCTCCAAGAAACTGGCCCCGCAGCTGCCCCTGCAGTCAGGCACGATGGCTCTTCATTACTGTCCCAGGGCACATGCCTGGGTCCAGTGGATCTGGTATCTGAAGGCTGGTCTAGCCAGTGCAGCCGCCTTCTTGCTGTGTGGCCTTGAGCAGGTCACTTCACCTCTCTGAGTCTATTTCAAAAGATGTTAATATGGGTAAGAATCCTTAGCCCACACTATTGCTTGGTGGAGTAGCTGAGAAGGACTAATAGTAATAACAGCAGCTACCACTTACTGAGCCTGTGCTCTGTGTTGGAGTTTGTCCTGGCTGTGTCACATGCCTTCTCTCTAGTCCTTACGAAAGCCCTGCCATGTACACGGGGGGAAATCAGGCCCAGGGGGTTCTGTGTCCCTCGGGTATTGAAAGACAGTGCTGGGTCTGTGGGATCGCTCAGCCCAGACCCTGAGTTCCATCGCCGCGTACATGGTCCGCGCTGCCCTCGTCTAAAGGTCCCAGCCCCCCAGATGGAGCCTTCTCTGTTCCCAGCTTCCTCGGTGCCACTTAGGTGTTTGCATTCACAAAGCGAGGCCCCCCTCTGCACATCCTGCCCAGGACGTGGCAGCCAGCCTGGGTTCTGACTTCACTGGGTTTCACAGTAGCTGGTCAGTGGGTGAGCTGCCCCTCTGGCTGCCCGTCTGGGGCCGCCTCTTCCTCCTGAATGCGGTGGCTTTGTTTGACCTTCCAGTGGCCCCTAAATCACGACTGGCCCCAGAAAGAAATACACCCGCCACACAGGATACATGCGATGGAATGCTGGACACTTCATTCTTGCTTAGCTGAGGTGTTGACAGATGTTCCTGAAAAAGGGCCAGAGAGCATGTCTCCTCAGCTCTGTGTCCCTTGGGGCCCCTTTCGTAGCTCCGTAACAGCCAGTGCAGGGGACAGCAGCCGTGGACAGTACGGGAAGGGTGGCAGCACCGTGTCCCAATACAGCTTCATTTGGGGACACTGAAAGGTGACTCGGAATTTCCACGCAGCACAAAGTATTATTCTTCCTTTGACCTCCCCCCTCTCCCCATTTAAAAATTCCTAGCTGTGGGTCATACAGACCATGGGCCAGAGTTGACCTGGGGCCATAGAACCAGACCGGCCTTCCAAGGAGCTGAGCCGTCCTTGTTAAACACAAAAGGAGCAGATTCTGATTCAGGTTTTCTCATGTTCTCTCCCTGCAGGGTCCACAAGTGTCACAAGTGTAGTGGGGGAGGGTGGGAACTGACGGGGTGACTTGAAAAGGGGTGTTGTGGCCTTTGGCTCATGATGGTTTTGTGATGTGCGTCATCATATCCCGGTTACTCTGTAAACCTGAATAACCCAAGAGAGGCCCAACGGATGTCTGCAGTGAAACGGGGGGAATGCAAGACAGCAAAGTGTGCCAGGACTTAACACAGAAATACAGCCTTAGGTAGCTCAGGTAGGCTGGGTTGGCGGGAGGGGGCAGCTGGGCGCGGGGGCCACAGGGCTTGTTCAATCACTGTAGCTGTTTATCGAGCGCCTCCCTGGATGAGAATTCAGGGCTCAGAGCCTAACTGAGCCCCCTGCACACAGGTGGGATTCAGAACAGTCACTGAGCATCTCTGACACGAAGGTGTTCAGGTCCAGAAAAGAGAGGGAGGGAGCAGTGTGTCGTGGTAGCCACAGATTCTGTCCGACTGGGAAGTAGTGAGCAAGCACTGGGCTCTTGCGAAAGTATTTTCCGAGGGGATTTGAAAAAAAAGAAACGATAGCTATTCAGTGCACTCAGAAGAAAAACACCTTGACAGCACTCTTAAAGACCCCTGTTGGCCTCCCAGGAAAATGGACCCTTTCAGGGGCGGGGGAAGCACTGTGGGTCACACGGCTCTGCTGTCGGGTCCTGAGAAGAACCTTGTTGGATGGACTGAAGCTGAAGGATCCCTGACTCCTGGGAGGAGTGATGCGGGGAGGGTGCCTGGCTGATGGGGGAGGTGGCACCTTCAGAGCCTTTGCTCCAAATTCAATAAGACGGATTCAGGGATGGGAGCCAGCCCGACCCAGTGCCAAATCCACACACCTGGAAGCTGCAGGTCTCAGGAGGTGGCTGGGGGCCTCCCCGGGGAGTCTCCTCCTTCGCAGGAAGCCCTGCTCCAGTGCCCACCAGGACGCACTGGAGGAGAAAATGTTCAGAGATATTGACTGTGCTGAAAGATCCACTCCAAGGCTGGCATTATGTTGTGAGCAGAGAGACGAATTAATAAATTAAGCAGGAAAAATAAAAAAAAAGGGAACATGGGAAAGTGAAGTGAGCGCAGCTTAAACCCAGTGGAGCCTGTGACTGGTTGGGTTGGCATGAGACAGTCCCACGGAAGCTGCTGCCGTGACATTTTCCAGTTTGGTTTCTAAATTGGTGGAGCTTGTGCTTCAAAGAAAACAAACTGGGAAACCACACCCAGAGCTAGCAAGTGCCTCCTGTCCCGGGGTGGGCCGTCAGACCCACCGGAGCGTCTTTGGGGTCCTCTGTCTACATGGAGGGTCCTGTGGGGACCTTCTCGTCTGACTCCAGTGTGTGTGGGCTCCTGGCACCCTGCCCTCCCCAGGCTGCTGGAAAGGAAGCCCTAGGTGTCTGGAATGGGGAGGAGCTGAGTCTGTAGGGCGGCTTCCCGAGGGCTGACTGTGGGGGGCCCTGAGAGTTTGCAGTGTCCCCCAGACTTCAAGCTCACTGTGTCATGGAGTGAAGGAATGAGTGAGTGACACAGGCCGAGGGAGGGCAGTGATGGGCAGAAGGCACAGCACCTGGTGACCAGGAATGCAGCGCCTTCCCACCCCCCTGCTGGCACTGGAAAGTTCTGGTCCCATTGGGAGGCCACAGCCCTCTGGGAACCCCAGGATTTGGGTTCATCCAGGCTGGACCCCTCATGCTTGTCACAGCTGCCAGCCGAAGTCCAGGAAAACGGGCCGCTTACACTTCCCATCCTGCCAGCAGTATTTGGGGGGATCTCAGAGCCCCATCACTACCTGTCCCCTGCCCCCCACTCAAGCCCTCCGGATGGCGCTAATTTCCCTGAGGCTCAGGTGCACAAACCTAAGTGGGGTTTGGGGCCAGGGCCTCCAGCGGGGAGCCAGAACCATGCTGCTGGCTGCTGTCCTGGGTGCTGGCCTCTGTCCTGGGTGCTGACCGCGGTCCTGGGTGCTGACCGCGGTCCTGGGAGCTGGCCCACATTCATCCTGGGAGCTGGTGATTCCCCAGGAAGAAGAAGCTTTGTAAACTCGGCTCATATTCGAGGGTGGGAAGGGCTCAGGTTCCAGGTGTACGTCTGCATGCGAAGCCCTGAACCTCACATCGAGCTGCCCAAGTGAAGTCGCCTCATTTCACGGGGGGGAGGGGTACAGGCCCCAGGTAGAGCCGCAGAGGCGCCTGGGTCAGGCCCATGTCCCCCACTTCCACTGGCTCCTGTGAATGCCAGGTTGTCCATTCTTTCTGGGGACAGCAAAGAGCCTGCGGGCTTCCTAACATAAGGAGAAAGATGAGGAAATAATTTACAAGTGAACTAGAGCTTAATAAACCCCAGGACTTCCGAAGCACCGCACATGCTCTGGGAGCCTTCCCACTCGTTTTATTTAAGTGCAGTAACCCGAGGAGCTAGTCACCTCATGGTCACCAGCAATTTACAGGCAATTCAGTCAGGAGAAGGGAGGGGGACAGGCTGTTCTCAGCACCTTCTAGATGCGTAGTCAGCCCCTTATGCAGAAATCTTCTACAAGGTCAGCATACTCTCCAGTTTATGGAGGAGGAAACTGAGACACGGGGGGGACACGGACCAAGGTAAGAACAAGTGTGTGACATGAGGGTCCTGCTCTGCCTGACTGCAGAGCCTGGACGCTGCCTTTCCCCAAGTCCTTCTTTCCATGTCCGTGACTTTATTTCTAGCTTCAGAACATCCCCGCCAAGTGGGCTGGCAAGCGGTTTGTTATTCCTCGAGTCACACTCATCAGGAGTGTGTGACCACCCGGCCCTGTGGACGGTCTTCCCAAGCAGACATCCCCATGGTGTCCCATGATGCACGGTTATTGATGGGGGACCCAGAACGTGCCGGCCTGACCCCGTCTCACCGGCTTGCTGGTTGGCAGCAGGGTTCAGAGGCCGGATTTGGGGCCATGTGTGGCCGCACATTTTACGTGATGGTCAGTGAATTTCCTAGCTCTGCTGATGCCTGCCTGTGAGTCCCCAGTTTGTCCCCTCACTGGGGCACTAATGCAGACGTGCTGTTCATGGCCGGGTCTTAGCCAGGTCCTCCCGGCCGCCCACATGATAGCTCCCAGAATCCAGAGGGTCTTTAGATAACTGGGGAGGAAGCACGGCTTGCGATGGATTTAGAGGTGAATATGACGTCAGAGGCTGGAGTCTTGGTGCTTCCCAGTGTGGGTGACCAGCCCCCAGGAGGCCACCCGGGCACCTCACACCCCAGAAATGAGATGCATGTGGAAATGAAGCTTATTTCCCTTGAAGAGGTTTTCAGCTTCTGCACAGAGCACATTCGCTGTCAAAGTTCTAACAGCCTGATAATGCAAGCGCTCTATCGACACTCCCTGATGCTTTGGAAAGACGATGGTTGGGTGCACAGCCCTTCGCAGTCTGCAAAACGTCCTCCCAACCCACACTGCACTTGATGCTTACTGGACAGCGGTGGTGTAATTCCCATTTCACAGATGAGGAAACAGAGGCTCACGGGCTCAACAGGTTAATGACAATGAATAATAAGTAAGGGGTCAGAGGACCCGGAGCCCTGCACACCCACCTCCAGGGCTCCCAGATCGTTCCTTCATGGAGTCAGACCCTTCACATCGGACCTCAGTGATCGAACACTCCAGCCGCACCCCCATCATACATTAGAGAGCTGAAGTCCAGCCAGGGTAAAGGGTTTGCTGGACTTGAAGCAGGCCCCTGCACACCCACCCCCTGGCTGTTCTAAGATGTGTGTAGCTCCCTGGGAAGCTCGGGTGGTCCTGCCGTCCACATGGCTGCCCCTTGGGTCTCAGCCTTTGGGTCTCAGCTCAGAGGCCAGGCTTTGTCCGAGCTGTGGGCACCTTCCTCCAACCCTGAGCCTTTGAGGAGGGTTCTCTGGGCCACGTGCCTCTTAAAACAGTCTAGAGCAATCACAGTCTTAGGTCAGGCTGCCTGGTTCAGACTCGGCTCCCTCCACCTTGCAGCTTGGGCATGTCTCTAACCTCAGTTTCTCCATATGTTGAATAGGGATGAAAACAGTACTTTCTCACAGGTAGTCATGGGAATGAAATCAGCTGCACCTGTCTTGGGCCTAGACCAGGGTTGGACCCAGGAGAATTGGTCAGAGTGCCCGGTGCCCTGGTGGCTCTTCTCTTGTCCCTGGGTTCTATGCTCTGGGGTCCTGGTGCTGAGGGTGGCCCTCCGAGGCCCTGCCAAGCCTGGGAAGCTGGCAGGTCAGTCCTCTTCCTTCAAATGCTGCTAGCTCACCCTGTCCAGAGACTGGACTCTGTCACTAAGCCCCCATGGCCAGACTTGAGAAGATCTAAGCCCTGGGTTGTCTGCCTCTTTACTGAGTCCAGCTGGGAAAAGGAAGCTGACCCCTCAGATGGTGCCTGCACAAGTACAGGTCCTGAGCCGGGCCTCCGAAGCCCTCCTGGCCCCTGACTCGCTGTCCCTCTGTCGGCTACTCCCTGGGCCCCCAACGCGACACTCAGTGCTAGGCCTTTGCCCATGCGGTGCCCTTTTCTTTCATGGTCTGGCTCACTGTCACCTCTGGAAAGGTGACAGACTCCCTCTGCCCCCACACACAGAGGGCGGACGGATCTGTACTGCACTGAACGGAGCTCCCGGAGGACAGGGCTTCTCCTAGTTCATCTCCACGTCCCCTGTGCCTGGAACAAAATGCTGAATGAATGAACCGATGGAGGATTGTCCCCATCAGCAGGTCTGTCCCCAGATCGATCGAAGGCCCACCTGCCGCCCCTGTGCCTGGCACACAAGTGAGCAGTGCAGTGCTTTGAACGAGGGAAGGCATCCAGCTTGAGGCTTGGAGCGGTCGTGCTCGTGACTTTCGTCCCCTCCTCCCACCCCGTTAGCACAGGTAATGGAGTTGGCTGCACGTCACCATTTTACATACTGTGTCCATCCACCACAGGGTCAAAGAAATGAGGCGTTCTCAGCTTCAGTGGGGAGCTGTGATTTTCTGGTCTTTCCACCCCTATGATAAGCAACTGAAGTGAAACCAGAGCCGAAGGAGAGGGGTGGGGGCTGAACTTCCCCCCGGGTGCAGGAGCAGGACGCTGAGTCACAAAGGTCAGGCTGGCCGGACCCACTCCTGAGCAAAGGCAGCGCCACAGCAGCTGAGGTCACCGCGGAGCCCGGCTGGCACGTGCCCAGTGCTGTGCCACTCACAGGGAGGCCAGGACACGGGAGGGAGCCTGGGTGCCCTCCATCTCCCCTGAGGGTCTCTGGAATTTCCTTCCTGTGTATCACAGGCTCAAAGCCGAGGGACCCTGGGCAAGTCACTCAGCCCCTGTGGCCCTCTGTTGCCTCACGTGTGGAAGGGAACAATAATTGTGAGCACACAGGGTTCCTGGAGGATTAATCAGGTCTGTGTGATACACGGCAGAGGCTCAGTAATTTGTAATTGTTACCATTCAATAAACCCTCTATTCATCAACACATATTTGTTGAGCCTTTAAACATTAGAACAGGCTGAAGTTTAGAAATCAATATGTTATTGTAAATTAAAATTAAATTCCACAAATGCCAATAAGTTGGCTGCCCCTCGCCCCTTGCAGGTGGAGGTGGTGGCCTCCACCACAGCCCACGCTTGTCTTGTCCACCTGGAAGGGTGAGGGCACTGGGGTGCCTGCCCCACACCCAGCCTGGCTGGAGCGAATGCGCCGGAGAGGTTGGTCCCAGTGGTGGGGGGAGGCCCAGGAGCCCTGAGGGCCGGGCCCGCCAGTTCCCTCAGCAGGTGGTAGGGAAGCATGGGGTGTCCCACTGTGCCCACTACGCGGTCCTGGCCAAGGGTGGGGATCATGGCCGAGGGTGACCCCACTTTGCCCCCAGGGGCCTGAGTGAGGGCCAATCTGATGGGGTCCCTCTGGGCTGCCCGCCTTTGTCCACACACTGTATCCCTGTCTGCAGGAGTGTGCAGGGACGAGCCCACGCAAGGGGGGTGTGAGGAGCCTGTGCTTCTGTTCAGCTTGAACAGAGGGACCCCCCACGGGAGAGCCGGGGCCCCACCTCCCCGCCCGTCCACGCTGTCCTCAGGCAGCCCCACTGACCCGGGTGGCCTCCTGGCTGCCTTGCACCCCACAGCGCTTCTGCCTGCGTCTCCCTCCGGTTGTCCCTCCTAACTTGAGACCCCAAAATCTGAAATTAAAATGTCCCTCCATCCTTTTGGGCCCTGCTGCTCAATGTGGCCTCACGATTCCGACTTATGAACACGAGGATGCAGGCGGACACACCTCTGCAGTGCTCGTAGCAGGGAGGAGGAGGAAGATTGGAAACGTGGGTGCTGGTCCTTAGAGCTGTGCCGGCTGCGCTGGGTGCAGGCTCGCCACGGAGTTGAAGAGCTGGGCTTCGTTTTGGAGCGTGGCCAGAGGCTTGCAGCAGGCCTGCTGGAGGCTGGCTGCGGGACGGGGTCCTCTTGCCAAGAAGGGCTGTGAATAATTTCTTAGTGATCTAAACGCCCGGCGCCGGCCAAGGCTGGCCGTGTTTTAAGGACCTCTGCATCTTCCCTTGACTGTTCGCTTTTACAGGTGGGGAAGTTGAGGCTCAGAGTGACAGTGGCTTGCCTGCACCCCACCCCTCAGCCCCTGCTGTGCCTTTCTTGAAGAGGGTGACTTGTCTTTTCATGTCTTTGTCTCTCCATCACCCAACTCTGGGCTCGCTCTGGGTTTGTTAATGACTCGTGTCACCCTCCTTCTTAAACCCCCCGGAGCTGCACAGGTCTCCATGCCTTCTCACTCATGTCACCTGTGTCCCCCCAACCCCCAAACCCCTGTCACCTCCTCCTTGGACTCCCGGCCTCCATTTGTGCAGCCTCTGGTCCGTCTCACAAATCCCAGCTGTCCCTTCACTGCCCTGCTCACACCTCCCCCCAGATGCCCTGTCACCTGCACCATCACACCCTCTCTCCCCGGGGTGACCTCTGGAATGCTTGGACCCTGTCCCCACGGTCCTCCCGGCCCCGGCCACGTCCCAGCCGCGGCCCCTGTGGCCCTGTCTTCTCCTGGGTGTCCCTTGCCATCGTAATCTGTGGCAATCCTGCCCTAGAGTGTCCTGTCACCTCCCCGTGGGTTCCCACTGAGTTCTGCACCCAGTCCTGTCAGAGCTCTGTTTTCTCCTGGGACGTCCTAGGAAGAGGCAGGAGGCTGCAGGTGATGGGAGCCCGCTCTGCGAGGTGGCCTCCTGGAGGTGGCACCCTGATGGACATAACTGGGAGTATCCACTCCAGGGGCAGCAGGTTAGCCGAGTAGTTGTGTCGCTGCCGAAGGGCTGGGGGTGGGCAGGGGTATCAGCGTCGCCCCCTCCCCCGTGGGTGCGGTCTGCACACCGCAGGCACCCCTCCCACTGCCCCCCTTTTCGTTTCTCTCCATGAGGCTGGAGCTGAGGCTCTTGCCTTTCTCTTAATATATAATTTTTTTCTTTGAGGTATAATTTACATACATTGAAATTCACGGATCTTAATTGTACTGTTTGATGCATTTTGACAGTTGTATATGCCAAAGTGACTTACACCCCACCCGAGATACAGAACCTTTCCCTCCCCTGGTGGCCGTGGGCCCCTCCCCAGGCAGCCCCTCCCCCAGGCAGCCCCTCCCCCAGGCAGCCCCTCCCCCAGGCTGCCCCTCCCCCAGGCAGCCCCTCCCCAGGCAGCCCCTCCCCCAGGCAGCCCCTCCCCCAGGCTGCCCCTCCCCCAGGCAGCCCCTCCCCAGGCAGCCCCTCCCCCAGGCTGCCCCTCCCCAGGCAGCCCCTCCCCCAGGCTGCCCCTCCCCCAGGCAGCCCCTCCCCCAGGCTGCCCCTCCCCAGGCAGCCCCTCCCCCAGGCTGCCCCTCCCCCAGGCTGCCCCTCCCCCAGGCTGCCCCTCCCCCAGGCAGCCCCTCCCCCAGGCTGCCCCTCCCCCAGGCAGCCCCTTCCCAGGCAGCCCCTCCCCCAGGCTGCCCCTCCCCCAGGCAGCCTCTCCCCAGGCTGCCCCTCCCCCAGGCTGCCCCTCCCCCAGGCAGCCCCTCCCCCAGGCTGCCCCTCCCCCAGGCAGCCCCTCCCCCAGGCTGCCCCTCCCCAGGCAGCCCCTCCCCCAGGCTGCCCCTCCCCAGGCAGCCCCTCCCCCAGGCAGCCCCTCCCCAGGCAGCCCCTCCCCCAGGCTGCCCCTCCCCAGGCAGCCCCTCCCCCAGGCTGCCCCTCCCCCAGGCAGCCCCTCCCCAGGCAGCCCCTCCCCAGGCAGCCCCTCCCCCAGGCTGCCCCTCCCCCAGGCTGCCCCTCCCCCGCTCCCTCACCTCAGGGAGGTCTGCCTGCTCCTGCACTGTCTGTCCTTCCTGTCCATGGACCTGTTCAGCCATTGGCCTTTCAGTGTCGCTCTGTTTCACATCGGGCTTTCGAGGATCCTCCCTGCTGCTGGCTCACAGGGGCGCCCGGCGGAGGGGCACACCTGGCATGGACGCACCTCAGCGCGTTTGTCTCCAGTTGACGGACATTTGGGGTGTTTCCACTTGCTGGCAATGCTGCTTAATGCTGCTCTGAACACTGGTGCGCACGTCGTTTTGAAGACGCGTTTTCATTTCTCTTGTGTCAATACCTGGGAGTGAAATTGCAGGGGAAGGGCGAGGGCTCAGGTGTATGTTCCTGAGAAACGACCAAACTCTACTCCAAAGTGTCGCACCGCCCCCACCCGTCCCCTCCGGCAGTTTGTAGTGAGCCTGAGCCGCTGCTCCTGGGTCCTGGCAGAGCCCGGCCCCCTCACGCCCTCTGCACCTGAGCTCGCTGGGTGTCCCCTCTCTGCTCAGCTGTCAAGCCTCCTTCCTCCCTGGCACTTGGTCCTTCCCGGTTTTCTCGTAGCCACCACTTTTCTCCAGTCCCTAGAAAAGTCTGATTTTTATTCTGTCTGGGTGTATCTCCTTGTTGCCCGGGAGGAAAAGGTCTGCACGCAGCTGCGTCCTGACCAGGAGTGGAAGTTCACGGCTTTTGTCTTTCACTGGGATCGTTCCTGGAGCACCGCTCGTCCAGTGGAAACGGAATGTAATTTTAAATCTTCCAGTAGCCTCGTAGCCCAGAGTATCCTAAATGTTATCCTTTCAACAGGAAACTAAGTTTGTAAACTCTGAATGGGGTAGTTTACCCTTTTTTCATACGAGTCTCTGAAATCCCACATGCATCCTACACTTACAGCGAGTCTCGGGCCAGGGTACGAGCCCTCGCCCGCAGCAGGTGGCTGTTGGAACGAGAACGCAGAGGCGGCTTTGGGGCTGTGGAGAACGGAGTTCGGATTCAGACTCTGCCTCTGACAAGCCCCTCCACCCGGCTGAGGCCTGGTTCCCTCATCTGTGGCGTGTGTGTGTGCGCCGAGGGGGGGGGTGCGCAGTGAGAACACGAGCATCACAGGCCAGGGAGAGCGGTGGCCCTCGCGGTGGCTGGGGACCAAGTGCTTGTGTCTCCCACCATGTGACCTATGCCTGTGGCCACATGACAACCTGCCCTCCCCCCACCTCCCTCAAGAGGACGGACCGTCCTGGGGACATGGGGAGGCGTAGGTGGGTTCTGGGTGGCAGTCAGCGTACGTCCGCACAGCACCTGCTGCAGCCAGCCTCGCTCATGTCTTCTCACCTGTGCTCAGGTGGGTCTGAGCGAGGCCGGGACACTTCCCTGAGGTGCACGAGCAGAGCCCACTCAGCATAAAGTGGGCCTGGCGTCCTGTTGTAGAAAGCGAGGCTGAGACAGGGGCTTTCTCTCCTGCAGAATGAGCTTGCTCGCACAGTGCTGGCTTTGAGGTGCAGCGGTGGGGGCCACCAGAGCACCTGACGTGCAGTGTGCTCGTGGCCAGGCTGTCACCACTCCTGTGGCCCCGCCATGCTCCCTGCCTTCGCCCTGGGTCACCTCAGTGTCAGGTTCAGCTCTCTTCCAGTGACCTGCCTAACCATCTCCCCTGGGCACTGGTGGCCCCGTCACAAACGTCAGGAAACTGAGTCAGGAGATGAGGACACTGGTCCAGAGTGACCGATGTGAAGGCAGCATGAAGACTGTTTCCATTTCGCCCGAGGGACACCTGGCTCTGCGGCCCCTCCCCTCCTGAGCTTGGTGTGGTTCCTGCCGCACGGGGCACGTGCACAGAAGAGTGACATCTGTGATCCCCCAGCCATCATCTCCCAGTCCCTAAAGTGCTGCCACCAAGTGTCACGATTCCCTCTGCCCTTCAGGGGACAGGCCGGTGCAGGGACGCGTCTCTGAGAGGGAGGTATGTTTATTAAATGCCTCCTGTGTGCCGGGCACTGTGGTGGCTGGGACATGTTACCCTGTTCTGTCCCAGCCCCCCTGCAAGTCTGAGATGGCCGTGCTAACCCCGCAGGGAACAGGAGCTCCTCTCTGTGTGTCCTCCTTTCCTCCCCGAGTCCCCGTGTCCTACTACAGGACGAGGTTGGGAGGGGTAGGGTTGGGTCTTGGGAGGACTGTCCACTAAAGCTGGAGGGCCAGGTCACTTCCCCTCCCTCGTTGTCCTGAGCTGCATGTGGGGGTCCTGAACTCATCTCACAGAACTGTGGAAATCCCACGGACACACAGGCTCTGTCAACATCAAACACCCTCCCCTTCCTTGTCAGCGGGACCCTCCCGTCCACTCCGTCCCCACTGGCTGAGTGCTGTCACGGGTTCACAGCGCAGCCCAGCACAGACTGGATGGGGACCTTGCCTTGCTTCCATCTGTCCACACGGCCTGGCACGGGGTGGTCGTGCAGTCAACAGCTGGGGAGTTTTGATTGGTGCCAACGGGTTCAGAAAATAGTGGGGATCTAGTCCTGTTTTCCTGCCTGCTCAGGTAATCAAACCAGGAGCCAAACCTTGCGTGGGCTGCAGGCCCTCCTCTGGGGGCGCCAGGAGCCCCCAAATTGCTGGGATGTTCTCCCTCTTGGTCTGGGGGGAGACGTTTGTCACAGTCCATTGAGCTGGACACTCAGCCCCGCGCCGTTCACTGCAAGTAAATTGCACCTCAGTTTTACACTGGGGGGTCCCCTTTGGAGAGCCAGGACGCTGGGGAGAAGGGCTGCCCTCCCCGTCACCGCCTCTCCCGAGTGAGGAGTGCGTCATGGACTGTTAGGGGGCTTCCCGGGGCGCCGTGCTCATGTGTGCCCCTAAATTAGATTCCGGGCCGTCAGAGGAGGCAGGGTGACGAGGACACGGCCAGTGGGAGTGCGTGTCAGCCGCTCACACGTGGAAATTAGATTTCCTAAATGACTGTTTATTTTGCGGAGGTCCAGAGGTCTGTGGGGGCAGAGGCCGTCAGAACCACTCCCATCGACTGCATTTTATAATCACTGCTTTGCTGTGAAGACGTGTGCCTGGGGGTAGTGGCCTTGGGACCCCAGGGCCCAGGCCGTGGCTCCGGGGCCCCTGCCGAGGAGCAGACACACGCTCCCCAATCTCGGATAGCGGGGAGCATGAGGTGGGGGGGCAGGCAATCTGTGGGGACCAGGGAATAGGGAAGGGCATGAACCAACCATTCCATGCTTTCCCTTGCCCCAGGCCCCAGGGAGGCAGCCCCTCTCCTCTCCCGGCAGCCCTGGGGACAAGCCCACACCCTTCCAGTACCAGCTGCATGTTCCAGGGGACAGATTAGAGGGATGGAAACCAGCCCCAGGGTCTTCCCAGTGGCCTGTGAGGTTCCAGCCCAGCCCCTGGGTCGCTTCACCCATCCTTCTCCAAGACTAGAGGCTGCCTGGCCTCCTCCCAAAGGGCCTGGGTTTGAAGAGATGACCCCTTCAGTGGGGGTGGGGCAGCCGGCTCTCCTGCCTAGCCAGGGGCTACCACCCAGAACACCCACATGACTTTGGACATGCCTTGGGGGCAGGGCCAGCAGCGAGGTGGGTGGTACCTCCCCCTCGGGAAACTGGAGCCCCCCTGCCAGTGGCCTGGATGGGGGATTCCACAGGGGTCCTGACTGGCCCCCTACCTCCCCCAGGCCAGTTCTCTCTCAGACATACAGTATTTGTTTCTCAGTTGAGTTGATGTGACGTGGCCGTTTTAGCTGGTCTCATGGACAGTTCCACCACAGAACTCCGAGGCTGCCGTCTGTGGGGACGTTTGCAGCACGCCCCCCGCCCCTGCCCCACACCTGTGGTTGTCAGACATTTGTGGCGTTTTTTGCACAGCCCCATGGTCACAGACCCGAATCCTTAGAGCACGATGCCATTTAGAGTGTGTGTTTCCTACTAAATAGCGTAAAATTACACCCTTTCAAGTTAATTAAACCACTTTGCCACACTGGGGCCTGCTGAAAGGGTGTTTGAAATGTCAGCGCAGGGTAGCCACTGTGTCTTCGGGGGCTTTCCGACTAAGAACGGCCTCCCCCGCAAAGACTTCTGCGTTGGTTAAGTGACCCTGGGCAGCCCGCCTCGGCTGGCCTGCTTGGCCAGGGTCACTGGGACCCAGCTGGGCTGGAGCACCTGTGCCCAGCAGCCGGGCAGCGACCACCTCCTACCGTTTTCCCCTCAGTGCACTCGTAAGTGGGTTTGCTTTGAGCGGGGCCGTGTGCAGCCTCCCCGGGGCCAGAGCTTCAGAGAATGATTCCCCTTGTGGGGCTTGAAGAAGCCGATTTTGGAAGAGGACTCTTGTTTTAAAGACCCAGCATTCGGGTCTCCTGAGAGACCCCTGGGTGTGTTCCCTTCTCCCAGGAACTGCCATGACTGGGGACCGTCCCCGAGACCCTGGGAGAGAGCAGGATGCCCATGGCAGGGCCTGGTGTGGGTGCCATGAGCAAGACCCACAGCCCATCCTGGGAGGGAGGTTCTAAACAGACCTCTGCACCTCCGGGGGTCAGTCGGGCATCCTGCTCCTGCAGGGAGACGGCCGGCCTGCAGTCCATCCTGTCGGAAGAGGAGAGAAGGCGCCCCCGGCCCCCCTGTCCGATTGTCACCACATTCAGTCCTTGGTGTGCATTTGGGAGTAGAGAAGCCAGCCATTGGGCTGACTCACAGGGCCCCTGCGCCAGGCACCCCCCCACACCCCGTCCTTGGAACAGGGAGGGTGGTTCTTGCTCCCGCTGCTTTAGAGGTCAGGACAGGGATGTTTGGCGTGCTGCAGCCTCGCCAGGGATGGGCCCTAGGGACGTGCCGTGCCACAGCTGTAGACACAGACGTGAGCGGGGAGGAGCCCCTGCTCCTCCCAGGGGACGGGGCAGCAAGGCTGGTGTGCGTTTCCCTGGGGTTTCCTGTGCCCCCCAAAGCGCCCCTGATAGTCCTTGTGGACGTGCATGGGGTTAGTGGGAGCCGACGCGGGGCACTGAGCTGGGCGTCACGGCCGGGCCTGCAGGAGCACGCCCGCAGCACGCGGAGCTCTGTCGTTCCCACAGTGGCAAAGGCGGCAGGCGGGTTTCATCTGTGAATAATAAACGGGCTTCACACGACAGTAAAAGTGGTGCTTACGTTACATTAATATTTATGGGCCCTGAGTGAGGCTGGAGTGTGGTTGTTGTCTGCCCCACACTGCAGTGATTCTACAAAGACGCAGTCGCACAGCCGCCCGGCTCATGCAGGGCCGAGCGTGGGGGGACAAGGCCGCCTGCCCCTCGGGTGTCCTGCGTCCTTGGAGGCCTTGGGTTGCTGCCCCACTTTCCTCATCCAGGTTGGAGGCGGGAGCCTCGCAGGGTGCGGGACGCAGGAGCCCCCACTCTGGTCAGCTCAGCAAACCCTTTCCCAGCCAGTGGAGGGCTCCCTTCCCTGCTGTCCTTAGACCTGAGCCCAGCACTAAGGACCCCACAGTGAGCGGTCCATGCCACAGCTGCCTTGACCAGACCCCTGTCCAGTGTCCCCCTCTGGACACCAACCTCCCAGACAAGTTTAATCAAGGTCACAGGGAATGTGCGTGGATACAGGGCACTCAGGAACGGGGTCCTGTCCTCCCACAGTCAGGCTCCCAGGTAACTCCTGCCTCATTGTGCATCGTGCAGGTGGGGCCCCGCCCCCGAGGTCAAGTGAGGAGAGCGACTCGCGTGCCCTTAAAAATGCTTGCCTCCCTGTGGTGTAGCCTCATTCCACGGGACCGCTGTTGTGTGATGGTGTCAGCCCCTTAAGAGTCGGTGACCCGGCCTCCTCTCCCCCTGCACAGCCCGCACCCCCTCCTCCTCCCTGAGCTCCAAGTCCTGAATCCTCTCCTCTGGCTCAGTCTCAGCCCAGGACTCACCTTGAACCACAAGGATGTGTGTGGGCACCTGGGCAGGGAGTGATGCCAAATCTGCAGGGACATTGGGGATTGAAGGCATGGGAGCCCCAGGGTCACGCCTCCCCCCACCCAGATGTCTGGCCTTCCCAGCTGGTGGCCCCGGGCTCAGGGGTCTGGTGAGAGCCAGGCTCTGCCGTGGGCTGCCCACTGGGCAGCGGGCAGGACCTGCTACCCCGGGCCTTGGTGTCCCTCGGCAGAGTGTTCAGTAAGTGTGACCGCACCCCATGGCTTCATTTAACAAAACTCAATTTCCACTGCCTTTCCCATGGGCTCCGCAGAGACTCAGCAAAGCCAGGCCGAGCTCCCGCCCCGGCAGGCGTGGTGCTAAACCTGCCGGTGGACGGTGCCTGAGATGCGGTAGAAGGTGTGACTGCTGCTGTCGCCCTTGGAGGGCTTTAGGGGCTGACCGTCAGGGTCAGAACGGACTGGAACAAGGCAGAGTGGACTCTGGCTCAGAATGCCGCGTGGGGGTGTCCTGTCCTAGAGGCCAGCCGTCCTGAAGGCTGGCTTTCTGTCCGCATCAGGAGCACATTTACATGGGCAGGACGAGGCCACTTCAAAACCCCTCAGGTTTGTTTACACCCATGCCAAGAGAACCACTGGGAAGGTGGCTCTGGGAGTCTGGGTCGCTCAGCACAGGAGCTGCAACCAAGGCAGGAGGTCAGGGGGCAGGTTGACACGTGTGTGGGGAGTGGGCAGCGGTGGAGCTGGCCCTGGCCTGGCAGCCTGTGGGGCAGTGGGATACACTCCTACTGTGTGGAGTGGCTCTGGGTGACCTTGTGTGCAGGTAAGCAGGGGGAGCCCTCACCCCTGCCCCTCTCATTCCTGAGCTTCTGCTGAGCAGGGTCCCCAAGTTAGACCCTGGCCCTCCTTGTCTGATGGCGTCCATCAGATATTTCACTGGCCTCCTGCTCCGACCAGGATCTGGGCTGGACTCCAGGACACAGGGGCCTCAGACCGGGCCCTGCCCTCCAGGAGCCACCGTCTAGCAAGAGAGCAGAGAGTAAAAGGCCAGTTCTGTTCCACTGGGTCAGGGGCTGGGCTGGGAGCAGCCGTTTTGATGCTGGGCGCTGCCCGTCCTGCTCACCACCCCATTCCTGGGCCAAGACGAGAGCCAGCCGGCCACTCGGGCTGCTGTGAGATGTTTGCTGGATGAACGATGGAGCGAAGGGATCAGAGGAGGGCATCTGTCCTCTGACGGGAAGAAGCCGGACACACGGTGTCGCCGGTTTCCTTGCTACCCCCCTCCCGGAGCACTTTGAGCACCTCGGCACCAGAGCACTTTGATTTTGGGGAGAGACAAGTCCGTACGTTCCATCTTAGAGATGGGAAGTGGGCGCTGCAGAGCACATGGGACTCCCCAGACCTGCCCCACAAGCAAGGGGCCACTCCAGGATTGGCACCTGGATGGGCCGAAGCTGAGATCCCGCCTCGTCCTGCCCCGAGAAGCGGGAACTCTGTCTGTGACAGATGAGGAGGCTGGCGCCACACGCAGCGGGTGTCAGCCAGAATCTGAGCCCACCCCAAGCCCCGCTGTCCCCACCACAGGTACAGTCAGCCCCGACACCTGTCCCCTTAGCGCCTCCCACCTGCCTCGCCGTGTCTGAGGTCTCCGAGGCCACCCCAGGGATTCCACCGATGCAGGAAAAATGTGAAGTTATCTTTGACTTTTATGGCCCTTTTTCCCCCCTGTAAAAATGCTTAGAGCTGTAAATGTAGTCATAAGGAGCTCATTTATCTTGACAAAAGTGCAGCCATAAACTATCCGGAGCTCATGAAATAGCCTGAGATGTTTTCTGCTGCTATCGATAAATTCCAACACGGAGCAGAGAGGTCAGCCCCTGCCAGATAAAGTGTCTTCTCAGCTTGTTAATTAGAGGCTTATAAGGACGCAGAAGAAGAACACAGTCGGGCGTGGGCCTTTGAGACAAGAGAAGCTAAAAGATGGAGATCGGAGGGTGTCCAGAAACCCATTTAGCACAGACGGAGAAGGGACAGTGGCTGGGAGGCGACCTCGGTGTTCCAGGAGGAACCCCACCATTCGACCCTAAGGCGAGAGGCCAGGGGACCCCACGCGGCAGCTCATTCATAGCAAATTCCTCCCCAAATACTCTGGGCTCTGACCCGGGGAGTCACCCCGTCTTCCATGCTCCTCCTAAGATGCTCCTTAAAGCATAGTGGGGCGTCTGTGTCCTGGGCAGCGGTGGACATGCCGGTGTCGGGTTGGGTTGGAGTCAGGCAGTGTTGTACTTCATGGAGTCAGCTGTTTGTTCTGCGGACGTCCCACAGGCCTGGCGGGTTGTTTCGTGGTGACTGACTGTTGAGAACAAGGTCAAAGCAAAGCTCCCGTCTTTTTCCCCCATTGGTGGAAACGCCAGTACGTCTGCTGAATGAAAGACTCAGCAGCTATGGGAGTGACGTAGGAAGATACAGCGACATCGGGAAATCCTACATGCAACCTGAAGTGAAAGTAGAAAAACGGGTGACAGAATTCTACGTATAGCGACATAAAATTTTCACTGTAAAAAAAGGAAGCTAATGTGCATTCTTTTTCTTTCTCTAGTTTCCCAAATTTCTTGTGTGAGTATGTGTTACTTTTGTGAGTAAGAGCTAAGAATTAAAAGTGCAGAGCACTGTTAGCTGCCCCAGCTGCCTGCCCCTGCTCGGCCAGGCTGGTGGCCGACTGCGTCCCGGCCTGGGTCCCGTCTCAGCACTGCCCTCCCCTGTCTTCCAGGCTTTGGGAACCATCACTGCAGTGCCTGTCACGGGTCCTCAGGTCAGCTCCTTGCAGAGGTTGGCCGGGCAAGGAGCGGCAGTGCTACCTCAGGTAAGCCGCCCATGGGTGGGCCCCAGGCTGTGTGTGTCCGTGTGTCCTGGCGGTCTGGGAGCCCAGACCCTCAGCACTGGGCTGGGCAGGACCCCCACGCTCTAGGAGTCCCTTCCCTCTCCCGTCTCCTCTGCCCGTCCTTCAGAGACGTTCGGACCAGACCCAGTTTTTCACACAGTGAGGAATTGTGAAATCAATTTAGTGGGTAATGACCGGGATTATTTTTTAATGGAGTAAACTAGGCTGGACTGGAATAGAACAGAAAATAGCAAGACGCACCATAGCTTCGTCTCTTGAATAACTCATTTCTGGACTGGGTCCTAAGGTAACGAAGATTTTACACTATGGGGTCACGGTCAAAAAAGTGTGAGAAACTCTGGACGAGATGATTCATTTCGGGAGGCAGCACAGGTGCTGGGCCAGCTGCCCTGGGTTCCGCCCAGGGCCCCTGACCAGCTCTGCACTTTGCACAAGTCACCTGGCCTCTTACGCTCCTGGGCTGAGTGCCCTGGGTCAGTGCTGTTTTCCTAGGCGTTCTCACTTGCACACGCACCCTTCACTGGTGACAGTCCGAGGCCCCACACGCCTCTCTCCACCCCAGCATGTGCCCATACACACAAACACGCACACACAGGCACATGCTACCTTCACAGTCGCTCATCAGGGCCTGTGTACCGTCCCCCCAACCTTCTTCCTCTCACCTTGCTGACCCCCTCCCAGCAAACATCTGGACTTGCCGTTAACTTGGCGGCCTCCAGGCGGGTCAGCTCAGGCCAAAAGCTGCCCAGTGCACACCTGGTCCGGCTGCTGTCTGCTGCTGTCACAGGAGGCCACACGGGGAGCAGAAAAGCAGCCTTTGGGTTGGGGGGCAGCCTGGCAGGGACCAACCACAGCCCAGAGAAAGAGGGGGCACAGGGCAGAGGGCAGGGAGGACCCCTGGAGGCTCCGGCTGGTGGAGGCCCACTCAGGTCTGCCCATATCTCTGATGGCGCAGGCTGAAAGGTCATGAACTCTGGGGTCCCTCAAATATGTTTTCTCCATGAGGCCCACACATTTGGGCCAAACCTTGAGCCCCTGGTGAGCTTGTGGTCACAGTCCAGCCCGTGTTCTGGGCCCGGCTTCCCTGCAGTCAGAGCCGATTAAGTAGCAGTAGCGGCCGGTGCAAACCAGGGTGTGGACAAACCCAAACCACCGGGGAGGAGCTGGCAGAGCACCGAGCGGCCCTCCCTGGACGTGAGCCAGAGGCCACAGCTGCGGTCCTGCTTGACCACCACTCACCCCATCTGCCACTACTCTTCAGAGGCTGGGAACAGCAGTCCTGGAGTGGGCCACCATTGGCAGCCGAGGCCGGCAGAGGCCAGAGTCTCTCTGAGGTCTTCCACACGCAGACACAGCGTTGGCGTCGGGCTCTGAGCCTGTTGTCAGAGGGAGCTTGCTGCTCTGCGATGTGATGTGGATGGAGTCCTACTCAGACTCTCCTGGGACCCATCCTCGCCTGATCCGCCAGTGCCCTCCTCTGGTCTGCGCCGTGTAATCTGAGTTGAGCCTGGAGGGACTCGGACCCAGAGAGGCCCCTCCTGAGCCCCGTGGCCAGTCAGTGCCCGCTTAGGGTGCGGCAGCCTTGGCTCTGAGCCAGGTTATGTCAGTGCCCATGCTTTGTCCTCCCCGAGTCCTGGCTCTGCTCAGGGCTGCCCCTGCACCATGCCTGGTGTCGCCCCGCCTGTGAGTGTGTCTGACCGTGCACATGTCCCTCTCTCCCCAGGTTAGGCCAAAGACTCTGATTCCAGACAGCCTCCCCGTCACCCCGGGCAGGGATCTGCCCCCCAAGCAGCCCCCAACATTCCAGAAAGCCACCGTGGTCAGTATCAAGAACCCCAGCCCAGCCCTCCCCACTGCCAACAACACCGTGAGCCATGTGCCAACGCCCGGCAGCCAGCCCCAGGCCCTTGCCGAGCCCGCCGCCATCACCTCTTCTCTGAGTAGTGCCGGGGTGGCCTACGCCATCATCTCCACCGCCCCCAGCAATGCCGCCGCCATCGCCCCCAGCACCGCCGTGTCTGTGGTCAGCGACAGCGTCAAAGTACAGCCCCTTCTCATCAGTGCCGACAACAAGGTGAGGCTGTGCCCTTGGCCTGGCTTCGGGTGTGCCCACACACCTGGGAGGGGAGGCAGCTTCTGACGTGGGCGGGGCAGGAAGAAGGACCGGGTGGCAGAAGGAATGAATGGGGTATGTGGGAGCAATCGAGGGAGTGGATCGACGCATGAATGAATGGGGGGGGGTATAAGGAAATGATCAAGTGAGTGAATCAGTGCATGAACGAATGGGGGTACAAATAAATGGGTATGTGATTGAAAGAATATGTGGCTGAATGAATAATGCCAGTGGGAAAAGAATGATTGGTCAGTGAATGAAGTAATTCGTTATGAATAGTTAATGAACTGACAAGACCTGTGGCCGGACGGCTGGCTGGAAGGGAGCCCTGGATGCTGATGGGTGTCTCCTGCTGGAGTCAGGGGGCCAAGGACTTTTTTGGACCCCAGGTGCCTGAATGGAAAATCTGTGACTTCTTGCCAAGATTTAAAACTAAAACTAAGATCCTCTCCCTGTTTCCCTCCAAGCAACTTGTGACTGCTTTTTTGGGGCTGCATAGAAAGTACCACTTCCTCCCTTGTTCCCAACTTGGGGTCCGCCAAGCTGCCTCCCTCTTGTTTATGGCCGGTGTTCCTCCTACTTCCCAGCCTGGGGATGTTGGCACTCCTCTTTGAGGCAGCCGTATGTTTATTGCATACAGTATGTGTCTGGGAGTATTATGCTCTCGAGCCCTCCCACGCATGGCTGGTATCTCCAGGGATTCTAAAAGCCCAGAGTTATCACTGCTGGGGTCAGATGGCAAGTGCCCACGAGGAGACGTGCACCCCAGGACAGAGCCTGCTCCAGAGGGCGTGCTTAGCAGATGTTCGTTGGATGAGTGGACCCATTTCACAACAGCCTCCCCAGCATTTAGGGTTGTCATTTTAAACACTTTTTGCTCATTTAATTGGTGCAAGCAGTTGCTCATTCTTGAAAGTTGAACTATTCGGTTATTATTAAGCTTCCGTGTTTTCCCTGTGCTTTTCGAGAATTCTGACTCCCGTGTGACTGACTCATTTGAGGATATTTTTTCTACTGGGGCTCTTAATGTTTTTCTTCCCATGAATATAAAAAGGGGCATTTTTTTTCCATCCAGGGAATTCTTGGGCTTTAAAACTGTGGTACAAAGAAGAACAAAGAGCCTGCCCTTAAACCAGCAGAAAAACAGGAAGTTTTTTTTTTTTTTTGAGGCTCCTCAAATTCACCAGAGAGATGCCACACGTCCTTAGGGGAGAAAACCACAGGTTCCAGTTATCCCTGTCTTGGGCCAGACCCTGAATGGCTGATGCTGGTGAATCCCCTTTCCTGGATCCATGAAAGAGCACGATTCTTCCCCAGTTCCCTGTCTAAGAAAATGCATGAAATAGTTGAGCCACAGATGAGGAGATTCCGGCCCAGGGCGAGGCTGGGCTGCAGAAGTCAGTTTCAGACTTCTCGGCCTCCGACCCTTCGATCACACCCGTGATAACCCTGACCTCTGGTGAGGGCTGGCTGAAGTGGGGCCACTCTGGGTGACGCTTAGCGGGGTCTGGAGCCCACCTCCCCCTTCTCCACACTCCCCACCCATCCCTAAGCTTGGCAAGGTTCCTCAGAGTGAGAAAACATCATTATTCCTACCTGCCCTCCCCCCAGGCCAGGTTTGAGAGCCTCGGACACAGTGGCCTGGGGGCCCACGCGGCATGGTGGGGAGTGGACAGCCGGGCAGTGCAACCAGACAAACCTGGGAAGTCCCTGCCCCTCTGCTCCCTAACCTGGAGACCTCAGGCAAGGAGCACGTCTGAGCCTCTCAGCCTCAGTTTACCTGCATTTGAGCTGGGTAAAGAAACCAGCCTCTCTTGTCCTTGCTGCCTGAATCTTCCCAGCTTCCCTGGAGGTAGGTATTTCAAGGTTGCTGAGGTTCAGAGAGGCAAAGTGGCCTCCCTGAGGCCACACAGCTGGAACAACGGTAGCACAGGATTGAGCCTGGGCCCTCCTGGCTCCCAGACAAGGCCCGTTCTTGTGCAGACCCTTCTCAGCATGGAAAGGGCTGTCGGGAGGCGCACGGCCTGAGGGCTGGCACCCATAGCCTGGAGAGCCCGGTGCAAGCCTCCTCGTCCCTCTGCGATCTTGCCAGTCGAGGCCCCGCGCCCTCTGGGGTGAATGCAGCCGTGGACCCTGCCCAGCCAGGGCCCTCCCGACTGCCCACCCCGCCCCTGCTCACCCCTCCTCCCCTCACCCCCCCACATCTTTCAGATCATCGTCATTCAGCCTCAAGTGCAGACCCAGCCCGAGAGCACGGCAGAGGCGCGGCCGCCCACAGAGGAGCCGTCTCAGGGAGCTCAGGCCACCAAGAAGAAGAAGGAGGAAGACCGGCCCCCGAGCCAGGAGAACCCTGAGGTGGGACGGCCGTGGTGTGGGGGCCACTGCAGGACATGGCACTGTTGGGGGGGTAGAGACGGGCCTCCCTGGGGATGTGTGACAAGCCCAGGCCACAGCCGCCCTGTGCAGTGGGGGCCCCAGTGGGGACCCGCCCAACGAGCCCAGGTTTCAGCTATTGCATCTCATGGATGTGTTCTCTGAGCGGCAGCGTGGGGCCGTGCTCTGCTCAGCACAGGTTCTAGACCCAGACTGTCTGGATTTGTGTCCCAGCGCTGCCGGTTTCTGGAGGTGTGACAGGGGCAGGTCACATCTGATTCCTGTCTGTAAAAGGACAGATGCACGTCTTCTCTCCTGGCAGTGTTGTTGGGAGGATGCCAGGAGTCGGTGTCTGCCCAGCTTGGCAGACAGGGTCATGACCAGCAGGGACCAGAGGAGCAGGCAGGGTCTCACCAGAGGGGCAGGAAGCAGGAGGGATGGCATGTCAGCGGAAGGGTACCGCCGTGGCAACCATACGGAAGCAGGAAGGGACTCAGCGTGCCCAAGAAAGTCAGCTGGTCTGTGCGGACTACGTGAGAATGTCTACACAACAGGCTTCAGTAGACTCCAGAGCGCGACCCTGAATGTCCTGGAGGCACCTGCCAAGATGAGCGTCGGTCCGGGGGTAGTAGGGAGCCATAGACTATCTTGGAGCAGGGCAGGAGAGTGACTGGATCATGTCTTTTCCTGGGGATTCGTAGAGTCAACTGTTCACCGAGGTTGAGATGGAACCAAGTCCCCTGTGGCTCCAGGCCCAGTTCTGTCTCAAGAGAGACAGTCAGTTCGGTCCCACAGCACCACGTGAGGTCCAGGCTCGCAGCCCAAGGCTCCCTCGAGCTCCCATCCGTCCGCTGTGGGGTTTTGCCACACCCTGAACACTCAGGAAGGTTTTCTGGGTGGATTCGCTTTGTTCTCTCAAAGTATATCTTGGTCAATTATTGTGCATTTATACAATTAGTATAATTACATATAACTACATAATTAGCATAAACACATGTAATGGTTTAAATTGAACTTGCAATTACCACATGTCCTGGTGTAGAAATCCTTATTAAAGTTTCTCTTTAAAGAGGGCTAGGAGCCGTTGTGCTGCAGGACGAGGGACTTGGTGGCACCTTTGGACCTATTGGTGACTAGTCCAGGTTCCAAGCACATGAGGCCAGAGCAGCCCCAGAAACTTCGTCAGATGCGCCAGTCAGGAGGCCGGGTTGGTGGGTGGGGGCACAGAGGTTTTGTAAAGAAGCAGTGACTGGTGTCTGTCTCAGCTGTCACCGTGGCTTCGGGACAGTGGTGTCGAGTTCCCCGTGCCCTGCAGGCCTGCTGTCGGGGCCTCGTGCAGCCTGGCGTGGGCCAGCATGGTGGTCACCCGGCGGTGCTAAGACAGCACACGAAGGGCCGCAGAGGGGATGTCGGGTTTACCAGAGCCCCAGAAAGGCTCCTGGGCATCGGAGGAAGGAATATTTCAGTAGCTGTTGGACCCCAAGAGGTGTGTGCGAGGCATAGCAGGTGGTGAGAGTGACCTGGGAGAGCGCTCACTGCTGGCTAGGCGGGGCTCAGTGTGGGTCAGTTGGTCCTCATAGTGACTGAGTGACCTGTGCACTAGGACCTTTTGTGCTGATGGGGAAACTAAGGCCCAGAAGTAGTGACGGTCAGAGCTAGAGCCACACCCAGGCAATCTGGCCTCGGCACTGCTCCAGGCATCCCAGGCCCTGTGCCATGCTGGCCCTCCCCACCTCGGTCACGTGAAGGGGGATCAGGATCTGGAGCAGAGCTGAACTGCCAAGGTTAGTCGTGGAGAGGCCGACTGCTGTCTCAGGCTCTCTTCCCGCCCTGATTTTCCCACAGGCAGCTCCTAGCCTTTCCTCCCAATAATGATTATCAGTGTGAAAGGCTCCCTATTACGCACCTTCCCAGGTCGTCACAAGGCTGGCCTCACCCTCCTCCAGGGCCCCTGCACTTCCAAAAGATTCCAGAGGGTCAGTGGACTATGGGACCTATCACCACTCTTATACCCCTCTTTGCTGTGGCTGCTGGGGAGCTCACAGCCAAGTTCATGACCTACCTCCAGCAATTATATAGGACTTCTGACCTGCAGTATGAAGCCAGATATTATCTGCCTTCATCTTATTTCCCTACATTTATTCTCCCTTCTCCTTACTTCCTTGTTTATTTTGTTTCCTATTTCAATGTGTTGTATGTATGCACTAAAAATCCTTTTTCTGGGATCAGAATGGATATCAGTAATGAGTGCTAATCTCAGGTATGTCCTGCTCTTCCTGTGACAAAGGTCAGAACTTTCTCTGAGATCCATCATAGTTTCCTTTTACATGGTTGCGATTACTCCACTCAGTTCTGAAGGACACCAAGTGACCGCACACCCAGAGGTCCCTGGGGCTCTGGGGTATCCTTGTACCAGGTACGTGCGGGACACACACGTGGATGGCTGTCCTATTGAGCCCACACAGCCACTCCCCAATAGGGGAGATGGGATCACGTCCCCTATTTTAGTATGTCCAAACCCCAAATGCCTCACTCGAGGTCGTAGTAGGAGCTTAGAAGTTGAGCCTAGTCTTCGGCCTTTCTGCAGCCCCACCTGATTTCAGTGTATGTGAGTACACAGATGACAACTATTGGAATAGTTAGAAAACACTTAGCATAGAAGGTTGAGTCTGGGCAGAGTCGGTCACAGTCAGACCGCGTTGCTGTCAGGTGATTTCAGCTTGGTCTGAAGCTTGCGTGGGATTTTCTGCCGTGCAGTGAAATGGCAGGGTGGGCCGTGGTTCCTAATGAGGCTGTTCCTGTCTGAGACAGTTTGTGACATCCATTCACGTGCCATGCGTCTTCTGAGCCTCACGGTGGCCCCTTGAGGTGGGCAGGAAGCGGAAGCTTGGGCATATGAAGTAACAGTGCTCACCTGAGGCATCGCAGGGACATGGGCAGTCACCCCAAATCTCTGCCGATAGCCAGCAGTGCCTGCTGTCCTCCTCTCCCACGTCCTCAAGTAGGTGGGGCAGGAGCCACAGTGCTCGTTTTAGAGATGAGGAGACGAAGGCCCGAGAGGCGGCCATGTTTGCTGTCACGGGCTCCTGGCTCCTGTGACCTGGACTCCTGGCTCCTGACCTAGGATCTGTCAGCTACTTCTCAAAGCCCACGGCTTCTTTAGGACAGCTGTGGCCTGTGCTGTGCCACCCGTCATCCTGGCCTCAGGAAGCGTCTGACCACCGTGTGCCCCGAGGAGGCCCAGCCAGAGCAGGCTTTCCAGCCCTGTAGGAGCCCTGACTGTCACCCCAGCCGCCTCTCTGAGCAAGACCTGTGCTCACAGAGGCTCCTTCGTCCACGCCATCCCTCCTGCCTCGTCTCTCCCCGGGCTCTGGTCTCCCCGCCCATAGACGCTTGATCCTGGTCTGTTCACTCTGCAGCTAGAAGAGCTTTTCCAAAATTCAGAAATGACCAAGTCACCCCCCTTCCTGGATCCCTCCAAACACACCGCCATCAGGATGGTTCATGAATGTGCTTGTCTGCCGCAGACCTGCAGCCGTCACAGGGAGAACGGAGATGTCGTCGTGCTGCACTCGGGTGCAGAAACTCCCGCAGGGAACAGGACAAGTGCCGACTCCGGGCTCAGCCTCGGGCGAGGGGACCAGGAGGGGGCGCAGCGCACCTGGGCAGTGGGTCCCAAAAGTCCTTCGGGCAAGAGAGGCGTGGAACCAGGCTTTTGTGCTCATCGGGGAAACCACCTAAGGGAAACCACCTAAGCCCGGGCCGCAGCTGCACGGGGGTGGGGGTGGGGTGGGAGCCGGGAAGCCACGGCAATTGCAGACTTCCTACACGGGAATTGTGAGCAGGAGGGAGAAAGAGCAAAAAATAAAATAAGCAGGGAAAAAAAGAACTTGTGCCCCAAATGAGTCTGTTGACAGAATTCAAGAACACACGAAGAGATCCAGTTGTAAGAATGACAAGAAAATCAATATTTGGAACCTGAATTTATTCCAGATGAAGCTAATATTGTGGAATACTCGCCTCACGACGACTTTTACATAAGGTTGTTTAGGATACTCACAGAAGTTTACAAAAGGAATAACATCCGCTTGAAATACATAAGGAATAATGAAGGAAAAAAATTACGGAAACACGGTAGGGCAAAACCACAGATTACCCAAATAAAACAAGATCAGATGAATATAAAAATATTTGAAAATCTGGTAATGAAAACCACAGTGATTAGTGGAATTATAAAAACCTTACTAGACAGGATGTGCAGAGATAATTAGTGCTTTGGAATGTGGCACCAGAGGTATAGCACAGATATGCAAAGAAGTTAAAAAAAACTACATTCATAGATATGTGAGCAGGTAAGAGACGGGCGGGTGGAGAAACCTCGACGTTCATCTCATGGAAGAGTGGATGGTGGGGAAGGGAAGAAGCAAAAACTGGAGAACGGAAGCTAAAAACTAGGACTGAGGTGCACTGGTGTGAGTTCTTAGATCAAAAGTCGTCTCCATCTATCAGGCGGGATTAACAAAAGCAAATCTAGAAGGCGAGACATGTATATCAAAAGATACAAGAGAGAAATCATGGAAATTACTACCGTGTTTCCCCGAAAATAAGACCTAGCTGGACAATCAGCTCTGATGCATCTTTTGGAGCAAAAATTAATATAAGACCTGGTCTTATTTTACTATAATGTAAGACGAGGTATGATATGATATGATATGACATGATATGACATAATATAATATAAACTATAATATAATACCGGGTCTTATATTAATTTTTGCTCCAAAAGACGCATTAGAGCTGATGGTCCAGCTAGGTCTTATTTTCGGGGAAACACGGTAGGGCAAAACCACAGACTACCCACGAAGGAATGACAAATGCACGGGGGGCTTCCAGCAGCAGTAACCCCCAGAAGACAATAGAGAAATATCTGCAAACTGCTAGGAAGAAATAACTGCCAGTCATACCCAGTGAAGTCATTTTTCAAAAGCAAAGGCAGAACAGAGACATTTTTAGACATAGAAAGATTAATGAGAATTTTATCACCCTCAAACCACTATTAACACAATTGTGTTTCAAAAACAAACAAATAAAACCCTGTGCTTTAGCAAGAAGATGGGTGAGGCCAGGGCAGGGTGGCAGGTGTGAGAAGCCACTGTGAGCACAGTAATTATTAAATGAAAGGTAAATTTAAGCATAGGCTGCAAAAAATACCCAGTTTTGTTTTTCAAAAAGGGAAAGGGAAAATTCTAGGCAACAATAACATGTTGGTCAGAGGTGATGTTTTAGAGGGAATTCGAACGTGCTAAGGTCAGTGTTGTTTGGAGAAGAAAGATAGAAATGTTGACTAACCTCAGACTTCATTAGAAAAATGTATGGTTAAGAACGTATGCTTAAAACACCTAGGCTAATCACTCAGTATAATAAAATGCCACCTACAATTTTTAAATCAGCAAAGGAAAAAGAATTTAATGGGGACTTTTTTTTCCAAGAAGACAAGGAAAAGAAGTAAAAAGAAAGGATGACAAACTGAAAATACAAAATAAAATGGAGGAAATAAATCCAAAGATAACCAGTAACCATAATCAAATGAAATAAGGTCCTACTCTTTTTTTTTTTTAAGTTTTGTTTTGTTTTGTTTTGTTGGGGAACAGTGTGTTTCTCCAGGGCCCATCAGCTCCAAGTCCATTTTCAGTCTTTAGTTGCAGGGGGCACAGCCCACCATCCCATGCGGAAATTGAACCGGCAACCTTGTTGTTGAGAGCTTGCACTGTAACCAACTGAGCCATCAGGCTGCCCTCCCATCCAGCCGCCCCTCCGGCGGCTCAACGGCAGCTCGTTGTCTTCAATCTAGTTGTGGAGGGCACAGCTCACTGGCCCATGTGGGAATCGCACCGGCAACCCTGTCCAGAGCTCACGCTCTAACCAACTGAGGCATCCGACTGCCCCAGTAAAGTCCTACTCTTAAATAGTAGAAATAAAAAGAAAACAAAGACTTCAGAATAACAAGATCCACTTATATGTTGCTTATTGTGGGTCTACCTAAATAAAAACCACACAGAAAGGTTGAAATACAGCAACAGGAAAGATGTATTATGTAAATACTGTAGGAACATCCATCAAGATGATTTAACAGTCCAAACTTGTATGCCCTATAACTACATAGCTGTACGGTATGTAAATAGATGGCCAAATTATAAGGCAAGTTTGACAAATCCACAAAATGCAGAGTCTGGAACACACGTCCATTAGAAACTAATAGATCCAGCGGAGCAAAGACTTGGCTGAGCTCCCGGTAGAAATAAGACAATGACTTAGAGTTGAATCTCCCCCTGCCACCACTGCGAACTAACACTGAGCAACAAGTAAAAGGGTTTTTTCTAATTTTGTGAATTTCAAACTCTACCAAAAAAATCTACAAACTGAGAAAGAAATACGTGTGAGTGTGGTCAGGCCTCTGAGATCAGAGCCCTGTGGGGAGCAGTGGCTGGACTGGTCACGCACCACAGGGCCGAGGAGATGCAGGTTGCAGAAAGAGTCAGCCACACATGCTCCTTGTGGGTCCATTCATGAGAAACTGGCTGGAGGCTCGACCTCGACACAGTGGGGACCACTGGCAGCAGCAGTGAGGCAGGCACCTCATAGAATTAACTAGCGTACAGCCGAAACGGGATAGGGATGTGGGAAGAGAGTTTAAAAATGACATGCTCCCATAATGTACAAAAGACTCGTCTAAGGAAAATTGAGAGAAGGAGGGAGAGAGGGTGGGAGGTGGAAGGAGCTCTCCAGTGGCTCGTCTGCCATAGTTGGGACTGTCCATGAATCAGAGACTATCATTTAAAACTGACAAATCGAGGAGAACTGTATTTAACAGCATAGAAGTAAAAATTAGAAAGGGGGAATGAACAGTCACTATTTGAGCTGATGTAGAGGGCCCAAGAGAATTGATGTAAAACTCCCTCAGACAGGAAGAGATTCGGCACGGTGGGCGTGTAATCTTAAAGTACAAACACCAATAGCCTTTACAGAGACACATATCCACCTGTTAGTAGACGCTTTACATTTACAGAAAACCCCATTTACAATAGCAACCAAAAGATTAAATGCTTAAGAGCAGTCATAATATTAGGTTGATACAAAAGTAATTGTGGTTTTTGCAATTATAACCTTTTAAACTGCAGTTACATTTGTACCACCCTAATACAAATATTCAATACCCACTTGAATTGCTTAAAACCCCTGAAGACAAAAAGGGATATCCATGGCACGGATAGGAAATTTAAATATTATCAAGTTGTCGTTATGCCGTAAGTTAATTTATAATTTTAATGTCATCCCAGTAAATATACCAACTGTTCCCTCATTCTCAGAACTACTTGAGATGGTTTCTAAATTTCCCATGAAGCAATGAGCAGAGCCAAGGAAATTGAACGGGAAAACAGGGAAGGGATTCTGGCCCGACCGGACTACTGTAAAACCTTCATAATTTGAGTGCAGCATTAGCTTGTGAATAGATAGGCAGATTTAAGGAGTAGCATAGAATGTACAGAAATAGACCCAAATATACTACATGCATATGATCATTTAGTACATGATTAAATCAGCTCCCGAAATCAGTGAAAGGTGGGAAGATGGAATTTTCAGTAAGTGGGACCAGAACAAATGAGTGGTCATATAGAAAAAGTGAATCGGCACTTCATACCATATACACCAAGATACTTTCCAAATGGATCAAAAATTTAAATGGGAAATGTGGAACTATTGATACTAAGACAAAACCCAGGCAACTTGCTTTATAACCTCAGAGTCTGCAGCCAAGATTCAAAAATCCAAACGCTGCACAGGAAAACACTGATAAATTCCACGATATACAAATTTTTTAAAGTCTACGTGGTTCAAAAAAGCCCCAGTGGAGCCTAATTCCTAACTCTGTATGTGTGAGCTGCATAGTGACTTCCTCCCAAAGAGGACAGAATGGAAAGGGGGGGAATCCCAGTGGAGAAGCCTGGCAGACACCTCAGCCAGGTGACCAAGGTCAATGTCACAGTGATAATGATGTTGACAGCCTGTGCCCCTCTTAGGATGTGATGAGAAGGGCACTTCCCCTCCGCGGTCTTCCTCCCCTAACCCATGACCCTGTCTAAGCCTGAGAAAAACGTCAGACAAATCCCAGCTGAGGGGCGTCCTACGACATTCCTGCCCAGTTCTCAAAACTGCCAAGGTCATCAAAAACAAGGACAGTCTGGAGGGGCTAAGGAGACATGACAACTGGATGTCACATGGGAGCCTGGATGGGATTCTGGGACAGAGAAAGGCCATTAGATTAAAACTAAGGAAACCAGAATAGATAAGCCAGCTCCATAAGCAGGTGCTGAGCAAATGTTTGTTGAATGAGTAAATGGATGAGTGAATGAATGAATGAATGAATGGGGACGGTGGTTTGTAACGCTTCTCTCTTTCCTTCTCAGAAAATCGCCTTCATGGTAGCGCTAGGCCTGGTTACAACGGAACACTTGGAAGGTACGGTCTACAGGCTGGGCCGGAACTGGCCCACAAGATGGGGTGGGGGCCAGGCCGTCCGTCTGCTGAATTGGCGTTAGACAGAAGCAGCGGTCAGAAGGCAGTGCCCGAGCATGAAACAGCTTCTGGGAGGCCTGCCCCACGTGCCAGGCGTGGTCGTCACAGACGGAGAAACCCTGCCCGCTCTCCCTGGTTCTGTGACTGCACAAAATCCAACGTGGCAATTTCTTATTTCAGTGGAGGGACCGTGTGCATGCCCAGCACCCCATTTAATGCCTACTCAAGCTTGGGCAAGTTACTGAGCTTCTTCTCTGTGCCTCAGTTTCTTCATCTGTAAAGTGGGATAATGACCAAACCTTGCTTGTGGGATTGGTAAAGCACCAAGAGGAGTGCTCAGCATGCCACCTCCCGGGCCAGCGAACTGGCCTGTGGGCTTACCCGTATGTCTGCCTCGGTCGAAATCAGAACCTTACTTTATTTGAGCAGGAGGTCAGCGTGACTCTGCAGGGCTGTTTGACTTACAGATTAGCTGTAAACACCGTCACAGAATCTTAGGGCCAGGAAAGCACCAAAACCAATCCTCTTGTTGTACGTGTGGGAAAGCTGAGGCCAGAGAAGTTGACTCACTTGCCCCGAGTCACACAGCCAGTCAGTATCAGGCGCAGCCTGGGATCCAGGTCTCCAATCGCCCAGCCCAGTTTTCTCCACGGCTCCAGCCTCACCAGCTAAAGTCGTTTTATAAAGTGCAGTCACCCACCCACATAAATCTGGATTCCAAAAGGAAGACTAATGTGCTTTTCCTTCGTAAAACTGAGGAGAGGAAGGGAATGACCTGAGTCCCACGGTGCCCGAGGCACTTACAGTCTTTAACCTGAGGTAGAGGCTGTCTGCATTGTGGTAGGTGAGTAACAGGCCCAGGGAAGGGAAGAACCTGGCGAAGCCACACAGCTCTTCGGGGGCCACCCCTCCCACTGCACAGCTGAGTTGATGTGCGGGGGACGGGGGGCCCAGGCCTGTCCACAGTGGCCTCCCTTTGTGTCTGTCCCCTGGGGACTTGCTCTCTGCAGGCAGCTGAGGCATGGATGTGGGTGGGGAAGGAGAGGGACGCGGCGCAGCCTCCCAGACCCCAGGCCCCACTGACCTGGCGCCAGGTGAGGCAGTCCCGTCTGAGCAGCCCCTGCTCGTGAACTCCCTCTCCTTCTGCAGGGCAGCTTCGGAAGGCGTTCGCTGAGCTTTCCATCTCCTGTTTGAACTTGAGTGTGAGGAGTCCAGCTGTGCTTGGCTGCCTTTGAGAGCTGTTTATGCTCTGACTTTGGAGCCATGGAGCAGCGTGGGGCTGGCCCAGCAGTCATGTCAGAGGTGCTGTGTCCAGGTCCCAGTTGTGCTAAGCACTGGGTGACCTTGGGCAAGCTCCTTGCCCATTCTGACCCTCAGTGTCTTTATCCACGTCTTCAAACTTGCAGAGCTGTTGTGGGGACTGAGCTCAAAGGAAATATATTTGTGATGTTATGATTTATATAAATAGTCCTCATTTTGATTACTCTCCCCCCACCCATCTTACCATAAATAGTTATTTGGACTTTTTCTTGTTCCATAGAGGGTCTGAGGTGCCTTACAGGAAACGCGCGAATAATATTTTAAAAGTTCCGAAGGAAATATCAGGTTCAAGTGGCAGAGATTAGAAAATAACATGAAAACAACTACACAACAACAGCAGGTCATAGGTCCCACCTGGTTGTCACAGCAGAAGGAAGAGACAGACAGACAGATAGTCACGGGGAGAGAGAGAGAGAGGAGACACTCTGTGTGTAGTGGTCCTGCTCACTGCATGGACACACCAGCCTCTTGGAAGAATTCTGGGGCTTCGCGGGGGCACAGCCTACCTGAGCAGCAGGTGTGCTTCTGGTCTCCCCAGGAGCCCTGAGCCTTACTCTGCCCCTCAGCCAGGCCAGCCTCTGACCAACAGGCATCTGTTGTCCCTAGGGTCCCAAGAGAGACAACTCTGGGCCACGTGGTGGCACACAGGGGACCTTGTACTGAGAGTGGGTACCTGGATTCCAGGTACCTGCCAATGGTCCTGCAGCCTGAGGCCAGCACATCTGTCTTGCCTCCGAGTGAGTGATGCCTGGAGGCCCCAACCCCCCTGGGGCTACTGCGGGGAGTGGATGCTGTGCAGACAGAGAGGCCCCGGGACAGGAGGGGACAGTCACGCCCAGGGCTGCGGAAGAAGCATGCAGGGTTCCCAGGGCAGGAAGGATCCAGTAACCGCTGCGTCTGTGCCTTTCCAGAAATCCAGAGCAAGCGCCAAGAGCGGAAGAGAAGAAGCACAGCAAATCCTGCCTACAGCGGCCTCCTGGAGACAGAGGTGAGGCCCGGCCTCACTGCCCCAGGGAAGGGGAGGCTTCCTGGGGCTGGCCCCCCTCACCTGCCCTTCTGAGGTGGGAGTCCAGGGGATGACAATAACTGAAGTCATTCTTAACCCCCTGAGTTCAGAATTAACAGAGAGACGGTGCAGGAGATCCAAATATCTGTCATATTCCTCACACGGGCTGCATGGGGCACAAGGCTTGGCTGCAGGGTACAGCGACTTCCTGATTCTTCACCTGATGATTAGGCATGTCGTCCGGCCACAGGCAGTGGGGAGTGACACCCTGGAATTGTCCCCTAGATTGGAAGCTACATCAACGCCGGGGGCAGCCTCCCTAAGTGGAGTGCCATTCTCCGCTTGCTGGGGTGTTCGTCAGTCTGGGCCAGTTCCCCCAAATCCATGGCTGGTGAAACTGGGAAAGGGGCTCTCCCACAGAGCAGTAACTCCTGCCATTGCTTTGTGGGGAGAGCTCACGTGTGCCAGCGTCCTCTGGCTTCACGACCCGCCCACCTTGTGTGGCTTGTACCCTCCCCCTGCTGCTGCTCAGAGAACACGCTGGAAGTGTGTTTTCAAACCCGTCCACTTCCTCGATTTTCTGGGCGAGCCCTGTTCCTGAGACAGTGCCTCGAGCCTGTGCCCCATTTGTAAGAATGTCTCTGAGTTGTCTCTCGACGTCCACCCACCAAGGAAATGGTGGGTTCTTTGTGTCATAGGGACCCTGTTCCCTTTGCCATGTTCATTGATGAAACCATCCCCTGCTCCCTGGATGTGTAAAGCCATAGCCTAGTCTCTGAAGTCTGTGGCCAGGACCAGAGATGGCCTGATCAGCAAACCCAGGCCCCTCGCAAAGCCTGTGACCTTGGGCCCTGGGTACATAGTAGTCTCAAGAGTAGCCCTTCCATGGTTCCTCCCGTGGCCCACAGCACAGCACAGCCACACCAGAGACAGGTTTAAAGCCAATCGCACACCTCTAGAACAATCGGAACAATCACAGCCAAAGCCACCGAGAACCACCAAGGTCTAGACCAGCATGGTCTGAGTGGTAGAGCCACCCTTCTGGAAACTTCCATGTACACATGATGCTTTGGCTACTCTTTGTCTAGCACCAAGGTTCCTGGGCCACATGCCAGAAGTGGGGTGTAGGGAGCCAATGCATAACACCCCTCATTTCCCCACCTGACTCCAGAACCAGCTGAGAAAGAAGACGCAGGAGACAGACAGGTGGACAAGCAGATGTCTGCTTTGTTACTGATTTGCGCCAGCGTGGGGTTGCTAACACGTCCTTGCTGAGTGTGACCGATGTCCCCATGAGGAGGGCAGAGATGCATTCCGCCCTGGTGAGGGGCAGAGCCTTGGCTGACTTTTGCCCCCCGCTGACCCGCCTCTCCCCTCTCCTGCGTCCCCTGTTTCTGCCTCTGGCCGGGGGTGGAGTCCCGAGCCTGGGTGGGGAGCCTGTCCCAATGAGCCCTGGGCAGGGAGTGGAGCCAACGAGGGCCCCTCACACTCACGGCTGGCTGGTTTGGTGTTGTTTTCTGTCCCCTGCAGAGGAAGCGGCTGGCGTCCAACTATCTCAACACCCCCCTGTTCCTCACAGCACGAGGTAAGCATGGTGGGGCTTCAGTAGGGCTGCTCTGGGTCTGTGGCAAGGCGGCTTTGGTGGTGCCACTCTGCGTGTCCACGGCAGTGACGTAGTCGCTTTCTGGTGACAGTACATCCCTAGGCCCTGCACGCCGTGGCCTCCTGGGTCCTCCCCACCGCTTTGGTGGGGAGGGCTGGTGGAGAGTGTGCCCATCAGGCAGGTGCAGAAACTGAGGCTCTGAGCAGTACTGTGGCCAAGGGTCACCCCCAAGGACAGACCCAGGCTGTCCCCTCTGTCCCTCTCCTGGGTGTGATCCTGAGCAGAGAGCCAGGCCCCGTGGTGCCAAAGGCCACTGGCATGACGTGCCCACCTCAGGGCTGACCTGGTCGGGGTGAGGATGATGGGCCAAGAGGGGCCTCCCACCTCCACGCTCCTCCCAGCACCTGCAGCTCCAGCTTGTGCTGCGTGGCCTCTGCGCTGTGGCCCAGCCCCCTGCTCCCACGCAGCCCTGGAGAGAACCTCCCTCCTCCCCCACTGCAGGCAGCAGCAGATCCCCCCCCCCCCGGCTGAGCTGCTGGCTCTCGGCCCACACCTCACACCCCCTCAGTGCCTGCCCAGGCTGCACGTGGAGTCCTGGGTTCCCCGCCCAGCCCGCCCTCTGACTGTGTGGCCAGGGCACATCCTCCCCACAGGCCTCAGGCTCCTTCCATGTAGCAGGGCGCAAGGCTCCGCAGCTCTGGCAGGCTGGGACCTGGCCCGAGACCTTCACCCCAGGTTGTACAGGCCCCACCTCCTGCCAGCCTTGCCCCATTGCAGGACCTCAGAGCCCAAGAAACACACATCCCCAAGTACAACCAGGAGGTCGCTTTTTATTTTCAATTTAAAAAAATAAATAGTCTTAAGGGCAGGAAATGACTGCCCGCTTGTTGGGACTCTGTGGCTTTCAGCATGTCCCTGGGCGTTGGTTTACTAATCTATAAAATAGACCCGTAACAGCATCTGCCGCTCAGCTGGAACAATGGCACAAGGGACAAACCTGACAGCACTTTGTAAACGGGAAGACTATGCACACACAGGAGCTGGTCTTCCCCCTGGACGGTATGACCTGCAGACAGGTCTGACCCAGAAACTAAAAGGAAAACCATCTTTTGTGACCATTAAAATGTGTAGTTTGGCTTTACCTACTGGAATGCGAGTGGGTGACAGACAAAAAGGAGTTGAAAATAAGTCACTTCGAGATGTCCCTAGAGTGATGGTTCCCTCCACTGGACACGTTACTGCTGCCATGTTCCTCCGAGAGCTCAGGGGCCACGATGAGCCTGTCCAGGGGTGGGTCCTGGCTGTGACCAGGGCACAGACCCTACTCGCATCATGCCCTGGTGAGAAGCCCCAGCCATACTGGGCCTTGTGGACTCCAGTCCTTTTTGGCGCTCCTCCCATGCCCACTAACATGTTCTCCACCCTTCTTCCCTGTGCTAGCCAATGAGGAGCCCTGCTGGAAGGTACGTGTCCCCTCTCTTCCTACCTGGGGGGCGGGCCATGCTTTGCACAGTCCAGATAGGGCCGTTCCTGGCCAGGAAGAGCCCCCAGTGTCCGTCTGCCCTGGAGCGGAGCAGAGGGCCGTCGGGCTCTGTCCTCAGTGCTAAGAGCTTTGTACCCAGTCCACATTCCCGCCTGCCATGGGGGGCAGCCCACAGGTTCAAGCAGGAGCCCTCCTTGCTCTTACTGAGGATGCAGGGACCTCAGGAGCCCCAAAGCCCGAGGACAAGCAGCCAATGCTGGGTGCCAGGTGGGCTCTACCTGGCTCTGCCTGGCCTGACTATGTGACCCTGGGCAGAGCTGCTCCTCTCAGGTCCTCACTGCCCACCCCTCGAGAGGCTAAATTTGGTAGCCCCCAGGGTCTGCCCCCCATGCCCACATTTCTGTGATCCTGTGAGGCCCCAAACCCCTATGCATATACCATGTCCCTGTCACCCAGGATATGGGCTGGGCGTGACCTCATTTGAGGGCATGGTCTCAGAATTTATTCAGTGATTTTCTTTGCTAAGTTTCAGATCTAATTCTACAGACTTTCCCTCTATGCCTGTAATGGTCCAGCCCCTAAGACGCAATAGGTAATAGTGTAAACTCCGGTTAAATCACGTTATTTACCAAGAGAACGCTGCAGTGTCACAGATCGGTGCTGGTGGGCCTGGCACTGTTTGTGTGCAGCCATCCTGTGCCTAGCCAGTGCCAACGTGAGGACGGGACGCCGGGAGCCTGCGTCCTGCTCCAACAGAGCTCACAGTGCTGGAAGGGCCTTGGTTTCAAGGGAGGAGACCCAGATGCCAGTCTGGTCTCCACCTCTGGCTCCCTGTGACCTCGGGCAGGTGGTCCACCCTCCCTGGGCTCTTGAACTGAAACGAGAGGTGAGGGCGGGGTCTCTGAGGCCTCGTTCCAGTCTACTGCCCGCTCCTTAGGGACAGCCCAGAGATCCAGTGTCCTTGTGTTAGGGGTCATCCCAAGTGAGAGCCCTCTGCTCCCTTCCACCTGGGAAGATGGAAGATGCTGCTGACACACGGACAGGAACAGACATAACCTGCAGGGAGAAGGGTTCTGCGGGGTGGTAAAAGATGGTTCCGATTGTACAGGTCATTGGAGGACTGGTTATGAACGACTCCTCACTCTCTCAGGGCTGCCCACGGTGCAGCTGAGACTGGAAAGGTAGTGAGCTCCCTGTCCCTGGAAGTGTGTAAGCAGGGGCTTAACAACTAGATGATGACAAGGGACATTGGAAGTTCCCTCATCCCAAGGAGAGGGGAAACGAGCCTTTATTGGGTTCCCACAGATCGTGCCGTCTGTGCCTTATCCTGTTGAGTCTCCCAACAACCCTTGGGGCAGTTATCATTAGCCTGCGTTACACTGTGGAAACAGACTGCAGTCACCCACTCGGGATGTAGGACACTCCAGGTTAGATTGAGGTGCTATTAGGAGGATTAAAGAGGACCGTGAATATGAGCACCCAGTCCCAGGCCACAGCCTGCCTCCCCGCGGCAGTGGACTCATGAGGACCCTGTAGAGGGGAGCTTCGTGAGCACTGGCCTCCCCGCCACCCCTAGATATGGGCCTTTCGTACAATTCGGACCCCAGCAGAGCCTGTTTCCTAAGCCACTGCAGGACCCCCTGCCCTGCCCCCCATACCTGGTGTCCTGGGCTCAGGGTGGAAGAATCAGGATCCAGGGAGCCCCTCTATGCCCGCCCTCGGCGTGGTGACCTGCCCCCCCAGGAAATGTGACCCCTGCTCCTCCTGGTTTCCAGGCTTCTTCCCCTACTGTCACCCTCATCACCTTGGGGCTTATCGCTCTCTCCCAGGCCTGCTGAGAAAAACTAGCTGGGTCCCAAGCAGATCAAGGTGGCAGCTGCTGCCCCCCCCACTTCCGGCCTGGCTGACCCCCCCCCCATCTTCCTCTTTCAGAACGAGATCACCCATGATGAGCATTGTGCCGCCTGCAAGCGAGGAGCCAACCTGCAGCCCTGCGGCACCTGCCCGGGGGCCTACCACCTCAGCTGCCTGGACCCGCCCCTCAAGACAGCACCCAAGGGCGTGTGGGTGTGCCCCAGGTGCCAGCAGAAGGTACGGGAGGCTGTGTCGCCTGTGGGTGAGCCCCTCCCCCTGCACAACATCTGAGGCTGCTCAAACCTGTGTTCCCTGGGTCCCTGTGGTGGGTGCAGGCGGGGTGAGGTTTCTCGGCCTCGGCACATTTGATGATGCAGTTGACACCTTGGGCTGGGTAATCCACTGTGGGGGCCTTCCTGTGCAGTGTTGGGTTTGAGCAGCGTCCCTAGCTAGCTAGGTGCCGATAGCACCCCCCATCATGGCCCACTCAGACACTGCCAGTTAAAGACCACGGGTGTCCACTGAGCAGAGGTGTCCCTCTGACGCTCTCTGACTTAATGACTCCACCTCAGAGCTCCAAATTCCTCCCAGGTAGAGTGGGACTGGCAGCGCAAACCACAAAAATAGTAATGACAAAAATGAAAGCTATCAAATTAGCAAAAACAATAACACTCCCTTCTGGTGATGATGTGGTGAGACAGGAACTCGTACACATTGCAGTATTTTATGAAGTGATTTAAAAATGTGCATACCCTTTTTTAAAAAAAATAAAATAAAATAAAGTGTGTATACCTTTTAAACCCAGAATTTGCTTTGGGGAGTGTTGTCTAAGGAAATAATCCAAATACAGATAAAATTCTGTGCATAGAGAAGTTCCTCAGCCTTTTATTTATAAAAAGGAAAAGATAGAAATAGCTTAACTTTCCAACAGTAGGAGATGGTGAAATAAATTCTAGTGTTTGTACTCAATGAGATAGGATGTGATCACTGAAAAGAATTTTTTACAAAAATTTTGTGATTCTTTGGGACTTTTTCACCACATGGAATTAAGTCTTAAAAAAATAAAAATAAAAACCAGGCTTTATAGCTGCTATATAGTTTGATTATCAGCTATTTAAGAAAAACTGTGCAGGATAAAAACCTGGGGGAAACAAATACTTCCAAGTGTTCATATCGGGTGTGGCTGGGTGATAGGACAAGTAGTGCTTTTTTAAAGTATGCTTTTCCACAGAATGTCTTCCTTGTAAAATCACAGGGGAATTCTCTTTATTTCAAAAAACACTAACTGGTGAATTCCTTCATCCCAGGTTTTGTGGAGACCTCGGGAGAAGGGGGCCTGGGGGGTGTTTGAGGGGCTGTCCCCTGTGGGGGCTGCTAGCCCTGCATTCTGACTGCCTGGAGGTCATAGCCCTTTGAGGGGATATGTAGAGGGAACACATTTCTGTTCCTCATTTCAGCACAATGGTTGGTCCTCACTGGGTCCCTGATTTCTCCCTGGTTGCTCTCAGGTCCCCGGGACATGTTTGGGGTCCTGGCAATAAGCAGGTTCCAGCCCTCGTGGGGCTGCTGTTCTTACTGAGCAGCCTGTGAGAGCCAGACCATGTGGCCCCGTCCCCTGGTCGCAGTTGAGGAACCTGCAGCTCAGGGAGCTCATGGCTCCCCCACGTTACACCGCCAGGGAGGGCATGGCAGGTCCCAGCCTGTCTGCTTGCTCATTTCCCCTCTGCTCTCCAGGCCTTAAAGAAGGACGAAGGTGTGCCGTGGACCGGGATGCTGGCCATTGTGCACTCCTACGTCACCCACAAGACAGGTAGGACCCCCTTGGGGGGTGGGAAAAGGCCTCTACTGCCTTCTCTGCAGCCCCACCCCCAGCCTCCAGAATCACCTGGGCCCCAACTCTGAAAAGAGGGACCCTGGGATTGGTCCTGTGTGCAGCGCACTTACTGTCGGGGGATGGCGTTCTAGACCCCGGGTATCCAGGCAGGGCCACTGGCTGCTGCAAGGTGTGGCGAGAACAGCCTGTAGGCATAGACCCCTTCCGCTCACCCACGGCCCTGCCATTGCTGACCTGCCCCTGTCTCCTAGTCAAAGAAGAAGAGAAGCAAAAGCTGCTGCAGAGAGGCAGCGAGCTGCAGAGCGAACACCAGCAGCTGGAGGAGCGGGACCGGCGCCTGGCCGTGGCGGTCCAGGTGGGTACGAGGGGGGCGTGCTGCCCTTAGAGCCACAAGACACAGATCCAAAGCTTCACTGCCCGGTTACTGAGGCCCCAGAGGAAGTCAGGCTCGCCAGTGTCCCTCAGGGAGTTAGGAGGTGGAGGACACAGCTCTGTGACTCATTGGACAAAGGGGTGATTGAGTACCCAGCCCTGCTCCTTCTCAGCTCTGTGACCTGCAAGGCCCTGGCTGTTTCTAAACCTCAGTTTCCTCTTGTGTAAAGTGAACAGAACGATTTCTCCTCTGTAGGGTGGTGATAAGCAAGACGACGGTGATGGTGGTGGGGATGATGATGGTAACAGCAGTGCCACACCCGGGTCAACTCTTTACATGTACGATCTCATTTAATAACTGGTTATTCCTGTCTCAGAGTTTTGGACACAGTCTCAGGGCGTTTAAAATTATTTGCTTGAGCAACAAGTAACTTACACTCTAACTCGAGGTATCAGTCCTTAGTGCTTTACTGTATTTCCATGATTCACCTAAAGGCTAGAAAAAGACAAGAGCACAGCAGGCAAGAGAAAGAGCAGAAACCTGGCTGCAAACTAAAGGTTTTCAGCAACTGCCATAGCCTGGCCAGAACCGGCTCTGCGCCTCCTCCAGGAGGAGGAGAAACCCACGTGGTCAGCTAGGTGGCGGCACCGTGAGGGAAAAGACTCCCGCTCTATGTCCAAAAACAAACTTCGGGGCATTTGGCTGCTGTTTAATTCCATTTGGGGCCGCTGCCTGGTTTTTGTGAGGCCCTCTGCCTGGTTTCTTTTAGGCCGCTGCCGTGGAAGGGGCGGGGCTTTGGGAGAGAGGGCCGCGGGGTGGCTGCCCCAGGAGGCCAGCACAGTTGAGTTCTGAGACCCTTCTCTCTGACCCCCTCCTCCCTGACAGAAATGCCTGGAGCTCAAGACGAGCCTGCTGGCCCGGCAGAGGGGCACCCAGTCGTCCTTGGACCGCCTACGGGCCCTCCTCAGACTGATACAGGGCGAGCACTTGCTGCAGGTCACCATGACGACCACCAGCTCCGCCCCGATGCTGCCTGGGCCCTGGACCAAGCCCTCAGCAGCAGCCATGCACTCTGCCCGCCAGCACCCCCAGGGACACAACTGACCCCGAGGGACCCGTCTTCACCCCTACGGAAGTCACTGGGACCCTGCTCACAAGACCTGAGGGTTCTGCCAGCCTTAATTCATAAACACTATGAATTTCAGACAAAAATAAAAGCAGAAAGAGAGACAGAGGAAAGAAGGGAGGAGAAGCTGGGTGAGAGTCCTAATCCTAGATCCCGGACAGGTGGGGATAGTCCTAAACCCTTTGCGTTCGGACAGCACATCTGGAAGCCGGGTGGGGCCCACGGTCGGCCTGGCTGTGGTGGACTGCCCAGGCCTCTGGCTTCCGGCACAGCGACTCCACGGCCTCATGCAATGGTGTGAAGGGCCAGGGTCCCCAGCTGTGGGCCACCGCCTGTCCAGTGTCCTGCGGGGAAGGAGCCGAGAACGCAGACGTAGCTGAGTAGAACAGGTAGTCGGGACAGAAGTGGGTAGCGATTCTAGGTAGGACTCCGACGTCCCTCCCTCGCAGGGGCCCAGCTCTGGGCCTGGGTACTCCCAGCGCCTTTTCAGAACAGCCGCGCCCCTGTCTGTCAGTATTATTAGCGTTAAGAATCGCAGCTGTCTAACTTGAACCTGTGCGACGTGTGTTCCGAGGGGACGCTGCAGCGTTCACCTGCCAAGGCCTCCGTCCCATCCCCGGCATTTCGGGGTGCCCTCACCGCCATGCGCCTCCTTCCTCTTGCTGATCCTTTGGACTCTGCTATCGATGTATTTTTCTCATGGAGTTTTTGGGCAAGAGGGAGCTGCAACCATGCAGGGGAGGCATTTGGCAGGTTTTCTATTTTGGGTTGAATCATTCAACTTACAACTGAAGCCTTTTATTTTCTCCTTTCGAAGAGCCGATAAAATATTCCATTCCTCTTTTCTTGCCAGTACAGACACTATGCCAAAAAATAACTTTACATTTTTGTGTGGCGTTTTTATTGTAAGATATTTAATGTGAAGGGGGGACACTCGCTGACTTCTTTTTCTGCTCACAGTGCTCTCTGCTGCAAAGTACAAATGGGAAACCCTTCCTGAGGGGCTGCCAAACTGGAGACATCCAGGAGAGGTTTTAAGAAGTGGGGCAAGGGTGGGGAGGAAAAGAGGGTGGTGGCCTCAGGAGGGTTCGGCTTTGGACACTCGAATCCCTGTTCGTGCTGTGTCCTTGAGAGCTGAGCGTGCATGCGCTCGCAGTCTCGAAAGGGCTCCCGCGTCCTGGGGTGGGGGTCATGCCAGCTCATCACACCCACCAGCTTCTCCAGTCCTGACAGACTTACCGCAACAGGTGAGCGTCTGGGAGCCACAGGGCTCCCACCCCCAGTAAATCACACGGTGCCGAATTGCATTGCACACACATGTATGTGTGCACACGGCCCCAGACACGCACACACACATGCATGCAGACAGGTGCAGAGCAGGGAGGCTGGCCAGAATCCTACACAGACTGCCACATCCCTCCTCTCATTGTCACGACTCCGGGAGAAACTGTGCTGTACGATACAGATCTATTTTAATACACAACACTGGGTTGAACAAGATTTTTATATTCTTTTATTGATGAACAAAGTGAACTGTGAGACACACGTCTTCTATATTGGTTGCTGTAGATGCCAATTATGCATACCGCGTGGCTTGCGATGTAAATGTCTTCAGGTTCCTTTTTGTTGGTTTGTTTTGTTCTTGGATGGATTGGATTCAATTTTTAAAAAATGTAATGGGAGGATATGAAAGGTTGGACCCAGGAGGGGTAGCTGCCGACGTGTCTTGAGACTTAGCTTTTTGGACCAAGGAGGCCCGTCGAGTGCATAGTGAGGATAGAGAACAGTGTTCGTCTTAAATATGCCCGTGTAGTTTCCTTCTGTACGACACATTAAACTTGATCGATGATTTCGGATCCCTGTGCTTTGTTTCCTTGCTTTCAGCAGAGAGGCCCCTGGGGCACATGGGCAGGGAGGTGGGCGTTGGAGAGGCCGAAAACAGGGAGGGAGGGATGGAGGAGAGGAGAGCTCCGGGGCGCCGTCTACACCTGATGCCGCCACCACCACCACCACCCCGGGAGTGGCAGATCCCCGTTAGGACCAGGATTGATGGTCACCAGTGACAAACCGTCCAGGCCGGGGGCGGTGTGGAGCCCAAGGGCGCTGTCCACACTGCTCCCTCACTTTTCTTCTTCTCTGGGAATGTTGACATCACCCGATTTTTCTGCTTTGTGGGCACAGTGACATATGAAGCCCTCCAACCACCCTGGGGCTTACTTTGTGGCCGTTCAACACAGCAGCCAAACTGGAAAGTCCGACCCCCTGCATCCTAGCTCCAGACACTGTACCTCTGGTTGGCCCTGGGCAATCAGCTGTTGTCAGAGCGTGACTGTCCCCTGGAGCCCCGGGGGCTGAGAGAGGCTCCGGGAAGCGGGGGCAGGACTGCCCAGAACCGTCCTCTTCCCCGTTGGCCCAGGGTCACAGTGAGCACTCCAGCCTCTCCTGCCTGATGGCTGAATGCCGAGGGCCCCACTGCTCTGCTCTGGCCTGTCCCCTCCTGAAGTCCTGGGCTGGCCTTGTCCAGCCTCCTGGCTTGTGTCTCTATGTTGGTGGCGCCCCAACTTTTATCTCCGGTCTGGATGTCTGTCACGGACTCCAGCTGCTGACATCCAACAGCCTGTGACCAGTCCCATCGGCCGTCAGCAGCGTCACAAAGTTGGCGTGGCCTCCACCAGGCCAGCCTCTCCTGCACCTTCCCCACGGAGGGCATGCGGCCTTCCCAGTGTGTGGGCCAGCACCCCAGGAGTCACCCTCGACCCCTGGGCATCGGCATATCTGTCAGCTGTGCCCTCAGAACAGAAGCAGGATGTGACTGTCACCACCCACACCAGCATGAGCTTGTTCTCAACCCATCATCTCAACTGGTTCTCACCTTAGCATGGCCGCCCGCCGCCGCCCACAGCAGCCAGCGTAACAGTGTCTCAGTTAAAACTCTGCTATCGCTCCTCACCTCGCTCAGCAAAGCTCAGGCCCCCCGAGGCCACAGGGCCTGCCTCCTCGGGCCCCTCTGGCGCATTCCTGCTGCTTTCTCCTTGCGTCTCTCCGTCCCTTCTGCAGGGCCCCCTCGCTCTGCCTGGACCCCACTGAGCATGCACCTGCAGCCGGACCTTTTGCACATGCTGTGTCCTCACCGGCATGCCTTTCCCTAGCTGTCTCCCTCACTCCCCTTCACTTTAATTTTTTTTTATTAGTGGGGAATATTGGGGAACAGTGTGTTTCTCCAGGGCCCATCAGCTCCAAGTCAAGTCGTTGCCCTTTAGTCTAGTTGAGGGCGCAGCTCAGCTCCAAATCCAGTCGCCATTTTCAATCTTTAGTTGCAGGGGACGCAGCCCACCATCCCATGCGGGAATCGAACTGGCAACCCTGTTGTTCAAAACTTGCGCTCCAACCAAGTGAGCCATCCGGCCGCCCCTAGCTGCCCCTTCACTTACTTGGAGACGACCACAGTCCCCTCTCGGGGCAGCTGTCCCCCTTAACTAAGAAATTTCCTCTCTTCTTTAGACTTATCACCGACTTCAATTCACCTTTGATGGTTGGTCAGCTTCACGAAGGCCGGGAGGCAGGTCAGTGTCACCAAATTCCACCATCTCGAACAGTGCGTGGCACACAGTAGGTGCTCAGTAAATACTCATGGAATAAATGAAGGTGCCTTCCTCCAGAAAGAGCTGCTGGGCCTTGGGGCTGCCCTCTGCCAGTTCAGCTGCCAGGTCCACTCGGCCTGGTGAGGCTGGGGTGAGGGGGCGGATGAGAGCTGAGGTCAGGAAAGTGAAGAGACGGCCCGAGATCCTGCGTTTCGAACCCAGTGAGCCCGGACTGCATGCCATCCTTTTCCTTCAACTCTGGGCCTCCAACACGCCCTGCCTCCCTCCCCCTGAGAGAGGAGGGGTCTGGGGGTGTTCGCGCAATCACCAGCTCCCTGACCAGGGTGGGAATTCCCTGCAAAGACGTGCCCCTCACCACCCCTCCTCCTTCCCAGTGATGGGAACCCCCTCCTGGGGAAGCGCCTCCATGGGACAGCTCTGCCATTAGAGAGGGGGCCCCAAAGTACGTGGACATCTGCCTCCCGAAGCTTCGCCCACCCAACCAGTGCCCAGGTAACCTGTGCCCATGCACCAGGACAGCCGGCCTCCAGCACCTCCTCTGAGCAGCTCCGTCTGTACCCCCGCCCCCCCGTGAGCATCCATGGGGCCTCCCAGGATTGGAAGGTCCTGCAGGACAGGTCGTCAGATGGTCACCCTCTAGGTGGCCTCTGCTCACATGACAACGGTGATGGGGACTCACCCCTTCCCAGAGGGCGCTGCCTGCTGGGACCCTGTCTTACTTTGGGGGACGGCCGTAACAAAGCACCACACACCCCACAGCTCAAACAACAGAAATGTATTCTCTGCCAGTTCTGGAGGCTGGAAGCCCGACATCAAGGTGCCAGCAGGGCTGGTTCCTTCTGAGGCTGTGGGACAGACTGTTCAGGCCTCCGTCCCAGCTTCTGGTGACCAGGTCATCTCGTCCTCTTTTCTCACCATTTTCCTTCTGTGAGGTTTGCATTCCCTGGCCTATAGACGCTCCACACTGCTCCCTGCCTCCATCTAACATGGCTTCTCCCCGTGTGCGCATCTGTGTCTAAATTTTCCCTTTTCATAAGGACACACCACACTGACCACACAAATGATGTCACTTAAACCTAGACCTCCTACTTCCAAGTAAGGTCACGTGCACAGTACAGGGGATGAAGGCTTCATCTTTGGGGGAGACAACCATAACAGACCCCTCTCCTTCCCACGGCTTTTGCCCCCAGCAGCGCCCGGCACTGCCTCTTCTGCCTCATCTGTCCCCGCACGACTCACGGGTTGGAGAGCCCACGGTGTCACCCTGCTGACGAGCCTGTTCCCCGACCACTTGCTCTGTGCCTGCCCACCTGGCTCCTTCCTCAGACCGGCTCTGGCACATCACAGACCCTCACGGGGAATGGAAGTGCAGGAACTTAAAGTGACACACCGAGGTCACAGCCAGCAGGTGGCTTCAACTCCATGCCTGCGCTCCCAGCCACTCTGCTACTCTATCCACTGGGCACTCGTCACCTCTCAGGGAATGAGTGAATGGCTGGAGGCGACCCCACCAGGCCGCACAAGTGCCCAGTCCTGACCAGGCCACCTTGCCAGGCTGGGGCTGCTGATGGAGGTCTGGCCGTGGGGTGACTCCACGGAGGCATGAGGGGACAGAGAAGGGGGCACAGGCAGGCTAAGCACGACTCACCACACGCTGTCCCCCTGTCAGCCCAGAGTGCTCCTTAAACTAAACTCTGCTTTGCCTCCAGCCCCACCTGTCAGGACCCCCACGGCTGCCTGAGAAGAGTTCCTGCAGTTTCCTGGTGACGTTGCCGGGTGGGTTCCAGTCCCCACCCCAACGTCCTTCCAACTATGGCCTGGAGCTCCCCCAGGAGACGTCTGAGCAGGTAACTGATTGGAGAGGAGACCACCTGGCCAGGCCAGTCAGCACGCAAGCCACTGCCACTCAGCCCCCACCCCCCACCTGCAGGATCTCTCCCATACAGGACCCTGGGAGGAGCTGCGCCAGGGCACAGAGCGTGAGGTGCTGGCCACAGCTGCTGTTACTTCCACTGGCCTCCTTCCATATGGTGAGGCCCCAGCACCCACCCCCAAGGATCCCTGGTTTCCAAACACAAGGGAGGGACTCCACCCACCTGCAGGGCAGTGCAGCTCCAAAAGGGTCCCGTTTTGATGTCCAGTGACAGCTCTTGTTCCAGTAGCAGCAGGCAGTTTCCCAGTGTCAGAGAGGCTGAGGAAGCCTGGCTCCAGGTGGGGGCTGCGCAGGTATGCTTCTGTCCCAGCTTCCTCCCACACCTGGGTGAAGTCAGCAGGAGGAGCTGTTCCGACGGCCTCCACCAGGGGGGCTCTGCCCGGAAGTGGAGGGGGAGGCCCAGCCAGGAAAGGGCCACATCGGGGGCTGGCGCCGGCTCCCACCAGCCCCAGAGGGAGTCCCTGTGGGCATCTCTTTCCAAATCCATGTTCGGAGACTTCATGCGGGTAGTCTGAGATTGGCCATGTGGGAGTATTTACACCACAGAAATTGGCAAACACTGCAAATCAGGGTTTTATATTCCTAGAGAGCCAGTGGTTAAACACTGACCTGCACATTACTGTGTGTGTGTGTGCACGTATGTGTGTATGTGCACTTATGTTATGTGTGCACATGCATGCAAGTGACAGAGAAATCAAGGTGTGTGTTTCTCAGGTAAGCTTGTGTCCAGCACTAGCCAAAGTTGCTGGGTTTGAAATGCAACCCTAGATTTCTTACAAAATTTCCAGACAGATGCTAATTCTCTCGCCTTAGCAGTGGACCCAAAGTCTGTGGCTCTAAACCAGCAATTTCACAAGGAGGCTTATGTGTGTTAATTAACATCTCTTCCTGCATTGATGTAAATGAATCTGGCCAAATACTACAAAACGCAATTAGACCAGCTTTTTTGGGGGAGGAATCAAGAAAAATTGCTCAAGGGTCGGCCCAGTGGCTCAGGCAGTTGGAGCTCCGTGCTCCTAAGGCCGAAGGCTGCCGGTTCGATTCCCACATGGGCCAGTGTCAGATGGCTCACTTGGTTGGAGCGTGGGCTCTCAACCACAAGGTTACCGGTTCGACTCCTGCAAGGGATGGTGGGCTGTGCCCCCTGCAACTAACAATGGCAACTGGACCTGGAGCTGAGCTGCTCCACACCTAAGACTGAAAGGACAACAACTTGACTTGGAAAAAGTCCTGGAAATACACAGTTCCCCAATGAAGTCCTGTTCCCCTCCCCCACAAAAAGAATTACTCAAAACTTGGACACAAGGCATGCCTTTAATGTCCTTCCAGAGGAGTGTCTCTCAAACTTGTTTGAGCATGAGAATCCCCTGGTTGAAATTCATTGTTGGGCTCACCCCAGCTATGCTGATTTGTTAAAGGATGGGCCACATAATCCATGCCATGCAGTAAGAGAGCTCTCTGGAAATGTCACTGTCACCATCAGGAAAGAAGCATCCAGACCTCAAGCCGTGTGAGCTTGAAGCCCCTGGGAGCCATCTCTTACTTTTAAAAAATGTCATTAATTATTTAAAGCCTTAATTTCCCTTATGTGCCCACCCACCAGACTCAGCTTACCTACAACCCTCAGGGATATTTCCTGCATACCCAATGACTGTGGACCAGCTCTGCCCGGGAAACCCAGCAAACTTCACCATCCACCAACCAGACTGCCTTCAAAGGGGTCTGAACCCCAGCCTTGGGGAGGGGAGTTCTTCCAAATTGTTCCTTCCTTGGGTCCTCTGATGCAGCCTTAGGGTGTTCTAGATATTATTTTACACCTTCATAGTTATGGCCCTGATATAACTAGTGGTTGTTTACACTAAACTTTTCCTTTTCAAATTATGGTGTGGTTTCTGCTTCCTGATTGAACCTTAACTGACATGCCTTATATCCTGAAACCTTGCTAAATCCACTTATACATTATAGTAGCTGTTATGGCTTTCTACATAAACCATTATGTCATCTGCAAATACAGACAACTTTACTTCCTTCCGATCTTCATGCCTATCGTCTTTCTTGCCTTTTCGCAATAGCCAGGACCTCCAACACAATCTGAATGGGAGCAATGAGAGTAACCATCCTTGTCTAGTTTCTGACTTCAGGGAAGAATTTTCAATAATTTCACCATTAAGTATGTTATTTAGTAGACAGAAGTTCTCTTCTATTGTTAGTTTGCGTAGATATCTTTTATATCACAAATGATGATTAAATTTTGTCAAATACTTATACTGTATCTATTTAAAAACCATGTGGGTTTTATTCCTTTATTTCGTAAATACAGTGAGTTATACTAATTTTCAAATGACAAGCCACCATGGAGTTCCTGGGATAAACTCTACTTGGCCATAATCTAGTATCTTTTTATACTGCTTTATTTGATTTGTTAATATTTGCCTTATTTATTTCTTTAAAATTAAGAGGAAAAAGTACTCCTTTATATAACTCAGATATTTACAATTTCCAATGTTTTTTATTATTTCCTAAATGTCCAGGTTTCAATCTGTTGTCATTTTCTATCACCTTGAAGATATTCCTTTGGCATTTTTCCCCTCTTTCTTCTGCCTCCCCCTACCCCACTCAGATTCAAGCTGTTGTTTCTCAGCCTGGTTGTGTAGGACCCACATTGGTATTACAAGCCTTGCTCTCCCCCCCCGGCTGAGTCAATCAGTCACCAGTCGTTGGTCGGCCACTCACAGCAGCTCACAGCAACTCTTGCCAGCTGCTGGCTGCTCACAATGGCTGCCGGCCATTCACGCTGGCCACCGGCCGCTCATGGTGGCACACAGCAGCCCGCGGCAGCACACATGAGGGGACAGAGTCCGAGACAGCAGTTTCCAAGCTCTCGACCTCACATGGAAAGGTGCTAGCCCAGGTAGTAGATGGACGTAAGCTGTTACCGGTTAGCCAATTGGCCACTGATGTAACTGCCGTGCCTATGTTGGTTGGTTGGCAGGCAGAGAACCGGACGGGGGATTGTGGATTGTGTGGATCCTACTTCCTCTGTCTTGCCCAGCCGCCAGCAAGAATGGGTGTAGGAAGACCCCTTGTTGGGGTACTGGCAGATGTTTGCTTTTGTGTCTCCAACCCAGCCGCCATCGAGAATATAGTGGTATGACTCCCCACCTATGGCTCCGTGGGTGTTCCTTTCTGGCCTCACCATGTCCTGCGTTCTTATGTGGGGAGCGGGACCAGAGTCCCTGTATGACACAAGGCGCAGCGAGCAAGATATGGTGCCGGCCAAAACTCTCCAAAGGATGGTGGAGCAGTTTGTGTGTGTGAAAGCTCAGCTTCAGGAGGCCCATGAAGAGTGGCGCCCGGAGCAGGAAACGTAATCTGCCTGGGAGAAATGTGACCCTTCGGTGAATTGATGGTCCTGTCTAACATCCAGATGGCACGCCACCCTGTTGGCTGTGGCGGGTGTCTCCTGATTTTTGGTGGTCTGCTGCTGCCTTAGGCTCCGAGGGTTGCGGACGTCTTACACTGAGCCCTCCACCCAATCAGACGCCTGGCAGGAGCGAGCAGGATTCTGGCCGGGTAGGAATGGAGTCTGACTCTGGGCAGGAGGACAGGTGGTCCCCACACAGTGTGTGGTAGCCGGTAGTCACTGTTCTCAGGAGTTGGACCCCCGAGGAGGGGTGGGAGGACATGGACGGCTCTCTGGCCAGCGTGGAGAGGGCCTGCAGGCTCTAGGTGAGCGGTTGCTGGAGGAGCAGGTGAGTGTGGGCTGGACGTTCCTCACCGCCTTTTGTTGTAACATGGAGGATGGGCTTAATGAAATAGCTCATGTGCAGGAACAGCAGCCCCAGGGGGGAGGCGGTGGAAGCTCGGGCCGCCAGTTAGAGGAGATTCTCACTGTGGTGCATCATAACTCGGAGGAAGAACTTGCTGGAATAGACCAGGTGCAGGACCAGGTGTCCCAGTGGGAGGCGCTGGAAGCCTGGGTCCACTTGTTAGAGGAGGAGCCCCACAGTGGAGACTCTGGACAACATGAGTGGAGACAATGTAGCTCCCAACCCCCACCCCTGGCCCATCATGAAGCAAAGGGTAAAATGTGAGCAACCTTTGGGCCCCGGGGGCGTTGCTGCCGGCAACCCAGCTGTAACTGAGTTCACAACCTACACCCCTTACACTCCCACTGAGTTACAGGAGCTGGGGGGGCCGTGCCGACAGCGCCCTGGAGAGCCAGTTTCGGCTTGGCTACTACGTTTATGGGATGAGGGGGCAGACAACATTCTCTGCTCCCCAGGCGAGATGGGAAAGCTAGCCTTTGTGACAGAGCATCCGTCCCTGCGACAAAGGTTACAGAACTGCCATAGGTTGGCCCACGACCAGGGCAACCACTCTCTAATGGAGTGGCCCACTGCTGCAGTACGCACAGTATGGGGACAGGCTGGTGAGCTGCCAGACTCTGTGAGTCAATGGCAGTCATATACGGAACTTACTCAAATCATCCGTGAAATGGGTATGAGACATGCTATGTTCAACCCTAACATATGGGGGCCGGATGACGAGCTTTTTACAGCCAGCATGAGAACTGGTTTTGGATACTGTACCTGAGAGTGCTTTTGGATCCTTGGTTGCCATTCTTACGCCCCACGTGGGGCGGCGGATCCATGAAGTTACAACTGTCATGGCCACCCTGGGGGATGTTGAAAGCTGGAGGCGAAGGAAGTTAAGACAGGAGGTCCGTGCAGTTGAGACCTGGAAGCCCAAACCAAAGGTAAAGTTGCAAGGTCACGAGCCTCAGAGAGTAACATGCGCACAGATGTGGCGTGATCTCGTGGCAGCAGCGGTCGATCAGGAAAAAATAGACCGACAACCCAATGTACTGTTGTTGGAACTTTGGAAATAGCTGCATCCGGAACAGAAATTCCGGCGAAGCCTAAAGGAGAAGTCTGGGAAAGCACGACCCGTGTCCCTCCAGGACTTCATGCAGCTGCTTGAGGCCGACTCCTTTCAGCTTGATTAGCGGTGGGGCCAAGGTACCCGATCAGAGGGGACGAGCAGGGACCGGAGGCCCCACGTGGAACTGTCCATACATTGGTCCCCTTTTAATGTGCAGAGGGTTTTGGCCCTAGTGGACACTGGCGCAGACTGCAGTCTCATTTATGGGAACCCAGAACTGTTCCCCAGACAAGCAATCTGCATTGATGGCTACGGGGGAAAGACTGTGACTGTGAAAGCCTTTCCTTACCACTGGGTATAGGAAGGCTTCCCCCTTGTACCTACAAGGTTTATGTCTCCCCCGTTCCGGAGTATATTCTAGAGCTGGACGTGCTACATGGCCTCAGCTTACAGACGTGGGTTGGAGAGTTCCGTCTCTGGATCCGGGTGGTGAAAACGGTGACACACAGGCATGCTCACCACCCTCCTCAAGTGTAGCTGCAGCCCCAGCACGTGGTTACAGTATGACAGTACTGTCTGCCAGGAGGGCAGGAGGAGATTGGTCGTACAACTTTGGAATTGGAGAAGGCACATATTGTGAGGCCAACACACAGTCCATTTAACTCCCCAGTATGGCCTGTCAAGAAGTCAGATGGGGGGACTGGCCCGGTGGCTCAGGTGGTTGGAGCTCCATGCTTCTAATGCCAAAGGCTGCCAGTTTGATTCCCACGTTGGCCAGTGGGCTCTCAACCAAAATGTTGTCCGACTCCCGCAAGGGATGGTGGGCAGCGCCCCCTGCACCTAAGATTGAACACGGCACCTTGAGCTGAGCTGCCGCTGAGCTCCCGGATGGCTCAGTTGGTTGGAGCGCATCTTCTCAACCACAAGGTTGCCGGTTCGACTCCTGCAATGGATGGTGGGCTGCGCCCTCTGCAACTAGTAACGGCAACTGGACCTGGAGCTGAGCTGCGCCCTCCACAACTAAGACTGAAAGGACAACAACTTGACTTGGAAAAAGTCCTGGAAGTACACACTGTTCCCCAATAAAGTCCTGTTCCCCTTCTCCCAATAAAACCTTAAAAAAAAAAAAAAAAGGAAGCCAGATGGGACCTGGCGAATGACTGTGGACTATAGGGAGTTAAATCAGGTGACACCACCCTTGCACGCGGCAGTGCCTTCAATACATGATTTAATGGATCGTCTGACTGTCAGCCTGGGGACATTTCACTATGTAGTGGACTTGGCCAATGCTCTTTTCTCCATTGACATTGCACCCGAGTGTCAAGAGCAGTTTGCTTTTACTCGGGACGGGCGGCAGTGGACTTTTCAAGTCCTTCCACAAGGATACTTGCACAGCCCCACTATCTACCACGGGCTCGTGGCCCGGGATTTGGCACAGTGGGATCGTCTGTCCTCTGTGGCCTTGTTTCATTATGTTGATGATATTTTACTAACATCTGATTCTCTTTCAGATTTAGAGCAAGCAGCTCCGTCTCTTCTCCGCCACCTGAAGTCACATGGCTGGGCGGTGAATGAGGAAAAGGTCCAAGGCCCTGGCTTATCCGTCAAGGTTTTGGGTGTCGTGTGGTCAGGTAAGACAAAGGTTATACCTGAGGCGATTATTGATAAGATACAAGCCTTTCCCCGGCCGACCAAGGTCTCCCAACTGCAGACGTATTTGGGTCTGCTAGGATATTGGCGGGCGTTTATACCCCATTTAGCACAATGGCAAGGCCCTTGTACAACATGATTAAAAAGGGGGCCTCATGGGATTGGACAGAGGCTATAGAGCAAGCCTTCGTTGCCACGAAACGGGCAGTGCAGCAGGCACAGGCTCTGCAAGTGGTAGACCCTGGCCGCCCATTTGAACTTGACGTTCATGTAACCGAAGAGGGGTACGGATGAGGCCTCTGAAAATGGCAGGAGCGTCGCCGGTCGCCAGTGGGATTTTGGTCCCAATTGTGGAAAGGAGAGGAAGTCTCTAATAGAGAAGCAGCTGGCTGCTGTGTACGCAGCCCTAGTGGCCACAGAAGCCATCACAGGAACGGCATGGGTGTTGGTTCAAACCACCTATCCTGTCCAGGGGTGGGTCCATACGTGGACCCAGGGACCCAAAACGGGGGTGGCACAGACCACGACCCTCGCCAAGTGGGGTGCCTACTTGGAGCAACGTAGCACTCTTAGCTCAAGCCCTTTGAGCACAGAGCTACAACAGGTCCTGGGGCCTTGAAGCTTGTGGCCCAGGCTGAGCCAAGCACTCTGCCTAGAGGGGAGGACTTGGAGCCCTCGCCCTACAAAGAAGGACAGTCCCCAGTGCCTGAGGATGCCTGGTTTACTGATGGTTCTAGTCGAGGAGCTGCAGCCGTTTGGATGGTTATTGTGTGCAGCCCGAAACAGACACCATTTGGTTTGATACTGGGACGGGCCAGGGTAGCCAGTGGGCTGAATTACGGGCTGTGTGGATGGTAATCAGCCATGAGCCTGGGCCCTAGTTATTTGTACTGACAGCTTGGTGGTGTTCCGGGGCCTAACGCTGTGGCTTCCTACATGGAAACACCAAAACTGGTTGGTAGGACACCGTCCATTGTGGGGACAAGCCATGTGGCAGGACCTCTGGGACCTAGGGCAGAGAAAGGCAGTGACTCTAATGCATGTCACAGGTCACTCCCCTTAGTGTCCCCAGGTAACGATGAAGCAGATGCCCTAGCACGGGTCCGATGGTTAGAACGGGCTCCTGCCACTGACGTGGCCCATTGGCTGCACAGGAAATTGCAGCACGCCGGAAGCCAAACCATGTGGCAGGTGAGCAGACGCTGGGGTCTGCCTTTGAAATGGCAGGAGATAGAAGATGCCTGCTATGATTGTGCTGTCTGTGCCTAGGACAGTCCCCAAAGGCGGAGGCTCCCCTGGGAGACACTGCAGATAACGCGAGGGAGGGTGCCCCTCACTCGCTGGCAAGTGGATTACATTGGACCCCTGCCTAAGGCCCGCAATGCGATATACGCGTTTACAGCAGTGGACACTGCTACGGGGTTGATGTTTGCCTGGCCTTGTCCGGCTGCGGATCAGCGACATACAGTGGTCGCTCTTACACGGCTGTGCGCCCTCTATGGGCGCCCCCAAGTCATTGAAAGTGACAGGGGTACCCATTTTACGGGGCAAGAGGTGCAGCGCTGGGCTGCCAGGATGGACGTGCAATGGTTGTTTCATGCTCCGTGTAACCCACAAGCAGCTGGCATAATTGAACGCTACAACGGCCTTTTGAAGCAAGGTCTCTGGGTGTCAAAACACCCTCCCACGATGCGTGACTGGGCCTCGCGTCTATGGGATGTCCTCAGAGTCCTGAATGAGAGACCACGGAAGGGAGGACCGGCACCAGTAGAAGCTCTGCTACATCGAACGGCCGCTCCCATTCAATTACAAGTTACCACCAGTGAGACTCGGGTAAAGCCAGGCTACGGCAGAAATGGAAACATTTTGCTGCCAGCACCCACATGCTTGACAGCAGGGGAACGGCAGCAATGGACTTGGCCCTGGTGGGTCAAAGGCCACCACTGTCGATGGTTGGGCCTGATAGCCCCATGGGGGGCTGGTTTGACTCATGATTTGCAAGTGACGCCAGGGGTGGTGGCTGAGTGGCCACCGCAAGTGACTGTAGTATATGGAGGTCCCGATACCGGGATGATTTTGCAGGGAACCTATGTGCTCTCACTATGGGGTCCCCTGTTCTGTTACATGTTGAAACTACGCAAGGGACTCCAAGCACTGCCATAAAGGTCTGGTACCACAAACCGGGAAAGGTGCCAGTGACAGCGACCCTCCTTTCCCAGGACAAAAGGCTAGCGTGTATCCTCCCAGATGGAAGAGATTTGCCATTGTTGGTTGCTAAGACTACTGTTTCTTTCTGTCCGTAGGTACCTGTAGGCTAAAATGGCACAGGGACCCTTGCAGAAGATGCTTGTCATGTAAATTGTGAGGCGAGACCCTATAGAGGTGGAGTGTGGGGACAGAGTCTCAGAGAGGTTTCCCGGCTCTGGGCTTAAGGGGAAAGGTCTGGCTCAGGTAGTAGATGGCCGTCAGCTGTGGCTAATTGGCCGTCAGCTGTAAGCAGTTAGCCATTGGCCACTGATATAACTGCCGTGGCTGAGCTAATAACGCGGCCAGCATAGAAAGAGCCCAGCAGCTGCCGGAGAGCTAGACCCCCGTGGAGCGGTTGTTGGTTGGTTGGTAGAGAAGCGGATGGCGGATTGCAGATTGTGTGGATCCTACTTCCTGTGTCTTGCCTGGCCACCAGTGAGACTGGGTGCAGGAAGACCCCTTGTTGGGGTACTGGCGGATGTTTGCTTTCATATCTCCAACCCAGCTGCCAGCGAGAATATAGTGGTATGACTCCCCTATTTATGGCTCCGTGGGTGTTCCTTTTTGGCCTCACCATGTCCTGTGTTCTCATGCGGGGAGCGGGACCAGAGTCCCTGCATGACAACACAGCAGCCCATGGCACCTCATGCTAACCTCCGGCTGCTCACGGCAGCCCAGCTCCAGGGAGAGCTGTTGTTCACAATCTTAGCTGTAGAGGGCACAGCTCACTGGCCCATGTGGGAATCGAACCGGCGACCTCAGCGTTAGGAACACAGTGCTCCAACCATCTAAGCCACCGGGCCAGCCCTCTTTGGTATATTTTGTAGTGCAGGTCTGTTGGTGAAAAAATTCCTTAGTTTTCTTTTTCCTGAAAAATGTTTGTATTTAACCTTCATTCTTGAAGAATATTTTTGTTGGTATAGAATTCTGTTTTGATACGTTCCCTCTCCTTTGGGCATTTTATTCCTTTATCATATTGGACCAAGGTATTCTTCCACTGTCTTTTGCACTTCATAGTTTTGGCTCATGAATCAGCTGATATCCATTGTTGGTCTTCTGTTTGCAATGTTTCATTTTTTCTGGATGCCTCCAAGATTTTTCTCTTTATTTTTGGTTTTCAGAAGTTCACTATTGTGTGTTTAGGTGTAATTTTTCAAGCTTGGGGTTTGCTAATATTATTGAATCTGACAATGTATGTCTTTCACCAAATTGGGGGTATTTTCGGCCATAATTTTCAATTTTTGTGTGCTCTATTCTCTCTGTCTCTGTCTCTGTCTCTCTGTCTCTCTGTCTCTCTCTCTCCTGCCTCTGAAACTTCAACTATGTGTATGTAAGATATTTTGATCTTTTCCTACAGGCCCCTGAGACTCTGTTCATATTTTTTTCAAACTTTTTATTATTTGTTCTTCAGATAGGGTAATTTCTATTGGTCTAGCTTCAAGGAACTGACTCTTTCCTGTCATTTCCATTTTCCTAATAAACACACCAGTGTTTTGTTTGATTTTTATAATTTTTAAAAATTTCAGATACTATATTTCTAGAATTCTAGAATTCTAGAATTCCCCTTTGTTTTTTCATGATTTCTATGTTTTTTACTGAGACTTCCTATCTTTTCATTTACTGTAAGCATATTTCCCTTTATACACTTCAGGATGCATGTAATAGCTACCTTTACATCCTAGACTAGCACTGTTTCCAATAACTGTAACTGTATCATTTTAAGTTTGGTCTCTGTTGACTGTTTTAGAGTGGGTTACATTTTCTTCTTTCTTTGTCTGATGAATAATTTTTATTGGGTCCTGGACACTGTGAAAATTATGCTGGGTTCTGTTGTATTCCTCTGAAGACTAGTGGTTTTTGTTTGTTTGCTTTAGCAGGCATTTAACTTGGATGGACTCATATTGCAAACTCTGTCAATCGGTCGCTCAAACCTCAGTTCAGTTCCTTTATCCACAGCTTGTGTCTGTCCTGCACATATGTGGCTCAGAGATCCGGCAGAACTCTGAGCAGAATTTATGCACAGATTGTAGGCTGCCCCTCTCTGGCTTCTCCTGTCTGGAATTCCCTACTCCTTTTCTAGTGATTGTGGTTGTTCCAAACTCTGTCCTCTGTTCTTTGAGCCAAAACGATTGTGAGTTTCTATTGGAGATACAGGCACGCTAACAGAGGTGCCAACTTTGGTCTGGCTCAGGTTAAAAGCCACATAATGGAAGCTCATCCTGTGCCATTTGCTTTTCCAAGTGTTCTCTTCCCTCCAGGACCCATTCTTGTCCAAGTCATTGTGGATTTAGTTGTGTTGTTTTATATATTTTGTCTGGAGCTCACAGGTGTCTGTGGAAAGGTCAAGTCCTGCAGGAATTGTTCAGCCATGCCGGAAATGGAACACTTAGGTATATTTTGTACATGTAGAAAACATTGCAGAAGTAAAGGCCCCTTTGTTCCTCTATGAGGAATTTAGTATGTCACCTTCCTGTTCACTTTTTAACATTTCTTTTTCTATGTATGTCGTTCAAAAAGCATAACAACGTTCACTTCATAAACTATATACTGGATTGGGGAGCTTTTTAATTTTATACAAGTGAAAGCACACTGTAATTATCATTCTGCAACCTTTTGCCCTCTCAAAGTACTATTTTGAGGTCTATCCATGTTGAAACATACAGATCCAGCTTATTCATTTTAACTGCAGGACACGACACAGTCAGGTGGCTGTGATTCCAATTTGCCTGCAATTCCTTCCACTGACGGCCATGTAAGCTGCCTCTAACTATTTTCTCAGACAACAACACAGCACTCATACTCTTGCACCTACCTTTCCAGCTATTTACCTAGACATGCCAATTGCTGGATCAGCTTTAACTTTACCAGCTTGTTAAATTGCTCTTCAAAGTACTTGTAACAATTTCCACCTCTACCCACAGAACGTGCAAGGGCCCATTCCTCAAAGTATTAACAATGATTTTCTATGGGTGATAAAATTTCAAGTGACGTTCACTTCTTTTTTCTTTTTTTACACTTTCTGTCATTGATTTCCACCCCCCACCCCCAGCAGTTATATTGTCCTTATAACAAAGCAGTAAAGCTTTTTGTTATCAAACCAACAGAACTTGCTCTTCCTCTTGTATCCCTTCCATCTCAGGGAAGACCACCACCCTCAGCTGCTCATGACTCTCTCCTGTCTCCCTCCCTGCACCTGCCTGTATCCTGCACATACTGCTTTAGTTCTAAAAACATTTAGTGCGTGCATTTCTTTCCTTGTTTTCCACCTAACTGTGAGACTGACACTGCCTGGCACAAAACAGGTGCTTTAAAGTACGTGGAATTGCAAAGTGGACCCTGCCTTTCCTATTACACAAATGGGGAAAAGCTCGAAGAACTTACCCCAGTCACACGTCCATGGTGTAGGACAGAATCCCAAGCTGAGCCTTCCAACTCTGAACTCCCCATCAGGTGAAATGACTCGCCTAGGGTCACGCAGTTGTGAATCTGAGCTGGTACCAGAGGTGGGGTGCTCAGTCCTTGCTTCCCCAGTGACTGCCCTGGCTCTCTTCAGGGCACACTGACTGCTTTGATTTGCTTCAGACTTTTTATGTTCTGGACAGGATACAGTAATTCACTGCATATCAGCTACAAGTTCTGGGCAGCCTGCCTGCTCTCTGGAGTCACTTAAAATCTGTCATTCCTGTAAAAGTGAATGTTTGGACAATTTATTCCACACCTCCTGCCAACACAGACACCCTGGAGTCCTCATTTCAGCGTCGCATTTCATTGTTTTAAGCTGCAGTGCGCTGCATGTGCTTCTGAGACATTATCACCGATAATGTGGGAACGATCAGGAAATGGTGCTTTGATTCAGGGAAGGGTGACAAGGCCACACCATGCTGCAGCTAGGATCCCACAATTCTCGTTTGTGAAGGGAAGACTGTTACCAAAGCAGCCACGGGAGAACATCTCAGGACCCCCTCAGGCGTCAGAAAATTGGAGACGTATATTTCATGAACGTAAACTTTGCGCTGTAAACCTTTCTGCATAATGCATGAGACTTGATTTACTGTCGTTGTTCATGCTGGTGTTCACATTGGTGTGTACTTCAGGGGACCATAATTTTTATTTCAGATTTTTCTTTTCCTACAACAGCACTCAGAGGCCGTTTTAGCATTGTTCTGAATTGTGAGTACAAGATGCCAGGTAGCTTTTCCAGCGGCTGCGGCCAGGGGACAGGCGGGGCTTTGCCTCGGGCTCCAGACTGAGTCCGTCTTTGGGATCCCGCTCAGGCTCGGCCTGGGCTCCCTGTGCTGGGTGGTTGGTCAGAGCTGGAGGGTTGTGTTTAGAAACAAAGAATAAAGAATGAAAGAAAGGAAAAAGGCTTTGTAGCAGAGCAGAGAAGAAATGAAACAATAATCACTTTCTAAGATGCACAAGAGAATTATTCTAGCTTAGGCTGACCGGGAGAGTGAGCTAAAAGGAACAGAAAAGACAGATGAAGAATGGGAACGGGGTGGGGAGCCCAGGAACTGAGAAAGGGAGATGCAGGCAGGCCAGTGAAGAAAGAGTGGGGAGGAGACAAGCGAGGAGTCCAGAAGACTCGCTCACATCAGCAGGCTCTGATGGCTTCCGGAATGCCCAGGGCTCAGGGCTGGAGCCTGGAGCAGTGAGGGCACAGGCCGTGGTCGTCGAGCTCGGTGAGGCTGGCATGGGGTGAGCAGGGGCTGGAGCCTCTCGAAGTCTGTGAGCTCCAGGGCACTTGCAAACCGCTGCCCTCTGCTTAGGGCAACTGCAGCTGCTGAAGAGAAGTACGCGTGGGCCGTACTGACCGAGGGCCGTGGACGGCCATCTGGGGGCACCAGAGACTGCTTTCAACACAAAGATCGAAATGATTCCAGTCCAGGAAGTGTCCAAAATACTGTGGCGGTGCCCACGTGGTGTTGTTTGACCGTGTTCAGATAGGAAACAGGTACGTGGCGGTTAACCTGGCTCAGGGTGGTGCCCAGGTGGTGAATCTGTCTAAGTCAGAGTGACCTGTGAGCAAATGCCCTTGGCCACAGGCCCAAGGCAGGTCTCCAGTCAGTCGGCCTCACCCTGAATGTTCTGAGCTCGGGCAGGGAAGAGGGGTGTCACTTAAGTCCCCTCAAGCCCCAACCAAGAATACCTACGTGGCTGGGCTGCCATGAGTCCCAAAAGGCAGGAGGGGAAGGTCCTTCTGCAGCACCCCTGGCACTCAGCAGGGACCCAGCAGAGGGTGGCAGCAGTCCCCTCGCCAGCTTGTGGCCCTGCATCACTGGTGTCACCGTCCTCTGACCCCTGAGGAGGCACCTACCTTGGCCCCCGACCACATCTGCCTTCCCTCACCCAAGGAAGACATAATTCCTTGAGCAACAGGGTCTCCTATCCCAGCACCCCATGACCCAGCTCCATGTCCTCTGCTGCAGAAACTTCAATAGGATCTATGTCCTTATCACTGAATGGCCAGGACCACAGGGCAGTAACGCGTCCTGGAGCCCTCAGGAAGGCCAACTGCTTTACTGCCTTAATTCTCCACCCTGCCCATAGTCACCCCTTTGCCAAGGAATTTGCAGAGCCCTCCCACTGTGACCCGGCCTTGGCCATGAGACTGGCTTTGGCCAACAGGGTGTGAGCACATATGACAGCAGCCAAAGCTGGGAACCTGCCTGTACTAGGTGCTTGCACTTCTGCCTGCGTCATGGGGACACACCCCATTCAGCCACTACAGGGAAATGTGACACCTGCAGGACAGCTGTCCCTCCCCAGCGGCCCCACATGTGTGAGCGGGTCCCGACAAGACCGGAATCGCCCAGCTGACCCACTGACTGCCGGGCCAGAGTAAACAGCTGCTGGTTTGTCACACAGCATTATAGCTGCAATAGGTGCTGGATACAAGGCCCTAGCCAATCAATTCCCATGTTCAGTTAAGCCATATCCGGTTATAATTCGAACAGATCCATCCTCTTGTCTCAGCCCACAGCTTAAAAACCAGAACCACGGAACTGCCACTGGAAGGTTCAGTAAAAGTTCATTTAATGGCAAATTTACAAAATACACAATGCGAGCACAGATGGATAGACCTCAGCGTGATATTGCCAGCACCAGTGGAGTCTCCAGGCCAGTGCCAGGGGACGGAGGTGCCGCGGGCGTGGAGACGTCTCCGGAGGAGGGGCTGCCTTGTTCTCTTCCCCCAACCATGCTGGCGCCCAGCTCCCTGCGGGCGTCCGGGGCGCTGAAGACCTTTCCGTGGTACTCGATCAGCAGCTCGGTGAACAGGTTCAGGGGCACGAGAGCACTCAGGGAGGACGCCCCCTGGGACGGCCAGATTAAATTCAGCCCAAAGACACAGGCCAGATTGGAGCTGTTCATTTTGTTGAAAATGCTCTCCCGAGACACCTGCAGGACACATGCGAGGCAAGCGGAGTGACCCGTGGGTCCTGGCAGTGGGCAGAGCGCTGGGCTGGGAGCCACCAGCCAGCACTGAGACCTTTTGCTGCTACCTCCCTGCTCCCAGCCTGTTTCCCCATCGTAGAGGGAAAGGATCAGCCTTGATGTCCCAAGGGACCCTCTGGCTCTGCCCTTCTTCTGGGGTCCCTCCAGCACCCTCCGACTCCTCTTGTACTCCAGAGGACTCAGTCCACTCAGGTGGTGGTGGGGTCTCTGGCACAGTGAGCAGGAGCATGGCCTCTGGGTCACCTGCCTAGATGACCCGGGGACACAGCCCCTCCCTCCAGAACTCGCCTGGCTGAGGAGATGACGTGGGAACAGAGGCCCCCAGTAAAGAAGGTCATGGGCAGTAACCGAAGGCAGCCAGGGATGGGAATGGCAGGGGCGGACCCGATGACCCCGCCGGGCACACGGCGGGTTTCTCAGTGGAGTTACTGCCCACGAGGCCTTGCATGAGCTCCTCTGGGCCAGGGAATGGCGTGCCAAGCTGAGGGAGGCTGTGACCCCAGACCCTGGGCTGTGTGGGCACTGACGTGGAGAGCAAGGCCTCCCGCCAGCACCCTGCTTTGTCCACTCACCTCGTGCAGGAAGCCCATGAGGTAGTTGAGGACGGCGTAGTTGTGTTCCGGAAGGCTCTGCAGGATCTGGCGGCAGTAGGTCACCCGCAGGCTGCTCTCCACACCTGCGATGGCATGAGGGTCCTTCCTGAGTCCTTCCCGGGGGGAAGGCACCGGTGTAGGGAGGACCGACTGTCCCATTGTTGGGCCTGTGGCTCCCATTTACTTCCCGGCCGTGTGGCTGTTCTCAGCAAACCCCTCTCTTCTACGAGTTCCACTCCCTTCTTCACAATGGGTACTGTAGCTCTGACCTCCCAGAAAGCCCAGAAAGCCCAACCACTTTATAGATGGGAATAGTCTAGGCCAGGGGTTGGCAAACTCCAGCCCGGGGGCCAAATGGCCTATTTTTGTCAATAAAGCTTTACTGGCACAGACCCACACCCATTTGCTTACATATCATCTACGGCTGCTTTTGCATTAACAGCAGAGTTGAGTCCGGCCCGCAGAGCCTAAAATACTGACCATCTGGCCCTTTACAGAAAAAGTGTGCCGTCTCCGCTCTAGACTAACTTACCCTGTGTATGATTCTCAGCAGCTCAGGCCCCACCCCCACCAGGGGCCTGAACGTAGCTGCGCCGGCTCTGAGACCCCCAGTTCCCTCCTAAGTGCACCCTCCACTGAGCTCCGGAAACTTCAAGTCGAAACTCAACAATCACTGACTGGGTGGTGAACACACAATGTGTTGTACAGATGATGTTACAGAATTGTACACCTGAAATCAAGGTAACTTTACTAACCACTGTCACCCCAATAAACTTCGATTAAAAAAAAAACCTCAACAATTAACAAGCATTCCATAAGCTCCTGCTGGAGAGGCCCGCACACTCACACACATGCGCGCGCGCACACACACACACTCACACTCACACACACGCACACGCACACACACACACACACACACTCACACACGCACACGCACACACACTCACACACACACACTCCTCCAGCGCCAGCCTCCCGCTAAGCCTTGGGCAGGGTTACCGTGAACACTCTGTGCTTTACAAACACAGCCCCCGCTGAAAGACACCAAAATTCCCTAGTGTGAACGTTCTTGCTGGCTTTTAAATAAAAGCCGTTCTTTCGTGACCTCAGGCTGTCGTTGGGTAATGTGAATGGACCTGATGTGCCAATGTGCTTGGAGTCCGCCATCTTTTCCTGGAATCAGCTTTCCAGCCTCAGCTCATCTTTCTAAGAATTATGGTCCCAGAGCAGACCCCGGGGCAAGGTCCACTTCCAGCTCTCTCTATGGTCCCTTCAAGAAAGAGTGTTGACTGGCGAACAGCAGGGACCAGCTCGCTGTCACAAAGCCACCGTGGATGAAGCACTCACTGTGCGCCGGGAATCACGCCGAGCACACCCTTGGCCTCCTTGCTGCTCAGCCCAGCTACAACTGACAACCCGACCTCACCCATGGACACTGGTGGCCTGGCTGAGGTTGGCAGGGGCGCGGCAGGAGTTCGGGTGGGGCAGCCCCCTCTCCCGGCCCGCAGCGCCAGATGGCACCAGTAGGCCAGGCAGCCCCCACGCCCAGCTGGCCCTGGGCTGCTCCCCCTGGGGCAGGTACGTACTTGTGATCCCAAGGATCTGCTCATAGGCCTTGAAGGTCAACAGCGGCTGGGGCAGCTCTCGCAGGAAGGTCTTCAGGATCACGGCAGGGATGTGGACGTCCCCATAGTCGTCAAAGTTCACGGGCTTGCCTGGACACAGAGCAGCCTGCCTCTGAGCTCCGACCCTGAGCTGGGGATTCCTGCTTCAAACCGGGCTCTGATGCAAAATGGCTTTAAACCTCCAACAGGAAAAGCCTTATGCTGGAGCCACATGTCCAGGTGATGATTCTGTCTTCTCCTGGAAATGGGGGTGCTGTCACCCCACCTCCTTGCTTCTCCGGGGTGCCTGGCAGAGGCTGGGGCGTGCTACTGAGTTCTCTGCTGTGTGGCTTGGTCCCACCTAGGATGCCATCGCTCTGAGGTCGGGGCCCCGACTCTCACGGTCCCCAGTGCCCAGCACACAGTGCTGAGAAGGGCCAGTCCTGTCACCTGATGAGTGGGAATGACAAGAGTGCGTGCAGTAGTGGGGAGACCTCCTTGTCAGTGAGCTGTTTTACTGATGTCCCTGGCGTGCTGACCTCTGATGCCATGTCCCCTTACCTGCAGGTGATACAGGGCAGCTGAGGAAGCCGTTCTGTGCCAGCCAGAGGAGCTGCCTGAGGGAAGCTCCATGAAACAATGCCCTGCCCACCTGACTTGAGTGTGTTTGAGAAACCCTAAAGGCAGAATGGCATCAGGTGGCCTCCTGCCCCCGGAGGCTACGGGCCTGAGCACAGGACTGCCCTGGACAGGTCCCCCAGCCCTGGGGTTATGCTGCCCTGGGTATTGGGGCCCTGAGGCCCTGGAGGGCTGTGCAACTCGGGGGGAGGGAGGCTCGGGGAGGGGTCTCTGGGGGCCGACTCACCTTGGTTGTACAACCGCTGGATCTCGTGGACAGTCTGGACATTGGCCGACCTCCGGAACAGGCCCTCTGTGTGTAGTCCTGTAGGGAAACAGCCTCCAGGCATCTCACAGGCCCCAGAGGAGGTTTCCAGAACGTTCCATGACTCCCCCTGCTTGCGCGTCACCCTCTGTGGCTGGCAGGGAACTCTCTCCAGTCTGGTTCTTTTCTCCTCCTCACTATTCACTAACCCCCCTTATTTATTCCTCTCAATTTATATTCCCCAATCCTAATTCCCCAATTGCCCATCTCTGTGGCCCCCAGGAAGGGAGACTGGAAAGAGACTGACACCAAAGTCAGACAGACTCGGGTCCAGTCCAACTCCGTCTCATCCAGCTGTGTGACCTTGGAGAAAGTACTTAGCCTCTCTGGGCTCAGCTGCCTTGTCTGCAGAGTAAGGCCTCAAGCCCCTGCTTCCGAGGGCTGTGGAAAGGATGGACATGATAATGTGGGGCATGTGCCAGGCACCCAGGGGGCTTCCAAGCCTGTTGCTTCCCTTTCTTCCCATGAGTGTCTAGAGCTGACCTGTCCAATAACGCAGCCACTCGTACCTATACATGGTGATTTAAATTAAAAATAAAAAAAAATCCAGTCACCAATGCACGAGCCACATAAATGCTCTTTTGGGCTACTGCCATGGGTGGCTAGTGGCCCCCATTCTGGACAAAACAGATACAGAACATTACCAAGTGCCTTGGGCCCCCAGGCTCCCCCCTCTCCCACTCCCCAGTCCTTCTCCATTCTGAAGCTGAATGAGCTATTCAACATGTGTATGAGTCTCCGATCAGCCCGTGTGGAGCCTTTCCCTGTGCTCATCAACCAGAGGACAGCTTCCTGTGGGCTCTTGCCAGGACCCACGTGGTCTGGCCACTGCTTCTCCACTCTCCTGCCTGCTGCCCCTTTAAGCCCTCCATCCAGCTTCTGGTTGGCTCCGTGCTCCTTCCTTCCCTCAGCCTTTCCATGCGCTGCTCCCCTCTAACTGGGGGCTGGTCCCTCTCTTTATTGCTGAGTGACTGTAGTAGGCAGAATTATGAGCTGGCCTCCAGATTCGTCCACACGCACCTTCTCCCAAGTATTCAGTCAGACACTAATCTAGGTGCTGCAGTGAAGGAATTTTGCAGATGGCATTCAGGTCCAAGGCAGTTGACCTTAAAATATGGAGATTATCTTGGGTGGGCCTGACCTAATTGGGTGAGGTTTTAAAAAGAGACCAGGTTCCTCCTGGCAATAGAAATTTGGAGTACGGGGTCGGGGGAAGGCAGGGATTTGACACGTGGGACTGTTTCCATTGGTGGCAGAGGCCACATGGGACAGAAAGAGGCCTGTGGCTGACAGCCAGCAAGGAAAACAGGTGTCTCAGAACTACCACTGCAAAGAACTGAATTTGGCCGACAATCTGAATGAATGCGGAGTGGGTTCTTCCCCAGAGCCTCCCAGAAGGAACACAGAGCGGCCAGCACCTGGTGTTTAGCTTTGTGAGATGCTGCGCAGAGAACGGTCCCCGAGGGACCTGGACTTCTGATCTACAGAAACTGTGAAACCATAAATCCATGCTGTTTCAAGCCACCAAGCTTGTGGTGATTTGTTACACAGCACAGCAAACTAATAAGGTGACCTCCTGCCTGAGTGTCAGAGCTCAGGTTTCCCTGATCTCTTTGACCAGCTCTTCCCTGTCACGAGAGTCTGTGGTTGTCACATTACAGCTCTATGGAGAAAAACGTAATGAAGAGAGCTCTCAGTACACACCGTGAGCCCAGAAGGTGGGACCGTGTGCTGCGGCCACTGTGCCAACCCCAGTGCCTGGACCAGCGCTGGATACAGGGCGTGTCCAATGAGTGAATGGTTAATTCACAGGTTCATTCAACAAGTATATACTGAGCTCCTAATACTTGGACTGCTTTTCTTTTTTTTTAACGAATAAAGGAATTGACATATTTAAAAAGGGAGACCCCCTTTCAGTTTCTGACTTTGGTCTTCAGGCACTATCTTTTGTCCATTCCTGAAATACATAACAGAAAGGGAAGTACGACAAATGACAGCTAGCCCAAGCAGAGACAGCTTCAAACACCAATCAGATCCCCCAGCTACAGAGATGCCATCTCATAGAGCTTTGTTAAGACTAGCACACACAGCTCCTGGGTCACGCCGGTGACAGACCACCAGGGGCCCCAGCAGTGACAGCTCCCACTTCCTGTCTGATGCCTACAGCCCTGCTCCTGGAGACGGCCATCCCTCCTTGGTAGCCGTTCCTCCTCCGTTAGGATAAAAGCAACCTCCACACCCCTTCCCTGTGCACCGGAGCTCTGGCCTCAGGAATCGAGGAGCAGCCAGTCTCAGCTCCTCCAAGTAACCCACCCCGCTGGCACTGGCATCTGCAAATCAAGCCTTCCACGGATGGCTTCACATGCGTCATCTCATTTAGGCCCCACAACAACCCTGTGAATCAGGTACTGTCATTAACCCAATTGGACAAATGAGCAAACAGAGGCCCAGAGAAGGTAAGTAACTGGCCCAAGGTCACACAGCTAGCACACAGTGGAGCCAGGATTCAAACCCAGACAGTCCAGGTCCAGAGCCCATAGCTGGAGCCACTGTGCCTGAGCCCATCCCATCCTGTCACCCACCTTGCACAGGTTCCCGTCCTCCAACTCCCTGGCCTGCGGGTGCTAAGGACCCAAGACAGGCCTCCCTGGCAGCTCTCACATCCCTGGGCTGGAGCCAGCTCTCACTCACCTTTCTCTTTCAGGTATGTCACTGTGAACTTCAGGACAGGGGGGATGAGTTCACCTTGATTTTTGTCTTTGAGGCTGAGGGGAGAGGAAAGAAAGCACGAGTTTTCACCTGGGCGTGATGGGTGATCACAGCAATCACGGGGCTTTGGTCCTGTCCAGACGCCTGTGAAGACACAGGACCGAGGAGCCATGCAGGGAGAGAGCTGCAGTTGTGGCCCTCAGGAAGCAGGTGGTCTGGTGGCCAAAAGAGAGGCACAAAGAATAAAAGTGATAAAGCAGCATCTGAGGGCTCCCCCAGAGAGATGCCCATGATACGGGGGGGACCTGGGGGTGGGAGGCTTCACATGGGGCGACTACTGAGCTGGGTTGTGGGGGACAAGTAGGAGCCTCAGAGGACAAAAGAGGGGGAAGGGCATTCCAGACAGAGGGGAACACACAGGGGAAGGTCCAGAGGCATGAGATGTGGCTGTGCGGGCAGAAACGGGGACCTGGCCTGCATGCTGACCAATCGAAAAACACACTTGATGAAAACCTAGTCCGTTGCCTCAGACGAGCTGTTAACACTTGTTCTCTTACTGTGCTAATTTGATACAGATTCACATAAGGAAACTTTAAAAATATGTATAAATGCAAAAGAAACACACACACACTTACCGCAGCCAGCGGAATCAGGGCTGAAGCCAGAACTTTCAGGTCTACACAGCTAAAGTGTCATTCTACTGTCCCTACTGTCCCTATTTCACGTTTTTCTCTTTCCTTGTGGGCTGAATTTTCTTGCCCCTTTGAGAAACTGTGCTGGATTGAGGCGGAAAAGACTCTTAAGTCAGATATCCCCGGCTGGAGTCCTGCTTTGCCACTTATTAGCAAACAAAAAAGTGTGTTTTTCTGTTCTGAGGTATTGTGTTTACACATCAACTAGGTTCATTTGGTTGACTGTGTTGTTTGAGTTTTCTAGACTACTTATTTTCTGCCTATTCTATCAATTACTTACAGAAAGGTATTGAAATTGGCTATTAGAACGGTGTGTCTTTCTCCTTCCAGTTCTACCAGGTTTTGCTGCATGTTACTTTAAAGCTGTTACCAGTCTATACATTTTTAGGATTATGTCTCCTTTATTGTGATGAAATCCTTGGTCTTACTGGATATCTTTTTCATCCTTTTACTTTGAGCCTATAGCATCTTGTATATTTTAATATTTTAAACAACAGTAGGATCTTCCTTTTTTAAATCCAATCTTAGAATATCTATCTTTTCATTGGAATGTTTATGCCACTTATATTTAATGAAATTTCAATATGGCTAGGTTTAAGCCTACCATCTTGCTAATTGTTCTTTGTTCCTCTTCCCTCCTTTCTTAACTTGGTTTTGCATATTAATTAAATATATTTTAGGATTCCATTTTATCCCCATTAATATATTAGACATATTTCTTTATTTGTGTTGGGCTTGTTTTTACAACACATATATTTAATACAATATGGTCTACTTTCAAATAATATCATACTCCTTTACTTATAGTGTAACCACCTCATAACTGTATAATTCCACTCCAACCCCGTCCCCTTTGTTGTCACTGTTACACATTGTACAGTGCTCCAAAGTATTATTAGATTGGTGCAAAAGTAATTGCGGTTTAAAAGGTTAAAAATAAGTGCAAAAACTGCAATTACTTTTGCACCAACGTAATATTATAAACCCCACCTACTTTATTATTCTTGTTTAAACAATTTATTTTCAAAGCTATTCTTAAAACAAGAACATAAATGTATTTACTATATACTCCTATATTTACCATTTCTGGAACTCTTCATTCCTTTGTGAGGATCCAAATTTCCATTTGGCATTATTTTTCTTCTGTCTGATGAGCTTCTCTTAATATTGCTTATGGTGTAGGTCTGCTGGGAATATATTCTCTCAGCTTTTGTTTATCTGAAAAAGTTTTGTCTTTCCATTCACTTTTTGAAAGATATTTGTTGGGTATATAATCTTCGGTTGACAACTTGTTTCCTTAAAAAGATGGGAACTTTTAAAACTTAAGAGATTTTGCTCCATCGCCAGCTGGTTTGCATATTTCCAATGAGAAATCTGCTGTTACTCTTGTCTTTGCTCCTCTGTATGGGGTGTCCTTTTTTTCTGTTTGCTTTTAAGTTTTCTCTTTGTCACCGGTATTAAGCAATTTGATTACAATGTTCCTTGGTGTAGTTTTCTTCACATTTCTTATGCTTGTGGTTCACTGAGGTCCTTGGATCCGTGGGTTTTTATCAAATTTGGAAAAACTGAGGCCATCATTTCTTTAAATATTTGCCTGCCTTCTCCCTTTCTGGGACTCCAATTATCCATATACTAGACGGTAATATTAATATTATGGCACAGGTTAGTCTTTGTTTTTTCTTTGTGATTCCTTTTGGATCATTTTTATGGTTATGTTTTTAAGTTCACTAATTTCCTCTGTGATGCCTAATCTTCTGTTAATCCCATTCAGTGTGTTTTTCCTATTAGAAGTTATATTTTTCATCTATAGAATTTCCACTTGGTTTCTTCTTAAGATGACTCTTCACCATGTTTGTGTTTTCTACCACCGGCTTAATGATCTTGTCCGCAAATTCCATCATCTCTGTCATCTCTGATGTGATCATTCATTTTATGTGTTCACGTGACTGGACCACGTCGGGGTGCGTGTATTTGGTTAAATGGTATTCTGGGTGTGTCCATGAGGGTGGTTTTGGATGAGATTAACATCTGAGTTGTAGGCTGAGTAAAGCACACTGTCCTCCCTAATGTGGGTGGCCCTACCCAACCTGCTGAGGTCCTGAACAAAAGAAAAGGCCCAGTGAGGGAGAATTCTCTCTTCCTGCCTGTCTTCAAGCCAGAACATCCATTTTCTCTTGCCTTTGGACTCTGACTTGGAAGGGGACCCCCACCACAGGCTCTCCTGAGTTTTCCAGCTTGTCAACTGCGGCCTTTGGGACTTCTCAGCTTCCATAACCACGTGAGCCAACCCCTCATGACACATCTTCTATTTGGTTCCGCTTCTCTAGAGAACCTAGACTACTACACTGGGGGCTGTTTCTATTGATTGAGCTTTTTCCTGGTTATGGATCGGGTCTCCCTGCTTCTGTGCATGACTTGTAATTTTTCTTTGGGAATTTTACACTGTTGGTTGCTGAATTTTATTGTGTTTCTTTGAATGGAGATGAACTTTCTTCTGTCATGCATTAAGTCGTTGGGCATTTTCCACTTCCAGTCTCAGGAACCTCTTGCCAGAAGCTCCGAGCCAGCCTGCAGGAAGTGTGGCCACCCTGAGAATGTCAGGCTGGGAGCCTTGGACCTTTGGCCCCTCCTGACTAGGCACCAGCTGGACACCACTGGTGACTTTCCCAATGCCACACGGAATGAATTTGCCTGGCTGAGCTTCACCTAAATTCTAAGCCCAGAGAAATCAGGATATATAATAAAATGGCTGTTGTTTGAAGCAGCTGAGTGCTGGGAAAACTTGTGACACAGCAATAGATAACGGGAAAACACAGTCATGAATGGATAAGGCCAGGACTCAGACCCAAGCGTCTGAGCCTAGAAACCTGTGCTCTTGTATACCGTGTTTCCCCGAAAATAAGACCTAGCCAGACCATCAGTTCTAATGTGCCTTTTGGAGCAAAAATTAATATAAGTCTTATATTAAAATAAGACTGGGTCTATAATAATATAATAGAATACAATATAATAAATATAATACAATACAATAATAATATAATATAATAAATATAATACAATACTGGGTCTTACATTAATTTTTGCTCCAAAAGACGCATTAGAGTCTTATTTTCGGGGAAACACTGTATTATCTAATTCCCATTGTAATTTTATTAGCCCAAATGCGAGATCGGAGCTGGACACTGTGAGAGGCTAGGTGACCAGCTCAAGGTCCCACAAGCTGTGAGGTGGCAGCCCGGGAGGCAAGGTTGGCCTTGAATCAAATCCATGTTCTTTCTGCAGAGACTCATCAGGTGGATGTGGGATCAGTGCTGCTTTCCACTTTATTCAAGATTAGCAGAAGACTCTTACATTGGTCCACACGAGTGAGGATGATTCGTACTTCATCAACAGCAATGACAGGTCTCGGCACGTCCTGATCTCGATGGAAAGTTGGGCTGCTTGGTGATTTCTCTTCTGCTGAAGCTGTACGGCTGGGACACCAAACAGCAATGCGGCTGGTGAAGGGGCCCTGAGGACGGCCACCGCCTCTGTGGGTTGTGCTGATGTAAGAATGTGGGCCAGACCCTCCCCGCCCTTCTCCAACTTGGTTTCCTGTGTGCCCCTCTGAGGGAGGAGGAGGCCTGGGTCCCAAGCAGTGTCCAGGCAGTCTCTTCTCTGTGTCCGTGGGGAGGGAGGAACATGAGGACAGGTTCTCTATCTCCCAGGGTCTCCAAAGCTGTGGGCTCTTTTCTTCCTGTTTCCTTTGGGACTAGACACACCCATGCCAGTCCTGGCCCTGCCCTGAGCTGAGTGGCCCTCAGCCTGTCTCTTAGCCTCCTCAGACTCAGTTTCCCCATCTGGAAAGCAGGAATGCTGGCAACCTCCCTGCAGGGAGCTGCAAGTATTAAACAGTAAAGGATGTGAAAGGCTTTGTTCAACTGCAAGCCAAAGGTACTGACAATTAAAATCATTGGAATGCTAGGGGCTGAGCAACTTCTCAGGACAAACACAGGTAGCCCATTTCACAGATGAAGAAACGGGCCAGCACACTGCAGTGACTTGCCCAGGGTCACACAGCTAGAGCATGGGTCTGTTGATTCCAAAGCCTGAACTAGTTACTGTTCCCTACTGAGGGTCCCAACTGAGACCCACTGAGCAGGCTGGACCCTGATGAGCTGTGATCGCTGTGGTCGCCAAGAGACCCCTTTGCCTACAGCTAGCTGACACCTTGTGTTTTACAAGCAGACTTCCAAAGCAGGAAGGGGGCCTGTGAGATCATGAGAAACTGAGATTCCAGAAAGGGAGGGTTTGCCCAAAGTCGCAGGGCTTCCAGTCAAGCATGCTTCTGTCTCTGGGCATTTAAAAAGCACCGACATCCGCCCTGCGCCTCTCACAGCAAAGCACAGAACAGGGACCCTGACATTAAATTACTGCTCTCGATAGAGCAGAGACCACAATTTGGATTTCCGTTCTCCTCCCTTCCCCTCCCCTCCCTGTCCCTCCCCTCCCCTCTCCTCTCCTCTCGTACTTGCTGGCTCAGAAAAGGGTTTACTCAAGGGACTGACTGAGTCCGTGCAGAGAATGACAATTGCTCCAGGGGACTCTGGATAAAAAGTGCCTGTGCTCCTGGCTGGGTGGCGAACCCCAGGGCAGCAGTGACGAATCCTCACACCAGGTCCCTTCGCGCATCTCCGGGTGTGCGGTTCCAGGACCAAGTCTCTGCAAGGACGCATGGACTGTGCTAAACCCACACCCTGAACTAAAGTTCCGAGGTGCACGCGGGTGGGGGGCTCTAGGAGGCGAGCGCAGTTCCCCGGTGGGCACAGCATGCTCCGGGCCAGCCGTCGCCCCCCGGGGGGCACTGGGACTCACAGCACATAATTCTTGCTCGCGCCCCCTCCCCTTGAGTAACTGAGATCCTGTTCTTTCCCTGGTTTTGCATGCAAGGAATGCGCAGAAAGGAGAGGTTCTGGCTTTTTAAAAGCAGTCGGAATAGGGAGGCAGGAAGGGTATCCTGAAATTATAGTGATAACACACGTGTGGAACAGGCCTGCCTCGCTGGACACACAGGCTTTCCCCAGACCTCCGACCGGTCATTGGCCTCACGTCCCTTCCCAATGTCTGAAACGGGATGGATGGCTGCAGCTCACACCACTGATCAGCGGTCTCAGCCACAAAGCCAGCCGGGAGGGCCTGGGCGCCCACAGAACTGGGCCGTGTACATGAACATCAGAGGAAGCACCGCGTTGTGACAACCTACTGTGCGCTGGGCGCACTGCTAAGCCGACTGACTTCATCACAGTGTCCCCGTTTTTATAGACGGCAACACAGACTCAGAGAGGCTAATTGTTTTATCTGAAGTCACGCAGCCTAGGGTTCAAACAAATCAAATCTGACTTCCCAGACCTCGTACCTGCAATAGTCCACAGGCTGTTAATATAAATTCTGAAGGGGGTGGGGGTCTGGTACACAGTGGGGCTGCTGGGAGGTGGCAACAAGCCCAGGAATGCTGCGATCCACTTCTGCACAGCTGGCCCTCTTTGTGAGGCAGATGAGGAATTAGAAACAGTTTGTATCATCAGCTAGACCGGTCCTGAAAAGTCTAATGGAGTGGGGGGTCCTGGCAAGTCTGGCTGGCACATGACTTAGAACCAGAGCCTAGGGAGGTCCATTCCCTACCCGTGGGGCCATTCCCAAATAGCATCTTACGCTGTCTGCACAGCCACCTGGTGCCAGAGACCACAGACAGGTGTACCCCGAGCACAGGGAAAGGGCAGAGAAAGCAGACATCCATCGCCTCGTCCCCTGCAAAAGCGGGCCCTGGCTCAGACGAAACCTTCTGCGCTGGGAGAAGCAGAGGCCAAAAGGGCCACGTGGTCCTGCTCACTAATGCGTTAGCAACCCTGAATCCATCACCATCAGATCACTAACAAAAAAGTGCAAAACGAGTACCTTGAAAACTACAAAACATCCCTTAGAGAGATTTAAAAGATCCAAATAAACAGAAAGACAGCCCGTGTTCATGGATTCAAAGACATAAGATTGTGAAGATGGCAATACTCCCCAAATCGATCCCCAGACACAGCACAATCCCTATTGAAATCCCAGCTGCCTTTTGCAGAAACTGACAAGCTGATTCTAAAAATTAATATGGAAATTCAAGAGACCCAGAATAGCCAAAACCATCTTGAAAAAGAAGAACACTTCCAATGTCAAATCTTCCTAAAAGCCTTGGTTATAAAGATAGTGGGGTACCAGCATATAGATCAATGGAATAGAACCGAGAGTCCAGAAATAAAGCCTCACATTTACAGGCAATTAGTTTTTCACAAGGGTGCCAAGGCAATTCAATGGGAGGAAAAGTAGTCTTTTCAAAAAATGGTCCCTATTTGTATTGAGGCATCAGGGAAGGCTTCCTGGAGGAGGGGAGTATGAAGGAGGAATGAGAGCAGGGGAAGCACTGGGCAGCAGGAACTGGTTCACGTTGTCTGCACACCCTGTTGTTAACCTGTGGCCCTGGAGGGTGAGGAGGGCAGGGTTTCAACTCCAGTTACAGAGAAAGAAACTGAGGTTGCTAGCTTGTCTTCCCAGAGCTGGGATGTGACCTGCTTCCCCTCCCCCACCCGAAGGTGGCCCCTCCCTCTTCCCACTAGGCCATGGCTGCCCAGATAGGGCTGTACTAAATACATATGAACGTTTCCATTTTCCCACTTCAGGGAGGGCAAGCCAGCAAAGACCTCTTGAATCTCTGATTTCCCCGTTAGTATGTTAACTTAATTAGCTGGTTCTAAGGTGATAGCTTTCTGTTGTGTGCTATAGAACTTAACTTAGCAAATTAACATTTGTGAATAGGATTTGGTTTTGAATTTTAATGACTTTCATTCATTCATAGTCCAAGCAAATTACATATTTGGTGCTTTATTTAATATGTTTATTGCCATTTTATTACAGTCATTCACAATAAAACAGCATAAAATATTAATTTAAAGAGGCAATTGCATGGATTTTCTCTCAAAGTGGCACACGCAGAATGTTTTCAAAGGTTGTGCAATGATCCTCATCATTCCCTAACAATATAATGAACTGATTTTTACAGTGACAACTGGTCCTGGAATAGGAATGACCCACGGCCCGTATAAGGGACATTTCTAATATCTGCCTTCGATCTGCTAACTGACAGCTCTGGAGTTCAAATGCTGTTTCAGCACGTTCTGAAAGGCACCTGCTCAAAACACAAGGCCCCAGGGCCCCCTGATGAACTTCACAGAGCCGAGAGGGCCACACATATTACTAACCATTTCCCGTACACTGTACTCGGGTGGATGGCTTTAGGAATTGGGTATGGCTTTGGTTTTTCATTTTTAAAGTTTCATTAGACCGTAAGGAGACAGAAAGAGTTGTGAACAACAAAATAGCCAATCTGAAAGGCATTGCTGGATTTGTCGGGCTTATTAATGATGGAAAGGCCAGTGGCCTCGGCCATGGCTACCAAGGACCCCTGGGCATCAGAACACACCAAGAGCAGCAGAACCTCAGGACGGGCCAAAAGCATCAAGGCCGACAACAGAAGACTCAGAAACAGGTAAAAGGGTCACAGATGGCTTGGAAATCCAGGGCCTGCTGCCTGGGCCTCCCTGGGACCCTATTCTGAGATCTGAGTTCTCACCAACGCCCCCAGAGGGGCCCGAGGTCACTGCAGGTGCGTTCCCCATCCCGCATTCCTGGGGGCCATTAGGAGGGGTGGGGATCACATCAGCATATATTTAGTGTTTAAAAAGGAAAAGGAAGGGTCATTTGGTGAACTTTTGCTCCAGATATGTTTAGGGGAACATCCATCCTATTTGAACACACACTGTATTCGCTAAGGGCTTACAAAATGCCTCTTTAAGGGAACACCACAACTGTGTGTGTGGTTGAGGAGGCAGGGGTGCGACCCGACCGTCTAGAGCTGCGCGCTTAAATAAAGTTAGAAATTCAGCACCTCAACTGCACTAGCCACATTTCCAGTGCTCGACAGTGACACACGGACAATGCAGACCATGTCTTGCATTGCCGAAAGTTCTGGAAAACACGGTCTATCTTAGCTGCTGTGACACACTCGAGGAACCCACTCGCACCTCTTCACCTGCATGCCAGCCCCACCCCTCCTCAGCTCCATCTCCTGGGCGCGCTCGCGGCCAGCTCCCATCCCAGTCCCTGGAGGCAGACTCTGGCTCTGGGAAGAAGATTTAGGCACAACTCCATCCCCCACAACCACACAACCACCCACCTCTCACTGCCCCATGTTAGTTTCCTACGGCTGCTATAACTACCTACCATAAACTGGGAGCAGTTCAAAACAATACTAGTTCAGGTGGTCAGATGGCTCAGTTGGTTAGAGTTCGAACTCTGAACAGCGGGGTTGCTGGTTCAATTCCCACATGGGCCAGAGAGCTGCGCCCTCCACAACTAGACTGAAGGACAACAACTTGGAGCTGATGGGCCCTAGAGAAACACACTGTTCCTCAATATTCCCCAATAAAACTTTAAAAAAAAAAAAAAAAAAAAACAATACTAGTTCATTATCTCACTTCTCGAGTGGTCGGAAGTGTAAAATGGGTCAGCGGGGCTGTGCTCTTTCTGGGGCTTCTAGGGGAGAATCCGTTCCTTGCCTTTTCCAGCTTCTAGAGGTGCCTGCATTCCTTGGCTCGTGGCCTCGCAATGTCCCAGCCTCTGCTTCCTGCTTCCGTCCTCACATTTCCCCTCTGACTCCGACCCTCCTGCGTCCCCCTTATAAGGACCCTTGTGATGACACTGGGCCCACCCAGGTAATCCGGGGTAACTCCCCATCCAAGGTCCTTAGCCTAACCACAGCTGCAAAGTCCCTTTTGCCATGTAAAGCGCTATCTTCACAGGCAACAGGACATGGGTGTCCTTGGGGCTCAGTGTCCTCCTCCACTCTAGGCCAAGAAGACGAGGGTCCCCAGGGCTGTGTCTGCTTCCCCAGAGCCCGTGAGAGAGGACATGAGGAGCCCCACAGCCAGCTGCCTCGGGAAGGACAAGGAACAAGAACGGGGTGGCATGTAGGTGTCCCTTTACCCCGTGGCCCAGACGCGGCCCAGAGCCTTCTCATTTCTCAGCCTTCCAAGGTGCTTCAAGGTCCAGCACACAACTTAAAGAGTCTTAAATTTATATGTTAGAAAACAAATCACATGCAAGTTTCCAACAAGAAATGAGTAATTTCTTGAGAAATGAGTAATCTCCAGGATCCCACCCCACCCTCCCGGCTCTGCTTCCCCTGTACACCGTGTACATCAGACCCAGCTGCCCCACGTGGCTGCAGGATGAAACATCTCCTTTGTCCTCCGCCACTCCAGGTGGCTTGGGGCCTGGCCTCCTGCCAGAAGCAGAGGAGAGGAGGATGGACAAGGTGCTCACCGCTGAGTGAGGGGACAGCTGAGGACTCCCCAGGGCAGCCTGCTCAGATTGGAGCTGCGACAGAGCAGGCCTTCATGCAGTTTGGGGCATCAGTGAAGGCTTCCTGGAGGAGGTGTCACTGAGGTGAGTCTTAAAAGAGACGAGTTGGTCTGGCTGGGTGGCCCAGAATCCTTTACAAGTCATTAAATGTTAAAAGATCACATTACCCAACGCATTTATTTCAGAAATACAAGCTGAGAGAAGGGAGTGAGTTCAAGGTCATGTGGCTAATGAGGGGTCAGAGTCGTCAGGAAGGACAGGGTGTCACAGTAACAACAGGCCCTAAACCACGGCAGCTGAGCCCAACAGAGGTTTACTTCTCACTTGTGTTCTGTGTCTGGCGTGGGTGTCAGCGGGAGGCCTGCTGTGGTCACTCAGGGATGCAGGCTGGGAAGGCACCATCTCAACCTGGCTTCCGTCACCACGAGAGGCAAACTGCACACTGGCACACTGGGGAGGCAAACTAAAACTGCCCTCCCATGTGACCCATCCCACAGCTGCTCCGGTCTCAGTGGCCAGAGCAAGGCACGCAGCTACGCTTCACTTCCAAGGTGGTGGGAAGTGTCCCAGCCCTAACCTGGGGCCAGAACTGCCTGGGAGCAGCAGTGACAAAAGCTGGGGCAAGAACCCCAGATCCCTGGTCCGCTGCCCATTGTTGGGTCCCCTGCGTGCAGGTGCTCAAACACACACAGCAGGGAGCACGCAGTCTCAATGACAAGCTCACACTTCAGTTTTCCTGCAGGTTAAGCCCGACTACCAGAGACGAAGGCCTGGGAAAAACTTCCCCACACACAGACGCGGCCCACGGTCCCACAGAGGAAACAAGAGCAGGCCAGGCTCACTTACTATTGCAGACTGACACCAAACTGCTGGGTGGGCAGAGGGGGCCGCGGCGGCGGCGTCTTGGCAGGAGGGAGTGGCCTACCCTTGTGCAGGTTCCGCAGCTTCTCGTCGTACCTGTGGACACAGCAGAAGCCCGGTTCTCACCTGGCAGGGGAGAAGCCTAGGACCACATGGGGCCACCTCTAGGGCTGTCTGGGGGCCAAATGCCCATGAACATCTATGGGACATCCGAGTATCTCATCCGTCTGGGCCCATGTGCCACACCGCATTCTCTCTCTCTCTCTCTCTCTCTCTCTCTCTCTCTCACACACACACACACACACTCACACTTACAATCCCCCATTGCCATGGGGTGTTCCCACAAAAAGCAGGAAGGATGGTCTAACCCCTGTCAAATGTCCAGTCTCTCCTGCCAACCCCTGGCCAATATTTCACTAACATGTGTCCGCACAGGGGCTTCCCTCTGCTGGTAACAGCCTTCCCTGGCTTCTCAATATAGCCAACTGCCCCTTTAAATCTCACTTTAGGAGTCACCTCCTCCTGGAAGCCTTCCGTGATATCCCCTTTCCACTAGTCCCCCCCAGCTGGGTTAAGTGCCTCCTGCATCCCCTGTCATCACTGACTTGTGATCCCCACTACGTGGGAGTGTCCTGAGGGCAGGGGAACTCCCCACACAGCTCTATATCCCCAGCACCCCAGTACTTTGGTGGCCAGAGGGGGCATAACATCTCTACTCCCCCTGTAAGGCTGCCAACCTCACCTGCACGCAGCTTGGCAAGCGCCCTGCTCCCTCACAGGAGCCCCCCAGACAGGGAGATGTAAAGGGCAGAGGCACCCAGGCAGGGTTACAAGGTGCCCAGGCAGGGTTAGAAGGTGCCCAGGCAGGGTTAGAGGCATGGGCTGGACTGGGCCTCGCCCTGAGCTGGCCCTGAGCCAGAGCCACTACACGCCTACCTGGGCTCCTTCTGCTCCCAACACCCTACATGAGAGTCTGTGGAAAGGGGGAACACCGCTGCTGTGTAAAATAAAGCAGCAGACACACCAATTAAGCTTTCAGCAGAAAGCCCCGGATGGGTTGTTCTCCAGGGCACCTGCGACAGGCCTGAGAACATTTCACTCTGTACAGTATTACCCACACACGTGAGAAATAGCCCCAAGTCTCTGCTCAAAAGCAAAAACGCTAAAGACCGAGGCAGCGAACAGCAGTGACCACTATGGTTATTTTTTCAAATCCATTTTGTAATGGAGGTTGAGAAAAACATCGGGTCCATGCACACAACTGCCCTCAGCCTCGCTTCTCTGAGTCAGTAATCAGCATCTTTACCGCACATTTTTGTGGATGCCACAGATTTCTGAGCCGGATCTGGCCGGCTGGTTAGAAATGAAGGCTTCAACCTTAATGGGGTGGGTCCAAGACGTGTGGACATAAGGACGGTCCACACTGCCGCTCTCGTAACAGGGTATGACTCACTGCAGAACTTCCGGGGGAATGGCCAGCTGGTCGTATTGGAGGTGTTCACGGAGCTCACTCAGATGGTTGAAATAGGTGACTTTTTTCCCAAACTTGTGACTGAAAAAGAAGAAGCGAAGAGAGTGAAAATGATTAGGTGGTAACAGAGAGGCCAGGCGTGGCAGGGAGGAGCAGGAAAACAGCGGTGGCATTTTTCGTATTAAGAAAATGTAACTGCTGACACAATTTCAAACCAGGATATAACAGAAGCCGCCCATGCCTGCAGATGTTTTGCTTTCTGAAGATCTCAGATGCATCAACCACTCTTGGGAGTCTCATCTGCATAAAAATAAACACCCGCCTCCAGTATGAATCTGCCCGTGAATGTGCAGACACAGGAGATGGCGTGGGGGCCAGGGAGCCAGAGGGTGCAGGGAGGGCAGCCTCCGTGGGGTTTCCCAGGCGGCCAGCCCCTCTCTCTGTGAGGGTCCTGTGAGGGCAGAGACCACATCCGAGTCCTCTGCGGTTTCTCTCCTGGACGGGGTCACTCTGGGGACCACAGTGGGGTGAGCACGGCTGCCAAGGCCAGACGAGCCCCGGCCGAATCAACTCAGCACCTCGCAGGGCCTCAGTCCCCTCTCCTAAGTGGGACTATTTACACAAACCAGTCCACACTGTCCTACACCCGGTAGACATTACTACCTGTGTCCATTGTTATCATCAGGCCTCCTCGTTTCCTGAGCTGCAAAGTGGGGAAAGGACAGGAAGATGGAATGGGTGGGATGTGCTCGGCCAGCGTCCGCACCTGGCAAATGATCACTACCTACCAGACCGTTTTCACAGCGTCACTGACGTATCACCGAGTGACACAAAACGGCACGTATTTCATGTACACAACTGGGTGCCTTTGGACAAGTGCGTACAGCCTGACGCTACCTCCACAATCCAGGTGACAAGCATATCCATCACCTCCAAGGGCTCCTCAGGTCCCTTTGCTTCTGTGTGTGGGAAGGAACATTTAACATAAAATGCACCCTCTGAGCCAATTTTCAGTGCAGGATACCGTGTTGGTACCGCCGGCTCTGGGCTGTCCACATGCTTAGAACCTCCGCATCTTGTAAAACCAAAACTGATTTGTTTCATCCCAAGCCCACTTGAGTCCAGAGGCCCCGGGGAGGCCCAGCCACACGCACCGGCTCCCCCTAGTGGATGAGGGGGAACCAGCCAGGGTGCCAGACCCCCAGCCATCTGCACTGAGGGGCAAAGGAGACCTCACCACCGCCTGGGGGACAGAGGTGTCAGCTTTAGAGCTGCAGGGAGGCCCCTCATGCCAACACAAGAGCCCCTTCATCTTTCTGTGTTTTCTGGTGTCCTTCTCCAGCCAGCCAGGCATTTGCTGGACACCAGCCTCTGCAGATGGAAGCGGGGCCATGCTTCCTGCTTCTCACACCTGGAAAAGGCCTCTGGGCAGCTCATCCAGGGACGCCAATGAGGTGTGCATGGAATTGCCAGGCCCCACCCCAGAGGGTCTGAGGCAGGGGGTGTGGACCAGCCCCGCCCATGGCAGCAAGTGGAGAGCCACTGAGCTTGCCCACCTCCTCTATCCTTGGATACAGACTCCAGGGAGTCACGTGGGCAGCCAGGGCACAGCCGAGACATGGCCCCGACCCTGATTCCTGTGGTCCTCTCCTGGCACCTGCTTATGTCCATGCCTGAGGCGAGAAAAGGGGAGGAACCACACAGGCTTGAGATTCCCAGCAGAGCCCTTACTCGCTGTGTGACCTCAGGCAAGCTCCTTAACCTTTCTGAGTGTCAACATCCTCTCCTCTGGAATAGGGAAAATACAGCTGACTTCATAGGATTGTTTTAGGGTGCCTGGCACATAAGGTACATAGGATAGTATAATTAAATTAATCACAGAAGGATAATAAGAAATTTTAAAAACACTAGCAGCTAACACTAAACATTTGTTAGTGCCAGGCAGACCCCATTCTAAACACTATGGATATGAGTTGTTATAACAACAGAATGACTGAAGTAGCATCGAGAACCACACGGGGAAACTGAGGCAGAGAGAAGGTGCCTCTCTTGCCCAGAGTAATGGGTAGGCAGGGGCATTGCAGTCAAGCCTGGGTGGTCTGATTCCAGGACCCCACATCCTCTAGGCTGCAAACAGCAGAAACGGGTGATTTTTTTTCCCCCAAGAACTTTAGAGGTTTCTAGAACTCTTAGAGCTTCTGTAGAATGAATAACAACACTAATAAACAGAACACCTGAATGGCCTTCTTGGGCAGTCAGGTCACTAGGACTGGCTCTCTCACTGAGTCAAATATGGCACCAGCAGTCTGGTCCTGGTTAAACAACAAAGCAGACGAACAAAATCCCACCTTCCCAGTGGGTGCATGTCTGCAGCACAGGCAACCAGGTGAGAAAGTTGGCAAGGAATTCTAGTAAAACGAAACGAGCTCTCTGGCCCCCAAAGTCTCTCCCTGTGTTCAACGGGGAACGAACTCAAGTCCGCTATTCCAGGAATTCTCCAAGTGGAGACAGCAGAGCTGAGAATCACATCTGACCCCCAAGCTCAGGTTTCCTGGAAGAAGTGTCAAAAGAAGGGCCTGACCCCGATGGCATACCACCTCCTAAAAAGATTTTCATTCCAGATCAGATCGAAGCCTTCCCTGACCTCCCTGATTAGAGGGTCAAGCAGGATTTATTAACAAGGAGGGCATCTCGGAACACCCAAAAGGCCATCTACAAACTGGGGATTCTTCTCAGCCCCCTACCACCTGGCAAACACACCTGCTTGCGTCTGCAGGTCTCAGGACTCTGGATTTGGCGGGGGTGGGGGTGGCACAGGGCTCCTCCTGAGTCACATCTCACCATGAGACGCTCTGGGAAGTTTCTTCTCAAGTCCCAGAGAGGCCCAGAGAGCAGAGGGGGCTCGGAAGGCAGGACTGGGCCTCTGCCAGCAATCGGGGGATCGCACAGTACATGTGTGTGTGCGTGTGTGCACATGTGAGCACATGTACGTGTGTCCGTGTTCACCAGGTGAGAAGAGAGGGTCGGTGGGAACTTGAGAGGGGCCAGAGTACGAACAATATAGACGGTGGTGAGCAGAGAGGCCACGTACCTGATGAGGGGTTTGAAGACTTTCCACAGGACTTTGATGAAGTTGGTGGGGTGCACGACGTAAAGGGCCTTCAAGTTCTTCTTGTACCTGAGAGGGAAGGTGAGACGACTTCAGAGCACGAGACTTGGACAGGCACCCTGAGCTAAAGAACCGCTTCAACCGTGAGCCTCAGAACCTTCGCTTCTCGCCAGAGCCAATTAAAGGCCGTGGACGACTTAGAAAGGGTCCAAACACGGGGAAAATCAGGACCCCGCCCACCACCGCTGCCAGGCGTGCACACCGCGCTTTAGGTGGCGAGACCGGAGCCCCCACTTACTGCTGCTCGCTCACGCCAAGACCAAGGGCAAGGGGCACACGGCACACACGGAGGGCATGTGGCCACAGGTCTCAAACTGAAACTTCACAGACCGTTCATCCCCACTTCTCTGCTAGGAATTGATCCGGGGCGAACGAGCGGTTCACTGTGCAGCTCATAACAGGCTGCGAGGTGGGCCACAGGGCGCCCCACACAGGGGGACGCGAGGCACCCTCTGAAAGACAAGGCGCTTCTTAGCTTGCCTCCCTTCCTCCTTCCTGAATAATTCAGTCCAGAGCCATGAGGCTGAGCCAGGGCAGTTGGCATCCACCCAGGGTGGGGACAGAGGTAGCAGCGCATGTCGGGGTCTGAGAGGGCCAGCAGGGTGGCCATGGGACCTGGCGGGGACCCCGCCTGCCACCTGCTTTTGTGCTGCCCACAAGCTAAGAAGGGCTTTACATTTTTACATGGTTGAAAAAAATTAAAACAATAATAGTTCATGACATAATATGTGAAAATGGCTGAAGTTTACAGTTTCAGCACCCACAATGCTCTTCCTGGAACATAGTTCTGCCTACTTGTTTACGTGCAGTCTGTGGCTGCTTTCATACTATACGGCAGAGTAGTTGTGACAAAGACCTGATGGCCCGTAAAACGAAAATATTGACTGTCTGGCTCTCTAAGGACACATGTGCCCAGCCTAGGTGACAACACTGGGCAGAGCTGCTGGCCCGAAAAGGAGGTGACCCCACTTCCCCCAGGCTGCTCACAGGACCACCCTGCCTGGCCCCTGCTGTCCTGCCCTTGCCACTGCACAGCTGTGACCCCTCGTGTCGTCTGGGCACCCCCTCACTTAGCCCCCATCCTGAGGTCCGCCTGAGGGCCCAGGGCACGTACTTCCTGTCAAACTCCTTGTAGGTGGTCTGCAGCCACCTCAGGGACGGTTTGTTCCGGCTGTTCAGCCCGTAGTGGAAGTAGACGATGGTGTAATCGCTCTCCACATACTGGTCCAGCGTGTACTTCAGATACCTGGGCACAAAGCACAGACTTGGTTATGAAAGTCACATTCTCGTTATTAGTTAACCACGTAGGCTGGGGTCACCCAGTGGGTGCCAGCACTGAGACTCCACCCGCCAGGGGACCCAGTCCTCATTTGTTAGATGACAACGGAGACTCAGAGACATCAAGTAACTTACACCAGGTCACACAGCTAGTGAGTGGGTGTGGTAGGCCGAATATGGCCCCCGAAGGACATCCACGTCAAATTCCTGGAGCCCGGGAACATGGTCTGACTTGGAAAAGGGTCATAGCAGGTGTGATTAAGTTAAGGATCTTGAGAGAAGGAGCTAATCCTGGGTTAGCCAAGTGGGTCCTAAATGCGTCACATGTGTCCTGATAAGGCAGATATAGAGGAAGAATCTCGGAGGGGAGACGGCCACGTGAAGATGGAGGCAGAGCAGAGCCACGCAGCCCCCGGCTCAGGAGGGTACAGGATGGCACAGAACCATCAGAAGCTAGAAAAGGCAGGGAGAGACCCCTCCTCCCCGGAGCCTGAGGGAGTGCGGCCCTGCTCACACCCTGATTTCAGACTTCCGGCCTCCAGGACTGTGAGAGAATGAATGTCTGTTGTTTTATGCCACCCAGTGTGCAGTAATTTGTTACAACCATCACAGGAAACTAACACAGAGGATGAGCTGGGATTTAAACCCAGGACTGACTCCCCAGCCACCTCCATCTCAGACTCCCTGCTGCTCTGTGCATTTCTAGAAGCAAGCAAGTCCATTCTGGGTTTGCTCCTAATATTTTTGGACGTTAGAGCAGGATCCTGACTCTGCTCAACCTTTTCATTTGACGACATTCACAATATGGGCTCCACAAGTCTCCGTGGCCACTTCTAAGGGCTGCACAGCCCTCAGTGCCCCCCGCGGCACACCTATGGACACACTGGAAAAGGCCTCCTCCATGCATCTGCAGGGGGACGAGCCATGCAAGGCCCATCCCAAGCCCCTGCCAGCACTGTGGCAGGGACTCCTGACATTGCACACACCAGGTCATCGTGTCATTACCTAGAAGGGCACCTTGTAATTAATCCAGCCTGGCGTGCCCCCAGGTACTCAGGCCTGGCCTCTCTGAGGCTGTGGCTGGGAGCTCTGGGGTCCACAGTGGACAGGACTCCCCAGAACCATTCCCTCGGGAGAAAACCCCAGCAGACTCTGGCCGTCTGTAAGCGCTGGGCCGGCCCTGCCTGGACACCACAGTGGATCTTCACCTTGCACGAAAGGATATCAGCTTCTCCTTTGCTGGTCTGATTCCTAAACATTGGGGAGCCCTCTGCCCAAGGCACTGACCATCTGGACTGCCAGCCTTACACGTATTCCCTCAATCCTCCCGATGACCCGGATGGGAACCATTATGCCCATTCTACAGTAGAGTTAGCTGAGGCTGGCAGACAACCAGTTAGGGACAGGGTCAGAATGTGAACAGAGCAGCTTGGCTCCAGAGTCCACTCTCTTACTCACACTTTCCCACCCCCAGAAAGCCACCTGCTCCCAACCATCCTCTGCCTTGATGTATAAAAGCTGACCTCACATGGTACATGATTTCAGCTCACCGATTATAAAAGCAACTTCAACTCCCAGACACCCTCCAGCACATTGTCTCAAATGCCCTCTGGACTAAGCCACCAGGACATAATTCACCAAAGTCACCCGTCATCCAGTGGCCCTCACACACAGAACCCAGGTCAAGATACCCAATGTCACACAGAGTCCCCGGGCCGTTGAGAACTCATCACTTCTGAAAGGCTGGTTCCGTCTGCCTTTCTCAACGTGTTTGTCCAGAAAAAGGAAACAAGGGGAATGTCTTTGCTCAGTTCACTGTCCACACTGGGCACTCCTAGTAAAAGCAGGCTCCTTCCCTCCAGCCCAACGTGCCCCCCAATTCTTTCCGCAGTTCTTGCTGAGTTCTTCTCGGTGTCCAAACACCTGCCACATGTGCTAAGCACAGGAAGTCATTAACTAAATTCCTGGTTGAGCTTCAAAGACGTGGCCTTATATCTTCACCCGTTTCAAAAACTGGAGCCCACACCTGGCCACAGCACAGCCATCGTTCGCAGGTGGAGAGGAAAAATGATGGTCCTCTAGGCTGGTTTTTGCCTAAAGGCCGTGGAAAAGGTTAAGTCTTAGGGCTCTTCCTCACAAGGCTGAAAAGCCCCGGGGCACCTTTGTCTTAAATCAGAAAAAGGTGCTCCTTCCTCTAGGCAGCCATCTTCCAGCACTGGGTGAGAAGAGCGCCAGCTGGATGGTGGCCCCTCAACAGCGGCTGTGCTTGAATCTCCATCTAGTAGTGAAGATTTCTTGGGCAGGGGCATGAAAGAGCACACAACGTACCAACTGTTGGCAAACGTCCTTTTTCTTGCATTGAGGTGAAAATTCGTAACGTAACACTAACCACTTTAAAGTGAGTGGTTCAGTGGCATTTTAGTATGTTCATGTTGCTGTGTGACCACCATCATCTCTGTCTGGTTCCAAAACATTCTCACCGCCCAGAAGAAAGCGACCACCACCTGCTTTCTGTCTGTCGGGGGTGCTTCTGTCTTTACAAGAAAACAAATCCTGAATTCATTCCTGGCCCAGTGGCACCTTCGGTGAGGGCTGACCCAGAGATCATGGATGATTTGATGCCACAACAGGAAAAAATTGACAAGGGAGTGTGTTAAATCTCGGACGACCTCAGGATAAATGCTCTCCTGGCACTGGGCGTCCCCTCTCCCTGGGGGCCCCAAAAAGCACTGAGCCTGGGCTGTAGAAGGCGTTAGCTCCCCCAGGGAGGCCAGCACCTCCTGGGAGGGCCAGCTCGCCATCTGGGGTAACCTGCCCCCCAGGATCCTGGCTGGCCTCGTGAATTCTGTGGCGATCTCACCACACGGCAGCAGAACCGGCTGAAGATTCTCCCGGGCGCCTGTCCCCAGCAAGGTTTCTGCCATCACCATTGTGTGTTCAGCTGCTGTCGACAGATTCTCTAACAGACTAGATTGGATGTTTGGGTCCAGGGATTCTCACGAAACAGCCAGCCCAAAGGCTTCCAGGTGCGTCTATGATCCGACTGTGCCTTTGTTCATTTCGAGCTCGGGCCTCCGGGTCACGGCCGCTCTGCACCGTGCTGGGGGTGGGAAGGCCGGTGGGTTTTAAGAGTCGGGAAGTGGGACCCGGAAGTAGTGCGGGCACAGCCTCCCCGCCGCTGTGGCGTTCTGTCCCCAGCCGTGAACGAGGCCACCTCTCTGTCCCTCAGAAGGGCACACAAACGTTTCCAGGGATGCCCAGACGTGGGCCGGGAGCGAAGCAGAATCAGCGTATTGTCAGAGAACAGCTTCCGAGGCACGGAGCACCCACGTGCGCCCCACGGGCAGAGGAAACACCTCAAACGTGGTGTTTAAGGTCAGTCACACGGGCGGGCCCCTCGGCCACTGCCGCTAACGTGGGCAGGGACTCTGCTCCAGTGGACAGGATGCATGGCTTCAAACAGGGGCCACAGTGGCCTGCAGAGCAGGCACTGCCCTCAGAACATGGCTTTGTCTCCCCAGACGGAGCTTGTCATCGGCCGAGGTCTCCCGCTCAGCCAGAAGGCAGTTCCGGGCGGACGTTGCACGTGGTGTTTTGCCAGCTCCAGCTCTCATGAAGCTCGCTGGTGCCGCCGGGGAAGGGGGCAGTGGAAGCAGCGTGGCCGTCTCACACAGCGTGCAGCTGCCAGCAGCAAGGGACAGGATGGAGGGGTGATGGTGGCCAAGGCCACACTCAGGTAAGTAGAAGGAGCTTCCTTCTGAGCAGCAGGAAACTAAGCAAATGCAGAGGGCATGTGGCTTCGACAGGGAGTGAGGAGACCTAAAAGTGCCCTGAGGCTTAGGGCCAGAGCTCACGACGGTGGACCTACAGCCACCCTGGGCTGAAGACGGCAGCAGTGCGGCAGGGTGGCTTGTGACCTGGCTGTTGATGTGACATCGTCTGGGGACCCACTCATGAATCTATGTACGCTTGCCTTTGACCTGGAACACCCACTGTGCTGAGGGTGATGGAGGGGCATGTGCACAGGTAGGGGTACACACACGGGAGGGGCCTGGCACACGGGTGGGGGCGGGCGTGGAGCGGGCGCACGACGGGACTTACTCTAGCAGACGCCTGTGGTTGAGCTCGTGGGAGGGCGGCATCCGGCAACAGCTGAACGTGACGATGCGCCTTCCAAAGCGGTCCTCCCCTGCAGGAAGACACAGGTGTGAGCCTGGCCATGGCACCAACACCCAGGGCTGCCTCTCGGAACACCCGCAGGCATTACCAAAACTAGCAGCCTCCTGCCCAGCCCAGCTGAGCGAACAGGCGCAGCTGGCCGGCCACAGCCAAGGTGGCGTCTGCGGAATAAGCACCTACTATGTGACACTGCGCACCTCAGCCAAGTTCATCTTCACCACCGGCCTACACGTGGCAAACAGTCTCCCCCACTTTACAAATAGAATTTTAGGGTGCAGTAAGTCACCAGTGCAATGTACACAGCGTGCGGAGGGCAGCTGGGATTGAAATCTAAACATGACTGGCTTCAAAGTTGGTGTCTGGCCACTCTGCACGCTGCCTCCTACAAAATTAAAGCACCTCCCAAAGGCTCCCCAAGACTTTGGGTCCTGGGTTGGCCTGGGGGACAGTAGCTCCTGGGTGTGGCCTCAAAGGGTACAGGAGCCCTCTTAGAAGCGTGGATGTTTGGTCCTGGCCCGTCATGACCCGGGTCACCCTGCGATGTCTCAACAGCATCTGTGCTCACCTCATACAGGACAGCGGGGTGAAGGTGGGTACTCCTTGAGGGCTGGCCCCTGGTCTAACCACCTGGGCCCCACAATCCAGGCTTGCTTCTCATGCCTGCAGCTCAAATTATGTCCAATAGTCATGTATCAATTGACTGAAAGACTGATTACAGAAAGATTATGAGGAACCTGAAGAAAACAAGGATACCCTGCTAGAAATGTACACGACTTTAAAACTCACTTCCATTGGAAAGAAGAATTTACATCTGTTTTCAGATGTTCACATGAAGTGAGAAAGGAGAGCAAAGCGTTCTCATCCCCCTCCAGCTCTGAAAGGTAATGAACCAAGATTACACATGTGCGTGCATAGACTCGCATGTACACACACACACACACACACACACACACACACGTGCACGTGCTCTGATGTTCCCGCCCCGGCCGCCCGGCCAGGACCCCCGTTTGTTATTCAGGACACGTGCGATTCTTCCCAGGCGCCTGGAAGCCAGTGTGATGCTCAGAAATCTGGAGTTCTTTCAGTTTCCAAATGCAGCAATCCTCCCATTTCACGGGCTCGTTAAGAATTCTGGTCAGGCTTTCCGTTCGTGTAGGAAGCACCCGTTTGAAAGGGCTGCACTGGAACCCACACACTTATTCGCTTCCCTTGCCAAATGGGTGTTTTCACGCACAAACCCTTCAATGGCTGTGCCTGGGAGTACAAAGTATTTTCCCAACAATGTTCTACCGTCTGGGAGGCCAGGGCTCCCGGCAACCCCCAGTCTGTGCTCGCCTATGGGGCGAGAGAGAAAAGGACAACTATGCTTCTGAAGTTGTGAAGGTCAGAAAACCCAGCAGCACTGTCGTGCCCAGGATCAGAGCACGTGCAAGGTCTTAGAGATGCGCTGAACAATTGGGTGAATGAAGTATCAGGTCAACGAGCATTCACGGAGGACCCACTGTGTGCTCAGCTCTGTGAAGAAAGACCAGACACGGCCCCTGCCTGGCCCTACAGCCCAGGGAAAGGACAGTGACGTGGGGAAGGCGGGGTCTCTGCCCAGCTGCACAAGCCCCTCTGAGAGCCTGCGGAGCCCCCCGCAGGAGCCCCTGGCAGCCACACCTACCTCTGCAATGACTTCTACCTGGGGTGGGACACGCTTCCCGGGGAAAGGGCACCGTCCTCCACAGAACGGCCCTCCCTTCAGACGTGAGAGGCAAAGCAGGGGTCCCTACAGGACCTAGGCCCCCCCACTTCTGACTGGCAGGGTACAAATTCGCAGGTTCCCACTACCCCCCTCATGATGGAGAATTCACTAGAATGACTCACAGAACTTGAGAAAGGGTCATACTTATAATCACAGTTTATTATAAAGGGTACAAACGAGGACCAGCCAAGGAGGGAGACAGCCAGGGGGGGCCCGGGGTGTCCCGGACATGAAGCCTCCCTGCCCTTCCCCCAGGGAGACAGGAACACGGATATGTCATCACCACCCAGGGCGGCCCCACTGTGCCCAGTCGTTACTGCACAGGCATGACTGACTGCACCATGATTCCGTCCATGGGTCCATACGTACCACTGACAACTGACTGCACTCGGTCTGCAGCCCCCCCCCCGGGGTCATGAGACCCCGCTTCTAGTCCCATGGCTGGTCATTCTGGCACAGCAGCTCCCTCCTGAGTCGTCTGTTAGCAGAAACCACCTAGGGATCCTCCACAGGCACCTCTGTGCCAGAAACTATCACGAATCACAAAGACACTCCTGTCACTTGGGAAATTCCAAGGACTTAAAAGCTACCTCCCAGGAACCAGGGACAAAGGCCAGCCACATTCTTCACCAGAGCCCCAGACCCTGCACCCAGCCCAGCTGTGCCAGGCAAGAGATGCAGAGGCCAACCTCCAGGAAGAGTGAGGTTCATCCACCAAGGCCACCCTACCCGTGTCCACTCAGTGTCCTGGTGGAACATGGGTCAGGTGCGGCCCCTGCCCGCAGACAGACACCGCCGTAGCTGAGATGAGGAAGGAAGCAGAGCGTCCACGGCTCCACGACAGGGAGAGATGGTCAGGAACAGAGCAACCCAGTGTCTGATGGACACAGAGAACTCAGAGAGAGGCGTGGGAGAGCGTCCCAGAGGATAGGGGACGGGTGTGGGGATGGGCATACCCCAGCCAAGTGGGGGACAGCAAGGCGACCCCAGGGCCAAGGGTGAGCAGCAGGAAACTTCTGATGAGAAGTCGGACACCTGATTCCCAGAAAATCTGAGAAACTTGGTGTCCAAGAACGAGAACCCTCTGGGCAATGCCAGGACACAGGAGGTCTTCAACAGATGCCAGCGCCCTCCTCAGACACACAGGCCCCACTGCCCTCCCCACCCTAGTTTCCTGGTTTACCGATGGTAGGTGGGGGTCTCACGGCCTTTCAGTGCACCTCAGACCTGTTGCTGAAGAGGGGACCCTGGCAGGAGAGCGGACGTGCCACGACGGCTCTGGTCATCTGGCCCAAAGCACGGAGGGGATGTGGAGACAGGGCGAAAAGGCAGGGAGGCTCAGAACAGTGAATTCCCTCCCACCTGAGAAGTCTCTCAGCCAGCAGTAGGGTGTGAGGGCCGCTGACCAGGCCCTGAGCCCCTCCCACCCTGCCCTCTGAATACAAGAGCACAGCATGTGCAAAGGCACTGAGGCAGGGACATGGAGATGGGATAGAGCCAGCGCCCACACAGGACCCAGTTCCTTCTCCCCACGGGCCTCTTGCTTGTATAAAGCACTGATTCATCCAATGAACACTTATTGAGCACCCACTGTTTGTAGGATCTATTGACCAGCACGACTCTGAGCTGTGAAGGTGCACTACTACTAAAGGCTTTTTACTCCCCTCAGAACAAAACGCACAACCAACCCACCATTTTCTTTTCAGATCAACAGATTTCCCAATGTCCAGCCAAACTAACCTCACAACATTATTCAGATTCAACAAACTTTCATGAAGCTCAGAGCAAGTGCAGCCGTGGCAAAACTGGGTTCCTTATACTCTCCCCTCTACAGGTGATGCATTTGAAAAGTTACATAATAAAAAGTGAAAAGAGGAGGGAGGGAGAGAAGAAAAGCAAAGGCCCACCGGGGCAGAACTGTCCCCACTCACCAGCCGGGAAGCCCTGTGTAGCCTCTTTGCTTGTGTGCAATATGGGGATAACAATAAAACTGACTAGCAGGGTACAGGGAGGATTAAATCAACAGCTTGAGCAAAGTCTTGGTATAGTGCTGGCACATAGTAAGTGCTCAATAAACGTGAGCTGTTACCTCATGCCAGGCAATGTTGGGTGCTTACAGGTGTGCTGTGTCATCTACAGGTGAGGAAACTGAGGTCCAGAAAGGTCAAGTGAGCGTCAGAACTTAGTTCAGTCGCAGCTGGCTGGCTCCAAGGGCGGCACAGCCAGCCCGGCCTCCATTACTTCCCCTGCCCCTGGGAGCCCCACATCCCCAGCGGGAGGCCCTCCACGCGCCCGCAGCCGTGAGGAAGCCCGGGGACAGCCAGCCCTGCATCTTATTAAGCCGTCACCGTGGCATGTGCCTTCACGACATCAGTCAATATGAGTAAATGCCCCTTCACGGCTCTCCGGTAACACAGGCCAGCATATCGAAAGCAAGCTTCAAAATGATATAATAGGAAAGGAAATGAAAACTATCAATAAAATGGAAATTCTGCAAGGCACCGGCTTAATTCACGAGCCCCATTTCTCCCCTTGCTGTTTACAACCCTACATCGTTCACTGTCTCCGAGACGGGAGAAGCCCAGTTTATGAATAAAGAAATGATTCCCGGAGCCATTACCTCTGATCCGCTCCAGACAATCCATCACCTGCTGGAGAGGGAAGGACAATCACAACGCATAATGAGGCAGCAGCAACTGTGGGGTGACTGGGGGGTTGTCTGTTTGGGGCTTGGTTTGAAGGCTGCTAACCTTCTTGTAGAAGTGAAAGGAGTTTTGAAGACATTCTGTCTGTGTCCTGCAGCGGGGCCCAGCTGGGTCTGACGGGGTTGAAAGGAAAGAGCTGGGTGCTGGGGCTGTGATTTGTCATCAGTGTTCCTGTGTTTCTCTTCTCTCTGCCATTCGCTCCCTTCTGGCCTCGGCGATTACACCTCCCGCCTCCTCTGATCCTTCCCTCTGCCTACGCTGCTTTCCGCCATCTCATGTCCCTTCTGAGCACGCAGCTCCCAGGCCCTACCTTCAGACAATGACCACTTCTTAGCATATTTAAATCAACTTTATTTACAAAACATTATCTTAAGAGTTAAAACTCTACAAAGCTTCCATTTGGCCAAATACAGAATCCCTTAAACAATGACAGGTCATTCAATATTAGATGAGTCTTTGGTTTCTGGCTGAAGTTCTGATATTCAGTATTAGAGGAAGTGGCACCCGGGAGAGGAAAATTCAGGGAACTCCTTGGTGGGAGTGACATGTGGTTACCCTGCAGCAGAGCCCTGGGTGGGGGTCCGAGAGGGGCGGTGCTACTTCCGAAAGGAGCAGGGGGTCCCAACGTTCCAGGTCCTCAACTGTCCCCCGGCCCACTGGCCACACAGGAGTGTCAACACGACTTAGGGACCAGGGAACAAAGCCGGACGCCAAGGTGAGGCCCTGGGAGGAGGGGACACAGGACTGACCCTCAGTGAGGGAACACCCCCCCGGCTGCTCCATCTGGAAAAGCTTCTGGCGATTTCAGGGACGTTGGCTTTCCCTCTAATAATGTTCTCTCTCCTCTGCCATTGAGTCACCCAGTTCAGAGCGTTCAGATGTCCCCGCTTTAGTTCTTTGACTATAAAATCAATTTCACCCAGGTGTAGAGCTGGTTCTGTTCAGCTTTCCTCCAGCCGCCTGCCTGCTCTATTCCTGGTGACTTTCTGGTTAAGACAGGCATCTTTCAAGGATGGCCTGAGGCCGTTGGCCATTGTTCTTTTAAGACAGTTCAACCTCTCAAGAAGCTGGGGTCTAAATGGGCGAGAACTCTGCTCCAAAAGAAGAGACCTCTCTGGAATCCAAGGACTGCCGCCCGAGCCACCCCCCCCCCAAGGAAATGTGCAGCAGTGAGGGCAGGGGTTCGAGTGTTCAACTGTGACAATTTTATATAACGTCTCTAGGAAGAGCCTGAGCACACCCCGAGGCAACCCAAAGTCCCTTAACGGTGCTGAAGGACCCACAGCAAACCACGGGGACACCACCTACGTCCCACCAGGAAGGAACCCTGTCCCGGCCCCTGGGGAGCCCCAGCGCAGCAGGTGGAGATGAGACACATAAAAGCAGCAGCCCAAGTTACTTCCCAGGGACCCTGTCTCTTAATTCAACATTTCCTTCTGCGCCCCTGGAATCTTCATCCCATTCTGCAAGGCCCCTTCCCAGATAGGTTTCACCACTCCTCCAGCATGACACAAAAAATCTCTCAAATTCGCCCCTCGTCTCCAGGCACTGCCACATTAGCTCAGACCGTCACCATTCTTGCTCCTGCCGGTCCCCCTGCCTCGTGCAGCCGCCATCAGCATCCTCCACAGCGCAGCAAGAGGATCATTCTAAATCACAAACCCCATACATGGGTCCTTTTTATAGTTCCCCAGAGCCATCGCACCCAAGTGCAAACGCCCCAGCGTGCCCCCCAAGGTACCAAAAAACGTGGTTCCTGCTATGCAGCCCCCTCTCAACGATAAGGTGAAGAAAGATCCAAGATAAGATGTACTTCGTTCATAAAGACTAAGGCTGAACGGGCTAGATGGAGAAGGCCCTCTCTACGAGCACCAGAGAAAGCTGTGCGGTGGTCGGCACTGTACTAACACGAGACAAATCAGGCAAGGAGTATGAATACAGGAGCACTGCCTGACGTAAAGAAGGCCACTTAAGAATGACAAAACGGGCAACACAGCAAGAAGACATAACACTCCTACGTGGATATGCCCCTGGAAACAAAACGTCAAAACCCACGGAACAAAAGCAGACAGAACCAAAGGGAGAAATGGACAAACTGCAATCACAGGTGCTTTGAACACGCCTCTGTCAGTAACTGAAAAATGCAGACACGAAGTTCTCCATCTAAGGGTGTAGAAGGTCTGGACACTATTCATGAACCTAACCTAAATGAAAGACCTAGAACACTCCACCCAGCAATGCAGTATACACAAAGTGTGATCACAAAATACAGTGAATGTTTGAATTTTTAAAAAAGTATTACAGTAAAAGACACATTGCCATTAATCCCCCTCAAAATACTCCCCTCACTTCTAACACACTTATCCCATCGTCCTTGCCGCTCTCTGAAGCAGTTGGAAGTCCTCTTTCATGAGTGTCTTTAGTTGTGCTGTCATGGCTGCCTCGATGTCCTGAATCATTTTGACTTTGGGGAAGAGCCAGAAATCACATGGGGCCAGATCCGGTGAATAAGGTGGATGAGGACACACCGTAATATTTTTTTTAATAAGTAAATGTCTTTTTTTTAAAAAATTTTTATTGGGGAGTATTGGGGAACAGTGTGCTTCTCCAGGGCCCATCAGCTCCAAGTCAAGTTGTGCTCCAATCTAGTTGTGGAGGGCGCAGCTCAGCTCCAGTTGCCGTTTTCAATCTTCAGTTGCAGGGGGCGCAGCCCACCATCCCATGAGGGGATTGAACCGGCAACCCTGTTGTTTAGGGCTTGCACTCTAACCAACTGAGCCATCTGGCCACCCCTGTAATGTTTTTATTTGACAGAAATTGCCATATACCAGAAGCAATGTGTGACACGGAGCGTTGTCATGATGGAGGATGATTTATGGCACGCTTTAAAACACACCTTCTCTCAACCGTCGCTCATACCCAACTGACTGCACTGAGCAAGTTGAAACTCGTCCCACACTGTTACTAAGGGTCAGTGTGTCACTTCCTATATTGAAGACCCCTGCCTTTCCGCTCCATGGCACTCGGCAATAGCATTCATCGTATTTTTTTATCACACCTCATATAAGGCCGTGGTTCTCAAACCTTTTAGGCCTCAGAACCCGTCAATGCTCTTAAAAATTACTGAGGACCTCAAAGAGCTTTAAAACAAAAATGTGGATTATTTCTATAGAAATTTACCATATGAGAAAACTAAAACAGAAAACTTTTAAGTACGTATTTATTCATTTTAAAAGAATAATAAGTCCACTACATGTTAACCTAAATAACGTATGTTTTATGTCTGATGAAAAGTGACTATATTTCCTGCCTTCCTTTTGTGGGCCCCTGATCTATGAGTCCGTGACCCCCAAATCCAGTCCAGCATTCATCCCTTCTACCGAAACCCTAAAGGTTTTCTAAAAAGGACTCTTGGGGCTTGAAATGTCTCGCTGCCTCTCGAACCCCATCCTTTCTGTGCTCTTCCTGCACTCGGCAGCACCAAAACGTTTTACCATTTGTGTCTCTGGGGACTTCAACTACCGAGAACTGTTCCTTTCTGCTCAAGATTCCAGACGCTTGGGGACAGAAACTAAGAGCTACGGAGCTAGGAGCAGGGGACAGAGAAGTGGGTTGTTAAGGTCACTGCCTGTGATGGCTAATTCCAGGTGTCACCTTGACTGGGCTCAGGGATGCCCTGGTGGCTGGTTAACATGATTTCGGGGAGTGTCTGTGAGGGTGTGTGCAGAAGAGACTAGCGTTTGAATCGCAGACTGAGTATGGAAGACGGTTCTCACCAGTGCGGGCGGGCATCATCCAACCCGCTGAGGGCCCGAATAGAGCAAAAGCGGGGAGGAAGGGCAAACCTGCTCTTTGTTTGAGCTGGGACATCCATCTTCTCCTGTCCTCGGACACCTGTGGACGCTAGTGCTCCTGGTTCTCATGCCTTTGGGGCTCGGCTGGGACTGACACCATCTGCTCTCCTGGGTGTCCAGCTGTAGGAGGCAGACCTGGGACTTCTCAGCCTCCATAATCGGGACCAATTCCCACAATACATCTCCTCTCATCTGCATCTCAATAGATCCTCTCGGTTCTGTGTCGCTGGAGAGCCCCGACTCATACACAGCCCACATGAGAAACACACCCTGAGAGGCCCAATCCCTAATGCCTCAGGTGATGCCCTCTTGCCCTCTGACTCCCCCCTGGGCACGGGGCGGCTTGTCGTCTCAGTTTCGGTAGATGTCTGTGGCTTCCATTGCCATGTAGCATAACAGTGTTGTTGGTAAATAAAACAACCCATTTCATTTTGGCCTCTGCTCTTTAAAGAGTAGTAGGGTGCTCAGGGCGGCCGGGTGGCTCAGTTAAAGCGCGAGCTCTGAGCGGCAGGGTTGCCGGTTCGATTCCCACATGGGCCAGTGAGCTGCGCCCTCCACAACTAGATTGAAAACAACGAGCTGCCACTGAGCTTCCGGAGGGGAGGCCGGGTGGCTCAGGTGGTTAGAGCGCGAGCTCTCAACAAGGTTGCCGGTTCAACTCCTGCATGGGATGGTGGGCTGCGCCCTCTGCAACTAAGATTGAAAACGGTGACTGGACTTGGAGCAGAGCTGCGCCCTCCACAACTAGACTGAAGGGCGACTTGGAGCTCATGAGGCCTGGAGAAACACACTGTCCCCCAATATTCCCCAATAAATATAAATTAATTAAAATTAAAATTAAAAAAAAGATATGTCACTAATATATTTGAAAAATAAACATAAAAAGAGTGGTAGGATGCTACCTGGTAGCTTCTAGAACACTTGGGCAATTGTCTGACAGGTATGTCATTTGCTTTTTCAAACCACTGGCAGGAACCTTTGTTCCTACTGAAGTTTTCATTCTGTGGGCACAGCCAAGCTAGACTGAAGCAGCCCCGATGAGCCCACCCCATGCCACAGGGCCCACAAGAAGGCTGGCACTGTCAGTGTTCCTGGGACTCACCTGCCACCTGTAAGATGCCATGTCTGGCCACATCGTAGAAGGGGTGATTCATGCTCAACACAGGGTCCTGGCCTGCGCCAGCTGGGGGCGCCACTGAGGGTCTCCTCACTGCACCCAGTGTGGCGGCCTCTTCCTCATCTCTCTGTAGTTCTATGGCAGACAATGAGGATTAGAGGAAGTCAGCTGTACTCTCTAGAAAGGAGGAGAATGAGGGAGCCTCCTGAGGGTTTTTTATAGGATAGTCGCCATGCCTCAGCTGTGTACCCACTATGCACCTGCTCAGTGTACAGCCACTATGCACCCAATATACACCCACCTCCGCTGTGCACCCACTATGCACATGCTCAGTGTGCACCCACTATTTATTCACCTGCCTCTCCTGCATACGCACTATTCACCTACTATGTACCTACCTCTCCTGTGTACCCACTATGCACACAGCTCTGCTGTATACCTACTATGCACCAATCTCTACTGTGCACCCACTATGCACTATGGAAGGAGAAAAATGAGACCCGAGGGCAGGATGTTGTCCTCCACACTGACTGGAGTGGAAACTGAGGCTCAGAGAGATGGAATGACTTCTCCAAGGTCACACTGCCAACCGGCAGCAGGGTGTGGACTTGAACTCGATTTTCCAGCTCCAAACTCTGACTCAGGCCCTTCTTGAAAGCTGCTGACACTGACAGCTGGCGGGAAGCCATGGTAGGGGGTGGAGGCAGACACTGGAGTCGCTGCGCTACGAGGCAGAAAGAAAGCGCCATCCTCCGAAGTAATGTTTAGTAGGGGCAGTTCCTTCAAACAAAACAACTCGAGCTTCTCTCAGAAATGTTTTCAGGTGGGAAAAGAATGGGAATTTCAAATGTCAGGTTAGGGTGGACTTCGGCCCTCAGGTGCACTGGGTTGAATAGCATCCCTTCAAAATTCACATCTACCTGGAACCTATGTGACCTCATTTGGAAACAGTGTCTTTAGAGGTGAAATTCATTAACATGAGGTCATACTGGATGAGGGTGGGCCCTGAATCCAAAGATCAGTGTCTTTACAAGAGGAGAGGACACAGGAAACACCAGGAAAAACACACTTGTACCTATTTCGGCTAGCTCCTCCAGGTCCAGCTGGGACATGCTCGGCTGGTGGGCAGGGTGGTCCAAGCACACGGCCTCGACGTCGCCTCTTGAGGATCTGGACATGGGGTCCTTTCAATGCCCTGAAGAAGAAGCACACAGAACCCCGGGGGTATTTCACACAAGGCCCCTGGACAGGGAGCGCTCCCGCTCACCAGCCAGTCCGTGTCCCGGGAGAGCAGGACGGAGCGCAGTGGGGGTGGGACACAGCTGGAGTGGGAACAGCACCTGCAGGACCCTCCCACTTCTGGGACACGGTCAGGCTGCTTCACCACCCCCCTCGGAGATAGGCAAGCTCACTCCCATATACATTGACGGAGCAGGCAACTGAGGCTGGCAAAAATCAACAGGCCTGCTTGTGGCTGCACATATAATCACATGACTGCACACATAACCACAATTAACACTAAGTAACCATAATTAAAGCTAAGGCTACCAAATGGTTATTCTGTGCCTGGGAGGCTGCTTCCACACCTGCGCCAATCTTTATGTAATATTCATCCATAAAAAGGAATAAAGTACTAACACATGCATGAACCTTAAAAACGTTACGCTAATTGAAAGAAGACAGTCACAAAAGATTATATATGATTCATCTTGTATCAAATATCCAGACTAGGCAAATCCATAGAGACACAAAGCAGATTATTGGCTGCCAGAGGCTGGGGGAGCGGGATTTAGGGAGGTAGCAGCTAACCAGTAGGTTCTTTTTTGAGGTGATGAAAATATTGACTGGGGTGATGGTCGCACATATTTGTGAATACACTAAAAACCACTGAACTGTGTACACTTTCAATGGATGAATTGTATGTTATGCGAATTACATCTTAATAAAAGTATTTTTAAAAACTAACAAAATGGGGTAAAAATAGCAGTGAGTTTGGCCCATTTTTTAATAGCAAAAAGAAATGTACAACATTGTTTTTAAAATGCTGTTTTCTATGAGTTCTGGGATTTAGGGTGGTAAATCCATTTCTTTTCCCATGTTTGTCCTTTTTCCACTTTAGGAACATCCTGCACTACTCTTAACATAAGATAAAGTTATATGAACTAAAAAAGTATGACTGATAACATAAGACTATTTCGTGAATATAAAAAATTTTAATACCTAGCCTTCTTCAAAGAACATCCCTGTTAGCTAAGTGCTGTTTTTCATCTCCATTTTACAGATGAGAAAACTGAGGCAGAGAGAAGGGAGTCACCGACTTGGATACACAGCCCATTAGGGGCAGCGCAGTAGGACCGCAAAGCTCTCTGGACACCAGCCAGGCAGTCAGGGAGACCCAGGGGAAGGGGAGACACGTCCCTTTTCCAGGGTGGCCGCTCAGAGCCGACCCATCATGCCACAGCTGCCCACTTCAGGGGAGACGTCAGAGCTTAACAGCTGCCGATGTTTAAACATTGGAAAACAATTTAAAATGGAAAAAAACCTGTGTGCCCAAGACTCCGCAGTTCCTCATGGACACACACCCAGTAGACAGCAGACTGTACAGCCGTGCACCGGAAGACGCGGCCCAAAATGCTCCGGCAGAATTACTGAAATAGCCCCAAGCTGGAAACGACCTAAGTAGCCACCAACAGGGAAGTGACATATAAACTGTGGACAGTCCTACAGGGAGATGACCTGAGGTGTGGGACAGCCCTCTGCCGCTGCGCTTCCCTACGTGGGTGGTCTCACAATCACAATGAAGCACAAGGTCAGACGCAAGACGATAGATTGATTCCAGTTTTTAGAAATTCAAAGCCAGGCAAAGCGAACCTCCGGTGACAGAGGTCAGCGAAGCGCTTACCTTGACAGGGAGGGGCCCAGGTGCTGGGGACATTCTGTTTCTGGATCAAGGTGCTGTTACGTGTGTGCTCACCTTGTGAAAATTCAATAAATTGTGGGAGGGAGGTTCTGATTTTGTCTGGCAGTTGGGGAGGTCTGCTGGGAAATGATGATGGAAAGCCTGCGAGGAGTCCCTGGAAGAAGATGGAGGGTGAGAGTGGATGGGAGGCTGGGTGGCTGCAACCCAGACGGCAGTGGGAGGGCAGGGAGAGGAGGCCAGCTGTGCAGTCAGGGAGGGGCCCAGGCAGGCCTCACCACTCGCTGGACAGCCATGTCTTGGAAAGGGCCTCGGGGCCCTGGATACAGAGGAGATCTGATCTGTGCCCCCAAAAGTGTTCACGCCAAGAGAGGGGCCCAAACAAAAAGCAATCAGCATGAGGAAGAGAGTTAACCCTCTACCGGAAACGTGTAAAAACAGACAGAGGGGAAGGAGCTTGCTGAGAGCACGCATGGACAGGAGAGGCGCCTCTCACAGACGGGCGTCAGAGGCACAGCCTCCCCGGGCCACGCTGCCCATGCGGCACCCAACAGGACAATGCCATGGACACAGGCTAGGGCCAGAGCCCTACAGGAAGGGGGCTCTCGGCTGCACAGAGTGAACAGTTGTCCTCTAACTTGCTTGCTTTCTCTCACACACATTCTCTCCCTCACATGCATGCGCGCACACACACATACAGCCCATGCAATGGGGTGAAGCTCCACTCCAGGTACCAGGGATGGAACGTGGGCCCTTTTCCCGCCCAATCACTGCACAAAATTCCCTGAGCCGGAGATCAGTTCAGGAGTGACCACATGACCCCAGCTAGTCCAGTCAAAGTGAGTTCTAAGACTTCTATAAAAGCTACTGAGAAGAGAAACTTTCTGCTGAACCCAAACCTGAGAGGATATGGGCCCAGAGCTACCAAAGGTCACCAGGTGAAACTTGAGAAAAATGACCCCAATGGTGGAAGACAGAGCAAGAGCTGGAGAAAAAGTCCCTAAGACTCTGTGCACCTAGATCCAGCTGGGCCTGAATGCGAGGAGCCAATAAATCCTCTTTTCTACTTAAGCCAGTTTGGGTTATGGATGACCTGTCACTTCTGACGAACTGATATTTCGAACAGAAAGCTGGTATTTTTTCTTTGGAAAAACCAGTGTATATTGAAACACTCAATGACACCTGCCTCGAAAGTCTCTACTTCAAGAGAATAAAACGATCCCTTTCTAATCTGCCATCCGCGGCGGGACCGCCACCAAGCTGCAGATTTTCGTGGAAACCCTTCCGGTGAAGCCCACCACTGTTGCGGTTACAACATAAAATGTGAAGGCCAAGGTCAGGGCTGAGGAAGGAATTCCTCCTGCTCAGCAAAGGCTGATGTGTGTCGGCGCGCAGCTGGAAGGAGGACGCACCTGGTCTGACGACCACCAGCAGGAGTCCACTCGTCATCGTGTGTGGAGAGTGTGTAGTGAAGTCTCACCCCCTCCCAAGGAGAAGAAGTGTAAGAGAGAGGGAAGCTGGCAGCCCTCATACACCCCGCAGTGGATGAGACTAGCAAGAGCAATCGCCTTCAGAGGAGTGGCTGCAGTTTTTAGGCCCAGCCACGTGGACAGACAGACGTCATCGTGCTTCAGCAAACCGGAAGACAAGCATGTCACTGTGTACGAGTGAATAAAAGACATGAACTGATGACACCAACAAAGAGGGAATCCGACGATCAACGCCGCACCCTTTTTCTTTTTGATTACGGTACAAATAAATGCACTTCGTTTCTAGGAATTCTTTGGGGGGAATCTGGCTTTAGCAACAGAGGTGACACGCACCAGGTGACCTCATCCCTCCAGCCACGGGACACAATTAGAAGTGGCCACACCAACAGCACTGATTCGGCAGGGTCCCGCGAGGACACCGCGTCCCCTTGATCCAAACTTCTGTGCTGGGCAGATAACACACGCTTAACGACCCTGGTCCGCTCCACGTTGCTGCAGTTAACTGCCCCCAGCCCTCCTTTACTCCACAGTTCATTTCTAAAACGTGTGATGACAACATTAAAGGACTTCATTTAAGGAGGAGGAGTCTCCCACACCCTGTGTATAATTTTTATTTCTGCACATTCCCCTCCAGTCTTTCTCCACAGGCACCCATATTTTATACTCATCATCAGACTTCACGTACAGTTTATAATCAACCCAGAGCACCCCAGATCCTGGAATTTTCAGCCCAAAGCCCAGGCCACCGAGGGCACGGCCCAGCACCCTCTGGGTGGGAGTTGGTATCTCTTGCTGCAATGAGGAGGGGGACTCAGGCAGGAAAGGAGCGTGGACAACACAACCGTGTCCAGATGTCAGGGGATGTGCTCTCGTCAGAAACTCTCGTGGCCACCACCTCAGTCAAGCAAGAGAGCTTAGCACTGCGATAGTGGGACAACCTGACCTCGCTGCCAGACCGAGGACACAAGGCCTAACCCGAATCGAATGAAGCCTCTAGCTCCACTGTTCTAAAGGAAATACCCCCAGGGGATCAAAGAACATGAGAAATGACACCATGAGGGTGAAAAAATCAGAAAAATCTAGAATGAGACATTCTGTAAGACAACTGGCCTGGCCTCTTTAAAAGTTGATGTTATTAAAACAAAGAGAGAAGAGAGAGCAAGCAGGGGAGGAGGTGGGGGGAGCACTGCTGCAGAATGAAAGAAGCTAGAGAGACACAACAACCAAATGTGACACGTGCACCTTGACAGAATCTGGTTTGTAAAAGAGGACGGAAAACGTTCCTGGGACAGCTGGAGAAATCTGACTGTGGCCTGAAGAGTTGACATTAGAGGAATTATTGTTAATTGTCTTAGGTGTGAGAATGGTATCAGGTCATACAGGGGACCGTCTTCATGTACAGAGCATGCATGCCAAAATAGTCAGCCCGGGAGTGCCAGCGGTCTGCCACTTACTTTCCAATAGTTCAGCTCAGAGAGAAGGAGGGAGGGGGAAGGGAAAAGGGAGAGGGAGAGATGGGGGGGTGTCTATAAGGAATGGTCCCAATTTCTGAATCAAGGTTAGGAGTATATGTGTGTTCTCCGATATTTCTCACATGTTTCTGGACTCTGAATTATTTCACACAATCAGCTGTAGAGCGAAGAAGGGAGGGAAGGGGGTAAGGAAGGAGAAACGCAGCCCAACCTTCACATCCATCAGAGAACAAAACAGGCCAATGGATGAGGACAGAAACTGTGAAGGTCATACAGCCCCAGCCTCAGGACGCCTCCCGTTACCCCCACCTTTTTCCAGTTTCTCTTACCTTGGCACAGGTAAACCTAGCTTTTTTGTGTTTCCCTTCAATGTCTGTTTCCTGGCTTGTGCTGCTTTCAACCAGCCTCCTCCCTCCATCTCCTGCGGTGTCCCCCCTCCCCCATCCCAGCAGTCACAGAAGCCCAGGACCCCCCCCCCCGCCCCCCGCCGTGGACTGTGCTGCCACAGAGGCTGTGTGACCTGGCCGAGTTATGTCCTCTCCGGGCTGAGACAAAACAAGAGCCCTGCCCTGCCTCTCTGCCTGACTTGCTGCTTGGACGTTGCTAGTGGAAGACCCTGGGCAGGTACAAAGAGGGAGCCCAGGCCAGAGTGAGGGAGGTGGGAAGAAGTAGAGACCCCCAGAGAGAAAGGCCCCCCGGAAGCCTGGCAGGTGAGGTCTCAGGACAGCCTTCTACACATCTCACACATCCGCGTGGACACACACACACACACACGCACACACCTGCGTCCTGGCTCCTCTGCCTGCACGTCTGGGACCTCGCCTCCAGCAAGCCCCTCACTGTGACACTCCTGCAGGTAGACAATTCCAGGTCAATGACCCCCAATGACCCACATCTCACGCCTGCGACTGGTCATGCCACCAACGCCGCCGGGCCTGCGTCCCCTGTGTTCTTCCGAGGTCAGCTGACCCTGGAGGCCACAGCTTTGGCTTCCGGCTTCCCTTTCGAGGACAGGGGAGGCAGACGGGATGGAAGCATACAGCCAGCTGGCTGGTGCCCAGTGCACACACAGGATCGGGTTTGCTCCCTGGCAGGATGCAGGGCACAGAGTGCCAGGCAGGGGGGCCCAGCACGACCCCCCTGCTCGGGAGCCCACGACCACCTTCCAAACCAGCCATCCCCAAGCTGGCAGGCAGCTCACTAGGGACCTGGGGGGCATTGGGGGTGACGCCCAGGCCCAGGCCCCTGTCCCAAACCTGGCCAGGAGCCACCCCTACCTGCAGTGAAAGTGAGAAAAGAAACTCAATCGTCTACACCCACAGCTCTGGACTCGGCCAAAGCAGCTGGTCTGCAAGGAGCACGGCAGGAAAGCCTGGTGAGCTGAGGCCTTTGCACACGGCGGTCATTTGTCCCCAGGCCATCCCACCCGTCTGGCTGCCAGGCGCCAGGCTGCCAAGGGCTATGGCTGCCCTGGGGGGCAGTCCTGTGGGGGACTCCTGCCACCCTGGCATTCCACTTACACCTCACAATAGACAGGAGGGGCTCTTCTGATGATGGAAAGAGGCCACCCTGTCCCCACGCCCCCCACACTCCCAGGGCTTCTAGAGTCCCACGCACCCCTTCTGTAGGCTGGCTGGAGGGCTAAGCCTGCCACACTCCAGACAAACAGCTTGAAAGCAGTTTTCTGGGGCAGCAATTTTCTGGCCAGAATGCAGGGGTTCCTCCTGGGGGACCCGCCGGCCCCAGGCCAGGAGGACACTCTGGCTCATTCTTGCTTCAAAGCCTTGCAGGAGGCAGATCACCAGGGTGAACGCCTGAAATGGACGTAGGCCTTGTCCTGTCCTCTGCCCTTGGGCAAAGCCTCCCTGTGGCCCCCAGCGCCCAGCACCACAGCCCAGGTCCCGGGAAAAACCGCTCGGAGCCTCGGAAACTTAGAAAGCTTTGTTTTTCCTCCAGACTCTGCTTTAGCCAGAGTGACATTTACTCCTTTTTTCCTTTATAGACTCAAAACCTTAACCCCTATTGCCTATCTCCAAAAGCACAGACACCGTTATCTGTTTGAAGTTTGCACGCTTGGGCATGAGTGTGGTCCCCCACAATCCATGCTTTGTTATAGCAAATAGCTAGTCGGAGGTGGGGGGAATCTGTGATACGGGGGAGCCCTGTGAGCCTCCACTCCCCCCCTCCAAAGTCCTACAGTCGAGAGTAAAACATGGCTCTTCCCACGGACCTGGGGCTCCCCACGGGCTTGGCTCAGTGGTCAGAGGGGTGTGTGTATGTGGGGGGGGTACGTGCTGCTGCTGAGGGGTGGCCAGTGTCCTGCTCCCACCAGGCACTGCACAGTCTGTTTTCTCCACGCCCAGGAGCCCCAAGCGGTGCTGACTGGCTGGAAGGCACCCAAGGGAGCAGTGGGCTCTTGCACCCAGGTGGGTGGCTTATGATGCCCAGTTGTTTGGTAAGACACCAGCCCAGATGTTGCTGGGAATATATCTGCGGGTGTAATTAACACTTTATAGTCAGCAGACTAGGACAAACCTGTGCCGGACGGAAAACTACGCATTGTCTACTTCAGAGAACACCCTTCGGGTTATCTGACTTACCTTTGGGAGCTGTGTTCAAGTCTGCAAGTCGTAGATAACTGATAGCAACACAAAATCACTCTTGTCTAGAGACATGCAAATTCTGTCCCTTCCACGAGAAGTTCAACTGACATCTCTCCCTTCCTTTCTACCCCCCAAATCTGCTCCATTCACATGTTCATTTCAATATTCCTGACCTATAAATGCCTCTGTCCTTCAGATTCTCTTTTCAACCAGTGACTGCATCTGCTCGGTTCCGTACTGACTTAGACAAAATCTTCCACACAGTGTTCATTTTTACATCAGTAAGACAGTCGTGATTTTTTTTATACCTTTCTGAAAATTATCTTTTAATGTAACTTTGCTCTGGGCACCCAGCCCCTGGTAATGAGCAGGCACTGAATGAAGGAAAGGCATTTCTATCCCTGCCTTACCGGCCAGAAAACAGGCTCAAGTGTGGGTTTTTTTAAAATGCAGTCTGGTTACCACTGCACACTCCGCCATCTGGAACATTCTGCCGTCTTGCCTCCTGTGGCAATAGCCACAGAAACATTGCCCGTATGAGGCTCTCCTGGACCCCACCCTGACCCCACCCACCCCAGGGCCTTTGCACAGGTTCTTCCCTAGGTCTTGCACGTTCTCTCTATCCCTGTGTGGTATTTTCTCCTAACAACAAATAAGTCATTCCAACATTAATTCTCTGATATCTGAGAACAACTGGGTGTCCTACAAGTCAACTGTATTCTGACACTAACTACCGAGAGTTACCACAAGTTTAAAGACTCAGTTCTACAAGACTGGCCCCATTTCAGACGCCAGTTGCGAGTCCCAAGTCCCCAGGCGAGCTGCACTTCTGTCTAACTTGGCCACATTCAGGAGTTCCCACCACCCCCTCAGGGTCAGTAATTCACTAGAACCGCTCATAGAACTCAGGAAAGCACTTTACATATGACGACCGGTTTATTATAAAGGATACGATTCGGGGACAGCCAACAGAAGGGATACACAGGGCAAGGTGTGTGGCCGGAGGTGTGCACAGAGCTCCCCGGCCCTCTTTGGGTGCCCCACCCCCACCCCCTGCCCAGCACATAATTTTGTTCATTGGCCTGGAAGCTCTCTTTGTCTCCCCGTTTCGGAGTTTTTATCCAAGTTTCACTACAAGTTTCATGACGTAGACGTAATTGGTGAAATCATTGTCCTTGGTGACAGCTCACCCTCCAGCCCCTGCCCCTCCCCAGAGGTGGGTGGGGGCTGATAGCTCTAACCTTCTAATGTGTGGTTGTGTCCTCTGGTGACCAGCCCCCATCCAGAAGCTACCTAGGGGCCCACCCCAGTCACCTCATTAGCATAAACCCAGGTAAGGTCAAAAGGGGTTCCTTATGAGTAAAATTCACTCCTATCTCTCAGGAAATTCCAAGGGTTTCAGGAGCTCTGTGCCTGGAACTGGGGACAAAGACCAAACATGTCTCTGTGTTACACCGAAGTCCCCACCCGTTCTCTTTCTGACTGGTGCAGAGAATTCTCCCTTCCCACCAGGGCGTCAGGCCGCTCCCACACTCCGCTGGCACCTGTACCCATCACTCACAGCTCTCCAGCAGGTAGGAGCGGATACTAGCATCAGGCATATTTCATCCGATGGACGTCACCGGGGGTGAACGTCACCGGAGGTCTCCCAGGTTAGTTTCCGGTGGACACAGCTCCTGCCCAGACTTACTCAAATGGACCCCTGGTACCTGGTACCTGGTACCACGCCTGGCACATGCTCCATAAAGGCTGAAATCAGGTGAAAATAAACCCGACATTTCAAATGGACCCTTTGTCCTTGGCAGTGGGCTTTGGAGCCAAGCTCCCTTGGCTCAAACGCCTCTCCCTCCACCTGAGTCCACACACGACTGCTTCCCAGCCTCTCACTGCCAAGCCTTTTCCCTCGGAGCCTCCCCTGGGAGGGGGTTGTGGGCACTGAGGAGCCATCAGCGCGAGGCGGCGCCGGCCCGAGACGTGGGGCAGGCCAGGCTCAGCGCACCATGGATGTCACGCAGAAGAGGTTTCAAATCAGCCACTGTGCTATTTATAATTCATAGCAAAATGGTTTGTTGCTATAAAAATATATTTGCACATTACACAAATAGACCTTCACAGCAATTATCTTAATGCCGTAGCTACAAATTAACACCTACTTACCTCGGGCAAATTAGTACCAAATCTCATTTGAGTGGCACAGTAGATGGGCAGGGCATACAGAGAAGAGCTCGCTATGGCATTGGCACAGCCTGGCTCTCATATGGGAACAGGCATTCTGCAAAGGGGAGAGCGCCCCCACCCTCCAGGCCAGCCCCATAGTCCCAGGGAGGGCACCGCGACCCAGAGAGAAAGGGGCTGGCACAGAGTCACCCCTGAGGCAGGGCATGCAAAGTTTGGGTGGGAGGGGCAGGGCTTCTTGCTCGTGGCTGAAAAAGGGGTCACCATTGAGTTGGGATTCCAGGGTCTCCTAGTGGCACCTCATAAAAAGTAATTTTCACTCCTTTGTCTCGGCTCTCACAAATTTATTGATAGACTCTCACTACCCAGTCTTCATCACAAACATCACTGGTCCCTGACGCTGGTGAGAAGGCACGTACAGACTAGGCTGGCGGCGAGGCGGAAGCTACTGGAACTTGGGCACGACACCTGGGTGACACCTAGGTCCAAACCAGCTGTGACCTGCTACCTGACCTTGTCAGAGGCCTGCCCACAAGCCCCAGGAAACCTTGGCCTCTGAAAGGGCAAGGAGGTCTGTAAAGAGCCGCTGGGGCTGCCCACCCCCTCCTGTGGTTCCTGCAGACACCAGTGTCAGACTCAGGGCTGCTCCCAAAGCTTTCTGGGTAAACGAGGCTTCCCTCTCCCCAGCATCCCTGGTGCCCTGTCCAGGGACCGAGGTGCTCATTCAGGTGTGCACAGCCCTCTAGCTGTGAGGTACGGACCCCCCCCCCCCCCGGCCTGCCTGATTACCTAAGAGTGACCACCCTATCTCCCTCTTCAAAGGTTCGTTGGGAAAGCCAAGCCGAGCCAATCAGCACATGGCAATTTTCCCCAAGAAGACACAGTTGGGGCCTCTGCCATAGTCTCCATCATCCATACTCACCTTGCAGGGTAGGGGCCCCCTGAGCCTTCTGCTCCCCTCCTTAAGGGACATAAATCCTGTGCTCTCCACCCCGAAACCCAGACCTCAGACTAGACCTCTCCCCCATCTCTGGACTCAAATATCCCAACTGCCTACTCCACACATCCCAAGACACACTCAGAAATCCAACAGGTTCCCGTAGTTCTTAGAATAAAATTCAAAGCCCTACAAACACCTGAAAGACTCTTTGTGGCCTGGCCCTGCCCTCCCCTGGAACCCACCTCATACCACCTCCACTCCGCCCCATTCTCTCTGCTCCAGCCACACAAGCCTCTAGGTTTTTCCTCAAACACAAAGCTGTTCCTGCCTCAGGGCCTTTGCACATGCTGTCCCCTCTACGTGGAACACCTGGCTCTGCTCCTGCGGGGCTAAGTGATCCATAAATGGTTTCCATCGTTATCATAGGCTCAGGTCCAATTCAATAATTCAGTCTGAATTCAAATCTACCTGCTCACTGGCCTCCTTAGAAAGTGAGGTGGGATTCACAGGGCCCCAATAAACCTACTCTGCCCTTCAGATGCCTCTTTACAGAAAGATCTGGTTACAGTTCAGCCAGGTCAAATACTTTCCCTTAATGTGGCCAGAGAGAAAAGGGCCCCAGGTCCCAGGGGAGGGTCAGGCCACTGCAGCTCCCAGACCAGGGACCTGGTTCTGATCCCTCTATGCTCCCATCCAGAGACCCCTCTGTCACTCTGTAGTGTTGGCCACCAGCCCCTGTACTGATCACTGTAAGTGGGTTGGGGGTCTGCGGCGAGTGGGTGGGAGTGGGAAAGCACTCCCTGGGGGAGTGGGTGTGAGTGGGGGTGAGCGTGGGCTGGCTTCAAGCACCGGAAGCTTTCCTGTGGATGACAAATGCACCAGCCCCCTGCCTGCCAGCGATGCCTTTGCTTGTTCTAATTACATGACCTGGTGGGGGAGGGCGTACCTCTCCAGGAGTTTCTGGACTCCTGACTCGCCAAACCAGTTTCTTCTGATGGACAATCATGGGCTCCAACTGAAAATGAACTTCTCGGCTGCCCTGCTCTGTCCAGGGTCACCAAAGAAAACACTGCTCGGCTCTTAGCCTGGGCAGAGACAGGTTCCACACAAGTTCATTCCACACACATCTCCTGGAAGATTTTCTCCTACCATCAGGCGGTGGAACTGGTACCAATAAATGCAAACACACATAAAGGTGCCGCGCCCCATTTTAGGCACTTTGCACAAATTAAGTCATTTGATGCTCCAATCACCCTATGAGCAGGTATATTAACATTATCCATATTTTGCAGATGGGGAAACCGAGGCACAGAGGGGTGAACATCTCTAGTTAGCAACTCAAGGTCAGGGAGCCAGCTGCTAACTACCGCACTGCCAACATTATTCCCTCTGAGTCTCAGAACACCCTGCGGCTATGATGCCCCTGTGTGAGGTGAGAAGCGGGACCACAGAAAGTGACTTGGGGAGAGTCCTCAGCCAGGTCTGCTGCCTTCCAGGGACCCAGAAACCTGGACTGTGGCCAGATCCGGCGGCCAGGAGCTCCAGGAACCTGCACATAAAGATCGCTGGGGCAGGACAACGTGATCACCTGCAGTGAGCCCCACTGGCAAGGGCATCTTGGAGGCTGTCCCCACTCCCACGGGGGCGGGCCCAGGCGGGGGCCTCTCCCCTGTACCCCCAGAGGCTCGGGAAGCCTCTAGATTACACTTGGCAAATCTTCCTTGAACATCAATTTTAATCAAAGAGTTGAGGGAAAAGGTAAGTAATTTATCTGAAAAGAAATCGAAAACGTCTCTTTTAGATCCCCATGCTAATTTCACATAGATTGGCAGGGCAGTCACTGGCAGGCTACGAATGTCTCCACCAGAAGGCATACCTCGGTGCCCTGGGAGGTGGCTGAGCCCGGTGGGGAAGACGTGCTGCTCCACTCACGGGTTGGGTGACCTCGGAAAGTCACCTCGGTCTCCTCATCTGTAAAAAGGGACAGTAACAGTCCTTGCCCTGCCTCATGAGGCTGGTGCGAGTGACGAATGAGGCAATGAAGCATGCAGCTAGGGCTTAATAGCCACTAGCGATGGTAACCATGACCATTCTGGGGAAAGATGTCCAACGGGGTCATTTATGGGTCAAGAGGCTTAATCCCCAAGAGGGAAAGTGACCTGCTCAAAAACTATGTCTCTGACTCCCCCTGCTCCTCTTTCTCACCCTCTTGCTGCCTCAGTTTCCCTATCAGTGAGAGAGAGTAAAATCGGGGAATGGGATGGATTTTTAAATGTGGTGGAAGACGCGTATCAGGCGCCTCGAGAATGGCCTGAGCTCTTGCAGTCTTCTCTAACTGAAGCCACCACCCAGGGCATGCCCACCACCAACTCAGCCTGGAACTAGCTTGTTAGGGAGATGCCATATGTCCATGGGATGTCCAGTTAAGTAAGTTTCCAGACCTTAAAAGACCTCGCTGAGATCATATTTGAATGACCCAATGACGTTATCTAAGTAAATTGCTACCAGCTTCACCTGTCAGGTGCTTCACAATCATTTCCACCCCCACCTAAAATGTGAGTTACCTCCAGCCACCTACTCTGTGTAATCTCAGTGTGCTACACCCTTCCCTGCCTGCCTCCTACCATCTTCCAGCTCAATGGTCGCCTCCTCCAGGAAGCCCTCCTTGACCACTCACAAGCCCCTGGCTTCCCTCTATCACTCAGAGACCAGGATCTGGGTCCCCTGTGGGCAGGGACTGGAGACGGGGCTATCTACAAGGACTAGCTGGTCTCTGGCACGTGCCATGTCCCTCTTCAACCCCCACCCCTGGCCCTGGTGTTGGTTTGAGGAATGGTTCCTCACTGCATGAAAGGAGGAATTCACAAACAAGATCCTAAAACTGCCAACAGAGACCCATTAAAGGATGTTGGCTGTTGAGTCTTAAATTTTGAGTTCTCAGCTGGACAAATGTCAACATTGCATTTCACAGCCCTCTCTGGAATCAACACAGATGACACAAAACAAAGTCTGATGACTCGTCGCCAGACTGCCATGTCCCCAACCCCGCCAAACAAGGACTCACAGGAATTCCTTCCCTCCAGCTAGCTTCCTCGTAGAGGGTGCTCCAGGGGCCTGAGCACCTTCCAACACCTTCCACCACAATGGGGAACTCCCAAGCCAGCAGTGCCCCAGTGGATCCCAGGAATTCTCAGGATGGCGCCATGCCAGGGTGGAGAAAAGTGAAAGCAGCCAGGGCCTCTCCCGTAACCGGCGATTCTGGAGACTGGTCACCCACTTGATTTAAGTTTTTGGCCTATTAACTCTTGAGGTTCCATCCCGTGTTGACCGGGCCCGCACCCCCGGCCCTGCCCCTGAGTTTGAATCAGCGCTGCACCTGCTCTGCCTGTTTTCTCATCTTTGCAACAGACGAAGCCTCTCGCCTCCCAGGTTCTGGGAGAGGATGCTGATAGTGTGCGGCGTGCGGACCGGCCGATGGGAGACCCCGAGTCAGGGGAGGAAAACGCAGGATCAGCAAAAGTTTGGGCGGCGACAGCCCAGCCGAACAAAACCAAACACAAAAACACCGGGAGAGAAGTGAGGGAGCAGGGAGGGGGAGGGGTGCAGGAGAGGAGACGCGGGGAGCAAGGAGGGAGGGGGAGGGCAGGAGCAGGGGGAGAGGAGGGCGCACTCGGGGAAAACCAGCGAAGGGGGTCGCGGGGGGGCGGGGACCCGGGTTGGCGCCGGTCTCTGCACCGCGTCACGTGGCGCCACGCCCTGCCTCGGTGTGCCCACCTGACCAATGGGCCTGCTCCGGCCGCCGGCGCACACCCTCAGAACCCTGCAGCGTCCTGACCGGGGCACAGACGGTCTCCCCCCCGCGAACACCGGGCCTTACCTGGATGCAAATCCCAGTGGCGTCTCACCTGGGCTCAGCTCTGCGGGCGACTCACCTGGCCCCGCCCCGGACGTAGCTCCCGCGCTGGCCCCGCCCCTCGGCCAGTCCGCGCTGGGCGGGCGCTACGGGTTTCCCTGGAGCTCTGGACGCCCCGGGGTCCGCCGAGGTCTCCGCTGGGACAGGGCGGGGCCGGGACGCATGGCTCCGCCTTGTGGGCGGGGATGGGGTGGAGAATGGGAGCCCAGAAGCTCCTCGCGCTTCGCACCCGCAGCTCTCCTGACTCCGGGAGTTCTCCGTTAGTGCAGCACCCACGCCTTGGGGCAGGCACTCTCCTTTCAGATCCATTTTCCCATTTTAGGGGCGTGTAAAGTGAGGCGGGAAGGGGTGAAATCTGTGAGGAGTTGAGAGGAAATATTCATTCAACAAATGCTCCCAAAACGTCTTTGGGGCCAAGTGCTGACTTCCCAGGACCGTGATAGGGTCCTCATGGTGGTTTCAGAATCCCACAGTGGTAGGGGCCGGGCAATCCCAAACTTGGCTCTGACCGAGGCTGAGGAGCAGGGAGGACTTCCCGGAGGAGGGGATGTGGTCAATCCTCGGGCTTCCTAAGGGCCATTCAGGGCTGAGTGCTGCATCTCTGCACCTGGGCGCAGTCACTGCCCCCCCCAGCCCCCCGCCCTGAGGCAGGACTCATATAATCAGGAAGGCGCAGGCTGGAGCCCGGATACCCTAGGAGGATGACTGGCCCTCCAATGTCATCACATTCCAAGTTGGGGAGCAGCTCACTGAGGTGGAGTTCTCAGGATGGGTTTATATCAGGCCCAGTACCTCTGTCACCCACTTTTCTGGCTGCACTGCTCAGTTCCCTCACTGCCTCCTCTCCATCTCCCTGATTTCGGAAGGTTCACGCCCCAGAGCTGGGTCTGCACCTCTTCTCATCTCTCACTCACTCTCCAGCCTCCTGCTTTCAATATGTCTATACCCAGATCCCATATGATGTCTCCTGACTCCAGACTGCTGCCTCTGACTGTCCCCGACGTCTCCGCGTGGAGACCTCAGCCGGCAGCTCAGGCTCCATTGTCACAGAGTTCCTCTCCCGAGCTGCCCCCCTCTCACTATTCACTGGCCCCATCCAATTCTTTAGGGTCATCCTTGGTTTCCCTTTGGTCTCCTTGCTTCTGCCCTCCCTTCAATCTTGTGTCACCAGAGCAGCCAGGAGGATTCTTTTCCTCTCCTTCCTCTTTTAGCTGCTCTTCTGGGGTCGGGTGCGGGGTGGGGCACTGGCAGCTCCATAATCCCAGGCTGCCTTGTATGGAAAGTGGCATGCCTGCTGGCAGCCCCGGAAGCACATGTGACTGGCTCAGTGGTCCCCTGCAGCCAGTCATTCAATTGCAACAGCCAGTTAGGTGAACTGACTCCTCCCCACTTCTAGAGGGGGAGATCTAATTGCAGAGGCCAGTTGTCGTCATCTCATCCCTTTGCCACAGTGACTGGTTCAGGTTCTGAAGTAACTGGGCCTAAGCCAATCATGCATGCCTTGGTCAAGACACAGTGAGCAGTTCAGGCTAGTCCAGTTGGCGTGACGTGCTGGACTTTGCCTGGAAGTTAGGGGAAGAAAAAATCCTGCTCTGTCCTTTCCTCTCCCCCAAACTTGATAAGGAAGCTTGGTGCACTAAGGGCACAAGGCAGCCATCCTGTGGCCACAAAGAGATCTAGGCTTAGGGATGAAACAGAGGTGGCAAGAAACTGGATCCTTGGGGCGGACGGGTGGCTCAGTTGGTTAGAGGGCGAGCTCTGGGCAACAGGGCTGCCAGTTCGATTCCCACATGGGCCAGCGAGCTGTGCCCTCTGCAACTAGAATGAAGTCAACGAGCTGCCACTGAGCTCCCAGGTGGCCAGATGGCTCAGTAGGTTGGAGTGCGCGCTCTCAACCACAAGGTTGCCGATTCAACTCCCGCAGGGGATAGTGGGCAGCGCCCCCTGCAACTAACAACGGCAACTGGACCTGGAGCTGAGCTGCTCCCTCCACAACTAAGATTGAAAGGACAACTTGACTTGGATGGAGCTGATGAGTCCTGAGAAAAACACATTAATGTTCCCCAATAAAAAGTCCTGGAAATACACACTGTCCCCCAATAAAATCCTGTTCCCCTTCCTCAATAAAAAAAAAAAAAAGAAAGAAAGAAAAAGAAACTGGATCCTTGAAGATATTGCAGAGCCCCTGGATCAAACTCACCCTGAAGCTCACGTACCTCTGGACTTTCTCATTAAATGTGCCAGTAAATCCTCTTCTTGTTTAATCTAATTTGCACTTTCTATTTCTTACAAATAAAAGTGTCACCTGATAAAATATCTTTATACCTTTTAACCAAATGACAAAGACTGTCTCTCCTGACAGCACTAGCAGAAAAAAAAAAAGGAAAAAAAAATCCAGGGAAGGCCTCTGATTAGTTAAGCATGAGACACATGGCCATTTTAGGGGTGGGAAAGGAATCAGACAGACCAAAATTTGATCTTCTCCAAGATTAAGACAGCTTCATCCCCATTTGCCAATGATAGCCACGAAATAAGTGGATATGGGTTAGTGCACTGAACGTTAGTTGTTACCATTGCATGGGAGGCCAGATTCATGAGGCTGTTGGCTCACTGCAGTACCCCCAGTACCTAGCTCTGTTCCCCGCACATAGTAGGTGCTATCCCCAATCCATATGAATGAACGAATGACCTCAGTTGCATGCTATCATCACCCACGTAGCTGCCTTTTTCCGTGCAAAGAATCTGTGACCATCCTCGCCTGCGGGCCTGTTCTTCTCACACTTACAGTTTATTACTTTGTACTTCCTTGCTCCCAAGGGACTTCAGGTGGCGAGACAGCACAGGAAACTGTGGTGCTAACTTCAGGCACACAAACGAATCTGAGCCTCTGAGTGGATCAGAATCGGGGCCTATTTCTAGGTCAAAACTCTTCTTCCCAGTGACTGACACACTTGATGGGTTTTTAGTGCTTTGTGCTGGATTCTCTTTTCCTTTTGTGGAATGTAAACATCTTTTTTTATTATCAACCTAAGATCAGTCTCCCAAGAAAGAGGGACGATTGGCAGGTTTTGTGTTTTAAAAAGCACTCTGGACACAAGTAAGTGAAAACACCCCCTAGTTGGTCTCAGGCTGGCAGCATAATTTCATGGTATTGAAAGATGTCAGGGAGAACGCCACGCTCCTGCCATTGTGTTTCATGCAAATCACATACAAATTCCACAACCATAGTTTAGTGATATTAAAATACACACAATAAAGCAATAATACAGAATGATTGCAGGGAAGAGAACAGGGTGAATTCTGCCATTCATAATAAAAGGAAAAAGAAACAGAAAGGAGCTGTAAAACCCAGGCTCCCTTTCAGGTTCTTCTGTTTTCCCCCCAAGCACGTCTAATCAGTAACCCACCGGTTAGTCATTTCCTTTTGTTGCTGTAACAATAATTCTTTGCATTTCAAATGCTTTGCATTAGAAGCGAAAGAAGAATAGTGCAAAATGAAAGAATTACATCTGAATGGTATTATTCCCAGCTTTATTAAATTTGCTCTTACAAATGTTTATGAAGTCGGAGAGTTGGTTCTCCCCAAGCAGCAAATTCCACATTAATAGGCACTGGGGGATGGAGAGCTTGAAGGAAGAAATACAGATTCCTGGTCCCAGGTCTTGGGCTTCCCATTTGTTTTCTCCCAAATTAACTCTCCCTGCCAGCTGCTTGAGCCAAGACTTGGTCTGCTTGGAACCATATTAAAACCAAAATTTCCCCACTGAGTGTGGGTGTGACAGTTGGCTTGAGCCAAAAGACACCCAGGAAATTGTGGTCCAACCCTCCCCCGCCCCTTAGGCCAGGACCTGAGACCCCATGAGGTCAGGGGCTTTCATTGCTGCTGTGTCGCCGGCCAGGAGCCCAGGCCAGGTTTCCTACCCACGGGCCCCGGCCCGTGTTTCAGAGCAAGTGCATTTGGTTGTTGGCATGGACTGCAAACTGAGTCCAACCCCGCAACTATTCTGCAGTGCTCTCTGGGATTGTTTGGTCCTAATTCTTGAAACACGTTTAATTTGCAACAGAGCAGGCCACACTCTCGATGCCCTCTTTGACATCAGGGTGGGATACGGGTCCTATACTCTGGCCTATACTTTCAAATACCCTTACGAGTCTCCTGGCCTAAGGTATCAGACAACACCTTTACTCAGCCTCATTTGCACCAGCGCTCAGACAGTGACTTAGGCACCACCATTGTGACATACACCCTAAGAGAGAAGTCAGCCTTGGAATGTATTATACTCGAGAGGGAACAGCATGATTCTAGTTTGGGTGGGGTGTAGAGGCTGCAGCGGCTACAAGTTAAGTACCTGAGATATGACTGGTATTGGTGCTGGTGGCAGTTGTGGGTTTGGTCCAGTGCAACTGGAGTATCTCTGTGCCAGAAAATCCCCGAGGGTGGGACCATCCCCGAGCGGGGGAGTATCCCTGTTTCCCCATCAGGCCTGTCCTGTGTGGTGTATTGAGGCATTATTTCTGGAAGGCAAGCCTCAAGCTTGGCTCTGCCCCTCCTGACAACTCTAGGAGCCCCCAACGTCCTTTAATAGTCTCCTCTGTGTAATCAGTCAGAATCTGCTTCCATTGCTTGCAAGTAAGAGCCAGCCCTGCCTGACCCACTCTCTCCTCATGTGCTATCCTGTCCCTCCTCCCCTTCCAAACACAGGCTGACATAAATCCCCACAGTGGAAAGAGAAATGTTAGCGCGAGGAATGCTTCTTGTAATGCTGTGGATGATACTTTACATTTTCATAGCTTTTGACAGCTTGGTAAAGCAGTTCTGAACTCTCTGCAAACACATCAGTCACACCCATCATGGAGGTGAAGTGTTCTTGGGGGTAAAACCATCAGTTTATTGTTAAGCTATTATCACCTTCAGGTCAAAACCCGTTAAGTACCTGGCTGCCCAATACATTGTCATCTGCGCAGAGGTACTTAATCAGGGACGCCTGGTATCGTTTACAATCTTACAGCAACCCCTGTTCTCTGTGTGTCCATAGTGCACAGACAAGCAGAAAAATATCACCAGCCACAGAATTTTGTATCTGGAAAGAGTCTTGCTATAGACGGGAAAACTGAGGATGGGGTGACTCGTCCAGTACCACACAGCAAGGCAGTGACCGATTCAGGATGAGTGCCCGGAGCCCTGGCTCTGCCCATGAAGGGTATGCAATACACATAAAGACGTAAACACCACATTCCAGAATAAGCCTTCTCCCCATTCAGAGACCACCTTCCTCCCGAGTAGTTGGGACAGGAGTTTATTAGTCAGGTCGAGCCAGGTTATGCTGCGGTAAGAAACACCCCCCAGTCTCGAGGCTTACACTGACTTAGGTCTCCTTCCCACTCATGCAGAACGTCCGCAGCCCCCTGCGCCCCTCCAGCTGGAACAGTCTCACCTGGGACACTGCCGGTCACCACGCTGATGGAAGGAGAGCTCTGGAGGGTCTCCCCTGGCCATGAAGTGCTCCAGCTCCAAAGGGCCCCAAGGCTCTTCTGCTCAGAACTCATGGCCAGAGCTGGTCACAGAGCCTCACCAGTCACAAGGGGACCAGAAAGTGGCGGCTTTCCATGTCCTCAGAAGGCAGAGAGCAGAAGGGCATCATGATTTCAGGGGCTTGGGTGTGTGTCCTGGAGGCTTCCTGCCCAGTGGCCTCCCCACGTCTCCCAGAATCCCCGGAGGCCACTGCCCACTTCACTGCTGGGTACTCCTAGAGCTCGGGACCACGGTCCCCATGCTGGGAGGCGGGGAGGACCCCACAACGGGCAGTGCACACTCCCCGAGGGAAGTGCTGCTGAGAGCCGTTCTATGAATGTGACTCCTCTGGGGAGCTCTCTGATACATGTCAGTGGAATCCTACTTGTAGTTTGTCCTTTTGACTGGCTCAGCTCACTAAGCATGATGTCCTCGCGGCTCATCTTGCCGCAACTTCCCACCTTTTTAGGCTGAACCATATTCCATGGTGTGGAGAGGCCACATTTTGCTCATTTGTTCATCTGATGGACACCTGGGTCGCGTCCACCTTTCAGTGCTTGTGAATAGGGCTGCTATGAACGTGGGTGGACAGGTATGTTTGTCTGCTTTCAGTTCTTTTGGTACATACCCAGGGAGCTTTCTTTTTTAATTATAGGCCAAATATTACTTTCACAATCAAATGGAAAATCACAAAGAAGTCAAAACTTTAGAGGATGTCCCTCCCCGGCTCACCCCTTCCTAGCCTTTCTCCCTTATAATGGGCTTTCCTTCCTTCTTTGGGGGGCTTCCTCTGCTGCAGGCAGCTCCCCAACCTGGCAGGAACCCTCCTCTCCCCACCCCCAGAGCACACGTTCTTGTCCCACCTGTGATTCCTGAACAACAGCCCACCCAGCAGTGCCTCCCCAAAAGCTGGAGTTAATCCTTTCAGACCGATACCAGAGGGAGCACAGCAGGTTCTCCAGAGGGACACCCCAGGGCCCAAGGGCACCCCCTCTGAGGCCTCCTGCCGGTGGGTGACTGTTGTGGAGTGCAGACATCCCAAACAAATGTTAACTCTCAGAAAGAATAAGGTGCAGTTGAGGGCACTGGAAGGCTAGTATTTTCTTGAATGCCACCTCTCCAGGAGACCCTGTCAGAGCAGGGGCTCCTGCCCCCATGGTGACCCTCCTCCGGCTTCCAGGATGGTGCTGGGGGTCTTGCCGCCAGAGGAATGTGCCCATCACCCAGCAGAGTGCTATGGAGTGAACTGTGTCCCCCTCAACCCCCAGCGTGAATGCATTGGCAGATGGGACCTCCAAGGGATGAAGGTGAAATGAGGTCATGAGGGTGGGGCCCTGATCCGACAGGATCAGTATCCTATAAGAGACATGAGGAGCTCTCCGTCCACAAGAGGACATGCGAGAAGATGGCCATCTGTGAACCAGGAAGAGGGCTCTCACCAGAACCCGACCTCACTGGCCCCCTGACCTCGGACTCCAAACATCCAGAACTGTGGGAAATAAACTTCTGTTGCTTAAGTCCTCAGACTGTGACACAGGTTACAGCAAATGCAGGCACAGGCCTTGGATGACCCACCTGGTCAGATGGCATTCACAGAAGGGCTCTCTGGGGAGACAGGAGGTGGCCTCCTGTGCAAGAAACCTGCCAGGGTGTGGCAGGGAGGCTGCGCCCCCAGGGACACGTGTGCCTGAGGGATAAGACTGAATAGTTTTGCTCTTGGCAAATGCACCAATGCCACCGTGGGGACAAGCCAGTGAGCCTTCCCACAGCAAGGTTCAAAAACTAGAGCCCAGAGCTGGAGAAGGTTACCTGTCTGGGAGTCACACAGCTGCAGGGGTGGTAAGCAGGTGTCACCCATCCCTTCCCCGTAGGGTGGCAGGGCTTTTCAAACAGGTCCTGCCTCCCTTCCAGGCTCCAGTGCTTCTGCTGGGGGCAAAGGCAGGGGCCAGACTCCCCACATGGTCCCAGGGGCTCCTGACAGGCTGTCAGAGTTTCCAGATCCTCCCTCTGGGGCCTCCGTGCCCCTCTGTCAGGATGAGACAGAGAAACTGGATAACATGAGCCTATCCCTTCAGGAGCGGGGAGTGGAGGTCCAGGTAAGGTCTCTGAGGGCAAGGACCCTGGCAGGACAGCTGTGGGGTCCGCATGACACGAGCTCGGGAACAGGGCAGACAAGTTTTATTCCACCTTCTTGGTGCCCATGATCACCCCTGGCAGAGTGAAGGCAGGCTGTTCAGAGGAGTCACCTGCAGGACAAACTATGGCCTGAGGTGAGTGGGGACGGGGCAGGCAGGTCTGCTACCAACCCCTGTGGCTCTGGGGGTCATTCTGGGGACCTGGCCATGCCACCACATTCACAGTCTCTGTGGGTGTACATGTGGGAGGGTTGGGGCAGGCTGGGGCGGTGGAGGGGGTAGTGATGCCCGTTTCACGCACATGAGGTTGACCAGTGCACCTGGTGACCTCGTGAGGCAGGTGACACCTCCAGCACAGACACCCCAGAAGGGAGCGGTGCTGGGCCGGGGCATCGATGGTTTTTCCAACGAAGAGGGCAATGCCAAACTGGCCAAGGCTGACTGGGGACGGGACAGAGTAAAAAACTCTCACTCGCTCGTTCACACGCACGCAGCACACAGGCACAGCACACACGCGGGCTCAGTCCAAACGTGAGGCCCTCACACGACGCTCTGCTGGTCCCCGACCCCCTCAGACTCCGAGGCACCAGAGCCACCGTGACGGCCAAAGTCAATGAAGATGCCTTCGGAATCCGAGTCCACGGATTCCAGGATCTGGTCCACTAGGTTCTCGGGGCTGGAGGAGGGCGGGGAGCTGTGGGCCAGGCCTGGGCCAGGCTCCGGGGGCTGCGTGGGGGGGTACAGTCTGCTGGGGCAGGGCCCCGACTGGGGGCCTGGGGAGGCTCTGAAGTCCCCCGTGGGGCCCTGGCTGGGCGCGTCGCCGAAGCCTTGGGGGTCGGGGCAGGACGTCATCTCGGAGACGGAGTGTCTGCGGATGCCCGTGGCCCCGGCCGCTGTGCCCTCGGCCTCGTGCTCCACCACGGGGTTCAGCAGCGGTGTGTTGTAGCTTTTGGAACGTACCACCGGGTTCTTGGCCAGGATGTCCCCCGAGCGGGAGCGGCGCAGGAGGTGCTTCTCTGCAGAGACAAGAAGCGTCAGGCACCGAGGCAGCCACTTGGCTGACGTAGGTGCCTGGGTGTTCCAGGCCCTTCCTTCAGCCTGATGCAGGCAGCTCCTACTGTGAGCACCTACTGTGCACCCAGCTCTGCGTGAAGGGGCCGCTACAGAAAAGGCCCGACTGGTTCGGATCCTGGGCCCAGCCCTGCTGCTCGCTTGGCCCAGTGCGCGGAGCGTGCAGGTTCCCACCCTCGTCTCCTCAGTGCCAGCTTCTCAGCCTGGACAGGTGGGGGCTGGAGGTGCCCAAGGCAACCGCCCGGGGTTCAGGTGCGCACCTTGCCAGTGACCTGTGCACGTGCCTGTCTCCCCACATGTGGGAAGTCAACAAGTCAACACTTGCTATGCGCCTGCACTTTCTTGGGCAGACACGGCCCCGGTCCTCAGAGCCGACGTCCTAGGGTGTGTATGGTGGGGATGACAAAGCCACGTGGGGGGGCCACAGGACAGGCAGTGGTAAGTGCCACAAAGGGGACAGATAACAAGGGGCCCTTCCAAGTGAGGTCAGGGCTGGGGTTTTATTCTCCATGTGGGGGAAGCCCCTGGAGGGCGGGAGAGGATGGAGGTGGTGGCCGAGGCTGCATGGGGGCAAGTTTCAGGCTCCCACTCAGGACCATGCAGCTCCGCAGTGACCACCAGGTGGCAGGGCTGAGCGTGGTGAGCGGCTGGGCCTTGCGGGGGAAGCCTCCTCACTCTCACCCGGGGTCCCGTGGAGCCAGGCAGCTCCAAGGCCCCACCCGAGCTGAGCCCTGCCCGGTAGGCGGATCTGACACCCGCAGGTGGGTGGGACACTCGCTGTGGCTCTTGCCCGCGGTCCACTCGGTCTGAGATGCCCTTCCTGCGCTTCTGCCCAGGCCTGACTCTTTGGTCCTTCGGCTTGGCGATCACCTCGCAGTCTGGCCTTCTCCGAGCTCCCGGACCACGGCCCTGTCACCTGGGCACGGTCACCTTGGGGACTTATCTGGGGACTGTGCACTCACTGGTCTGCCTCCCCTGGCAGACAAGAGCCTCTGAGGGAGGGGCTGGGTCTGTACTAAACCCCCAGGACCAAGAACAGGCTGGTGCGCAGGAGGCGCTCCGTGGACACTGCTGAATGGACCAACGGGCCGTCCATTAAAGAACTAAGGCGGCAGGTTTGTGCGGACACGCCCGGCAGCCCCAGGGCGCCCATCCTGCCCGTCCCCCAACCTCACCCCTCTCCTGTGAGTCCCCAAACGCGCAGGACTGTTGGTGCTGTGTCCTCTGCCTGGGCAATTCCTGACCTCCTCGGGGTGTACACAGGCCGTGCTGGGCTTTCAGGGGGGTCATCTCATCACCACGGATGGTGTCTGCCCGCTGGGTCCCCCTCAGCCCTTGAAGGAGGGACCCCAGGTGACCCATCTGTGTGTGTCCAGGGCCCGGCCCAGCACGTGGCCTATTCACTGGGAGGCCTGGGCCCCTGGGCAGAGATGGATGGACCCAGGGGTCACCCCCCTCCCACCGAAGGCCCAGGAGACCCCTACCCAGGATGCAGGAGTGTGTGAAGGGGCCCTCACTGGAGTAGAGGCCGTAGGTGCCAAGGTAGGGTGTCACCACCTTCTGGATCAGCATCTCCAGGCGTAGGTAGTCCTTGGTCACGCCGCGGGACTCATGCACGCCCTGCGAGAGGGAGGGAGGGTCAGAGCACAGCCTATTCTGTTTCCCTTACCCAGCAAGCTTAGCGCAGAGGCACCACGGATGCCCCTACCCCCTCCCATTCCCATGGGACCCTGGCCCCCAGGACAGTGTCCACCAAGGCTCTCTTCCCAGCCTTCTTTCAAGCTGGAGCCTCCGAGTCCCTCTCCTGCTTTGACACCCTCCATGGCTGCCCGCGGCGCAGAGCAGCTGTGGGCCTGGGAGACCACGGTGCTCTGGAAAAGGACCCTGTGGCCAAGTGAGGTTGGGCACCCTGCCCCTCAGGAGAGTGCCCTGCACACTGGCTTCCTGGAGGCTCTGGCAAGTCCTGCAGGGAAATGCACCTGGGTCCCTGCCCTCAGGCCCTCACCCCATGGAGGGCTGTTGGCAGGAAAGGCGGCCCCACGAGGCCAGGCCAGGGTCCACATCCAAGATGGGCAGTCAATGCCCGTCCACCTGGCAGCCGCCCCTCTCTCTCACGTGCTCCATGCTCCATCTCCTGCCAGGTCTCGTCCAGCTGCTCCCTAACAGGGACTCGGAGAGCTTTGCATGATCTCTGCTTCCTCCAGTTTTGTTCAAGTCAAAGCCTCAGGAATGAAGCTGTCCACAAGGACGGCCTTGGTCTTGCTGATCAAACTCTGTGTCCCCAGCACCCCTGGCAGAGGGCCAGCACTCAGCAGGCTTTTATCGAGTGCTTGCTGAATGAGTCATGTATGAATGAATGAATGAATGAATGAATGAATAAATGAATGACAGACATCACTTCTCAAGGGGCTGCGAGTTGGTTAAGGGAGAGGAGATACTCAAGTTAGTGTTAAACAACAGTTCAAGACAGCAAGAGAACCCAACTCTATGCTGCCTACAAGAAAGCCACTTAAGCTATAAGGACACATGTAGATTACAAGGAAAGACGTGGAGAAAGCTATGCCAGGCTACCACTGACCAGAAAAAAGCAAAAGTAGTCGCTATGTTAGTTTCAGACAGGGCAGATTCCAGACCAAGGAAAGTAACAAGGATAAAGGTCATTACATAACGATAAAGGGGCCAATTCTCCAAGGCGCCACAACAATCCTTAACATGCATGCCCTAACAACAGAGCACCAAACTACATGAGACAAAAACTGACACCACTACAAGGAGAAACACAAATCCACTGTCATAGGTGGAGACTTGAACACCCCTCTCAGAAGCAGAGAGATCCAGCAGGCAGAAAATCAGTACGGACACAGTTGAACTCAATAACGCCATCAGAAAAAAAAAAAAAAAAAAAAAAAAAAAAAAAAAAGAAAACCAAGATTATGGCCGGCCCGGTGGCTCAGGTGGTTGGAGCTCCATGCTCCTAACTCCGAAGGCTGCCGGTTCGATTCCCACATGGGCCAGCGGGCTCTCAACAAAAAAAGGCAAAAAAAAAAAAAAAAAATAACGCCATCAGTCAACTGGATACAACGACATCTACAGACTACTTCACCCAACAATGGCAGAATACACATTCTCAAGCTCATACGGAACATTTGCCAAGATATGCCACATTCTGGGCAGTAAAATACACCTTAACAAATTAAAAAAAAAAAGAGAAAGAAACCATACAATGTCTGCTCTCAGTCCACAATGGAATTAAACCAGGAACCAGTAACAGAAAGATATCCAGAAAATCCCCAAATACATGAAGATGAAACAATTCACTTCCAAATTACGAGTCAAAGTAAAATTCTCAAGAAACTTTTAAAGATTTTGAAATAAATGAAAACGAAAATATAACTTATCCAAATTTATGAAGTGCGTTGAAAGCAGCCAGTGCTGAGAGGGAAGTTTATAGCACTGAATGGCTATATTAGAAGAGAAAAAGATCTAAAATCAGTAATCTAAGCTTTCACCGTAGGAACTACAAAAAGAAGGGCAAATGAGGTCTGCAGTGAGCAGAAAAAATAACTCTCAGAGCAGAAATCAATGAAATTGAAAACAGGAATTGACAGCGGCATCAAAAGCTGGCTCTTTGAAGAGATCAATAAAATCAGTAAGCCTCTAGACAGAAAACATAACAAAAAAAGAGAAAACACAAATTACAATGATCAGAAATAACGGGGGAACGCCATGACAGACCCCATGAATCCAGCTCTGTTTGAACATGGAGGGGTGGGATTCCATGGGTGCCGCTGGAAACCATCCAGATGAACGTGAAGGACCCCAGATTTTCCTGAAACTGTCTTTTGCCCCAGCAACAGTGACGCTGGTGAGGACACACTGCTGACTTGTCACTTCACCAACTTCATGCTGTTTCATTCCCAGAATTTGTTTATGAAGTCCGGTGAGAAAATGGGGGCCCAGGGTATGCCTTATTTGTATGCGCTGCGATGCATGGCTGTTTCCCGGCTTTTGGGACCCAGAAGGAAACGTGACTCTGCAGGTGAAGCACAGGGCACACAGTAGGCCCTCAAAACACGGACCAGCAGTTGTGACTTCAGATCCATTTGGACTCAAAAACAGTGGCGACAAGTTCACAGAGGGGCTGGGATAAGGTCATTCAAAGTGTGGGTGGGGATGAGGTGGGGGTGCAGCGCAATGTCAAAGGTTTGGGGCTGGGGCTTGTACCCACTAGGGGCAGGACAGTCTGCCCAGCAATGGGGCCAAGCCCAGGAAGCTGCATGAGACACAGTGGCCATGAGGGGGCAGCACGCCCCTGCTCATGGGATCAAGGCGGGACCTTCCTTACTCCTTGGCCCGTCCTTTCACTGCCTACCATCAGGAAGGAGCACCTGGGGGACTTTATATCTATTTCTCCTCGTTATCTGTGAGCCTGCCCTGCCAGGTAGGTGGTCTTACTCCATCACACAGATGAGAAAAGGGGCCGAGAGACAAAGTCCCTCAAGGCCCCCAGCTTCAACCCAGCCAGGTCTGACCTGAAAGCCCTCCAAATCGGCCTGGCATCCGTGTAGTTGCCAGGATGACCACAGCTCCCACCCAGTGCAGCTCGACCCTTCAACCCTCCCCGTTCATCGGCCCCTTTCTTGCTCTGGAATCTTCAGTGGCTGCTCTGGCCCCAGGACCAATATCACAGACCCAAATTTAGCAGGATGTCCACGTGCATGGGGGATTCAGAACAATGAGCAAGGCTTTGGAGCTGGTCAGACCTGGGTGAGGCCAGGACTCTGGCCTGATTAGCAGCTCCTGGCAGGGACTCTATTTCCCCGCCTGTAAAATGGGGTGGCTGATGGTGCCTACCCTGGTCGTATGACAGTGAGATAAGCCAGCAAAATGTAGAGTGCTGTGCTCGCCTCCGGGCTCAGGATGTTTGCAGAAATGCCCAGTCTGCAGTGGTGGCTGTTGGTGGCCCATCAGATCCCGTCTTGGGAGGGCCACTTACCCCCCACTAATGGGAGTGTGGCGGCCAACAGGTCCCAGCTGCCCTCACGGATTAAAGCCATGTGCACTGGAAATGTCTGGAACCACTGTGCGGAGTGGGGGGAGGCGGCCCACAGCCCCAGTGACTGACTGATGAGCGGCATAAAGGCCCAGGCCCCTGCCCCCGAGGACAACTCTAGCCCAGTTCACATTCCTGGGCTCCCGTGGGACCAGGCTGAGGCCAGCCTTCTCCCGAACCCACAGTTCTGTCCAACTCCTGCCCCTTCCTGCTTCACTCTCCCTCACAGGTACCCCCGTTGGTAAGTCACATGGACCCAAATCCTTCTATCGGGCTCTGCTTCTAGGGAGCCTGGCTCAAGACACACCATCTGCGCCTGAGCCTGGCCTCAGGCCCACGGATGCCCCTGACACAGGTGAGCAGTGGCCTCCTGAGGCCCCACCCACCTGTAGTATCAGCAGCATCTGCACGATGGCGGGAGGCACACGGGCATGGGTGCGGGCCAGCGCGTCCTCCAGCTTCACACTGAGGGTGATGGTATTCCGGAAGTGCAGCAGGGCCAGCTGGCGAACCGACGGCTCCTTGCCCTGTGGACACAAAGCGCCGCAACCCCACCTGCTGTTGTCATGTGAGACACACCATTTCTGGGGCCAGACGGGAATGGACCCACTTACCCTCAGGCAAGGAAAGAGTTACTGTCATATTCAGAGGCCCTACTATGCGCTGGGCACGCCCTACTATGTGCTGCTTAGAGCTTTACAAAGCCCTTAGGAGAGAGCTGTTCTTATTTCCATCTTATGGGTGGAAAAACAAGTTCTGAGAGATCCAGGAATGTGCCCAGGTGTAGACAACCTGTGACAGTAGGCCGGGCAGTCTGGAGCGAGGCGAGGGAGGGCTGTCAATGTGGCCCAGGGGTCCTACGGCTGCAGGGACCACTCACCTGCACTGGATAGAAGATAGCCTGCAGTGTGGGCAGCACGTCGCTGAAGAAGAAATCCCACGTCTCTGCCAGCGAGTCTAGCAGCTTCTGTCCTGTGGGAACAGGAAGCCGTCACAGCCCATGCCAAATGGGCTCGACAGACACTTCATGCCCTTCCAGAAGTCATCTCTCATCTGCAGAACGCAGGAGCCGAGTGCCAGGCTCTGGAGGCCGGCCTGCCTCACCCCCATGAGATCGACAGCACAGAGCCCTTGGCAGCTCTGTGGCCTGGGACCCACTGCTTAACCTTCCTGTGCCTCAGCTTCCCCATTAACAAAACGGGACAGTGACAGGGCCCACCCACCTAAACAGAGTCCGGTGCAGAGGGCTGGTGAGTGTTGGCTACTAGTTTCCGGGCCTGCCCACACAGGGGCCAGACCCACACAGCTGCGCCCCCAATGCAGGAGGAGGCGCGTCCGCTCACGCCCTCTCACCTGATTCACCTAACGACCCCGCCAAGCAGTGGAGGAATCCATCCTCCCCTCTCTCCCTCTGTGTACGCAGTCTGTCTATCCACCTGATAGACATTCACAGAGTACCTACACTGTGCCAAGCCAGACAAAGGGGACCCAGTGGAGCCCCAGTCCCATCACATGGTAGGGAAGCAGGACACTAAACAGTAATTAGGAGGAGGACAGCGACTGGCGACATCACTGGGCAGATGAAGAGACTAAGCCTCCAAGGTTCAGGTATTTTTGTCTCTGTCTCTCGGGATTGGGACCCTGCCACCCCAGGCTGCCTGAGGTGGGACCTAGGGAGCCAGGGAGACCATGTCCAATAGCAGCAACATGTCCCACATAGGAGAGGGAAGAGAAGGTGAAGTCAGGCAGGGAAGGCTTCCTGGAGGAAGTGCTATCCAAGCTGATTTAGGAGGATGGTTTGCCTGATTGACTGACATCCTTGGTGTGTGAACCATGAAAGGAGGTGTGGAAAGCAGGCATTTGGACAAGCTCTGCAGGTACTTCTGCGGGTCCTGGGAAGGAATGGTGCTATCCTCAAGGTGGACAGTCCCTGGGGGATGGGGACAGCCAAGGTGCCCCCAAGCTGGCTCTGGGCTCCCCCAGGAAATACAAAGTGCTAACCCCTCAACCTTTCCACTGGAAAGAGCAGAGCTGGGATGAAGGGCTGCTAGGGCTGGGATGAGCAGACCCTGGTACGTGTCACTAAGACCTCCACCTGGTAGCCAGATTAGCAATCGGCAGAAGAGCAAAATGGGGCACCGGGGTATCTCTGGGTGAAGAGGGGAAAGTGTCCCATGCTGGCCTCTTCACTGCTCATGCCTGACTGCTGGAGGTTATCATGGGAACAAGGGGCTGGAAAACGGTCTTGGCCTCTTTTGTCCTCACTTTCCTTGGGCTCTGGGCCCCACTCTCCCCAACCTGTAAAGCCCCCCAGGTCTATGTAGGTGCTGGGGCTCTGGGAGGGGAGCCTGGCAGGGCTGGCTCTAGGAGGCCCAGTCCCACCCAGCCGGCAATGAGGAGGTCTGGCCTCAGTGCTCGGCCTGTCTGCTGGCACTGGGGTTCCCTGCCAAGTGGCCAGCTCCCGGTCCTCCCCAGGGGCGACACCTAGGTCTGTGGTGGGACGGGTGGGTGCTTGCAGCCTGAGAGGCTCTGCCTGAACACAAAGGTCCCTTCAGGTCCTGCCGTTGCCGGCAAGAAGAAAGGCTGCTCAGTTCCCTGGGCCGGCTGTGGGGTGGCCCTGGGCTTGGGCCAGGCCAGTGTCCACTGAGCGCAGGACATTCTCCAGCTCCTGGGGTAGAAATGCAGCGGAAAGCAGATGTTGTAAAACACGGAGTCCTGGTCTGGCCAGAGCCGCATGCTGACCGAGGCCAGAAGGCGGGGCCTCGCCTGCTGGCCAGGCTTTCTATTGAGGACTGTGGTCTGGAGGCGCCAGGGTTGACAGTCAGGCGGCACTGGGTTGAAGCCTCGCTATGGGGTCCCAAAAAGTCCTGCACTCTGAGCCTCAGTGTGGTCCTCTGTAAAATGGGCACAATTACCATTCCACATGCACAGGGCTACAAGACGCCACAGAGCAGGTGTTCAAGTGCCGGCTGTTGGTGCGATGACGTGTGAGATGACGTGTGAGCCGTGTCCCTGCCGACGCTCAGCAGGACACAGGTGCTGGCTGCGGCCCAGAGCCGGTTCTCCCCCGGGGGTAGGTTGGCCTTCCTTTTCAGAGTGCTGATGTTGGCTCAAGTCTCAGTCTGCCTTGGAGAGACCCCAGGGACAGTGAGGGGTTATCCTGGCTGAGACCACCAACCATGTCAGATGTGGTCCAAGGGAGGAGCCTTCATCTCCAGGCTGGCCTCCATGGTTCCCATTTCCAGGAATTGCTCTGCTTAGGAACCAAGTCCCAAGACCTCCACAGAGGCTGGAGAGGGGGCAGGCGGCAAGGGCCTGGGATCACCCCACAGGAGGCCACCAGCCCCCCCCTCCCCCAGCAGAGGCACAGCTGAGGACATGGTTGGCTACAGGCAGCAGTCTCACGCAAGAGCTCTCCCTGGGACCCAAACTGGGGTGGCAGGCAGAAGGGCAAGGCTCTGAGGCTGCCCTCAGGGTGTGGGGTCAGTTACTACTCCCACTACATGGGCTGAAGGGGGCCAGACATCTATCTTCCTGAATAGACCTCACTTTGAGGCCCCACTCAAAGGCCACTGTCTCCATGCAGCCCTCCTGGACTGCCAATGTGGAACCAATCTACTCTTCTCAGGGCCTCCCTTTGCCTTGCCATTCATCACTGGACTTTCACCATCTGGTCCATTCTGTGTCCCCAACTAACTGTGAGCTCTTCATGGGTATGGTCTCCTCCATTTCCAGGTCCCCAGAGGCCACCTGAGGCCTGACACATAGTGAGCACATGGATGGAGCCAGTTCAATCCCATAGTGCTAAGATGGGGACACTGAGGCCAGAGGGAAATGACGCATCTGTGGCTGGGTGAGAACTGGACACCAGGCCCTCTGGCCTCTGGCCTGGGACTCTGGGTCTGTCCCTGAGGCCTGAGGAGGTTGGACGGGGCTGGCACTCCCTGCTGGGTAGCCTGGTGGACATGGCCGCTGTGGGAAGGACTCCAGCAAGCCACACAAAGCTCCTCTTCTCCAATGATCCCAGATACCCTGGGCTGGAGCTGGTGGGAGGTGCAGGCACTGCTGGAATGTGCCGAATCAGGAGAGGGGCGTAGGAGGGTGTCTCCGCCAGGTGCCAAATCCTCACTGCTGTGTCCTGTCGGCTGAGGTGCTGCCTCCCTCAGGAAGCTGGCAACAGAATCCCCAGTGGCCTGTGCCTCCCGACCTCCAACATGTGAGGTTCTTATGGTGCTTCTCAGGCTCCTGCCTCAGCAGCTTCCATCTGACATGCACAGAGGAGGTGCAGAAGGAAGAGGGGACACACTGTTCTGAGAGTATGCCAGGCCACCGGGCCTCAGTCTCCTCCTCTGTGAAATGGCCTAACACCCCTTCTTCCCAGGGTCAGTGTGAGGACTCGAGGAGGGAGCTGGAGCAGCAGAGAGAAAAGTGCGGGCTCAGGAGCCAGACTGCCATGTAGCAACCATGTGGCCTGAGCAAGTTACTGACCTCTTTCGTGCCTCGGTTTCCCCATGTGTTCAGTGGCATCTCCTTCACAGGTTGTTGGGGGATCCAGTGAATTAGCAAAGTCAGGGCAGAGTCTAGCAGAGTAAGCATGAGCCCAGTAGGCGCTCAACACATATTCATGGACCCTGGACTCGGCTCACAGTAGGCCCTTAGCAAAGGGTCCTCCTATAATTTAATCTCTCTCTACACTAATTCGCTCCTGCACGGAGGCACACACTTCGGTCGTCACCCCAGGGCCCATGGACATGGGGAGCCCGAGGGTGTTGGGACCTGGTACGCCCTGCTAAGACTCAGGGCCTGGAATAAGAGACGGCGTTGATCACGACCCTCCCCTACTTGCTGACGCCTGAGCCAGGCAGAGCGGCCAGCTGGGACTCACGGGCCCCTAGAGGGCACAGGGTGTGTACTCTGGAGTCAGGCTGCCCTTAATGGCAGTGTGGCCATGGATAAGTCACCCATCATCACTGCACTGCTCCCCAGCTGTGAGATGGGACTAATGACCCAAAAGCCTCATGGAGTGGGTATGAGCATCAAAGAAGAAAACCCACCTAATGCCTGGCAGGGAACCCAAGCTCCCTGCTCCAGCCTCTTCCTTTGGAAGAATCAGGGTAACCTCTGCCCTAAACCAGTTCCCCTCCAGTCCTCAAAGATCCTGACAGGGGTCCCCCGGCTGCTGCGGGCAGTGGCGCGACGCAGGGGCCTTCTCTCTGACATCTCTTGGCTCTCCTGGGCTCTAGCAAGTGGGGGGCAGATGTTCTCCCCAACGAGGTCCGATCTCGGCCCTGCTGCCCTGAGACATCATTTCTGCTCCTTCTAAATCCTCCCAATCAAGAGAGATCACTCACCCAGAACCCTGGGGCCCAGGCAAGGCGGGCAGTGCCAGGGCTCCCAAGGGCACCACTGTGGTACCACCACGTGTGGCACTGGCACCAATGCCCAGCAGTCACGCCAGCAAGCAGTGTGGCCACTCACCCTCGTAGAAGCGGATCTTGTCCCTTAGGATCACCATGCCTTTCGTCAGCAGCTGGTTCTGAAAGGTACACACAGCGACGCTGTCATTGCCCCATGGGGGTCCTGGCAGGCAGGCCTCGCAGAGTCCAAGCAAGGGGGAGCCTGGTCTGTGAACTGCCATCACCAACACGAGGCTTAAACCACAGGCCTCATGCACACGACCCAGAGGTGGACACAACCCAGTGCCTTCCCACGGACAAATGGGCGAACACGGGACGCATTCCAGACGATGGAATATTGTTCAGCTGCAAAAAGGAGTGAAGCAGCGACACACGCTACCTCATGGATGAACCGTGAAAACACTGTGCTCAGCGGAAGAAGCCAGACACAGAAGGCCACACATTGTGCGAGCCCACCTAGTACATGAAATTTGCCGGAACAGGAAAATCCAGAGACACAGAAGGCAGGTTAGTGGGTGCCAGGGGCTAGAGACAGGAGAATGGGGGCTGCTTATAAATGTAGGGTTTCTTTTTGGGGTGATGAAAACGTTCTGGAATTAGATAGTGGCGATAGGGAGCTGACTGGCTCCCTATACTAAAAACCCCTGAATTGTATACTTTAAAGGAGTGCAATGTGTGGCCTGTGAATTATACCTCGATAAAGGTGCTAACCATGGGGTCCTCACCCCTTCCAGGCAGCCCAGGCACCTGGCTCTGAGCCTGCAGGAGAATGTCCCCGCACAACCCCTTCCTGTGTGACCTCGGCAGGTCCTCTCACCTCCTAAGCTCTAGGCTCCTACGTGCTCACCGACTCTGAAGGCCTGCGGCCACATGGAGTGTCAGGAATGGCAAGTGGAGGGGGGGTTCAAGGATGCTGACACCACATGGCTCAGGGCACCAGGGCTGGCAGAGACGGCCCGCACGGACATCTGGGGGCCTGCACTGACATTCCAGAAGGAGGAGGACAACCAATAGCAAAACCACCCAGGTGCCAGACACAGCACAAGGACTTCACTTGGATCTTATCATTTAATCTTCACAACAATCCGCGGTGGCTAGATGGGGAAACTGAGTCACGGCGCAGCCAAGTCCTTGGAATCTAGTGCTCCATATGTCCCCTGATAGTAGGTGACCCCCAGCCCTTTGGCCAGCACAGGAAGCATTCCCACCCTGGCTGGAGGGCAACACCACCTACCTGCAGATACTCTGTGAAGAAGGACCCCAGCTCCGTCTTCAGCAGCTGCCTGTGGGTGGAAGGGGAGACGAGAGTGAGGAGGGCGGGAGAGACTACATGGTGCCGATGAGGGGGGCCTGAGTGCTGGGCTGGGGGCTCCCTTGGCAGTGGGGCACCAACCTGTTCAGCCCAACATGAGCGGTGGGCACGTCCACCTGTCCCAGCCCTACTGGGGGCTGGACGGCCACACGCTTTCGGGGTCCAAAGCTGAGCTCATCAGCACCAGCCCTCACTCCCACTTCACAGAAGAGGAAGCTGAAGGGTCCCCAGGGAAAGAGAGAAAGTGAGGCCCATAAGCGTCTCACATGCTGCCTCCAAGACCCAGCTCCGTCCCTCTGCCACCTGCCCGAGTCCCAGAGCTGTCGAGTCCTGGCACCCTCGTCTGTGGCTCAGGAGAGGAGAGCAGGAGCGGTCCGAGGTTCCCCTGGGGTCACGGTTGATCCTTGGTATATGTCACAGGTGCTCAGTAACGCCCTCCTTGCCCTCTCCCCTGCCCACGTTTCGGGGTCCAAGTGTGAACACTGATTAAGGAAGGAAGGGCGGGAGGGAAGGTCTCCCCTTCAGGGCCCAGCTCACTGGGGCTAGAAAACGGGCGTGGTTCTAATGGAGCCCTGCCTAGGGGCGACTCCGCCCCACCGCTGGCTCCCCAGAGCGTCCTCCCTACTGCCGGTGCCCACCGGCTCTCCCAGCCGCTGACGTGGGGAGTGGACGCGACTCTGGAAGACGGGACGCCGCGCAGCTGCATGGTGGACACCTCAGATCCGTGCCGTCCACAGGGCTGATGGTGAGAGGCCAGTTTGGGCCCCTCTGCCTGTGGCTGAGAATACTGCCAACGGCTTTCCCATCAACCTCTGACGCCTGCATACAGCAGGTGCTCACTAGTGAAAGTTTAATCAATGCATGGATGACTTCCACGACGGCTAAGAGTTTCTGTGCCAATTCACTAGGATTTCATCTGGCAGCTGACAGGGCCCTGGCATCCCCTCCTTCCGGGCCCGTGAGAGCGGATGTCCCAGGCAGGGGAAGAGGAGGTCACACAGGCTAACTCCAGCCAAAGCCCTGCACGGGGGAACCTGTTCATTCCACAGATGTGGGAACTGAGGCTCTGGGAGGGCAAGTGATGAGGCACCCAGTGGGGCCTGCTGACTGGCTCCCGGAAGGCTTCCTGGCCTGGGCTGCCTGTGGGGAGGGGGACCCACGCTCCAAGGGGAGGCCCAAGGCAGCTGTGCATGCTGCGAATAAAGGGACACCACCCGCGGGAGGGGTTGTGGGGGGAACAACCTGGCTGTCACTGAGGGGAAAGTGACAGGCAAAGGCTGAAGGGTCAGAAGGCAGAGGCCCTGGCCGCCCTGTCCAGAGGGGCTGCTGGTTTCTGGGAGTGGCAGGGCTGACAGGCCCTAGCCCTGGAGCTGGGGCAGGGCTGGATAATCTGCATCTGGGCCAGGAGCCCAGGAGGAAGCAGAAGGGGCCTCAGGACCAGAGCAGGCGGCCGAGCTCCTGCCCCTGAGCTCCTGCATGGCCCTCAGGACTCACAAGATTCTCACAGCCCAAGGCAGACAGTAGCTGTTAGAGTCCTGGGAGACAGGCCGCCTCAGACAGAAGCCTGTGGGGACAGGGCGGGCGTGAGAATGCAGAACACGGAGCAGCCGGGACCACCAAACACGGGGCCGGTGGCCTTTCAGAGCTGAGCACAACCAGGCGACCCGCGGCTCGATTTTGTTTAAGATGGTGGGACAGGTGATGGGTTCTCATGAGCAATGCCACGTGAAATCATCAGGGTAAAAAGGTCTGGGTCCTGAGACCCAGAGTAACTTATTCTGTAAGGCTTTTCTCTGTCTGGAAAAACGACTCTGCAAGTGTGTCCCTTTGCACACCTGAGAAGAAAGGTGCTCAAGGGAACGGGTCAAGAAAGAGGATGAGATCAACAGACGAAATGTCTTGACGGTTAAACGTCTGTGCTTCCAAGGACATTATCAAGAAAGTGAAAAGACAACTCATGGAATGGGAGAAAAGATGTGCTGAAATCAGCATCTGGCAGGGGCCTCGATCCAGGATATATAAAGAACTCTTACAACTCAACAATAAAAAGACAAAGACCCCGATGAAAAAAAGGGCAAAGGAGGTGAACCAGACACTCCCCCCAAAACAGAAAAATGGCTAATAAGCACGTTTTCCTGTGCTCAATCATTAGCCCTCAGGGAAACGCAAATCAAAAACAACCAGATGGTACTTCACTCCCACTAGTAATTAGAATCAAAAAGCAGAAAACAACAAGTACTGGTGAGAAGGTGGGGAACTGAGTCCTCGTACGCAGCGACAGGGGATATAAAATGGTACAGACGCTGTGAGAAACAGCTGGGCGGTTCTTCAAAGAGTTCCCTGGAGAGTTGTCGTATGACCCAGTCCTCTATCCCAGGTACAGACCCCAGAGGAATGAAAACACAGGTCCACACACAATTCTGTACACGGATGTCACAGCAGCACTACTCATAATAGCCAAAGGGTGGGAACAACCCAAACGCCCATCAACAGACGAATAGGCAAACAAAACGGTGTGTTTTCCACACAATGGAATATTATTCAGCACTAAAGAGGCACAATTCTCGAAACATCACGTTCCGTGAAAGAAGCCAGTCACAGAAGGCTCACGTACACACTGGGTCCACTGACAGAAGTTATGCAGAACAGAGCACTCCATAAAGACAGAAAGTTGACGGGTATTTGCCAGAAGTTGGGGGAGAAGGTAATGGGGAGTGATCGCTAATGGGGGTGAGCTTTTTTGGGGTGATGAAAATGTTCTGAATTAAACAGGGTGATGGCTATACAACCCTGTGAATACATGTATACTAAAAACACTGAACTGCACATTTTAAAAGAGTGCATCATAGCTCAAAAAATACATATACATATAAAATGGGCGGGGGGATGAAGATCAGACTTCAAGACTTATTATGATTCACCACCCCGGCCCTACCCATGCCGGCCCGGGCACAGCCGAGGGACCCCACCCGCTCCAACCTCACTAACAAGCCTTGAGAACCGAGGGCAATCGATGGCTCCGGTCACAAGGTTCTCATGGGATTGAAGCTAATGACCAATTATGGATTTAATGCACAATTAAATTCCCTTAATTTAGTGTGGCCACATGATAGAAAAGAGCTGGGGTGGGGGCTGGGCAGGGGGCAGCCGAAGGACCCACAGGCTCTACAGTAAGGGGTCTGAGTCCCAGCTCCACTGACTAGTCCCATGACCGCGAGCAACCCACAACCTCTCTGTGCCTCAGTTTCTTCATCTGTAAAATGAGACAATAAAGGGCCCACTCCTCAGAGCTGCTGTGAAGAGCTTGAGGCCTGGAAAGCTTGTGGCATAGGCTGGCACAGAACAACTCTCAATAGAAAAACCCTTGTATTATTACTGAATGCTTCTCAGCATTTAGTTTTGAACTGTCTACAAAGTTGCCCCAAATAACCTAAGTGGCCAGGAGTTTCACATCTCATGTCACCCTGACCTCTATGTTTCTTAGATAAAGGTCCCGGGGCTTGGTGCTAGGTGCACTTCTACCCGCATCTCCAGCATAGTTCTGAGGGAGGCCACCTGTTCTGTGCCAGTCCCCAAGGGCTGGGGACAGACACCCGTGGTCTGGGGTTACAGTCCCTGTGAAGAAGAGGTAGTTGAGAGCCACTGCTGTTTATGCCTCTGGAGGGGAAGGGTGTAGAAACTGCTGGAGGGCTGTCCCTGGTGCCTTGTTCAAGAATTTAGAAACCTTTTCTTATTTTTGGTTGTTAAAACATCCAGCAGATTCTTTAGGTTTGCTACAAACTCCTTTTTCCCTAGACAAAGGCATATTAGGAAAAGGGGGCTGTTCTGGGCCCCACTGAGACCCCCAGTGACTTCTGAACCCCACTGAGACCCCTGGTGGCTTCTGGGACACCCCCCTCCGGGTGGCCAGATGAGCTTGAGGAAAGCTTGAGCCTGGCAGAAGCAACAAGCTCCTGCTTTCCACATGGCTTCACTAGCTTCTTTCCCTCCCTGGGCCTCAGTTTATCCATCTGTAAGGGCCCTCCTGGAGTGGGGTGACCCGTCCCAATTACCCTTTTATTCCGGCCTTGAGCAGATAAGAATGTTTGCTGTCTGTTTTTCCCAGATATTCTTTTGGTGCAGAGACAGGGTAGTGTGGCTGGGGTGGGAGGGGAACAGCACAGAGGTGGCAGCTGTGTGACCCTGGGTGAGTCTCTTGACCTCTCTGAGCTTTGGCCTTCTCCACTACAACACAGAACTCTACAACGCAGGGGTCCTTGAAGATTTCCTGGAAGGCGGTCTGTTGGGGGCTCCTTCACAACAAGTGCTCATTCCTCAGCTATTCACAGGAAATGAGGGGCGTTCGCTGGCAGTAACAGCTTTTCCGGGAATGACACTCCCGTCATTAGGCAGGTGGGTCCTTCCTCTTTAACAGAATGAATATCTTTCCTGATGCTCAACACCAGTGGGGAATGTGGGTGTTATCTTGAGCCACTGTCCAAGTCCCACCCTGCTTCCCCTGAAAAGAAGTCCTCAGGAGCGGTGAGGGTGGCCATCAGGCCCTAAAGCCAAGTAGTGTCAAGGTCCACAGAGAAGTGACTGCCGACCTCGGCTCTCGGGGTGGAACGCTGGACGTGGCTGGTGGACCTGGCGCCTGGCTGGGGCCTCCCACCCTAGCACAGCCCTTCCTGCCACTCACAGACCCAGGCCCGGGACAAGACAGGATGGAACGGCTACTCACCGGACGCCTTCGTTGAGGCTGAAAAGCTCCTGGTCAGGCAGCCCCTTGCGCTGGAAGACGGCAATCACCCCGTTATGGATGCTGCAGGAGGAGAAAGGCATGCTGTGTCCCGAGGCCCTGCGAGCCCTCCCCGCCTCCCCTTCTGCCCTCCTTCTGCCCCTCAGCCCTCCTGCTCTGCGGGAGGAACAGAACGCGCCTGGTCAGAAGCAGAGCACCTGTCCTTTCTCTTAGAAGGCAGGCCCTGGAGAGCAGGGAATGAGCGTCCCTGCGGGACCTTGTCCACACCAGAGCTGTTCCCAAGATCCTGGGTCCCCAGCCCCCCCTGAGCCCCAGGCACCTCCTGCTCACCTCTCCAGGACGTCCTCTGAACCCCGCACACCCTCTGCTTCCTTTCCCGCGCTCCTGAACCTTCCACGCCCAGGACAGAAACTAGGGCCACCCTGATAGTCTTTCACCCCCAACATATCTCGTCCTGCTGGCTTTCTCACCCTGGGCTTCACGCTGCCCTCTGCTGGACCCCGCTCACCCTGCCTCCATGAGCACCGCAGGCCTGGGATGGGTACCAGCCCGGCCGGGGAGGCTGCAGGCTGCCTCGATGCTCCACTCAGGTTCTCTCTGCTGCCTGCTTCTCCCCCTCTGCCATCTATGTACCTAGGTCCTTCACTCAGATCACAGGTGGACGTCAGCTTTGACAGCACCTGTCACTGTGGAACCGCACGTTTGTGTGTGGTTTGTTTGCTTGTCACCACTATCTACAAAGTGCGAGAGCACAGGGCTCTGTGTTATTCATGACTTCCCAGCGCCTGGCTCCAAGGGGCCGCTCGGTGAGTACCTGGTGAAAACTCATCGGGGCTCCCTCACCTGCCAACCCAATGGACCCTGCCGTCACACCTGTTCCTCCTCTCCCTTCCAGCCCAGGTACCCTCCTCGCTTGCCTGGACCTCTGATGACGCCCACCTGCCTCCCCAGAACACCCACCGCCTGCAGCAGCCAGTCGTTTCCCTGCACAGCAGACAGAGTACAAGTCCTGGACATGGCAATGGAGGCTCCTCAGAGTGGCCCGTCCCCACATTCCCAGACACCCTACACTCTAATCCCAGAGTACTGGGCCTATCGGGGGTGCCACACCTCTTTGTACCCACTGCCCTTCCTGCCTGGAGGGCCCCTCTCCTTCCTGTCTACTAGACAATCAGCTATTCATACTGGAGCCTCGGCTCAGAGGCCACCACCTCCAAGAAGCCCTCCTGACCGCCACGCCTCCCCATGTAGATTTGTGGGATCTACACTTTGCTGATTCACTTTCCTGTTAGTCCCCCCATTAGCCACATGCTCCCAAGGGTGAGAACTAGATCTGGGTGGCGCCACCACCTCCACCCAGGACCTGGTCATGGCTCTGACACTCACTACTGCAGACTGGCTGGGTGTTTGTTGGTGCACAGGGGACAGCTGATTACATCACAGAGTGGGCAGCGGCCACTGAGCTTCTGGCTTTTGCCTTCACCAGCTCCACCCTTCCCAGCAATATGGACTGGCTGCCCACTTTCTCAGATGAGAAAACTGAGGCTCAGAGAGGCCAACTCCCCCACAGGAAGCCATAGAGCTCACCCAACAGCTGTCCACTCTCCCCCTCCAGCTTCCCCACAGGGAGCCAGGTCTGGGCAGGGTTTCTGGCTCTGTGCCCTGGAGGGGGCAGGGTAGGGTGGGGTGGGTGAAGGAGGCTTTGAGCAGCTGGGCCCAGCTGGGCCGGGCACCTTGACCACACTGCACACTTGTCACCTGACCCAGGGAGTCTGACTACTCTTGGGTCTGGCGTCAGTAGGCAGCTTATTTGTGTGGCAAGGGACATGCGTCCTCTGACCTGTTTCCTGCCTGTGAAGTGGGGGTCAGGAGATGCCTCCCAAGTGCTGTGAGGATGAAACGATGGCCAGGGCCCAGCCTCAGCATGTGGTCACGGCTGGTATTATTGTGTTTCCTCGCCTCTGTTATAAGTCCCTGGTGGACCCAGCCCCGCGACTGTGTCACATAAGGCTACTCCCCGTTTATAGACCAAAAAAAGACAAAAATCTGACGGGATGTCTAATGGCTGCCAGGAAGCCAGCTGCCCTACAGCAGCGGTCTCCCTGGAATCCCGACAGCTGGGAACACACTCCCAGCCCCGTGGGGGCCGTTGGTGGGTGGGTGGGGTGGACAGGCATGGCCCAGGGGCCTTATCTGCTTAAGGAGCCTGGGAGGGGAGGGAGGAGGGGCAGTGGGGTGGAGCCAGCCACTCCAGAAGCTCAGAGGGGCCTGGCGGAGTTGTCCCTGGGACCCAAATCAAGCCCGCGGAGCCTGGGGGCCTTGGAGGCCTCAGCAGGCCCCTAGGCCTGCTCCTGCTGTTCTCATAGATCTACTCTCACCAGCCTCTCGGTGTCTTTCCTCCTCTTCCATTAAACCTTCCAGAGGGATCCCAGCCCACTCTGGTCCCTACACCGTGTGGCTTTGGATGGTAAGGCCGGCTCTCTGGACTCCTCAAGGGGTCTGGTGTCCTCTGTGACACTTTTACCACCTCCCCCCACCTCATGGCCTTCGAACTTGCTGTTCCCTGGCCTGGAGGCTCACCTTCCACCCAACCCGTCCTCAAAGCCTTCGCGGCCCCCCAGGAGGCCAGGTCCCTCCTCCCTCACCCGTGTCGGGAGAGTCTCGGGAGAGTATCGTAACCCATCTCCTTGTTGGGAAGGGGAGGTCTATTTAGTCCACTGTTTAGCCTCCTTTTCCCGACGTGGCACTGGGCAGCAGAGCATCTCCCAAGGATGGTCAGTGACCCAGTTACCACCCTTCCATTCTTTCACCGAACACATGGGAGCAGCCTCGCCCAGCGCAGGGTCACCCGCAGTTCTGCCATCCACACTCCCCACGGCCAGCCCCTAGGCTGGTTCAGGGGCACACGTGACTTTGAATCCCAGCTCTGAGCTTCCTGGCTACATGCCTTGCCCAAATGCCTTGATCCCTCGTGCCTCAGTTTCCCCCATTCATACGATGGGATTCATGGTTGCAGCACCTAAAGGAGACAATGTGGGGAGGAGACAGCACCGCGCCCTGCAGGGCTGTTTGTCAGGGTGTCAGTCAGCAGTGACTTCAGGGAGGGGGTGTGGCTCCCAGAGCATCCACCACAGCGCAGCCATCTGCTCTGTGGTTTTCTGTGCCTTCCTCCTACCACCACACGAAGTGGGGACTGACACCCCAAGCTGTAGAAGAACACTGAGGCTGCGAGAAGCCGAGGGACTGCCTGGGGTCACACAGCCTCGCCCACCCCCACCCTGCCCTTGCCCAAACTGGGGGTGGGGGCCAAGGGGACACACAGGTCCCTGCTCCTTCCTGTTTCTCTCCAGATGAGGTTCCATGTTCTTTCCAAAGTCCAAGTTGGGCAAACAAAAAAATACTTGCTGAGACACTGGGGGAGAGGAAGGGTGGGGACAGCAAGAGGACCTCATGTGACTTATCCCCCCAAAATAGAAGTGAAACTCCAGCTGCCCTGGCCCATGCCTTCCCAGACCAGAGGTGGGCAGGCCCAGTGGGGCAGACAGCCTCCGGGGTGCTTCTGGGCAAGGCCCGAGTGGAAGCCCAGGACAGTGCTGAGACCTGCTGGCCCTGCAGCTGTTGGGGTAGGGCTGCCCAGGATTGGGGGAGGGGGGCCTGCAGTCAGGCTGGGAGAGCAAGGGCTGACTGCGGGGCTTCTGGGGGCACATGCCTATGGCCACCCTGGCTTGGGCTGGGGGCCAGTGTGGGGCTGCGAGTGGGTGGACCCCAGCTGGGTGGGTCTCTGGCCCACCACCACCTCTGTATTGCCCACCTGCCCATACAGGAAGCCCCGGCAGAGAGTGAGTGGGCAGGGGTACATCCAAAGCCTCACCGCTAGGGGGTCAGGCCAGTGCACCTCCAGGGATCCCTGGAGGTAGAGCCCTGCCTTCCTCAGGCCCCTACCCTGCTCTGGATCTGGCCTTGGGAGGCCTCTGAGCACGCAGAGAGAAGGGCAGACCCCTGCAGGTGCCCTCCTCACTCTCTGTTTGGGGCCCCCAGAAGGCTGAGTGGAGCCGGAGCGAGCCTGGTACTTCCTTGGGCCCCTCCCACTGGTGTTGATGCCTGGCTCCTCGGGACCTGGATGAATGGGTGAAGGCAGGCAGGGGTGATGGACTCCACTAGGTCCCCATGGGCCCCCTCAGGCTCCTCCCACGCTAGCTGCCACCTAGGCTGCTTGGTGCCCTCCCTGGCTCTCGCCCTCCTCCGACCCGTCCATCCAGGGATGACCAGGGCCCTAATGTCCTCGTCTGTACCCCAGAGGGCCACACCCAGCCCTGAGAAATGAAGCTGAGGACTGTGGGCTCTGCTCCCGCAGCCCCGCAGTGATGTCTACACCCAGGTCGGAGGCACAGGGAGACAGGCTTCTCGGAACCCAATCCTGACCCCAGGCTGGGCCCCAATTTGACCCTCTGGAAAGTGGGGATGAGAACAGGTCTATGGACAGATTCACCTGCTCCTCAGCAAACAGGTATCACTCTCACCCTGGTTTCAGTACACGTGGCTTAAAATACCCCCCACCAAGGCTCCGGGCTGAGCAGGAGGGGCCCTATGCCCACCCCCACTCCTCCCTGGGTGCCAGGCAAGGGCTTAGAGCTTTTCTCTATAGGTTCACCTGCCCAGGTAGGCAGGCACCTGTTTGGGCTCTGACCCACCTGTCTGGGCAGGCTGCAGAGGGGACAATGCTGTCCTCCCATATCTGCCTGGGTCTCACATTCCCACCTTCCCAGCTGTGAGGCCCGGTTCTGGGTGCTGTGGGTGGGAGAAGTGGTGGTCCAGGGCGCATGGGGAGAGGAAAGGAAGCCCAGCGTACGCATGTCCTGTAGCTGCTGTAACAAAAGGCCACAAGCTTAGTGGCTTAAAACAAGCCCAAGTTGTTATAAGTTCTGAAGGCTGAAAGTTCTAAATCACTGTCATGGGGCTAAAATCGAAGATATTGGTGGGTTGGCGCCCTCTGAAGAACCCAGGGGAGAATCCATTTGTTTCCTGGCCTTTTCCAGCTTCCAGAGGTGTCCACAGCCCTCAGCTCAGGCCCTTCTCTCCATCCACAACCTCTCTGCGTCCCTCCTCACACCTCCTCCATGGCCTGAGCCCCGGGCCTCCCTCCCATCAAGACCCTTGTAATGGCACTGGGCCCACCTGGATAATCTCCCCATCAGAAGATCCTAAATCACACCTGAAGTCTCTTTTGCCTTGTAATGTAACATGTATTCACAGGTTCTGGGGAAACTGGGTGTGGACATCTTTGGGGGCCATCGCTCTGCTGACCACAACTGCTGCCTCAGATGGGCAGGGCGCTCAGGACGCAGGGCCTGACCCACAGCGAGGGGGTGGGGTTGGTGGGGGAGAGGTGGCGGGGTGAGCCAAGCACAGGACCCCACCGGCCTCCAACCTTCACTCTCAACCAACCTCCTCTGGCCCCTCAGAGGCCCCCATGAGGTGGTGACAGAGGCGCAGCCTTTGGAGATAGACCCGGGCAGTCCCCACACCTCTCTGAGCTCCATCTGCAAGATGGTGATCATGAGTTCCACCCTGAGTGGCTGCAGGGATGAAAGGAGCTTCTCCAGACCTGGGGTTTGGATGCCCAATCCTTCCCCCACCCACATGCACACACAGGGTGGGGTGAGTGCTGCTGTCTGAAGGGTGGGGTGCTCTTGGCCACTCAGCATTGCTGGGAGACCCGGGTGTGGAACACAATGGGGGGGTGGCCAGGGCCCACTCAGGACCAGGGGAGTGCAGGCCAGGGGGACCGGCTCCAGGCTCTCACCCGCAACACCACCTGGCCCAGCCCCACTGGGAAAGAAACTCACGTGTCCCTGATCAGTGGCTTTAAGTCAGACTGGGTTCAGACCCCGGGCCCTGTAAACTGAAGACTAATCATCCCAGCCTTAGAGGCAGGATTGTGGGAGTGCCTGACAAGTGTCACACGCACCGTGTAGACGCACACTCTACCTCGCTCCTGGCCTGTTCAGGGCCTCCATTATAACGTCTAGAAGGTGGGGGTGGGTTCTGGGCTCTCAAAACCTCAAGCATTCGGGCAGATCCAGTCCTGCCAAGGAGTAGGGCTCCTTAATGGTTGGCACCCTATGGCCCAAACACAGGTGTAGGGGACAAGTACTGGGGCTTGGGGAGCTCCCTCCCACTCCGCGGCTGGCCCCTCATCTCAGGACATGACCTTCCTGGAGTTGGAGGCCCCCTACACACATGGGTCCAGATATAGTGAGCAGGTGGCTGCTGGGGGGTACCCGGCATGCCATGTCCAGGCCATTGAGGATGGAGGGTACAAGGGCCTCCAAGGGGGAGCAGCAGGGGAGCCTTCTCACCACTCTCCCCGCAGCCTTTCTGTAGCCCCAGCACTGGGCTTGGCACAGCCTGGCATCTACCACTCTCTCAAACCTTTCCTGCACACTGATAGAATCAATGTTAGTGGGGGAAGAATGGACGACCACAGGCCACCAGCTGTGTGTGGTCAGCACTGGAGTGCCACGGGCTTCATCTTCTCAGCACTAAACCCAACTGCAGAGACCTCATGGGTTTACGTGTGTCCTTGTTCATTTCCTGACTTCCTCCAGCAACTCAACACTCCAGGAGGCTGCAGATTCTCTGCTAACTCCATGCCCTGGGCCAGGCTGGTGAATGAGTGAATGAATGAATGAATGAATGAATGGCTCAGTGGGTGCATGGATTCCATTCTCACAAGGGTGAGTTGGGTATTTTTGCCCCATGTCCAAATGAGGAAACAGAGGCACAGGGAATTGAGGGGATGTGCCCAGGGTCACTGTAGTGGGTTGAAAAGTGTCCCCTTGAAATTCATGTCCAGGGCTGGCCTGGTGGCTCAGGTGGTTGGAGCCCCGTGCTCCTAACGCTGAGGTGGCCAGTTGGATTCCCACACGGGCCAGTGCGCTGCGCCCTCTACGGCTAAGATTGTGAATAACAGCTCTCCCTGGAGCTGGGCTGCCCGGAGCAGCCCAAGGTTGGCGTGAGCTGCCGTGTGTTGCCGCGGGCTGCTGTGTGCTGCCATGAGCAGCTGGTGGCCAGCGTGAGTGGCCGGCAGCCATCGTGAGCGGCCGGCAGCTGTCGAGAGCTGCCGTGAGCTGTTGTGAGCACCTGACTGACAATTGGACCGACGACTGGCAACCGACTGCCTCAGCTGAGACCGCAAGGCTCGTAATACCAGCATGGGTCCTACACAACTAGACTGAGAAACAACAGCTTGAACCAGAGTGCGGGGGGGGAGGGAGGCAGGAGAAGGGGGGAGGTGGGAGAAGGGGGGCAAAATTAAGAAAAAGAAAAAGAAAAAAAAAGAAAAAAAATCACGTCCACCTGAAAACCTCAGATCTCATTTGGAAACAGGGCTCGCAGATGTGATTAGTTAAGGATCTTGAGATGAAATCATCTTGGACCCTAAACCCAATGACTGGTGTCTTTATGAGATCGAGGGGGAGGTCTGGACATGGAGACACAGAAGGCCACATGAGCAGAGACTGGAGTGACGCAGCCATCCGTCAAGCATCCACCAGGAGCTGGAACAGGCAGGAAGGACCCTCCCCAACGCCCCCGGAGGGAGCACACCCCTACCCACACCTTGATTTGGGGCTTCTGGCCTTCAGTGCTGTGAGAATACATTTCTGCTGTTTTAAGCCACCTAGTTTGTAGTGGTGTTATAGTAGCCCCAAGAAATCAATGTGGTCACACAGATAAATGGGGGTGCATCTTGGGCTCAAAATGAGGAGTCAACTCAGCAAGGCAGAACTGACTGCAGACTGTCTGGCCTCCCACTGCTCTTGCTCAGGGACCGGGCAGGGGAAGGCACTTTGCCCTTCCTTGGGTTAGTCCCCTATAGAGAACAGGGCTCTGGCTCGGCATATCCTGTGTGGGCAGGTCTCCAGGGGCTGTCCCCGTCTGCACCTCTAAATGGGGGGTGGTAGTAATATCTCCCTCCCTGGGCTATGATGATGGCAAAGGGAGCTAAGGGACATGAAGGGAGCTGGCACATAGGAGTGTGGGACGGTGACAGGAGCTGACTCGGAGCCTTGCCGGTGCTAGCTGTGGGGAGGGAGGCGTTTCTCTGCAGCTGGCCAGGCCCAGGCACAGAATAAGGCTGAGGTTCTAACGTTCCTGTAAGTGGAAAATGGTTGAGAGACCCAGGTGGCCTCTCCCTACAGGCATCTCCCTCAGCTGGAAGACTCAGAGCTGGTCCCAGGGCGCGCTGACCACGGTCTGGGTGTGCTGACCACCCTCCAGCAGACTCCAGCTGGGGGGAGGACAGGGCTCACGGAGCTGCAGTCAGTGTAAGCTCAGGAACCAGCAGACTCCTGAGGAGCCCTCCCGAACCCTAACCCTACAAGCCTCCCCTGATATGAGTTTTGGCTTCAGTTATGAGTTACAGAGGACCACTGTGTGCCACGCGTTGTGCTGAGGGCTTTAACACTCATCTTTGCATTTAGTCCCTACAACAGCCCTGTGACGTAGGCACTCCTATTAACTCACTTTACCGGTAAGGAAATTGAGGACCAGAGAGGTTAAGTGACTTCCTCAAGGCCACACAGCAGGGAAAAGACAGAACTGGGTTTTTAACTAAGTCTGTTTGACTCCTTCCACTAAACCACAGCAGAGACACAAGGAGGGAGCCTGCTTCTATCTCCTCGATTCTGGGAGAGGAGAAAACAACTCTTAAGACAGTGTGCAGTCATTGGTTCAATGAGATTCCCCAACGCGAGTCCTTCTTTCACTATCCCCACATGGGTGCTGTAAGCAGGAATGTGCATGCCCACCGACAGATAGGGAAACTGAGGTAAAGACGACCCAGCCCTCAAGCAGTTTGCAACTTGGTAGGGGGCAGAAGACAGGAACGTGGACTACCGTTGTCCTGCCTGGAGCACGGAGGAGGGTCTCAGGCTGGCAGCCCCATGCCCACCACGATGCTCATGAAGTGTGGCCAAGACCACAGCCGGGAGCATCTGGCACGACTTCTTGCCAGGTGTGTGTGGTGTGGGGGCCCCATGTACAGCCCCCCTGAGAAGCCTGCCTCATTCTCTTCCCTCCCTTCCCCTTTTTCTTTTGGTGAAAATATCTGGTTTTGAAAAGGGCCTATGAGCAGACACGCTGGGGAATCCCACTAAATAAACCATCTCTTTTCCGGATCCCAGCCGAGCTCTTCAAACAAAGCTGGGGGGGAGGGAGGGAGACTTCCCACGCCCGTCTGTCTGTCTGGGAAGGGACCCGGGGGAGGGTCGTCTAAGGAATGCTGGGCAGCTGCTGCACCCCTGCTGACAGCTGGGAAGACAGGGAGGCCGCTCGAGGGAAAACCACCCGCCCACCCCACCCCCCTACCCCCCGGCCAAAGGGACCTTAGCGCAGACACAGGAAGCACAACAGCAACACACCCACTGCGCCCGAGAGGCTCATCTGCTCATCCGCGAAATGGGAAAAATACTTCCTGCTCGATCACCTCCCAGGTTGCCATGACCACTGGAGCGGAGACGCGGGAAGACCCCAGGTGGGAGGCTGGCAGGCGGCTCCCCGCCCACCCCGCCACCCACCAGCCGGGCACTGCGGGACCAGCCTCGAGTCCGCGGTCTCGTTCCTCCCTTCTAGAAACACGTTGCACTAAACTTCCTTCCCGGACCGCACAACTCGGGGAGCAAGTTCTTCGCAAACTATTAAGGCCGCAGTGCCCACTGCACCCTTCCGGCAGGGGGCCCGCCCTCGCCCGGCTCTGGGGCCCCGGGCCCGCCGGCAGGCCGGGAGGGCGCGGCCTTACCTGTTCCAGGTGGCGTTGGCGCAGGCCCGGCGCTGCTGCGTGCCCCGTTCGTCCGCGGCGGCGGCGGCAGGCTCTCTCTTGCCCAGGTCACTGAGGCTGGGCGAACTCATGAACTTCAACCTGCGGAGAGTCCTCATAGTGACCCTGGCGGCCCGCTCCGTACCCACGCGCGCCCGGGGCCGCTCCCCGCGCCACGCCGCGGGCCCCGGCCGGCGCTGCGCCCTCTACGAGGAAACTTGGGCGAGAGCAGGAAGCCGAGCGGCCCTCCGGGATCCCGCCCCGGCCCCACGCCTCCGCCCCGGGCCCGGCGCCGACCGGCCCTCCCGGTTAATCATTGCTCCGAGCGGCGGCAGCGTGCAGAGCCTGGAGCGCGGCCGGCAACGCGGACCCGGCGCAAACAGAGGCTGGGGGCGGGGCCGTGGGCGGGGCCACGACGGAGGGCGGGGCTTGAGGCCGGGGTGGAGCGTGAAAGAGGGCGGGGCTCGGCGGGGCCTCGGGCAAGGGGGCGTGCGTGTGGGCGGGGCCGAGAGATGGGCGGGGCCATGAGCTGGGGGCCAGACCGGCAAGGCCTCAAAGACCCCTCAGTCGGCCCAGCCCACATCCCGCTCGACACGCTCCTCTTTCGAAGGCCACATGTACCCACAGGAAACCAACAGGCACGGTACACACAACCCAACCCCAAGCGCCCGCGCTGCCCCGCCACTGTGGACACACCCACACGATACTCAGCGACCCGTGTCCCCCAGAAGTCCCCGCTTCTCGATGCCGCAACCAAAGTCACCCCCTCCTCCCCAACTCTCCACGCAAAGGCTGTGTCCACACAGACCTCTCAAGACCCCTCCACGTGGACACAGACTTCTCTGGTTCTCATGAAGACTGGGTGGGAGCCTAAGCACCCAAGCTTCTGGGATTCCCATAGGGTTTCTCCTGAAACCATGCCTGCGCTGAGCAAGTCCTGGTATCACCAGAACCCCAGCACCACGTCTTTCCATAAATGCTTCCCGTGTGAATCAGTGGGGGAGAGGAAAGGCTGATCCTAGAATCTGAGCAGAAGGGTGCTCAGAGGGCTCCCCCCACTCCCATGTTGTACAGAAGAGGGAAACTGAGGCCCAGAGGCCACTGGGTCACCTAACCCAGAGTATGTGCATCTTACACTCCACCTTTGATGGTGGAACCAAAGCCCCTGCCCCCTGGGAAAGAGGTTCCATGCCACAGGGTGGGGGTGGGACACAGCCGCCCACTAGACAACTCAGTCTGACTCAATGTAAGGTGACATTATGGTTTTCACTTAGAGACAGGAACCTGCCCCCCAGCATGGAGGCAGTGGGTGGGGTTTGCCAAGGTCCAGTTGAACAGCCAAGGAGCTGCTTCTGTGGCTCCAGGAGCCAAGAGAGCCCCACTTAAGGTGTACAAGAGCCTTGTGAGGAGACACTGTCCAGTTCAAATCAATCAGCATTTCCTGAGTACCTACTATGTTCCAGACATTACCCTCGTTCTAGGGAGACAGAGTCAAGACCAACAAACTCCCTGACCTTGAGATCAAAATTAAGGGAGTGGAAAAAGGAAAATAAAGAAAAACGATACACACCCCACCCAAGGATGTGGATACCTTCAGCTCCCAGAGCTGCCATCCCCAAGGCTGAGACCCACGTGACCTGACCGGTCACCCCTTCCTCACCTTCACCCAGTCAAGCCCCTGCTGGTTTCTCACCCCTTTAGAAACATCTATGGATTCTGCTCCCTTCACTTTCACCGTCATCTCTCCAGGCAGAGCATCTACAACCAGGATGACAGATACCTCTTGACGGCCACACAGGTCACAGACAAGCCTCTCTTCTTCCTGGTGGACAGAGCCATCTTTGGTGGCACTCCTGTGGGTGCCCAATGCCCTGAGGATAAAGTCCAGAGCCTGGGGTCCTTGTAGGGGCCTTCCCTGCCTGTCCCCTCGCTTCCCCAGCCCCAGAATGTCTTTCAGCAATGGTTGCCTCCCCTTCCCTGCCTGCCTTCACCCTGGGTTAGGCTCAGGCGTTGCCCTCCGGTCATGCGGTGACTTTCCCAGGAGGGTGACTGGCTTAGTTCTACGTCCCTGCTCCCTGCACACAGGAGGCACACAGTAGCATTTGGCTGAATGGCTGCATAAAGTCTTCTATCTTACAGGAGGGAGGGGTTAAATTAGACCAGATCAGAGCAAATGCTTTGTGAAAGGTGCTCACAGGACAGGTAGAGATAGAACCAAGGTAATGGCCGCTGAAGAGATGCAGCAGAGCGTTCTCCGGGTGGGAGGGGGTGAAAGAGGCTTTCTCAAGCTGGACGCAGGCTCTGGGGAGAGGGCTGGCTTTGTTTGCTCAGCACACTGGGGTGGGTGGGAAGAGCTCTGGCAGACAGGGCCCGCTGGCAGGAGGGGCAGGCTGGATGGGGAGGAGGCGGGGCTGCTCAGGATAAGAAACCCAGGGAAAATGGGAGACAGGAGGTGGGGAGGACAGGGGGTCTTGGTGGAAAGGAGGCTGGGGATGCAGCCAGGGTTTGGGAGAAGTGGCCAGCAAGAAATTCCAGAGGTAGGAATGGCCCAAGGCTTTAAAAGACATCTACAGTCAGTGCTAAGAAATTATAGCTGTAACCTCCCAGCCCCAGCTGGACCTTTGTAAAATCTGTCTCTACCCAACAGCCCAGGGCCAGGTGCAGCAAGGACTCAGATAGATGAAGGTGCTGATGCCTTTTGTGGGCTGGTGACAGGCAGAGAGGGACTTGGTGCAGTGGGAGTGGTGGGTTTATAGCAGCCCTCAGGGCTGGGATCGGAGGCAGAGACCACGAGGGGACAAAGCCATCACAACCTCCGAGTAGGGGCAATTGGGTGCCAATGGCCAAGTCCAGCCCCTGAATGTGTTCTGCACAGCCTGCAGGGTGGGGAAAAAAACAAAAAGTAGAGCTGCATGCAGCCAAGGTTTTACAATGAAGAGATTGACACGGAAACCCTGATTTCTGGCTTCTCAGGAAGCATCAGATGACCGGCCTCCTGGGCCTGAGGCCCCATGTGATGGCTCTCACTGAGCTGCTGCCTCCGCTGGCAGGCACCGGGGGCGGGGGGGGGGTTTCAGGAGCCCACCAGTCCCCCCACTCACTTATGGGGCCTTCCAGACCTGATAAGGGGTCGGGGATTAAACAACTGTATTAAGGGGTGGCCCTGGGCAGGGTGTATCTGTGCCAGGGACTCAGGGAAGGAAAATGCCCTCTGTTAAAGGGAATGGGAGACTAGGGGGTCCATACATGCGCCCCTAAAGCTGCCAGTTACCTGATGGCATCAACCATGTCCTCTCCCACCCTAGGACCCTAACTTCATTCCAAACCCCCTCATCCCCACCAGCAGGGTGTCAGGAGCTGGTACAGGGCCCTGGTCAGCCACGGGGCCCCTACTATTCCCAGGACTTGTCCTTCCTGATGGAAGAAAGAGCCAGAACTGGGGTCCACCCGGCCCTGCTATAAAGTCAGGTGACCTTTAGGCTTCAGTATGCCCATGTGTAACATGAATGAAGAGCAGGGTTGGGGGCCCCTGCCTCACCCCACACAGCTGCCACAGGTGAGTTTGAGGGGTGAAAGAAGGACCCATAAAGCCTAAAGGCCACATGCTCCCTGTAGACATGGCAGGGGACAGTGACCCTGGTGGCTTTGATCCCTGTAGTATGACTGCAGTAACAGGCTGGCTCAGAGCTTTCATCTTCACAGGACGGCCTGGCCCCTGCTGCGAACCTGGGGATCAGGATCTTTGGGGGCAGGGCCTGCCTGAGGCTAGCTACCGAGCATCTCAGGGGCAGGTCTCATGGTCCCCGGGCTCTGCAGACTCCTGAGCGCGGCTCAGCCCCTTACTTCGCAGACGGCCAGCATGATGCTCAGGGATCCAGGGCACTGCAGTGAGTGAGTGCAGCTCTGGAACCTGGGACTTGGGACTTCAGGTCCATCTGCAGGAATTCATGAGCTCCATGTCTCCAACCCATGTGTGAAGGGGGGAGGCGGGAGTTAGTCCACCCCCAAGGGGCCTGGTGGGGAGGGGGTTGGGGAAGCAGCTTAGAGGCAGGGCAGAGAGGGGACCACTTTAATCATACTGTCTCATCCAGTCCTCAACAGAGCTGCCAAGAAGGGGTTACAGAGAAACTGAGGCTCAGGGAGGCCAAGGTACATGCCCAAAGTCAGCAGGTGGCAGAGTAGAAGCTGGATCCAGGCCAGCTGAGCGGGAGAGAGACAGCCACCAGCTCTGTCACTCCTGCTGGCGCTGACCTCAGCCCTGCCCACCCCCAGGCACTGCGGGCTCCAAGGGGCACTTCTGCCCCCTGGTGGTGAGGCCTGGTGCTCCCCAAAAGCTGACGAACCGTCCTTCCTGCTGGCTGGGTCGGGGCTCTGCACCCTGGGGTCCTGGATACCCAGGGAGGGGCTTAGCAGTGTGCTGGGCAGAAGGAGCTATCCCATCCTTTCTCTGAGATGGACAGGAATGGTGACACACCTGACCCACGAGGGGGTGAGGTGGGACGAGATAATTCATAGTCTTGGGGTACACGCCAAGGGCCGGTAACGGCTGGCTGTTCTGGTCACATGGCAGACAGATTCCCGAGCCAGGGCTGTGACACTAGGCGAGCCCACATCACCCTTGGTGACTGCAGCATCGATTGGGGTTAGGCTGGTCATTTCTGAGGGCTTTACAATGTACCAGTTCTCGGTGACCACCCCAAGGCCAGAAGACTGGTCATCGTTCAAGACTGAAAGGGTGCTGGGCCCATCAGAAGCGAAATCTGTTGTTTCATAAATGGGGGGACCTCATAGAGACTCCCTTGTACCAAGCCTGGGTGGGGGCACCAACATCAAAGAGGGTGGGTCCTGGCGGGTCCCACTCTCAAACTGCTCCAGAAAATGTCCCCTCTAGTGGTCTCAGAGCCAGTATCAACTATTCCTATCCCCGTTTCACTGACAGGAAAACTGAGGCCAAGTGGGGTTAAATTGTTGGTTCAAAGGCTGTCAGCTAGAAAGTGGTGGAGCTGGGATACTGAACTTCTGGCGAGAAAAAGCCCGCCTCCCTGGTGCTTTAATAAACATCACAGATGTGTTTATTGAGCACCTACTGTAAGCCAGGAACTGTTCTCAGTGCTGGGAATAAAGCAGGAGACAAGAACATCAGGGTCTTTGCCATCACGGGTGAGCTCACTGTCCCATCCTAGCTCTGCCACCAACATCTCCAAATATCTCCGGGTCTTCCCCAGCCTGCTCCCAAACTAGAGGTTTGAAGACAGGCGATCTTCCTTCAAGTCTTCTCTTTACCAGAACCCCACCCTGCACATTGGCACCGGGACGCCATCGGGGGCCCTTCCCCACGTGGGTGGTCTCTGTCCTCTGCTCTCAGAACACTCCCTCCCCAGTTCTGCGGAAGGGGAGGGTGTTCTGATCAGCAGAGGCCCCCTGTCTTAGACATGATAACCCCACAAATGCATCCACGAGACTGTCTCTCCAGGCCTCAGTTTCCTATCTGGGAATGAGGTCTTGAATGGCCAGTTCCCAAGGCCCTTCCTGGGCAGCCATGTGCTGTATAACCCTGATTCTGGTCTATAAATAGGTGCCCCGTGGCACAATGAGGGTATGGGCAGAGAAAGAGTGTGGCACGGCAGAGATTCCAGGCTTCACAATCCCCCAAACTGTGTCTGCTCCCCGTGGCCACCTCCCCTGCCAGCCTCTTCACCTCCCTTTACCTTGTTCTCCTCCGTAGAATGTGGAGCTAAAACCAGGTACCCCCCAGCATGCGTGTGAGGATTAAAGGGGTGCAGTGATCACAACAGATGCTTGAGGAGCGCTTACTATAGTCTAGGCAGGCAGTAGCACCCACCCTTAATTTCCATAGCAATCCTACAAGGAGTAATCCTATAGGGAGGCAGCCACTTCCATCACCCCAGTTTACAGGTGAGCCAGCTGGGGGGTCCCAAAGCTGAAGTGACCGGTCCAAGGTGACATGGCCAGGTCAGGATGCAAACTCAGGTAGACTGGCTTCAGAGTCGGTGCTCGTGACAATCCTCCACATTAATGAGGTCGGTGGGTGTCTGCCAGGGACCCAGCCCAGAGCGGGCCCTGAAGAAACAGAAGCGGCCATGTCTTGTCTTTCATCGACATCATGAACAGAGGCAACGCTGGCAGAGTACACGGTGGGGAGAGCTGGAGGTGCCCGTCCCCTCCAGCCTCTGTCCACAAAACGACCCTGCCTACCTGAACTAGCAGCACACACTTGAGTTGGGCACAGAGAAAGTGTCAGTCTGCTGGGCTGAGTCCTGGGGCATCCAGGTGGCTCTCCTGTTGTGGATAGCTGTGTCCCCAAAAGACAAGTTGAAGTGCTGACCTCTGCTACCTGTGAATGTGACCCTATTTCAACATAGGGCCTCTGCAGGCGCGATCAAGTTGGGATAAGATCACACTGGAGCAGGGCGGGTCCTAAATCCAATGACTGATGTCTTTATAAGAAGTCCACCGGATACAGAGACAGAAGGAAGATGGCCAGGTGGAGAGGGAGGCAGTGACGCAGCCACAAGCCAAGGAGTGCCGAGGACTGCCAGCAGTCACCAGAAGCTGGAAGGGACAGGAAGGAGTCTTGGCCCTGCTGACGCCTTGATTTTAGACTCCCAGCCTCCAGAACCGTGAGACATACACGTCTGTCGTGAGCCACCCAGTCTGCGGGCCTTTGTTCAGGCAGCGCTAAGACACCAGTACGTCGCCTTTCCCCAAACAGGGCCTGCTCTCCGCCAGGCTCTGGCTTTGACCTCCACGCCTAGAAAACCCCACGCCCCAACAGGGAAAGGTCTAGCCCCCGAGCTCAGCAAACTGGACACACCCTCATTCCCCTCCTCGTGTTTTCTCCAATAGGAACACAGACTCCAGGGGACTGGGAGGGGCGCAGTGACTTCTGCCCAAGGCATGGCAGCCCAGGCCCCTGCCCACACTGTGCCAGCGCTCCATACGCATGTCCTGCCCTGAATATTTGCAGCAGCCCTCCGAGGCAGGCCCCATGACCATCTCCACTGTGCCAGCCCCTCATGACCATCCCCACTCAGACATGTAGCCTGAGGCCACACAGGGCAGAGTGGGACAGACCGGCCTTGACTTCCAGCTTTCTATTCTCCCCAAGGTAGCTTTTTGGCCAGCACCATTTTCTTAGGAGAATCCTTCGGAAGAAGGAATACTATTCTGGATATCAGAACTCAGCCTGATAAGCAAAAGCCCCAGGAGGGGGACCCTGAGGTGACGGGGAGGGCTTGTTGGGGATGGGGGCCTCAGGAAGTGGTTTTTCACTCACCACCTCGCCCTTCTTCCAAATGGCCTGTGAGACAGGACTTCATAGGCCCAGCCAGACTCGGGGCCAGCCGGTCAGTAGGACACAGTGTATCACAACTTGGCCTGCTTCGCTGTCTTGGTAAGTAAAGCCCAAGTTGCCCAGTGAGGAGGTGGTGCCTGGTCGTCTGGAGGTGGGGTTTGCTCATGGTGAAGGGTGTCCACCCAGGAAGGCGTCCCACTTGCAAACCCCTGCTTCTGCGAGAACGCGGTTCAGAATCCATGAAGGGATAGACTTCATGAAGGAGAAACTGCTGCTGAGATTCTCTGGACGGATGGGGGGCCCCATCTCCCCTGGGGGGATGGTGAGAGGGACCCCTACTGAATACTTGCCCCAGCCAGCAGGCCCACAAGTCCTCACTGTAACCCTGCAGGCTGGGCGGCCTCATCTCCCACCTCAGGTGGACACTGAGGTCCCAGATCCTGATGTCACCTGCAGGTCACAGGCTGGGGAGGGGCAGGGCCAGGTGGATGCTGGGGTCCCCATTCCAGTCCCTGGCTTCCCCCAAGGTGGGCTGTGGACTGAATTTAGGCATCTACCTGGAGGCGGCTGTGGCCTTCCCTACCTGAAGGTTGGGCAGGTACAAGTCCCTTGTTGTCCTCCCAGCCCCTACTGAGCCAGCAAGCACAGGCCGGTCCCTGCCCACACGGCTCGCCCACCTTTCTGGACCCCCACGCTCCTGAGGGCTCAGGACTCCTCCACTGCCACCTCTTCCCCAGACGAGCCTCCTGGCCTGAGTCTCGTAGCTGGAATGCACCTTTGGGCTAGCAGTCACTCGGCCCCCAAACACGTGACCTGCACCCCCTGCTCTGGGGCTTCAGAGGAGGCCCTCTGCCTGCAGGACGAACTCCACATTTCCCAGCTTGGCGTCCAAGACTCTCCACAGTCTGGACACAGCCTTCCATTCCTTCTGTTCCTGCTTCATCTCCCACTCAGCCCTTCCGGGCCCCTTTCTGCCACCCCCACCCCCAACGAGAAGACAAAGCTACCGCTTATTCTCCAGACTTGCTGTCTGCTTCCCACTGCGGGCTTTCACCCATACTCTGCCCTCCGCCCAGGCCGTCTTCCTCCCTTCCCTCCAAATGGCCTCTCGTTCAGTGACTATCATAACAGCAAGAGGCCCGACAGGGTGGCGACGGGGGGCTGGGCTGGGGAGCAGACTGCATGAGTTGGACAGTGGCTGCAGCAGTTCAGAGCTGACCACTGGGCTGTTTAATCGTTTAACTGTGCCTCAGTTTCCTCATCTGTAAAATGAGAATGGGGGGGAGAAAGAAACTGTCCTCTCCCTTGAGGTTCTTTTCACTGGTCTAATAATCAACTACACATGAGATAGATTAACAAGAGAAAATAACCCAATTGAATACATAGCTATGTATGGGAACCCCACTTACGTGAGAGAGTCAGAGACCCCACATGAACGAGAGGTTCGGAGACAAAAAGGGAACGGGAGTGTATAAGACATTCTGAGCTAGGGATGAGGAAAGGCATCTTGAGGCTTCAAAGGGGCGTGACAGGGCGATTAGAAGAGCAGGTGCTCAGTAATTGGTAGTCTGCCCTGCCATATAGGTAGGCCAAAAAAGGTAACCTCTGATAATCTCTTGTAAGCAACGCTCCTACTTCAAGTTCTAGGTAGCTAAAGGGAGGGGCCGACCTTTCTCTTGAGCCCATAGCTAAAGTTACCTTAGCCTTGCTCAAAACAATCCACATACCACAGAGGCACATCTTGGGGGGACTCTCTGAACCGCCACAGAATCATGACACTTTTCTCCCTGGGTGATCCCAAGGCTGCAAATGTGTTCACAGCTGTGAACTGCTGAGACAGGGTCTGGCACATGCACGGCCATTGTCACCGGCTGGCCTAACTCGGTTCCAGGCTTCCCCAGGGCCCCAGGGCCCCACCCTAGGGGCCCCCACTCCAGCGATGCAATGCTTTCTTCTCTTGACACAACTCAGCTGACAATCCCCAGGCTGTCCTCCCTGTGCCGTGTGTTAGGGTCTCAGGGCTGAGCCTGCCTCCTCCATCAGACGCGGTGGTCCCAGGGCCATGGCTTCTGCCTGCAGAGGCCCAGTGGACCCTGACAAAGATGCCTTCGTGACCTAAGTCTCATCAGGCTCCCTGTCGTCCTCTGCTGGACGAGGCCCGACCTTGGGCTCCCTTTTCCTTGTTGTAGAATTCAGTTTGAGCAAGAATCTTGCTGGGGCAGTTTAGGAAAAGCCCCCACCCTTGGTATCTTATCACCTGGCCTGCCTTCAGCAAGAATTCTGTTGACTTCATCGCACAAGAATCTCGAGACCCCAGCCATCGTCTCTTAGGATTTTCCCGCCCATGGACCCCACTCTGCCCCTTGGCTGTGAATTCTCCCACTGTCCTTGTTGGAGTTGAATCCAGTCTCCCTCCCCCACCACAAGACCTCTTCCACAATTTGGAAATGCAAGGGGTTCATTTGGCCACAGAACCTGACCTGACCTGAAGTGGGCTATTTAGAGTCTGAGGCCATCCTATTGGTGCAGATTGTGTAGAAACTGTCCCCAGGCCTGGTTACCCTGACGCCAGGGGCTGGTGTAGCAGGCTGCATGATTATTCAAAAATCCGACAGGAATTCGCAGATCACACCGGGCCCAGAGGGTGTCAGGTCAGGGAGTGGGGATCTGCACAGATGGGAAGATGAGTCACAGAGCTGGCAGGTAGCAGGGCTGGATTCCCCTGGACTCCTAAGATGGCCTGCAGTTTAGCAGAGAACTACAGGCTCTGCAGGTGCGAAGAAGCCGTCATCCATGGGGAGTGTTCCATTTTGTACTAACCACTCAAAGACCAAGAGGCTGGATGATTTACAACACCGGAAAGCTCCTTCCTACACATCTCCTAGAAATGTGGGGCAGAAACATTACAAAGACCTTCTAAATGTGTAACTGAGCTTGTAAGAAAGGGAAGAAAATCACCAGGGGCCAGACTGATAATATTAATATTATTACTAAGATAATGTTATCATAACAGTTATATTCTATGTAATATTGATTGTACCAAAGGCCAGTATAATGCTTGAAATATGCAATGATACACAGAATGGTGGTCTCCGTGCCTTAATATACCAAGCCCTCTAGCCTTTGCAGCTGTGGACAAACCGGGGCACTGTGAGAAATCTAACCTCACAGGGAGATCTGATCATAAATTCCTCACTGGGCCGGTCGTGGCAGGTAGTCACACGCTTCTTAGTACTTCTTAGTGACTGGTTACCTTTGCCTTGAACCATTGTTTCTGTGGGTCTAGGTTCACACACTTTGGAAATGCCTCTTTTCCAGATCCCTGGAAGGCTTATCCACCCTCAAGGGAGCACAAACACTTTTAAACTGTCCTGTACCTTGCTTTCTCCCACCCCTATGTCATCTTCCTTGTGGTCCCCTCCTTAAGTCCAAATGCATAAAACCAACGGCAAAACGTTATTCTCAGGAGCATCTGAGATCCTGCTCCCCAGCACGGTCGTCCGTTTGGTTCCAATAAACTCTTATAACAACCGCCCCCACTATTGTTATTCCCATTTCACAGATGAAGAAACTGACCAGATCCCGTGCTGCTAGAGCCAGGATTCCAGCCCAGACAGTCCGGCTCCAGAGCCTGTATTTTTTATTTTCAATCTAGCTGTGGAGGGCGCAGCTCACTGGCCCATGTGGGGATCGAACTGGTGACCTTGGTGTTATGAGCATGCTCTCTAACCACTGAGCCAAACGGCCACCTCCAGAGTCTATATTCTTAATTGTTCCATTCTACTAACTGTACTCTAGTGTAAAAGTGGTCCCAGGAAAACATTGTGAGCTAAAAGCCTGGGCATTAGGGAAGGTATGGCAGCCTTGGAGGGTAGGGAGAGGGGTGTTGAGACAGAGAAGTTAAAACCAGCAGTTGGGAGATAAGACCCCGAGCAAGCAGGACGCAGGGAGATGCAATTGGGCGGTTCACACAAAGCCAGGGGTCTCAAGGTGTTACAGGAAAAGAGGGTCCTTGGCTTCACATAGGAAAGAATTCAAACATGAGCCGATATAGAATTTAAAGTAGGTTTATTTAGCAGAGCAAGTAAGAAAACGAAGGCCACTCTGCAAACAGAGTGACAGTCTCTAATCGCTAGTAGAAGGGAGTCCTCTTCCATATCCCGGGCTAGGGTTTATATGTTTTCTGCTTCGACAGAAAATTCACTGGTATGGGGGAAAGGCGGAAAGAAGACCAACGGTAAGTTTATCTCTAAGTTCAGTAAGATGTGAGAATAGGGGCAGGTTGGTTTTTAACTCTTGTAAAGCACAACCTATGTTTAATTTGCTGTGGGAGTAACTGCAGGGCTGGTCCTAATGGAATGTCTAGTTCCCCGGAGCGATGCTCTGTGTCATTGATTAATGTCTGCCTGAGTTCTGTGTCTGGGAGCACATAGGCAGCCGGCTTGGAATCGAGCCTCCTAGTTCCTTCTTCTGCAAACAGTCCTCATGCCCCTCCCCTACATTAAAGAGGCGGCATGCCCCATAAATGGGTAGGTGAGCTCGAGACAAGAAAAAGCGTGCAAGTCTCCTGAGACTCTGTAGCCATGGGGCCATGCTCCCATGGGTAAGGTTTGCTATTACATTACCTTCTTGGTGGAAAAAGCCTAAACAACAACATAAAAGTGGCCCCCGGCTGAGCGGGCAGGCCCACAGGCCAGGTCTCCTGGACTTCCACAGATAAAGCCCGGTGGGAAATGAACTCGGGATCTCAAATTACACATCACACAAGGAAACAGGCCACCATGAGGGAGATAGAACAAATACGACAACTGTGGGGATGAAATTCTCAAGAGCTTCAGCCAAGAGACTATTGGAAAGAGGCTGCAGAATGAAATTACTCAACATCATCAAAGACATGAAAGAAAACAAGACTAGAACAAGACGTGAGGACAGGGAAAAGTGACCTCACAGGGTGATCTGATCATAAGTTCCTAACTGGGCAGGTCACGGCTGGTCGTCACGCCTCACGCATCTAAATTCTTTAGTAAAAGGCTTCTCTTTGCCGTAAGCCAGCCCCGTCCATCGTTTCTGTGCATCTAGGTGAAAGCCCCTTCCAAATGCCTCTTTCAGACCCTTCCTTCTAAAGGGTGACCACCCTCAGGAAGGCGCAGAATCTCCTGAACTCTCCTGTAATCCCATCCCCGCCTTGCTTTCTCTCCTGTCATCTGCCTTAGCTCCCTCCTTAATTCCACGTGCATGAAAGAAGCTGCAAGCTGCCATTCTTGAAAGCACTTTTCTCCGTCTACTGAGATCTTTCAGGTGTATCCTCTGTCTGGCTCAAACACATTTTTATAAGAATGATGTACAGGTTCCGACAGTCTCATGTCCACAGATGTCATAAAGCCGCGTGCCTATTAGGAAGCCAGTCACCGTGGTACCAGCTCACTGGGCACCCACCTAGGTGTGAGAGGGGACAGGACCTGGGAGAAGGGAGCGTCTGCAGTTTGTGTAAAAGTCCCAACGGACTCAAGTGCCTGGGCCTGTCTGGGAGGGTGGTGGGCCCCGAAGCCCACTCCTGTCTGGGTCACAGTGATCACACATGGCTTTGCACAGTGTATCTCTATAGACTTCAAGATAACTGGAGCTTTCCGCCGCTCCATGCCTAACAGGAGCCCAACTGACAGGAATCATATTCACGAGCTTGGTCCGGAAGATACGCACCATATCACCCCATCACCCTAGATCAGAGCCTGCCAAGCAGGGGCCTCGGAGTCCCTGGAGTTTTTCAGGATCTGGAAACCTCCAAAATTGCCTGCCCATGAGTGTGCCTTTTGTCGGGGAGAAGGGTGGAGCTTTCATGGGCTTCTCTGAAAGGGCTGGGACCCCACCTTACAGCAAAGCTGACGAGTAAGGGGTGGCAGGTTAGCTCAGTTAGTTAAAGCGTGGTGCTAAAAGCACCAAGGTTGCCAGTTCAATCCCTGCATGGGACACTGTAAGCTGCGCCGTCCTTAAAAAATATATATATGTATATACACATATATACATATATATGTATACACACACACCATGTTTCCCTGAAAATAAGACCTGGCCAGGCAATCAGCTCTAATGTGTCTTTTGGAACAAAATATAAGACCCAGTCTTATTTTACTATAGTAGGTCTTATATTATAGTAAAATAAGACTGGGTCTTATATTAATTTTTGCTCCAAAAGACACATTAGAGCTGATTGTCTGGCTAAGTCTTATTTTCCGGGAAACTGTATGTGTGTGTGTGTGTGTGTGTGTGTGTGTGTGTGTGTGTGTGTGTCTGAAAAATGAGCAAGGCCCAGTCTGGATGAAGCATCTGTGATACCCAAAGAGTTGGAGTGGAGGAGAGAAAACACACCTGGCTCTATTGCAGACCGAGGCGAACTCCTCAAGGATTTTGAAGGTAACACGTGAAACTTCAGTCATCTCAAGATTCTGGGGCCTCACTGGGTCCCGCTGGCAGACCTCCTGAGGATGCCCCCTTCCTCTCCCCTGCAGCCAGGAGAGCCTGGGGACCCTGCTGCAGACACCAGGGTCAGGCCCAAGCACGGAGCATTGAGAAAGCTGCTCAGCACACCACACGGGGAACCCTCTTGGAGGCCCCCTAGGAGGATCAACCTTTGGGTCTCATTACCAGGAAAAGCTGTTTTCATCTTAAGGGCATTATGAATCCAGTGAGTGATCCTCTTTCCCTTTTTGCTCTTCTTGCTAGGACGCTCAGAGTCAAAACTTGGTCTATTATCTCAAACATGTGGTAAACTTCCTGACACGTTTTTTTTTTTTAAATCCAGCTACATGGTGATACTGATTATAGCAATAACACAAGCACAGGTATTATCACATTACAAGCATCTTCTAATAGCCAGGCACAGGTCCGAAGGATGTGCACACACCATCAGGCTACTGCAGCACCCTCTGATGCAGGCACTGCCGTTCCTGCTCTGCAGACAGGGCTGACGCGGCTGTGGGAGGGGAGGTGGGGGACAGCAGAGCGGCAGAGCATCACACAGGGCATCTCCCCCGGTGGCCCACCGGGCAGGGTGGCAGCAGCAATCAGACTCAGCTCCTAGGGTGGGAGGGGAAGGCGAGCAAGGAGCCTGGGACAAAGCCTCCCCCAGAGGTGTGTGGACGGACTGAGCGCTGGGCGTCCCTCAGACCTGCAGCCCTCCTCCACGCTCCCCTCCTTACACCCCCCTCCTTACACCCGTGGCAGGGTTCCGACACTTTCCTTGTCCATCAACCTGGTTTAGGTTTAGGAACTGACACAAGTGTCTAAGAAAGGGCAGTTAACAAAAGCCACCTGTCCCTCCTTTCCATCAACACCATAAAAGCAGGAGGAAGGAAGAGTTGGGGCCTCCTAAAGGAGGCTGCTGGGTGATTTTGTTCCCAGCCCCGCCCCACCCTGCTGTCACCCACAGGGAGCCAGGCTTAAAGGCCTCTGGAGTTCATCTAGCCCCGCCATCCATTTTATAGATGGGAAGACCGAGGCTTCGCACCGGGGTAGGACACTCAGGGTCCCCACAAACAGGGCTGCCCTAATGAATGGAGAAAAGCAGCAAATGCTAAGGTCCTACTGGGTGCTGGGCACCCCACCACCCTCCCTCCTGGGCAGCCCTACCAGTCAGTCCCCACCGATGAAGAAAGCGAGGCCCAGAGGAGGGAATGACGTGCCCGCTTGCAGGGCGGGGCTGAGATCTGAGCCCAGCTCTGCCCCACAGGCCACTCACCTCACTCACAGTCACTCCTGCCCCTGCCATCAAGCCATTAGTAACCATTAGCACCTCAGGCATGCCAGAGCCTGTCCCTGGAGGCTGCCACATTTCCCTTCCCCAGAGAGTCACAGGAGGGCAGTGACAGAGGACGCAATGGACTGAGGCTTCCAGGACTCTGGAGGACACCCATTGCCTTGGGGATGTTCTGAAGAACCTCCAGCAGCAGTGACATTTCAAACAGGCCTGGAGGGGTGACCGCGCCCAGCAAGGGGGTGGGGCACAGATAGGACAGGAAGACGACTGACCCGCAGCGCTGATGCGGGCGCCAGCAGGGAGAGCCACAGGGGCGGCGCCGGCCTCAGCCACTAGCAGCATCGTCCGTCCAGGTGTAATGTCACAGTAGTCCACTGGGAGGGGCTCTGGAGACCATCGGCCTGCATCCTCCATCCACTCTTTGCCCCAAAGCACCTGCTGTCCCCAGCCCTGCCCCCCACAGGGGAGAACAGGGTTGGTGCTCAGACCTGTGGACTCTCCCTTGGGGACGGGCCCAAAGCCCACCCACAGAGCCCCATGAGCTGACCTTGGGATGAAGCCAGGAGAGGGCATTCCAGCGGGACGGAGGCCAGAGGTAGGGCATAGGGAGGAGGGAGCCAGGTCTCCAGGGATGTGAAGGGCGTGAGGCCCACAGGCAGGGGCCCTGAAGGCTGACGACAGGCGCCATGCTGCCAGCCTTGGGGTGCGTAAGGGCTTTTGGAAGGAAAGGTTTCAGGAAGACCACCTTCTGGGGTTCAGACCTCCCTACTCCCAACTCTGCTCCCCATCCCCTCCCCTTCACCCCAGGCCTCGGCAGCTCCCAGGCTCTGCCCAGCTTGAGTCTCCCACCTGGGTCCATCATAACCAGAAACGAGAACTTGGGGACATCACGTGGGAATGATGATCTGACCTCACTAAGTTGTGGTGATGGCAGAAATGACTGTGGATGTGAAATGGGAGGCAGGGGCCTCTGGGAACCCCCAGTCCTCCAGGATGTGAAGAGGAGGCTCTGTGAGCACTAGGATGCGGGTCCCTCGAGGCTTGTTTAGCTGAAAAGCCCCAGGTAAATTTGGGAACCCTTGTCTACAGGCTGGTCAGCCTGGCTGGCCTCAGATCCAGGCCCTCTGGGGACCCAAGAGCACTGATGCAGTCACCCCACATCTTGCAGCCCACTGCTCATTCGCTTCATGCTCTGAACCTCAGTCTCTCCATCTGTAAGATGGGAAACCTTGCTCAGGACCACCCCAGTGAATGGCATGAGCATCTGGGCGAGACACACTGGTGCTCTCCCCACCTTTCATTGGTGGCCACGGATGGTTGTTACTGAAGAGGGTAACCCCATTTCATTTGCTCTGACTGCAGTGGCTGGTGGGGTGTGCCCCAGGGCTGGGTGGGGGTCCCGGGGCATGAATGGGTGACTTGTCAGCCACACTCGGACACAGCTCAGGGAGGAATCCTGTGGGTCCACGAGTCACCCAAGGGACAGGACCTGGGCAGAGCCACAGCCTGACAGGGAGGGAGCCAGGAGCCGGCGGGTAGGCTCCTCCTCCACTTCTTCTTGGCAGTTTCTGGTTTTGAGTAACTGAGTTCTGGGCTCTTTTTCTGTGGTTCCCAGCGTGGGTGACAGATGAGGTGGGGATGGAGGTGAGAGGTGGGACATCTCTGCCTGGGCAGCAGAGGCTGCCAGGTGACCTCACAGAAGCTATAAACTGCATGGCTCCTCCCACACCGATTCAGCCCACAGGCATTTCCCCTGACTCCAGGGGTAGGTGACAGGAAGAGGTCTCCAGGGCTTTGCTGCAGGGAGGAGACAAAAGGGTGAGCATGGAGTCGTAAGCTCCCAGCCCACTGCAGGGAGCCCAGGCTGTCAGCTCCTGGGGTGTCTGAGGGGAGAGGAAGGGGAGACAAGTGCCTCCCTGAGGTCTCCTGAACAAATGAAAGTGGAGGTCAACACCCTAGTGAAAGGTGCTGTCCTTGGAGGCCAAGCCCAGTTCATTTCCACATGCTTGCCCTTCACTCTGGCTGTGATAACCTTCCCCTAGGCCTGGTCTGGTTGGCCAACTCCTATTCATCCTGCAAAGCCCTACTTAGAGTGACCTCATCTAACAAAGTCTTCTCCATAAGCCCTGCCCCACTACACATACCTCTGTGTTTGGAGGACAGTACTGCCTGGCCATGGGCTACAGGGGGTACATTCCCTATGCACCGGACCCATCTCCACAATATTCCCAGGTGGGGCAGGCCATTTGCAGTCCCCTTCACTGAGGACACAGGAGCTGCAAGGGCAGTGCCAAAGGCAGTTGGCACTTTCCCTCCTTTTCATTCAGTATTTCCTGAGAACCTAACATGTGCCAGGCCCTGAGTGAAGTGCTGGATTTGAATACAACCTTGGCTAAATCTTTTACCCGATGCCGGCCTCAGTGTCTACCATGTTTCCCCAAAAATAAGACCTCACCGGAAAACAAGCCCTAGCATGACTTTTCAGGATGACATCCCCTGAACATAAGCCCTGATGCGTCTTTTGGAGCAAAAATGAATATAAGACCCGGTCTTATTTTCGGGGAAACACGGTATTTGGTCTTCACAACAGCTCTGGGAGTCAGACAGAATGTGGGGGGAGGAAGGGGAGTAGCCTCAATTTACCAATGGGGGACAGAGGCATACACTGGACACAGTGGAGCCTAGAGCCCAGTATCCCAGGCTGCATCCAGGGTGACAAGCCCACCCCACCTTCTCTGCATACCTTGCCCTGAGAACACACAGGGGGCAGGGGGCCCTTACCCTCTCCTGGTAGAGCCAGGGAAGAAGAGTGGGACCCTGGCTGGGGTCTGGGCAGGCCTCCTCCTCCTCCCTCCTTCCCTCTCCCCCACCTACGGCCGAGGGCCCATCAGAACCCAGGCCAAGGTGATGGTCGCCGACCTTGACGGGCAGCATGGAGGCCTCTTCCCTTTGTTGGGCTGGTTCTTCTTACCGTCAGATAAGGCAGAGGACACCTCACCTGCGCTGGCCGCACCCCCTCTGTGACTCAGTGCCCCCTGCCTGCCTCTCACACCGCAGCACTGGGGGCCCAGGGCACCCTGAGTTCCTCTCAGACCTGCCCTACTTTGTCTCCACCACCCCAGGACCGCTGCCAAGGCTCCCTCGGGCCTGCACCTGGGGTTGTGTCTGAAATGACCTCCTTTTGGCTGCTGCTTGGGGCTCCTTCCGGTTGGTCTTGTGAAATGAAATGCGTTTCCCATTTCTGTGGGTTGTCCTTCTTAGAGCCCTGTCCCCAAGGCCCCTCCTGTGCTTCTGTCTTGTCACCCTGACGGGCCGCCCCAGGCCGTGTTGCAACCACAGACAACAGACCAGTGAGCCCAGTAAGGACTCCGGGGGCTGAGCTTTGGAGTTAGTCCCAGGAAGGTGCTCATTTCATCTACGATATCAAGTTCTCACCCCCACTCTACAAATGCCAAAACAGAAGCTGGGAGGCTCGCTGACAAGCAATGGCTACAGGAGAGGCCAAGTTGGGCTCTGGGGACTAACAGACCTGGATTTGAAGTGCAGCTCTGTCACTCACTATGGCGTGGCCTCAATTTCCCCATTCTGTAAAATGGGGTCACAGCAGTACCTGCCCTATAGGGTTGGGGTAAGGATCTCATGGGCTCCTTAGTGCAAAGTACCTGCCCTCCCACCCCACTATCCCATGGCAGTGGGTGCCCTCAGGGGGGTAGTGGGTGCCCTCAGGGGGGCGATGCAGCTCTTATGATTCTATCAGGAACCCCCCAAGCCAAAACTGAAGATCCGGTCCAGGCCCTCTCCCTGCAGGGTCTCTCACTATTCCTACCTCACCTTCCTCCCGGTGTCTAGCTACACAGCGCTCACTAGCCCTGGCCCAACTGCCTCCCTCGCAAACCCGCCCTCCAGCAAGCTGCCACCTTTGCTAGCCCGCAGGGTGGGCCAGGGGCCTCCTCTGGGCTTCCCTCTATGACAGTGCCATCACCCATGGGTCTGTGTCCCGTCAGCCGCCCCCATCAGACTGAGGGTCCAGACTGAGGGACTGTATCGTTCTGGCAGTTGTCTCCCGTGGTTTAGCGCAAGGCTCTCAACACTCACGCAAAGTCACTGAATGAACTCTAGAAAATTTGAAAAATACACAAAAGTTGGAAGAGGAAACAAGCCACCAGAGACAGTTATTGCGACCCATCTCAGGGCATTTCCTTCCAGCCTTTTCTCTGCGCTGGGCTGTGACACAGCCGGTACAGGATAGCCCCATGAATCCAAGCCTGCCGCCTGCCCCGTTCCCGTGAACAGATCAATGCTGGGTTGGCAGAATGGATGTGAGGCCTGACAGAGGGAGTGAGCTGCTCGTGGTTACAGCTCCCAAAGGAGAGGCTGAGGCTGGGAAGCCAGCCCCCTGACCCCCAGGGCTCTGCACCCCTCTCCCTCACAGCAGTGTCAGCCCCAGAAATCCTGGTTTCCCACTGTCATGCTGAACGTCTTTCAAGGTCAGGAAAACGGAGGCCAGGTCTACAGAGACAGGTCACATGGAGCACACCGTACAGGCTTACTCCTGTCTCTACCACAGGTTCCTAAAACCCCGCCCTAGCCCGGATGTCCATCACTCACTCCTTCCTGCTTTCATTCATTGGACACTCCCGAGGTCCCACTTTGTGCCAGGCCTCAGCTCGGCCTTGGGATCCAGAGACGAATCAAGCAGAGAAAGCCTGGCCCTTGGAGCCCCAGGCTGGAGGGGAGGAGAGCCGGGAACAGATCATTCCAGCAGGAGGTCGTACTACTGTATCAAAGACCTGTGCAAATTCCCGCATCGGATGGTGGGCTGCGCCCCCTGCAACTAAAGATTGAAAACGGCGACTGGACTTGGAGCTGAGCTGCGCCCTCCACAACTAGATTGAAGGACAACGACTTGGAGCTGATGGGCCCTGGAGAAACACACTGTCCCCCAATATTTCCCAATAAAATTAAAAAAAAAGAAGTGAGCAAAGATTCCAGGGGGAGGGGCACCAGACTACCCTGTCTGGGGTGGGCACGGCGCAGCCCTGAAGGCTTCCTGGAGGTGGGCACCTTCCAGGAGGAGCTTGAAGAACCAACCAAAGGCCCCAGATGAAGAAGAAAGAAGAATTCCAGGCAGAGGAACAGCAGGGGAGGCCCCGAGGAGGAAGGAAAGGCAGAGTTAGCAGGAATATCACCTGCTTGCATGGTCAGGCAGTGAGGGACAACAGGGACCCGGTCTAGAACTTTGGGTGGAGACGACCCGGCCATCAACAGGGTTCACATCAATAGCTTGCGTGTGACTGGCTCCCTCTCACAGCTCCAGGGACCGGTTCCCTTCAGAACTCAGCCTAGAAAAATCTCCACCTTCAACCATCAGATACCAAGACCCTGGGGCTACTAGCTTACTTCCTGGGAGAGCCAATCGCAAAGCCTGCCGGGGCTTCTCTGGAAACCAGACCCATTACAAAGGCCAATCGATGCCTGTCAGGCGGATGTGAGGATATGACAGAGAACAAGGACACAGGTGTGACCCTCACTTGAAAAGGCAGAGTTTACCCCCAATTCACCAGAGACTGAGGCTCCGAGAGGCGGAGCAATCTGCCAGAGGTCACACAGCGGGTACATAATCAGTAAGTGAGCCCAGGCGTTGACTCCAGCCCTCTCTGGTTCCATGACTCCCACCACATGGGGTCAGTGTCCCCCACTGGTCCCTGGGGACGAGAATGCTGGCCCCTGGCCAGTGCACCCAGAATGTGTTTTATGAATGAGCGAACAAAAGAATCAGAAACCCCTGCTCGTCCTCCCATTCCCCACGGCAGTAGGAAGACGCCATCTGCTACTGTTTTTTGTTGTTGCTGTTACTCTGGAAATCAAAACGACAAAGCTGAAGTCGCAGCTCCACATGGATTTAAGGAGAGATACCCAGGCCCTGATTCAGGGCAAGAATCCCGCCTGGCACGGTGGGGGCAGAAGTCAGACAGATGAGCCCCAAATCTCCGCTCTGCCACTAGCAGCTGTGAGACAGGACCATTGGCCCTTGCTCTGAGCCTGTGTCCCCGCCACGAAAGAGAGGTGCAAGAGGACCTACCTTGTTGCATGTCATGAGGACTAAGGAGGTGCAACCCTGCAGGGTGGGTGCCGACGGGATCCTGGGCTCGATGGCCTCCTCTGCCTGTGACCGTGGCCCAGACCTGCAGCCTCCCGCTGGGTGAGCTCTGAAACACTCAGCACTAACCTCGCTGGATGCCCTGGCCTGTGGCAGCTGAATGGCTTACACATTAGGAGGCATCCACGTGGGCAAAGGGCAGAGGGCCGAGTAGGGTGCAGGCAGGTGGCTCAGTGGGCTGGCTCCCCATGACTCAGCAGGACTCGGCGAGGTTGCGGGCCTGGGGGGGGAGCCGCCCCAGCTGTACCCCATTCAGGGAAGCCCAGCTGCGGGTGTTTCTGATAAATATTTTATCACGGCTTACAGAGCCGTCCCCAGGAAGGTGCCTGCAGCCTCGGAGCCCGCAGAGCACCCCTTCCTGCCCGGATAGAAGGAAGTGGCTGGGTGGGGCATGGGGCAGGGTCAGGAGCCCAGGCAGCTAGCTCATTCCCGCCCTGCTGTGGCTTCAGGTCGGCTCAGCTTAACAAATGCCCCGTGAGCCTCACCCACTTCTGCCCCGCGCTGTGCTGGGTGCTGGGCACTGGGCTCGGCCCTGCCCACGGACACTTCCCACCATCCTCTTCACCATGCCTAGAGCACCAGCCTTCTGCTCCTTGGCCCAGTCAAATGTCCTAGCCTGCTGGCCCAGTACCACTGCTACCTCCTCCAGGGAGTATTCCTGGCTCTCCCCTTTCCACTGTGTGGCCCGGGGCGGGCCCATCACCCTCTCTGAGACTGTTTCTAAAACGGAGCTGATGATCCCCACTCATTAGGGACAAGATGAGATTGTGTAAATGGTCCAGTGCCTACATAGAGACTCATTCTATTTGAGGGGACCCAAATATCAGGAATCAAATCAGTAAATATTATGGAGCATGTCTGGGGTGGCACACAGCAACTTATACAGACTGGCTTATAGGGATCCACAAGTTAACTGGGGAGATAGGACCTGTATTATAATAATCAATAATAATAACAACAACAGTAATAATAGCTACTGTGTTTCAAGCCCCTGCCAGGTGTCAGATACTCCATATTACATCCCCTCGTTTACTCCTCCCAGCACCCCTGTGATGTGAGGTTCTCACCCCCATTTCATAGCAGAACAGGAACCTGATACTCAGAGAGGGGAAGGGCCCCGCCCGAGGTCACACAGCCTGGCGGGGCTGCCCAGCTGTTCTCCTGGACCTTAGGGCATGATCTCCGGCCAACAGCTTTTTATAGCTTTTTACATCGCTGTCCAGGTGGAGGAGTCAAAGAGAGGGGGCTGGTCCAAGTCAAATGATGGACCATCCATAGGACAGGGCATTGTGCCACCACTAAACTAATTACTGTTGTTATTTTGAAACTGCTGGACTATTTAGCAACAGGGAACGTGCTTGTAGTAGTACATTAAGTGAAAAAAAACAAACACACCAGGATATGAACCTTTACATTTAGTGTGATGACACCATGTAAAAACAGTTCTATGTCAAGATGCATTTATTGAAAAAAACACTAGAAAAGATACACAATGATGATGATGTTCTGGGGTGAGGCTACAGGTAAAATTGGGGTCTATTTTCCAGACTTTTTACAATATGTTCATTTTATAATTAAAATTTTTCCTTAGGAATAGGGTTGGTCCAACTTAAGGGCTTATTGGACACCTCCTGTCTGCCCTCCTCCACTGAGAGCTTTCTCCTCTCACCCTCAGGTTTGGTCTGTGGGGGGGACAACATGGACACGACTGTCGGTCACGCAGAACTTGGGGTGACATTCCCTACCTCTCCATGGGTCAAAGCCAGGCTCGGAATTGCTTCCCTGCCTTCCCTCTCCACGTTGAATCTGCTATACCAGGGACCGTCACCACCACCTACTCAAGTCCTAGACTAACAATTATAGGGGCTCATAAGACAGTGAGCTCCCCGTCACTTGGAATAAGCAAGCAGGGGCAGCAAGAAGTGGTCTCAATGGCTGGCTTTCAGTACATCTTAATCAGACCCAAAGTCTTAACAGCTGTGTGACCTGGGACATGATCCTGACCTCTCTGTGCCTTGCCTTCCTCATCTGTACAATGGGATCATACAGTGACCTCATAGGGCCTCGGAGGGTGAAATAAGGGCAAATATGTAAACTTCTAAGATGCCTTCCAGGTGCATTGAGAGGGCTGCATAGGTGTTGACTATTATTATTTCACAGCTTTACCTTATCCACCCTTAGTAGCTAAGAAGGAAGAAATAAAAATTCCCATTTCACAAACTTGAAAACTGCAGAACAGAGATTACACCCCTCAGACTCAGAGCGGTATGAAGTGGTAGAACCAGGACCAGAATGCGTCTTCTGGTGCTGAATGGGGGCCGCCCTCCCTGTCTGGGTCCTCTCCTCCTGGGTTCTCTTCTGGGCTCTAGGCAGAGTGCTTTGCTGGAGAAGCTGCTTTGGCACCACAAAAGACCTGCTTTAATCAGCCCAGTTCATCGCACAGAAAAACAAAAGCTTAAGAACCTTCCGGAAAATGAGCAGGACTTCCACAGGGGCCAGTGGAGCAGGTGGTTCCTGATGGTAAGGCGTCTTGGTGCTGTGCCCTCACCGTCAGGCTTGTAACACAGTGGGGTGGAAAATGGGTGTGTACACCTCATGCCAGAGGCCCTGGGTTCGAGCCCTAGACCTGCTCCTTGCTGCCTGCATTTCTGGGCAGCCACTTGGCCTCTCTGAGCCTCCGTTTGCCATTCTGTTACCAGGCCTGGAAGTGATCTCCTGAGCTGGCTGGGAGGGGCAAGTGGGACAGTGTCTGGGGGAGGCTTCACACAGGGCCTCGCACACAGTAGGTGCTTGCCTTCCAGGGGTAAACCCAGGCTTTGGAGTCAGAACCAAGAAGAACAATACTCTGTGCTGAAATGAGCTGCCTATTTTTCTCAGTGATCTTTGGTGATGCGAACTCCACGTCTGGCCCCACTGCTCTTCCTTGACGAGGGGAGATGGGCACCAACGCAGCTGAGGGTTCCCCGCGCCAGGCACTGAGTGGCCCTGTCTGCATGCTCTGGCGACTTCAGAGTGAGTATCGACACTAAGATTAGTACTAATGCGGATGGTAACCCGGGGCCAACGCCAGGCCAGCCTCAACACAGGCTCACGGCACCACAGCGCTGTCACTGCAACACCACGTTACGGCACTCCCACTTTACAACACAAGCGGAGGGCACTGTCCTAAGCAGCTTACACGAAGCCACGCAATCCTCACAACGCTATGCAGTACATGCTGCAATTATCACCACTTTATAGATGAAGAAACTGAGGCACGCAGAGGTTTAGTAACTTGCTGAGGTCACACAGTTGGTCAGAGGTGGGGCCAAGATTTGAACCCCAGCAGCCTGGCTCCAGAACCCCTGCTCTTAATCACCTATACTCTTTATTCCAATCCCCACTTTGCAAATGAGAGAACTGATGCTCAGAGAGGTTAGGTAGCTTTCTCAAAGGCACACAGCTGCTAAACGGTGCTGCCGAGATTTACAGCGGTGGACCTGAGTAGATATGGTCCCAGTCCCAGGCTGCTCCCCTGAGAATTAGGGATTCCTGAGTCGCTGGAACTGTACTCACAAACAGACTTCAAAGTCTCCCTCCCACCAGGTGCTCCCGAACCAAGATTTGCTTTTGAGGGGTGTCGTTAAAAGAAACAAGCAACAGAAAGCTACTGTTCCTACTGTCAACAAGAAGCCAACTCCTTGTTCCACTAACCTCGTCTTCACAAGAGCCCAAGGATCTGATTTGTGTCTCCTGACTCCAACCCGGGGAAGCTGGTTCTCCTCAATACCTGGACTGCTGTGGGCCCCCCTGGGCCTCCTGACCCTAAACCAAAATGTCCAGACGTACTGTTTCACTTCAAGGACCACTGACACCATCGTCTTACCCAGTAGCTCCCCATTCAAATTGTGTCTGTGGCCTCCCTCCTTCTATTGGTCTCACGGGGGACCCGCTTGCCATCTGCCAAACCTGAGAAGGCCTGTGTGAATGAGTGAGGGAGTGAATGAATGAATGACTTTCCCTGTACCTCTATGGGCGTCTCTTCAGAGTTCTGGTTTCCTCACAGGTGTCCCGAAAGATGATTTTGTCCACGGACACCCACAACTTGGGATACCTGGGGAGGCCCTGGGCTTTCTCCTCGCCCAGCCCCTCCTGGGTTTCTGCTCTCCTGACTGTGCCGCGAGTCACCTGGGACACACAGGCTCCACCTCCCAGCACCTGCCTTGCGCAGGAGAGCTGGCCCGGCAGCCCGGGCGGATCCCACAGAACCCCACCGGACTCTGCCCAGGCGATTCTGCTTGACCATCACCAGGTCTTTCAAGCCGTCCATTAGAAACACAAAAATCCATTAGCTAAAAAATGTTTCTGCACAGGCCACTCTTCCTGCTGATGAGAAATTCAGTCCATGCGACTATCGCCATCCCCAGACAGTTAAAACAGCCAGATACACAAGCAGTGCCAACCACTCTCCAGACTTTTATACCCACATTCATGGCGGGCTTGTGATGGGTCGGGCATTGTGCCTCTGCTGCCCAGAAGGGGTGGGTAATGATTCCCAGCTTGGGGATGAGGACACTGAGCCCCAGAGCAGAAAAGTGACTTGCCCAGGGCCACCCAGCCAGCCAGTGGTGGCCGTGCACGCTGACTCAGGTCGGCCTGACTCTATAGAACCCCTCCTACAGGACCCCCCGGACCCCCAGTGCACACACACAATTTAAACAAAGGGCTCAGAATCCCAGATCATGTGGCAGGAAAACCCCTTGGGAGGCCCTAACCTTTCTGACTGATGGGGACTTGAGATCAGAGAGGGGAAGTGACTTGCTCAGGCACACAGCAGGGCCATGGTCCCTAAGATAGGCCCCTCTTGGGTTCACCCCACTGTCTATAGGCCAAAGGGAGCTATATGACCTTGTCCTGTCATCCAATGCCACCACCCAGCGGGGCTCACACCTGAAGGAGCATCAGAATGGGGTGGGGGAGGTGTGTATAAAATGCAGATTCCTGGTGCCCCATCAGAGGTCAGGACAGGGGCCTGGGAACGGGCATTTCATCAAGTACTATCATGACTGAGGACAAACCAGGGCCCCGTACCCCTCTCCCGGAGCGCCTAGCTTACCCCTCCGGGAAGGGTTCTCATGCGGGCAGGGCCTGCTGCAGGAGGTCTGAGGGAGGCTGTTCCCCTGCAGTTACAGTCCAGGGGATGGCCTTTGGGAGCCCGGGGGACTCGGGCACAGCTGTGCTCTCACCAAGAGCGTCACCAATCACCTGGACAGCGATGACCATCCCATGCGATGCTCAGGGCAGCTGCACACTGATCTCACTGCTGCCATGCCCCAGATGGGGAAATGCAGGCTGCCTGCAGGAAGTGGCCTAGCCAGCAGAGCTGAAACCACACCCTGGGACCCAGGGGCCAGGGACCCTCCTGTAGCCCAGCCAGTTCTCCCCATCTTGGCTCCATTAGGAAAAATCTTAGAAAGCGTCAGGCCCTGCTCATGTGAACAGGGGCTGGTGCATGACCTGATTTTGCTAGAGGCCCAGACCTCTGACCAGGCAGATCTGCCCAGTGTGCCACTGCTCAAGAGATGTGTGTGTGTGGGTGTCCCAGGCTCTGAGGGCACAGACCCCCTCATGGCCTGGGGCCCCCTCCAACCCTGGGGCCTCTGACCTCAGATGTGCCGGCTGCCCCAAACCCATTCCCACACTCTGCAGGGCCAGCTCCCTGCAGGAAGGTGGCAGAGGCCCAGGCCAGAAACAGGAGGGGGTCCCCCACTGCTGAGCCAGGACGGACTTTTAAAGGAGGTGTCTCCCTCCCTTACCATCTTTGTTTGCTCTATTAAGGGGGGCAATGGAAAGGGAGGGACAGCTCCCATGGGGAGCCCAGAGTGGGGGAAGGAAGATCAGGAAACCAGGAGGCTGGACAAGCAGCTGGCAGGGTCAGGCAGAGACCCACCCACAGAGACCCAGAGAAACTCAGAGATAGAGAAGGAAGTGGGGAGGAGGGGAGAGAGAGGCTGAGAGAGACAGAGAGAGAGAGAGAGAGAGAAACTGGGAGAGAGAGAGAGAGACAGAGAGAGAGAGACACTCGGGGGGAGAGAGACTGGGAGAGGATGGATGAGCCGGAGAGGTCCCAGGAGACCAGGTGGGAGAGGCTGGACCCTCACCCAAGGGGGCCGCCCACCCTCATCCCACCCCAGGTCTCCGCATTTGGCGCGACACAGACACACACACACACACACACACGCACACACACACACACGCGCGCACACACGCGCGCACACACACACGCGCGCGCGCGCCACTCCGCCGGCGCCGCCCTGGGCCCTGGCCTTCCGCAGGGACGCGCGTGCCGCCCCCGGCCCACCCGGTCCCCTCCCCCGGTGGGGCCTCCAGGGCCCGTCGCCGCCGCTCACCTCGGTACCCGCGCCACCGCCGCCGCCGCTGCCGCCGCGCAGAGCCGGAGCCCAGGACCGCGGGAGGGGGACGCAGAGGCCCCGCCCCGCCCCGCCCCGCCCCCCGGGCCGGCACAGGGCGCCCCGCGCGGGCGCGGCCACGGGCACCCGGGGTCTGCAGGAGACCAGCGCGAGGCGGCGAGGGGCCTCGGTCACGCCCACCGCCCGGGGCCCGCCGCGGGCAGGGCCCGTTCGAGCTGGAAGTTGGGGGCCGGGGCGCCCTCCCCGGATTCCCACCCCGGTGCACTGCGCAGGCTGTGGGCGGCGCCCACCGAGGAAGGGGGCGTCCCCGGTTACGCCGGCCTCCCAGATCTCCGGCCAGTAACCCACCCCTCAGCGGTCCTCCAACGTCCTCTGAGCGCCCCCCCCAAAGCCCCGGCCTGTGCGGGGGCGCTGGGAGCCAGGAGGGAAAATCGGACCGTTAGCCTCGGTCTCTGCCCTGGGCTAGGGGACAGAAGGAGCAAACAAACGCGTCCAGCATTTAAATAGCCCAATGGCTATGGTTCTCAAAGTGTGTCCCGACCTGCTCCATTGGCATCATCCCCGAACTTGTTAGAAATTAGAATTTTGGGGCCCCACCCAGGCTTACAGAATCTCGGGCTGGGGCCTAGGAATCTGGGTTTTAACACGACCTTCAGGTGATTCCCAAGCTTCCTGAAGTTTTAGAAGTAATTGCCCCAGTGGAACTAGCCAATACCCCATACCCCCCATTCAGCACCCACATCTAGCACCCCAGGGTGTCTAAAAAGGGTTCTTTTAACCCTTCATTTAAAAAAGGTTCACCCTGTCTCCTTCGCGACACTGTATTGGGGTGGGTGGGGGTGGCTCTTGGACAAGGAATTCTCTGGCGGGATTAAGAGTGGGTGTTGCGTGGAGACCAGGAAATCTTGTACCACCAGGCGCCCAGCGGCCTGGCTGGGGCAGTCCCGTGGTAATGGTTACTGGTTCTTATGGGTACACGGTAGTGAGTGTTTTAAAGTTTTGAAATGCAATTGTGTAAATAGCCATATTCATATTCAGTGCTAAAACTGTTCCCTCCCATCATTGCGCTCCTTGGAAGTTAAGCCATCGGACACCCAGAAAGTGTTAAAGCCACCCAGAAAGTGTTAAAATGGGACAGGCCAGGTGGCAGGCCTTCTTAGTGACTAGAGTCTGGGAGAGGGAGTGCACAGATGGGGTCCCCAGGATCCTGGGGTGAGCACATCCAATGGGGCCGTTGGTCAGGGCAACCCCGAGGTGGAGAGGGCATCTGGGCAGAGGGACCAGCTGGAGCAAACCCAGGGCGAGGGCGTCCTTCTCTGGACCATCCACAGCAGTGCCCCCTTCACTGTCTCTTCCCTTGCCCTGCTCTGTTTTCCTTTTTATACAGGGGCTTGGCATTACGTCCTACAGTTGATTATTTCTTTATTGTTTAGTTTGTCCAGTAAGACATAAATTCCCTGAGAGAGGGGACTTATGTCTTTTCTTTTCCTAAGGTATCCCTGGTAGTGAGGACAGTGTTTGGCCCCTAGAAGTTGCCTGATAGACGTTTGTTGAAAGAATGAGTGAATGAATGACCCGGTAATGAATGGTGTGGTCACTTTTCATTGTGGCATCACCTTCCCCCTGGATCCATTTGCTGTGCAGCTCTGTGCCCACCCTGGTGAGCGGCACCGCTCCTCCTCTGGTGCCTGGTGGGGTCTGGCCAGTGGGAGGTGCCGCTGGAGATCAGAGGGAGAGGAAAGAGGTGGGGGTGCTCCCTCTCACTGCCCACACGCTGCAGAGCTGGCACTGACTGTGCCCTTGTGCAATCACAGCTCCTGCCAGGAGGCCCCTCCACGGCTGCAGCTCCCCACAGCTTCCACTGGAAGCACCGTGTCCTCTGCTTGTTCCTCCAGCCCCAGGGATGGAGGCAGCTTCCCGCAAGTACCGGCCTCTGTGGGTCCCTTCACCTGCCTGTACCTCTGCAAGCAGACCCTTTAGTCACAGGCCTTCTTTGGACCACCTTGGGTCAACTCTGTCTCCTGCTGAGACCCTAACTGAAACAGGTGTTATTTTTGCCACTTTATGGGATTGGAACCTGAGGCTCAGAGAGGTTATAAAACATACCCAGCCAAAGACCTTCATAGACATCTCACCAAAAAGATATACAAACGGCCAAAAGCATGTAGTTTGCATATACCCTGATGTCAACTGTGGGCTTTGGGTGATGATGACAGGTCAGTGTGGGTTCCTCAGTGGTAACAAACTGCTGGGGGACGTTGAGTCGGGGAGGCTGTGTGGGGTGGGGAGAAGGGGGATATTGGAAATCTCGGTACCTTCCACTCAGTTTTGCTGTAAACTTAAAACTGCCCTAAAAAATAAAGTCATTAAAACAAAAAAAAAAGCTCAGGATGAATGTAGCAAATAAGGACAGAGTCAGTATTCGAACCCAGGACCGCCTGATTTAAAGCCCAGATGTCTGGTTTAGGGGTGTTTTGAGCTCCTCTTCTCTGAAGGGCCCAATGAAGCCCTGGAGAGCAGCACACTGGTGGCTACATGACGCCCACCTGCTTCTTCCAGCAATGCAGTGAAAGCTGAGCATGTCCCCTGGGCCTGGCAGGAAATCCCTGTGTGTGTGTGTGTGTGTGTGTGTGTGTGTGTGTGTGTTCTCAGCTGTTCTCCTGTGAGCCGCCCCCTGCCCCCACCCCCCACGGCAGCTGCCTGACCTTCCATTTCCTTCCCTTCCTTTCTGAATGAGCTGAGGAGGCCGGTACCCTCGAGGACTGTCCGGTGGCAGGATGACACCGGCTCTGCAGCTGGCAGATGAAGGCCGAGTCCCTTGTCAAGCGAGGGATTCTGAGCGTCAGGCTCCACGTCCCATCCCCACTGTCAGGAGAATCACACCTGCAATATCACGCGTTTGTTCTTTCAGTCATTTATTTATTCATTGGTTGATTGCGTCATTAACATATTTAATGAGCTTTCGCTCACTGCCTGACACATAAGAAAAGGGTTTTGCCAATCTAAAGCTCTGTGAAAAAGTTTGTCTTCTGATGGGTGACCCTAGCTCCCAGCACTGTTCCTGTGGAGACTGAGCCCCTCTGGGGCTCTCCTAACACCCCACTTGGCCAAGAGGGCCTCTGGCACCGTAGTAAGAGTAGGTGAAGGCCTGCAGACGCTGAGGGCTCTCTGCATGGAGACGCCCACGTGGTCACTGCAGACAGGGAGACAGAGGCTGGCGATGTGCAGTGACTTGCCGAGGGTCACACAGTGTGCCAGGCTTGGGCTCCCCTACCCCTCCAGGATGTCCACGTCCTAATCCCCAGAGCCTGTGAATGGCAGAAGGAACTTGGCAGATGTCATTAAGGATCTTCCGATGGGGAGATGATTCTGGGTTATCTGATGGGCCCGATGTCATCGCAGGGACTCAGATAAGAAGGAGGCAGGAGGTTCAGAGTGAGGAAAGGGCTGTGACAGCGGAAACAGAGAGAGTGATTGGAAGATGCTATGCCTGTGGCTCTGAAGATGGAGGAAGGGGCCACTAGTCACAGAAGACAGGCGTCTCTAGACGCTGGAAAGGGCATGGAGGTATATTCTCCCCTAGGGCTTCCAGAAGGAACGCAGCTCTGCTGCCTCTGGCCTCCAGAACTGTAAGAGGATCAATTTGCGTTGTTGTAAGCCCGTAACCTTGTGGCCGTTTGCTAGAATAGCCATAGGAAACCAGTACACTAGCAGGGCCAGGAGAGGATTCTGGGTCTCCTGCAGCTCGGCGATGTTCTCCTCCTAGCCCAGACCCCTCTTCCATGCAGAGATTCCTGGGGCTGTGAGACGGCCGGTACTTCAGGATTAACTTTCCTCCTGTAGAGTGCTTAACATGTTACAAGAAATACTATACACACAAAACAAATAATAATGAAAAAACAAATCCCTGGGGCCGGCCCGGTGGCTCAGGCGGTCAGAGCTCCGTGCTCCTAACTCCGAAGGCTGCCGGTTGGATTCCCACATGGGCCGGTGGGCTCTCAACCACAAGGTTGATGGGTTCAACTCCTCGAGTCCCACAAGGGATGGTGGGCTCCGCCCCCTGCAACTAAGGTTGAACGGGGCCCCTTGAGCTGAGCTGCCTCCCAGATGGCTCAGTTGGTTGGAGCACGTCCTTCTCAACCACAAGGTTGCCGGTTCGACTCCCGCAAGGGATGGTGGGCTGCGCCCCCTACAACTAGCAACGGCAACTGGACCTGGAGCTAAGCTGCCCCCTCCACAACTAAGACTGAAAGGACAACTTGACTTGGAAAAAGTCCTGGAAGTACACACTGTTCCCCAATAAAATCTTTAAAATAAACAACAACAACAAATCCCCACCAGTGCCTAAGCGAAAGAGCTAGAATGCTGCCTGCAGTTTGGACGCTGTCAGAGGTGCTGACACCTGAAGCGTGCACTTTATGGGTTTACACGCGTTTGTGCCCATGGGTTCTTTTCATGGGAACTTCCTGCGAGCTCTGGGCACAGAAGGAAGATAGAGGCCCTGCCCAAAGCCCAGAGCTTGGTGAGAAGAGGCAAAAACTCCCCTAGAAGCAGGCGTGGAGATGGCAAGCATGCCAGGGAGCAGCTCTCGCCTCCGCCTGGAACACCCTCCACCTGACGCTGTCCACCCTCGAAGCCACCTGGAAACTCACCCCATGTCTGCCCCCTCGACCACCCGGCTCCCCAGCTGCGTGAGGGGCTGTCTCCCGGACTGCATCTCTGATCTGTGGCTGCAGACTTAAAAGGTCGATGCTGTGTAGCATTTTGTGACTTGAAGGGAAAACAAGGTTTTCTGAGTAATAAGAACGTGACATTTGCATGCATTTCCCCCCTTGTGTACTCTGCTTTTCTTTTGCACTTGAGCATCTCAGACTTGACCTTTTGTCTCAGATGCTCCATTCGATGGCATCACTTAAGCATTCTGGTCCCTCCTTACCTCTGGGCAAGCGCCTGTTAATTACGGAACCTTTTAATCAAGAGCAGGAGCTGAAAGCCATGATAAACAGCAGTAGGTATTGAGCCACTTTCCTCCCCTCCCCTTTCTCTGCCCTGGAATGGAAGGTCTTCGAAAGCAGGGAGCTGGCCTTCAGTTCTGGGTCCCCAGGCTGCAGCACAGGACTTGGCCCACAGCAGGTGCCCAGGGAATGTCCAGCAGATGACGGATGTACCTTGCGGGGCACTACACACAGTTGGCACCCAAGAGATGTTTTGACAAATGCATGCCTCGCTGAGTACCACATCTGGGCAGCACGCTGGGCTGGAGGGGTGGGGGCTCTGGCTGAGAGCGACCGACCTTCTGACTCTCCACCTGCTGGTCTGACTTCTATACTCCATTCATCTGCTCCCAGACCTTGTTCCAGCTGAAAAGCAGGCGTACCTCCGTCTTCAACTTTGGCTTGGACCGCTGGCCCACTGGTCACAGCGGAGCTGAGTCTGGTTCAATTCAAGGAGCGTTTTTCCTCCTGCCTCATCTGTGCTTTGAGTTTGGGACTAGGACACAGATGTGGGCCCCTGGGAACTCCAGGGGATGGGGCTTGAAGTGTAGAAGCCAGATCCAGGAGCCAATTCTGCTACTTGGTGTGACAAGGCCTGTGATACTGAAATCCCAGAAAGGGCCCTGGCGAGCTAGACATGGAGATTCCCCCTTCATCCGAGGAAGACCCCACAGAGGGCAGACCCTTCAGGACTCTGGGACCAGCACTCATTGCATAGGCCCGTGGCCTTGAACGTAGTCTCTTGTTAAGGCCTCTATGCCTACTGCCTGACTGTGAGGGTCTCAGACTCAGCGCCAGGCTCTGAGCCAAGGCAGGGGTCCTGAGAGGGTGAACTCAGCAGGACACAGCCTGCCAGCGTGTGCCAGAACCCCCCCTGAGATCACTCACTCACCCCTCCCCTGTGGGAATGGCTCTGGCTGCACAACAGCCCCACCCCTACCCTGGGGGTTATAACTTGGGGATGAAAAGGGTTCTGAGCTGAGGTCTTTCACACGCAGCCAGCCCCCATCCCCCCAACCCTCCAATGCACACTCTGAGCCGCTGGCAGCTGGCCCCTTGCACTCGGCCCAAGCATCTGAGGCCAACAAGCCTGGCAGTCCCGCCAAGAATCTGTCTTCAATCACTGCTTTCCTATTTCCCAAACAGAACAAGCCTGGCCTCCACAGGAAACCAGGGCCCCATTTGCTTTAAAATAGCTCTGGCATCCTGGGCGGCCTTTTGGGCAGAATCAGCCCCTCCAGGCTTCTCCCACCTTCAACATTCCTGGACCCTCCATTCAATGCACGGACTTTCCCTCCCTCATTGAGGCCAGGTCTGGGTTTGGTAGATTCCTCAGGGCTTTCTGCATGGACGATCTTGTTGCTGGCACCTAGGGGCTGGCTAGGACCTCAAGGACAAGTAGACTGGAAGTGGGGACAGTGGACATCCTGTCTCCTTCCCGGCCAGCCCTCCGGGGAAAGCCTTCAGTCTCTCATTATTTCCTGTGATGTTAGCTGCAGGTTTTCTTGTAGTTTGTTTATCTAGTTGGTGAAGTTCCCTTCTATTCCTAAACTGCTGAAAATTAAAAACATTTTTTTTTTTGGGTCATGAGTGATTGTGGTCACATGCTTTCTCGTATCTATTGAAATCATAAGACTTTATTTTTATCCCTTTTTCTGTTAACAAAGTGAATCACATTGTTTTTTTTTTTCTTCTTGTTATTACCATAGGATTGCTTTTGAATATTAAACCAACCTTGCATTTCTGGAAAAAAGCCCACTGGCACAATTCATTACCCTTTGTGTGTACTGCTGGATTCAATTTGCTAAAATTGTGTTAAGGATTTTGCATATGTGGTCATGAGTGATATTGTTCTGTCATTTTCTCTCTCTCTCTTTTTTTGTATAATGTACTTGCCAAGTTCTGGTACGAGGATAATTCTCACTTGTTAAAACAATTTGGGACGTGCTCTTTCATCCTCTAGTTTCTGAAGGTTTTTTTTTTTGTGTTGTTGTTTATTAACTAAGATTGGTATTATTTCTTTCTTAAATGTTTGATGCTCCCCCTTCAGGACCAGGAAGAGGAGGTGTCTTCACCTGCACACAGACCAGACGCTCAGCCCAGATAGAAAACCACTGTGGCTCTGATCAGCCTCCCCAGAGTTCACCTAACCAACGCTTCCTACACCCAGCCCTCCTGGATCGCCCCTAGAAACATATTGCTTTCATTTTTACCCAGTTTTTTTTTCTTGTTATTACCATCAGGTGTCCTTTTACGTCCTAACTGCAAGAAGTCTCCGGTCAGCTTTTACATCCTGGCTGCCTCTCTCCACCCTGGTCTCTGGCTTCACTCAGTCTAGTTCAAGTTCTCCCTGAAGCCCTTTCTCATTGTCTCACTGCCCTCCCTCCTCCAGCCTCCCCTTCTCCAGGCAGCTGCAGTGAATCTCCTTTAAACTAGCTCTTCACTCCCCAGCGCATAGAACGTGAGTAGCTTCCATCGCCCCTGGATAAGCCCGCCCTCTGACCATCCAGGAGACCAGCTTGGTGCTGGTCGCCCTCCGTACTGCTCCCCCAGGAATTCCTGCAGGTGGCTGAGCACACGCAGGGTAGTGTCCCACCCCCGGGCCTTTGCTCACACTCTTCCCCTGCCTGCAGGCGTTTGTTCACCTCCACATGAGTAGCTGAAAGAGGATGGGAGTGTGGACCAGATCCCGCAGGATATCCAAGCGGGTACTTCCCTTCCTCACAGATGCTTGTGATCAGTAATTACACTGTTACTTTATTTCTCCTCACAAGGTATGCGGCTCTAGTTCGTTTCATATTTATGGTGTGCACTTATGCTGCTGATTCTTGTCCTGTGGTGAGGGGATTGCAGGTGCAATTTAAATAAAAGAACAAATGAACGCAAAACCAGAAACAGATCGAAAAACGAGCAAAACCCCCAAATCAAACCCTAGACAAGAATAATTCCTTAAATGAATCTTCTACTCTTGCTGATGGAAATCTTGGTCTCAAGACACTTACTTGAAATGCAAAATATGACCTGTGAGCAACAGAGGTCCCATGAATGTCCTTTTTGGCTTCAGGTTTTTTTATTGTCCTTTGAAAGCCCCTCTCCTTGTCACAGAACATTAATGGGTGGGTGGAGGGGGAAGGCATTATTTTGGATTGATGCCACCTGCTGTGGTCTGTATGGTTTTGCTTTAACACTCAAGTATGAACACGTGAATTCTCGTGTCAGGGGGAAGTTTTCAGATACTTCTGTGGGGAAAGGAGCGTTGATGGGATGTCATGGGGTTTGGTGAGAAGGGGCTGCTACTTGCTACTCTGTGACCTTGGGTGAGTCATTTCTTTCTGAGACTCGATTACTTATTTTTATAAAATGAGGATAAGAATTTCCTGCTGTGAAATTCAAAAGAGAGAATATGTGAAATGGATCATGGTTCTGCCAACAGTTCAAAAAGTACTTGTTTTATTCCTCTACAAACTGCCTCACACACACAAATGGAAATGTGTTAGCCCATGTAATGGATACGTTGAGAGGTAGCTTTGGGAACTGTTGGATCAGGGCCTCCAAAGATGTCACTGAGGCTTTTCTCTTTGATAGCCTCATCTTCAGGCAGACCCTCCCCTTGGGGTACCAGGGGTCTACCAGCAGCCTCTCAGAATAACAGCCTTATTAGAAAAAGTGAGTTGCAACAAGGACCCTGGGGCTCACTCCCATGGGCCTGTGGGGGTCCCGTGCCCATTCCCGGACCACTCACTGCAGCAGTGGACTGCACCATGGTGACCGACCAGGCCAGGTCCCTGGCCCGTTCCCAGTGCTGGGAGATATTGTCAGCTGCCCTCTCTCCCAGGAAAGGCCAGGCAGTGTACTAGAGTCCAGAAGGAGGAGTCAGGAGACTGTGTCTATCTCACCTCTGCCACTCCCCTGTTGTGTGGCCTGGATCACGTCACTTGCCTCTCTGGGATTTCCCTGACCTGGGAGGGGAGGAATGTGGGAGGTTGAGTGAGAAAGGGGAGACCAAGACCCCTGGGCAGAGACCCCACTGAGCCACCCAGCCTCGGCCTGCAGGGTTGGATGGTGGGGACACCTGCATCGCTCCCTGGCAGGCATCGGCTGGAAAGTGGACCGAGACGGGAATATCCTCTAGTCACTAGCAGACGCCAGCCAGGATGATTTTAAGAGGGAAATGCGGCATGAGCTCTGAGACCCCGACGCTGGCCTGTGTGGGAAGGGCAGGGGCCGGGCCTTCCAAGCTGGGAGAGGCAGGTTGTAGGCTCGGGGAACTGAGGGGGGTTTCAGTGCCGTGGTGGGGCTGTGGGAACAGCTTCAGGGACCAGCCACTGCCAGGACGTTGGTTGAGGCTCCTGCTCGCTGTGCCCTGGCCTGCCCTCTGAACACCTCGCCCAACTTCCCTCACTGGGACTGGCCTGGGAGGGCCCTGCCTTGGTCTCCCATCCCTGGACCGGAGCCCTATCTGCCTCTTAGCCTGCCCCCTAGCACAACCCAATAGAGAATGGACCTTGGACAGGAGGCTGGGCCCCGATCGTAAGTAAACACCAGGCTTCGGGTTGTGGCCGGCTCAGAGGGCCCCCCGAGGGGATGGTACGTGTGGACAGAAGGACCTCAGAATCCTCTCTGAGGATCTGCCAGGGGATGAGGGGTTTACCCCAGAGGAGAGAGCAGGACAGGGTGGGCCGAGTAGAGGAAGCAGGGTCAGCTGGTGTGGGGGGGGGTTCTTCAAGCCTGCAGCCCCAGCATGGGACCTTGTTAGAAACACCAATTCTCAGGCCCCACCAGCTTTCTGCATCAGAAGTCTGAGCTGTAAGGAGCCTTCCTCCAGCTGGTTCTGATGCGTGCTTCTACGTAGGGGTCCCTGGGTTGGAGGGTGAACTCATGACTCCCAGACGAATATTAAATGAACATGAGCCAAAGATTGTATTTCGCTCATTAACTAATGAGGGGACCAGTAGGCCGTTTCAACCAATTCGGAGGAAAAGCCAAGAGCAGACACACATGTCGGCTATCAGGAAGGCTGAAATGGATTCGCTAATAGATTCATAACTGGTTCCTTTAATGGGATGGGGGACCCAGTGCCCCCACCGCAGGTACAAATCATTTGCATGTATGGGTAGGACTCTTTCCATTACTATTAGTCTTCTACAATGTACACTTACTCATTCAAAGGCACTGAGAGATGTAGACCCTTATAGAATCAGATAATGTGCTAGAATATACCTAGTATTGTCTTGAAAGGGCACCTGGTAATTCCTCCCTCCCTCCTTTTCTCCCTCTCTCCCTCCTTCCCTCTTTCCTTCCTTCCCTTGCTTTCTCCCTCCCTCTTTTCCTCCCTCCCTCCCTTCCTCACTTCCTCCCCCATTTTACCTGTGTGGCCAGTTTCTAGCTGCAGACCTGCTTCTCTGAGTCTGGTCCTTACAGTCAGCCCTGGCTGCTGAGCCGCTGGTGCACTGTCTGGGGGGGGGAGGGGGGGCTACTGCAGAGACCGGGAAAGAGTGGCTGGGTCGGTGGGGCAATGCAGCAGCTTTGCACCAGCACTGCCATCACAGACACATTCTGTGTTGCGTCTGCCAGTCTGGGGAGCAAGACAGATGAATCCTGGCCTCCCTGCTGAAGACGTGGCCCCTTTTCAACAAGGTTTTTCAGGCAACTTGTTGGCCAGACAGCTCTTAAGACTGATGGAAATCTTCGAGGAAGTGGTGTGGGTATCACAAACGTGGCTGAGTTTTCTGTGGTCAGACAGGAGGCAAGAGGAGGAGCTGGTGGAAGGATGCTGCTTGTTAAAAATATGCTTTGCCCCCACCCCCAGTGGAGGTGTGGGTCCTTCCCCACCTGGCGGAGCCCCAGCAGCATTGCTGTAGTCCCTGCTCTGCCCACACCGAGCCCCACTTCTGCTTTGACCTCACTTTGATCAGCGGAAACCTAACTGGACTAACTCTGGAGGCCTCTCTCAGGGATGGAGTTCGGGGAACTCCCTGAGCCTGCTTCTGACTTGCTCTTGACCTTGGGCAAACGCCTACTCTTCTCTGAGCTGCCAACTGAGAGAGCTGGGCCCAAACATTCTAGCTTTTGAATTTTGAACCCCTTCCTCAAACTATCTTGGGTGAAAGTCCAAAATGTAGCGATGATATAAGCATTTAAAAACTTTCTTAGCTGGTACAAAAATTTCCCTTACAAGGAGGGAGGATTGCCACCGTGAGCCATCTGGGGCCGAGGTGAGACCCCAAAGGGGAAGAAAAAGGCACAAAGACAGGCGGACCCCAGCACACCTGCTGGTCTTTTTAGTCCTGAAGAGCAAAAGCCTCACAGAGGGTGGAGGGGTTAAAGACATTCCTGCCACACTTCTGTGTACGTTGTGACCAAGGCACCACTGCTCTGTGTTTCCAACTATCTTTTCAAGGGCTTGGTACCGTGATGTGTTTGTTCCCATGATTGCCGTGACAAATGACCACACCCTGGGGGGCGTAAAGCAGCAGAAATGTATTCTCTCGCAGTTCTGGAGCCGAGAAGTCTACACTCAAAGTGTCCGCAGGGCCACGCTCCTTCCAAAGGCCGTCGGGGAGGATCCTTCCTGCCTCTGCCAGCTTCCGGTGGCTGTCGGAGGTCCTGGGTGAGCCCAGATTCGTGGCAGCGGCCCTCCAGGCCCTGCCTCTGTCTTCGCATGGCTGTCTGCCCCCCCCCCCCCCGTGTGTCTGTCCAAACTTCCTCCTCCTTATAAAGACACCAGTCCTATTGGATTAAGGGCCCACTGTAGTCCAAGACGTCCTTGTCTTCACCTGATCACGTCTGCAAAGACCCGATTTCCAGGTAGCATCACATTTGCAGTTTCTGGGTGGACATGACATGTTGGGGGACACGACTCCACACAGTGTTAAGTGAACAGCCTGGAATCAGAGGGCTCCTTTCTCCCCCCAGAGCAGAGGGCAGGCATGCTGCTGCAAAAGGTTCAGGTTCCGAGTTCAGGGGTCTTCTCCTACAACACAACCGCTCGGTACCCAGGTGCCCCCTGACCCTTTTCGTGTTGCCCTGTGGGACTTGGGGGACCGATATGTACAAATTCTGATACGTGGCTCTTGCGGCCACCGTGACTCGTAACACGTCCTTGGTTTCTGATCCAGGCATGTGGTGTCGTCTGCTGGCATTCGTGGAACTGTAGCCGGCTCCCGGGCTAGCTTGCAAGAAGGGTCAATCCCTGCCCTTCCCAGTTCCTGGGGGGGTGGAACCTGTGGCTGAGCAAATGGCTCAGCATAATACAGAGGAGGGGAGTGTGCACATCCTGGGGTGCAAATCACGGGAGAAAGAGAAGAGAGGCACCAAGGTGGGGGCTGTGAAGAGGAAGGAGAAGCGAATGCACAGGGAGGCTCTGCAGAGGAGGGGCTGAGGGAGCAGGTGCTCAGGGAAGCCCCCCACTGTGTGGGCAAGGCAGAGCCCCTCCTGGGCCCCTGACCAAGCTCTCTGTCACTCCTGCTTTGTGCAGGTAGATGGAGGTGGGCGGTGAGCCTGAGAAGGGGCTGGGATCTGCCACCAGGTGGGCTTGGGCATGGGCGTACGACCCCGAAGGCTGGAGGAGTGGCAAAGAGCTGGCATCAGGCTGACACCTGGCATGGCTCAGAGGAGCTGCTTTGCTACAGGCAAGAGGGGCCCGGAGCCCCGCCTGCTGCCTCCCCTGTGGGACCCCCAGATCTCTGGGGGGTATGATTTGGACACAGTGGTCTCTGTCTGGCCCTGATGTTTGTGGTTTGAGCAAAAACTCTCCTGGGGGCAAGAATGATGGCCGCTGTGGCGCCAGCCCTCACCCGCAGCCTCCCATTCGCTTTCTCACTGACTCCAGACAGTCGTTGAGTTTGCCCCAGACCACCGGCTACCGCATGTGAAACACTTTAATAAACATGCAACGCGGAAGACCAAAAGCTGATGCCAGGAGGGACATGGCTATGTGCAAAGAGCCAGAGCTTCCCCGTGGAAGCTGCGGGTTCTCACCCTGCCTCTGTGAGCCTCAGTTACCTCGTCTTTGAAATGGGGATGAAATGAGTGCCTGGCCTGCGTCCAAGCCAGCGAGGGTGGGACTGTGGGCTTGCAAGAGCCTCTCTCAGTCCTAGGGTGCTTGTGAGAGTAAATAACCCAGTGAAAACACTTTGCAGTCAAGCCTTCCTCCCACTGCCTCCAGGACCTGAAGCTCTCCCTCCACCTGCCCCCATGCAGCAGGGGACAGGGCTGGGCAGACAGTGTCCTGCCACCTGGAGGAGATACCTGGAGGGCCCTCATAGACAACGGGGAGGGGAGAGTCTGGGCACAGGGCTCTCTGTCAATCCGTGCTCCCCACACGTCCGAGTCCACAGCCCCAGGCCCTGGCAGGGTTAGGAATTGGTGATGGCACCAGGACAGCCCAGCAGATGGGGCCCCTGGCTGTGGGCTCCCAGGGGTGGGATGACAGCCCCTGAACCTGAAGGGCTGAACAGTGTTCTGTGGGATGCCGGGAGGCCTGACCTCTCTGAGCCTCATTTCTCAGCTGTAGAATGGGGTAACAATCTCTCCCACATGGGCATGGAACCCTTTAGGGGTGCCCGGCCTTGGTGCCAGCCCCAGCAGCCCCTCTCAGGCCCCCTCGTTCCCTCCTTACTGGTGCCTGGCAGCATATCCCCTCTGGCGCTGAGGTCTCAGGACCTGATTTCACTGCTCATACACCCCCAGCCCCCACCCTTGGGCCTGAGTCAGTGAGTGTATGTATGCAATTTAGGGAGGGGGAAGAAATGCAGTGAAGATTTTGGTCAACATTTGTTGAGTAAAGTGAAATGCGAAGACATAAGCAACCTGGGCTAACGTGTGGAATGCCAGGTGAAGAGAGCTGGGGTGCGAGAGGAGGGGAGCTCCTGGCCAGCTTGGTTCTCCACGTGCCCTCATCCTTTCAGGACCTACCACGGGATAGGCCTTCCGTAACGATTGCTCCAATGAAGGACGATGTTGGGTCAGCCAGGTCTGGGTCCGTATCCACTCTGCTCCAGTGAGCTGTGTGACCTTGAGCGAGTCATTTACTTCCCTGGTCCTTGGTTTCCTCATCTGTTAAGTGGGAAGAGTAATTAATACTTTGCAAATGTTGAGATGGTTTGAGATGGAGAACAAAACTTCTGACTGGCACAGTGCAGGCGTCTGGCAAATGCATGCCCTTTATTGCTGTTGTCTGGTGCCTTGGGGACTCCTGGGGCACTTTTCTGGTCTGCCCAGAAGACTCTGATGCAGCACTGCCACAGAGGGGGCCTCCTGATGAGGGATTTTAGAGATGCACCTTATTACACCTCCCCTTCCGCCAATAGACTCTTTCCTGGACTCATTGGTCTCTGGGCAGCCAGGAGCAGCTTGATTGCTTCTAGAAATGGTGGGCTCACTACCCCCAGTTGTCGCCTGAGCTCTCATTGTGGAGTTCAAATTGGAGAAAGGTCTTTCTCGTCCATGTCCCTTGTTCTTCTCTCTGCTGCCTCAGCTGGACTACCTAGGGGCTGGGTTCTGGGAGGTGGAGGCTGAGTTCCTCAGTTTGGAACAGAATTGGCAAGAAGATGGATCCAGACCACACTGAAATTGATTAGGAAAGAAACCCCGCTAATTCTTACTCCATTTTCTTTAAAAGCTGGCCTTAGTATTTCTGTGGTAGGCTTCTCTTTTTGTATCCTCCACTCCCTCTCTGCCTAGAAATTTCCATCTCATCTTCCTGGACCGGTCACAGGGACACAGCCATCTCTGTGAGGACCTCCCAGCCTCTGTTCACCGGCTGCCACCTTGTTGTGGCCATTGGGTTGGGGCAGGTTGAGAACGGGGCAGTGGCCACACAGCGGGACTGTCAGGCCCTGGAGATGACCTTGGCCTCAGTGTGTGGTTCCACATTGCGTCAGTGTCCCTGCCGTGGCTTCCGTGGAGGGTGGGCGGTGGAGGTGACTGCTGCCCCCTCCACCCCCTCTCCGCTTCCCACAGCTGCTTCCTGCCCAGGCTGCCTGCAGGAACCCAGCCCTCCCCACTCCCCCAACAGGTGCTGGCACGTGTTCCCTGTTGAGCCTGGCCTAGGGCTCAGGGGGCCTTTGCCTCTGACCCCGAGAGAAGCCTGGAGGCAGGAGCCTCTGTGGGTGCCCCATTGGAGTGTTGGCTGAGCCAGGGAGGCTGGACACTTAGGTCCTGGGTTCCTGCTGGTGGCTTGGTGTGACCCAGGGTGGGCCCTGGCCCTCACTGGACTTTGATCTGCCTGGCCAGCAAGGGCCTGGGTCACCTTTCGTCCCCAGCTCACAGAATTTTATAATGTGACTGACTCTCCCAGCACAGTTTGTGACCCACAGTAAGAGCTCAGAAAATATATTTTCAACAAATGTGTGACTGGAATGACACATTTCTGGTTTCTCTTTTCCAGAGCCTGACAGTAACTTGGCAAGAGGGTTTTGCCTGATTTATTTCTCTGTCCCCGGCCCCAGCCCACTGTAACAGTGAGGATGAGGGACATCGGGCCAATGAATGAGCAGATGAGTGAGTGAACGCATAGCTTGCTAGAGCCTCCCCACGCTGGGCCCCCAGCTCTCTGGCCAGGGCTGAGGGAGCTCTTGGCCCTGGAGTTGGCTGGCTGCACTCTGGCCCTCACCCTCCTTCCGTCTGGAAGTGGAGCAGGGCGTCCCCTTGACGGGCCCAGCCTTCCAAATAGGAAGAGGTTCTGAGACATGGGGACCTGGACAAACCCCCTCTCTCCTCAGCATCCAAACTGCGTGGTTGCTGGAGGAGACATGCAATTAAAAAGGTCTCTCTTGTTTAATGGAAAGTTCTGCCAGGCACAGAGAAATAAATAAGTCGCTAATGAAGTCCAGGAGCACGGCACGTTTGATCTGCTGCTGTTCTGGGAAGAGACAGGAGTGGCTTTGGATCAGGGAACGGCGCGCCCCCCCACTCTCCCCTAGGCAGGCCTGCCCGGTGGGACGGCTATGATGGACAAGAACGCAGTGGCTGGTTACTGCCTTCACCTGCTGTCCACACGTTCTCTTGTGACCTGCCTGTTGTTCCATTTGCAGGTTAGGAAGCTGCTGGCCAAGGCCATAGACCTGGGTCTGTGGGCTTCACAAACCAAGCAGTGTCTTCTCCCCTAGCCAGGCCGGGCAGGATGACCCAGGGTGGCAGGAATAGCAGGGTGACTCTTATGGCGGGTGGAGGGGGAGCAGGCCCCGGTCTCGGGTCAGCAATATTGGGGGAGATACTAATATATCTGTATGAGTGAACACCGCAGGGCACAGTGGGCCTCCTGGGGGAATGCAAACCTCTACAACTCTCTGGAGGCCCATTCGGCTGTCCATTTCAGGAAGTGAGCTGACTCAACTATTCCATGTCTGGAAACCCACACTCAGGAGTATTCTGGAACTTAGGAAAGCCTCACACAGTTAGTCAGAGCATTATTTGTACTAGAAGAAAATAGGCACCATGGAAATGCCCCACAAAAATGAATGGTGACGTGATTACGCACCCTTTCTCTGAGCTATGGTGCAACCACCAGAATTAGGCTTGCAAAGCTTTTAATGACATGGGGAAATGCTTATGCAATCCTATTCAATTTAAAAATCCCCTCCAAGATTCAAAATATTCTATGGGATATTGAAGTGATGTGAGATGCAGAGATAAAGAAAAGACCCAAAAGAAATGCACTCAATTGTTTTCAGCGACGACTTTTAGATCCTGACAATCTGGGAAGTTTCTGTTCTTTCTAAGTTTCCACATTAGCATTTCCCAGTCTCTGCTAATAAATGTGTATTATTTGACAGCGGGAGAACTCGTCAGTGTAGTTACTCCATGGATCAAGAGTGGCCACACAGCAGATGAAGAGAACCATCTGTCACGCGTCGCCTCCTAAATCGCTGAGAAGCAAGTAAAGTCTGCTGCAGTCTCTGTCCAAAACTCCGCAGTGTGGGTGGAGGGAGAGGCACAGCCCGCAGCTGAACACCGAAACTTCATCTCCTCCTGGCTCACACGCTCAGTGTTTGTAGCCACCTCAGGGGCCCTAAGACTCTTCCTTCCCCTGCTCCCAGCTCCCTCAATCGCCCCCCCCCCCACCATGGAGGGGGGTGCCCTTCCAGACTCCTTCCTCTCTCTGGCTCAGTTCACACCAACCCAACCCCTCTGCCTTCTGTCTGTCTCTGTTAGCCCGTTTTACAGACCCCGCTGCTAAAGGAAGCTTAGACATCTGGGTGGGGAGGTGAGCAGATTACAACTAATTATGTTGTAACAGCTAGTTATTTTCTGCAAGCACCCCAATCTCTTCAACCAGCCTTTACAGCCTGTGCTTTTGGGGTTTTCATCTTGTTTCAGATACTAAGAGCCAGCGTAACCCTGCCTGAATCTCCAGACCTCGCACAGGGCTGCAGTACCTCACTCTTTCGTCTGGGCTGCAAGTTTCTAGCATGTGCTGTTTGCTCTGAGGACAGCCCTCTGCGCATTCTCCCTGCTGGATGCCTCCTTTTACCTTCGGGTTTCAGCTGAAAAGGCGCCTCCTGTGGGAACCCCTCCTCATACCGCATACCGGTGCAGTATCAGCTGGGTTTCTCCTCAGGCCTCCTGCTGGAGGGAAGGAAGTGACCTTCCTGTAATTAAGCCAGTTATGGGCTTGTCCCTGGGCCGCCAGCTCCCTAGCTCTGCTTGTCCTACCTGTAGGGGGCATGTAGTGCCCAGCACATGGCAGGCACTCAAGAAACCTCTGCAGGAGCAGCCAAGCCCTGGGAAGAACCTGAAAACAAGCTTTGCCCCTCTGATGGCTGACAAGGATGCCCCCAGGCGGTGGTGACGTCCGCAGGGTTCCCTTTGAAGGGGTCCTTGATTTTTGTAATTGAGTGAGTTGGAATCCCAGTCAAGGCATCCGGGCTCCAGACTGAGCCACACAGTGTGTGGGACCTCGGTTTGTCTTTCTGTGAAATGGGCACAGTGAACCCTGCCTCACCTACTGAATGAAAAAACCTACACTCCTCTTGTATTTCTTCTCTACTCTCACACAATCGCCATGTTCACAGCTCTCTGACACCAGGTGTGTAGAACCAAGCAGTTCTGTGACACCAGCTGGGTGTCCTGCAGTTTAACACAATTCTGACACTGTCCACACAGAGATAACATCCCACAGGTTAGGGGCTCAGTCTCATGAGATGGCCCCCCAACTGCAGATGCCAATTGTAATTAGGTACCAGGTTACCCGTAACTTCTGACTGACTTTGCCCTCCCCCTGGGATTCGATTATTTGCTGCAACAGCTCACCGAACTCAGGGAAACCGTCACTGACATTCATCAATTTATTAAAGGATATGATAAAGGACACAGATGGACAGCCAGATGAAGAGGTACAGAGGGTGAGGTCTGGGAGGGTCCCAGGCTCAGGAGCTTCTGTCCCCATCGAGTTGGGGTGTGTCCCCCGCACCTGGGGTGTATGTGTTCACCCATCTGGAAGCTCTCCGAACCCCATCCTTAGACCTGGTCCATCATTAACTCCGCTTTCAGCCCCTCTCTCCTCTCAGGAGGATGGGGTCTGGGGCTGAAACTTCCAAGCTTCTAATCATGGCTGGTCTTTCTGGTGACCAGGCCCTATCCAGGAGCCACCACGGAGGTCACCTCATTAGAACAAGAGATGCTCTTGGTGTTTTTATCACTTAGGAATTTACAAGGGTTTCAGGAACCCTACACCAGGAACAGGGGGCAGAGACCAATCTATATTATCTATTTTCTCACACCTATCTCAGAGGTGGTGGTAGCGCAGGGGTGGGGTATCTGTGGTCTGAGCCAGCCAATGCTGGCTGGCTGGATGGTGTGTGTGTGTGTGCGCGCGCATGCATGCCTGTGTGTGTACACAGAGGGTGATGTATATTTGTAAGGATCTGGCTAGCTTAGGCTCAGTTTGGTGTGTTTGTCTGTCTTCTCTCCTGCTCAAGCTTCTCTGAGTCCTTGTTTCCCCTGGCTCAGCAGAGAGGTCAGGTCCAGGCCCTCCCTCTACCCCTCTCTCCAGGCCAGGGCCCTTGGCATCAGTTGGCTCAGGGCAGGTTGGCCTGTCTGCTCTGAGGGCGTTCCCATGGGTCCTCTCTCACGGTCTGTGCCCTTAGCAAGGGAAGCTGGGCTGTGAAATCCAGGGCAAAGAGTAGTGCTGACTCTTACCCTCCTTAACTTAGCTCATTTGGCCTGACCACCCCCTCCCAACACCATTGTCCAGCCTGGAGCCACTGGAACCAGCAGCGAGAGAGATGATATGGGAGTGAATGGTGGCCATTCTTTCATCTCAAAACAAGGTCACTGGATTGATTTTCTAGGCTCCTGAAAACCCATCCATCCATCTATCCCTTACCCATCCATCCACTCATCTACTCATCCATCCATCCATCCATCCATCCATTCATCCATCCATCTATCCATCCATAATCCATCACCCATCTATCCATCTATAATCCATCCATAATCCAACTATCCATCCATCCATAATCCCTCCATCCATATCCATCCATCCATCCATCATCCATCCATCCATCCATCACAGCTCCTTGTCTGATGTTTGTTCTGTGGGGCATGCTAGGGGATAGATAGCCAGTCTGGTCTTTGATTGGGGAACTCATGATGGGATGGGGGAGACAGGCAGACAGGGACCCCCCTTAATACCAGGTGATGAGCCTGGGATGTAATCTCCTGGGTTTTCTAGGGTGGTAGAGGATGTGGCCAGGGGATTTTAGTGGGAGATGAGGCAGGAGAGGTTGTGGAGCTTGCCCAAATGTTAGCTAAGAAGTATGGGGGTGGTGCTTAAAAAACAGATCAATTCGCATACCACAAAATTCACCCTCTTGAAGTGTACAATGCAATGTAGTTTTTAATATATTCTCAAGTTTGTGCAACCATCAACACTATCTGATTCTAGAACATTTTTATCTCCCCCAAAGAAACTTGGTACCCATTGCAGTCACTCTCTACCCCCAGACCCTGGCAACCACCAGTCTGTTTTTCATCTCTGTGAATTTGCCTATTCTGGACATTTCATGTAACTGGAAACATAATATGTGGCCTTTTGTGTCTGGCTGCTTTCCCTGAACATCATGTTTTCAAGGTTGATTCATGATGTAGCGTGTCAGTGCTTCACTCCTTTTTCTGGTGGAATAATATCCCATCAAAGGGATAAACCACAGTTTGTTTACCCATCCATCAGTTGATTCACACACATTTGGATTGCTTCTACTTTTTGGCTGCTGTGAATAATACTGCTACACATTTTTGTGTGGAGATATGTTTTCTATTCTGGAGTATACATTTAAGGATGCAATTGCTGGGTCATACACGTACTCAGACTAAATGTTTAACTGCCAGGCTGTTTTTCAACATGATTGCAACAATTTACATCCCCCAGCAAAGTATTAGGGTTCGAATTTCTCCACATCCTTGCCAACACGTATCATTGTCTGTTTTCCTTTTTCCTCTCTTCCTCCCTCCTTCCTCTTTTTTCCTTCCTTCCTCCCTCCCTCCCTCCCTCCGTCCCTCCCTCCCTCCTCTCCTCTCCTCCTCCTCCTCCTCCTCCTCCTCCTCCTCCTCCTCCTCCTCCTCCTTCTTCTCTCTCTCTCTCTCTCTCTCTCTCTCTCTCTCTCTCTCTCTCTCTCTCTCTCAGTCTCTCTGTCTCTCTTTTCACCATAGCCATCCTAGTGGGTATAAAGTGGTATCTCATTGTGGTTTTGATTTTCATTTTCCTAATGACAAGCTATGGCAAGAATCTTTTCATGTGCTTATTAGCCACCTGTATATGTCCTTTGGAGAAGTGTCTCTTCAAATTATTTGATCATTTTTAATGGGGTTATTTGTTTTCTTTTTCTTTTTCATTTAAAAATTTGTTTTCTTTAATTGTTGACTTTTAATAGTTCTTTATAATCTTTGAAGCACAAAAGGTTTTAATTTTGATGAAATCCAATATATCTCTAGTTTTTCTCTGGCTGTTTATGCTTTGGTGTCATAGCTAAGAAACTATTGCCTAACCCAAGGACACAAAGATTTGTACCTGTTTTCTTTTAAGAGTTTTATGGTTGCAGTTCTTACATTTAGGTCTTTGATCCATTTTGAGTTAATTTTTGCAACTTCATTCTTTTGCATGTGGACATCCAATTGTCCCAGCCCCATTTGTTTGAAAGACTATTGTTACCTCGCTGATTGTCTTGGCACCTTATTGAATATCAATAGACCATAAATGTCTGGGTTTGTTCCTGGATTCTCATTCTATTCCACTGACCTATATGTCTTTCCTTATGTCAGTATCACACTGTCTCAACACCTGTAGCTTTGTGGTAAATTTTGAAATTGGGAATCCTCCAACTTTGTTCTTTTTCAGGATTATTTGGCTTTTCAGGGTCCCCTATGAATTTTGGGATCATTTTCTGCAAAACAGACAGCTTAGATTTCAAAGGTGGAAGGCCTTTTTCTAGGGGGCTGAGGGAGCTCTGCGAGAGTTTTGAGCAGGTGACTGACAGGGTCTGACTTGGATTTTGCTAAGACTGACTTCAGTCTGGATTTGAGGGGATGGGTTCGGTCTAAGGAGATGAAAGGAGAGGAGGTGAGGGCTAGGGACCAGGAGCCATGGGTGGGGCAGAAGAGTCAGGGCCTGTAACTGGTTAGCTATGGGAGGAAGGAGGGAAGGAAGGAGGGAGGGGGGTCGCATCTCCAGCAGACCTAGCCCCCACTCGCCATCCCTGCCCCTTGGTTTCCTGGCCTCCCTCCCTTTTCAGCACAGGTTGGTGGGGGAGGGGACTAGGGAGAGAACTAGACTGGGTGTTGGGACATCTGGATTCAACTCTGTCTCCGTTGCCTCCTGTGGACAATTTCCCAGGTTACCCCCAGGCCCAGCCCATCTACCCACTCAGGAAAGCTGGAAGGGCCTCGTGAATCCATGCAGGCCTAGAGTCCATTTTGCAGATAGGAAAACTGAGGCCTCGTATAGTTCCCCGCCCCCTGCCCTCCAGTTCTACACTTTGTAGCCCAGTGTTTGCTCTTGCTTGGTCCAACCCGATACCCCTTTCCTAGGGTCTGAGAACAAAGTACTTGCAAGTACACACTCATCGAACCGAGAACTAAGACTTGACCATCCCAGAAATTTCTTGCCCGAAAAGATAAAGTTGCAGAACACTTTATTGTTTCGGGTACTTCTGAAAATCCATTTATCCGAACAATAGTTGGCTGAACTGGGCAAACTCTCCATCGCGAAATGACTGTTGGCTCACCAAGAACTGTTGGGGAGTCCACCCTTTGCTGCGTCTGCTAAGCCCGCTTGGCCGTTTGGGAACCAGTGAGTCTTCACTCAAACCCAGACCCTATTCTTGACTTCCCCTTGCCTGAGACTCCAGTCAGGGCGGGGGCCCGCGCCACGCAGGCACTGCGCCTGGCTTTGCTGGGTCAACAGACCATTTGGTGATCCCTGGGTCTGCCGGACAGGACGGGGTCCCTTACAAACCTGGCCCCCCACTTCCAGAGATGTCTGTACCTCCTTTATTGCACTTGTCAATCTAATTTAAACATATTTCAAATTAATAGACATGATTTTTTAGCAGGGTTTTGGGTTCCCAGTAAAATGGAGTGGGAAGTACGGAGATTTTTCGTATACCGCCCCATGCACCGCCTCCCCTATTTCAGCGTCCCCCAGCTGAGGGGACATTTGTTACAACTGACGAAACTACAGTGACACGTCATCATCACCCAAAGCCCACAGTTTACAGGAGGGTTCGCTCACTCTTGGTGTTGGACATTGTATGTGTTTAGACAAATGTACAGTGACACATATCCGTCATTATAGTGTCACACAGAGTATTTTCACTGCCCTGAAAGCCCTCTGAGCGCTGCCTGTTCATCTCCCCTCCCCCAACCCCTGGCAACCACTGATCTTTTTCCTGTCTCCAGAGTTTTGCCTTTTCCAGAATGTCACAGAGTTGGAATCATACAGCACACAGCCTTTCAGACTGGCTTCTTTCACTGAGTCATGTGCATTTAACGCTCCTTCAAGTCTTTTCATGGCTTGAACACTCATTTCTTTTTAATGCTTGATACTATTCCATCGTCTGGATGGACCACAGTTTATTTATCCATCACTTACTGAGGGACGTCTTGGTTGCCTCCAGTTGGTCTGCCTTTTAATACAGTTAAAATGTAGATGCCTGTTCTCCTCTATGAGGCCCTGATAGGAGACGTTTTTGTCTGTGGTTCTGGGCCATTAAACAAACATGCTGGGGGGTGACAAGGGAATGCTGCAGAGTTAGGCTTCCTGCGTGGACCCTAAAACCCTCAGCAAGACGGGGGAGCCCAAAGCAGGGGTTAGGCTTCCTGCGTGGACCCTAAAACCCTCAGCAAGACGGGGGAGCCCAAAGCAGGGGTTAGGCTTCCTGCGTGGACCCTAAAACCCTCAGCAAGACGGGGGGAGCCCAAAGCAGGGGTTAGGCTTCCTGAGTGGACCCTAAAACCCTCAGCAGGACGGGGGAGCCCAAATCAGGGGTTAGGCTTCCTGTGTGGAACCTAAAACCCTCAGCAGGACGGGGGAGCCCAAAGCAAGGGCCACAGGTGGGGCTGTCCCCTGACGGCCGTTGAGAGGAGGTGGGTAAGTGGGAACACCTGGCAACACCATTTGGTAAATGCCAACCAGATGGCTCTCCCTGGGGAATTGGCAGCTCTGGCCAGGGGGCATTGCCTGCAGTGCTGGCGGAGGCAGAGCTGGGGGTTACAGAGTCTCTTCTGAGGCCGGGTGCAAGGAGAAGTCTGTTCCAAAGGCTGCTCGAGCAGAGGGAACTGCCTGTGCAAATGCCTGGCAGAGGGACCGAACGCAGCTCAGTGGTCTGGAGCACAGTACCTGGATGCGGAGAGGGAGAGAGAAGACTCGGGGCTTCAGAGCCCGGGAGGAGTGCAGGCTATACCCCAGGACGGGGGAGATGGCAGCGGGGTATTTAAACAGGGAGCAGCAGGCTCTGATTTACAGGTTAAAATCCAGGTCAGAGATGGAGTTGGCCTGACAATGGCTGCGGGCTCTGGGAGGCAAGGAGGTGGCAGACTGAAGAGGGCTCCCCAGGGCCACGGGGGCTTTGCAGATCTGCAGGATGGCTTGTGGATTGTGAACGAACACTGATCTCAGGGTGTTCCCTGGCACCCCACCTACTCCCTTGCCTTGGGGACACTAACTTGGGTGCCTCTGGGGGCCGTGAGGAAGCTGTGGCCATCTTCCTCCCCCCGCCATGGACTGTCATGTAGCCAGGCATTTAGCGGGAGCTCTGTGGGTCTGTGGGGCTCGTCTGGGACACTGAGCCTCAGCCAAGCACTCTAGAAATATTGTTTAATCCTTGAGGTTGGCCTAAGTGCTGGGGACCTCCACCCTGTGTGGATGTGGGTTACAGGTGTGGGTATGGAGGCAGAGGCAGCTGGGTGAGTTGGTCACAGAGCGGAAAGGTGACCAGGTTGGGGTCTTAAGAACAGCTCCCCGGCCCTCCTGCCCCTCCCCCTTATCTGGTTCACCGCCTGTACATTGCAGTGGTGGACTAGAAGGCAGTTTTCACTTTGAAAGACCCCTCACTATCTCCCAGACACCCGTGGGTATCCCAGAGGGCAGAGGTGGGGTCTCCGCTCACAGTGGCTTCTGCCTATCTACACAAAAGTGCTCCTGGTGGGAAAGAGGATTGGAAGCTGCGTTTGCAGGCTCTGGGCAGAGGATGGGCACCACCCACTTGGAGGAAGGACCTGATAGAAATGGTCTGATGGCACAACCCCCAACTGCCCTCTGAGCAGTCTCTGTCACCTCTCCGCGGGTTCACCTGAGGAGGGGTCAGTGTTGTCTTGCCTTGGCTTAGGGAGCTCTGGGAGGAGCTTTGACTTTCAAATACTCACCTGGGGGTCCCCGGTGGTCCCTGCCACTCACCAGCCCCATGACCATGTTCATTTCCCCTTGGTCCCTTGTCCACGGGGAGAGTAGTTACTCGGACAAGGGTGCTGGGGAGTGGACAGTACTTCGGTTCTCTAAAGCGTCCATGAACTCACACCCTGCATTGGCGGCCCTGCCCCGCCCCACCCACCCACCTGGTATCCCGGCTCCGCCCCCATCACTGCCCCACCTCCACCTCCCCTGTGGTGTGCCGCCTTCTCCAAACTACCACCAGGTGGCAGCAGAGCACCACAGATCTCATCTTGAGCCACCTGAGCGAGCAGGGGCCATCCAGGACAGGTTTGGAGGATGAAAATCCCAGGTGTGAGCCCTGTGGTGATGGAGCTGGAGTATCCACACCTGCACCCTCTCAGCACCCCCCCCCCCAGGGTTCACCATTCAACACATCAGCAAACCTTTCCTGCTGTGTGTTGGCTCTGTGGGCGAACAGAACTCCCATGACATTGGACCTGGTCCAGGGCCCAGCGTCAGGAGGTGTGGGCTGTGGGAGGAAGGCCTGGGGTGAGAGAGCCTAGCAGGGTGTCTTGCTGTGGGGACAGAGCCAAGAGAGCAGTTTCCAGGCTCTCGGCCTCACGTGGAAAGGTGCTGGCTTGGTAGTAGATGGCCGTCAGCTGTAACTAGTTGGCCATCAGCTGTGGCCAGTTAGCCATTGGCCACTAATATAACTGCCATGGCTAGGCTAGGGGGTTGGTTGGCAGAGAAGCGGATGGCAGATTGCGGCTAGCAAATGGGGTGAGCAAGCACAGATGGCGAATTGTGGATCGTTTGTATCCTACTTCCTGTGTCTTGCCCCGCCACCAGCGAGACTGGGGTGCAGGAAGACCCCTAGTTGGGGTACTGGCAGATGTTTGCTTTTGTGTCTCGGCCAGCCACCATCGAGAACATAGTGGTATGAAACTCCTATCCATGGCTCCGTTGTTGTTCCTTTTCAGCCTCTCCGTACCCTGCGTTCTTGTGCGGGGAGCGGAAGCTGAGACCCTGCACTGCACTTGCTTAACCCCTGGCCTCCCAGGTGCTCTGACACAGACCCAGAGCACAGGCGCATGGAGGGGGAGGCAGTGAGGACAGCCCCCACTCAGCTGCCACACTGGGATGGAGGCCACATCCACCTCCACCAGCTCCAGGACTCCAAATGGTTCCTACACGCAAAACCAGGACGTGATTTCTGGGACCCAGTGCAAAGCGAATGGGAGGGGGTCTTCGTTCAAAAATGGTTAAATTTAAAGAGGGTGACAGCACAGCAGAAAACCAAGCTCTGGCCCTTCTGAGCATGGGCCTGTGTGCCTGCCGGGGCTGCACACCCAGAAGCCCGAGGGCTCCCACCCACTGTGCTATACGGACACGTGCAAAGCCCTTCCCACAAAGCCCTCACCCACTGCCCTCTGTATGTTCACAGAGCCCCCTCCCATGGGGGCACAGGACTGTCCATTTTACAGATGAGAAACTGAGGCTCAGGGATAGGAATGGATCTCCCCGGGAACCACCAACTCTTTCATCTCCTGGGCTGTCCTGCTGAGAGCCGTTATCATCACCCTAGGAGCCCGGCTTGGCCCCCTGGAGTCCTGGGCTGGGTTCCCACCCGCCATCGGTGTGGCCTGGCGCTGCCTTCCCTGCTCAGACCCTGGTTTCTTCACAGGGTGCGGGAATGACTCTATGAGATAAAGCAAGTAAGGTCCTCGCACTTGGATGTTTAACAAATAACGACGATGAGAAACAATGATGGAGTCGGTTAAACAAATGGTAAATGCTTATGAGCCTGACCGCCCAGAATTCTGGCCGTCAGATCTCCCGGTTGTCGCTGGCAGCTGCAGGCTGTTCGCCTTGCTGGGCGCTGAATTCCCCCCGGAGCTGGGACCTGTGAAGAGCGCTGCGGCCAGCAGGGGACGCCATCGCCCCATGGGAGCGCTGGGCGCCTCCGAACCCGGCTCCAGGCCGCAGCAGAGGGGCGTGGGCCCCGGGTCTGGGCCTCCAGGTGCCCCACAGCCCGCAGGAGCCTGTCCCCTCCCGGATCCTCAGTTTTCGCCACAGTTGGCCCGAGTGGGGCCAGACCTGAAAGGGCCCGCGGAGGGGCCGAGTCTGGCTCATTTCTGCCTTGCATGGGCCGGGCCTTCCTGGTAACACCTTGGGATGAGGGGCAGGGGTACCATGGGGCGTCAGTCAGCCCTGGTGGTGGCACCTTGTGAAGGGTCAAGCAGTGGCAGCGTGTATTCAAGAGCAGTGTCAGGCCCTCCTTGTCCCACCCATGGCCTTGGCTGGGCCACGCCCTCCTGTCCTCTCGCCCGCTGCTCACCTGTCCACCATTCCCAGGGTGGGGCTTGGGCCGGTGCTGGGCACCCGGCTTTGTACAGAGGTGCTGCTGCCACCCTGGGTCCCTGTGTCAGTGTCCTGGGGCTGCCGTAACCAACTGCCACAAGCTGGGTGGCTTCAACAATGCAGAGGTCCTAAATCCTGGAGTGGGCCGGGATCCATGGAGTGGGCCATGCTCCCTCTGCCGGCTCCAGGGAGGCTCCGCCCTGCCTCTCCTAGCCCCTGGGGGCTCCAGGCGTCCCTCAGCTTGTGGTCCCCTCATGCAGTCTCTGCCTCCGTCTTCATGTGGCCTCTGTTCTGTGTCTTCTCTTCCAAGGACAGTTGTCGTGGCATTTAGGCTCCACCAGAGAATCCAGGACGCAAATGCCTTTTCTCCAAATGAGGTCACAGTCACAGGTTCCAGGGTTTAGGACTTGGACATTCAGCCTCTGCAGGCCCCAAACCAGCCAGGCAGTGCCACCCAAACACAGGAAGCTGGCCTAGCCCTGGGCTGTGCTACTTCCTCCCGGGCCACCTGGCTGAGGCGTGGGGCCCTCTGTCCTGGGTCACTTACTTCTCCACCCCTGTTTCTCAGTCCCCATCAACATCCACAGCTCCCCATCCCAGCCTGTTCTCCCGAGGCCCCTCTGCACTCAGGTGGTCTGCAAGTGGCCTCCGGCACCTTTCACCACCCAGGCCTGGCTTGAAGCTGGCAGCCGAATGCCTGCTTAGGGAACGCACAGATGGAATATCCTCCCCTTTGCCAGTCCCTTGGTTGTCACCAAGGCTCTTCCTGGGAGGGGAAGGGAAGGTCCCTGGGGCTGAAGCAGAAACGTTCCCCACTGAATGCTTTGCCAGATCAAACGGGGGTTTGCAGGAGGGACTGAGAGTGGCTGGGCGAGGGACACCTGGCTGTCCCTTAGGGAGCCTGTCAGTGGGGTTTACACATGTCCCTCAGATGGCGCCTGTGTGTGCCTTGGGCGAGGGGTGAGAGGGAGCGGAGACCTGCCTGAGCTCCCCACCTGTATTCCAGGCTCATCTTGAAGTGGACCTCAGAGATGTCCCGGAGGAGACATTTTCACCATGGGGCAGCACAACCTGGGACTCCTGGCCAGACCTGCCCCTGCATGCCCCGGCGGTGGCACTGTTTCTCCAGGAGGGCGCACTGGGTGTGCCACCTGCACTTTCTTGAAGTGACCTCTCTCATCTCTGGGTTTTGTACATGCTGTTCCCTCATTCCTGCTGTGAGAATTGTCTTCCTCCGTCCTTGGCCAACTCCTACTCTGCAGAAAGGGATTGGATGTGTGGCCTCCTCCAGGAAGACTTCCCTGATGCCCAGAGTGGGGTAGGTGCCTTTCTCAAGCTCCCCCAGTCCCAGGGCCTCTGTTTGTCATGGTGCCACTCTGGAGCCTTGCCCTAGGGGCAACCATGGCTCAGTGTGCGTGACCAGGAAGGGATCAAACAGCTGCAGGAAAGAGTGACAGGTGGATGTGTGTGCAGCGCCAGGGTGGGCAGGAGAGGGCAGTTCTCTGGAGACAGAAGGAAGGGAGGTCTGGGAACACACCAGAGCCTGACATGGTGCATGTGCTCATTGAAATGAGTTAAATGCTTGTTTAAATTGAAAGGGGAGAAGGGAAGCAACCATTCCAGGTGCACACCTGTGATGGGCATCTGTCCTCCAGGCGGCAAGGCCGACTCTGTCATGCTGAAGGGCATCCCAGGGTGGAGGGGTCTCGCCCTCCATGTGTCTGACCACCCCCTGGCTTGTGAAGCCGCCTCTGGCTCAATGCCTCCGAGGGTCAGGCCCACACTGCTATATGTGACCAGGGTACCAGGTGGTCAGCACTAGCCTAGACGCAAACCAGATGTCCCCAAGAAAGGTCCCAAAAATCCTGGGCTGCTGAGTGAACTCGCCCTGGAGACAGCCAGTGGCTTGGGGTCCTAGGAGACCTATTTCTGAGACAGATGGTGGGGGGGGGGGAGCTCTGCACTAGTGGCTGGAATGGGCTGTGGGGACTGAAATCAGATAGGCTTCTACGGGGGGTGCCACCACTCATTGGCCATTGTTTTTGGGAAGTTGTACTAAATGCCTTACATCCTCATTTTGCTGCACTGTGAAATGGGGACAGCAGGTGCCTATGTGTGCAGTGGTTTAGGTGTGAAGTGAATCTGGCCGGTGTCAGCGCTCAGCCAGTGTGTGCTGTTCCTAGCTCCTTCTCCATCTCTCCCCCACTGCCTCCTGTTCTTCTTCCTTCTTCTCTTCCCCTGTTCTCCTCTCTTTCCTGTCCTCCCTCCAGCCTGCCCTGTACCCCACTGCACTCAGTAGGACGCCGTTGATGGCCCACATGGTCCCGCCTACATGATGCCCGTGCCCACATCACGTTGTCTTCTTTGTGTTCCCTTCCTCTCCTTCTTTCCTTACTTTCTTTATTTCCATTTCCTAATCACTTCATCTTTCAAATCTCAGCCAAAAAAGGCCTCCTCCAGGAAGCCCACGCAGATTTGTTTTCCCTTTGAACCCCACGCCCTGGAGCCTGTTTTCCTTTTGAACCCCACGCCCTGGAGCCCGTTTTCCCTTTGAACCCCACGCCCTGGAGCCCGTTTTCCCTTTGAACCCCACGCCCTGGAGCCCGTTTTCCCTTTGAACCCCACGCCCTGGAGCCCGTTTTCCCTTTGAACCCCACGCCCTGGAGCCCGTTTTCCCTTTGAACCCCACGCCCTGGAGCCCGTTTTCCCTTTGAACCCCACGCCCTGGAGCCCGTTTTCCCTTTGAACCCCACGCCCTGGAGCCCGTTTTCCTTTTGAACCCCACGCCCTGGAGCCCGTTTTCCCTTTGAACCCCACGCCCTGGAGCCTGCCCTTCTTGTGGAGTGGGGCACTCTGTCTCTTACGTTGGGGTTGTGTGTGTGCTGGTTACAGAGGTCCCTGTCCGGCGGCCTGTGGGCCCCACTCAGGCACCGGGTCTCAGATTTCTCAGATTTTGGGAACCCTGTGCCTAGTCTGACCCTGAGCAGGAGTTCTGGGCACACTCAGTGAGTCCCCCTCAGGCTCCCTGACAGCGTGGACATGATGGAGTGAAGTGACTGACCCAGACACACATCCGAGCACAGTGCTAAGTGGGAGCGCAGGACGAGCCATGCAGAGCGTGTCCCTTGTTCAAACCAGGTCCACCTTTCCTCTCCGTGCGGAGAGGGCTAACGGCACTGAATCTTACCTTCGTTTGTATACTTTCCAAATTGTTTGAAAAAATTTTTTTACAATGTTATTTTTATTATCCCGTAAATCAATACAATTATTTCCAGGTTTGAAAAAAATGAAAGTTTTGTGTGCATGGTTCCACTTGCGATTCTCGTAGACTCCGGAGGGTATCTGTGGGTCCCCTCCTGCCTGACCTACCTTGCTTGTCCCCACAGGTGGATTTCCTCAGACAAGGGGGCTTCTGGACACACGTCCATCCCCAGAGCCAGAGAGACAGCAGGTGCCCAGGACGATGCGGCTTGGTTGCCAGGTAACAGTGGTCACCATAGCAACACTGCCTCCTCAGAGGGAGCAGAAGCCTCAGCACCCCCACCTGCGGAGGACAGGGGGGAGGCGATGGGTGGGGGCTGTGGGATGGAGGCACAGGCTGGGGGAGGGGCTGGGGGAGAGCCGTGTCCTTGAGCCTCGGTTTCCCCATCTGCCAAATGTGGTGGTGATGGCTGCTCTTCCTTCCCCACTCATAAGTGTCTGTCCTGTGCCAGGTGCTACACTTGGCCAGGCCTCCCCTACTTCCTGGCACGGCGCTACGCACACAATCAGAGATTGTGGGGTAATTTACAAGGGTGCCAGTGGAAACTCAAGGAGCCAGGAGGCAGAAGAGCCATATCGGGGGCCAGTTCTGCCGCTCCGAAGCTGGCTGACCTTACCCACTGTCTTGGCCTCTCTGGGCTTCAGTTTTCCTGTGCAAACCTCCTTTGCCTGTCTCCTTAAGGGCTGCTTTGGGACAGCAAAGAGATGCGCTGTGACCACAGGGGGAGCGGTGGGGACACTTCCTACACCCCAGCATAGGGGACATTATGGGGCACCACCTACACCCCAGCATGGGGGAGCATTGGGGGGCACTGCCGACACCCCAGGGACTGAGGACAGGCTCAGCTCTCTCTGCCCATTTTCACTCAGCCACCACCTCCCCCACACTCTGCTCCCCTGCCAACATCCCCTCACACAGCCCCAGCTCCACAGCCTGTTTCCTAGGTGTTTAATTACACGATTTCCCCATCTACGTCAGTGTCCCCTGGGCTCTCTCTCCCCCCGGGGCTGCATCTCAAGACCAGGTGTTTTGGCTGTGTCCTGACAGCACTCCCACTCTGCACACTGAACCGCCCCTATTGTGCTGTGTGACCTGGGACCAGACCCTTGGCCTCTCTGTGCCTGTGTTGCTTTGCTCTCAGGTGGAGGTGGTCAGAGCACACTGCCGGAGGACAAGTGGTCAGGATAAGAGACGCCTGGCCCAGCCAGCACTGGGCACACTGGTGACAAACCAAGGAGCTTGGCCTGGGGTCAGGGCTCTGTACCCCTCACAGCCTCAGTTTCCTCATCTGTAGGCCGAGGGAAAATCAGCCATCCTGTCACAAGGTGAGGGGGTGGCTGGACGAGCTGACACCCAGTGCTGGCACATGGTGACTCCTCAGGTGTCATCTTGGGGGACTCGCACCCCAGCCACTGCCCGGCCCCCAGGCCCTTCCTGTTCCTCCTTCCCAATTTTGTTTGCTCTCCTTCCCCAACCCATTCCACTCCTGTTCATCCAGGGTTCCCAGTGTGTCAGCTTCCAGATGGGTCTGTGGGGGTCTGGCTGTGCCCAGCCCCTGCGTGGGTGGCCCATCCTGGGAGGGGCTGCTGGGGCCCAGCTCCTCCAGTGGAGGGGGGAATCTGAAGCTGCCAGGCTCCCCTCATCCCCTATTAGTTGTCATGGAAACCTCCTAGCAACCATGCAAACAGGCTGTGCCCATGGTTGTGCAGCAGCATAGTGTGGCTGTCACTTCAGATAACGTGGGTCAGGCCGAGGACAGGGAGCCCTGGGGCCACCTGGTCCGCCCTCCGTTTACTTCATTTTAAATGACCACATCGTCGCCCACAAAACGCGGCCTTGTTGCAGAGCTTTGCAGGACTTCTCTCAGTGGCTCTGAGGGTCATGGGATCTCCATTTCCACAGGATGTGCCCATGGTCCTGCGTGACCCCTGCTGAGTGGGGTCAAGTCTGCTTCCTGCCTTTGCTCTTCATTGGGCATCATTAGGCTTGTGAGTAAGGAAATGGGTCGTGAGAAGCAGCTTTCCTCCTAGCAACCCTGCTTTTCCCACCCCCATCCGGGCTCTGTCGCTTGGACGTTCTTCCATTTGGTGTCACAAGAATGCAGCACCTCCACACACACACACACACACACACACACACACACACATACGGAACACATGAATGTTCGTAGACACACACAGACACAGACACTCACCTCACACTCATACAGATTTGCAGCTACGAGGACACACTCTCTGGGCCCCCTCTGCTTGGCATGCCACTGGATTCCAATATTTAACCAGAGTTGTCGGGGGGGGGGCTGCCTTGAAGGTCATCAGCCCCTTAAAGCCCCCCAGCCCTCGGAAACCATCTGAGCAGCCCCTCCTCGGCCCTACCCCATGTCCTCACTCCACTCCCACGGGAGCTCCCTCCTCTCCGGCCCCAGATAACCAGAACCCCTAAGTGGCTGCAGCTGCTGTGCCCCCCACGGAGCAGGACACACAGTCTGGCCTGCCCTTCCCCCCAGGGCCTGAGTGGGTGGCAGGGAGGACCGACGTGCTGAGTGGGAGGACAGCTCTGCCGGCCGCTCTGCCTGAGGTGGGAGCCTCTCTGGGGATGTGGGGGGAAGGAGCAACACCACGGGGCGGGGGCTGGTCTCAGGGTGGCGTCAAGGATGGAGGCTTCCTTGTTCCTTTTTGAAAGAGCAGGATCATGTCATCTTAACTTTCAGATGTCACCTCCTCACTGTTGTACCACAAGCCTGTGGGGAGGGTGTGTGCACATCGTGTCTGTGTACATTTGGGTGTGAGGGTGTGTGAAGGTGTGAATGTGTCTGCATATCAGTGTGTTCTGTGCGTGGTAAGCGTGTATAGGTGGTGTGTGCATGTGGTGCGGCATATGCTCACATGTGCACCCGTGTGCATGTGTGTACACATGTGCTGTGTGTGTACGTGCTGTGTGTGCATGTGTACGTCCGTGTGTGTGGAGCAGGAGGCAGAATCAGAAGTGGGAGGGAGATGCAGAGGCCAGAGGGACTGTGGGAAGAGGAGGTGGCCGTGGGGACCGGCCTCCAGGAAGGCTTCCTCCCGCCCATCGTCTGAGCCGGTGGGTCCAGTCCTGGTTTTCATTGTCTAGGGAGGGGTGAGTATGTGGGGGGTGAAAGACTCCAGAACCAGAGCTCAGAGCCCTCCCTGTCCACTCTTTCCTTCTCCCTGTTTCTCGGCCCAGGCAGAAGGGAGGGTGTCACAGATGTTTCGAGGTGGCCCCAGTATTCCCTGGAGGGGGAGGCTGGAGGCCTGAGGGTGGTTAAGTCTTAAGGAGAGGACCCCTACCCCTTGCCCTCAATGGCACACATCTGGAAAAGCCTGTGCACCAGGGAGGCCCAGGGAGGCCCAGGGGGGCGTGGGGGGCCCAAGCCCCACAGCTGGCAGCACAAGACTGGGTCTTCAGAGCCCCCTGCCCAGCCTGGCCCAGGCACCCCTCATGGCCCATGGGCATCCAGGAGGCCCCTCTTCAGATGTGTGGGTGTTGGTCATGGTTGCGTGTGACGGTCTCACAGTGGATGTCCCCTTTCTGCCCCCTAGACTGCTCTGTCCCCTTTCCCACACTCATAGTTTTCTGTTTTGCTCTGGGATGTTTCAGGTATGTGCTGAGAGGCTCTGTTGGGTCTTCACTCTAGGACGTTAGAAAGGTGGGGCCTTTGCAAAGGACAAAGTGACTGGGCAGCAGGACACCAGAGCCCCCACTCTCGGCAAACTCCGGGCACTGCGTGTGTCGTTCCATGACTGCTGTCCCCATCGTGCCATCTCTTGTGGCCACTGCGGCGTTGTATGATCTTGGGAGCCACTGCTATTGCTGACCGAAGTGACTGTTGTTTCTACACGCTGCTTTAATCATCATTCCCTTTTGGCGTGGACTTCCGGCTGTGTGCCAACTTCCCATATAGCAGCAGGCTCAGCCCCGGCACCTTTGCCCCTAGGAGATCCTTGACAATGTCTGGAGACACGTTCGGGTGTCCCTGTTGGGTGGGAGGGGCCTACAGGCATTACTGTGTAGAGGCCAGAGATGCCACTGGACAGCCCAAGCAAGAAGTTAGCTAGTGCAAAATGTCAACGGCGCGCTGATTTCTGACTTCCGGCATCGTCCTGGAGTAGAGGGGAGCCTGTGGGGACGGCTGGGGTCCAGGTCACCAGAATCCTCCTTGGGAAAGCAAGTCTGGGGTAGTGATGGGTAGAGCCTTGGCTGCAAACTGGATGTCGGCGTCAGGCTCGGCGTTGCCGTTTTCCTGCTGTGTTGTGATGGCTAATTCCAGGTGTCACCTCGACTGGGCTCAGGGATGCCCTGGTGGCTGGTTAACATGATTTCTGGGAGTGTCTGTGGGGGTGTCTGCAGAAGAGACTAGCGTTTGAATCGCAGACTGAGTATGGAAGACGGTTCTTACCTGTGTAGGTGGGCGTCATCCTATCTATTCAGGGCCCGAATTGAGCAAAAAGCTGAAGGAAAGGTACATCCTCTCTCTCTCTCTCTCTCTCTCTTTCTCACTCTCTCACTCGCTGCTTGAGCTGGGCCATCCGTCTTCTCCTGTCCTTGGACACTGGTGCTCCTGGTTCTCAGTCAGGCCTTCGGGCTCAGCCTGGGCCTGCCCCCCGACTTTCTTGGGCCTGCAGTTGCTGATGGTGGGACTTGGCCACAACAAAATCGCGTGAGCCAATTCATCATCAAGTATCCTATGCATATGAGATGTGTATGTAACCTCCTATTGGTTCTGTTTCTCTGCAAAACCCTGACTAATATAGTTGTCTGCCTGGGCTACTATAACAAGATGCTGGGAGCCTCACACAGCAGATGTTGATTTTTCTGGAGCCTGGGGGGGGGGCTGAGATCAGGGTGCCAGCAGGGTGGGGTTCTGGTGAGGATTTTCTCCCGGTTGTGGATGGCTGCCTTCTGGCTATGTCATACCATGGCAGAGAGAGAGCCAGCTCTGATCTCTCTCTTTTTCTAAGGGCGCTAATCCTATCATGGGGACCCCACCTTCATGACCTCATCTAAGGACCCACCACATACCACCACCATACTGGCAGTGAGGGCTTCAACATATGAATTTTGGGTGACACAAACATTCAGTGCATAACACGTGTGATCTTTTTCTTTTAAATTTATTCTTACGTATTTGTTCACTTCTCATGTCATTAGAACACAAACTGCACAAATATCTCCTCTTCCCTCGATACCTTTCCTACACAGGTAATATTCTATGGCTTCTATCACCATAGGTATCTCTGTCTATTCTTGAACTTCATACACCTGGAATCATGCAGTTCAGACTCATTTCTGTCTGAGTTCTTTTGTTCAACATTATGTTCAAAAGATCCACCCTTTTTCTTTTATACAGCAGTTCCCCTCCCCCTTTTTAGTTGTAGTATTCTATTGCATGAAAATACCATAATTACTTATTCCTTGCCTACTGATGGAGATTGGTTGTGTTTTCAGTTTTTGGCTATTTTGAAAAAAAAGATGCTATGAATATTCTTATATATGCTTTTTGGTAAGCATGTGATCTCATTGCTTTGGGGGTATCTTCAGGGCGGAACTGCTGGGCCATAGTGTAGGAGTATAGTTTGCTTCAGTAGATTTCTCCAATCCTTTTGGTAAAGACATCATTTGGCATCATTGAAAAACATTTTTTTAAAAATAGACTTATTTTTTAGAGCAGTTTTAGATTTACAGTAAAATTAAGGAGACAGTACAGAGAGTTCCCCTACGCCTGGCCCCCATTTCCCTTATCCCGGGTATCTTACATCGGTTGGTACATTTGTTACCATTAATGAACTAGCTTTGGTAACATTCTTGTTAACCAGGCCCACGCTTTACTCGATTACCTTAGTTTTCCCCTAGTTTCTTTTTTATTTATTTTTTTCTGTTCTAGGATCCCATTTGGATACGATGTCACGTATAGCTGTCATGTCTCCTTAGGCTGGGAAAATGCTCCTTCAGAAAAACTGGAGATAACGTAGAGTCACGTGTGGTGGGAAGAAACAGTACAGAGAGCTCCTTTGTATGTTACGCTCAGGTTCCCCCAATGGAACATTTTGCAAAACAAGAGTAGAATAGCAAAACGGGGACCCTGACATAGATACATGGATGCCATCTGCAGTCAGATGTCGCCCTTTTCACGTGTGTGTGTGTGTGTGTGTGTGTGTGTGTGTGTGTAAGTGCTGCGCAATCTTATCACCTGTGTACAGGCCTGGAAAACCTCCACAGCCAAGATACTGGGCATCCCCCAGCCCCACAAGGAACCAAAGCTGCCCTTTTATAGCCACACCCACCTCCCTCCTTCACCCTTCATTTCTGGCCACCTCTGGTCTGTCCCCCACCTCTGAAATGATGCCATTTCCAAAATGTTGCATTAATGGAACCATAAGCTATGGAACTCTTGGGGATTGCTTTTTCCACTCACGTAACTCCCTGGAGACCCCTCCTGGCATTTTCTGCATCTGTAGTTCCTTCCTCTGCTCTGCCGAGTAGACTCCCTGGGCGGGAGGGACCCCAGTTTGCTTGATCGTCTGTCCACCGAAGAACATCTGGGCCGATTCCAGTTTGGACCATTACAATAAAGCTGCTCTGAATATTTGTGTACAGGTATTGGCGTGAACTTCCATTTCCATTTCTCTGAGATAAATGTCCAGGAATGCAAATGCTGAGTCGTACGGTAGCTGCATTTTAGGTTTTTAAGAAATTGCCAAAGAATTGCCCAGCTGTACCGGGACATTTGCACCAGCGACGTGTGAGTTTCTTCACATCCTCGTCAACATTTGCTGTCCTCACTATTTTAAATTGTAGCCATTCTGATAGTTGGACATGAGTGTTGTGGTCTAGAGCTAATGGCCTAACTTCTTCAGGCCCGATTTCCTTATCATAGGCCAAGCCTGTAGGGGTGTTGTGAGTTCTAAATAAGTAAATACTTGTAAAGAACTTAGAACAATGCCTGGTATATTATAAGTACTCAAAATATTATTTTTAACCTTTTAAACTGCAATTAATTTTGCACCAAACTAATACTATTTATTAGAACTCTATGAAATTGCCAATATACGATCATTTTTGACCTACAAAAATGGCAATCTTCTGTGGTTCATCTAGCATTGTTATTATTACACCCACCTGGTTCCAGGTGCAGGGGCATATATGCCCTCCCAGCTTTACCAACTAGCTTGCTTACCTGGAGGGACAACTTCGATGCCAGGCTGAGCCACTGGGTTCCACTGTCATCTGAGGTCAGGTGAGAGGAGGCGTTTAAGATGCATCTGGCCACTGAATGGGCAGTGGGGCAGGAGGAGAGAGCGACCAGCAGGAGGTCCCTGATGAACCCCAGACCTCTGGCCCTGCCTGCAGTCCCCCCCACACTGCCCCCTGGCATCCCATCAGAGAACCCACGAGACCACCTCCTTGGGAAGCTTGCATTGGGCCTGTGGGAGGCTCGGTGGGCAGAGCTGGCTGTCTCGGCTCTGACCCTGATGGGTGGTGGGGCTGCGACAAGTGACTGCCTTCTGAGCTTCCCTGTCCCACTGCCACGGAAGGGCCTGTTGGATGGGATTGGCATGTGGCAGTGCCAGGCAGATGTGTGAGGTTATTATTACTGTTGTTCATTGTTGTTAAGCATTTGGAGAGCAGAGCCCAGCCTCAGCCTGAGGGACCTGCCTAGAGGGATTGCCTGGGCTTTTCCCAGTGAAGGGGGCTGGGGACGGGAGGGGGTTCCTTCTGTGAGTGGGCTGCTTGGAAACCTTGGGAAGGGGTGTGAGAACTCTGTGAGAGCCCCTCACGAGGAGAAAAGGATGGGGTGTGACTCAGGGCACCTGGCCATCCTCTGCCCAGCCCTCATAGGGGGAGGGGACCCCACCCAGGCCTCTGTGCACCCAGCACAGCCCACGGTGGAGCCTGGGTGATGTTGGCCTAGAAAGAATCCCAAGGGCACCGTTTGTTCAGGCCTTGCTGCTTCCAGAACACTCTGTCCCCACCTCATCAATGGCACCTGGAAACAACCTTGTAAGGAGGCATATCTTCCCAACTCACAGGTGGGAAAACTGAGGCTCAGGGAAGGCCATTTTGCAAAACAAGTGAGTGGGGACAGAGCCCCTCCTAGATGCCTCCTCCCCAGGGTGGCAGGCTGGGAGAGGCTGCACCCTCCTGCTTCCTAGGGAGGCCCCATGGGAGCAGCACTGACCCAGGACAAACCCCCGGCAGGGGTGGGAGGTAGGGGGTGGGGGTGGGAAGCGATTCAGAGGACAGGCAGGTGACTGTCTCATGGCCTCTCCCCCTACCCAAGATGACCTGAGTTCTTTTGAAGGTGGAAGCAGCGAGGGCGGAGCCAGGTATCTGTCTGCACTTGCAGGTTCAGAGAACCCCATGAGCCTCCCTGTGTCCCCACTGGCCTCTGGGGAACCCAGAGAAGAGCTGCTTTTGGATACCAGTCAGGAGACAGGATTCCTTCCCTCCGATTGTCATGTAAATCGTGGGCTTTGCTGATTACCATATTAACCCTGCCAGGCAGGGATGGCAGGTTGTCTGGACCTGCCAGCAGGAGGCCACGTGGGGCTAGTCTGGGAGCTTTGGAAAGTGATGGAGAAGGAGCCCGCCTCTGTGTGGCTCTGCCTAAGGGAGAGGGCACCCTGCTGGGAGTGAGGTGCCAGGAGGATGGGACACAGGTGGGTGCCGCTGGTGGGCTCCAAGACTGGGTACAAAGGTGTAGAGGGCAGGGGTCTGCCCCCAGGGTGCCTGTCCATAGTGCGGTGATGATAAATGGGGAGGGGGACTGAGGAGGTCTCAGCAAGGGTACAGAGCAAGAGGAGGGGACCGAAGCTGAACTGGAGCCTGGGACAGAGCGGCTGGCCTCCCAGGGCGCTGTCATCATGCTGCTTTCCTAGTCCCGGCTGCAGGAGCCCAGTATTAACCTCCTACAGGAAGCAGGAGGGCTCATCCCTGTTTTATAGACAAGGAAGCTCAGAGAGGTAAAGGTACTTTTTGGGGCCACACAGCTGGAGAGGGCCAAATTTGGAGCCCAGGACTGTCTAACGAAGAGGTCCCATCAGCTCAGTTCTCTGTCGTGGAGGAGAGAGGCTGGCCTGGCCCCACAGCCCGCAGGTGAGAACGTTGGGCTGTCCTCCGGCTTGTGATTGGTTTCCTCAGTAAACTGGCAGGTCCTTACACCCGCCCATCCTGTCCTTGCGAGGGTTAAATGAGATAGCATTTGGATCGCACTTTGCTCTCTAGCTGTTTTCATGAGTCCAGGTGAATGTTGGTGAGACGGTCAAAAGAAATGAGGTCCCATAGTGGGTCCCTTCAGGACCGGGAGAGGCTGCTGTGGCTGGGGGTCCAGCATGTCACTTCTGGGGGCACTGAAGAGACCTTTTGAGCTGGCCTCCTGGATTCCAGCAGGTAAGGGTTTCTAATGCTCATTTTGTAGACAGAGCACCTGAGGCCAGGGGCGGGCACCTGACCTTATTCACAGAGTAGGTGGGTGTGAGAACGAGGGATTAAACCCAGGGCCTCCTGGCTCCACTGGAGCAAAGAACCCAGCTTGCCCAGGACAGTCCTTGAAGTGCAATCATGGACGGCACCCCCTCCCTCTCAGAGAGGTCCTAGCCCCCAGCTCCTTCCTAGGGAGCCTTCCATGGGGGGTGTACCTTGGCTCAGAGGCTGCAGAATAAATGAGCAAGCACCCTGTTTAGCTGGCTCCTATCCCGGGTTTCTTGGATGTGAAATCTTTTGCCACGTGGGCCGGTACAGTGGGGGTAACCCTGAGGGTGGGGGTGCCGAGCGCTGTTCTGGTCCACATGCTGACTCAATTCCTATTATGCCCCCAGGCTGTTAACTCTCCCTGCCAAGAGGACAGGTATGAGGTGCGTCCCTCCTCCATGGCAGCCGCTGGGGCACACAGACACCCTTCACCACCCACCGCCTCAGTGTCATCTTCCCTGACTCCTATTAGTGTCCTGGGACCACCGTAAAACAGCACCACAGACGGGCCCTTAACAGCAGACATTTATTGTCCCACAGTTTGGAGACTGGAATCCCTGATCTAGGTGTCGTGGGCTGGTTCCTTCTGAGGCCGAGCGGGAGAATGTGCTCGTGCCTCTTTCCCAGCTTCTGGGGGCCTCAGCCGTTCCTTGACTTGTTGACCCCCACCTTTTCCCTGCATTTTACCCTCTGTGTGCCTGTGTCTGCATTCCCCCTTTTATAAGGACACAGTCCTATCGGATTTGGGCCCACCCAATGGCTCATCTTAACTTGATCATCTGCAAAGATCCTTCCCCCAATAAGGTCCTTTCACAGGTGAGGGGGTTATAATTTAAGCGTGACACCTCTCTGCATCTGACCTGAGCACTGTGCTCCTGGAGCGGCCTCCCCGGCCGGTGTGCAGGGCCCCTCTCTTGGGGTGCGTGCTTTCCTCTCTGATGGCTCCTCAGCCTCCTTTCCACACATGTGTCTCAGGGGCGTGTCCTGGCTCCTCTGGTTCTCTGTGCCTCTCCTTGGGCCGTCTGGGGCTCCCCGCTGCCTCCTGGCATCTCTACTCTGATGACTCTCCAACCTGGGACATGGCCTTCCTGTGACCCACACCTTCCTGTGACCCACATCCATCACCGGCTGAGGGCCCCTCAGCACATGCCAAACGGAACTTGCCGCCTTCCCCAGGTGTTGCTATTTCAGCCACCTAAGCCGGACCCTGAGCGTTGTGTTTGATCCCTCCCACAGCCTCCCGTGCCCACTGCCAATAGCGTCCCTGCTCCATCTCCGCTCAGCTCCCACCATCCTCCCCAGCCCTGCCTCTACTTCCTGAGGGGTCTGCAGCTTCCACGCTCTCCTCTATGTAAGACGTGTGACCAAGGCTGATGGGACGGGGTGATGGGGTGGGGGTGGGGGGAGCTGCAGGCCGGCTGTCTCAGTCATCCAAATTTTGCTTTTTACAAACTGGTGCCCGCCTTCTGTTCCTCTTAGGTTGCCACTGACAAGTTCAATATTTGAAAATATTCTATGAACATAAAAGGGCAAGAGACTTGTAATAGGGCTCAATAAACGTTTATCGAATGGAAGTAGGAGGGAGAGGAGGAAGGGAAGAAAATGTGGGGTGACCAGCGGGGGTGCGGGAGGGCGGGCAGGGAGGCCAGGCTGGGCGTGCAGGGTGCAGCAGTCGTGGGGAGTGTCCCCATGACACTCGTTGGTCCTCTCACAGGGCATGAATGCCAGCCCCTCTGCCCCCAGGACCCTTTGCTGTCCGTCCTAAAGGTGTCCTCTACTGACCACAGGCCCCTTGACTCCTGAAGTTTTGGCTTCAGATGCCCCCAGAAGGTTTCCAGAAGTCAGAATAAAAAATAAAATAAAATGGAACAAAACACCAAGTGAGCATCAGGTGTGGAGCAAGGCAGACCCAGGTTCTGAGAACCTTCCAGAGGCAGGGACACAGGGCTGCTGGAGGGGAGAGGGGCACATCTCATTTTGACATTTTGTTTTAATATTTTTCAAAGTGTTCTAATTAAAGCCTCTGTGCTCCCTTTGAAATACTGGCAATTACAAAGATGAATAATTGCATAATAAATATTAATTTGCATCATGGTAATGAGGCCCAGAAGCATCCCACAGTTAAGTGAGAATTTAGCTCTTTCCACCCTGGTGGGGGAGGGTGCCTGCGGGAGGGGCACCCCAGCCCATAAGGAACTCCACAGGAGCACGGAGGCCCAATGCTCGGTGGGCTCGGTGGGCTGGGCTGGACGGCCCAGTCCCACTCTGCTTCTGCAAGGAGTTTACCCTTTGACGAAGGGCTCCTGGCTTCCTTCCTCTGAGCCTCCATGTCGCTGAACTGACGATGACAAAGTCGGGTGAGATGATCTCTAAGTGTCTGCCAATTCAGGCAGTCTAGGACGTGACCAGAAGTCCCTGAGTGTGCTAGGAGGGCAAGGCCCACATCTAGACTCCCCGACTGAGAAGTCCATGGGATTCAAGCCACTCCATCTGGAACGGCGGCTCCAAGCCTCCCTTCCGCGTGCTGCTCGGCTCCCTTCCCAGCACGCACCCCTTCCTGTCTCCGGATCGGATCCTCTGGAGTACTGTCTGGCTCCCACGTGGGGCGGAAGGTCCAGGGGCAGTGACTTGATCATTTTGCTCACTGCTGTCTCCCAGGCCCCAAGAACAGTGCCTGGCATTTAGGAAACAGCGGACATGAGTTAAATAAACTGTAATGTCTCTCTGCCCAGATACAGGACCTTGCAGCTCCCAGGGCTGGTTTCCTTCCTTGACTTTCGTGAAATCAACACAGACACCTCTCCTTCTGCCAGCTGGAGGAAGCGTGGTCATCACTTTCCACTGCCTGGGAGAAGGAGAAAAGCTTACCCGTGAGATAAAGCGTTACCCACCGAATGCGACACTAAAGGGGCCACCTGCCTACTTCTAGTCTCCCAAGTAAGTGAAACCATGAGCCCTTCAAGTAAGTGGTAGCCCTGACTTTTGCAATGTGGAGAGTCTGAAGGCGTGGGACATGCTTTGCCGACATGATACTCAGGGAAGGACACTGCCATTTTCCCATCATAAACAGTGAGGCTGGTCGGCTTGGTAGTCTTGGGTCCTGCTTTTTCCCTTAAATAGCTGTTGTTATTTTCATTTGGTGAGTCACGCTTCATGGGTCTGGACTGTCTTCTTGAATCAGCAAACTTCTTTGGAAGTAAACAGTTTCTCGGATATCTTTTGTTGTTGGAGGTTCCACTAGGACGCCACAAGAATTCTCCACAGGGGGCTAAGTACATGACCTAGAGGTTCATCTCACGGGCTTCATGCACAGCACACCTCCCTCCACTCCAGAGGTCTCATGCAGCGTGAGAAGTGCAGTGATCCTGGCTGTGTGTGTGTGTGTGTGTGTGTGTGTGTGTGTGTGTGTGTCTGTCTGTCTGACAGTGATGATGGGTGCATGGCTGCCAAATTGCGATGTTGGGAAGCTTCAATAAGTTTCAATTTCAATTGTTGCTTTGTCTGTTTGACTTAAGGATTCTGCTATCTCCTGACATAATGACACTTGTCGCTAGGTCCCACGATGTTGGCTCGGTTGCGCTGACAGCCAGTTGTGATGGAGGCTGGGGAGGGCTCCCATGTCTTGCTCTATACCACATGTTTACATAGCATCGGTCTTTTCGATCACGGAGAGAACCTTCTCTGTTGTTTATCTTGTTTGCACGTCCCTCTGAGATAAGGCCACGCCAGAAGGAAACGTGTGTGTACGGGGAACAGACAGCAGCCCTCCGAGGGTGTTGGGTCTCTCTGACCTCCCTGTTGATGGAGCGGCTGCAACTGACTTGCTAGTGTTTGTGTTGTTACTTCTGACTCACGTTAAATGTGTAAAAGCAAGTCTGCGAATTCTCTGTGTGCGTAAACACAAAACAGCGCATTTTTCCTGCTCACGGGGGACGGCCCTCAGCCATCTGTGGTGGTCTGTTTGCAGTGGACTCTGTGGCCTGCTGGACAGCCCCCTCTTTCACAACTATTGGCGATCAATTGGTAATAAAAAGTGATCATTTATATGCACGTTAGGGATTTCTAGCATGGGCAGATTTCTATAACAATGAGGAGGCATATGGCATGTGCGAGGGGCTGAATTGTGTCTGCCCACACGTGCTGCTGGAGAGCTTGCACTCGCTGGGAGCGGACAGCAGGCAGCGTACACCACGTCTCCTGGACTCGGCCTTCTGCGCCTGTTCCCTTTGCTGATTCCGCTAGACATCCTTTCACTGTAACAGGCCAGAACTGAGAGTGTCACAGCATTTCTGAGTCCTGGCAAATTCTTGAGCTTGAGGGTATTCTTGGGGACCCCGATCAATGCACAAGGGAAAGAAGGATTGCAAAGCAGCACTGGTGGTGAGGTCTGACGCATTCGACAAGTGGAGGTAGGAACTGGATGGCTCTGAAATGACGTTCTTTTGCTGGCCTGTGGTCTGTGGGCTCAGGGCCCCTTGGAGACTAGGGCTGAGTGAACCATAGTAACACACACCGTGACTCACAAAGGAGGTGCTGTGTGGAGAGGGCAGGTGCAGGCGTGCCCGTGGGGTGCGAGTGGCTGGAAATGGGGAGTTTGGGTTCAGAGAGGGTTAAGGGAGTGGGTTAGAGAGACATAGAGGGCGGGGTGAGCAGAGGCCAGGTGCTGGGAACCATGGGAGGTTCAGGGAAGGGTCTGATCTCATCGATGTAGGAGAAAGAACCCCATGGCCGTTCTGGGGATGGTAAACCAGCGATAGACCAATGATAGGGGCTCACCTGGGCACAGGTGGCAGTGAGGAGACTGCTGTGGCTGTCCAGGAGAGAGAGGATGGTGGCCGACCATGCCAGCCTTTTCCGGGCCCTTGCCTGACAGAGCTGGTCCTCCAAGTGGCCCAGGGGAGGCAGAGAAACTCCCTTCTCTGTCTCTTGAGATGGTGGCTGGCTGCATATAGAGTGACCAGTCCTTGGGGGTGGGTCTCAGCTCTGGGGTTTGTGAGGGTCACTTTATCTCCCAGAGCCTCACCTGTAGAGTGGGGATGAAAGCCCAGCCCTCCCGGGCTCACTGTGAGGGGACAGGAGGGAAGGACCCTTTGTAAACTGTGCTGTGTTGACACGGGTGATTTGGCTTTGCTGACCACTTGCCCATGTCCACCCTGGGTCTCTGCCTTCCAGTCCCGCTGGCCTCCTCCCAGAGCCCTTCTTGCCCACCTGAACTTGTTCTCCCCGACGCCCCGTTCACTTTTGTGGCCCTCACCACTACTGAGTTACGGGTGAAGCTGTGTGTTTCACTGTCCGCTCGATCAGAAGCGCCGTGAAGCCAGGGCTAGGAATGATGTCATTCTCCCATGTGCCTGGGACAGTTCTGGGCACAATGACACGCAGCCAATATCTGTGGGAACAAATGTGCTACCGGGGTTGGTAGGATGTACGCCACCTATCTCAGCTTGCATGGTATTTAAAAGGGCGAAAGTCCTACCAAATTCTGGCCAGAGGGACGCCGGCATGGGGGGACACTGAAGCCTTTTGGGCAGAAGGCACACCGAGCCCTGTAGGGTGCCCTGAGCCTGGGGCGGTGCCAGCCGGGTGCCCCTGGAGCCAGCTTCTCTTTCCCTTTCTGCTCCGTGTCACAGACACTTAGTGGTTTTCCGCCAACGGCGGGAATCGAAGTCTCTTGAGGTTGAAGCTACGGATCGGAGTAGTTTCCAAGTAATTAAAACATGATTTGCAAATCAGGCCTCCAGGAGCAGCCTCACTTCTGCCAGAGTTTGCAGCCGGAGTCCCACTCATCCAGAAATGAGCATGCGGGGCCAGGGTGCTCACCCCTTTGCTGCTCAGGGCCACGTCCCCGCCACGGGCCTCTGTCCTCAACCCACCGCCAATCCCATAGGTCCTGCCTTTTAGATATACCCTCAGTGCAGCTGCTGCTCAGCTTTTCCACGGTCAGAGAGAGTCTGTTGGAATACAACATAGGTTCTGCCATGTCACCCTCAACACTCTCTGGCTGCTCCCAACGTCTTCACTGTCGCCTGCAGAGGCCTTCATGGCCTGACCCCGGCTCCTGGCCTTCTCTCCCTCCCTCCTCCCCTTGCTAACTCCACTCTTGCTCTTGCTGGTCTCAGGCAGGCAGAGTGCCACCCCAGGGCCTTTGCACTGGCCGTGTCAGGGACTTCCATTGTGCTCTCCACCAGTTTGATGTGAAGGCAGAGGACCCCTTGCCTCCCTGACGGCCAGGGGTGGGGGGAGTGCCTGAGCTCTGGAACCAGCACACACTCGGGGAATCCCCCCTGGGGCCTTGCATTGTCACTCCAGGGAGCTTGTACTGAGGGTCCCAAGATGGCCTTCCGTTGGACACAGCGGGGCACTTGGAACCACCTTCTCCTACTCCTGCTTGTTTCTCCTCCTCCTCTTCTTCCCTTTTCTTTTTTAGTTTTACTAGGTCTTTGGGGTTTCAGAGCTACAACGGGTCGTCTGATCTTGGTCTTATAATAAATGTTTGTAATATGTTGCATTGTGACTGTCCCTCTGGGTCCCGTCTGTTAGGCCAAGCCATGTGTCTAGGTGTCCTGTCTCCCCCAGGCCGGGCCAGGCTAGCCGTGCAGTGCTGGGTCCCCAGTACCGACAGTGGGCTCTGGCAGGCACAGAAAGGCTGAGGGGCACTTCTGGAATCCGTGCATGACTGAGTCCACAAAATGGGTTTAGTGATGTCTCACTTCACCACCAGCCTGGCAGGATTTACAAAAACGCGTTTTGTGCTACTGCTGGCTGAGCGTGGATGGGGGTCAGGCACCGCCAGCCCCTGATGCCCAGCTCTGTGGACTGAAGATTTATGCCCGTCTCATAGCCGAGTAATCTGGAGAGAATCCAGGGTGGATGGGGGTGAGTGCGCTTTGCAGGATAGAAATATCTCCCTCTTGGTGGGTGGTTATTAGCCATAGACTCAGGATCTGGAAGGTTTCACTGGAAGGGTCCCCAGAGGGCCTGGTGCCTGCCCCCCTGCCCCAATCCTGTCCACTGCAGCCCTGACCTCACTCTGGGGTCATGCTCTCTTCCTACCCACCCCTCACGTGGCCCTGAGCACCTTCAGGATGGCAGGGTCTGGGTCAGCCCTTGGCCCCAGGACACTTTTGGGAAACATTTGCTGTGGAGACAGAGGGGTGGTGGGGAGGGTTGTCTGAGTTTAAACTGCACTCAGGAAACAGGGTGGGTTCTGGTCCAGGGAGTGGGGGAGAAGGAGGAGTAAAGAGCCATGTCCGTGGAGAGGCTGGTGAGGGCTTGGGAGCTGTGTGTGCCTTCGGGCCCTGCCTGTCTTGGAGATGTTGGATAAGATAGGACCAGCTGCTCCCGTGGGCTGTGGATATTTACCCACGAAACACGGAGCATCTCTCTCCATGGCAACCGCCCAGTCTCAGGACCAATCCCCCACATCTGCCTGGCACCTGGCATTTCTCAATGCTCTGTCTCAGGCATTGACTCATCTGTCTTGTTGACGTCCCAGAGCTGATTCTGTAATTATCTCACCCTGCAGGGGAAACTGAGGCTGGGAGAAGGGAGGGGACCCAGTCTGGGCCTCATGGCAGGGGAGTGGTCGCCAGACTCCCAGCACAGAGGACCCACGCAGAGGGGCTTCCTGATGGTGGCCTGCCAACCCCTCATCCTGGTCTCTTAGAATCCACCTGGAAGCTTATACCCACATTGTCTGCTTCTCCTGATGGCCCCCAAGAGGGCTCGTGTGAAACCTGCTGGGGGGACACAGCAGGCCCCACCAGCCAGAGCCACACTCTCAGTGGTATCAGGAGGAACATGAGCACTAGAAATGCTGTGTGGCTACAGGGAGACTGAGGCCGGCGGACAGCTGAGCCTGGGGTGGGGTGTGAGCAGGATCTGGGAGGTGGGCTCTCACACCTGCGTCCTGGGCTGTGTGACTGAGGGAAGTCACTTGACTTTCCCATCTCAGCTTCCTCTTATGTGAAATGGGTGTAATCATCTCAGCTTTTTCTTGCTAACGTGACGGTTGAAGGAAGGCATAGTAGGCGCTTCCTTCACCCTGATGACTTTAGCACCCTGCCCATTCATGCATTTAACCCTCCCCCCCACTTTTTGCCCTTTCTCTCCCCTCCCTCCCCAACTGCTCCTCTGAGCCCCACTTTGCCCGGGAGCAGCCTGGCTATGTGGCCAGGGGCCAGGCCCTCTCCCTCCCAGGCCTGGGCTGCTCCCAGGGTTCCTGGGCTTCCACAGAGACGAAGCCTGGCCAAGGCCTAAGTTGACCCTTGTAGGTTTGGCCTCCTGGCTCAGGGGTGCCCTGGTCACCCCAGCCTCACTCAGTGCCATCTCTTACTGGGCAGAACCTGCAGAGGAGGAAGACGGTCTACACCTGCCAATCCCCAACCCTTGCCTGGGGGCCTTCCCATCCAGGATATCCCCTGGCTTTACCAGCTGGGAGGTGGTCCCGGGTGGGGGTGGACAGCCATTACTGAGTCTCCCCTGTGCTGCCGCTGCAGCTGCTGACACCCTAAGGCCATAGGTGGCACCGCTGTGGGCCCCAGGGGGACAGTGTCCCTGCTGCTGCCCACTGTCTACCACGGCTGTCCAGAGTCCTGCCCGCCAGCGTCAGCTCAAGGTCACCATTGGACTCATCACAATCACGCCTTCCTCCAGGCGTGGGGTGCCCGTCCCCTGGGGTCTGACGGGGAAGGCACACAGGTTACAGGCCAGACGGGGCCAGGAGTCCGCCTGATGGACCTGGTAAGCCCCCACTGCAAGTGCTGGCACCCAGCAAAGCAGGGTGAGCTGCCGTCACTGGGGAGCCGGTCTGTCCACCCGCGTGCCTCCGGCTCAGTGTCCTTGCGGACGATGTGGGGACTGTGTCCTGGGCACTGAGTCTGTATCTCTGTTGGCTCCGGTTGGCTCAGCTGTTAGTGTTGCGTTTCACCAGACTTGTCCAGGACCTGCCAGCCAGGTTTGGGGGTAAAAGGGTCAGTTTTTTCGGGGGCCAGCAACCCTGACCACAAGTAAGCCGGCTGGGCAGGTCAGGCCAGATTAGCCACACCTTCTCCCTTGGTCCTTAAAAGGTGACTTCTTTCCCAGGGGTCTCTGGGTCTGTCATCCCAGTTGAGCCCTGCAGGCTCCCCGTGAGCCCTCGTGATGGACCCAGGAACGTCTGCGTCCCACCACAGTCTGTCCTTTCTGTGATCATGTTAGAAAATGAATGCAGGAGTGCATTTTCAAGCCATTGCTTCAGTGGCAGGAATGCATTGAGTTCTGGATGGTGGTCGGGAATTGCAATCAGCAGCCAGAAGCTTCTTCGTCCCCCACTCCTTCAACTTCTGGCACAAGATCACCACCGGTGAGCTCTGTGCTGTGCGACAGAATCCAACCCTGTCACGAGTGAGCTGCAGCCTGTTTACCCCGCTGCTCACACTGGCCGTCTAAATGTCAGGCCTGCTGTTAAATGCCTGGGAAAGGGCTGCTCCATTAAGCACTGGGCAAGAGTTACGGCTGCGGTGATTACTTCCTCTGACTAAATGGTGTGACATCTGCGTCAGAATTTGGTGGTCTCCTAGGAGAAGTTGCTATCAATAGCATGGGATGACAAGTGGGGACAAAAGTCTAAGTAACAGCACAGGGGCCATGCTGCCTGGGCTCCGTCAGAGGGGCCTCGCACCCCTGGCTTTGAGGCTCAAAACAATAACCCTGTAGCTCAATGGCCCCACTCCTTCTGCTCCCCCATCATCTCCCTGACTTCTGACGTTGTGCTCTCTTCTCTCTTGAAACCCCCTCCCTGGGAAACCTCACCCAGCCTCCCCGTTTCCCCCAAATCCATCTCTCTAGCTCCCCTTGAATCTTAAACTCACACACCTACCTGCCAGCGCAGTGTCCCGCTTGGTACCCAGCCGTCCTGGACTCCCAGCCATCCTGTCGCCCCTGTGTTTCCCTGAACCTGCTCCATCCTCCCAGTGGTTCAGACTCAAAGTCTGGGGGTCACCCGTACTCCTCTCTTTCCTTAACCAACACCTACAACTGATCCAGCTGCAAATCCTGGTGGCACCACCTTCAAAGTGACCGCTGGACTCGGGCCACAGCTCCCACCTCCACAGCCTCACCTGGTCCAGGCTGTCCCCATTACTCGCTTGCTGTATTACCATCACCGTGAACTGGTCTTCCTGCCCCTGCCCCTGCCCCCATACCCTGTGCCCACCCCATGGCCTCAGTGACTCCCTTGTAATCTGAGTCAGAACATTGCACCTCGCTGTCTTGTTTGGGCAGAGCAGACGTTCTTACAGGGCCCTGCACGGTCGGCCTTTTCAGCTCCCGGCTCATTTAAATTCAGTAACAAGGAGCAGCCTTGTGATAAGGTGACATTGGGGCAAAGACGGAGAAGCGAGTACGGGGGAGGCTGTGAAGCTACCTGGGCTTGTGAGAGGGCAGGGAGTGCAGGGCCTGGGGGCCTCGTACAGACTGGGTTTTACTCAGAGGCAGGCGAGAAGACCCCTGGCGCGAAGGAGGCATGAGGTGCTGTGACGTGGCTATACTGTGGCCCATGGCATTGGAGAGAGAAGGGGACACTCCAGGACTGACATGGGAGCCTGGTCTGGGGGGGACTGTGGACTGGTGACAAGTGGCTGAATTCTAGGTACGTCTTGAACGGGTCGGGGGCCGGCCCATCCTGCCTCCCAGCTCCTGGGGGCTGCCGTGTCCTTGGCTTGTAGCAGCGTGTCCTACTCCAGTCTCTGCCTCTGTCTTCACATGGCCGCCGTCCCTCTGTGTCCAAACTGCCTTCTTATAAGGACCCAGTCACTGAATTAGGACCCTCTCTACTCCCGTATGACCTCATCTGAACCCGAGTACATTTGCAGAGACCCTGTTTCCAAGTAAGGTCCCATTCACAGGGTCCAGGTAGACCCGAATTGTGGCAGGACACTGGTCAATCCAGTGCAGGGGGTGTGACAAAATGGACGCTGATGAGAGTGTAGCCCAAATATTCAGGCCCCACAGACCTTGAAGAAACGAGATCACAACCCTACCCTCCTCCCTGCCATTCCCGTTTCTTCCTGAAGGTCACCTTCGCACATATTCTGGAAAACCCCAGTGGTACCTGGGGGCTCTGCTGGCCTCCCCGGAAGCCTGGTCTCTGGACACAATCTCAATGGGAGCCCAAGTCTGAGACGTTCTGCCTCCTGAGACTCCATCATCCCGGGGAAATTCATGGCTGTCACATCATCCTGGAGGGTTGGAGCCGCTCTGCCCACCTCCTGAGGGTGAGCCGCAGGTCCTGGGACCAGGGATGCCCATTTTCATGGGACACCCCAGCATGAGTGCCTGGCACATAGTGGGCCCCTGGCAGCTGCTGCCACTGCTGCCGTCCTTGTCCAGGTGACAGAGGCCTGGGGTTGCCCAGGCCCCTGTGAGGAGCCCTCAAGGGTTTGAGCACTGCAGTGACCTGGTTGCCGGGCACACAGGGAGAAGGGGTGAGAAAGGCATGGCTATTACAAAGCCCCTGATCTTAGAGGCCAGGGCAGGGGCTGCAGCCAGGAGTGAGCGGACGAATTCTGGAGGAGTGTCTGAGGGTATTGGAAGGGGAGGGGACATGTGCTTCCCAGGCTTCTGTGTAAACAGTAGGCAAGGCCCTAAGGACTCCGTCCCCCACACCCCCTCCCCCAGAGTCAGTTCTTCCGGTCGCAAGTCTCGTCCCATCACCCTCTGAGTAGAGCATGCTGGTGGCTACTTACAAAGTCCTTTGGTTCAAGACCCAGACCCTTAAATTGGGCTCCTGAGTCCTGGGTGAACCCCCACTGACCTCACCAGCTTCTGCTCACACCTCTCCTCTCCCTGGCCTCTCAGTTCCGGAACATTCCATGTCTACCATTCATGGTCTCTGAAGAGCCAGACAAGGGACGTGGTCTCTGCACCACAGCTCCTCGTGAAGGGGGCGAGGAGGCGTCTCCTCTGAGGCTGCTGAAGGGTCAGGTGAGGTGACCTGGGCACCTGCTGGGTGCAGAGCCGGTGCCCAGTACCCCCAAGCAGCGGCCCTTGTTCTGTTATTATAGTTGATCTCACTCATGAGGCTGGTTCAAGGAGGAAATGAGGTGACGTGTGTGACGGTGATGGCCACTGGGAGGCTGGGATCGTCACCTCCCCTGTCCTGGCCTGAGAGGACAGCATTTGTGTCCCCAGGCTCAGACCTCTAGTATGTTCCCAGACGTTCAGGATGGCTAAAAAATTTGCAGGGTATGGTGCAAAATGAAAATGTGAGCCCCTTGCTCCAAAATCAAGAATTTCAAGATGGTGATCACAGAGCATTAAACCAAATGAGGGCTCTTCTGTGTGGATGGCCCTGGGTGAGTGCCCAGGTCACATGCCCATGAAGTCTGCCCCGTGTGTGTGCACGCGCGGCGAGTGGAGGAGGGTGTCAGGGCCTCTGGTGGGGTGGGGGAAGGGGCATAGGGACAACTCAGAGACAACCAGCCTCATGGTTTCACGTCACCTCATTTGTGCTGTACAAAAGTCACCTTCTTTCCTTTCCTGCCTATTTTAGGCTTGGCCTGGCATGAATATTTTATTAGGAAACCATTTTTCTCCATTAAGCCCTGAGCTGGAGAGCTCCTGCAGGAGGGGCCTGAGAATCGGCCAGGCATTCCCTGAGGGACAGTGGAAGAAGAGCAGGCTTGAGGCTAGGCCTGGTTCTCCTGGGTGGCGGGGGGTGGGGGGGGACCCTGCTCTCAGGCTCCCCGGGGTGAAGCTGCTCCCGGTGGGGAGACCACAGGAGGCAGATTCCAGCCAGCAGGCAGGAACCTTCCGATGGTAGCCCAGGCTGGCTCTGGGGGAGGGGGCTCCCTGTGTTTGGGGTGTGGCCGGGCAGGGGACCCTGGGGGCCAAGCCTCAGGATGACTGGGTGGCCAGGTGGCTCCTATGAGCCTTTCCAAGGTGCTTCCTGAACTCACCTTTGTGACTCTCAGAACCTCATAATGAAAAGGCGGCCCCACCAATACCTTCTGCACAAATAGTCTTCCAGAAGAATGCATGAGTCAGAAGTCACCCCAGGCACTACCCGAGGACCCCCTACTAATGCCCCCACATCAGTGGGAATTATCTGTCTGTGCCTCTCTGCACGAGGACTTGGAGCAGCCCCACTGTGTAAGGAAAGGGCCCACCCTGATCAGAGCCCAGCTTCTGCCTTTCCCTTCCAACCAGTCTCGGAGGCTGGCGCCAGGGTGGACAGACCCTGTAGGATGTAAACGGGATGAATTTTATCTTCTAGTCCTTGAGGCGGGTGGGCAGTTGGTGGGCAGACGAGGACGGTCAGCCTGGTTTTGAGATGAAGAACTCCAACTTGGGTGAAGTGGCTCCTCTGGTGTTCTAGCAGGATGGGGAGGGGGGGTGGGAGGGGTGGGGGGGAGGCGCAGCGACTCAGGCTGGGTGACCTGAGGGAGGCCTAGTGGCTGGTCGGCTGGCCTAGGACCTAGACCTTCCACCTACTGGGTTCCTCTTTGGTGAAAAAGAGATTCTGAAGAATCTTAAATGATCTGAATGATTATAGATATTTATTTACCTCCTCGTGCCAATTTCAGACAGTGTCCATTTGTTCCCTGCTCTGAAACTAGCTCCGCACGTCCCCTCCCATCTCCCCTCCTTTCAGCTCATGGTGTTTTGAGTTTTATTATTTTTGACATTATCTCAGTTTATGACAATCACATTCCCTTCTGTAGCCATAATGTGTATAATTGTTTCCTACCAATTGCCTATTTAAATTGATTGGATGTTCACAAGTTCTTAGTTGCCTGGATTTCATTATAATTTACTGAGGTATTTTTTTCCCCCAAGAAGGGCTCATGGGTGTGTGTTCCCTAAGTTCTTTCTGTCAGACGACCGACCATATTTACAAAAAGCCTCCTGGATGTGAATAGATTTCCTCCGTCACACTTTCTTTCCTTCAAAACCTGGTGCTTCGCGGTCTGATGGGGGAGGGCTGTGGTGGAGGCGTCTCAAGCAAGCAGTTTTCTCCTTGTAAACAATTTTCTTTTTCATTCTACGTGCTGGAAGGATTCTGTTTCCCTGAAATGCAAAGCTTTGCTAAGAAATATGTGTGGAGTGCTTTGTAGCAGATTTTTCCATAACAGGGAGTGCTCTTTGGAATTTTGGATTCAATGATTTCTTCGTTCCAGGGACTCTCTCTCGAATCGTGTGTTCACAACATGCTTTGTAGAACTTAGTAGGGCCTGTGACTCAGGGGCTCCAGTCATCCTCGTGGGGTGGTGTTTTCATGTGGCGGAATTTGTCTAATTTTCTTCTATCTCTTTATCAACTGCAATCACTGTGATTATCCGGAAGTTTTCCTCTGTATCATTAATTCCATTTTCATCGATGTCTATTCTGCTCCCTTATTCATTCAGCCATGTATGTATTTATTGATGGCTTGCTATTTGCCAGACATCTTTCTTGGTATTGGGGAGACATCAGTGAGCAAGATAGGCAATTGTCTCCCTCTTGGAAATTGTGTGTGGGGAGAGATAAGCCACATAAATACGTTACAGAGCATGCGTGAAGCTGATAGGGACTCTGAGGAAAATAAGCAGGGGTGGGGGAGAAAGGTCAGGACCTCGGTGACAAAGGGACATTTGGGCAAAGTCAGGATGGAGGCCAGGTTCTTTGCTGCTTCTCATTTGTTAGGTCCACGGGCATGTTTTGTCCCGACTTTCTTTCCTCAGGTCTTCCTTCCCATGGCATCGCGTTGTCTCATTATCATCTCTGTGAGTTTTTATTTGTGGAACCCATGTTCCCTGTTGGTTGTACAGTGTGAAGTAGTCTGGGGGCCTTGCCTTCTGTTTCTTGGTCGCCTTCCTTGGGGTTGGGCTGTTGATCTCGCTTCTGCACACACAACGCTCCTCCTTTCCACGTTCTCTTTTGGATGCGTGTGTTTGCCCCGTTGCCATGGCATCTTCTCTTCTCACCTGTGCTTGGGTGATTTGATCCTGACAACCTATTTGTTCTGGTATATTGGCATATTTGCTTCCAGTTTCCCTTTTGGTTTTCTTTGAAAATCACATCACAGTGTTTGCAAAACGATTCCCACTTACCGTGGGTGCCCCGGGGGTGTCCCTGTGAGTGGCTGTCCCATCCCTGGAGGCCAGTCTCTTTCTTCACGGTGGCTGTCTGCTTGTGGCCCTGCCCTGGGGCAAAGCAGAGGAGATGTCGTCTGTCCTGGTGGGAAACCCGTTGTTTCCCCCTGAGGTGGTGTTGAATGTCTCCACAGGGGCTCAGCCACCTGTGTAGGACCCTCGTGGAGGGGGTGCCCTCACAGTGCCATTTGTACCTCCTGAGCCTTCATGTAGGGTACCCGCCACGCGCGTGCCCTGTCCTAGATGCGCCCACTCTGCCACCTGCACTGCTCTGATCTGAATGGGATGGAGCTCAGGACACCACCAGCTGCTGTTTCCAAGGTCGGCTTTGCTCTGGGTGTTCAGAACAAAGAGTCAGGGGATGATGGGAGCTGGGGACTAGGGCGGGGAGCGGAGAGGTGGGGGGGGTAGGGGTGTCACACTGGGAGGATTGTGGGCTTCAGTGACTGGGGATGACATTGCAGGCAGAGTGGACAATGGGTGAGCTGCGCCCGATGGGCCATCCATCACCTGGGCCACACTAGTTGTTAGGCTCCTGACCCTGGGAGTGGGTGGCTGAGGTCAGATGGAGGAAAAGTCATGGGAGGAGAGGGGCCCCGATCCTACAAGCCAAACTGTGGGAAGGATCCAGTCTGTGGGACCGTCACCGGCAATTGTATCAGGAGTGATGCTGGAAGGAGCGACAGTGATCCGGGAGCTGAAATCTTCAGGGAGCCGCAGAGTGTGACCTGGGGGGTGGACAGTGACTGCAACAGGAGGTGGTGGGTGATAGAATCTGACAGCCAGAGCTGGGGGAGGGGGCACTTAGGGAGGCGGGAGGGAGAGTGGCCTGGGAGCAGCTGGGAGGAATAAGGAGGTTGGTGGTCAGTGGAGTGTGGGACAGGGGACAGCCCCCAAGAGGGGACCCACCAGGGTAGTGGAGTCCTTGGGGGACAGACAGGGTTTGGTTGCTGTTAGGAGGTACAGGTTTCATTCATGTGGAATTTGAGGGTCCAGGGGGTCCTGCTGACGGTTGACTTAAGTCCCGGGGGTGCATTGGAGGGGAAGGAAGGGGAGCAGAGCGAGAGGCGGCTGGAGAAGGTGTGCAGAGCCTTAAGGGGGTGAGGGGTGACCAGGAGGTCCCAGCCTTTTAGTGGGCACTGATGCCATCAGGAAGAAAGGACAAAATGAGTTTCATCAGTGACCTGCAGAGGGCAGGCATGTAGATTCTTAGCCATGTGTCTTAAGGAGAAATGCGGGCTCTGGGTGTCCCTCATACTCCTCCTGGCTTCCCCTGCCTTCCCCCACCTCCTCCTTCCCTCCCCTCCCTTTCTCCCCTCCATTCCTCTTTGCCCAGAGTTTCCTGTTTCCTGTCAATGCATCCTGTTTCATGGGCCAGCTTTGCCCATGTTCTTTGCTAGTAAAACTGTGACTTTTGAGAAATCTGAAACATCCTAGATGTACTATCTGTTGACTGAAAGAAAGAATAGGCTGCTATTAGGAGTTTGGGTCTCAGTTTGGTCCACTTCTCTGTGTGACCTTGAATGGACCACTCGGCGTCTCTGAGCCTCAGTTCCCCCATCTGTGGGAGGGTGGTGGTAACAAGTACACTTCATTCTGCTGTGACAAAGGTGCCACCACCTCTGGGTCAAGTGTCCCATTGCAGATCTTGGTGCGGCCCCTTGCCTCTTCCCGCACACTTTCAGCCCCACTCAAACCTCTGGCACGTGGAGGCCTGCCTGCTTTTGCTCCTGTTGCTTCTTCTGCCTCTACTTCCCTTCCCCCGTCACTCCCGGCTGTCTAAACCTGAAGTCATGACCCGGCTAAAAGGCTGCTTCCTCCATGAAGCAGTCCTTGACCTCCATGTCCGGTCACCTGTGGACCCCACCCCTTGCCACCTGCACATGTTACCACCCATGTGACATTGGAGTTGCCTGTGTCCACTTCCTGTGTTTCCCGCTAGAGGAGCCCATGGCAAAGGCAGGTACTATGGCCGGCTGAGCTCTGTCTGCAGCACCTGGCCCAGGACGGCCTCAGTGGACACTGACTGAGAACCAGAATGGGCAGTGGCATCCCCTCCCCTCCCGACGCTCAGTGGGGCAGGAGGCAGAGCACGGCTGCAGGGGCCGTGCTCATGTTTTGCTCCCGGACATGAACAAGAGAGGAGCTCTCCTCTCTCAGCAGAGGCAGGGACAGACACCACTGCGTTTGTCTGGTAACAGGTGCCCACTTAGCAGGACGTTGGCACAGATGACTTCTCTCCTCCGTTTATAGGTCCCGTACAAGCTGGAAGGGCCTCATTCATCCCTCGTGGAGCAAGTAGGACACTGAAAAGGCGAGGGACCCACCCAAAGTCACTCAGTGAGTCAGTGCACAGTCAGGGACGTGCACTTCTACGTCTAGGACCAGGGCCCTGATCACACGTGGGACACGAGGGATGGTGGTGCCAAAGGCTCTAGAACCTCATCCTCTCAAAGAACCTTGAAAGGTTAATGCCCCCAAGTGACTCCACGGGTCCTGCTTTAAGTGGGCTCTTCACAGAGGGGACAAAACAAGGACACGGCTGGTTTCACAAGCTCCAAACATCATTGGCCCCTCATGTCTTCTGGCGTCGCCACGATGGCCCTGGTCAAAGCCACCGGCAGCTCTCTCTTCTCCTCTTTCTGCCTAGAATGTGGATGTGATGTTTGGGCTGCCAGAGGCCATCTTGTGACCCGGAGACACACTGAGCGCGGCAGAGTAGGAGCCCCAGGAACCTGGCCGTGATGACTTTCCTGGGTACCCGACGAGCGCTGTTGTCTGAGCATCAGGGCTGCTGAGCCCAGAGAAGCCCGAGCCACCTGGGGAGCAGGAAGGCGTTCGGGAGCAGGTGGTGCCAGAAGGCTACCGTTTCCCCGAAAATAAGACCTCGCCGGACAATCAGCTCTAATGTGTCTTTTGGAGCAAAAATTAATAGAAGACCCAGTATTATATCATATCATATCATATTATATTGACCCGGTATTACATTCTATTATACCTGATATTATGTTATATATTATATTATGTTAATTATTATATTATATTATATTATTTATATTATATTATATTAAATCCAGTCTTATAGTAACATAAGACTGGGTCTTATATTAATTTTTGCTCCAAAAGATGCATTAGAGCTGATTGTCCGATTAGGTCTTATTTTTGGGGAAACATGGTACTTAGAGCTCAGCCAGACCTTTAACCTCCCCCCTCCCCCAACGTTGCCACCTCCTTCTCCTAGGACCTGGGTCCTGCTCACTGGGACATCCTCAGGGCCTGGCCTGAACGGTGGTGACATCAGTGGGATGAGGAGTGTGGGCGCTGCTGAAGCAGGAAGAGGAGGAGTATGGTTTGGGGAAGGCTGTGTTTAGAGCAAGGAGACTTCTGGTTCTGCTTGACCAGCTGGTAGGACCCTGGAGTCTGGGCTGGGGATGGATGTTGGGGTTCCTGAGCAGAGAGTGCGAGGGGGAAAATGGAGGGGAGAAGAGAAACCTGCTGAGGGCTGTCCATGTGTGGGCTCAGGTGGGGCCTCAGGGGGCACAGGTGGGATGCAAGCCAGCAGGTGGGGGACTCAGGAATGTCCCTTGAGAAGGACCTTCACTGATTATGACCAGAAGAGTTTCCTAGGGGTGGCTGTACAAATTGCCACAAACTGGGCAGCTTCAAACAAAAGAAATTCATTCCCCCACAGTTCCGGAGGCCAGAACCCCGAAATCCAAAGGTCGGCAGGATTGTGCTCCTTCTGACAGTTCCAGGGGAGTGTCCTTCCTGCGTCTCCCAGCCCCTGGGGGCCCCAGGCGCTCCTGGGCTTTTGGCCCACTCATCCAGTCTCTGCCTCTGTCTTCACATGGCCTCTCTTCTATGTGTCTGTGTCCCCCCTTTTCTCTCATAAAGACACCAGTTATAGGATATAGAGCCCTCCTTAAATCCAGGATGATTTCATCTCAAGATCCTTAACTAATGACATTTACGAAGACCTTATTTCCAAATTAGGTCACATTCCGAGGTTCTGGATGGCATGGAATTGGGGGGACATGACTCAGTCCCTCGGGGACATTGGTCACATGTGAAGGTCACGGAGCTGGTCGCAGGGCCCCTGGGCAGCTGGCCCTCTGGGCTCAGTCGCTGCCAGGAGGCGGCCACATGCTGACGTCAGATCCAACGGCAGCTCTGCTCAAATGTTCCCTATAATTACACTCAGGCCGGAGACACTCTCCCCTGCTGTCCCCGAGACACACATACAACGAGATAATGAGCTCTGCCATCGAAATGACTTGTTTCTGGGGTTGGAAGTAATTTTCTGTCTGGGAATAATTAACTTGAGGACCTGAGAAAAGAGAGCTAAAAATGGGGGAAATAGGTGGTTGAAGAGTCTGTTTGTGAAGGACTAAGAGCAAAGCCCTCTGGGAGGGGATGGCGTGCCTGGGCCTGCGCTCAGTGCCAGCTCAGTGTGCGAGGCCACAGGAACCCAGTTACCCTTGCGGTCCCTCCTGCCGCCTGCCTGATGGCAGTCCAATGCTGCCTGTGTGGTGGGTGCTCGATGGCGGGGAGAGCCTGAGACCTGCAGCCAGATAATGTGTGTTCCAGTCCTGACTCCGGCATCTGGGGAACAGGAGGCCAGCCCCAGCCTCAGTTTCCTCTTCTGTAAAAGGGGTAATATAACCCCCATGGGTGGTCAGGTATCAGGGTCACATGGGACGATGTGTGTGACGTGTGAGCCAGTGTCTGGCACATACTAAGTGCTCAGGAAAAGTGGGTGATCCTCTCGGGAAAGCAGTCGCCTGGACTCAGTGAAGAGAGGAATTGAGATGAATGGGAAAACATACAGATCTTGGGTTCAATTCCGTTCTAACTGCTTCTCGAGCAAGCCATGGGGCCTTGGACAGGCGTTAAATATACCTGGGCAAATATAAAATGGATCGGAATAGCAGGGCTGTCGAGAGGTGCGGTGAAATGTGAAAAGAGCTTACAAACTGTAAAGTGCCATCCATCTGTGTTTCATAAATAACACTAGGAAGCCCCAATCAGCACATCCTGCCTGCTAGACCAGCACTGCCTTTTCTTGTTACCCAACTGGTACTCAAAGTGGGGTCCCTGGGCCAGCAGGCATCAGCTGGGAACTTGGTAGAAATGAAAATTTTAGGGCCCATCCAGACCTATAGGCAGAAACTCTGGGGGTAGGGCTGTCACTTTATGCTGTAGCATGTCCTCTAGGGGATTCTGATGTGTGTTTCACGCGAGGTCCCCTTTCTAGCACAGAGCTCCCCAGATGTGCTTGACTTCTCATCTGTGTGTACCCCTCTTCTGAGCCTCCCCTGAGTCACACTACAAAGAATGGTCACTGCCTATCACAGCAGATTCTCCCAAACGGGAAACCAGGCTGGCTCTCACCTTACCGAGGAAGCCTTAGACGTTGGAGCTCCTGGTGTATTTGAGACAGAATGTTTGTGAGGACAGTGTTTGAGGGGACGCCCTCTCCTCTAGGGCTTTTTCCAAATTGGCTGAGGAATGGAATCCAGGATCCCGATTTCCTTTCCGTCACCACCCCCTCGGTGACTCTGGACATGTCTGGTCCTCTGGGCCTCAGTTTCCCCACCTGCATCATGGAAACATTGGTCTGGAGGACCTCCCAGTCACGTCTGAGTTGCCTTTGTCTTCTCAGTGGTGGCCTGGAGCCCCGTCCCCCAGTTTAGCTTCTGACCACGAGGCGGGAAACCCCTTTGCATCTGGACTCAGGGGCTCCCGTGTGTGAGGATGGGATCTCCTTCGCTCTTGCTCCTGCTGAAGATCTGACAGGGATGTCAGAGCCCAGGAGAGTGGCAGCTGTATCCCCGTGTGCTCCACCCCCCACTGAGATGCCCCCTTCTCTATGCCCTAGATTCTCCCCGGCACCTTCCTTTTGAAGCCGGAAGCTAGTTCCTCGACAGCTTCTACATCACTGTTTCTTGAACTATTGTCCCTTATGTGCAAGGAGCAGATGACTCAAGTGGGGGCGGAGACACAGAGAGAAGGTCCCTAGTGGGCCCCCTGGCCACTGCCCCAGAGGGGTCCTGGTAAGAACTCTAGCTCTCAGCAGAGGAGTTCTGTATAATATTGGCACCCCTTTCCACATTCGGTTGGCACTCTACAATTTATACGTCCATTCGGGCACTGGCACAGGGTACTGGTATGAGCAGTGTGCTAGGGTTTGGAGAGCAGTGCTTGGGACTGGTGTTAGATCAGGTTTCAAACCCTGTCCTGCCACTTCTTAACTGACTTTGAAAAAGTCACTTAACTAGTCTGAGCCTTATTTCCTCATGGGAAAACTGGATCTATGTGAATGATATCCCCTGGTGTTGTGCAGTGCACAACCTGTGGAGCTGTACACAGTGGCCCTTCCCTTCTCTTTAGAGAGTCCTACCAGTTTTGCGCATCACAGCAGCTATTCTCGAATGGGTTCTGTGATTCTTAGTTGGGTTTATACATGAAAGGGGGCTTTGTGGTTAAGTGCAGTTAGGAGGTGCTGTGCTGGGTTGCTGAGGGGACAGACCCTGGGAGGACCCTGTCCCTGGGCTTCCCTGGTGGGGCTCAGTGGCCAGCCCACTTTCCCAGAAGCAAACTCTGAGGCAAAGATTCGAGGGCGGAAACACTACTGACTCACCTCGTGTCACTGCCCATGGACAGGCGCTGGTAGGAGTGGTGAGCAGTAGATAAAAGTGTGATGGGGAGTGTGTTAGGGACACATGGGGGCTGTGGGAGCCCTGACCAAGACTGCAGGGCAGAAAGGGGGAGGGGCTGTGAGGGGCTTCCGGGAGGAGCTGGGACAGGAACCGGAGGCTCACGTGACTGAGGCTGGTAGATGTCCCATCAATATCCACTCTTCCATTCTTCAGGGACCACACAGGACCAAAGCTTTGGATGGGCCATTACCTCTGGAAATAAAGCACTACCTTCACTAGGCCCCCTTGCTGATAGGTGGGGCCTCACAAGAAAGGTTTGAGTGGCAAGCTGTAAGCAGAGGTGTTGAGACTTTTGATGCTTAAAGGTGGCTGACTTGGTTGGAGGAGTGGCCCTTGCTACCTGTCTGCTTTTCCTCTTCCTTCCAGTCTATGAGGAGAATGTGATGGCTGGCGCTCCAGCAGCTATCTTGGATTAAGAGGTGACCTTGAGGATAGAAGCCATGTGTTGTCATGGTGGAGCAGAAATGTAAATGCTAGTGTCTCCAGTGAGTGACCAGCCAGCAGCTGGCTCTGCAAGTCCTACCCCCGAACTTGGAAAGATGAGGCGTGAGCTTCCAACTTGTTAAAGCTTCTCTTGTTTCAAGTTTTTCTGTGATGTAGCTAGACTGATTCTGACTGGTAAAGTAGGGAGAGTTTCCTGGGCAGTGGGGAGTCCCGGGAGGGTGCCAGGTGTCTGGGGGCTGCAGTGTGGAGGAGGGACTGGAGGGAGAGGTGGGGTCCAGTGAGGGCATTTGAGATGCCCAGGCCTGAGGCGATGGGGACTTAGCCAGACAAGATTGTGCTAGTGTCTTCCTCTGCCTCTGAGCCAGAATTGCCCATCATACAATGCTTTGGCAATTATGCAAATGAGATGTGGTAGGAATTTATCAGGGGGTGCAGTGGCCCTGACAGCAGAATAAACCATTAGGCGCCGCCGCTGGGTAATGGAAATGGGGAGCCGTCTCCTGTGATCAATCTCCCAGAGGGATGGAGAGACAGGGACAGGCTCAGCAAGATCGGGACGGGGTGGAGGCAGCCCAGGAGGCCACGGGAACCTCCCAGGGGGCCTCAGATGGAGAACTGCAGGCATTTTAGGGATGACTCCAGCCATCAGGGAGGAGGGGCAGTTAGGCCCTTGAGGAAGAATTTGCCTCTTCATTACTTTATTGATTCAGGCCCCAAAGAACCCCCCTCCCCCACTTGCAGGCAAGTGGTGGGTGAAAACCTCAGTTAGTGCCTCTTCTGCTCCCTAAGTTCAGCCCAATTACTTAGAAACGCCGAGACCTGGAGATGGGAGGGCCCGGGTTATTCCTTTCACGCCCTCATCCTACAGAGGGGGAACTGAGGCCCAGAGGGGGACAGTGACTTGCCGGAAGTACCCTTGAGGCCGTGGGGTGGCTAGCACGGCACCCTGCTCCTGGTACACTGCAGGCTGAGTTCTGGACGCTTCCATCAGCTGTGTGCCTGAGCCCCCCGAGAACCTGTCCGTGAATGCTGGGGTGCACAACGTGAGGGCACCACAGAGGCCACTGCTCTGCTGGGAGCAGGGTTCAGGGAGTGAGGGGCGCTGAGCTGGGGAGTGTGCCAGGACCCTGACTCCTACTCTGAATAAGATTTCATGTCATCCTGGAATCCCCCACTTAGATCTGGAAGATAAAGACCGTGGTGGCCCCTTGGTATTGCTTCCCGAAGCTGGCAGGTGAGGGACCTGTGCCAAGAATCGGACGATGTCAAGGGGAAGGTGTAGACTCCAGCATCTACCAGGGTCTGAGCTACTGAAGGGGGGCCGGGGGCAGGCGGCCTTTTGTGGAGTTCTAGTGCAGGCTCAGACCACTGCTCACTAGCAATGAGGGGGCAAGACAGGACCCCAGAAGACAGAGAGGCCCCGGGAGGTGGTGGCCAGTGGGAGTCAAGCAGAGGCCCCGGTTAAAGAGAAGACCCGTGCTGAGGGCTGCAGGCTGGCATTGCCTGCTCACAGGCTGGGCTTGACGACCTGTGGGACTCTGGAGCCCCGGCCGCTGACCCTCCGGTCTGTACCCTGCATGGTCGGGCTGGTGGTCCCTGGGTGCTTCCAGCTGCAATGAGCAGCGTGTTGAAGGTTCTGTGCCCCTGGGCCTCCAGACCTTGAGGAACAGCCACGTCCTCTTCTCTGTGTCAGAACTGCCATCGCTTCGTTTCTTTCCTGACTCCCTGGTGGCCGGATGGTTCGCAGGTTCTGGGGAGGGCCATCTCCCACAGGGCAGGAGGGCTCGAGCATGTTCCCAGTCCCAGAGCCTAAAATGGGGAGCCCAGAGGCCACAGTGTCTGGACTCAGCTCATGCAGGGGACCCTGCCCCGGCCCTGCTTACTTCCTCCTGTGATGGGGAGCTCACTCCCAAACGTGCAGTGCGTCCCTTCGTGGGGACCCCTCTGTCCCTACTGAGCTGAAGTCTGCCTCCGAGTAGGATCCTCTGGGATGTTATCTTATCCTGCCTGCTGCACTGAAGGTTCTATGTGCTAATAGCAGTGGCTTCCACTTACTGAGGCCACTGAGACAGGCACAGGGCTGGGACCTCTTGTGTCAGGTTGTCAGCTCCTCACAACAAATCTGAGAACAGAGATTTCCTCCCCATTTCATAGATGGGGGCACAGAGAAGTGAAGTGACATGCTCACGGTCGTATAGCTGGTCCCCGGGGAGCAGGACCTCAGCCCAGGTCGGACTGCTCAACCACTTGTGCTGTTAACTCTGTGGTGATGGTCGGGTCCCCAGGTGAGAATCCCCTCTGCTAGCTTTCAGGGGAACCAGGCTCCCCACTCCAAGATGCCCTGGTCAGCCACCTCTTCCTCTCCCTCCTCTTCTCCCTCCTCCTCTCTCCCCTGTCTGTAACCCCCAGCAGAATGTCAGCTCCATGAGAAGGTGTCTTGTCTGCTTATTAGCTGCTGGAGACCAGGCACCTAGAATGGAGGCAGTGTAGTAAGCAGTAAGTGCTCAGCTGGCTGACGGGCTAAATGTGCCCGAAGGTCGGGTGAGGCAGGGCACGAGTGAGTCTCAGCTAAACCGTGTGGCCTGGACAAGTCAAGTGCCTCCTGGAGCCTCAGCTTCTACTTCTGAAAGTCAGGGAAGAAGTGCCAAGCCGATGCGAGGATTCCATCCCGGGTGGGCACTGCCCAGCTCGGTACAGAGTAGGGGGACCTCGCAGACGGCATCCTGGCTTCTCAGCCGGAGCGGCAGAGGCTCCCTGTCTGCTCGACTTTTGGTCTCCACCCACCACTCAGGTGTCCACAACACCTTTAATTTGATTTAGGGCAGGAAATCGCTTCTGTTTTTCTGGTGGTGGGAGCACTGACAGTCTATTTCCTGCCCAGTGCTCGGTGCAGAGTTGGCATTAATGTAGAAAAATTAGTATTATCAGGACAGCGTTCAGAGCCATCTCTAGCACCGGAGTCGCTGACACGTTAATTAAACTTGATAAATGCTCTTGTCTAAAGATAACTTTTGAACAATGGCTCCAGTTACCTAATTATTAGTCGGATACATGCTTCTGCAAATTGCTGGGGCGGCGTTCGGAGATCTCTGGGGCTTGTACTGGGATTAGGGTGCTGGGGCGAGAGGGCTGGTCCCCGGGGCTGCCACAGGGCCCAGCACAGGGCTTTGGGGCTGGGCATGAAGCAGGGAGACCAGAGGAACGTCTCAGCCTCAGCTCCAAGCAGGAACTCTGCCCTCTGCCAAGTGGACTCCCCTTCACAAGCCCCTTCCTGCTCAGCACCCTGCCCTCATCATCATAACTATGTCATTCCATCATGAGCACCATTGGGAGAGACAGGAGAGCCTCCAGATGTGACTTTTACTTCCTATGTGGGGCCCATCCTGGGGCAGTGTCATCTTTCCTGCCATTCTGCTCCTTGTCACCTTTCCTGCTTCCCAGGGCTGGAAAAGCCTTGATGCATGAAGTTACTCTCAGGATCCCAGCATTGGGACACCCGGGTCACATGGCTGTAGTGTCTCAGTTCCGTGGAATTGGGCCCCAGGCCCCAAGATTGCCAAGTGCAGTGAGATGAGGGGCCACAAGTTGTCACTGATGAGGCCAGCCAAAACCAGAAGAACAAAATAACGGAGCCCAGCCATGAGGACTGAACCGTGAGTCAGATAAGGTCACATTTGAAGTCCCTGAGTGTTGGGGTGGTTTGTTATGCAGTATTATTATGGCAATTAATACAGCTTTATGTTTCAAAGTTGGGGCTGGGACCTTCAAGCTCTCAAGGGCAGGAATCCTGCTTGGAGGCCCATGTGCTTTGCCCTGCACTGTGTCCTCCCGTCACCGGGCTCAGACCAGGGGAGGCACAGGAGCATGCCAGCCAAGACAGCTACTCGCTCATCCCCAGCCTGGTTCCCAGCTCTGAGCCTAGAGGGCTGAGGGGCACTGTTACGTATGAGGTGCAGCCATGCAGTCTTAATTTGGTCCCGAGTCTCACCCTGTCTCAGCACAGAAGGAGCTCCCACTTGGGAGGCAGGGCTGTGCTTGGATTGTCTTTGTCGTGTCTTTGAATGTCTTTAGATTGTCGTTTACAACAATGGCCATTGTCAGGCCCCGTTCTTTGTGACTTTGCCTTTTCAGAGCAGATCTGTCTGGCTCTGGGGGCCGCAGGGTAGAGTTGCAGCACATGCCCGGTGGGCCTGCCCAGTCTCGCTTCCCCTGCTGCCTCCAGGAGCTCTTGGTGTAAGGAAGGAGCCACAAGGCAGGTGATGTCTATTCAAGTCCCGTTCTGCCTTCTCCTCGCTTGTGGTCACTGGCTGTGACCCGGAACCTAGCAGAGTGGCCTTCCGTACACACGGGAAGACTGACAGCAGCACCAGAGACCTTACTGAGGAATTTCCAGAAGTCAACCCTCCCGCCCCACACAGAACTATGTGCACATATATGAATCATCTAGAAAATATACACGAGGTCTGACAATTAAGTCCGCGAAGTCACCACCGTGCGCTGACATTGGCAGCACTGAGCAAACAGCTCGGGAAGGTTCCATAACCTTGGTCTATCAGTGTCTCACAGCCGTGTTTGTGTAGACGTGTGGCGGGGTCTAGCTGAGTGGCGTTCATTATTGTTGCGTGTTTTTGTGTGCTGTTGCGAGAATGTCTGATTTTGAATTAGAGCAATGAACAGAGATTCAGTTTCTTGTTAAACTTGGAAGAGTAGTAGTGAAATCAGGGACATGTTAGTCCAAGCTTATAGGGATAATGCCATGAAGAAAATAGCAGCGCATATATGGATTACACGTTTTTCTGAGGGAAGAGAATGCATCACTGATGAAGAGAGGTCAGGGTGGCCAGTAAAGAGCCGAACTGATGAAAACATTGCAAAAATTCGTTGAATTGTGCGTCAAAATCATTAGCTGACTGTGAGAAGCATAGCAGACCAAGTCAACACTGACAGAGAAAGAGTTAGGAAAATCTTAACTGAAAATCTTGGCTTGAGAAAGCTGTGTGCAAAAATGGTCCTGAAGGAGCTCACTGATGAAAGAAAGCAGAGTCGAAGTTTGCCAAGACCTTTTGGAGAGACAAGATGATGTTTTGGGCCGTGTTATCACTGGTGATGAAACCTGGGTGTGCCAATACGACCCTGAAACAAAGTGTTAAAGTATACAATGGAAGTCAGCCAATTCTCCACAACCAAAAAGTTCCGTCAGTCTAAATCAAGTCAAAACAATGTTGCTAACCTTTATTGATATCAGAGGGATTATTCATTATGAATTTGTACCAACTGGACAAACAGTGAACCAAGTTTACTCTTTGGAAGTGCTGAAAAGGCTGCGTGAAAAATTTGACGACCTGAACTTTTGGCCAACAATTCATGGCGCTTGCATCACGACAATGCACCAGCTCACACAGCACTGTCTGTGAGGGAGTTTTTAGCCAGTAAACAAATCACTGTATTGGAACACCCTCCCGACTCACCTAATCTGTCCCCCACTGACTTCTTTCTTTACCCGAAGATAAAGGAAATATTGAAAGGAAGACATTTTGATGACTTTCAGGACATCAAGGGTAATACGATGACAGCTCTGATGGCTATTCCAGAAAAAAAGTTCCAAAATTGCTTTGATGGGTGGACTAGGCACTGGCGTCACTGCATAGCTTCCCAAGGGGAGCACTTGGAAGGTGACTGTAGTGATATTCAGCAATGAGGTATGGAGCACTTTTTCTAGGATGAGTTTGTGAATTTAATTGTCAGACCTCATATGTGGACACGAGCTTTCGTTTTTTAATTGGACCAATGACTAGAAATGGAATTGTGTGGTCATAGGCTAGGCATGTTTATGAGAAATAGACATGTTGATTTTCAATGATATGCTCAGGGGAATAAGAGCTCCTTAGAGTAGAACAAGGTGCCATAAAACAAGGACATTCAGAGAACTAAAGGAGTTCATGGCAAATAAAAATATTGCAGGAGAGGGCCCGCCCGGTGACTCAGGCGGTTAGAGCTCCGTGCTTCTAACTCCGAAGGCTTCCGGTTTGATTCCCACATGGGCCAGTGGGTTCTCAACCACAAGGTTGCCAGTTCAATTCCTCGAGTCCCACGAGGGATGGTGGGCAGTGACCCCTGCAACTGAGATTGAACACGACACCTTGAGCTGAGCTGCCACTGAGCTCCCGGATGGCTCGGTTGGTTGGAGCACATCCTCTCAATCACAAGGCTGCCAGTTCGACTCCCTCAAGGGATGGTGGGCTGTGCCCTCTGCAACTAGTAACAGCAACTGGACCTGGAGCTGAGCTGCTATCTCCACAACTAAGACTGAAAGGACACAACTTGAAGCTGAACGGCACCCTCCACAACTAAGATTGAAAGGACAACAACTTGACTTGGAAAAAAAAGTCCTGGAAGTACACACTGTTCCCCAATAAAGTCCTGTTCCCCTTCCCCAATAAAATCTTTAAAAAAATTGCAGGAGAAATTAAAAACACAGTAGAAGATCTGGAAACTGCATAGACTCCAATCGTATAGAAAGCAGAGCAAAAAGACACAAAGATGGAAAATAGAAAAGAAAAAGATAAGAAAACCAGAGAGAAGTCTGGGAAGTAAACATCCAAATACTGAAGTTGTGCGAGGAAAGAACAGAGAAGGCAGAGGGAAGAAAGGATCAATGAAACATTTAAAAATATCTACACCACTGAGTGCCCAGAAAAACTGATGAAAATGGAACAATATCAAAACATGTGACCTTGACATTTCAGAACACCGTGGACAAAGAAATGAATCCAGGGCAGGAGAAAGCTTTATATAGAGGATCAGAATTACGAATGTCTTAACTTCTCAACAACAACTTTGGGAGAGAGACGACCACGAAGAGATTCCCACTGAAATTGTTCGATTGTGAACTTGGTTAACAGAACTCCCTTCTCTGTGTAGTCTGAATTACAATTGGCCCAGAGAGGATAATTTGTGGGTCTTGGAAGGCAGAAGGAAATTATAGCATTGCTTTTTGAAAGCTTTGTGGTCAGACACAGCGAGAATGGCAGAAATGCCCAGGAGATTCCAGCTTCTTTCCAATCTTTTCCTCTTCATACACACCCTTCTTCTCCGCGATGGCCCTGCTGACCACCAGCAATGCCAGATCCCTCTCACCCTAGGCCCCTGCTTCTCGCAGACCTCCCCTCCAGCCCCTCTGATTTGCTCCCATGCCGATGGCTGGACGCGCGTGGTTCCAGGATTCCCCTACAAGCCTGGCTTGCCCACCAATGTCCTGTTTCAGGAGACCGGTCAAGGGCTCCTCTCTTCTTTCCCTGCCCGGTACCTTCACCTGCTCGGTACCTTCACCTCCCAGCTCCTCCCACAATGTGCAAGTTCTAATTTCCCCAATAAATCCACAGCGCCCACGGTGGCTCTGCCTCCCTGACTCATTGCTGTCGTGTACAATTTTGGCACCTGAAGTGGTTCCAGAAACATACACAAAGGGTCTGGCATGGGTTCTCCAATCTGACTAGATGTAAAGGCATTGAGGACCTGTCACCACCATTTCATACGCTGGCAGACAGTTTCTTAAATGATCACCAGGAGCCCCTCCTGAGTAGGTACCCCGGGAAGGCAAGGTTTGGTGGCTAACCGTTCTCCCCACACACACAAAAGGGCAACCATGGGAGGTGCCCGACGTGTTCATTAAGTTGATTGTGGTAACCATTTCACCATGCCCACCAAATCATCTCGTTACACCTTAAACATCTATCATTTTATTTGACAACTATACCCCAATGAAGCTGGGGGAGATCATTTTGTTTCCTGTTTCTGCAACACTGGGCTCTGTTGGTCTAGAAGTGTTCGATCCCAGGAGAAGAATCCCCCAGGAGTACAGTGGTTGGCAGGAGGAAGCAAAGCAGAAGCCAGTCCTCTCAGGACCTCTCAGGACCTCAGGTCAGACAGGGAGACCCACAGCTGCAAAGAGGCCCCGTGCGTTCCAGTTGGTTCTCACCCCCCTCACGCCACATCTGGATTGTTCTCTGCTGCCGACCCTGCTCATGGACAGTGGCTCAGCTCTACTCAGAGTGCTAGCAACACAGAGTGAGCATCTTCCCACAGGCGACTCCAGCGTCTTCCCCTACACAGCAGCTGGGCTTCCAGCTGCCACCTGTCCCTCCATGTGGTGAGCTTTCTGAAGCTCGAAGCCACCAGACGCGGGTACAGAGCTGGAAGGTAGAAGGAGAGGCAGATTCTGTCAGCATAATGGAAGCACCTGGATCAAACTCTGCCTGAAGCCAGATGGACCAACACTGGGACTTCTGCGTTTTAGGAGCCAATAAGGTCTCCGTTTTACTTGTCAGCATGAGTGGGGCTTTCCCAGCTGACCTGAAACACACATATCCCATTGATTCCTTGCAGTGCTGTGGTGAGCAGTCACCTGACCTGTGGTTTACTGACCTGAACAGTGAGGATCAGAGAGGACAGGTTCACTGGCTGGTTCTCTCTGCCACCTGCTGCCACCTGTCTCCATGACCCTCAGATATGAGGGATGTAGGGGCTGGGCATAAGCCAGGCTTTCTCACTGCCCTGAGGCCTGGGCTCCTCCCCTTTGACCACCTCTGCTACTCTCCTTTCTGTACAGAAGTCCTTCAGTGTGAGACCGGGAGGGTCCCTTTCCCTGCACAGCCCACAGCTTTGGGTGCCATCACTGCTGGAACAGAATGCCCCCCCACTCGTGTTTTCTTTGCCTACTGAGTGGGACATTGGATTTTCTCTGTAAACTCACGAGGCGGCTCAACTCCACAACTCCAAACTCTCATGGCGCTGTGTGACCTTGAGCAAGTTTATTAACTTCTCTGTGCGTTACTTGTCCCATCTGTAAAATGTAGTAGTTGGACTAGGTCAGCACCATCCAACAGAAATGTAATGTAGGCCAAATGCGTAGTTTGATATTTCCTAGTAGCCACATTTAAAAAGTGAAAAGAAGTAAAAGTATTTTGATAATAAATTTTATTGAACTCAGTATATCCAAAATACGGTGGCAACATGTGATCAATATGAGTTATTAATGAGCTAGTTCACATTTCTTTTTGTACGGAGCCTTCACAGTCTGGTTGTGTGTTTGATACTTGAGGGACATCTCAGTTTGGAGTAACCATATCTCAAGTCACAACACACACACACACACACACACACACACACACACACACACACCTGGTGGCTACCCTATTGGACAGTGCTGCACTAAACTAGCTTTCAAGCTTTTAAATTTATGTTTAAACAACAGGACCATTTTTTTTCAAGTGAGATCTTGTGCACAGTCCCATCGTATAAATGGACAAAGGGAGGTTTCTCTGGTTGTTTCTGGGAGAGTCTTGATACTTCTTCCTGCCCCTCCCACCCCTGTTCACTACACACCCCTCCTGCAGCTCTGAACCTCCTTATCTAACATGGGGGCTCCTAGGAACACTATTTGGAAATCACTGTTCTGGGTGACCTCTGAGGGTCCCAATTATTGTGATCTTAGTTGACATTTACATGTAGAGAAAGGCTGGGATTTCTCTCCCTTCCAAGCTTCATGCTGTTGATCAAGGAAACTCTGGAAATCCACTTTTATTCATCCATTCATTGAATCAGTCAGTCTGGGGTAGACTAATCTGCAATACTAGATAAGGTCTTAAAGCTCAGTGGCTTAACACAAAGTTTATTTCTTTTCATGAAAAGTTGAATGCAAATTCGTCGCTCTCCTGGGTGGGGTCCTCCATACAGTGACTCAGGGATCCAGGCTGCTTCCATCTTCAGTGCCTGGTCTCACTGTAATGTGGCAGAGGGAAAGCGGGTAGGAGCATGGTCCTGGACATGCAGTTCTGTGCCCATTCCCCTGGCCAGAACACAGGAACAGGACCTCTGGTGCAAAGGCGATGGGCCTGTGATCCTCCTGGGCCCCTGGGGGAGGAAATGGTGCTTTCAAAAGAGCAAATTCCTTCCTGCTCAGGGCTGTGCCCATATGCCCACTCTGTTTGAAACGCTCTTCACCTCCCTTTTCTTCCAGTTAAGTGTTAATGGTCTCAGTTCAAATGTCAGAAGGACAGAGAGAAGCCACTGCACGGCATGGGCTAGGGTACCTGCCGAGCTTGGTCAGCTAACTTCATCCCACAACCAGCATGATGACATGGAGGGGTTTCCAGTGAGGCAGTAGGAGGATGGGATGTGCATTTGAGAATGGCCTCTTTGGTGCCTGGTGGATAGAGTTGATAATGATACTTCTATTTTTAAGAAAGGCCAACTCCCTTGGTGGTGTCCTGAGGAAGGGCAACCCTGCGTGACGCCAACTTTGATGAATAATCTTGACTCCATCGAAATAATTTCCCAGTTCTCCATGTGGGAGGCCTATAAATTATTCAGCCTTGCAGCTGTCTCGGCAGAGGGGCCTGGCTGCTCCCTAATGAGCAACCTTCCATGAGGCCGAGTGCCCGGGAGTGGGCAGGGAGGGCAGTGGTGAGAGTTAGGGCAGCCTATGAGTCTCCTCAGCATCTCAGCCACGATTTCAAGCCACTTCTGAGACCAAACCTCCTCTTTTATGTCATGGAGCTTGATGAATGCTGACTATGGGTGGCTGGTTCCCACACTAGCCACTGGGGACACGGTGGCTGGCTCTGTGCCAAGGTGGGCAAAGGGGCCAATGCCAGGGGGAGACAGAGCAGAGCCCAGCTGGGTACTCCTCCCCGTCTGTACCACGAGTCCTTCTCAGCAGCCATTCTTGGGGGTCTGCAGTGAGTGGGTGAACCTCGGCATTCCCTCCACCCTTGTGGTGGGGGTTCAGGCTTTCTACACATTGCAGCGTTTGCAGCTCTGTCTGTGTTCTTGGGCCACCAAAGAGCTGAGGCTAATGCAGTGTTTTTGTTTCCCGACTGACCTAGTTTTTGTGAAAAGTCCTTCTGAGGCTGCTGCTCTGATGGCTGGCATTTCTGGGCCTACTGTGTAGGGCCGATCCTGGTGGGATTGGATCCCCTGGGCTCTGGCTGGCTAAGGCCCCACCCAGGACCACCCAGAATCCTGGCCTCTCCAAGCAAATGCCGACCCAGAAGGCTGTGGCAGAGGGGACCTCAGGAAGGTGAGAGGGAGCCTAACATTGTTGGGGGGCAGGGCAGAGTGGGAGTTAGGGGACAGCCTGCTGTACAAGAAACGTATCTGATTTCATATTAAAGCACAGGATGTCATTCTCTTCCTCCCATCCAACCATCCATCTACCCACCTATCCATCTACCCATCCATCCACCAACCCACCTATCCCTCCTTCCCTCCCTCCTTCCTTCCTTCCCTCCTTCCCCCGAATACTTGTGTCCACTCTGCACCCCACTCTAAGGATACTAAGTAAAGTCAAACCTGGTCCCTGGCCTTGACCTTTTGCAGAGCTCAGCCCTCGAACTTTGTAATGACTTGCCTCGCTCTTTGTTGCCTTGCTGCTGGGGGAGACAGAGGTGATGACAGGCAGTGTGATCACCCGTGTGGACACGGGGCTGGAAAAAGGGAAGAAGCGAGGGGCTGTTGGAGCCTGGGGGCAGTGCCTGGGAATCAGGAGGGGACATCTGAGATGAATCTAGAAGAATCTGAAGGAGGTATATCCAGGCATGGGGTGGGGAGGCAGAGGGCAGAGGTCAGCTTGAGCCTGGGGCAGGGGGGCCAGGGCAGGGCTTGCAGGATTACAGGGAGTTAACTCAACTTGAGTTACAGGCCCTTTGTGCTGTGCGGGCCAGCGGAGCTGGATGCAGGGCTGGAGGCAGCTCTGACAGCTCGGCCAGGCAGGGCCAGGGAGGATCGGACAGGTTTGATGCTGACTTTTCTCCTAGGCCCTGTGTGTGCTCCGAGGTCATTTAAGAAATGTAGAGAAAGGAGGCTAAACACACCCATTTCCTTCTCCCCCGAGGGTGTCCCGTATGTGGGCAGAGGCCTAAGAAGGGGCAGGTCCTGACTCCCACCCAGGATTCTGTTCTCTCTGGCCCACTAAGTCCCCATTTTCCTGCCCTGGGCTGGGCTGCCTGCAGGACCCCCACTGAACTCCCCTCCCTAGCCCAGGGAACCCCTTCCTCCCATTGCAGTTGGCTTACCTGGCCATGGCCCAGGTTCAAGGGCTTCCAGAGATGAAGGAACACAAGGCAGATTGGAACACACAAGCCTCCAGAAGAGGATGGGGGCGAGGGCAGAGGGCAGAGGGCAGGAAGTGATTGCTGTCAGACAGTGGAGGGTTCCAGTCTGGCCTCAGCCATCTTCTCAGACAGTGGTTGAGTACGCTGGCTCACAGGCCAGGTGTCCTGGGACTTGAATCCTGGCTGTGTGCCCCCACGCATGGGATTAAACCTCTCTGAGTCTCCATTGCTACGTCTGTAACATTGGAACAGTGGTTTTGTCCGTGTGATGGAATGACTTGACACGTCAGATACCTCGGAACAGTTTCTGCACGTAGCAAGTGGTCCACTGAGAACAACTATTGTCATTCTTCTCCAGGGGAAGTTCCTGCCTCTTTGGGCAGGTCGGATAGCTGTCCTTGGGAGTCGAGGCTGAGGTAGCTTGATGGCCAATGGCTGCTCAGCTCTGAGAGCGTCTTCTCTTCCTGACCCATGGCTTCCTTTCCTCCATAAACATCCTGATGTCCTGCCCTGAATACGCAGAGAGGAACAAGGCTGGACGGGGCCGGGCAGGGAGAGCAGCAGGGTAAACAGGGGAGGTTGAGAGGCAGAAGCACCAGTCTCCTGGGACCTCAGGAAGCCTCTCCCGAAGACACTGGTTTGAGCAGAGACGGGAGGCTGGGAAGGTTGGCCTGGTGGACGAGTGGAGAGAACTACGGCAGGTGCAAAGGCACTGGGGCCCGTGCTGGGTGGCCTTGGGCTTCAGAGTCTGATCACCAGCATTCAAATTCTTGCCCTGCCACTTACTTGATGTGCAACCTTGGAAGCAAGACTCCTCCTCACTGTGCCTCCCTATTTGTAAGTGGGAAGGGAGCAGGGAGCAACATATTTACCTCTTAAGGTTGTTGGGACAGTTAAGTCAGTGATGTGTGTACGGTGCTTTGGGCAGGGCCTGCAAGTGTTCGTTAAGATTAGTATCCCGTGAATCATTTGGAGAGGCCTCTCATATATGTAGGCTCCCCTACCCCCACCCGGTGCTAGCAGCGGAGACCAGCTTGAGGAAATAAAAGCATGAATGCAAAATTCTTGACAGGCAAACAGATCTCAAATCCCACTGGTGATGACCATCTAACGGACGTCGAACAGGAGCATTTTCGGCTGCCTGCTCAGACTCGGGCAGCTTCTGGGTGACAAGGAGCTGTCAGACGCTTTTAAGATGCCTGGGGTTTTAGCAGGCCGAGGTACCAGCTGGACTATGTCTGGGATAATTGGGTCCTTTGAAAAGGCCACCAAGCAGGACAATGACCCACTTGGAGCCAGCCCGGTGCTGGTGAGCAGCCGTCCTAGGTGCAGTCCCCCAGCAACACATTCCCTTTATCAGCACCCAAATCTGTAGCAGCTGGGGCCCCAGCACACCCACTACCAAGTGATGGCACTACCAGCAGCACCCCTGGTGGCACCCCTGGTAGCACCCCTGGTAGCACCCCTGGTAGCACGCAGGGAGCGCAGCCCCGTCTCCCCCCCGCCCCCAGGAAGTCACGTCCCCTGCCGGAGTGAGCAGTGTGGGCTCTGGTGGCCGTTGGAGTAGCTCAGGCCACGCTGGCCTCTGACTGTTGCGCTGATAAACAGCTGTTGCCTCCCCGTGTTCCACATGGATCCTGGTGCTGCGTGTGCCCAAAGATTTCTGCTAATTAAAATCAAGTTTTGACATTTGGGGTTTTGTGCTGAAGACGGGGGATCACACTCTGCCGTCAACGGGGTCCTGAACGAAGCGCTGGGTTCTGCCTAAATGCAGGGTCCCAGACAGCTGGGTGTTCTGGCTCCACACATTCTAATGCTTTTATTTATTCATCAAATGCTTTGGTACTCATCCCCACATGCCAGAGAGGATCTGAAGAACAAGTGTATCTTGATACAGAGAGAGAGGCAAAAAAAAGAACACCCACCTGGGCATGCATGTGCATGAATGATTTTTGGAGTCAGAAAGGACTGTGTGTGAATCCTGCTCTGTCACTTTCTAGCTGTGTGTCCTCAGGCAAGTCACTTCACCTCTCAGAGCCTCGGTTTCCTTGTCTATACAATGGGTGCATGCAGTGTCTTCACAGCAAGTTTCCAGTGAAGACAAAATTAGATCGTGAGATAAAATACCTCTGCTGTTCAATAGATGTTTCCAAAATAGGCTTGTTTAAAATGGTTCACAGAATAAGAACAGAAAACTTAAGTCAAAGGATAGCAGGGGGACAGGGGTACCTACTGGTGCTCAGCCTGGGAACTGTACCCGGATGGCGCTGTGGGAACTGCCGCCTCGGTCCTGGACAGATATGAGAAGTTCAGGGCTGGGACACAAAGGGAGACTGAGGCTCTGCCCCGCCTTTTGCTACCTTGTTGCAGGAGATAAGCCTCGGGTAGAGAGAAGGCAGCCCGGGCTGAGGCACAGGAAGCCCCGTGGAGCCCAGCCTCTGCTTCCAGGCTTTTCTTACGCTCCTGAACCCCCACCATCCTACCGATGAAGTCCCCACTTGGTTGATGGCTGAGTTTTGGAATCAAAGGTGTGAACATAAGAAGAGGCGGTCACAGTGAACAGAGTTATGAGAACTGAGGGAAGTCTGGGACCTCTCGTAGCCAGCCATGGGGATCCCAGAGCTCCCACGTGCGAGCAGAGCGTGCCCAGACCTGGGGCCTTCTCAGTGCCCACTGCTTCGGCCCATTCTGAGCCCCGTCTTATCCCACGGAGGCCAGGTAGGGCTGCCCACTTCTGCCTTTGATGCTCAGAGGGCTTCTAGCAGGTGAATCATAAATATTTGAAAAGTAACAGAAAAGGTGACCCTAATGGCTAGAGAATGTAGAGACATTTGATTCTCATGTGCATATAACATATATGTTTATAGAAGTATTTTTTCTAAAACATTTTATTGAAGTATTATACATGTTGAAAAGTGCATAAACCCTAAATGTATGGCTGGATGAATTTTCACCAGTTGTACGCCCATGTACCCAGCACCCAGATTCAGAAATAAAACATCAGTACCTCAAAGCCTCCCTCGTGTCCCCCCTTGTCCCCACCCTTCTTTGCCAGGGGACCTGCTGCTGCACTACATATAGATACAGTGCTGGAAGGACTGTCACTGGCTCAGCTACTTTGCAAACTGCTTGGCCATATCGAAGCTGGACCAAGGCCCCCTGTGACCCAGCAGTCCCACTTCTGGGTATAGACATGGTGCAGATGTGCACAGATGGTCACCAAAGACGCAAAGATACATGCTGGAAGGTTCGTGATCTCCTCAAACTGGAAACCACCCATATGCCTATGGCCGTGGGTGAATAAATAAACTTGGATATTCACACAATGAAATCTTCATAGCAACAAGAAGGAAAGTAGAGCAGACACACGCAGCAGCAATGATGACTCTCACAAACAACGTGGAGTGGAAGGTGCCAGACAGAAAAGAGAACATATTCCATGATGACATTTATACGCAAGGCGAAAACAGGCAAAAGAACCCAACGGTGACAGATTTCTGTTTTGTTCCTTTTTTTATTCTTTATTTCTCTCCCTCCTTCCTTCCAAATTTGTATCTTCCTCTCTTTCTACACACACACACACACACACACACACACACACACACACACACTCACACACACACACACTGCTTTTTCTGTATCTCAGGAAATAATGCCCTTCAAAATGGTGCCCCCACTGTCACATACATGAAGAAGGCTTGCAAGTGGTCTGTACCAACTGACAGTTTAAGTATGAACGCCTTGGAGGATGCATTACCTTTTCCAAACTCTGAGTGGTTTGAAGGTCACTATCAGACACAGATGCTCTGAGGGTCTTGTTTGGGGAGAGATGGAGGAGGGCTGCTGGTAGGGATCACGTGACAGAAACACATGACCAAGCCTGGAATCAGGGACCAGAGATTCTGACTCCGCCCACAGGAAACCACGGCAAAGGTGGGGCGGAGGGAACGGAGATCATGGAAAAAACAACCACCAAAAAACATACGGTGTCCCACCCACTCTCTATAACCTGGTCACATGGCTCCTCATAGGGAAACATTGGGCCCCATCTGAATAGATTCCTGAAAGGGTATTAATAGCTGGTGAGTGATATGAACATTTTCCTGTCACTTCGTAAAATGTTGCCAAATTGCCCTCCGGAGAGATTGACCAAATTATATTCCACTAAAAGCATAGAACCCTGACCGACAGCTCTAGCCTGTGTACAATAAGTTATTTTTTTCCGTCTTTGCTAAGTTGATAGGTAAAAGTAATAATGCGATGACAGTAATGATAGTGTCCCATTACATTTCTGGTTTGGGTTTTTATGGGGAGGTTTGCTGCGTGTGGAGTTGGGGCGCCCGGATAGGTATGGTCATAATCACCTTTCCCCTCGCCCTTCCCACCCTGCACCGTGTCCTAGGCCTGCCCTTTAGCCTAGAGTTTGGCCACATGGCCTATGCAGGCTGGTGGGACGTGCCCTGCCCGAGCAATAGCTTCAATGTGCTCCAGTGGTTTGCTCTGCCCTCCCCTCCCTTGGTGCTCCCTCCACCACGACAGAGCATGTCCTGGATGGTGGCTGCCCCTTCATCCTGGGCTCCAGAATAAGACATGTGGAGTCAATCTCAGCTGAGACACAGCTTTCCTGAATGAGAACAGAAAGTAATGTTTCTTACTGCAAACATTCAAGATATTAGATTGTTTGTTATTACAGCAAAACCTGCCGGATACAATATGTGATCTGACGGACATACCCCTCTCATCGGGGATATGAAGGCTCCAGGTTTACAGAGTAAGGGACCTGGATAGAATACATAACTTCCTTTCTTAGGTTGGGTTCCTATGTGCGGGCAGTTGGCCAGGGAGAGCTCTCAAGGGCAGCTCCAGCAGGAGTGAGGGATACAGGGTCGGACAGAGGGAGAGGTTGGCCTGAGACAGAGTTGCAGTAGAGACCTCTGCTGATCCTGGGAACCCCAGACATGGGAGGGTCTGCAGAGATGGCCTCAATTGAGGTCAGAGGCCAGCCCTGTACACCTACGCATTGACTGGTCTTTGGAAGGCTTCTCCTGGAGAAGGGATGACCTTGGGCATGGCGGCGACCTTCATCAAGTCGATTCCTGGGGAGAGATGCAGCTGGGAGCCATCATTAGCCAACTCTTGGAGCTGGAGGATTTGTGTGATGACTAAGCTTCCATTATTGAGAACCTTCTGGTGCTGGACATGGATTATCAACCATGATCACAACGGCCCCCTGAGGTGGGGGGCAGGGCCAACGTCCCTCAGAGAGGTTCCCAAGGTCATTCTGCTGGAAGGAGGCGGGGCCGGCTGGGGGCCTGGGTTTGTCTGACTTCAGCACCAATGCTCCAGCGGCAAAGACTGAGCTGAGAGAGGACACGCTGCCACCCTCTGTGAGTTAGGGTCCCATGTCTCCCAGGAGGGGCTGGGGTGCCTGATGGCAACATCATGCAGGGGGGTAATAACGGCACAGAGTATCCCAGGAATGGCCTGCTACCGGGGTGGACGGGGTCTGACTACTGTGTTTTAGATCGCAGCCGTCTGTTTTTGCACCAGAAGCTTTTAGTTTTCTGAGAGGGAAGCAATTTACAAAATGATTCAGCAAACAGTTTGGCAGATGTTTCCTTGAACTGTTGGTTTGTAGAACGTGCCTTGTCTTTCGAATTGATCAGATCTGGTGGGAGTCTCAGCTCTGCCAGTGAAGAGGGTTAGAGTGTTTACAAAAGGAGCCCTGAAATCGTGGATCTTTGGGTGAACACTCAGGGGACTACGCAGGGCAAGATTCCACATAGTCTCGCAGAGAATAAATGTCAGGGTGCTGCGAGCGGCTTGGGGACTCTGGAGGGCCACAGCGCTGGCAGACAGCATTCCAACCAGGCAGACGTTGCGACCTGGCCCAATACCCTGGGCATTCAGCTGAGACTCCGGAAAGGCACCACCTCAGCCCTGGGTAAGGACTACACTGTCCCTTTCCCGACAAAGCCTGAAATCAGGACTTGAAGGTATTCAGGAGAAACACCAGTCAATTAAATATCCTCCAGAAAGACCCCCACAGCTTTTCAAGGAAAACAAAATAATCCAGACTGTCAATAGCCTAGCAAACACAATGTCCAGCACATAACAAAAAAACAACCGAGACAGGTGAATGCCAAACAAACTGCGGTCTTGTCCTAATGCCCTACCAGCCACAAAAGGGAAGGAGCGATATCATGCTCCTAAGCAGCATGAGTCTCCAAATACTTACTGAGCAAGAGAATGTGGGCACAGACCATGCATAAGAATTTGTGCATGTGAAGGCCTAGGGCAGCAAAACCAACCTCTGGGCGGAGAGGTCAGTGGTGACCTCTAGGGCCAGCCAGGCGGTGACCGACAAGAACCACAAGGGAAGATTCTGAGGGCATAAAAATATTCGGTATCGTAACTGGGTTTTGCTTAATCAGGTATATTTATTTGTTAAAGTCCATTCTAAAGAGCTGTGCCGTTTACTGTATGTAAATTATACCTCAATAACAAACTAAAATGGACATGAGACATTTGCCAGGTGAAGTAAGTCTTTCTAACGGGTGACAATCATGGCACAGACATGGAGGTGGGGACCAGTGTGCTCTGTGGAAACTAAATAATGTTATTGGGCTGGATTATTAAGAAGTTAGCTTTAGGGGTACTCTAGTTGGAACCCCCATTTTATAGATAAGGCAACAGATGAGAAGGAGAGTCACCTTGTCCACATTTGTGCAATGTGTCAGTGGCAGAACTGGAACTCCAATTTAGCGTGTGTGTGTGTGTGTGTGTGTGTGTGTGTGTGTGTGGTGGGGAGGAAGGGGCAGTGATTCCTTGGGGTAATATTTGCTGCAGAAAAGAGTGATTCACTCTGATCTGTGTTCATGCCACTCACACATGCAAGCTGTATTAAGATACTTTTTAATAAAACAGACAGAATTTCACCCCAACCTGCCATCCTGCCCTACGTGAGTGGTAGCTGGAATCCTGCTTTTGCCCCAAGCACTGTGATGAGCCCTTCCCCTAATTGACCTACCCAGCCCTCGCAGAAGACATATGAGGTGGTTCTTATTCTCATTTCACAGATGAGGGCCTGCAGCATGGGGATGAAGCTCTTTGCCTGTGGTCAGGTGGCCATCAGGTATGGCAGGTGGGTGGGAGGGCCGTTGGGATTTAAACCCGGGCTGTCACGGCCTTTGCAGTTGCTGCTCCTGCTACATGAAACATTGTCCCCCAAATATTTATGTGGTGGAGGCTTCCCCTTATTTAGATCTCAAAAGTCAAGAAAAACTTGACTATTCCGTCTAAAGTGCCCCCACTTCAGTCTCAGCACTTTTTAGCACATCTCCCTCTATTGCCGTCAGAACACTTGCTGTATTCAATCGTCCTATCTACTTTATGTGTTTATTATCTGCCTTCCCTATTGGAATATAAGTTCCAAGGAAGAAAAGACCTCAGTTAGTACACTCCTGTATCAGCCAAGACACAATGAATGAATGAATGAATGAATGAATGAATGAATGTCACTGAATCCTGTACTCGGCTACTAATTTCTAATAGTCTCTCATTTCCTGCTTTAGCATTTCACTTGGGCATTTTAGTCTCCAGCTTCACTGCTATATATGCTGTTGGAATCCATGATAAGAGCACATTTGTGCATTTCTGTAAAATTATGGATGTGTGCCCAGTGAATAAAGTAGTTTAAAAAAATTATTGAGATGAAAGTGTTTATGATGGCTCTTAGCGCTGTAAGCCTGTCATTTCGAACACCTGCTGTGTGTCGGCTCCACACACATGCTAGGCCTGTCTCCCTCTGTCCTCACCTCACCTACCGTGTTTCGCTGAAAATAAGACCTAGCCAGACCATCAGCTCTAGTGACTCTTTTGGAGCAAAAATTAATATAAGACCCGGTCTTATTTTACTATAAGACCGGGTCTTATATAATGTAATGTAATGTAATATAATATAATATAATATAATATAATATAATATAATATAATATGGTATAATACCAGGTCATATATTAATTTTTGCTCCAAAAGATGCATTAGAGCTGATGGTCCGGCGAGGTCTTATTTTCAGCGAAACACGGTACCTGCTCTTGGACTCAGAAAGAGGCGCTTCGATGTGCAAGCAGCCGGCTTTTGCCAACGAGATGCAGAAAGAGCCCCATCTGGCTACTGGCTCTGCTATGGAAATTCCAGCTCTAAAGAAGAGCCTGCTTGGCTCAGCTCTTCAGAAACGAGAGAGTCAAGAAGTTGCTGTCCCTGGAAATGAAATCATGTCCCTGCTGGAGCTCAGTGTGGCAGTGCCACCCGGGGGCCCTGGGGCCGGCCTTCAAGTGGTGGCTGTGCCACTGATGAGCTTGTGTGGCTGAGGGAGTCGTTTCACCTTCCCGTACCTCCACGCTTGCGTCAGTAAAATGGGGGTAATGACAGTCCTTCCACAGAGGGTTAACAGAGCGGATGAGACAACGTGAAGCTCTCAGCAGCCTGGCACATTAGCTGCGTCCTCCAAAAGGCGTCCTTAGCTCTCACACTGCAGGGCATCTGTGACAATGAGGCAGCAGTCCCCGGGGCCATTCCTCACAGTCTGCTTTTCTGTATCCACCCTCGAGGAGTCCCCAGGCCCTCGGGGGTCAACTGAAGGGTCCATAGAAGAGTTGACACAGTGGTGACACCATCCTCAGATGGCAATGCCGGGGTGGCATTCCCATTTACTCACCTACACGCCACCATTGTTCATGGGCCTGGGGCTCACCCATCCATGGATGAGACAAAGGTCACCAGGCCACCGCACTGCCCCCGCCATAGCACGGGGGGTTCAGCGAGCCGGGCAGCTTGTCTCTGTACTGCATTCTCACATCATTTCCCTCTACTTATTTCCTTGAGTTAATTTGCATTTTTATTATAGTTACAATTTGCTGTGTGATATTCTTAATTCACCGAGAGGCATCAGTGGCCCAGAGCGGTTCATGACAACATGGAAGTGTGGTTAAGACAGTAGAATGATGATGAGGACACAAAATGAGTTCACAACCGTGAATCAACAGCAGGAAGTGGCCGTGTGGCTCCTGGGAAGTGAATCTGCCCATACGACGATTTTTCCCAATCAGGTAAAAAACAAACAAACACACAAAAAAACAGAAACCACACAAACAAACAAAAGCACAAATAAAACTACACTAACTTCAAATATCTGAAAAATTGACTTCGTTGTACCAGTGCACCATTGCCCCCAGGCCTTGGGACATTATCGGTTATGAAACTTTGTCAAACAGCAGCCTGAAGCTGAGGCAGATTCCACTTTTTAAAACTTACATGGGGTTCCCTGTGGCGAAGAAACGAGCTTTTCAGAACAAGCGCAGAATAAGAGCTGCCAGGGCAAAAGTGAGTAATTTTACTAATAAAGCCTGAAATGAGACAAAAACAACTTCCTTCAAAGCCACCCTCCCTGTAGCAACAACACAAGAAGCAAAATTACAGCTTCTTAGCTAACCACAAAGTTTGTGCCAAATATCACACTCAAGGAGAAAACTAGCACCGCTGGCCCGATCCTCTGTCCGATGACTCTTTGGGACAGTGACGGATGGCCAGGACACGCCATGTGTACGAGCAGTTCCCGGACAAACCCGCCAGCACGTACTTCTCTTCCCCCAGGAAAACCTCTGCTTTGAAGAGCATGGTCCAGCAGGACTTGTGCAAATGACAGTGGTGACTGGCGCAGACAGTGCCAGTAACCAGGGCAGGCAGGCCCTGAGCAACCTTGGGCCGGGAAACCCTCTAAGAACTTTTCAAGACTTAGGCAAACCTTTCTTTTCATTTATTTATTTTTAATCACCATTATTGATTTATTTAACAAAATATACTTTTGTTGTCCACATTTTACGGTTGGCAAGCCCAAAGCCCATGGCGGTGAGCTGGCTGACCCAAGGTGACACAGCCAGTTGGCAGTGGAGAGGTGCACGCCCAGCCAATTACTGTGTCAAACAGCCTCTGCCCCAACGTGAGCGACATGTGGCTTTTTCTTCCTTCCCGACTGAAAGCCCACAGTTCAGGAAATGAGGTTTTTCACAAAGTGAAATTACTGTTTTGTGGTAGCCATGATGTGGCCTGGAAAAGGTGCATTAGAAGCAGTTCTGCCGTGGCCCCGACTCCTAAGAGACCAGAAAGGACACTGCTATGGGAATAAGAGGGCGCTGACATGCCACCCTTTTACCCTCAGCAGCGTGAACCATCCAACTGTGCCCCATCTCGCCTCGCCGTTGACAGAAAAGTCACTAATAAGCAACGTGACCAAGCACAGCTGCTCAAGTAGCACCTTTCAGTCCTCCCTGTGAGTTAACTGGCAGCAGGCACCAAACTCTCACGTGTGAGAGAAGCTAAGACTTTTCCTGACACAGATAAAGCAAGTGAAGGTCATTCCTAGGATTTCACGTGGGTCACTCAAGTATCTTGAGGATCTATTTAGTATCTATTGAGTGTCAATGACGTCCCGGGATCTGTCCCTTGAAGACAAAAAGGTCACAGATGCCTTCAGAACACCAACCATACTGAGAACTGTTGGGAAAAGGAATGGAGGATGGGCCACACGTGAGAGATCACATCTACAAGCTGCATAAAATACGTCCAGAACTGAGCGCAGGACAGAGTGGGTTATCTGTTATCTCCTACCCTGCAACGTTGTTTCCCCGCGTTTGGGTGTCTGGACCAGTGGCAAAGTGGTGGAGCTTTGTATTAGGTTATTAATACACTTTGTAATTATTATATTGGGTTATTAACATAGGTATGTATATTTATGTATATGGAATCTCTCCATAAGGACCACCTTCTTTGACTTGAGCTTCCATAATTATTAGAAAGAGCCACCACGTGTGTTTGTGAGGTGTGATTATCTGATTCAGTCGACGTAATGAATTAGGAGAGAAAACTAATTTACAGCTCAACCTCTCTATTCTTGAGAAGGCTACAGCCACCTCCACAGAAATTTAGAATGATTTCATTTCTCAGACTTACAGAAAATGATCGTTATTGCTATTAATTTTTAAAGTATTGCCTTCACTTTAATTGCTTTTAAAAAGTGGGATGATGCTCTAGAGAAAACAACGCCTGAAGTTGTTAGGGCTCGGGGATCTGTGACCCTTCTCTCCTTTCGTAGGGACCTTCCCCTGGGGGTCACCGCCAGGCCCCAGACCAAGGAAGGCGTTGGCCCACCAATCTGGTCACCTCCACAACTGGCACCAACACCCACTCAGCTGTGCAGTGTGGAAGGCAGACTTCACATTTCCCTCTCTCTCGTCTTTTCCTAATACGTCACCAAATCTTGGAGAATGTCCCCCTTTACAACATCCCAAGTCTGACCATCTCCCTGCGTCCCCACTGCTGCCCTCGCCTGAGCCCCATCCCTGGGCTGGACCATCCAAACAGCATCTTCTCAGAAGGTGGCTGGACTCCTGCAATGCCGTTTCCCTTCACCTGTCTGTGAACCTGTCCCTCCTCCGTAAAGCTCAGCTCCACTCGCTGACTCACACTGTTGCTTGGAGCTGGACTGTCCTGTTAACTCGTTGAATCCCAGGCAAGCCCAGGAGGAAACCGGTTCCGTGGGGCTGCCTAGAGAGCAAAGGTGTATTGCAAGTTGGAGCCCAGGAAGCAGGAGAAAGGGTGCAGGGAAAGCCAGGCAGGCAAGAAGGGCTGCTGTGGGCCATGGAGCTCAGCCTCACCCACTGAGGGAAGGCACCTGGGAACTGTCTGCCTGGATGATCAGAAAGGGGGTGCTCTCCTCTGACCCCTGCACCTGTTGGCGGAGGACTGCCCTGAGGGGTGTGACTCCTTTACATTTGTAGGTTCCCCCATGGGAAGGCTAAATGAGAGCCCCCAGCCTCAGCAAGAGCCCCAAGGCTCAGAAGGGGGGAGACAGGAGGTGCTGGAGGCCTGGCTGAGGCTGCCTGAGGTGGGTTGAGGGGGTGGCCATGGAAAGAATGGTCTCTTGCGCCAGAAGGTGCTCCTGTTAGCCCCATGTTGGAGGTCCAGGGAGGTCGGTGGCTCGCTCAAGGTCACACACCGTTAGTATAAAGACCAAAGCCCTTCATCTGGTCATTCCTGCCTCCATCAGAAGCCACCCAGTGACTGGTGGGGTCGGTGCACAGATAGCCCCTCTGTTTGCCCTCTCGAGGGGTCACTGGGTCAGGTGTCCTCACGCAGCTCCCACAGTTCACCAGCTTCCTGGGGTCTGGTGAAGTTGGAGCTTTCGGTCCTGTCCCCGTGATGCAGAAACAGCCCCTTGTCTCAGCACTGTCCTCGTGGCCGAGTGGGACAAGGACCTGGGGCTGGCACCTCTGGCTCCTCTTCCCTTGGCGGCCTGTCAGTAACCCACTGTCTGACCCTGAACGTGTCTCGCTGCCTCTACCGGCAGCCAGCTGTCTGCTTCTTCTCATGTGTACTGAACAGGAACAAATATAACCAAAACCACGCGCCCTGAGGCTCACTTATGCACTTAAGGTTTTTATTTTAAGTCAATTTTGATTTAAAGGTAAACGCTAAGTAGTTCATTAGGTAGAAAACCGAGAGGTGGGCCATGATGTGGAACCGACCGAGGGGTGGGTCCACCTGCGGCTGGGAAATGCGGCTGTGCCCAGAGTTCCCACTGTCACCGACCTCCCGGTGCCCACAGTTCCCACTGTCACTGCATCTCCCAGTGCCCGGAGTTCCCACTGTCACCGACCTCCCAGTGCCCACAGTTCCCACTGTCACTGCAGCTCCCAGTGCCCAGAGTTCCCACTGTCACCGGCCTCCCAATGCCCAGAGTTCCCACTGTCACTCTCTCAGGTGAAAAGCCCAAGGCTTCCCATTTCCCTTCTGATAACACCCGACCTTCTCACCTGGCTGGCAGAGCGCTGCCTAAGCTGCCTGAGGGTGTTCTCCCCGTCTTCCCATCACCGACCCCTTCTTGCATTCTCCTCCTGGTTGGCACAGCAGCTCCTCAGAGAGGCCTCCAGGCTGCCCAACCTTAATGAGCCTCCTGGGCATCCTGATGGCAGCTCATGGCACTAGAACTGTCCAGAATTCTCTTGGCCATATACTTACTTCTTTGGGTGTTGTCTGATCTACTTCCACTAGAATTTAGACTCTGTGAGAGCAGAACGTCACTCTGTCGCATTGACAGTCACATGTCCAGGTGTGGACCAGTGTGGATTGCCAGGCTTGTGTCCCTGTATTGAGGAACCCTAGCTGGGAAGGTGCCCTGCCATCACCCTCCTCCCAGAGGTAGCTCTACCGGGAGGTAGTCGGGAAAGTGGGGCTGTCCTATCTCCTGAGGCAGGGAGTGAAAGAGTACCTGGGATATGACCTAACCCCAGGGCTGTTCTCTTGTGAATCCTCCTCAACACTTCCTGGCTAAGTCCCTACCTGTGTCACCTGAGCACCACAATTTGCAGATTACACCCACCCTCATAGGGTTACCCTAGGGCTTTATAGCTTATAAGCTGTGTTACTGTTTATCCATCCTCCCACCACCCTCAGCCTTCTTCCCCAAAAGTTTCGAGGCAACATAGAACAAATTCTATTTCCCCATCCCAACGATGGCCCCAAGCCCAAGGTGTTCCATTGATTAGATAGCAGTTTTGCAGGAAACGAACAAACACTACTGTTTAGCTGCAGATGTGGATAAAACTAACTCCATCTTTGCATCTCTTGACTTCTCTATTCAAGTGTTTCATGCTGTGAACTTTGATCCACCTCACTGTTCTCAGGCAGCACACCAAAAAAGCCTTGTGGTTAATGATTACCTGTGTTCCTTAAACTCACACAATGTAGCTGTAAAGATTCTTGTCAGTAATGGCCAGAGTGGTATGACAACCGAGATAAATGCCAAATTGGTGTTAGCGTCAATTCTATCACAAGACGAGCAGAGGTATGGCTCCCTGCACGTACTGCAATCTTTGTCCCTTTGTCTTGTCAATCATTAGTACCTATGCTTTACTATAAAAAGGTGCAATATAACATTCCGGGAGCAGAGATTAGCCGTGCAGACTGTCAGGGTCGCTGTCCACCCTGACCCCACTTCCTTGTGAGTGACTTATAATAAATCCTCTGATAGTCTACGGAATTGCCTGCATTGTTTTTTAGTCTCAAGAAACCCTCTCATTATGGTGGCCACTATATAAGTATTCCACCGTCAGACAACTACTATAAATGAAAGATTAAAAAAAAATTCACTGACAAGTGCATTCTCTTATTCACACAATGTCATCACAATTTCTCATATTTTCTTGGTCACTACCATTGAAATTTGGGTTGAAAATTTCTTCTGAATCACACTTGGCTGTTGCAGGTAACACCACACTGCTGCTTTCCATTCGGTGTTTGTGATCTGACCTCTTCCAAACTTTCAGAACTGGGGTATGAACCAAACTGCCCTGAGGAATCCTGGGAGCACGAGTTTCATTTTCCCTCCTTAGTTGAATTACTTATCACCGGAAGTTCAAGCTTCTTATGGAAGGCAGTCAGATGTTTTGGACAGGAGGATGTTGGCTTCCAAGTGATATTCCTTTTAATAGATGAATTGGTTACGAGAACCTCTCCAAGCCTTGGAACTTCTAGAATCTATTATGAGAGATTTGGCAACATCGCCTGCCTTTAATGCATTGGCAGGTGTGTGACAAGAATGGGAATTGCTCACAATTAACTTGCAGTCTTTTTGTCTGTTTTTATAGCTCGGGAATAAACTCAGAGGATTTGGAGACTATGTTTGGGATGGTCTGACATAAAATATAATTAAAGAAATAATTGCAACATTCATTTTGGGGGGGTCATGAAGGAAGTACCTTAAAGACAGGCAATCATTGTTGTGAGCAAGTGAAATTGAAGCTCTTCTGTAGGTCCATGGGCTGCCAATTAAGAGACACAGGCTGTGAGTATGAAGTGGCTGAGATACATCAGATGATTGTTCTAGAATCTTCACTCCCCACCCCCACCTCATGGGTGAGCATACTTCACCTCATTGATGCTAGCTCATGTGACCTGCTTTGGCTCCATGGTGGGTAATCCTAATTCTCTGTTCCTTGACCTTGAGTTTAGCCATGTGACATGTTTTGGCCAAATGGATGCTAGTGGATGTGCTGCAGCAAAGGCTTGAAGGTGCTTGTGAGTTGGGTTACTGTTTGGGCTTCTGCCATCCCATGAGAAGAGCTTCCCCCCGAGTAGCTGCTGCCTCTTTAGCCTCCATCCCTGAATGAACACAGATAGAGCACACCTGGATTCAACCTGCAGCTTGGAGTTCAGCCCAGTCCAGTCTTGTCAACTGACCTTCAATCAGTCACAGGCATGAGAGAGAAAATTAATGATTGGTGTTTTAACCCACTGAGCTTTGGAGTAGTTTGTTACACAGCACTGTTATGGCTATCACTGACAGATACAGGTATTGGCACGGTTTCAAATATAAGCCTCAAAAGACACAAAAGAAACTCACCAAAATGTAGGTATTGACTTGTGTTTGAACACCTTGATCATGTGGAAAGCTCTCCATTAGTTTTTATTTCTGTAAGGATGATTCCTGATTTTTCCAGGCAACATGAGGAAACCAAGTAGGAGAGAACTTTTGGGTTGAATGCTTCATCATCTTATCCTATTGTAATATAATGATTTGTAATAAGAAAAATATAGATTTAGTCTTCATACATGTCCCTGGCACAGAGCTCCTAAAATGCTTGAAATTTCCTAAGTGATAAGAGCAGTAAAAGTGAAAGAAGTGATTTTTGTTATTCATAAGAAGCTTCTTTCAACCATACTTGACTGTTAATGAAGTGATTTTTGAAAAGTCCCTAAGGATGAGGACTGGTAGCCAGTGAGCCAACCAAGTGATTAGAAATTTTGGAACCCTTAGCCCCCATCCACCACCTCTGACTTCCAGGGAAGGGAGAGAGGCTGCAGGTTGAGTCGATCACCAATGGCTAATGATTAATCAATCATGTTTGTGTACTAAGCCTTCATAAAAATGCCTACTAAAGTATGGGGTTTGGAGAGCTCCCAGATTGCTGGAGGGCTTGGGAGAATGGTGCATGGGGGAGAGCATGGAAGCTCCTGGCCTCTTCCCCAAACCTTGCCCTAAGCATCTCTGCCATCTGGCTTTTCTGAGTTGTATCCTTTATAATATACAGTAAACTAGTAAGTAAATTTTAGCTGTCCTGTGTTCTGTGAGCTGTTTTAGCAAACTATTGAATCTGAGGAAGGAGTGTATGTTAATGAGCTGTCAGAAGTACAGGTGACAACCTGGGACTTGTGACTGGTATCTGAAGTGGAGGCAGTCTTGTGGGACTGAGCCCTTGACCTGTGGAGTCTGATGCTATCTCCAGGTAGATAGGGTCAGAATTGAATTAAGTTGTAGGGTACCCTGACAGCATCTGCCAAGAATTGGAGAATGGCTTAGTGTAGGGAAAAAACCCCCACACAACTGGTGGCCAGAGTCGTGAGAGGAGTAAAATGAAACAGTTTTCCTCTAGAGTGTTGAGAGGAGAAACAGACAATTTTTATTTTCACTTATTTAAAAAAATTAACGTGACAACAGATGTGCACATTTAGGTTCAAATTTAAATGCTTGTGGTGCTGCCAGTGTCCACAGATGAAGTGAAGTGACAAGGAAGGGCTGACACCTAAGCAGGGCTGAAGTCACTGCTCTGGCCTCTGCCACGAGGTCACCATGGAGCAGGATGGCTGGCTCATCCGGATTTTGAAATGGGAAATCCCACCTCCCAGGACCCCCCTCAGTTCTAGGGAAAGTAGTAATATTGGTCACCCTATGCCCCATCCTAAGCTTGGGGACTCGCCAGATCTTTGACACCAATTGTAAGATCAATTCTCTCATTTCAGAAACACATACACGTTGAAAAATTATGTATTTTAGAATCATGTAAACATTGTGCCTATAAAAGATAAAAATAGATGAAGGCATTGTGATGGAAATTAGGATGGTGAAGGTAGTCTGTGAAACACACACTATGTTTTACCCTCCCTCTTCAAACCCACTAGCATGACATTAAACCATGATTTTTAAAAAAGACATTTATCCATAAGGACAAAGAGAACAGGAGAAGAGGCAATGGAAATAAGATTTGGGAAGCAGGAAGGAAGATGGACATAATTATATTGATCTAACCACAATTATAATATAAACATCTTGGGGAAGAAAAAGGAAGCCTCTGTGTGTGTGTGTGTGTGTGTGTGTGTGTGTGTGTGTGTGTGTACATGCGTACACAGAAGTACTACATTTCGATGAACTGAATTTCTCAGTTTCTTCCTTGTAGTTTGAGTTTTGGTAGCTTATTTAAGCTAACCCTATGGCCAAAATGATACTCTCCTATATTTTCTTCTAAAAGTTTTAGAATTCTTCTACTCACTCTTAGGTCTTTAACCCAGGTGCAATTAATTTTTACATAATGTATACAAATACATAAGCTACATCCTGCAACATAGCAGAGAAAATTGAAAAAAATTAATAAGCTGAAAAATATACCTAGAAATTTTCTCCAGAACATAGTGCAGTGGAACAAAGTGATAGGAAATATGGAAGAGATATTGAGAGGCAGATAATAGAGATCATAGATTGAGAAGGATTAACAGCCTCTGTGTTCCAGAAGAGGAGTAATGAGTGTATGTGGCTGAGTGATATTTGAGATGTTTGCTGACACATTTCCAGAACTATGTCTCCCAGTGTTGGCTGGGTGGCCTTATGTAGTAGGTCCCAGCACAATCCCTTTGGTCACCTGCTCCAGATGCTCCAGGAATGTCCCTTGTGTGGGTTGTGTGTGCCCTCCTGTAATAGTTAAGCCTTGATAGCTATTGACACATCAATGCATGGGATTGACCCTCGTGCTGAATGGTTGTGGGGTTTGGCCATGTCCACAGGCTGCTGTGTGGGAGGCTTACCCCACTCTGTGGATTTGCCCCAGTGGGCTCTGCTTCCTGTTGAGACCACCCTTTGTGTGTGCTTCTTGTGGGACTAATTGGGTGGTGCTCTGCTGTGGTCTGAAGCCAACCTCCAAGTACGTTGGTTCTGGGGCCTCTTGGGAAGGACTCCGAGGCAGGCCAAGTCACCCACTGCCTGTGACTGTTTGTGGACTACCTGGTAGGAGCTCCAAAGCAATCTGTGGTTGTTCACTGCCTGTGTTCTAAACCTGCATCTGGGAGAGGCCATGCTATGAACTGAGGACATCTGCTACCAGTGCTGGGCCTGGGGTAGCTCTGCAAAAAGCCAGGACACCCTGAGGCCTGCTGCCACCTGACAGCTCCCTTAAGGTTCAGCCACTGATAGAGCCTTGAGTGGTATGAAAGGCGGGTGAGGCAGGGTCTCAGGGAGTCAGTAGAGTAGGAAGAGTTGTGGTCACCAGGTTAATATAAATTGTGGTTTGGTGCCAGTGCTGAGCCTGGAGCTACTCAGCAAAATCTCAGAGCATCCGGAGGTCAATTGCCACCAGCTTGGGTCCTGTGGACTCTGATAGTTTTTCAAGAGACAGTGCAATGTGGGTGGGGCTGGCTGCATGCAGAGAAAGTACCTCCGGCGTTGAGGGAGTTGGGTGGGGTGGGGTCCCAGTGAGTCAGCAGTGTAGAGCAGCAGAGCTCACTAGGCCAATCAGATTCAGATTTGGCCATGGTAGGATGGGCTCAATATAAGAAAGATGGCACCTACCTGCTGACTGAACAGGAGAAGGACCTCACACAGGGAAACTGCCGACTGTCCTCTAGTCCTCCCCCAGGAGCCACACTCCTCGGTCTGCCGCCCATAAGTCTCCGAGGCCCCCTAAGTCACCTTCCCTCTGCTGGAGCCCAAGGTGAATACCTACAAGTGAGTAAGTCTGGGCCATTTAAGAGGACGTCTGGGTTTCCACAGCCTTCTGTCCCACCCGATTAGTTGGAATCCCCACAGTGTTTCACAGCCAGATGTTGTGGTGGCTCCTCTTTCTGGAGCTGGTGCTCTGGGCTGGGAGCATAGTGTGGGGGCTGGGGTCATTCAGTCCTCCGGGGACAACCTCTGTGGCTGAGATACCTCTCCTGATTCTCAACCACCACACGGAGGTTTGGGGCCCGTTCTGCATCTTCTTCTTTATATCCTTATTTATAAAACTTCTGTTCAACTAGACTTCGGGTGGTTCTCCGGGTTGATTGTTCTATAATTTTATAGTGTTCATGTCATTTTAATGTATTTATGGAAAGATGCAGGCACAGTGCTTATCTATTCTACCCTCTTAGATCTCTCCCGCTTTTTAAAAATGTTATGTTGTGAAATATAATGTACATGGAGGCAAGTACACAAAACACAAGTGTGTACTTTATTAAATAATTGCTAAGGGCCATATTTGTGTAATTACTGCCCAGGTCAAGAACCACTCAGTTGCCCGTGGTCCAGAAGACTATGTATGGGTCTCTTCCTTATGACGAACCCTCTCCTGCCCCAAGGTGATCACTATTACTTGTAGTAATAATTGTCTTGTTTTTCTTAGCACATTTACCTCCTGTGTACATGCCCTTAAGAGATAAATTTTAGTTTTCCATTTTACATTAAGATATTATGTTTTGTGTTTTCTTTCATGCATGATTGTTTGGAAAACTCGTCCTTGTGGGAGCAGCTCATTGATTTTCACTGCTTTGCAGTACAGTTCTCAAAGTTGATCCCCCTAGACCATCAGGGTTACCTGAGACCTAGTTAGAAATGTAAATTCTTGGGCCTACCCTAGACAGATTAAACGAAGGAGAAACTCTGGGAGTGGGGCCAGCACTCCCAGGTGATTCTGATGTATGTTAACATTTGAGAATTACTGCTATATGTTATTCTACTTTGTTTTTCTGGCCTACAGTGATGAGTGTTTGTGTCACTTCCAGGTTTTTGCTATTAGAAACATAGCCTCTGTGAACAATCTTCCACTGGCTTGCCAGGGCACTGGTGCAGGACATTTAAGGGAGGATCTCAGCTGTGCCCATTTTCGCCTTTCCTAATTCATGCCAAATCATTTTTCAAAGGGATGGTATCAGCCTGGGTCCAAGCAGAAAACAAAAGGGTCCCAGGTAAATGAAGAGAGTTTAAAATGGAGACAATTTACCAACAGTGTCCTGATAAAAAGGAATATTTTCACTAAATTAAAGAAACAGTGGAGCACAGATTACTTGGGATTGGTTGCAGTGAACACGTTATTCACACTTGCATCCAAATAACCTGTGGTATTTTGTCAATCAAAGTAGAAGCTGTAGGTGTCAATGGTTAGAAATACTTTTATAGGTATGGTTAGAGAAATTGGGCTACAAGCATTTTTGAGACAGAGTTAGTGTTGAATGCAGAAACAGGCTTCAGGCTCCTGGGATGTCTTCATGGTCTTTGCTGCAGGCATTAATTAGACCTTCCAGCATTGGAACCCTTGAAGACCTCCTTTGTACACCCACCTAATGCCCTAGTGGGGGACGGAACTTTTGTAAAGGAGTCTCTAAATTTTTGTGGCATTGCGTGCAAAGTCTGTTGGAAATGTTCAAAGTATCCATTAAATGAGTGCCAAGAATCATGAGCTTTGAAGCTTTAGTGAATTGTAATTATTAGACACTGTCCTTGCCAATAGGAAAAGGCTGAAATTCATCCCTACAAAAGGAAGGGAGGAGCTGAAGGAATTAAATGCTGAGAACGCCAGTGGTGTTCGAGGTCTAATTTTCAACTTCCATAATTGTTTTTGGAACATCTCAACATGTGGGAAGAACTTTTTGATGAGATTCCTAGTTTTAATTAGATAAAATTTATAGTCTGAAGTGGAACGGAAGGAGGATCTACAATTTGCAGCATCTAAATTTGATCAAACATGCAAGAGAATAATAAACACATTTTGAGGGGGACAAGTTTTTGTGTATAAAAATATTTGTTGAAGAACGGTACCCTGAATGGAGTCAAATTGACTGAACCTATGGAGATATTTGAGCTGAAATAGTTATACGTTTCAATACAAAGAAGGAGGAGGAGGAGAGAAAGGAGAAGGGGATTCCTTTTTGGATGATTTTCAGCAGTCTCCTCCCCTTTTCCTAGTCCTCTAAATAGTGGACACACAATTCTTGACCTTCTTTCTGTTTACACTCTCTTCTTAGCTTTCCTACCACCTATCTGTTCATGACTTTCCAATAAACCGCTCCCCAGAACTCCAGAATCACATCCAGAGCCAGCCTGACATCCCACTCAAAGGTATAAAAAGGTCTCCCAAACTCAACTCTCGGTGATGTCCCCCCATCAAAGCTCACTTCACTTGTCGTTGTAAGAAATAATGCAGACAGACCCAGTGTACCCTGTACTCAGTTTCCCTCAATGGTAACATCCAGCAAAATCACAGTGCCACATCACAACCAGGATATTGACTTTGATATAATCAAGACACGGGGGAGACGCCCCCATTGCCCTTCTATAGCCACACCTACCTCCCTGCCACCCCAGTGCCTCCTTAAGTTTTCTTTTGTTTTCTGGGATAAACGCAATCGCTGGGTTGCATGGCAGTTACGCACTTAATTTTTAAAGAAACTGCCCAACTGTTTTTCAGAGTGGCTGTACCACTTCACATTCCCATCAGCAATGTGTCCATTTTCTCTGCATCCTCACTGGCATTTGGTATTGTCACTATTTTTTGTTTTAGCCATTCTAGTGTGTGTTTACTGATATTTCATTATGGTTTTAGTTTTAATTTCCCTAATGGATAATGATAGTAAACACTTTTTCATGTACTGATATGCCATTTGTATATCCTCTTGGGTGAAATAGCTGTTCGTGTCTGTGTCCCACTTTCTAATTGGACTGTTATTTTATTGTTAAGTTTTGAGAGTTCTTTATGTGTTGTAGATACTAGTCCTTTGTAGTTTGTGGTTTGCAAATATTTTCTCTGTTTCTAGCTTGTACTTTCATCCTCTTAACAGGTCCTCTCACAGAGCAACAGTTTAAAATTGTGATGATGTCCAATTTGTCAATGGTTCCTTTTATGGACCATGCTTTTGGTGTCAAATTTAAGAATTCTTTGCCTAGCCCTACATCACAAATATTTCAGCATATATATGCATACATATATGTTTTACATTTAAGTCTATGATCCATTTTGAGATAATTTTCATAGATGATAAGAAACTTAGATTGAGGTGTTCTCCCTGTCCCCCTGCTCTCTCATAAATGTTCAATTGCTCCATCACCATTTGTTGAAAAGACTAGTTTTCTTTTATTGGATTACTTTTGCGTGTTTGTCAAAAATGAGTTGGGCATATTTATATGGATCTATTTCTAGGTTCTCTATTCTGTTCCATTGACCTTTACCAACATAGCATGGTCATAGCATACTGTAGCTCCATAATACATTATGTGCCAAATGACTGTACGTTCATAATTGTTGTCTTGAGGCTTTTATTACAAAACGTCTTTCTTTTCCTCTAGTAACAATTTTTGTCTTAAAGTCTGTTTTGTCTGATATTAATACTCTAGTACTCTTTTGGTTACTTTGAATGGTGTATATCATTTTCCATTCATTTACTTTCAATTTATTTGTGTCTCTGAATCTAAAGTGTATCTCTTGTAGATAGCATTGAGTTGGGTCATTTAAAAAAATTATTTAGCTAGACATATGAAAAAATGCTCAACATCGCTAATCATCAGAGAAATGCAAATGAAAACCACAATGAGATATCACCTCACCCCAGTCAGAATGGCTTTCATCAACAAAACAAATAGTAACAAGTGTTGGAGAGGCTGTGGAGAAAAAGGAACTCTCATACACTGTTGGTGGGAATGCAGACTGGTGCAGCCGCTATGGAAGGCAGTGTGGAGGTTCCTCAAGAAATTACGAATAGAATTACCATATGACCCAGCAATCGCTCTCCTGGGTATCTACCCCAAAAATATAAAAGCATTTCTCTATAGAGACACGGGTACGCCAATGTTCATTGCAGCTTTGTTTACGGTGGCCAAGACATGGAAACAACCAAAATGTCCTTCGATAGATGAATGGATAAAGAAGTTGTGGTACATATACACAATGGAATACTATTCGGCGTTAAGGAAAGATGATATAGGAACATTTGTGACAACATGGATGGATCTCGAGAGAATAATGCTAAGTGAAACAAGTCAGACAGAAAAAGCAGAGAACCCTATGATTTCACTGATATGTGGTATATAAACCAAAAAGAACAAGACAAACAAATGAGAATCAAAAACTCACAGACACAGACAATAATTTAGTGGTTACCAGAGGGTAAGGGGGTGGGGGGTGGGTGATGAGGGTAAAGGGGATCAAATATATGGTGATGGAAGGAGAACTGACTCTGGGTGGTGAACACACAATGGGATTTATAGACGATGTAATACAGAATTGTACACCTGAAATCTATGTAAATTTACTAACAATTGTCACCCCAATAAAATTAATTAAAAAAAAAAATTATTTAGCCAATCTCAACCTTTTAACTGGAATGTTTAATCCATTTACATTTAATATATTACTGATAAGGTAGGCTTTACATCTATCACTTTCTTGTTTGTTTTCTATATATCATATTTTGGGTTCCTGTATTCCTCCATTACTGCCTTCTTTCATGTGAAATAGATGTTTTCTAGTCTACCATTTTAGTTCCCTTGTCATTTCTTTAACATATTTTTTGAATTATATTCCTAATGGTTGCCTTCAGGATTACAATTAACATCTTAATTTATAAAAATCTAGTTTGGATTAATACCAACTTATTTAAATAGTTTAGGAAACTTTCATCCTAAGTAGCTCCATCTCCTTCCCACCTCATTTGTGCTATTATTGTCATCGCAAATTACACTTGTGTATATTGTATGTTCATCAACATAGATTTAGAATTATTGCTTTATGCAGCTGTCTTTTCAATAAGACAGGCGAAAATGGAGTTACAAACAAAAATATATTTATACTGTCTTATATTTACCTATGTTTGTACCCCAACTGATACTCTATTCTTCATGTGAATTCCAGTTACTGCCTAATGCTCTTTCATTTCAGCCTGACAGACCTCACTTTATTATTTTTTGCAGTGCAGGTCTGCTAGTGATGAATGTGTTACAGTTTTATTTACTTGGCAATATAAATAATTTCTCTTTTCTTTTTGAAAGATAGTTTTACTGGATATGGAATTCTTAGTTGATCTTTTTTTTTTTTTTTAGCACTTTGAATCTATCCTTCCACTGCCTTCTGACTTCTGATGAAAAACCAGCTGTTAATTTTATTGATAACATTTCGTGCATGATCACTTGCTTCTTTCTTGCTACTTTCAAGATTCTTTGTTTTCGACTTTTGAGATTTTTGCTTATGATACATCTAGATGTTTATTCTACTTGGAGTTGGTTGAGCTTCTTGGACATGTAGATTAATGTATTTAATCAAATTTGGGAAGTTTGTGATCTTCTCTCACACTACCTCAGCAAGGGTGTGGGGTGAGGCACCTCATTTTAGCTTGGCTAATGTGTAAGTCTAAGCTCCCCTCTCAGCCTTTATTGACACGAGTGGTGGTGGGCCATCAACTTTTCTGCGATGTTTGGCTGGAGTAGAGTGGTTATTGTCTAAATGTTTTCTGTTTTCTTAGGCAGTTGCTTTCCTGGTTCTTCAGCTTGAGACAGCAGGCTTTTGGAGGGGTCTTTTCTGTCTTCAATCATTGGCATTTCCAGGTTGCCAGCTTCTTCAGCTTTAAGTCCGAGATATATGAAGTAAAAGAAAACTCAAGGTCCCTTCATGTGATTCCTTGGATCCTGAGCAACCTAGCTAGTCTACCTTTTCCTCTCCACGTTTTAGAATTTTTTTTAAACAGTTATTTTCAGTTGTGCTTTGCTGAAAGGATAGGAAAGGCTGCACCTACTCCATTTTCCTGGAAATGGAAGTTTACTATATTTCCTTTTAAAGGTGCTTTTTCATAGCCACCTCATTTTGTTACATTTCTGCCTCCCCTCCAATGTCTGTTCTTTTCACAAATATTATTTCTTATTATTCTCATTGAGAATCCCAAATATGCTTACTTCAAACTCTTTTTTAAAAAATTCCCAGACTATTTTAATTTCATCTGGAGTTAATTCATATTATGATGATTGATTTTGGTGGTCATTATTCTTAGCATTAGGTGTCTTCATGGGCTTCAGAGTTTTGACTTCTATGTTCATTTTTGGGTAAAATACTACCTTTTACTTTCTTTCTCTTTCTGTGTACTGTCTAGTAGTTCGGGACTGCACCAGTGATGCCTGGTTTGCAGTACAGAACATATTTTATGTTGGTGGGGGCTGTTCACACTTCCTGGCCCTTTGGGGTCTACTTGTCAAGCCAGGACGCATGAGATTGTATGTGTTCTCCCTTGCCCCAGGGCCTCACCTTCACAGAAGCTGTTGCCCCACGAAAGGTGGAAGCAGATTTTTCAGACTCTTTTCTGATATACAGGTGACCTCTATCTCCCCTGGTTTTAAACAGGACGCCTGGTTCTGTTCTCTGCTGCATGTCCCCATTGTGCCTCAGGACCCATTGCCCAGCAGGCCCATGGCTTTGTCAGTACTCAGCAGCTTTTGTTTCTGGGCCACATTGGAGTTTATCTGGTTTTTGCACTCAGCCAGATCCTTTCAATACTTTCTTTGTGTAATTTATCATTGTTCTGTGTTTGCAGCAGAGAAGGGCACCTCACAGCATGAATCTTAGCATTATCTGGATCAGAAGCCAAATACTCTGCTGTTTTACTTATTTTTAAAAAGACTTTTAATTTTTATTTCACTCTATTTGTGTGCATTGACCCTTTATATCATATTTGAAATAAAACAAAGTGAAATACCAGTAAGTTCCATATTTCTTCAAACTCATGTTTCATCGTTTCTGATTGCATGGTGCACCTGATTTCCCCGCATCGGGGGATTCAAGACATGGTGTCAACCACATCTGGAACTGCAGCAGACGCTTCACTTGTGCACGGCGTCCAGGGACCGGGAGAAGTGCAACCTTGGCAGTGAGGACAGAGAGAGAGATGGGGTGGCTCACGGGAGCGGATGGGGATTCTTGTATATGTTTGGAAGAAGTGGGAGGGGCCCAGGCCAATTTCTGCAATCACTGACCTCAGTCAAGGTTAGTGGAGCTTCTGCCTCCATCTGATTCGGGAGATTTCATGTAGGTAGTTTAAAAAACACTGTCTTAAAGGCTCTGTGCGATGTCAGAGGGATGGGGGCGGGGGCTTCACACAGAGTGAGGGATATAAATGATAAACGTCTAAGTATTACTTTGTCTTATGCACCTGAAACTAATAAAACACACACACACACACACACACACACACACACACACACACACACACTGTCTTCTTTCTTTCCCCTCTTGCCTTATGCCCTAGGAGTTTTCAGCTGGTCACAAAAAGTTCATCCTTTGGCACATTGGGGTACACACAATTGTGGGGACAGCTAGACTATCCTCTCCGAGTACTCACCCTCATGTCCCAATTCCCATTTTCTAGAAGTGAAAACTGTAAAGGCATGAGTGAAGCTGACTCTGTCCCAGGCCTGTCTGAGGGGTGAGTGCAGGTGGCTGCCGGTGGCCACCAGAAGACTGTCCACAAAAGACAGGCAAGGTGGGTGTCTTCTCTCTGCAGCCATGCCCCCAGCCTGGAACTGACCAAGCAGCTCAGCAAGGTCAAGCGGGAAACGCATCCAAGTCCTGAGTCAAATAGCTCATACTCTTTGGCCTAGTAATTCCACCCCTTGGCATTTACCCTGGAAAAGCTGGCAGAGAAAAGGGCTGGGGTTTATATACCAGTGTGGTTTATAAAACTTCCCCATGGAAAATCAGGTCAAGATCCATCAAAAGGGACCTGGTTAAGTAAATTGTGGTGCACGATTTCAGTGGAACACTAGGCAATATTTAAAAAGCAGGCTTTTGAAATACCTTTAATAGGAAAATGCTCAAAATTCAGTGTGTTATTAAGGGTGCAAAATAGTTCAGAAAGTACAAAACTGATATTTTGTAATAGAATATATATCATAGAAAAATAACTGGATGGCAGCACAGAAATGTTACTATTTTTCTCTGTCCAGGTGGAGGGATTCTGGGTGATAGAAAGGTGTCTCCTTTTTTTTTTAAGACTTACATCAAAATTTCCCACAATGAATATATATACTACGTTGTATTTGTATTCAGGTTACACTATGAAAAACAAGCTTCACTAAAAAAATAATTACAACATATACAAGAAGAGCTTTGCAAGCAGTCTCAGGGAGAATTAAAGAGAAAAGAAAGGAAGGCACCTACTGTAATAATAAAATAACTGTAAGCACAGTTATCACTGATTGGCTGTTATACGCGGGGTGGGCGGCTCCGGGAGGCGGGACTACGCGGCACGGGGGCGGGTCTGCGCGCGCTACTTCCGGGGCGGGGCCTCCGCCTCGGCCGCGCGCGGGAGCGGGAGCAGGAGGTCTCCATGGCAACCAGCGGGGCCTGCGTGAGGCCCGCCCGCCGCCGCCACTGCCGTCGCGCCGGTCCCGCCCGCACGTAGGCCGCGCCCCGGCTCGCGCACGGCTGAGACCGCCGCCCCGGGCCTGCGAGGGCTCCCGCCTCCGGCCGCCCGCGCCCGCCTCCCGCCGCCGCGGCCGCCCCGGCCTGACCTGACCGGGAAGCAGTTCCGGCGACGGGCGCCGTGACTCATCGGCCCGCCCGCGTCCTCCGATCGTGCCATCTTGGCTGTGGCCGGCGCGCGGCGGACGGAGCCGCGGACGGAGCCGCGGAGACCCAGGTACGCGCCCGCCGCCCGCCCGCCCGCCCGCCCCGGCCCCGGCGCCGCCGCAGGTGTGTCCGCCCTTTGTTCTGCCCGGCGGGCGCCGGCCGGGCCGGAGGGGCCGCTCCTCGCGCTGCCCACGCCGCGTCCCCTCCTTCGACACCCTGGTCCGAGCCGAAACCTTTTAAAGTACACGTTTCCGTCCTTCAGGCTGCGGAACCGTCCGAGCACCTGTGCAGCCGGGGAGCCGCCTCGGACTCGGGGTCCCCAAGGCCCCGCAGCGGCCCCCCGCCCGCCGCGCTCCGCCCTGCACGGACCCACCCGGTTAGCATCCCAGGTCTCAGGTTCCCGTGACCCGACCCTCGTCTCCCATCCCATCGGCCCCAGCCTTCGGCCGACCTCCGCAACATGGTCCAACCCCGGGCCTCCAAAGCTGAGACCCCGGCGCCCGCAGCTCCTCCCACCGCCCCGGTGGACGACGTCGTCGACACGCTGACCTCCCTGCGCCTCACCAACTCCGCGCTGAGGCGGGAGGCCTCGACCCTCCGGGCGGAGAAGGCCAGCCTGACCAGCATGCTGGAGAGCGTGATGGCCGAGCTGACCTTGCTGCGCACCAGGGCTCGGGTTCCGGGGGCCCTGCAGATCACCCCGCCCGTCTCGGCGATCGCCTCCGACGGGAGCCGGCCGATGACCACGCCTCCAACCTCTCTGCCCGAGCCGTTTTCGGGGGACCCGGGCCAGCTCGCGGGCTTCTTGATGCAGATGGACCGGTTTATGATCTTCCAGGCCTCCCGCTTTCCGGGGGAGGCCGAGCGGGTGGCGTTCCTTGTGTCCCGGCTGACTGGGGAGGCAGAGAAGTGGGCCATCCCCCTCGTGCAGCCTGACAGCCCCTTGCGAAACAACTATCAGGGGTTCCTGGCAGAGTTGCGGAGAACCTACAAGTCTCCACTGCGGCACGCGCGGCGCGCCCAAATCAGGAAGACTTCTGCCTCCAATCGGGCCGTGCGGGAACGGCAGGTGCTCTGCCGCCAACTGGCCGCCGCGGGCCCAGGGCCCTGCCCTGTGCACCCGGCCTCCAACGGGGCGAGTCCGGCTCCCGCCCTGCCCACCCGAGCCCGGAACCTTTAAGAACCGGCCACGGCCCTGGTCGCACCTGCAGCTACCAGGGAGCGTAACCCCTTGGCTGCGTAGAAGAAATGTCCCTACAACAGCATCGTTCTGGTTTCAAGATGCTCTTCCTGCCTCTCCAGACCTGTTCCAGAAGATCTTCCTTCATACTCTTGGGTGCCCTGTGACCCACCTGCCTTCCTAGTGTCATGTGCTAGGTTTGTACCTGCGCCTCAGTGCATGCTTCCCCTCTCTTGCTTGCAACCCCAGCTCTTCTGGTGACCACAGCTCTGCTACTCGGTCACACCGACTCCACAGCACGCTCCGGACGGTTTGGGCTGACCGCTGCCAGCCTGACTAGGTTCACAGACTTCTCCTAGTCCACCCTCTGCAGACCCCACAGCAGCTCCCCACCTGGGGGCCCTGTTCTCACTGATGACAGAGAGAAGCCACTTGGGCCAGACTGGTGCCTTGATGTGGAGCCCTGGAGAGGTGATCTCCAGCCCTGCCAGTGCCCAGTGTGCTGGCAGGGGCCTTGTCCCTGCTGCCGGTGGCCAATGATCACTGCTCAGAGTGTGTTTCCAGCATTTCTGGGGCCCAGCTTCACTTTGCACACGAGGACGGAGTCATGCCCATGTTGTTCCTGGGAAAGACCGACATGCAGCTGAAGGAGAAGCACCTGGGTGACGCATCTCCGTTATTGCTTGGCTCTAGCTGCCAGTGGTCTGATGGCACCAGGAATTTGGGGAATCTGGAACTTGCCTCCTTTAAAGAGGGTCATTGTGGCTTTGGGCCCCTGGGCAGTTCCATCAAGCTGCCAGAGGCAGCACATTCGTGCACATCCATGCCTGAGAGCCACTGCACGCTGAGGGGTGGACACTAGTGGCTCATTTTGCTGCCCTGGATCTCCAGTGGGAATCACCTCTAGCTGCTAGTGTGCAGTCACCCTTCCTCTTTGTCCCATGTCACTGGGTGGTGGGCCTTGTCTAGCTTGAGACTTGTTCCCTTCTCCGTTCATGGGACCTGTGGCCTTCACCTCAGCCCCTCAGTCACTCACAGCATCTCGGGGTCTCCAGAGACTCCATGTAGGTAGGATGCCCTCCCCGTGCCTGGGCTGCCCATCAGCCGCCCAGCCTTTGCCCAAGAAAACATGGACTCGGCTGTAGACCCAGTTCCTCTGGGAGGCAGCCTTACGCAGTGAAGACAAGGGTGTATTGGCCTCTGGCAACCAGGGCCTTGCTGGCATTTGTGAAGGAAGAGAACTGCGGACTACCTACATCCTGATGTGACATGCGGAAGTGGCGCTCGTGTCCTGATCCTGAGGGACAAAGCGGTACCTCGTAGAGGTGGACGGCCTTGTCCTTCCTCATGGGGGATGCCCAGAAATCGCTTTCTAAATGAGACGTGGCTGAGCCCTTTGGCTGGTGATGCTCCCTCCATATTTCAATGCCAAATGGATTGCATTTACGTGACCACCTGGACAATGGGGGTGGGGTGGGGGATCTTCCCCCTGACTTCATCGGCCTTGTTCTAATGGTCCCGGCTTCAGTGTAGGACCGCCCCTGTACCCACCCAAAGGCATATGTCTTGCGACCCCCAGAGGTTGTGTCCTAGGGCCCGTCCTTCCTTCCTGAGAGTTTTGGTGGTGCTGGGAAAAGTGAGTGCGTTCCTGAAGCAACCAGGGCCTTGCAAGGTCAAGGCCATTCCGGGGTGGCTGGTACGCGTGGATCACTGCCACCCACTGACCGTAAACTCTGTTAGCCCGATTGCCCTGCTGAACAACTGCCTGAATACAGGCCACCTGCCCCCTGGATTCCAGCCCAGGCTGTTCAGGCGGGACCACGGTGCTCATTAGGCATGAATGGGGGGAGGACACAGTGGAGCCACCATTCCGGGGGTGGGGGGACCTCTGATGGGGTGCAGATCTCTTTTTCTTTGGGCTCGGTTTTCTCCCATCTGCCTGCCAGGTAGAGGTGGCCACAGAGGACGGGATGCAGTGGCACCTGGGGCAAAGCGGGCCTGCAGTGGTAATAGGTACCTTGAAGATATCCACATGGCTTAGCCAGCCCGGGTCGGTGACCCAGCGTCGGGCAGAGCGGAACTCTTACCTCCACAGCCCCTGCGTCTGCCCGACGTGTCCAGGGCTGGCCATGCTGCCCATGCCCACCCGTGACCTGGCCCTGTGTCTGTGGGTCAGCGCGGCCGGGCTGCTGCTCCGGCTCCATTTGGCTTGGTGATTGCGTTGCGTTTCATCTTGGCACTTAGGTTTGTGGGCTTGGGACTGGTGCTGTTCATCTGTGACCTTGACCACTTCCTACAATTTTGGAAACAAGCAGATGAGAAAGGCTGGGGTGGGGAGGGGTGTCCCCACATAGGACTCAGAAGAAGCTCCACACTGGGAGCCAGTGGCTCTAGGGGAGGACACCCACTCAGTCCCCAGCTAAAGAGGATGGCACCCAAGCTCCGAGTAGCCCAGGCCAAGGCCACAGTGACTGGGAGGGTCAAGATGGAGAAGCAAGTGGGGGAGGGGAGCTGCTTTGTACATACTTTGCGGTGATAATTTCTCTAAATTTAAGAGAACGGGTATTGGTTTCTAAAAGGTACAGGCAGTGAGTAGTGTTAATGCATGTGAGGGACAGTTTGATGTTTTCATGATGTTGACATTGTTTGGACTCTATTGTGACTGCTTTCTGGTCCACGTATCCCCCCCTGGTAAGTAAGCGTCATTGCGTAACGGCATCATTTGACAGGGGACTCAGAATAAAGGGTGACTTCCCAGCCTAACATACAGTTGACCTTGGGATTAAGTGAATGCCCCAAAGCATTTCAGTGCCGTGTAGGAAAAAGCAAAGACCCATTTCATTGGTCCCAGGTAAGTATGTGATGAGTAAGCAATGACGAGGAACACTAAAGTAACCCCTTGAAGGGGCAGGTAAGACTTTATTACCGATGTACAGGGTCTTGGTGTCGGGGTGGGGGTGGGGGTGGGGCGGAACCGCCCACTGGATGACCATGATTCTGGCCTGTAGGAGAGAGCAGCTGGCGAGAGGTGAGCATGCACTTAAGGTCACCTGAAGGGCGCAAACCCTGCAAGGGTGTAAAAGGACACACCGGGACCACCTACCAGGCGTGAAGCGTTTGGTGGGAGGAGCAACAGCGTCCTTGCAGATGTCCCATCTTGCAACCAGAGCTGTAAGATTAAGATCACCTCTGCTCAGGAAGCTTAGAGCTGAAGAAAAAAGGTGGGGCTCCAGGGAAGGAAGCATGGAGCAGGTTGTTGGGCTTTCCAGTCAGGGAGAAGACCGGCTTCAGGGGAGGTCCATCATCTGCTGAATGGAGATGCCATCTCCCGTGTCATCTCAGGGTCCTAACATCTGGTGTGGCGGTTGGCACAGCACAGACGAAGTAGAGACGGGAGGAACCCCAACTCCTTCAACATCACTAGCTCCATAAACAAGTAACAACCTACTAGGTCTTTTCAGCAAACCTACATGTTACAGAAATTTTGGAAAATAGAGGAAAGAAAAGTAAAATATAACATTTTGATATTTTTCCTCCTATGCCCCCCCATTTTATTACTAATTTTATCTTGAAGTGGCCGTGTACTCCATCAAGTAGATGGACAGTAGTGCCCATGGTGTATCACTGCCGTTACTAAGTTTTCACTGTTACAAACATGCATATCTTTGTGCATAAAGTTTTTCCCAGTGTCCCGATATTTCCTCAGGATAGATTCCCAGAGATGGGATTATTGAATTAAGGAATATGAAAAACGTTGAGGCTCTTTATGTATTGACAAAATGGTTTCCAGAAATGTACCCATTTACACTGCCACCAGCAAGGATTAATGTGCCCGTTTTACCCTCTTGCCAGCACTGAGTATCATCTGGCGAACTATTTGCTAATGAAAAAATAGCACTGTGTTTTAGTTTGCATTTCTTTGATTTTTAGCAAAGTCGAACATCTTTTCATGTTAAGCAGTTGTATTTCCTCTTGTGGATTGTCAGTGTCCTTTGCTCTTACCTACTGGAGTCTGATAAATTTGAGCTCGTTATATATTAAAGATATTAACCTGTTGTGTGTCATGGGTGGCCCGTTTCCAGCTTTTTACTTTTGTGTGTGTGTGTGACTGAAATGTCCCTTTCTTCTGTACAGCCAATCCATCCCCATTGGGCACTGCTGACTAGACTGTCAGGCAGGCAGGTGTATTTTGTCCCTTTTGTTCACGGCTGTAGCACTGCCCCTGTAACAGTGCCCGTCTGGGCACATAGCATGTACTTAGTGACTGTTTGTCTGTTTGGTGCACAAATGGATGTGTTGGGGATCCTCGGATGGGCAAAACAGCCCCCACCAAATGCGTATGGACCAAGGGCAGTCCTCCAACTTTTTGGTCTCCGAATCCCTGTGCACAGTTAAAAATCACTAAGGACCCCCAAAGAGCTTATGTAGTTTTGCTTACATGGGTTTTTTTTTTTTTTTAAAAATACCATATAAATTAAATTGGAGAATTTTAGAGTCTTTTGAAAATAAACTCATGTCAACATAAATAGCATATTTGAATGAAAACTCTTCAAAACAAATTTAGAAGAGTGGCATTGTTTTAGGTTTCTGCAACTTCCTTTAATGTCTGGCATTTAATAGAAGACAGCTAGAGTCTCAGACCTGCTTCTGTGCTGAATGGTTTGCAAGATAACATGTCATGTAGCCTTTGAAAACTTCGACCGAACACTCCTGAGATAAGAGTGGAAGGGCACAGGACGTTGCAGGGTTATTGTGGAAACCATTTTCCTTCCCAGAGCCCAGGAAGGGTTGTCTGCTGTGGGAACTGCTCGTCTAAGATGAGAATAGACAGCCCTGCAAACACCTCCATCTGCTCCTGTGCGGTTTCTTTCATTGCTTGAAAGTGAAGGTATTTTCTTCCCTCTAGAATTCATAAACAGTTATTTCTGGAATTAATTAGGCACGTCACATGAGGTGACGCTCTGAATTGACTTTTTCCTAAATACTTGACTATCCTGAGCTCATATATAGATTCTTTCCCTATTTAATGTGTGTTGTCTTTATCACATTTGAAAATCTTACTACCTATTACGGGCAGCTTTCCTGTCGATCCATTTATTTTTCCCAGTACATCCCTTTTAAAAGTGATTGCAGTTTTGTAATTTGTATTCATATCTAGTAGGGTTCCCCCTTCAGGTTTTCTTTGCTGTTCTCAACAGATGAACTTAAAAAATGAATTCTAAGATTTTCCCAAAATCTCAGTACGAGGTGTAGGGCTGGAATGACTGTCGCTTTGGCGAGCTGTTTGCAGGGGGGAGCCCTGCAGGATGGGGTGGCCCCTTCCCACCAGCAGATGACCTTGCCCCTGGGTTTTCTACTAATGTGATTCTCTACAACGGGTGGTTGGTTTGGGAACGAGGGTGAAAATCTGTTCCCCCAACTGGCTAGCCTGTTGGAAAAGTCTAGAGTGCACAGTGCCCTAGTGGCTGGCCCTGGATGGCTGGTCCCAAGAGGTTTAGGAGGACCTGGCCACCCAGTTCGCCTGAGGGTGGAGGGATGTAGCTGTGTCCCCCGCTCCCCCCAGCCAACCCCACTGAGTGGTCCACTTCGAAGCTAGAGACTAGGAGGCTTGGCTGGGCCAGCGCTCCATTCTCAGTGAGCTCCCCCGTGGGATTCTATCCCATGGCCCTGAGACTCCCTGAGCAGTCTACTCCGTGAATGGTGGCTCTCTGTATTGTCCCCAGGCCAGGAACCTGGGTGTTACCCCTTCCTTACCTCCTCCCTGGGCCCTGCTCCATCACCAAGACCTCCCGCTGCTTCTCCCAAACAACTCTCAGGCTGGCTCCCTGTTCCCACCACCACTACCCTCTTCACTCTTCCGGCCTCCCTCCCCGTGCGCTCAGTCCTGTGTTAAGACAAGGATCAGATATTCCTCCTCTTGGAAACCCTCGCCGAGCAGCTAGGCTGGATTAAGGGTCTGGTTGCACTCACACATCCCCACACCTGCCCAGGCTTCTACCTATTGAAAGTCACCACCTCATGTTCTTGAGCTTACGTTTCTCTCCCTCACCAGACTCTGCTCCTTGAGGGCAAAGCTGACGTTCCCAGCTCCTCGCCCAGGGCCTGGCAGAGATGCCTCTCGGGGAATGCTCAGTGTTGGACAGCATACCAGACACGCGTGAGTCTCAGGTCCATACCCCACAGGCCAGTCACGACTGCTCACCTGCTGTGTGTCAGGCTCTCTTCTCGAAGCCGAAGGTGGGATGGCAAGACAGACTTTGCCCTCACAGGATACTCATCCTTTTGGGAGAAGAACAGTAAGACCCTGCATACATCACATAAGAGGAAGAGGGTAGATTGTGGTCAGTGAAGGCTTCACTCCCAAGCATTTCAGTGTCCACATCACTAAGTAGGCCGTGTTTACAGTTCTGTTTTTATTGGGGATGACTTAGAGTGAAACCATCAGTCTGAAGTGTGCCATTCGGTGACTGGAAAATGACATACAGCTCGGTAGCCAAAGCCTGTATCACAATAAGAATATCCCCACCCAGAAACTTCCCTGCTCCCCTTCCCCAGCCCTAAAATCCTTTGTCAGCCCCCAAGACACAAAGGTATTCTGTAATTTCCTCTAAAAAATGGTAGTCTTAACTTGCATATGAAGGTCTCTGATTCATCTCAAATAGTTTGTGGATGATATGAGGTGGGGTTGAAATGCGGTTTTTTACCCCACCTGGATATCCAATTGTTTTAGAACCACTTGTTGAAAGACTTCCTCTTTTGCTTTCTTCAGTTGTTTTGGTAACTGTCTAAATCAGATGCCCAAATTGAGTTGGTCTACTTCTAGACTCCTTATTCTGTTCCATGGATCCACTCATCTGTTCCCATGCGAGCGCCATGCTGTCTGATCCCTGTGACTTTGCCGTAAGCTTTGAACTCAGAGAGTGTCAATTCTGCAATTATGTTCTTTTCCAGATTGCTTTGGATGCTCTCCATCTGTGCTACCCAGTACAGTACGCCACTAGACTCACGTGGCTATTTAAATTTATTAAAACTAACGCTAAAGATTCAGTTCCCCGGGTACAATAACCACGTGTAAAATGCTCCATGGAACATTTCTATTGTCACAGATACTTTTTTTTTATGTCCTTTGCAATTCCATATAAATTTTAGAATCATTTTATCAATTTTTATTAAAAACCTGCTGGGACCAGGAAGGGAGAACTGGCATTCTAATAATATTGAGTCTTCCAATATATGAATGTGGTTTAGCTCTCACTTTATTTAGGACCTTTTTCATTTTTCTCAGCAGTTTTGTAGTCTTTAGTCAGTGGTCTTACCCATCTTAGGTGAATGTATTCATTCCTTGGGAGTTTGTGATTCTTGATGCGTCTGTAAATAGAATATTAAAAATTCTCATTTTGTAATTGTTTGTTGTGAGTGTATAAAACCCAAGCCAATATTTATGTTTGCTTTTATGCTGTGACTTTGCTATATTCTTTGGGATTTGCTACACACACAATCATATTGTCTGTGAATAAAGAGAGTTTACACCTATCGTTTCCTTCTGTGGCCTTTTATCATATTTCTCTCTCCTGCCTTTGTGCACCGTCTAGGACTTCCAGTACAATGTTACCCAGAGGTCCTGAGAGTGGGCAGCCCGGCCTCATCTCTGGTCTTTGGGGGAATGTGATTGACACTTCACCATGGCTGTGATGCTAAGTGGAAGTTTTTCTCACGCACGCCCTTTTATCAGATTCGTGAAACTTCCATCTATCTCTAATTTATGGGAGTTTTTAAAGTAAATCACATGGAGTTTTTAAAGTAAATCACATTGTTACTGCTTTTTCCACATCATTTTAAACAAGCATATTATTTTCTCTTTTATTATGTTACATGGTGGCTTAAACCGATTGATTTTCAGAGGCTAAGCCAAGCCTGCAGTCTTGGAATAAACAGTTTGGTAACTGAGTATCAGCCTTTTTGTAAATGTTCTATTTGATTTGCTAATGTTTTTCAGTATGTTTTGGGTTTATTATCAGTAGGGATATTGGTCAGTAATTCTCTTTTCTGCAATGCCTTTGGTATTGGGGTTGTGCATACATACCTCATAAGACAGGTTGGGAACTGTTCCCCCGTATTTTCTGAAGATTGGATTATTTCTTCCTTAATTGCTTAACAGAAAATTCAAGTAAAACCACTGGGACTGCGGTTTTCTTCATGATAACAAGGTGTTGAATAGCGAGTTCAGTTTCTTTACTGCATCGATAAGACTAATTGACTAATCAGTCATTTGTTGTTTCTTTGGTGGGCTTTGATAGTGTGTGTCTTTCAAGGAATTGGTCCATTTTATCAGTTAGAAAACTTGCTTGCAAAAGTTCTTCATAATATTCCTTTATTGTCTTTTTGAAGTCTGTGGGATCTTGAGTGTTTCCCCTTCTTTTATAACATAGTGGCGGTAGTTTGTATGTTCTCTAGGTGTTTTTTTTTTTATCATTTCAAGTAGAGGTTTGTCATTTTTTATTGATCTTTGCAGAATATCTTTTTTTATTTCATTGATTTACTTCATGTTTCTGTTTTCCATGTAATTGATTCCTGCTCTTATCTTGATTATCTCCTTCCTCCTGCTTACTTTGGGTTTAATTCGCTCTTGGTTTTCAAGTTTCAAGGTGGAAAATGGCTTGTTCTCTTCCCCAGAAGCAGTAGGTCATTTGTGTGTCTTGAGGTTGGGCGAGTCCCTGCCCCTCCCCACCCCGTGGCCTGAGGCTTGTTTTATAGAGAAGGATTGAGAAAGGGAGTGGCTTGTTATGTTAGTGTATCAAAGAAAGGGGCAGCTTTCTCTGGCCTCCTGCCCTGTCTGCACTGTTGCTGGTGAACACCAGGTGTGTGTTTGGGGGGGGGGGGCGGGGGGAAATCATGGAAAAGAGCTCACTAGTGTGGCCTCCACTGTGTCTGGGGCCCCTAGCAATTCTAAACCGTCACCCTATCCCACATTCGGCCTTTAAAAATGAATCAAAAGGTCGGCGTTTTCTCCTTACCTGTCTTTGTGGCAGCCCCTCTTTCCCTGTGCTCTGCTGAAGGTGAGCCAACTGCTGTGTCCTGCCCTCCTCAGAGGGTCTGGCCATGATTCAGAATTCCCTTCCCTTCATCTCCTGTGATCTTAGCTCTCGCGTGGACTCACGACAGATTCTGATTTTGTAGATGATGCAGCTTTTTCTCATTGTTAGGTTGGGAGTGCTGTTCTCTTGTGGCTTTCTACATCCTAAACCTGAATCGACTTTTTGAAAACAATTAAGAAGAGAAAGGAAAATAACTCTTTCAGTTATTGTTCTCATATGTTGTTTTCGATTTTAAATAGTCGATAGAGCATCTTATCCCCCATTGCTGCTCCTCTTCAAAAATGTATTGGCATTGTATACCCACCTATTATTTCTCATGGACTTAACTTTTTATAATGGTTATTGATTTGTTCTATTTTATAAAACATAAAAGCTTTGTCTTATATGCACTGCATGTTTATTGTAGAAAATTTAGAAAATAGAGGATAATGGAAACAATAAAATCAACCTAGAATATTCTGCCTTCCTAGAGAAAGAGTTTGAATATATGTTCCTCTCATCTCAGTTTTAAATATAATTATTTAAGTACAAAATAATGTATACTTATAAAAAAAAACTAAACAGTGCAGGAATATACAGGGTGTAACATGTGAGTCTATTCATGTCAGCATTTTGTGTGTCCCTTTCAGACCTTTTGCGATGTAAATACATATGTGACACCTAAATTCACACATACACCCCATTTAAAGAGGTGCTCGCTCTCAGGTCAGAGTGCAAGGTCAGAGGGGGCGCCCCTCACTAGTCTCACCCTAATCCCAGCCCAACTTTTTTTTTTTTTTTTTTTTTTACCTTTTTCAGTGCCTCATTCTTTTTTTTTTTTTCCTTTCCTTCTTTTTTTTTTTCTTTTTAATTAGATTTATTGGGTTGACAATTGTTAGTAAATTTACATAGATTTCAGGTGTACAATTCTGTATTACATCATCTATAAATCCCATTGTGTGTTCACCACCCAGAGTCAGTTCTCCTTCCATCACCATATATTTGATCCCCTTTACCCTCATCACCCACCCCCCACCCCCTTACCCTCTGGTAACCACTAAATTATTGTCTGTGTCTATGAGTTTTTGTTTCTCATTTGTTTGTCTTGTTCTTTTTGGTTTATATACCACATATCAATGAAATCATAGGGTTCTCTGCTTTTTCTGTCTGACGTATTTCACTTAGCATTATACTCTCAAGATCCATCCATGTTGTCACAAATGCTCCTATATCATCTTTCCTTAACGCCGAATAGTATTCCATTGTGTATATGTACCACAACTTCTTTATCCATTCATCTATCGAAGGACATTTTGGTTGTTTCCATGTCTTGGCCACCGTAAACAAAGCTGCAATGAACATTGGAGTACACGTGTCTCTATAGAGAAATGCTTTTATATTTTTGTGGTAGATACCCAGGAGAGCGATTGCTGGGTCGTATGGTAATTCTATTCGTAATTTCTTGAGGAACCTCCACACTGCCTTCCATAGCACCAGCCCAACTGTATTGTGGGTTTTCCTGCAGTCAGGTCTTGTGCGTTTCTTGTGGTTACTTGGTTTAATTGCATCACATTTCTCTCCCATTCTCTATTTGATTATCACTGGGTTTTGCCCTCATTTTCTACTGGCTACAATTCTCAATTATCCATGACCCTAGCAGTTTCCTGTTGGTGCTCCCAGGCTTCCAGTGAAATCAGCGTTTCCTCTGCAGATAAGAAAATCTATCTCCTCACTGAAGACACCCACCTACTGACTTATTTCCTCATTAAATTTAATTGGCTGGAATTTCTGGTTTTAGGTGACAGAGATGATAAATGACATTTTTTATCCCAAATCAGCTACTTCTACTTTACTCATTTTGAGTACTTTGATAGAAAGTTGTCCATTTCACGGATATTTTCAGATTTATCAGCATAAAACTGTGCGTGGTATTATTCCCTTGGTCCTTGAAAACCTCTGAATTGGCTACGTCTCTTCTGAATTTAATCTATTTTCTTTTTTTTATTGATTAGATTGGTTAGAGATTGACATTGAATTTATTTATTTATTTTTAAAGAGTCAGCTATTGATTTAACACATTCTATTGGATTTTTTTTGTTTCTTATGCATTAATTTCTGCTTATGTTTTTATCATTTCCTCCCACCAACACCACCACCTTCGAATAAGTGAGAAAGAATTCACTTTCCAGCTTACACATTAGCAAACACTGAAATTTCCTGGGCTGTAGACAGAGCTTTAAGTCAGCGGAAGAGACAGTGGATGAAATCAAATTCATTCCTTTTTTTTCCCCTAGAATTCTTCTCAGAACCTTAACAGTGCTAATGTTCATTTAGGATGTCTAAGAACATTTAGGTTAAGGTCTCCCAAACTGATTGATTAGAATACAGAAATCATTTTTCTCTCTCTGATCTTCTTTTAGGCCTGAGAAGTCTCAGAATTCGTGCTGGGAAATCCTTCTCTCATGTTCATGTTTGATGTGTCTAGTCTCTCTCTCTCTCTCTCTCTCTCTCTCTCTCTCTCTCTCTCGCTCTCGCTCTTGCTCTCGCTGTCGCGCTCTCTCTTTCTCTCTCCACCTCTCTGCCCTCCTACGCATGCCCACCCCCAGCGCATCTGAGATAATCTTGGATTCCCTTCTGTATAGGATTTCTTTGGGGGATAATTAAAAAATGTCCTAAAATTGATTATGGCGATGGTTGTACAACTCTAACTGAACTTAAACACATTGAGTTGTACACTTTGAACAGGAGAGAGAACTTTATGTTATGTAAATTTATCTTAATACATTTATTATATCGCAAATAAATTTTTTTAAAAAATCTAAATGAACATGAACTGTATATACTGTGTATACATTATTATGGAACTTAAAATATACCAAACTAAACCAAACCAAACCAAACACAGAAACACAAGAGCATATAACTTGGGAAGGCAGTTAGGGAAGTTGAAAGACCTTAAGTCCTTGCATTGCCTGAGAAAGTGGAAAAGAAGCAATTGACGTTCTGTTCTAACAAGTAAAGGAGAGGCATGACATTCCTAGGGAAACCACAATAAAATAGTCAAACTAAGAGAGGGCAAAATGTAATAATAAAAAATATTCAATCAACCTCAAAAGGCAAGAACTGAGAGAAAAAAGAGCACAGACAAGGTGAGACAGAAACACATAGCACGACAATAGATTTCAACCAGATATATCAGAAATTAGAAAAATGAAATGGGCTAGATTCTCCACTTGAAAGGCGAAGATTGTCACAATGATTTTTCAAAACTCTCTATGCTACTTACAAGAGCACATTCAAAATTCAAGGATGCAGAAAAAAGGACAATAAACCGATGGAACAGCATAGGTCATGTGAACACTAACCAAAAGAAAGGCAGTAGAGCTTTATTAGGAACTGGCAAAATAGCAAGAAAAAAAATCATTGGAAGATAGAAATATTTTATAGTGATAAAGGCTATATTCACAAGAAAAATATGACAATTCTAAGTCTGTATGTACCGAATAACACAACCTCAATACTTCTAAAGCAAAATGGGCAGAACCACAAAGAGCAGCAAAGTTCTCAATCTCAGTGATGGATACAATAAACAGACAGAAATCAGTATGGATACAGAAGATGTGGAGTATACAATCGACTTTACCTAATTGATGTATAAAGAGCCTGTGTTTAATTGAAGGATACATATTATTATTTTTTCTTTTTTAAAAGTTCCTCTATATGCCCAGTTTGCTGAAAGATTTTGTCATAAATGGATGTTGACTTTTTTTATTTAATTGGGGAATATTGGGAAACAGTATGTTTTTCCAGGAGCCATCAGCTCCAAGTCAAGTCTTTGTTTTCAATCTAGTTGTGGAGGGCGCAGCTCACTGGCCCATGTGGGAATCGAACTGGCAACCTTGGTGTTATGAGCACTGCACTCTACTCATGGAGACAATTGGCCTCAGATACGTGTTATTTTTAAGCACAGATGAGATATATTTTTTAAATTGACCATATTTTTGGCCTTAAAACAAATTTTAATAAATTTCAAAGGATTGAAGCCATACACTAAAATCTGACACAAGCTAATTAGGTTATAAATCAGTAACAACAAGATAGCTATGAATTATGAAATGCTCATCTAAGTAATCCATAAGTCAAGGAATAAAACCATCATGCAAAGTAGAAAATCTTTGAATTGAATGAAAAAAAAGAGCAAAGCACATCAAAACATGTGGGAGGCAGGTAAGCAGGGTTTAGGGAGAAAGTTATGTCATGAACAAGTTACTTTAAAAAATAACCACGGCTGAAAATTAGTGAGCTAAGCATCCATCTCAAGGAGTTTTAAAAAAAAAAACACCAAACTAAACCAAACCAAACCAAAAAACAAACAGAAGAATAAAACCAAAGGAAACAGGAGGAAATAATAAAGATGATCTCTGAAATGAATGAAATAGAAAAGTACAAGAAAATTAACAAAAACAGATATTAATTCTTTGAAAATACTTGAGGGACAAGGGTTAACTTGTTTGAGCCTATTTCACTGAAGATTGGCCTCCAGTTAAAAAAAAAAGTAGGCATGAGGCAGTGCTCTATTACAGCCAGCTAGAGCCAAGCGTGTAAGACAGGTGTCCTGGCCAACTGAAAGGCTTGGATCCCAGTCCCAGTGCCATCATACCTGGGAGGTACACTGTGCACCTCCAAACCCAACGCTGAGCTGGCAGGACACAGCTGGAGCCCAAGGTCTGCCCATCACACTGCTGTTGACTCTGGCCCATGACGTGCCAGGGAAGGGCTGGTGCTTTGCTAATTTTGCAGTGTCCAAGTCCCACAGCCCAGGGACTGAGGTTCCCTATCCTGGAATCTGACGCCCGTCCAAGTTAGATCTTTGTGTATTTGCACAGGATGAGTGACAGGCGGCCTGCCCATTGATGATGGCTCCTGAATTTCCCTTGGTGCACACTGCAAGCCTGGTCTGGCCATTCACCCTTGTTTGCATGGCAAGAGTGATGGAAAGATCTCTGGAGAAATTGGTCTGGACAAAAAAAGGAGAGGTACAGATACCAAATCAGAAATGAAACGGCACTGCAGATCTTGAAGACGTTAAAAAGGTAGGAAGAGAATGTGGTAGGCTGAAAAAGTGACCCCCATAGACGTCCAGGTCCTATGCTCTGGAACCTGTTGCCTTATATGGCAAAGTGATTTTGCAGATGTGACTCAGTTAAGGATCTTGAGATGGGGATTGTATCCTGTACTATCTGGTGGGCTCCCTCCTGGTGAGAGGGAGGCAGAGGGAGCCTTCATAGTAGGAGAGAAGACTCCTGGTGGAGGCAGAGTCTGGACGATGCACTTTGAAGATGAAGGAAGGGGCTAGAAGCTGGAAAAGGCCAATAAATGGATTCTTCCCTAGAGACTCTGGGGGGAGCATAGTCCTGCTGACACCTTGATTTCAGCCCACTTCGGTCTTCAGGCCTCCAGACTGTAAGAAAACAAATTTGTGTTGTTCTAGGCCACCAAGAATGTGATAATTTGTTATAGCAGGTACAGGATACTAAGTAGAGGCGACTATGAAAAAACTGCGATAATGTAATATGAAATTCTACATGAAATGGATACATTTCTAGAAAAATACAATGCTCCAAAATTGGCAGGAAAAGAAAGGGAAAATGTGAACAATCTTATAACCATTAAATCTGTAACTAAAAACCTCCCCACAAAAGAAAACTCCAGGTCCAGATGGCTTCACCAGAGAATTCTACCTTATATTTATGGAAAAATAATGCTACCCTTACACAAACCCTGCCAGAGAAAGAAGAAAGGGAAGATTGCCCAATTTACGTTGTGAGACTAGTTTAACTTGATACAAAAAAGCGAAAAGGACCATATGAGAAAGAAAAATTACAGGCAAATCTCACTCATGAATATAGATGCAAGAGTTCTAAACAAAAAACTAAAAAAACAACCAAACTGCAAGGCAGATTTAACATGATCAACTTAAATGTTCCTTGCCTCGTTAACAGATGAAAGGAGAAAAATCATGTGATTATTTTAATACATGCAGAAAAAAACATTTAATAAAGTTGAATATCCATTCATTAAAAAAGGAACGCTTAGAAAAGTAGACATAGAAAGAAATTTCTTAATCTGATGGAAGGTATCTACCAAAACTATCTATAGAAGACATATTTTTATTGGTGAAATGTTGAAATCCTTCCTTTCAGGAATGGCAGTGAGACAGAGATGCCTGCTCTCCCCACTTCTGTTCAATGTTGGACGGGAGATCCCAGCAGTGTAATAAGGCAATAAAAAGAATAGAATTGGAAATAAAAAAAACCAGATTTGTCATTATTCACTGAGCATATGATTATGTGTGCAGCCACGTAGGAAAATGCTACAGGTAAATGATTAGAATTAATAACAGTTGAGCAAGTCATTTCACAAAAATCAGTTGGATTTGTGTACACCAGAAACAAACAGAAAACGAAAATTTTAACAGATGTCATTTAAATAAATATTTAAATATTATGAACAATTGTGTGCTAATAAATTAAATAACAGATGGAATGGACAAGTTCATAGAAAGATACAAACCATCAAAACCAACTGAAGAAGAAATAGAAAAACTAACTAAATTAATAAAGATATCGAATTAATAATCAAAAACTTTCCCAAAAGGTCCAGATGAATTCTACCAAACATTTAAAGATAAATTAATGGCAATTCTTTATACACGCTTCCCAAAAAATCAGAGAGTAGGGAATACTTCACACGTCCTTCAGAGGCCAGTGTTACCTTGACACCAAAACAAGATAAAGATATTACAGGAAAACACAGACTGATGTCTCTTGTGAGTATGCATGCAAAATCTTCAATAAAATACTAGCAAACCAATTCCAGCCACATGTGAAAAGGATTATCCACTATGACCAAGTGGGATTTATCCCAATAATTCAAGGTTGGTTCAACATCCAGACATTAATGAATATAATAACCGTATCAGTAAAGTAATAAATAAAAACCACACGATCATCTCAATAGATGCAGAAAAAGCATTTGATAAAATCCAACACTTTTGCATGTAAAAATACTCTACAAACTAGTGATATAAGGGAACGTTCTCAACTTGATAAAGGTCATCTATGAAAAACCCACAGCTAACATCCCATGCATTGGTGAAAGACAGGATGATTTCCCCTTGACATCAGGAACAAGACAAGGATTTCTACCATCATGACTTGTATTTAACATTGTCCTGGGGTTTCTAACCAGGGCAATTAGTCAAGAAAAAGAGGCATCCAGATCGAAAAGAAAGAAGTAAAACACTCTCTATTTTGCAGGAGACGTGGTGTTGTTTTTAGAAAATCCTCAGGAATCTACCACCCACTATACTAAGTTATTAATTAAATTAGTTATTAGAACTAATGAAGACATTCAGTATACAAGATCAACATACAAAAACCAATTGTATTTCTACAATTGTATTTCACTAGCAACAAACAATCTGAAAATAAAGTTAAGGGAAAAGTCATTTACAACAGGATCAAAAACAATGAAATACTTAAGAACGTATTTAACAAAAGAGGTGCAGAACTTACCCTCTGAGAACTGCAAAACACCGTTGAAAGAAATTAAAGAAGATCAAAATAAATGGAAATATATCCCCTGTTTATGGATCAGAATAATTAATATTGTTAAAATGACAACACTCGTCACACTGATCTGTCAATTAAATGCAATCCCTATCAGAATGCCAGCTGGCTTCTTGGTATAAATTGACAGTTTGATCCAAAATTCATGTGAACTTTCAAGGAACCCAGAATACCCACCCAGCCCCCACCCCCTCCCATGTGACACCATACATAGTTAGCACAGTATTACTGACTGTATTCCTTATGCTATGCCCTACATCCCCATGACTACTATGTAACAACCAATTTGTACTTCTTAATCCCTTCCACTTTTTCATCCACCCCTAACCTCCCTCCCATGTGACAACCATCAAAATGTTCTCCGTATCTATGAGTTTGTTTCAGTTTCATTGTTTATTTTGTTCTTTAGATTTGACTTATAAGTGAAATCATATGACATTTGTCTTTCTCTGTCTGACTTACTAGCACAATACTCTCTATGTCCACCCATGTTGTCTCAGACGGCAAGATTTCATACTTTTTTATGGCTGAGTAATATTCCATTGTTACCACATTTTCTTTATCCATTGATCCATTCAGAGACACACAGGCTGCTTTCATTTCTTGGCTACGGTAAATAATGCTGCAATGAACATGTGGATGAGCATGTCCCCTCAAAGTAGCACTTTGGGTTTCTTTGGATAAATGCACAAAGTGGGATTACTAGATCTTTCTTTATCTCTTGTTATAGTCTTTTTTTTTAAGTCTACCCCAGCCTTTGTTTGTTTGTTTGTTTATTTCCATCTTCATGAAATATCTTTTTTCATCCCTTTACTTTCAGTCTCTGTGTGTCTTTCGATCTGAAGTCTCTTGTAGGCAGCATGTGTAAGGTCTTGTTTTCTTATCCATTCAGCCACCCTATCTTTTGATTGGAGCATTTAATCCATTTACATTGAAAGTAATTGTTGACAGATATGTAGTTGTTGCCATTTTATTATTCATATTTTACAGTTTCTTTTTCATCTTAAAGAAATCCCTCTAATATTCCTTGTAATACTCATTTGGTGGTGATGAACTCCTTTAGCTTTTCCTTGTCTGGGAAGCTCTTTATCTGTCCTTTGATTCTAAATGATGGCTTCGCTGGGTAGAGTAATCTTGGTTGCAGGTCCTTGCTTTTCTTCCTGCCAATTCTTTCTAACCTGTAAAGTTTCTGTTGAGATATCAGCTGATAATCTTATGGGAGCTCCCTTGTCAGTAACTAACTGCTTTTCTCTTGCTGCTTTTAAGATTCTCTCTTTTTGTCTTTCACCTTTGGCATTTAACCTTGGACCTCTTTGGGTTCATCTTATTTGGGACTCTATGTGCTTCCTGGGTTTGTATATCTACTTCTTTCACCAGGTTAGGGAAGTTTTCCATCGTCATTTCTTCAAATAGGGTTTCAATTCCTTGCTCTCTCTCTTCTCCTTCTGGTACCCCTACAATGTGAATGTTGGTACACCTGATGTCGTCCCAGAGGCCCATTAAACTATCTTCATATTTCTGGGTTCTTTTTTTCCCTCCTGCTGTTCTGATTGGGTATTTTCTATTACCTTATCTTCCAAATCACTGATTTGATTCTCTGCTTCCTCTAATCTACTGTTAATTCTCTCTAATATATTCTTCAATTCCATTATTGTATTCTTTATTTCTGACTGGTTCTTGTCTATGTTTTCTATCTCCATTTTTATGTTTCCTATCTCTTTGTTGACGTACTCCCTGAGATCACTGAGCAGCTTTAGAACCAGTGTGTGGAACTCTGCATGATAGATTACTTGTCTCCATTTTGTTTAGTTCTTTTTCTGGAGCTTAGTTCTATTCTTTTATTTGGGACGTGTTTCTTTGTCGCCCCATTCTGGCTGCCTCCCTGTAGTTGTTTCCATGTATAAGGTAGGGCTGCTATGTCTCCCAGTCTTAGGAGAGTGGCCTCATGTAGTAGGTGTGCTGTGGGGCTCAGAGGCACGGTCTTCCTGGTCACCTGAGCCACAAACTCCAGGTGTGTCCCTTGTCTGGGTTGTGTGTGCCGTGTGTGCCCTCCTCTTGTAGTTGAGTCTTGGTTGCTATTTGCATGTTACTAGGAGTGATTGACCCTCAGGTTCGTTGATCGTGAGGACTGGCCGTGACTGCAGTGGAGGAGCTGTGGTGTAGAGGCTGACCCTACAGCGCAGGGTCTGCCTCAGCAGGCCTTTGGTGCCTGCCCAATCTGCCCCTTGGGTGTTTGTCCTTGGAGGCAGGTGTTTTGTCCTTGGGAGATGCTCCAGTTTGTTTTGAAGCTGGCCACGCAGCGTGCCACCTGGGAGGGGACCTGCTGCAGGTCAAGTTCAGCCACAGCCCGTGCCCCACCCAGAGCCACCCAACAGGAACTACACAGCAATCCACAGAGGGCCACCACCCACACTGTGCTTGGAGGTGCCTCAAGAGGCCAAGCCGTGAACAGAGGTTGGCTGCTGCTGGTGCCAGGTTTGGGGCTGCTCAGCCAGAGGTACAGGACATGCTCAAGCCAGAGGCTGCATGTCTATTATGGGGACAGAGCCAGGAGTACAGTTTCCAGGCTCTCAGCCTCACGTGGAAAGGTGCTGGCTCGGGTAGTAAATGGCCATCAGCTGTGACTAGTTGGCCATCAGCTGTAACCCGTGAGCCATTGGCCACTAATATAACTGCCGTGGCTACGCTAGCAGTAAATGGGGGCTAGCAAGAAGATGGCGGCTGAGCTGGCAAGTGCGGATTGCAGTTAGCGAGTGCAGAGAGGGGTGGACGGCAGGCTGTGATGATGTGGCTCCTGCTTCCTGTGTCTCCAGCCCAGCCGCCAGTGAGAGTATGGTCGTGTGACTCCCCTGTCTATGCTCCGTGGGTGTTCCTGTTTGGCCTCACCATGTCCTGCATTCTTATGTGGGGAGCAGGACTGGAGACCCCGCATGCCAGCCTGCATGACACTGAGTTCTGAGAATCTTTGAGAGACCCTAGGAAAGTCTGCAGCACGAGCCAAAGCAGACGGTTTGTACGGAAAAGCTATGGAAGTGGCTTGGATGTGCCCGAAAGTTGGGCGGGGAGGGGTCTTAAATCACCAGGGCATGGCTGAAAAACGTTAGCCAGCTAGATGGAGATTCAGGTGTGGAGGCCACCTGCGTCTCCACGCAGGGAGGGGGAGGGCTCAACAAAGAAACAATGGCTTTCGCCAGCTGCTCCATCCGGGAGAAAGCTGCCCCTCCAGACTTTATGCTGAAGTCAGACAACTCAGTTCCTCCCCCCCCTCCACCCCGCTCCCTCCCCCCCCAAGTCCCTGCCACCTCTGCAGCAGCTGTCTCAGCACGGGAGCTCAGAGCCAGTGATTCCATGGGTGAGTAGTCCGTGCTCGGGCCATTTAAGAGGAGTGCCTGGGAGTGCAGCGCCCTCCGTCTCACTCAGCCATAATCTCCGTTGGTTTTCACAGCCAGAAATTATGGGGACTTCTCTCTCCGGCACTGGAACCTTGAGTTGGGGAGTGGCTGAGACCTTTCACTCCTCCAGGGAATGGGGACCTCTGTAGCCGAGATATCTTTCCCAGTTTTTAATGGTCACATGTAGGGGTGGGACCTGCTCTTTCCGTGTCTCTGCTCCTCCTACCAGTCTCAAGGTGGCTTCTTCTGTACGTCGGTAGTTGGTAGGGTTTCGGTTCAGCTAGACTTCAGGTGATTTTCAATCATGGTTGTTCTGTGGCTTAGTTGTAATTTTGATGTAGTTGTGGCAGAAAGTAAGCATAGCGTTTACCTACTGCACCATCTTGACCGGAACTCTGTTTAATGTTTTAAGAGCTGCCAAACTAGTTTCCAAAGTGGCTGCACCATTTTGCATTCCAGCAGTGTATGGGCGTTCCAATTTCTGTCTGCCTCTGGGTCCAGAGAGAAAGGAGCATGACCGCATTTCCGTGCCGAGTGGAAGGTGTTTGCTGACTGCCTCTAACTCCTGGGGCCTGCCTCGCTGCCCCATGCTCTGGCTCTCTGACTGGTGTGGGGTCAGCTGCATACCCTAGGGGCCCCGAGGGTGGAGTGGGATGGCCCACACATAGGCCTTTTTCCAGCCTAGTCTCCCTTCTCTAGGAATAGCACAAAATCAAAGAGCATGTGCTGTGGCTGGAGGAGAATTTCATGCTGAAATTAATCCCTTTTGTTGGCTTTAAAAATAGGCCAGCCATTATGCTGGTAATATGTTAACGCCAGGATTAGCATAATATGCTAATTGGCTCCAAGGCCAAAGTGCCTGCTACATCCTAACACTTGCTATTATCTATTTTTGTGATTATAGCTATCCTATAGCCAAATCCCACTGTGTTTTGATTCATATTTGCCTGGTGACTAATGAAGTTGAATATATTTTCATGTGTTTATTGTCCATGCATAACTTTGGAGAAATGTCTATTCAGATCCTTTGCCCATTTTTTTATTGATTTATCTTTTTATTTTTGAGTTGTGAGAGTTCTTTGTATGTTCTAGATACAAAGGTCTCATCAGATGTATGATTTACAAACATTTTCTCCCATTCTGTGGATTGTCTTTTTGTTTTATTGATGGTATCCTTTGAAGCACAAACGCTTTTAATTTTCATTAAGTCCAATTTAGCTACTTTTTCCTTGATTGCTTGTGTTTTTGGTATGACATCTAAGAAACCATTGCTCAATCCAAGGTCATGAAGATTTACCCATTTCTTTTAAGAGTTCTATAATGTTAGCTTTTACATTTAGGTCCTTGATCCACTTTGAGGTAATTTTTATACAGGGTGTGAGGTAGGGGGCCAACTTCATTTGTTCACATGTGGATAACCAGTTGTCCCAGCACCATTTGTTGAGAAGCTTATGCTTCCCCCACTGAGATGTTTACCCTTGAAAACAGCATTTTGTGAGCACTTCCCACGGGCCAGGCTGTGGTGTAGGTGCTGGGGGTACTGCCATGCATCAACTAAAGCCCCTGCTCCAGGGAGCTCGTACTCTTGGAGGGAGACAGTCATGGTGGGAGCAGGAGGTTTCCGGAGGGTGGCCCCAACTTTAGCAGAGACCTCTTGAGAGGGGAGGAGTAAGCCTGGTGGACATAAGGGGTGAGCCTGCAGGCAGAGGAACAGCAAACACAAAAGCCCTGAATCAAGACTCTGCTTGGTGCATTCTAGGAATGGGGTGGGGAGCAGCATGGAGAATACAGAGTGGCCAAGACGTGCAGAGAAGGAAGAAGGCATTGAGCCAGTGTGCTAGCGGGGCCAGCTCACCCCAAGCCTCCTGGGAGGGTCCAGGCTAACTGCTCTTAACACATTGCTGTTTCTTCTGCTGGACTTTTCCATTCCAACTATATGTGCAGGTGCATGTGTGTGTGTGTGTGTGTGTGTGTGTGGATATAGTCATTTTTAACAAAAATGAGACCATGTGTATAACCACTCTGCTGGAACCTCTTTTGAAAAGTCAGCACTCTGCGTTGAGCATTTTAGCCTAGGAATGACTGCTGGCCCAGCGTTTTTAGTGTCAACTGCTTAGTTCTTGGGCACATTTTTGCTGTTGTGAGCAGCACGGGGGCGATTGGCCCTGTTCCTATGCCCTTACTTACGTGCTCAGGATAAACCCTCAGGCCTGGGCCTTCTGCGTGGACGGTGTGCGTGTCTATTGTTGCTATCCTCATGCCTTCACCGTTAGAGCTCAGAGCTCGTGTGAAGGAACTCAGTGCTGCAGGCTGGCAGGGGCACAGGGGTCTGCACACTCAGAATCGATGGCCCCTCCCAGTCTGAGCTCTCTGATCATCTCGGAGTGGCTTCTGTCTGCCTCTAGACCCAGAGACCGAAAGAGCCTGACTGCATCTCTATGCAGAGTGGAAGGCGTTTGCTAACTGCCCTTGACTCCTGGGACCTGCCTCACTGCCCCACACTCTGACGCTCTCACTGGTGTGGGGTCAGCTGCATACCCTAGGGGCCCGAGGGTGGGGTGAGACGGCCCACACATAGGCCTTTTTCCAGCCCAGTCTCCCTTCTCTAGGAATAGCACAAAATCAAAGAACTGCTGTGGCCGAAGAAGAATTTCATGCTGAAATTAATCCCTTTTGTTGGCTTTAAAAATAGACCAACTATTATGCAGGTAATATGTTAAAGCCAGGATTAGCATAATATGCTAATTGGCTCCAAGGCCAACTGGTTCCACTCTTTGCCTTTGAGCCTCACTTCCCCAGGTTGGGACCCCACAGCAGTCAAACCCACTTGTGTCTAAAGCACCTGGACACGGCTCTCCTTCAGGTAAGCCCACAGGGAGGGAGGAAGAGCAGAGGTCCCAGAGAGAGTGGGAAGGGAGCACGGAGAAGAGGACACCGCGGGCTGAGCCAGAATTGCACATTCATAAACGCACACAAATGTGCCCGCTCGGGAACTGGGGCAGCAGGCAGGAGACAAATGGAAAATTTTGGAATATAATTAATGTAATGGTAGTCCTTCGGCTCCACAGAGTTCAATTTGCAGAAGTAACGTTTCAATCCTGGCTGTTCATCACCCCACGAGGCCGGTTAAACAGAGATAACGGAAAGCTGTTGTGTGGTCCAGGCGGTGATTTGTCTTGGAGACAATCCCTGTGGTTCTGTCTAAGGAAGCGTTGTTACCCTGACATATGAGCAGAATGAATGCGTCCAGTTTGATGAGTGGCATTGAGAGCTCTTGATAAGAGGCTGAGAGTTCTGTGTGTCTGGGAAATTGCCAGACACCCAACCCGCCCCAGAAACAAGACAGTGGGCTCCAGAGCCCAAGCCTGGGGTTCTGCTGTCTCCGCTCACCCTGGATGAGAATAAGCTCCCCGTCTTGGAGGTAATCAAAGATAGAGGTAACTCTTAGAGGTGATAATAGATGCTGCCAGTTGCCTGGCTAATAGACACACTCGCTGATTTGGGGCAGAGTTGCAATATGCCCAGTGAAACCACTTGCTCGCCCCGTCTGTCTTGTAGTCGGGTAGCCTGGTGGTAATATTCTGGTTAAAAAAAATGTGAGTGAAAAATCACTGGGGATGTCTTCTGGGAAGCTTTGCAAAGTACCAGAGTTAGCTGCTATTTCCTTTTTTCTTTTCTATCTTTGTGTCCTTCTTTCTGCCTGGAATGCAGAGGCAATGTCTTGATCTCTGCAGCTATTTTGTGACCACGAGGCTCATAGTCACAGGCTGAGGAGGACAGTTCCAGAAGGACAGAAGATGTCACGGGTGGACTAAGCCAGCTGCACCTGACATCTAGGCTTTTCCACAAGACAAAACAAGCCCCTCACTTGTTTATCTGGGTTCAGGGCTCTGTCACATGCAGGACTAACTGGTGCAGTGCGATATGCCATCTGTCTGGAGTTCGGGAGAGGCGTCTGTCTGGAGATGGCAGTGCGGGAGCTGAGCTGGCAGTGTTCAGTTGAGAAATGAAGCCCTCTGGGCTTCCGGGGATGAGGCACAGCTGAACCCACCTCCCATGGAAGAGGATGTCTGCAGAATAAGGCCAAGCCACAGGTGAGAGGAGCAGAGAGGAAAAGGGAGCAAGGTGGGTGCCATCTGGGCACCCAGAGGAGTCTCCATGTGGAGACTGAGCTGTTGAGCATCTTCTGGACGTGGGAACCACAGGAACTCTTGTTTGCTCGAGGTTCGGTTTGGAATCCAGATGACACGAAACAGACATCTGGAAACTGCAGTGGCAAGGAATGGAGCCTACTGTGCGCAGCGGGCAGGGCAGTGAGGCGCCCATACCTGGGCTTCTGGGGGTGGGGTGGGCATCAGCCCTCATGCTATGGAAGCAAAGCAGCTGGCTTTCCCTGGAATCTCACTGAAGGAAGCTGCAGCCTTTAAAGGCTTTGTTAGAGACGTCTGGATGTGGGAAGGTGATGGCTGCTCCGTACAGTGGTCCCACAGAGACAAGCTGGGAAACAGAGAAGAAAGTGAAGCTGTCTCGGGGGCTCTTTCTGCCTGGGGCCTCGAGTCTGACAACCAACTGCTTGGCAGGCCTGCAAACACCAAATTCTCTGCCCCAAAATGGGGTTCCTGGGAGCAGAGGGGGGAGCTGGGAGCTGCAGTGGAGGAGGGAAGCTTGGGAGCTGGGGGTAGTGTCTCCATCCTCTCGATACCCCTGCTCTACGCTCCTGGCTGAGCTGACACAGGGGAGCTCAAACTCCCCTAGGAAGGCTCCTCCAGGTGCAGCCTGGCCTGGAGGGCACATTGTTGTGGCTTCCCCTGGGCCCACGGATAACTCAACTCAGGGAGGCGGCCCAGCTGGGGAAGGCGGTTGCTAAGAGACCAAAATCTCAAGGCTGAGATCCAAATTTAAGGCCATGACTCAGAAAGAACCCCAGCTTTTGTCCCTAGCCCACCGAGTCTTTAGAAACCAAATCCCCAGAGGCCACCTGAGACTGGAGGAGAGCAGGAGTCTAGACCCAGCGGACAGGACAGCTCAACCCTAACTTAGCCACGACCCCCAAACAGACACTGAAAGAGCGGATTCCCCCAGACCCCGTCCCGGATGTGTCTGAGGACAGTGGTGGAGGAAGGTGTTATCAGGGTGGCCACACTGGCTCTCCTGGAGCTCACGCCATTACAGGATGTCCGTGGGATGGCAGTTGGACACTGCTTATCTGGCCACCCTGTTGTTTATTTCCCCATTCACCAACACATGCATGTACACACGGACACGCACAGGGGTAACCTTCACACACACAGGACACACAAACATAGGGTCTCTCCTCTCTCTCTCTCTCCCTCCCCCTCCTCTCTCACAGAATTGCAGCCATACCAGGTTCATTTATGTTCCAAGATGCCATTCTTTCTCCCCTGTCAGCTTCTCTCTGCCTTTGTCCAGCAAAATCCTAAGGTCCTGTCTTAAATGTCAGTTCATTGGAAAAGCTGTCCCTGAAAAAATAACATGAAGAGCGCCACTTTAAGATGGAGTCAGAGCTGCCATCCCAGAGGAACTGCCTTGCAGGTCTCAGGCCTCCAACCTTGGAGTGTTCAAACAGGGCAGAATAACCTTTGGATGGGGCTGAAAGCAACGCAGCCCCGAAGGACTGTTCGCAAAGGTGACAAGAAAGCAGATGCTTTGACCACCGGGCTGATGACCCCTGGACTGAAAATGAAAAATGTTTAGAATTAGCGTCACTATGCGAGCTAATCTGCACTGATGGAAATGCCTGCCTTCTACGGATGTCATCGTTCCCCTGCCCTTTCTCGTACACACAATACCCCTTTGCCTTTGTCTCCTAATCAGAACACCATTTGGGTTTCTGCCTAAAGCAGTGCGTCCCCATCAGCTCTTCTGGATCTCAGAGAAATGCACGTTGCCTCTCACTTGGGCCTCTTCATTTTCGGATAATATCAGGAAACCACGTGCTCCCTTCACAGAGCACCAGGTATGGGTGTGGCTACTGGTCAGTGGCCAAATGAGCTTCTAGAATGTAAAAATCCTTCAAGTCCGAAATCACCACTTTTTCACCGACGTGCACCCCGCACTTAATTCATGGCAGGGTTTCACAAAATGTGTATTAAATTCAGTGAAGATTGTGTAAGCGCTGGGCCTGGTGCATTCCTTCTGCCTCTCCTGGCAAGGTTAAGGATTTGTTTCAACTCATTTTGCTTATTTCCATGCATTTTCTTTATCTTTAATTGAAATCTTATGTGCTTTTGAGCAACTTTCTTCAAAATGATTTTCTAAGGTGCTCCGAACCCCAGTGTGTAGTAAGTAATAATAGTTCTATGTAGTCTCAAATCAAAATTAAGAATTGAATATTTTGGGACGCCGTCACTAAGAGTGAGTGAGCAAACGCCGAGCGGCCCTCTTTTCCAAGGGTGGGCCATAGCAGGTTTGGGGAGGCTGAGGAGGGTGTGGCTTTAGTGAATTAGGGAGACCCTTATGTCCAAACCCCAGGCGTGAGCAAGCACTGGGCTCACAGCGTCTGCGCACAGGTCCACGTGTCACCCTCACAGGGGTCATCTGTGTCACCAGGAAGCACAGGCAGGCAATGGACAGAGCCTGTGAATGAAGGACCAGTTAGCCTGTGGCCCTTACTTACCAGGTGAGCTCCCAGGCTGCGGGCACTGAGACGTGAGGCGGCAGGAAGGTGCTGAGGCCCCAGGTATGGCTGTTCACATTGACATGGCTTGAGTCGCCTCCATCAGGGTGCCCCACAGAGGTTTTGGGTTGTATTTGTTTTAGTAGAAAGGATGTGTTCTGGGCCAAGATGCTAATGCTTTCCTTGTTAAAGTGTTTTAGTCTCTCACCCCTGGATGAGGCCTCTGAGGAGAGGTGTAGGTGGGTGGGATGAAGAGGGGTCATCTCAGTTTAGCGAGACTCTGCTATGTGCCAGAACTGTCGCTTTATCATCATCTGCGTAGCCATCGGCACAGCCTGGTTATCCGCACGTGACAGGTTCTTCCCATGTGGGTTGAGGGAGGGAGGGGGTTGGACTTCAGCATCTGTAGGCACCCCCACCCCTCAAATCTGGCAACAGGAATTTCAGATCTGGGGTGGGCGAACAGGTGCCCAATGAAGACCTGATGAGTTAATGCTGTCTTATAACTTGGCACTTCAACTTACTTGACAATATATTTGTATCAGTCAGGTTAGGCTGAATGATGCCGCAGTAACAAATAACCCCAAAGTCACAGTGGTTTAGCTCAAGTGTATTTCTTACCCACGGAAGGCCCACTACAGGTCCAGTCATTTCCCAGAGCCATGGTCTCCCAGAGATGGCCCAGAGCCCAGCCTGACTGGGCACCCACATCCTACAGCTGCAGGTCTGAGACAGGGGCCACCTGGCCCAACGTAGCAGGAGAGAGTGGGGAGGGCTCTTACATGCTTCTCCTCTGCTCGCATTTCCTTGGCCAGAGCACATCACACAGTCATGCCTAGCTTTGATGGAGTCCGTGCCCAAAATGAGAGAAGCAGATATCTCTGTTCTGCCTCATGCCAGGCAGTCTCATTCTCCAGTGTCATTGAAATCTGTGTTTAGCTTTGCAGCTGACCTCCATCCTGGAGACTTCTGCTTCTCTGAGGCAGCCCCTTTGACCTGTGCGGATGACATAGGCCCCTGAGAAAAAGGTAGAGGGACTGGGGCAGGGCTCAGGCTGCTTGGCTATGGCCTATGTGATCCCACCGGCACTCCTGCATGCATGGAGAAGCCCCCTGTGTCACTCGGGCTGTGGGCAGCTAGGTGAAGTGCCAGGATGGTGGACTGGAGCCCCACGTGGAACAGGTCTGATCTGGTCAACGAGGGCATGGCTGCCCAGGGAGGTGGTGAGCTCTGCTAGCTGAGGCTGCTGGCCTTGACGACCAGAAGACCAGAAAGGACCCTGGCCACTGCTCTGGGCTGCAAACACCCCTGAGCATCTCTTCATGCCAGCCAGGACTGGCAGGCGCCAGGCTAGGTCAGGCAGGGGCCAGGCGAGGCTCTTGCTCTGTAGGAGCCCATGTCTGGTGTGGGTGGGCTCTGGCTCACAGTAGATGCTCAGTGAGCAAGCAGCCGATCTGTGTGTGACCAAACCATCCACAGGCTGGGAAGCAGCCCGGTGCAGAGGTTAAGGGAGTAGCCTCCTAGGTCCCACAATGTCTAGCATAGACCAGACACTCATTAAATATTGAATGAATGAATGAATGAATGAATGAATGAATGAAACAGATAGTGGTTTTTCACTTACTACTACCTGATTCTGGGCAAAGTACTCTACTTCTTTGAAACTCAGTTTTCTCATCAATAAAATGGGGGATAGTAATACATTAAAGAATATATTCATAAAATTTAAAATGTAGCATGCCTAGCAGAGTTCCCAGCGCATAACAGGTACACCAAATGTTCTTTAATTCACCCTGAAGGGTTTGATTTTCTCACTTTGATTCAGTGATGGGTTTGTGACCTGTACGGACGGATTCTAAGACGTGCTCCAGGGTGGGAATCACACTGCATTCTCGAGGCTCCCAGACATGGAGCAATGCCCGCTGGGTGTGAGCGTCTGACACGGTGCTTTGTCTGTCCCTGCAGCCTGGGAAAGGTCACGCAGAAGTTGTCTCTTCGGCAAGCCTGGCATGTGTGACTCATTCATCGTCGTCCACATCCTCAGAGTCGGTGACCCCACCTGCAGACGGGGCAGCCCTGACTGGACTCCGAGTCCACTGAGGATGAGCTCATGCGCCTCATCCAGCTGGAACCCCGCGCTCTGTCTGGCCTGTCACTGGCTGAGCCGAGGTTTTCACACGTGCTGTGAGATTTCTTTCCTGAACTGAATCTTCCTTGTGTGTGTACCTCAGGGCTCTGTGTGTCCCCCACCCCGTGGGTGGAGAGCCCTTCAGATGGGCTCTTTCCTGATCCTTTGCTCACAGGCTCTGTCCACTGCCTGCCTGTGCTTCCTGATGACACAGATGACCCCTCTGAGGGTGACATGTGGACCTGTGCGCAGACGCTGTGAGCCCAGTGCTTGCTCACTCCCTGGGTTTTGGACATAAGGGTCTCCCTAATTCACTAAAGTCACCCCCTCCTCGGCCTCCCCAAACCTGCAATGGCCCACCCTTTCATGATCCTCGGAATTCTTGTGTACAGCAGGGAGTGCCTGCACTTTGTAACGACTCAGCCTTCACACTCAGGGAAAAGGGATGATTGTTTGGCACCTGGGGACACGGAGAAGGACCGACCCTGTGCCGGGCTCTGAAAGCAGGGCTGCTGGAGGCATTGCTCCTAGGGAAGGAACGATGGGACACTTCCTGGGCACTTTGTCCACACCAGGCTCTGAGACCTGGATCAGGCCACCTGCCCTGGACCCCTGGTCGTGTGGGGGAGACAGCTGCCAGGTACCGCGGGACTGCACCAGTGGTCTGTTCCTGCAGGGAACCTTGGGGGTCCAAAGGAGGCAGGGCCGATTCGGGTGTGTGCCCTTATTCTGCAGGAGCCCTGCCACATGGGAAGCCTTACCTCCATTTCATAGAGAAAGAATCTACAGAGCAAAGAATGAGTCCATCAGCTATTTATGAAAAAAGCCGGTTTAGCAGACAACCCCAGCCTGGCAGCAGCCACGAGTGAGCACGTCTCATATCCTGGCTGTGCAGCTGGCCGGGCTGATCCAGGCTGACTTCGCCTGGTCACTCCACCTCAGGATGTGGCTGGTGGGGCTGCGCTCCGTCTGCTTTGGGTCGCTCCTGGCCCAGGCCGCCCAGACCGGTCTTTTTGTGGCAGATTACCAGAGCACCAGCCACTCTGAGGGCCTCTTGTCGCCGGCGTTCACGCGACACCATTGGCCACGGCAAGTGCCAAGGCCAGCATGGGTGGGTGGGCAATTTGCCCCACCCATGAGGCCAGGAGGCTCTGCAGCGGGTCCTGAGCTCCCCGCCCAGTGGAGGAATGGGGATTTGCACCCCAGCCTGTGTGACTTGGCAGACAGCCCTTGACAGCACGGCCTCTCACTGAAATGGTGCGTGAAGCCGGGGTCAGGGCTCCACCAGTGACAGCCCTTCGTGCTGCCGCCTCTTTGTGGCAGAGCACCAGAAGAGAGGGGCTGTGCCCCAGATGCAGACAGCGCTGTTGGGAGTGCCCAGAGCAGCCTGGCCTGCCCGGGTCTGGCCGTCAGGGCCGAGGACTCCCTTCCCCTCCCCTCTGTGGCCGTGACCTTATCCCTCCCCTCTCTGCGACTTAGTCTACCCTGCTAGAGCGTGGAGATCACAGTGGTACTTGGTTTATTGGCTTGTGGCGAGAACTAAATGGGATGCTATGTGGAAGCCCTTAGAACAGCACCCACCATGCCTGAGGTGTAATCACCTGTGCTACCTGGCCAGGTCCTCCTCCACGTTCACATAGGACTTTCTCGTTCGTAAAGTCGCACGGATCCCCACAGCAGCCTTCTGAGGGGGCGACTCTTGTCTTTATTATACACGTGAGGAGATTGTGGCTCAGAGGGTTTGAACCATGTGCCATCACAAGGCCCAGACGCAGCTCTGGCGAGAATGGCCCGCAGGCCTGTTGGGCCCTGGGGAGGGGACAGTCCCCACCAGGCACGTTGCTCAGAGAGGTGAGGGCTGTGCACACGTGGGCAGAGGAAGAAGGGCAGCGGTGCTGTCCTTAGCCAGCTTGGGCTGCAGGCCAGACAGCCACATGATTTGGATGCCTTCCGCGTCCTGGGAAATGTGTGAGTCAGACCACCTGGGAGACTCAGGAGAGAAATCAGACAGGGCCCTGTGATCTGTCAGCTTCTAGACCTCAGAGGAAAATGAGGACTCAGAGCGCAGCGTCCTCACAGGGAGTCTTCGGTCTCAGCTCATCACCCAAGTGACGGGGAGCTCACTACCTTCCAAGCCCGCTCTTCTCAGAACTGGACGGCTCTGTGAAAAAGTGCTTGCCTTTTTTATACACATAAAAGTTTTCTTGTATTTGTCCGGATTTTTGTTTTTGAGTGTGTTTTTTTGTGCCATTACAAACAGTACTCCCAGGAACATTGTGGCACAATCTCCTGGTATAATATAGGCAAGAGATTCTCTAAAAAATACTGAAGTAAAATTCCTGGGTCAGCTCATCCTCACATTTACTAACTAGCGTCAAGTTGTTTTCCAAAGGAATTGCACCAAGTTACACAATTGCTGTTTTATTAATTTCTAGAAATTCTATTTGGTTCCTTTGCAAATCTACTCAGGTCATTTTTAGAACCCCTTGTTCCTAACTCACATTTTCAATCTTCCCCTTTTTGGTTTATTTAATCATATTTTTAAAAACCTTCTTTTATATTTGTCCTCTAATAATTCTGTTATGTGATTTTATGTGAAGCCGCTGTGGGATAGAGCCAGCTGCGTGGCTTCCGCCACTTCTCTCTCTCCTGGCTCCCTGATTCCTTGCGTGTTCACTGACTTTCTTCTGTAACGTGCTCGCTTTCCTTGGCGTCCACCATCAATGCTTGGCTTCAAGGGAGACGCTTCCCCAGGGGACTTGCATTTGTTTGTGAGAAGTCTGGAGAAAGCCATTTTAATCTAAATTCTCAGGCTGAGATTTTTGCAGACAGGGCTGGTGGTGTGACTTGGGCCTGTGTGCCTGCATGAGGACTGGCTGTGGTTACAAAGGTTCGGGGGTAATTTTCCCCCTCCATTCACAAACATGTGTCACAGATAAGGGCACAAGCTAGACCCACTTTTTTTTTTTTTTTTTGCCATCCTGGGTTTCTGAGGCTCATCCCAGGTCACCTTGGCTAGTGGGTGGCAGACACGGTGTGACGTTCTGAGTGTATGAGCTCACCAGGTACTGAACGTCGCCACATGCCAAACCCCGTGGGAGGTGCTGGGCATGTGATGTCTGACTTCTTTGTTATCACAACAATCCTGTAAGGTTGGCACTAGGGTTATCCCTTCGCTTTTACCAACGAGAAAACTGAGGTCAGAGGGATAAAGCACCAGGCCCGGGCGCCCCCAGCACAGATGCCCCTGGACTCTTGGCCTCCCTCACTGAGCACTTGTGGGTTTGGTATTTATTTCTGCTGTTATTATTTTATTTTTCTGGCACCAGAGGCGTCGGGGGACCTGGCACCCCCTCCATTCCCCCCCAATGCACTGACTCCCCCTCGGAGCAGGCTTGTCCCCTGTCACTGTGATGAGCCATAACTCATGCTGCCTTTGCTCAGAATTAGAGGCCGGGAAAGGCAAGGGAGTAAGAACGCTCTGAGCAGATACCACTTCATGTTGGCAGCCTGGCAGCCTGGCAGCCTCTGCCCTCCAGCCAGTAAGCACTGTGCACTTCTGGGTACAAACTGAGTAAAAAGGCGACATGGGGTGAAGAAAACCCTCTTCTGGAACGGGCAGTTGTGGACTGGCAATTCTTGTCCCTCGCTTCCTCCAGTGCACACTATTTGCAAGCCTGGCCTGGGGAGATGCCCATTCCAGCCTCTCCTGGGGTCAGGGACGGGGTCGCCTGCCTGGCAGCTCAGTGTGAACTCAGAGCAACATTGAGGACTAGTCAGGGGCCAGCAGGTCACTGGCTTAAAATGCTCCCGAGCATCAGAGCTGCCTGGGCCCCTGCGAGCACCTCAACCATGGGATAAATGGACCCTCAGCTATGCCAGCCTTTAGCCTCAGCCCTTACTACCTGCTGTCCTCCCGGCCCTCTGCGATTCCTATGCCCAGGGCTGGGTGACCCTGGGGACAAAGAAGAGCAAGCCCAGGCCATGTCCTGGGGCAGCTCCCAGTCTGGAGGGGGCTCAGGCTCACATGGAGATGTGCAGCTGTAGTGTTGCAGCCCAGCCTGGAAGAGGGCAAGGAGGGCTTCCTGGAGGAGGCAAGCTGGGCCTAAATGGGTGAGTCGTATGAGTAAGATGGGTACCTTTCCCCCCCCCGAACCTGGTTAATTCCTGCTTGACTCAGACCTTGACTCAAGCATCACTTCCTCCCAGAAGCCTTCCCTGATCTTTCCCATCTGGCAGTCCCCTATGACAGATGACTCTCCATGATCCTTTCTTTCCAAGCCCTGAAGCAATGGGATTACATGATGAATGACATCCGCAGACTTTTGGCTCCAGGAGCACAGGAACCATGTCACCTTTGGCCCCTGGGTACCCACTAGGCAGCAGCTGTTGATACGAGGACAGGCTGCATCATTGCCTAACAGCATGGCAAGAAATTTAACCTCTCTGGGCCTCTGTTTCCTCATCTGTGAAATGAGATTACAAGAGAACCTACCTCCAGGCCTATTGTGAGGCTTCAGTGGGGAAAGAGAGGTGCAGTCCTAAGCGTAAAGCAAGTGTTTGAGACCTGTTAGCAATTTTATTTTATAGATGAGTGCCTGGCTCAAAGCATGTTATTGATAATTGTGTTTGTCATCACACTTGTCTGGCTTGTTTATTACCTATTTCTGATCTCCCTCCCTGGTCTGGGGAACCCTGAGGGCAGGGCTGAGGCAGCTCTGTTCACATGGTTAATAATCCGGGGTGCTGGGGAGGAGCGAGAGGAGTGTGTGTCTGTGGAGTCCCTGCTGCGTGTCACACGCCACACTGGACAAAAGATGGTGCAGAGAGGTGGTTTCCCCTGCAAGATTCTAAAGGGAAATTTTTGTGGCTACTATCATGGGAATGAACGTCCTTCCTCCAAGAATTACCAAAGCTTTTTTCTCCTTCTTTCTTTCCTCCCTCCATTCCTTCTCTTTCTTCCCTCCATCCCTCCTCCTGATCTCTTTCCTTCCTGCCTTTTCTTCAGTTCCCAGCACTAGATGACAATTCTGGGTGTTTACATCCAGGGCTTGCTAAGCCCTCCTTCTCTTTGTGGTACTGGCATCTGGCTGGGCAGCCTGAGACAGGAGCCTGTGACAGCGGGGGCTTGGGGTTTGTATGGTATGTGGCCCTACTGCCATCCCGGAGCCTGTGACCTGCCTCCAGACCAAGGCAGCCCTGGCTATCTTGCTCATTCGCTCTGGTTTCTGAGAGGCATTTGAGGCGGGAGTGCCTGACAGGTCTGTCTTGCAGGGGTGAAGACCCAGCTCTTAGCAGCATCTGGCATGTTGTAGAGGCTCAAAAACGGATTGTCGAGCATACGTCTTCCTTGCATTTGTTCTCGGTGTTCTTGGTGGCGGCAGGGGTGGTGCACGCAGGATGGCATGCAGACACCTAAGCAGAGCACACCGTTTCTATTGTTCCTGTGCCGATGGGGGTCTGTATGAAGGGCTGGGAGAACAGAGAAGAGGCAGAGAAACTCAACGTGGAGGGCTCAGGGCCCGCTTTCCCTGGGATGTGAGCCTGGAGCAGGGATGGGGCTTCCTCCTCTGAAGGAGCAGGGCCAGCACCTGTGCCCCAGGTGGGGAGACCACGTGCATCTGGTACAAGATGCCATATGACATCGGAGGGGAACGAAGAATTCTGAGTGTTGAGACAGGGCTTCGACCTCATCCTTTCTAACCCAGACTTTCTAACTCAAAAGCAACATTCATTCTGTCTGAGAGAGAGAGAGAGAGAGAGGGAGAGACTCCTCCCTGAGAGAGATTCTACCCATGCAGGGCTGAGTTTCAGCTCTCATCTGCCCCTCACATTATCTCCGTTCCGAGAGTCGGCTCCAGAATTGCTTTTCCCCAAAGCCTGGCTACGAGTGAGCACAGGATCGTACACTGCGTACTTCCCCGGTCGTCCTCAGAGAAGCCTCTGATTGCCGCGGGCCACTCCGGGCTGGCTCCTCTCTCACAGCAGCCACTTAGCGTGTCAGCAGCAGAGCGGGTGTGTGGCTCATCCCCAAGAGCTGGCATGAAGAGGTGCCTGGTGGCTCGGGGACTGGAACACACTGCTTGCAGATAAATTGAGTTCTGCTGCTAAACTGTCCAATTCCTCAAAGAAACTGTCAAACCATGTCTGGGGAAATCCCAGTAAATCTTAGAAGCTGCTGTTACATGATAAAAGGCAGGGACATGGAAGGTTATGAGAAAAATTCCTCCTCCATGTGGCACAGTGCAGGGTGGGGGCAGGGATGTGGAAGGCTTGAGGCAGGGGGCTGATGGCTGGGGTGGGGCACAGGTCCGGGAGGGGCCCCGGCAGGGGTGGCTGGCCCAGGCTGGGGGCCTTCGGGCTGGAGTTGGGGTCTCTGGGCCCTCAGTTGCCCGAGGTGGGCACCCCAGACTGAAAGGCTCATCTCCCCCATGGTGCTTTGTCTCATTTTGCCTTCCCTTGTCTGTAATTCAAAAGCAAATAGGGCTGAATCCAGCAGATTCTGGCTCCCTAGCCCCAACATGCACAAATTCTCTCTCCCACCCCTGACGTGAGCTCTCCAGGCTGTGAATGCAGAACTGATGGCAAATCAGAGCACTCCTAGGAGGGGACGCCCAGGACCCCAGCACACGAGGGTGGAGGGTGCCAGACCCCAAGGCCGGGGGACATGCATGAGGCGGGGAAAGGAGAAAGGAGGACCCTACCCAGTCACTCACATCTCAGCTCTGTCTACTCCCCACACAATCATGCTCAGGGGTCCCCAAATTAAGAAACTCCCTCCCCCATGTACCCTGCAGGGTCTCCCTCCTCTCTCTTTCAGCCATCTCTCTCGGAATGCCATCTACTGCCCTCCGCATCCACGCGCGTCACCACTCACAGTGGCCTCTGCTCAAATAACTCCCCGGAGCAGTGAGTGTGTGTGTGTGGGGGGGGGGTTGTTACATCACCAGCCCACAGGAGGAGCTGGGCTCTCTCGGGAGGGGGGTGGGGAGCAGTGGGCAGATTTTGAGTGGACCCACCTCCTCTGAGCTGCATCTTTAACAGAGACTCTCCTTGCTGTCACAGCTAAGCCTGGCTCCTGGATATCCAGGCAAGCATGTCACTTGCCTGGGCCTGTTTCCCACAGTGGGCTTGGGTTCCATCAGCTTTGGTCAAAATGTGTTCAGAGAACCCTGTTTTGGTGGTGTTTAAACAGATGCTGATTGAACAGTGGGTACTGGGGCCATGTGAGTTTGGAAAGGCAGGACTTCTTCATTCAGGGACAATTCTTGAGCACATGCTGTGTTCCAGGCCCCGGCATCGTCCGCCTGAAACTGAGTCCCTCACGATGGTCTCCTGACACTGTCATCATCACGGCCACGTCCACACCTCACGAACCGATACGCCAACGACACGCGTGCCTGAGGTGCACTGTGGACTTCGAGGCGAGGTTCAGGGGCGAAGCTGACCTCAGGTGATGGCAGGTCTCGTAGGACCCTTGGGGGACATCTGGCCTGGGCCCCTGGGGATCTCTTCTTGTGCTGACTCACGCTGTGACCACACAGGCTGTAGGGTCCCTCATGCACTGGGAGAGGCTGGACCAGGGAGCAGTGGAGCCTCAGGTGAACAGCCAGTGGGGGAGTTGCTGCACCCATGTTATTTCCTTGATGGGACATAGACAAAAATCAGCAAAGTAATTGATGGAGACATCGATGTGGAAAACGAGATGGGGGATGGTGGCCTCTCTGAGGAGGTAATGCTTTTGCAGAGAGGGAATACAAGGAGGATGGGGTGGGCAGAGCTGTAGAGAAGAGCATTCCAGCAGGTGGAAGTGTCGCGCGAAGGTTGGAGACAGGACCAGGCTTGGGGCCTGTGGGGGCAGATGGGAGCCCAGGGGCTGGAGAGCTGGGTTGCCTGGGCTCAGATTTCACTATGTCCTTCCTGAGAAGCCACTGGGAGGCCGAAGCAGAAGGAGCTACAGGATCGCAGCTCTATGAGGAAACCTTTTCCTAGGGAGCACAGAGCTTTAGCACACCTGGGGACAATTCCTCCCTCACACCAGGCCCAGGTCTGTGGGACCCAAGGGCCCCACCAGGCATCGTCTTCCCCCAAGTAGATTCCATCACTCCCGCCCAGAGCCTGGACATGGCTGGGGACAACCCTCAAACCGTACACCTGGAGAGGCCAGCAAACACCTGCCAGGTGTGTTATCAACAATCTCACTGACTGCTGATGCCCAGGGCAGAGCCTGCCTCACTGCAGATAGGGAGGGAACACGATGCAATCTGCCCGGGCTAAGGGTCAGCCTGACACTGCTGGGGGTTCGAGGCCAGCAAACCTCTCACAGAGGATGTTCTCCCTGCCCCCCTTCCCCCCATGCAGCCGTGGGTCCTGGCCCCCAGGCCCCAAGGAAGTGGCCATGGAACTCAGACAGTTCCGCATTTCTCCCTGTGAAGCCCAAGACTCAAAGGCTGGCTCCCGCACTCACCGGATAGATTTACTGTCCACAGGAGCAGGATAAATTGCCATCTGCTCCCTCATTCTATGGCTTGTCACTTCCAGTTTAATGAGACCCCAGGTAACACAGCAGCCAGCCCGTTGCCAAGCTTCCTTTCCTTCTCCATCTGTCTCCTCTGGCCAGGCCTCTGGAACATGGCTCTGTCAGGCTGCTGTCCTGAGAGGTTGGGGCCCTGGGGGCCAGCTCTGCCTCTCACATGCTGTGTGACCACAGCCAAGGACCCCTCCCAGGACCTCTGCTCCCTCCACTGCAACGGGAGCCAATAAGCCAACAATCCCAGCTCTCAGTCTGCACGCAGATGTCCCCTCCCCATCAGATCTCTCTGAATCACCAAGCACTGACAGGTGACCCTGGAGGTCTGTGCCCCTTCCCAGGTAGGTCCAGTGCTCCTCTGGGGCCTCACTGTGCGCTGGTCCCTTCCCCGGCTCATAGACTGAGCTGCTTCTTCCCCTCATCTCTGGCCAGAACCCACTGAGCTCTACTGGGGCACTCAAAGGCTTGGTGAAGGACTAGAAACTTCTAGAAATAAAGCCTGAGTCACTGATTCCAGGGCTACCACCCGGGGCCTTGAATGTCAGCTTCCAACATTGATGGAAGGGCAGCAGCAAGTCATGTGTAGTGGGTAGGCGGTCCCCTCCTGCAGCTCATCCCCTCCTGCAGCTCTTCCCTTCCTGCAGCTCATCCCCTCCTGCAGCTCTTCCCTTCCTGCAGCTCATCCCCTCCTGCAGCTCTTCCCTTCCTGCAGCTCATCCCCTCCTGCAGCTCTTCTCTTCCTGCAGCTCATCCCCTCCTGCAGCTCATCCCCTCCTGCAGCTCATCCCCTCCTGCAGCTCTTCCCTTCCTGCAGCTCATTCCCTTCCTGCAGCTCATTCCCTCCTGCAGCTCATCCCCTCCTGCAGCTCTTCCCTTCCTGCAGCTCATTCCCTCCTGCAGCTCATTCCCTCCTGCAGCTCATCCCCTCCTGCTACTCATTCCCTGCTGCAGCTCATCCCTTCCAGCAATGTGCCCGACTCCCCCTCTCCTCTAAGCCCCCGCTGCCCCTAGGTGGGGATGTGGGGGCCGGAGGCAAGAACAGGGCTTGGAAGATCCAGGCCTGCACAGCAGCCCACTTCTCCTCCCTGCCTCAGTGTGCTCCCTTGTCAAAGGGGGCTCAGAGCGCCTCCCCAAAGAGGTCGTAGGGCTTAAATGAGGGATGGGTGTGAAGCCTTTGGCTGACTCAGGCCACCACTCACCACAGGTGTTTAGTGAGGATCCACTCTGTGCCAAGCACCAGGCCAGAAGCCCAGGTGCCCTGCAGAGCGTGCAGGAAGTACATAACAATGGGCACTTATTGAGCGCTTGTCTTGTGCCTGTGCCCCTGTTCAGAGGCTTCCTTACAGGAAGCCTATGGCAGCGTCCTTTCTTGTCCCCCAGTCACAGGGTAGCACCGGGTCTGCTTTCACTGGTACCCCGTGTGTCTCCCGTCGTATCCGCCAAGTTCTCCCATGCTTCTCAGGGTCTGTGGGGTAAGGGGTGACTGAGCAGCATTACTGTCTTGTCAAGAAGAATATGGGAGGGAATATCATCGGGCGTTAAAAAGGAGGGACATTCTGATGCACGCTACCCCATGGACAAACCTTGAGGATAGTATGCCAAGGGAAGTAGGCCAGACACAAAAGAGACAAATACTGTGGGATTCCATTATCTGAGGGCCTTGGAGGAGTCAGATTCATCGAGAGAGAAAGTAGAATGGTGGTCGCCAGGGGCTGGGGGAGGGGGAGTGGGTGTCAGTGTTTAATGGGGACAGAGCTTCAGTTTGGGGAGATGAAAAAGTTCTGGAGATGGTGGTGGGGATGATTGCTCAACAGTGAGAATGTACGTAACGGATTGACCCAGGAAAGAGGAAGTATGGATGACTCGGGAACAAGGCGGGAGGCAGCGCTCAAGGGGAGGGCTTGGTTTGTGTTGGGGGTGGGAGCACGTGTCCGTCTTACAGGACACACACAGAGAATGGGTACATGGGTGGCGGAAGGACCAGCCAACCCCGTGGCTCCTCGGTCCTTGGTGAAGAATGAAGTGAGGTCATGGCTGAGGTTGGAACATGCGAGGATGGAGGAAGAAGTGAAGCAGGCCTTTTGGCGCGTGGGGATGCGTGTACCCTTCACACATTGTTCCTCCCACTCACATATAGAGCTGGGTGCTTTCCTTTGTACACAATTAAGTTCCATACATTCTGTATTGTCCTCATGTAACATCTCATGGACGTCTTTCCCAAGCAGGATAAACACATCTGATGTCTCTGTACCCGTGCCATGGAAAACTGGCAGCATAGCTCGTCTGAACAGCCCCTCCCGGCGGGGGCATTTACTGTCCCACTTCTCTTTATAACGAGCAATATTGTAACAAAATGCACACTTATCTCTGTGTGCCTGTGGGGTATTTCACACGAGGGGGTCGAACAAGTGAACTCTCCCTCAAAAGACTACATATTTACCATTTTGATACTGCTGGCCTTCCAGAAGAGAGGAACCTATTACACCCCAACCCGTGATGTGGAGCGGCCCATCCCCCCAACAGCCAACATCCTAACTGTCTTTGTTGGCCTTCTGATGAGTGAGAAATATCTGGTATTGTTTTAATTTTCAGTTCCCTCATCACTAGTGAAGTTGAACATGTTTTATTTATTTTTTTCTTCTTCAATATTTTACCCATTTTCTATTGTTTGTATTTTTCTTATTGACTTCTAGCACGCTCTCTGCAAAAAAAAAGCTATTAAGCTTTTGTTCTATTTGTCCCAAATGCTTCTCTTTCTCAGCATATGTCTTTTTTACTTTGTTTTCATTCTTTCGCCATATAAGAGTTTTCTACTTTTAGGCAGACAATTTTGTCAGCTGTTCTGCAGTGGAAACTGCGACGTGTTGCCCAGATGCTTCTGGGGCCAGCATGCCCCTCGCCCGTCCCCCTGTACCCCCGCTGCCCTGCTGCGCCTGCCGTGAGAACTGCCCTCTGTGCAGGCAATTGCTTCTCTCCAGGGTTTCACCCCCAAACCCCCAGAGGGGCGGCCCAGTGACCATGGGCTGATGCAAAGGGACAAAGGCCCATATTCAGAGGTGTCTTCAGGTTGGGACACCTCTGAATATGTCCCCAGCCCGGGGGCTCCCTGCACCATGGGCAGGGCCAGCTTTCCCCTCTAGCCAATCCTCCTTTCCACTTCCCGACAGAGACTGATGTGTTTGTGTCCTGGGGCTGCCTTAACAAAGGACCACAAACTTAGTGGCTTAAAACAACAAAAATGTATTCTCTCTCTCAGTTCTGGAGACCAGAAGTCTAGGAGCAAGGTGTCTGCAGGGTTGTGTTCCCTCCAGACACCAGGGGAGGGTCCTTCCTCGCCTCCTCCAGCTCCTGCCAGTGGGCGATGTGCCTTGGTTTGTGGTCGCTTCACTCCAGTTTCTGCCTCTGTGGCCATATGATGCCTGTCTGTGTCTTCTCTTCATTGGATATAGGACCTGCCCACATAATCCACGATGATCTTATCTTGAGATCTTTAACTTCATTATATCTGCAAAAACTCTTTTTCCAAATCAAGTTACCTTCATACATTCCAGGGATTAGGATGTGGGCATATCTTTTGGGGGCCACCATTCAACCCACTTCAGGCACCTACCGGGAGCTGTCCCCGAACCCCGCCATCTGTGCTAAATTCCCATCTCCATTTCCAGGGAACCCAACCCAAGACACCACCACTCCCCCAAACCTTCTGGACTAAGAGACACTCAGGAGAGGCAGGTCCAGGGTCCAGGCCCTCACCTGTCTGCCAATCTGGACAAGTCCCCTCCCCTCTCTGGGGCCCAAGGTTTCTGACTTTAATGAAAGAACTGTGGTGGATGATTCTTAGGGTTTTTCTGGCACCCTGTGATTTGGGGGTGCTCACACACAGCAGACACATGGGACACTCAGAACTGGAGCAGCTCCTGGGAGCGAGACCCTGGTCCCCAGGGTGGGGTGGGAGATTGGGGAAATGCCCTGCAGCCTGGCACCTGAAGCCAGAGCCCACTCAGGGAGCCGAGACCAGGCTCCTCTCAGACCCCACCGGCCTCCCAGAATAGCTCTGATGTAATTCATAATTGTCTCTTTCTCCCACAATGAAAGCCACCAAGAGAGAAAAAAGGGATTTCTTTTCTAAAATTGCTTTTCTGCATTCTTTGACAGAAGCTGTGGTGCCTGCGTGTAATTAATTCACAGCCTGGTGAACGGCAGTGGGGTCAGCCACTCGTGCTGGGAGAGAAAGCTCTAGAGAACAGCCAAGAGGTGCAGTTACAGCTGAAAATGAGATCGCCCAGGCCTGCCGCTGCTCGAGGACCAGAATAAATACTGTGTTTCCCCGAAAATAAGTTCTAGCTGGACAGTCAGCTCTAATGCGTCTTTTGGAGCAAAAATTAATATAAGACCCGGAATTTATTATCTTATCTTATCTCATCTCATCTCACCTCATCTTATCATATTAGAGCTGGTCTTATAGTAAAATAAGACCAAGTCTTATATTAATTTTTGCTCCAAAAGATGCATTAGAATTGATGGTCTGGCTAGGTCTTATTTTCGGGGAAACACGGTACATAAAATTCCCGCTTGTCGGAAACTTGGCCTTGCTGGTAGCCCAAGGACAGGTCCCCGCGGCTTCAACCTTCTACATGCACATCAGCACAGAGACCCACGGAAACCTAACCCAAGGGGATCTTTGGAGGTTTTCCTGAGATGTCTCAGACCTCTGAGGCCTGCAGACAGGGGTTTCAAGCCAAGAGTGGTGGCACGTCTTCTGGGTCATAAAAGAGAAGCAGCTTAGTTGTGGAGTCCCGATCTGCAGCCAGCTTTCTAGGCAATCTTGAATAAAGAGTGCTGGAGATGATTTTTCTCTTCCATACAATGGGATAATAATTCCTAAATTGCAAGTCGATCTTAAGGACCAAAGATAGGCTTTGAAAAATCTGATCATTTCTCTCCAGCCATTACCCAAAGGGCTTTATCCTAGATGTCACCGGTGACGTGAGCAGAGCCCTCAGAACAAGACAATTCTGCACATCACAGAAAACTGGAACCAGCCTGACCAACTATAGGGGCTTGTTCAGAACAGTATAGACCCCTGACATGGCAGAATGTTATGCCGCCAATAAAAATCATCTCAGAAAACGATTATTGTTATAACACTGAGCGTGGTGACCCTGTCACGAGCACCAGGCCTGGAGCAGCCCCTCGCCGCCAGTTGAAGCTCCAATCGGCAGACTTTTCCCCTGACCACTCGTGGGCGTTGTGAGCAGGGCCTCTGTTTCCAGTGATTTTCATTTGCCTCATTTGAACCGGGGGTGGGGAGAGACAAAAGAGATCTGGATTTTAGAAATAATCATAGCTAACATTTCTCAGCCTTATTATGTGCAGGCACAATCCTAATGCTTTACATACCACATTTCAAGCAATCGAAGGCTGTAAGATGCTTGTATTCTATGGACCACTAAGAATTTTTAAAATACTAACAATTAAAAGGTGACACACCACTGATTGTAGGGTGCACTGTGATTCCAGTGGTGTTAAAGGGTGAATCCTAGAATCAATTAAATACCATCGAGGAACTCAGTTTTCTTCACAACAGTCCTTCCAGGCAGGAAATGTTACCCCCATTGTACAGATGAGAAAACTGAGGCACAGACGCATGGTGTAACTGCCCATAGTACTCAGGGACTTGAGCTGAGACTTGACCCAGGATGTCTGCTGCACTTATTCCCTCAGGGACCACAACTGTGGGGCAGGGGGTCAGGGGACAGGGTGGGGGACAGAAGGGGATTACAGGAGGTGGGGAGGCAAGTTAGGAACCCAGGCAGCAGGCAGGGAGTCTGGGGGAGACAACACAGTCACACTCCCTTCTCAGCATCCCTCCTTTTCTCCCTCTGCTCAGGGCTCCAGGCTTCTCCAAAGGAGAGGTTCCCTGCTCATCTCCAGGGGTTCCCTGTATATGGTTACGGGCTGCTTCACACCACAGTTAACATTTCTCTTGGATTCTTTCAGAGTTGGGAGGCTTCAGGCAGGACTGGCAAATGGCTTTCATCAACCAACCCTAATCAGTCAGCAGAAGCTGCCTGGCATTGTGTTGAGAAGGATTCTGAGGCCCAGTTGGAACCCAGTTGCAAAGCTGGCTGGCGATGTCTCCAAGGAAATCAGCAGAAGAGGTGAGACAAGTGCCAGAGGTTCTCCAGGCCTGGATTAGGGGAAAGCTGGGATCCCCTTAATGTAAGAGGACCACCCGAGACCTCCCATGGCATGCCCAAGAAAAGCGGAAGGGTCTCCCTAGGATCAAGCTTATGCCCTTGGCCTCTCTGAAAGCCAGGCTTCTCCAGCTGAGCCAAGACGTGGGAAAGAGATGAGACTGAAGGGGGTGGGGAGAGGCGTCCAGAGTGGTCAGAGCCCTCCCTGGAGCGACCCAAAGCCGGGAGCTTCTGGAAACCTCGGGGAGGAAGTGGTGCCCTGCAGTGTGCCAGCTGGTTTTTCACAGATTGCACTGTACAGAGTCGGCTGGACCTGGTAATTATTTCACTTCTATAATTAGCCCCAAGTCCCCCGCTGCAAATGAGGAGAACAATGTGGGGGTGTGAGGGGGAAGTGCTGTGAGTGACAGCTTGACTCACACCCCAGAAACCTCCCACCATGGGGAGAGGGCTCCTTCAAGGTCCTGGGTGATTTGTTCCCAGGTGGTCGGCTGGCTCCAAATTGTCCTAGCTGCCACGACAATGAGCATTTGTTCAGCCATCTGAGGCCTTCCACACACCTTTTTTCACTTGATCCCCCCACCTTCCTGTGAGATGAATTATTACTGCGTTGCTCACAGCTGACCTGAGAAATCAAGCCCAGAGACAATGTGGCTTTCTGAAGCAAAGGTGGGATTTGAACCCAGGACTGACTGATATCCACTCTTCCCAGACAATGGCCCAGGAGGGGTCATTGCAGAAGAAGCTGGCTCTCTAGCACATTCTAGAGCATGGCTTTTAGGAGACACATTTTTATTTTTAAGGAGGGGCTGCTGTATGTTAGGATGGGCAGATGTTCAAGGGTTCTGTCAGCCAGGCTTGGCTGCCTGTGTCCCCATCCCCCCACCCCCGGGGCCACCACCGAGAAGAAAGGGGCAGGATTGAGGGGTCTGACAGGAGAGGCCCCTGAGTCTCCCCCCAGATTCACAGGATCTGAGGCCAAGACCAGGCTTAATAGCAAGTGAGATTTCTTATTTCCCGACTGCCTCTGGAAACAGAAAAAAACAAATACCAATTAAGTGCAGAACTGTCAGTTGGAAGAAAGCTGCCGCTCTCTACTTAGAACTTACAGAGAGTTCATGAAGCAACGAGGAGCGTGTCGTCAGCCTGCCCACCTGGCGGGGAGGAGGCACCAGGCTGCCGGGCAAGGGCCCATGGGGCGCGCCTGGGGCTCCACGAGTCTTCCCCTTCTCCACCCTGGGCTGCTCTGAACAACACTGAACAGGCTGCTTATGTCATTGCTGGGGGTGGCGGGGGACACGGGCACCCGCACATCTTCAGGGTCCCCAGTGAGTCCCTGTGCTGCCAGGGTTGGCAACCGACTGAGGGGGGCTGAGTGGACTGAAGAGCTGTGGGGACAGAGCCAGGAGAGCAGTGTCCAGGCTCTCGGCCTCACGTGCAAAGGTGCTGGCTCGGGGAGTAAATGGCCATCAACTGTGATCCGATGGCCATCAGCTGTGGCTACTTGGCCGTCAGCTGTAACCAGTGAGCCATTGGCCACTAATATAACTGCCGTGGCTACGCGAGCAGCAAATGGGGGCTGGCGGGAAGATGGTGGCAGAGCTAGCAAGAGCATATTGCAGTTAGCATGGTGGATTACAGCTAGCAAGTGAGGTGGGTTGGCAGAGAAGCGGACGGCAGGTTGCGATCATGTGGCTCCTGCTTCCTGTGTCTCCAACCCAGCCGCCAGAGAGAATATAGTGGTGTGACTCCCCTATCTATGGCTCCGTCGGTGTTCCTGTTTGGCCTCACCATGTCCTGCGTTCTTGTGTGGGGAGCGGGAGCTGAGACCCCACAGGAGACCCCACATGAGAAGAGCTGCCCGCTGCCCGCTGGTGCCAGGCCTGCCTGTTTCCCCTCCTCAGGGGTCCTCCTCTCTCCATCCTCCTGTCTCTGGGACCTCCTTGAATCCCCTCCTGGAAGCTGCACAGCCCACGTTCACTGTGGGCTGTAGGGACACACCACCCTGTCTTGGCTTCCTGATCTCAGGGCCTTGTTCCTGTCAGTCACCCACGCCCCTGGGACTCGGTGTCCAGCTCTGAGCCTGGACCCCACAGCCACTCGGGTCTCCCATGTTGCAGGCCTCCTGCTGTTTGCCCTGTCCTGGGCCCAAGTGTGGGAGCATTATTAAGGCTTTTGATAGACACAGCCCAATCATAGAAGGGTGTTTGTTTACTTCCACCCGGAATTAAAAAGCTGAGAGCATGGAGGGAGCGGGCAGCGTGGCAGATGGCAAAAGGTGGCTGGAAGGCACGAGGAGCGGCGGGGTCTCCACCGTCTCTTTCAGGGAAAATGCCTCTCCATTCAGGAAATACTTACCAAGAGCTTGAGGCTGCTAAGCTGCTCTCAGAGGATAGGGAGCAGCCAGTTAAAATACTTCCCAAGAGCCAAATAATCCAGGCTCGTGCTAGGGCCATGGGCATGATACGGAAGAAGACACACCTGCTTCTGCCTCCCGGGGAGGGTGTTCTGTTCAGCGATACAGAAAATAAACAAAAAAAACCTGTTAATAAGCATGATCATTTCAAACGACAATCAGTATTAAAGAGAAAACAAATAATGGGGAGTTTGGGAGGACTGAGGGTTTTGTTACAAAGATTGGTCAGGGAAACACTCTTGGAAGAGGTGGAGATTTTGAACTGAGACCTCAGGAACCAGCCATGCAGGGATCTGGGATCAGAACATTTTGGCAGAGGGAACAAGTACAATGTCCCTGGAGCAACGAAGGGCTTGATGTACTTGAGGGACAAAAGAAAGATCTTTGTGCTGGAGTTCAGTGAAGGTGGAGAATGAAAGGTGATATCTGGGGTGTAGGGACAGGAGGGATTTCAGAGCCTTGAAAACCAAGTAAGAACTTGGAATATGATTCTAAGTAGAATCAGAGGCTAAGGAATGACTGAAAGCAGGAAAGGAAGCACTTGGGACTTCTGCATTTGGCCAAGATAGAATAACTGGAACTGGGCTACCCCTTCCACAGTCAATAATTCTGAAACTGGGGTAAACACAGGAGGCAACCCCTTGCAGGCAGTGGGTAACAGGCCAGGCAAGGCTGTGGTCCCCGAGAGACGGCAAGCCCATGATCCCCAGTTCTCTTCCAAGAGATAATTTCCTGAGCACAGCATGGGGACCTGGAGCCTGAGCAGAGCTCAGTGGTGAGCTGAGAAGACAGCAGTAAGAGTTAGGACCAGCAGATAAGATACCAGAGGGGAGCTGTGCAGAGAGGGGTCCCAGAAGTCAATGTGGGGTTTCTCATTGGCTCTATAGGTGAGGGATGAGCTGTATATTTTCAGAGCAAGATGGGCCAAGACTTTCAGAGAGTGGATTCTACGGGACTGAAAGAAAAATGCAAACACTAGAGGTTGGAGTTGAGCTGGGGGAGGAGCAATGTTGGAGATCATTGAACTTTCAGATTGGAAGAGTTACACTGGACCTCTCCTAAGAAAGCCTAAAACTAAACCCCCACAAGACTTGCAGAGGAAACAGAATTCAGAGAAATTCCTGCCAACCGAGAGGGGTTAGGAAACCCACTGGCTTCTTCCATACCCACACGAGCAAAATATAAACCAAGCCTACATACTCCAAAGTGATCAGCTAGTAATTTAACTGTTAAATTAACTGCCTGCTAAAACAAGAAACACTCTTTAGAGGTAGACAGCAGAACCCAGTGTCTCTACAGTAGGTTATCCACAATGCCCAACATTTAACCAAAAAATCACTACACACACCAAGAAACAGGAACATGGGATTGACAGTCTAGGGAAAAGAAATCCGTCAATAGGAATGAAACCAGAACTGGCCCTGATGTTGGCTTTGGCAGACAAAGACTTTAAAGTAGCCACATTATAAACATGTTCACAGAATTAGAGGAAAAACATCTTTAAGGAATTAAAGGATATGGTATTGAGTGAACAAATAGGAAACCTCAGCAGAAGAATGAAAACGATTTTTTAAAACCAAATGCAAACTCTAGGACTAAAAAGTATGATAATGGCTTAACAGTGTATTAGAGGTGACGGGGGGGGGGTGGGTGGGGGGAAAGATGGGGACCTTAAAAACAGACAAATACAAATGATCCAAACTTAAGAATTTTTAAAATGAAGAAAAATTAACAGAGCAGAGAAAGGATAGTCTTTTCAACAAATGGAGCAAGCCTGCGCTGACCCAGGCCCCTCTGGCCTCTGGGCTCCTACTGGGGCTCCCCCGGCCCCATCAGGGCTCTATGACCCTGACTGAGCTAGGGTGGGTTTAGGGAAGGGCAGGCTGAACCTAGGAGGAGCCACTTGTGAGGGGTGCCCAGTGGAGCAGAACGGATGTCTCCCCTTCTAGGACACCAGGGCTGTGGGTCTTCCCCTCCTCTCTGGACCACCAGGGTGACAGGTATCCATCATTCACTGTCTGCCTTCCCTCTGCCTTGTCCTCTCTCTCTCCTTTTCTAGAACTCTGGGTTGTCCATCTTAGGGTGTCTCTGGCCACCTCTTCCTCCCCCTCTGTTCCAACCTCTGTCCTGTGCCTCTCTCTTTCTCTGTGTCTCCCATTCTCCCTCTCCCTCCATTGTCAGCCTCCATCTCTTCCTGTCTGAATGACCCCCTCTTTCTATGTATTTCTCTCCATGTGTCTCTCTTTGTCTCACTGTGTTTCCATCTATCCCATCCCGTACCCCCTTCCCATTGAGTGACAAGATGGAAAGATGGGGCTAGAATTAGACTAGCAGCTGGAAGGCCAGCTGCCATTATGTCTTTCCTCTCTGCCTGGGCCTCCATAGCCCTCTGGAGAGAGGGACCCAGGAGTTATAACCCTGAATTAGGCCTGAATGCCACGGCCATCAAATCATGACAGGTGGTAGCGTGGGGGCTCCCCCGGGAGAATGCAGTGCCCACCAAGTGCCCAAATGTGGGACAGGAAGGATTCAGGTGGGTGTGCTTCTCTGGGTCCTTCCCTGGAGCGGGCCTCCGGAGCCCCTCAACTGCTCAGTCCAGAGCACAAACCACCACACTCAGCCCGAGCTCTGTGAGCAGGAACAGGGTCTCAGGCCTCAGGGAGTGACGGGGGACTCTGCCAACACCCAGATCTCCTCACCTGTAAAAGGAGGACATGTCTTTTTGGGGGCATTTCTTCAGTCTCGACCCATCCTCTCGTCTTCTCCATTTCTGGGCTCTGCTCTCATGTCCCTTCTTTGGGACCCTTCCTGTTTCTTGTGTCTGCAATAATCTGGTTTGTGCATTGTTTGCGGCAAGCTCCATGAGAGCGGAATCTCTCCTACTGGTTCTCCCGGGACCCCAGCCCCACTGAGAGAGCCTGGCACATAGTAGGTGTTCAAAAGTGTTTGTTGACTGCAAGGATGAACCACGATGAACGTAAATTTGGTGGAATTTACGCTTCCACCAAATGTTTATGTCATGCCTACCTTGGGCTCGCCCACAGGAAGCAAGGACCGCCGCCCGCCAAGCACACAGGGATAGAATGCTGGCTGCAGAGGGCCTTGCTCCCTTCCACCGTAACTGTCAGTGTCTGTCTGCAGCAAAGTTGAAATATTTCTATAGTTACAGATTGCAGTCTATTCACTTAGCAGAGGTTGTGAACACTGGGCCAGGATAGTAAATATCATTTAGAAACCAGTTCGAAATGACTGCATCGTGTGACATCACATGGACGGCCCCAGTTCACTGATTCATTCATTTGACCAATGAATGGGAACTGAGGGTCCTGGGGGCCCTGCTGACACCATGGTCCTGCCGTGGGGAGTTCCTAACCGGATGGAAAAGACAGGCGTGAAGCACGTCAGGGACGCAGAGCACAGATTCTCCTGGACACATGCCCTGAGGAATCCAAGGCTCCGAGAGAGCCTGGGAGCCCTACTCGGAAGGGGCGTGGCGGGGGAGGGGTGAAATGGTGGGGGAGGGGGCAGGTGGTGACTGGGACGTGGCAGGTAGGGGAGCTGTTGTTCCCGAGTACAGTGAGGACACACATGACCTCACCAGCATTTCTGCAGCACGGGTTCTAGAAGGGACCACTGGCTGGGCCCAGTCAGCTCCCCTGTGGGTGGATGGTCCTGGTTAAGGAGTGGGAGATGAGACCCCTCCCCCACTCCCACACGGCTGCCGGCTGCCGAGCAGCCCTGGGCCTGAGCAGGCCCCCGGGGTGGGCTTACATCTGTCTCCCTGAGGGGGACACTGCAATGGCTGCAGCTGCCTCACAGCATCTAGGTGACCTGCCTTCTGTTCCCAGGAAAGGAGCACAGGGGCAGGAGGGGCCCTGGAGACCGGGCAGCCAGTCCCTCAGACACAAAGGAGGGGCCTTGGATCTGGGAGGCTGCAGAAGGAAAGTCAGGCATCCTAGACACAGGGGACAGCTCCTTAAGGAGGGCAGTGGGCAGGACACGTGGGAATCTGTAAGGGGCTGTACCTGCTCCGTGAGGGGCAGCCCGCCCCACACCTGGCATGGACGCCAGAGCCGGCTGAGGCTGAGTTTCTCTGTTGGCCGAAGCGTGTTTAGCAAACACACACACACCGATGAGCAAACCTCTTTCCCTATGAGCTGAGTCACAGCAGAGCGGATGAGCAAACCCCGATCGCCTACTGTGCGCCTGGCACCTTGCCCGTCATCATCACAGCAAGCCTCACGCCAGCTTGACGGCAGGGACAGCGAGGCCCCGATGAATGGAGAGGCGTGCGGTCAGGACCGACCGAGTCCTCCCCTTGGACACCAGAGAGCTTCAGAGGACAGGGAGGTCCCGCGGCTGCGTCCTAATAGCTTGTCAGTGGCCTGGTCTGCAAGGTAATGACATGGACAGAGTGCCCGGTGCATAGCGTATGAGCAATGGGAGTATAGGGACAGTGGTGGGGACACGGCCAGCTCTCAAACCAGGAGAGGGAAACGAACATTCCAGGGAGGGCTGTCTGATGAGCAGGTGGCTGGGGGAGTGAGAAGGAAAGAACTGACACCTGCTACTTCAGGGAGCCCTGATGCTGTCGCCTGTGGCCTCTCACCTCTCTGGACCTCAGGTTCCACATGTCACGAGAGGCACGTCCAGGCACTTGCAGGTGACTCAGAGACTAATAGTGGACGTCAGGGGATGGCATTTGTTTCCTTACTTAGTAAATATTTATTGAGCACCTACTATGTGCACCTATTATGGAATAGACACACTGGAGGTTACAATGGTGAACAAGACAGACGGGGTCCCCGCCCTCCTGTGACCACAGTCCAGCTGGGGAGAAGCACATAGAGGACAGTTACGGCTATTCCTCGTTCCAGCCCATTCTCTGAGCCCAGCCCTGCTCCGGACAACTAGGCCTGAGGCACCCAAGCAGGGGAAGCACTGGCCCCAGCGGAATCCCAGGCGCGGCTGCTGAGTCAGGGGCCGTCCTCGCCAGAGGGTCTTGGAGACCCCTGGTCTAGCCCTGCGTTCTCAGATGAGAACCCTGAGCACCACATCCTGTAAGTGCCTCCTTCTCTCTTTCAGGACATTCCTAGGAAGGGGCTAGTTTGAGCGGCTGAAAATCTCAGCTGGGATCCTGGCGTCTGGGGAAGGGCCGGGCTCTAAAAATAAACCACTCGCCTCAGCCTGGGAGCAGCGGACAGGAGCCTGATGAGCAGAAGCTGCTGCTCTGGCAGATGACGGCTGGCCTGTCCCGGACGGAGCAGCCCCCCTCTCGGGCAGCTGGCCCCTGGGAAGGGCTGGTGGCAGGTGGCAGCCAAGAATATTTGACCCTTGGCTCCCGGAGGCACCCCACCCCCACACGCGCACACGCACGCACGCCCATCCGCACCACATATGCCCCAACCTGGGACGTGCGCTGCTGCACAGAGTGAGGCGGGGGCTGTTCCTGAGGAAGGGGCCAGTGGCCAGCACCTGGGACACCTGGAGTTACCCGCCACGTGCCGGACAGCGACAAGCCTCAGCACAGGTAAGGGGGCGTGTCCTCATGCCCCAAAGGGTCTGCTCCCCTGGAGGTAAGACTGTGGGTCTGGGGGTGGGAGGGGGCTCTGGTGTGTGGGGATGCTGGGGTCACTCGCAGCTCCAGGGAGCCCTCAGATGGCCATCAGCTCGCCTCTGGAGGGGCCTTGACTCTGCTGCCCTCCCTGTGCCGTGCCCCAGCCTGGGGGGGAACAGCCGGCCCTTTCCAGCTCTGAATCCTCTCGGCCGCAGCCAAAATGTTACTCCCATCGGCTTAATTAGAAGCCAGCTGCAGGTTAATGGGTTTGCAGGAACCAGGTGGAAAAGTTTTGCAGGCAGACAACGCTGGGTTGCAAGGAGCCTGGTGCCTTCGGGGGAGAAATGCTGTTCCAGGGCGGGTGGGCCTGGGGTCCTGCTCCTGATGGAAGGGACAGCTGGCCTTCTGGGGCTCTGTCTGGGGAAGGTTGTCTAGGAAGATGGGGAGAAAGCCGTGGGAGACACAGTTCCCCTGACAGTTCTCCAGGTAATCTGTATCATACTCCAAGGTTTGCAGAAGGAAACCATTTTGGTGGGGGCTGCTTAGGGCCTGGACCTGGGCCTGACGGAACCACGTTGAAATGAGGGGACCCATCCTGGGAGCTCTGCACCTTTGTCCCTGGTGCTCTGAGGGGTTGTCTGATCTGACTTGCTGCCAAATGGGTTTCTGAGCCTTATCCCTGGGCAGGATATTAACCTAAAGGCAAGGTGATTACTGCTAATTGATGTCCTCCTGTGCCCAGGAGGAGGCGGGTGGTGAGATGGGCTGGGTGGAGGGGGCTCTGCCAGCTGCCTCCAGCCTTCCCCTGTCATTCATCAGAGGAGGACAGGTGCTTGGGGGAGGATTGAGGGGATCTGCACAAAGGCCAGTCCACCCCGCCCCGTGCCGACACTGAGGCTTTCCTAGGTGAATGGCAGGGAGTGAGATTAATTGGGATGATTTGGGGTGGCCTGAGTGTGAGCTGGCTTCTGCCATGCCAAGTCCTGCAGCCCTGCTGGCTCAGCTAGCGTGCACGGCGGCCAGGGTGTCCGGTCCAGGAATGTGGCTGGAGGAAGACAGGCAGCCCATGGGAAGGCCCAGGTGGGCAGTGGAGAAGTGCCGGTCGCCGATGCTGGGCGTCGGAGCACGTCCTTCCTGCAAATACTACCTACCACCCCTGTGTGCCAGGCGTCCCACCAGTGACCCGCCGTCTGCTCTGCCCTCACGGCTCTCAGATTCACCCCCCAGGAGCTGATGCCCTTCAGCCGCCTCCCATGCGTTCCCCAGAGCCCTGCTGAGGGGCCACTGCTTCTAACCTGCCTGGTAACCCACCCCACCTCCCCAGCTTTTACAGCCGCCAGGCCGCACGTGGGCTTGGTCACTGCCCGGGCCGAAATGCCCACTCAAGTTTGCTCCTGACTCCACTGCCCACAGAAGCAGCCTTTTACCCCTGCCATCACCTGGTGATACCCACATAGTCCCGAGGGCTGATGGGTTTGGGGTCCAGGGCACTCCGGTCACTTTCCAGCAGGGAGGGTGGGGCTGAGCAACGGTGTGAGGCTCTGAGTTATTGTCACCACAGCCCTGCATCTGGGAGCCTCTTCTCTGTTCTGGCTAATTTGGCTCCTACTGTATGTATGCACGTGGACACTCAGCCTCTCCCCCAAACGCGTCTGAAGCAGGCCTGTCCCCAAGAGCTGCCTCTGACCCGCGCAGCCTCCGTGCTGCCTGGGAAGGCCGGGAGTGACGAGGTGGAAGGGGAGCACGAAGTGGCGGCCGTCTCGGGAGCTGCGCACAGTCACTCAGGCATCATAAAAAGGCCTGGGAACCAAGCTGCGTTTCCACGGCAGCAGCAGTGATCCCCCTTATCAAGCACTGACCCAATAACAGGCTGGGACAGGGCGCTTGACAAACACTGTGTTATCTATCTAACCGTTCATCTCTATTGTAAAGAATCAAGTTCTGTAAAAAGACACAACTCGGCAAAATGCAGAAGCCATTCAGCAAAATGCGGCAGCTATCCATATATGTAAACGTGTATATATATATATATATATATGGTACTTATATACGCATATCGGAAGTACAGTAGACCCCTTATCCACAGGGCATATGTTCCAAGACCCCAGTGGATGCCTGAAACCTCAGACAGCACCAAACCCTGTATATACTACGTTTTTCCTATACATACGTACCTACGTACCTACGATAGTTTAATTTATAAATGAGGCACAATAAGAGATTAGCAACAGTAACTAAAATAGAACAATTATAAGTGTACTGTAACAAAAGGCATGAGAATGTGGTCTCTCTCTCTCAAGGTATCTTACTGTAGTGTTCTCACCGTGTCACCTCTTTGGCGTCTCCAAATTGCCAGCATCACTGCTCTGTAGCTGTAGGGCCTTTATGAAGTAAAATAAGGGTGACCTGAACACAAGCACAAGGAAGGTGGTCCCATAAAGGATTTCAGCAGGCCGAGGTGGGAGCTGCAGGCTTCACAGGCCAGGGGGCAGGAAAGCAGGAGCCGTAGTCAGTCAGACTGGCCCTGCTGCCACTTGCTGGACAAACTGCCCCTGCTCTCTGGGCCTGGACGCTGCAGCCCCAGGGCCTTCCAAAGGCCATTCCCCTGCATCTGAGTTCTCCCTGGGAACTCCTCTAAGCCCCTCTGGCAGCAGCTCTACATTAAGTAGTAACTGGGGACCTCTGATCTCATTATTTGAATTATAATTGTCCTGCTCTTTAATCATTCCTGGTGGCAGAGCCTGGGTACTGGGAGGCTCTGCAGAATTACCAGTCTGCAGGGTGAAGAGGAGGCCAGCGCTTAAAGGTCACTCACCAATACTGCTGTTCACATTAATCTGCAAAATAAAGAATACACAGCCCAAATGCCCTTAAGCTAGAAGGTATTTAAATACCAGCAGCTCAGAACACTGAAGTGGAGAGGGTTATTTTTTTTTCTAAGTTCAACACTCCCTTATCTCCTGAGGTTTCAGGATCCTGGGCAGAGGGGACTTTTAAGGAAACAAATACTACATAAACAGGCATTTGTTCAGGGTGTCTCTTCAGTCCCCAATCACCCTTTCCAGGCAGGGGGACCAGGAGACAGAAAGGCCTGGCTTTAAGAACAGGCTCCAGTGTGTTGTGGCTGTGTGTCCTTGGGCACATCCCTTAGCAGCCTCCATTTATCCATCTGTAAAATGGGCTGGTGACCCCTGTTTGGGCCAATCCTCCAGGAGGGCTGGGAGGAATGAGGGAGATGATCGTGGGAAAATGCAGAGAGAGGTACCAGCCCTGTGCACATAGGAGGAGGGGGCAATGAAGGGTCCCAGAGGGAAATACCAGGGAGGGGGATGTGGGAGAGAAGTTGGTCACCTCAGACCTATGGCAGAGTCTGGATGGAAACAAGGACCCAGAGACACAGATGTCACCTGTAGAGAAAGGCCTACCTACTCTCCCTGCAGGAGTAAAGAGCCCAGAGTGAAGTCTCCCGAGGGTACAGCACACGGAGCTGTCAGGGGACATGTGGATTCACACTAACCAGGACCCGCCTTCCACCACTGGCCTACGTGGGCCCCAGGCCACTTTACGTCACATCCAGCTCGGAAAGGAAAGAGCTGACTCCATGTTTTAAAAAAGAAGTGATTGAACATACAGCAGGAACAATATGAGATCCAGTTTAGGAAAAAATGTTCATTATCTGTCATCCCCCCCATTCGATGGTGAGAACCAGTTTCCTTTTTGTCAGTTGTCGTCCTTGTCCTGCTTCAGAAAGTGTCATCGCTGAGAGCCTACTATGTGCACAAGGCCGTATGGTGGGGGCTCTGGAGCCAGATGGCCTGGGTTCAAAGCGCAGCCCCGCCACTTGTCAGCACGAGACCTTGGCGAGTCACTTCACCGCTATGTGCCTCAATTTTTCAACCAGTAAATGCGGATCTCATTGAGTCATTGTGAGGACGGAATGAGTTAATCAGTGCTTTCCAGAAAATGCTGGCTGTGTCCCAGGCAGGTCTCTGAAAGGACCTCGTCCAGTTCTGAGGGGTCTTGGTATGTGTCAGTGGCAACCTGGACGGGGGGGACTGTGGTCATGTCGCTGTGAGCTTTCTTTTGGTGGGTTTTCAAATGAAATCTCTAGGGGCTACTCTGTTTGGAGGAGATGGAAGGGGAGCTGGGGAAGGGGCCAGCCTGGCCTCTTCTGCTTCTGGCTCCCCACAGAGGACCTCCAAGATCTCTTCCGCTCACTATGGGGGACACAGTGATGTGGGCCCACCCCCATCCTCCCTGGGGAGTGACTCCCCAGTCTCCTCAGAGTCCCCAGGGGCCCCTCTGGGCCTGCCCCTCTCAGCCCTCTCTCCCTGCGTGGACCGGTCCCCATCTCTTCCGACATCGATCTGTCTCTTTCTCTCCAGGCCCCTGTCTCCCTCCTTCTCTCTCTCAGCCTTGAGTGGCCCTGAAGCTGAAGTGTCCTCTGCAGCAATTTAAATGTATTAATGTTTTCTGTGCTTAATTTAAAAAGCAGATGAGTCAGGTATTTTCTCTTTCTCTCTCTCAAAACTATACAACAAAAGACACCGAATGGAGTTAATTGATTCTTTCTCCTGCTGCCCTCTCTACAGAGACCCAGGTCGGGCCTCACGCTAAGCCTATTGACTTGCCAGTGGGGGACACTTAATGCCGGGAACCTGTACATCCGAGTCCCTGAGGCCTTGGCACATTCACAGCAATGGCCCAGCCCGAGCCCTCCCCTGTTGTCACCCCAGGGAGAGTGGTAATGCTGGTGACAGCAGGAAGGAGCCACCTTTACCAAGCCCTCCTAACTCCAGTCCTGTGCGAGTACACCTCTCGTCCTTCCCTCGACAGCCCTGCATGGGGGCACTGATGTCCTTTGCTAGGTGGGACACTGGGCTCCAATGACTAGAGAACAGTTCAAAGCCACCTGCAATGTGTAGCACAGCTGGAACTTGAACCTCTGCACAGAGAGGCATGAGAGCAGAGTGATTGGCCAGGGCCCTGGACACCGGGGATTCTTTCACCAGGTGTGGAGACTACTGGTCACGCCCCAGTGGGGCGTTTCCTCCCAGAGGGTGTCATTTGGCCATCACCACTCTACAGATGAGGCCCAGAAGGAGGAAGAGACGTGCCCCGTTAGGCAGCTCGGGGCAGGGCTGAGCGGTACCCACGTGTGCTCTGCAGGCCGGGAGCACAGCTCGGACGAAGGGCTGCCTATCCATAACCACTGAGGTCCCCACATGGCCCAGAGCTGGCTCAGCCCGTACCGTGTGCCGAAAAGACAGACAGGACACTTGAGGTGCTTGGGGGATTGGAGGTGGCCCAGAGGCATGAGGTCCTGTGGGCCTTGGACACAGTCCGACCCAGAATGGACCCCCATCAACCCCCTGACCACAGCAGCCCTAGCCAAGCCACTCATGTCCTTAGCTGTACAAATGGGATGGCAACGACACCTCTGACACAGAGGCAGCCAGCACTGCTCATTTCCATGAGCATGTCAGCTGTGGCAGCAGGCCCCGTGGATACCCGGGCTGGGGCTGGTGCTGGCACCGATTCCCTAGGGACCCCAGGCTCTTTGCCACTCCAAGGTCTTTGCACCTGGTGTTCCCTCTGCCGTGAACACACTTCCTCCTCCCCACTGCTTGTCTATCACTAAGTGCCACTTGCACGTCTTTGTCCTTCCACTATCCCTCTGCCACCACCAGCCTCGGCGCTTGTACCCTGCGCTCGGCGGGTCCCACACCTCAATTCTTGCTGTTCCCTTTGTTTTGAAGGCTCCTCTCGTCGTGGTAGATATCTATTCCCAATGCAAACATCACCTCTTTCAGGGAGCCATTCTGACCTCCTTCCTCTTCCTCACTGGACTTTTAGGAAGGCATGAGTGAGAGGGTCCCCTTGGAGGGTGTCTTTCTCTGCCATGAGATGGGGCTCCTTGAGGGTGGGGACAGTGGCTGATGGAGCTGGACAAGGAGCCCTTCTCCAACCATGCTCCAACGTGAGCATGGTTACCATGACACAGCAATGCTACAGTGACGTGGGGACACGTCCCGCCTCCCTTCCCAGCTAAAGAGAATGCTGATGTTCTCCAATGCCCTGCTCCCTCTTTCAAACCCTTCGGGAGAGTGAGTCCTGTGGGGCCAACGGTTCCTGGAATTCTGACACAGAATGGGGAAAATGGGAGAGAGAGGGCCAGAGTAGGAGAAAAGGGGGCGAGAACCTGTCCACTGGGTCAGCTCCTGAGCTGTTGGGAATTCTGATCAGGGGGAGAGTGGAGGAAAAACTATAAAACTGCCTGGCTGAGGCAGTAAGTACAAAACTAGTGAGCTGGGAGCCAGGTGAAGGAGAGATAGGCGCTACAAAGGTGGAAGAAGAAACAGATTTGGGCAGAGTGTAACTGTTTGCAGAGACTGGGTCACGTGGATCATGAGATGCTTCTGGGTTACATTACGTTGTTGTTAATAACCAGGAAATCTGCTGCCTGGAGGCATCCCAGCCTGCACTGTACCCCTAAATGCCATTATTGGGGTTAATATCCATGCTCTGCTCAGTCCTGGACAACTAACCATGAAGTTGAGCCCCCAGCCTTGCTGGCTAGGAGAGTGGAGGTTGAAAACCCCGTTCCCGCCTGTCAGAGCGCCGCCGCCCTGGGCCCTCGTCTTGCAGCGAGCACTTTGAGATGTGTGTCTCAGAGCCATGCTGTGCTCCAAATGCAACTCCCCAGCTGTGTGATCTCCGAGATCAGTCACTTAAAGGGATGAGCAGCTCCCCGCAAGTTCCTACACCCGCCCGCCAATTAGCATCGGTGGCGGTCTGCAGAGAGAGTGGATCGTAAGTGATAAAAGACTAGAGGACAGTTAAGGCTCATTGTGCCTCCTCATGAATGCCTTCCTCTTCCTGAGAAGAGCATGGTGGTCATCTATGCGAAAGTGGAAACCCTCTGCACTTTTCAGACTCATGCTTTTCCAGGACCTGCCTCCTGGGTCTCAGGGATCAGCTGCGAAAATGCCAGCTCAGTCATCAGTCTGTTTACGGCCCCTCCCAGCAAGATGCAGGGGAGTGAGCTCAGGCTTTCTGACCAAGTCGAGCTTACATCCTGGTTCCAGCGCTCAGTAGCTGTGTGACTGCAGACAAGTAACTCAAGCTCTCTGAGCTTCCAGTGGCCTCATCTGTAAAATGAGGCCTATGAGGCTCACAGGATGCGGGTAATGGGACAGACAACAGAGCGAGAGAAGGCAAGAGAAGGGCCTGGAGCCCCGCGGAGGCTCAGAGAACAGTGACCACTATTAGTAGGCGTTACACTCTAGCCAGGGGGGGTTGGCAGACCTGGCCCTGCAGGAAAGGACAGCAGTTCCTCCCTGAGGAAGTGATGTGTGAGCTGAGATTTGCTGGAGTGGCCAGGGGAAACTGAGGAACAGCATCCCAGGAAAAGGGAATAGCACGTGAAAAGACCTGGGGGTAGGATCGAGGTATTGGGATCATTAGAAACCGAAGTGAGACCGTGAGGCTGGGGGGCAGTCCAATGTGTTCCCTAGGCACGTGAGCGCATCAGCTGCCCAAGCCTGCGGATATGCCCGGCTCGACAGTGCTGATCGTCTCTGTTATTCCCATTTCACAGTTGAGGAGACTGAGGCTCAGAGAGACAGACTGACTTGCCAAGGGTCACACAGCAAAGGCAGACAGGGCACAGAGGCAGGCCTTGGACCCTGTCCAGTGCTATTTCTACTCCAAGCCTCAGCCTCCATGGGGTTTATATGCAGATCTGGCAAATGGTTGGTTTCCAGCCCTTTGAGGTGGAGAAGCCCTCCTGGCCTGAGGTACAGGGGCTGCAGGTGTTAGTGGGACATCCTACAAGAGGGCTCGTTATTTCCCAGAGAGCTGGTGCTTTGTTTCGCCTCAGTGAACACTCAGAGCTGAGTATTTCCTCAAAGAGCCGCAGGCAGCCCTGGGGAGCCAGCAGGCTCAATTCTGCCTGGCTTTGGGAGGCTCTGTTTCTGCAGCCAGGAGGCTTCTGAGTTCTCATGGTTTTCTAATGCATTTATAATTTGACTGAATTGCAAACTCCAGGGGAGCCCCTGGACGTGGCCGGTCCAGGACCCGAGCCTCCCTGTAGGAGCAGGGCTTTGTCTCTGCCTTCACCTGCCCGTGCAGCTGCTGGACAGCGGGTCTCGATGTAGGCAACCTCGGGGGATGGCCCCATCCCCCATGCAAGGTAGAGGGATGGAGAGCAGCCAATGGGGCTGCCTGGGTTCAAATCCCAGCTCTGCCATTTACCAGCTCTCCAACTCTGGGTGAGCTAATTCACTTTGTTGAGCTTCAGTCTTCTCATTTCTAAAATGGGCAAAAGTATGCAGGTTTGTCCTGAGAAGTAAATAAAATATTTCACGTTCAATACTCAGCATGGGGCGTGGCACAGAGTGAGTCCACAGGTGTGGGCTGTTGTGATATTTGTTATTCTAAATTCCACAAGTAACACCAGACTTGTGGTCATCAAATCGCCCTTGGTCCTGCACCTGCACAGCGACAAGTTCCAGCCCGGGAGCCTCAGTGAATCCTCTCCCACCTTCCTCTTCTGCCCACCCACTTCCTCCAGGGGCCTCACACATCCCTGTTCCTGTCCACCGTCTGTGTTTTGTACTTGCTGTTCCCTCTGTTCCTTTCCCCTGACTCATCATCCCCCAGCCCCCGGGACTGGCGCCACCTCCCTCTCCAGGCTCAGGCTCAGCCTGCAGGCCACCTCCCTGACCACCCTGTTGCACTTCTCTGCTCTGCAACCACTAGGACCCCCAGCTCCTCCTCGAGCATTAAGCTGGTGGCTGCTTTGGAAAAAGGGCCCACCACTTCTTTCTAGTCTGGTCCTGTCCCACCCCCGGTGTAATTTAGAAAGTTACATATGCACATGGTTATATATGATGCAAATCTCACGGAAACTGTAAAATGAAGAGTAAAAGCTTGCTCCGCTCCCATCCTCCACCCAGACCCTCTCCCGAGCCAATGGCTCTTCTCTGTTTTTGCTTTCAGTTCTGCATTCTCTTTATAATTTTAAATAATACACTTCTGCCGCTTTCTTATCGACTCTATGCAATGTCTGCCGGCTCCTGCTCTGAAGTGCCGGGCTTCGCTCGCCCACACTTGTCCCCTCTCTGCCGCACCCACTGCTTCCCAGTGTATTTCTTCTCAGTAATGCTCCCATTGATCCCATAACTTAAAACATGGACCACTTGCCGCCCATCCCCCAACACTGCCAATAGCCAGAGGAAGCTCATTGGAGCGCTCTCCCCTGCTTAAAACCTCTCAACACACACACAGCACCTAGGGGCAAGTCCAGACTCTGCTGTGGCCTCCAGAGCCCACACGACCTGGCCCTGCGGTCTCCTGAACTCACCTTGCAGCCCTCCATGACTGCCCCACCCAGCCTCACTGGCTCTCTCTTAGTCCCTCCAGCCTGGCCCTGAGCTGGCCGGAAGTCAGTCCCCCTGCTGGCTCCTTCTTGCCACTTATTCTGGCTTTAAAACCCGTCCCCACAGCCCCCCACCCCCCCGCCCCCTCGCCAGCCACTCTCCACCCTCAACGTTCTTGGTATCGCCTCTGCTGTGGGTTTCTTGTCTGACCCTCCCATTGGGTGGGTAACTGGCTCTTGACTCCGGCTGTGACCCCCATGCTGTGGCCCTCAGTGGGTGCAGGACAAAGAGTCAGCTGAACCAATGAGCAAAGGCGTCCATGGCAGTTTCTCCATTGGATGACTCGGGCCAGCACTGCGGGGGAAGCCTCCTGCCCCGGCTGCTCCACTGCCACGGGGGAGGCTATCTATGTTCTAGGCAGAGCAACCAATAACCGTTCATCTGAGCTTGATCCATGGACTGAGTCTACCAGTTGGAAATGAATACATAGGGCTTACGATGTTAGCATTGTGTAAATGTTTTTCCCTGAGGAACCATGAAGTGTGATTGGGCCTGCTGACCGGGAAGTCTGATCCCAACTCTCGGAAACATGCCCCTCGGAGGAGAACCCGCTGGCACCAAGTTCCACGTACACTTTCTGACCTGCCTTCGCGTCTCACTGCTGCTCGGCATTGGCTCGGCAGCCCTGTCCCCCTCGTCACTGCCTTCTCCTTGGCCTCGGTTTGATGATAAGCAGGGTCCCCTGAACATGTGTGTGCACGCAGCCTGGAGTCACGTGTGTGCACGCAGCCTGGACTCGTGTGCACGTGGGGTGGGGAGTGAGCCCACTGCCTTCCGCCTCGTCTGGAGAAGTCTCGGTTTTGCCTTCATTGTTCTGGATGGTTCAGCGCGGTGTAGAACTCGGTTCAAAACCTCTTCAGAACTTCGCAGACCTTGCTCCACCGTCTTCTGGCTGCAGTGGCTGATCCAGTGTGACTCTAGTTCCCTGGTCTGGAATCTGCTTTTTCCACTGTGAGCTTTCAGGGTTTTTCTCTTTCTGTTGTCACGCTGAGTTTCGCCACGTGCAGGTGTTTTCCCATCATTAGCCCTGCTATGCACTTTTCAGGGCACGTCGATCTATAACCGTGTGTCTTGCTGCAGCTCGAGGGGACCGTTTCTTCCATCGTCCTTTCTGAATCTTGAATTTCTCTGCTCACTTGGCCCTGCTCTCAGATATTACTGAATCTTGAGCTCAAATGTTCACATCCCTTACTCCTTTTGCTCGCTTCCGTCTCTAAGTCCTTTGGCCCAATGTTCCCGAGGTGGCTTCACTTGCCTCAGAACACCAACCTGAGCTCCAGGAGAGGCCGTGTGGTTAGTCAGCCTCGCTGGGCGTTTATTTTTGTTAATTTCAGGGATCTCCCTTATTCTGAGCATCCCAAGGATTCTTTCTCGTTCCTTTGCTTCTCTGTCATCACTCAGCACCCAGGCAGGACTGGCCCAAACACATTGCCCCTGGGTCAGGGAAGTCAAAGGTCACCAGCAGCTGTGGTTAAGAGAGAGGCAGGAACAGACGAGCACCCCCACCCCAAACGGGCCCCCTGACTCCTCCTGCATGCTGACCTCTTCCATCTTTTGTACTTGTTATGACTATCTTCTCCAGGCTTCTCCAGGCCTGCTGGGAGACCCATGCTGCCTGTCACCTCTGGCTGAGGTGACAATCTCTGCAGCCCAGTGCTGTCCAACCTGCAGGGGAGCTGGTGGCCTCTTTCCTCCCTTGCTGGCACAGCTAGGCGGCTGTCCTCTCTGTATACACAAGCTAGCAGCCCCAGGAAGGCCCAGGAGCTCCAGGAGATCAGTGTCCTGGAGCCCATGTCCCATCCCATCCTTACAGGGTCCCTGGCTATTTTTCCTGGCAAGTGGGTTCGCAATGTTTTTGTTTCTTTCCCCTAAAGTAAATATTAAGGCAATGCTTTTCTCCCTGGCTTACCCGCGGGACCTAGTCATCTGTCAGGCATGTGATGTTCACCCACTCCCGGCAGTTGCAGGGGGGCTGGGGGAGGGGGTTGTTGATGTGTTTATTTCTGTTCCGGGGCAATGGCCGGCTGTGGACCTGTCCGCTGCTTCCCTTGCTGCTTTGCTGTCTGCTCGCTGGGCTCTGGAGAAGGGTTGGAGAGCCTCCGGCTGCCCCTCCATCAGGGCAATGTGTGCTGCAAATAAGCACCTGGTCCAGGCCGAGGTCCCGCAGGTCCTGGGCGCGTCTCCTGCACACAATGGTGAAATTCGGGCCAACTGCTCTGCGTCTGAGCTTCTGCTGTGCCTGGGGCTCACGACATGCTACGAATGAGTAGAAAAATCCGTGTTCTCAGGTTTGGAAAGTCTGCAGGAGGACAACCAGGGACCCAGAGAGACGTGGGGGCGAGGCAGGCAGGGGTCACCCCCCTGACCCTCTCCCTGAGTTCCCCCCCTCCGCCCCACAGGGTAGGTGCTCTTATCACCCCTCCTTACAGATGAGAAACTGAGGTCTCATGTGCCAGAGACCCACAGAAGGGAAAGCGGACCCCTCCTGGGGCCATCTGGGGAAAGGCCGTATGAGCAGGCCTGCCGGCTGGGGAGGAGCCCATGAGCAATGGGTTTGGGGAACCAGCAAAGAGCTAGCGTTGCTGAAATGTAACACGCAGGTGGGGGTGAGGAAGGGGCCGGAGGTGGGGTTGGGGGCCCGGCAGCCATGCCAGGGAGCTGGGGATCAGGGCTCAGGCTGACACAGTCACATTTGCATTTTAAAAATCACTCGGAGTGAGAGGGAGTGGGACAGGCATCAGCCAGTGCTCAGGACTGCGACATGGCCAGACCAGGAAGCCTGCCTCCCACTTCCTCCTATACCCCTTTCACCGCTCTCTTCTTCAGTCCAGCACCCACTCCTATCCCCCTGCTTTCCAGGGGAACCATCAGGGTGCAGAGAAAGGAGAAGGTTGACCAAGGGACTGCCAACCTGCTCTGTGACCTTCAGGAAGTCACTCGACCTCTCTGAGCCAAGGCTCTTGCTCTTCTGAAAACGCAAACGATATTCCTGCCACCAGGAGCTGTTGTGAGGGCCCAACTGGTGATAAATGAGAACAGATTGGTGAATGGGAGGGAGGCAGGCAGCTGCAGGGAGGCACATTCATTCATTCCTCATCCATATGGATGGCCTGCGCGGGGAGAGAGGGCGCGGGCCACCCCTCTGGCCTGTCCCTTGGCCGGCTCCGAGTTCAGGCCATCAGCATTCAGATGTGATCAGCTGATTTGATTAATGTGCGTGCCTCTCAGCTTCACGCCACAGAGGGGAATGTGGGCTGGAGAGTAATTACAATCAAGTTTGAGGAAAGCTGATGGTATTAATGAAAATCATTACACTCCTGGCAGCTAATGCAGGCAAAGGGAGGGATTGACTGTGTTTGAATTCCTCCTTTTACTGCTCTGGTTTCAATCAAGAACACTTTCAAATGACTTGAGGGGGAGCTGCTGCCTGAGAGATCCATCTCTCATAACACGCTCCTAACGCGCTTGGCCCTTCCCCGGGCAGGCGTTGCAGGCAGAAGGGGAGGACCCGAGCCTGCCTGCCTTTCCCAGACGCCCTGTGGCGCCCCTCACATCTCCCCTCTGTCTGTCCTTCCTGGGAAGGCTGGCCAGGCTCTCTGACAAAAAGCACCTGCTGGATGCCAGGGTCCAACTTCCCAAGAGCCACATCTGCCCACGTCATTGCCTCCTGCTGAAAATTCTCCCAGGGCTCCCTGTCATCCACAGACTAAAATCCAAACTCCTGCCAGGGCCTGTCTGATCTGCTCCCTCACCCCACGCCCCCTTCCACTGACCTCTGCAGCCCCCGCCCCAAACAGGATCCTTCCTGTGCCATGTCCTTCACCCCTCCATGCCTTCGTCCATGCTCTTCCCTCCACCTGGAACACCCTTCCTTCCTCATTACCCTGGTCACCTCCTAGTTATCTCTCAACACTCACCTCCTGCCTTGTTTCCATGGGAAGCACCTGCCACCTCTACGGCCTGAGGATCTCTTTGCTGCTCCCTTGGCTGCCTGTATCCCCCCAGAGGTACAGCTAATCTTTTCTATTCATTTGTGCTGGTGTCCGGCTCCCCCTGACAGTTACCAGTTCCCTAAGAAAGTGCCCTGTAGCCCCAGGGTCTGGCTCATAGGTGAACTTTGCTGGGCAGTGGAGAGACACAGATGCGAAAGCCACAGCCCCCCTTCCCGGCCTGGCCATAGGCACAAGTTCCCAGTAGTTGTCACATGAAGTCAAGGTGGCAGGAAATGACAGAGCCACAGTGGGGCCCCCGTGTGCTCCTTGTCTGACATCTCAACACTGTAGGCAGCTCTGAGCTTAGCCTGTCCCTCCCATCCGGGACCACCCAATGTCACACGCCTCACCATCTACCCGAGCAGGCTGTTCTTAAGGAGGGCAGCTCTGCCTTCTAGAAAGTTCCTCAGATGGAGCCCCCTCCTGTGGAGCTTCCCATCACTGTCCTCAGGACACAGGTGGACCCCAAATCCCTATGACGGCCGTTTGATGGGAAGGCGTACTGGGTACCCAGGTGGTTGCACGGGCCTCTTTCTGAAGCGTGCCCATTGGGGTGGAGTCCCTCCTGCACTGGGGGTGTGGGGCCACCTGCCTACTGCACCCATGGCAGTGAGAGCAGAGCTGTGAGGCTGCCTGACACTGACCCCCTCTCCAGCTGGGGCTTCTCGTGCTCCTGGTGGAAACCATCCTCCAGGAAGAAATGGTTTTGAGTCCCACCTCTGCCACTTACTGACTGGGTGACCCCCAAAAAGTTTCCACAGCGCTCTGAGCTTCAGGGGCTGTTAGCATCAGCTGGCAGTAAGGAATAAGGCCCAGCTTGGAGCTGGTACCTCTCTAGGGTTGGGGGATATGGGGGGGCTTAGCTGTGTATTCGTTTTCTATTACTGTAGAACCAGTGACCGCCAGCCTGGTGGTTGGAATAGCACAATCTAGTCTCTGACAGTTCTGGAGGCCAGAAGTCTGACGGTCTCACTGGGCTGAAACCAAGGTGTGGGCCGGGCTGGGCTCCTCTCTGAAAGTCCTAGGGAGACTCCATCTCCTGCTCATTTTGTTGCTGATAGAATCCGGTTCCTTGAGGTTGCAGGACTGACATCTGCTCAGGGCTATTCCCGCCTTCTGGAGTCACCCACATTCCTAGGCTCAGGGCCTTTCCTCTACCCTCAGAGCTGGCCCTGGAGGTGGGATTCAGGGGGCTGCGAGGCTTCACCAGACAGGAAAGGGGCTGTGCTTTAAAGGACCCATGATAACATTGGGCCCAGGATAATCTCCCATCTCAAGGTTTGTGCCGTTAATGTCATCTGCAGAGTCCCTTTTGCCATGTGAGTTGACCCATTCACAGGTCCCAGGGATTTGGACCTGGACACCCCTGGGGGCCATTACGCTGGTGACTCTAAGCGGTAAAGGGGACCAAGTTTCCATCTCCGGGACCTCACATTCTAGTGCGGGGAACAGAATAGAATCATAAATAACCATAAATTAAAACCTAAATGCGACGTGTGCAGATACAGAGGAGGGCTGTGAATGAAGGACAGATAGTGGGACGGTGCTGGCCAGGTGGTGTCCGAGGGTCCCAGAGGGCATGGTGGTGTCCTCTGCACCCACTAAGGCAGGGCTGCTTCTGGCCGCAGGGCTCGCTGCGTAGCGCTAGCCCCAGGTCCACGTGTAAGTGCATGGACAGAGAAGAAAGCGGCCGGCTAGCCTGAGTAACTGAGGCTGCCCCTTCAGCCCCTGCCCGCCCGTGAAGGAGATCCCCCTCCTCTGTGAACCTTGAAACGCAACATAAACTGAGTGTGGTGGGGGGCAGGGATTGACCCCAGAAGTCACCGGCTGCCATGGGGGAGGGGAAGCGATGCTGTTGGTAAGAGGCCATTCTTCTGAAAGTTGCTGGGCGATTTCAACAGCTGAGCCTCGAGTTGCAGCAGGACCAGCACCGAGAGAGGTCTAGGGGTGCAGCCTTCCTCACGGAAGGAAGCAGGAAGCATTCCTTGCAGCAACTACAAGCTCTGGGGCTGCTCAGGTGGGTGTCCCCTGCAGGGGGAGGCGGAAAGGAGCGAATGATCAGGTGGGGGTGGGTGATACCTGCCTGATGAGCTCCCTCCCCCCAGCGCCAGAAATGAATGGCACAGACTCTGGGGGTTCAACAGATGAAGGTTCAATCCCCAGCTCTACCCTGAGAAGCCAGGAACCTGCGGGAGGTCATTCTTTACCTTTCTGAGCCCAGGTTCATCCTGCTTATGGGAATAATGATAGAATCTGCCACACTGCTTTGGCGTAAACAATATTTATTAAGCATCTACTGTGTACTAGGCCTTGCCAATGCCTGACAGAGGTCTGTGCCCATGGGCATGCCACCCAGGGCAGGAGGCAGACATTAGCTCCCAGAGGCAGGTAACTGCTGTGAGCCCACCTGGGAGGGAGGGAGGCTTCCCTGAGCTGGGGTAAAGGATGGACAGGGTTAACTAGGAAGGGAAGAGGGAGGAAGGGCATTCCAGATAAAAGGAACAGCATGTGCAAAGGCCTGAGACAAGGAGAAAATGGACGAACCCTTACAGCCAACCGCAGAGGGCCTTGAATGCCAGACAGGGGTGCTGGCCCAAAGGCCATTGAGGGTTTGGACATGCTCAGAAGCTTCCAGATGCTGTGTCAATCAGCCCTCAATGATACCCCTCTGTGCCTGGGCCTGTGTTGGGTGCTAGGGACCCAAAGGTGGGCCCTGAACTTGAGGAGCTCATCCTCTGCACAGAGGCAGGAAAATCAACATCCTGTGTTCCGCGCTGTGATCGGGAAGCCCAGGGCTACTCTAGGTAATCAGAGAGGGCTTCCTGGAGGAGACCGCCCTGAACGGAGCCGCGAAAGCCAGCCAGGCCAGGAATGAGTCTCAAGCAGGACACCGTAAGGCTGAACAGTTAGAGAGTTGGGGGTGGGGTGGACAGGAGGAAACCCAGTAACAGCGGCTGACATTGTGCCAGGGCCACATTGAAGTCCCCCTCTGTGTAATCTCATTATTCTCTCAGCAGCCTTGCCCCGCAGCGGGTCCTTTTATACTATTTACAGATGAGGACACTGGGATTCTGGGAGGTTAGGTGCGCTGCTGGGAAGTGGCAGAGCAGGGATTGCAGCCGAGGCTGCCCAAGGGTTCTCGCACTCAGACTGGGCATCGCCAGCTGGCTGAGCCGTCAGAGGACTGGACACTGTCTGTCCCGAGGGCACTGGGGAACCACTGGAGACTTTAGGCAGAAAAAGCAAGATCAGAATCATATTTATAAAGGTTACTTGTGGGGTGTGTGTGTGGGGGAGGATTGGATGAGCCAAGAGAAGCCAGATCAATTTGTGGCAGAAAGCTCAGGAAGGGGCATGCCCGGAAGTCATTGGGGCTGTTTGGAGCGTGACATCGATCACCCGAGGTTGGCAGCGTGGCCCTGGCTACCTGGCGGCCCTGAGAGGCACAGCCCCCACCTGAGCCAAGCCAGTGGTGGATGGGGGTGGGGCAGCCCAGCCCAGCACATAAACACCCTGACGATGAGGTGATTATGTCTTGAGCTTTGCTTTAAAAACCTTAATGGATTTTTTCCACTCCATAAAGCCGCCCTGCGGTCTAGGAATGATAATTGAGATCCGGGAAACAAGACTAATACCGCTGAGAAGCGCGTCCACTCCCCACCCCCAGCCTCCCTGCTGTGCTGCCAGCCTTGGAGAGAACCCTCAGTGCAGCTTAAGGTTGAAGCTGCTGTCCATCCAGCCACTCCAAGCGGGCGACAGGAATCCTAGCTGGTGTCCCTGTGCGTCAGCACTCTTCCCGGGCACTGCAAAGAGGTTGCTCAGTTGTCACAGCAACCCTGCAGGACAGGGGCTGCTGTCATTATCCCATTCTCAGGTAGAGAAACTGAGCCCCTGAGGCCTATGGGCTCATTCGTTCTCTGTACCAAACCGCCTCTCACCTCTCAGGAGGTGGGGACCCCCTCACCCAGGAGCCCCACCCCTGCGTCCAGCACCGAGGCTTGCACACATCTGGTGACGGGGTCCTCACCACTATTCTTTGCAGTTCTTGTGATCCAGCTGCCTGCTCACCTGTCCAAAAGGTGAGAGGAAGTGACATGTTGGGGCATGCTGGGGCCACCTGGCATTTGAATTCCTCTGCCCCAGAGCTCGGGCCCTTCCTGGTTCCCCACGCTCCTTCTTGCCGGGAAGCCACTATGACAATAGCAACAACAGCAATAATAATAGCAGCTAGCACATTTGCAGAATTTGCAGTTGCCAGCCCCCGTTTTAAGTATCCCTTCACCAGTCTATACAGACAGCACCATAATGATGCCATGTTACTGCTTGGGACATTGAGACCCAGAGAGGTTGACACTCTCCTGAGGCCACATAGCTTCTTAGGTGCAGGAACCAGGGGGAGTTTGTGCTCACTTGTGACCATGAAGCCACGGGGCCTTTTGGTCACTGAGAGGGGCCTCTGACAATTGGGAGCAGTGGCCCCCAGCACTGGCTCCTACTCCTCGTTTTATGGGGACATCCAGATAGCTGGTGCCTCTGATTCCAGCTCCTTTCTCTGCTGAGCCAAACTACCCCCACTCCATTCCTGTTGCCAGAGCAGCTGTTTACTAAAAAGGGCACAGAGGTTCCATGCAGGGCCTGTGCGAAGTGGGGACCCCTTTGTTCCCCGAGAATTTAGAGAGTCAAGAGGCTTCTGGTCTAGTTTCTAGAGTCTAGCGGCAAATAGTTCTGGGGGGACAGGAGGGCTCAGGGTACCACACTCGGCACTGCCACCATCCCCTGGCATGTGACTTGGGCAAGTGACTTCAGGCCACAACCCCTGCAGCTCCACAGGCCTATGAGGGTTAAGAACCTTTGTTTCCTGTGCACCTACTATGTTCCTAGCACCAGGAGCAGACAGATTTCTACCATCCTTGATCAATATTCCAGTGAGGTGAGTGATGTTCCCATTTCACAGAAAAGGAAACTGAGGCCAGCCTTGCCCAGGGGCACATTAAGCCCAAAAGGGACTGGAGTAGACCAAGCCAGCTGGGGTCTAGTTCCCACTGCCGGCTGGGGTCCTAGGGCTAAGCCCTTCCGTGTTCCTAGATTGGCAGCACTCTGTTCCCAGAGGTCTCTGTTTGCATCCCTCCTGGGGCCCCTGTGTGACCCTGGGGCACAAGAAGAGAAGATTGTTTGGAGCCAACATTTGGGTCAACCTTCTTCTGGCAAGATTGGAACTGGCTGATGAACAGCCAGTCTGCTGAGAATAATTTTCATTTTGCAACTTCGCTCATTGGCTGAGCTTCCACTGCAAGAGTACAGCGGTAAGCCTGCTACTGCGCCGTTTACTTCCCTGCTCCCTCGACTTCCTGGCCCCCCGGGAAATACTGTTTCTAGGCAGAGAACATCTGGGTGGTGCGTGATCCAGCTGTAGGGACTGGAAGCCACAGGCCTTCCAGGAGGAGGAAGGCAGCCACCGCCCCGCCGTGGAGACACCATGCACACCACGCTGGGAGTCCCCACTTTGCCAGGACACAGTGGCCCCCTGACCACTCCTTAGGTGTCTTCTCTGGCCTGAGCCTGTCTCTGTTACTGGAAGCACAGGATATTGAGTTGATCTATGTTTGAATCATGGCACTACGTGACTCTGGGCAAGAGGCTTCGTTTCTCTGAGCCTCAGTTTAACTATCTGTAGAATGGGGTAGTAACACATGCTCTGCAAGAGCTGCACCGAGCTTTCAGGGACAGAGTGCTTGCAGTGTTCAGTATGGTGCCCGCTGAATAAGCAGGTGCTCTTCTCATCCTACCTGCACCTACCCCCACACCTCCACTTTCTGAGCCCATTTTCCTCAGGTGGTCACACGGACACCCCTCCATGAGGTTGCCAGCTTTTGTGCCCTCACATACCTCCTTGCCTTTGCTCAAATGAATGTGTTTGACTTGATGGTAAGTCTCGAATCCAGTAACATTCGATGGATGGGTTAATGTGGGTAGAATTAAAACCTTTACGATGTTGCACCTTCTCATCCGTGAACATGGCAGAGCTCTCCACTTTTTTAGGATCTTATTTGATTTCTCTCCATAATGTTCTGATTTTTCCATGCAGATGTCTTACACACTTTCGTTAGATGTATGCTTGGGTGCATTGTGTTTTTAAAGTTATTATAAATGATTTCTTAAAATGTCATGTCCTACTTATTTTTGGATGGTATATACAAATGCAGTTGATTTGGGCATATTAACCTCGTGTCCAGCAAACTTGCTAAACGTATTAGTTCTAATAGATTATCTGTGGATTCTTTTGGCTTATCTATCATAACCAGTCATGTTCTCTATACATGCTGACAGTTTTATTTCTTTTTCTCCCAATCCTTAAACGTTTTCTTGCCTTACTGTACCAGCCTAATCTTGAGTAGGTGTAGTGACAATGAATACCCCTGACCTTGGGGGAGATGGGGGGAGAAGTTCTCAATTTTTCCTCAGTAAGTGTTACGTTGCTGAAGGTTTTGTAGATGCCGTTTATCAGATTCAAGAGGTTTCCTCTGTTCATAGATTGCCAACATTTAGAAACCCCCGAATAGGTGCTGAATTTCATCACACACTTTTCTACCTATATTGAGATAAACACATACGTGTGTATTATATCCCTCTAATGTGGTGAAATTAATCACATCGTTTGTTAAATGTCAACTCGGTCTTGCACTCCCAGAGTAAACCCAACTTGTTCATGAGACACCGTTCTTTGTATATTTAGCCAGATTCTATTTTGCTAATATTTTATTTAAGATTTTTGCACCTTTCATTTTTGGCCTTTGTCTTTCACCTTTCTTTTTGTATTAGTTACTTATTGCTCCATAACAAAGTGCACCAAAATATATTGGCTGAAACTGTCTTATCTCTAATGGATTCTGCGGGTCAATCATTCAGACGGGGAATAGCAGGGACGGCTGGTCCCTGCTCTCCAACGTCTGGCTTTTATTTTTGAAGGATATTTTCATAAGGTCTGTAATTCTAGATTGGCAGTTATTTGTCTTCAGCGTTTTAGAGATGCCACCTCTAGTCTTCTGGATTGCAATGTTGTTGTTGAAGAGTCACCTGTCAGTCTGGTAGTCTCGTTGAGGGTAATGTGTCTTCTTTCTCTGGCTGTGGTACGACTTTCTACTTGTTTTTGCAATGATGTGCTTATGTATGGTTTGGGGGAGGGGGAGGTTCATTAAGCTTCTTGAATGTTGGCTTGATATCTTTCATCAGATTTGGAAATCTCTTAGAAATTGTGTTTTCAAATATTGTTTCTGCCTCGTTTACTTTCTCTTCTCCCTTCTGGGATTCCAATTATACATGTGTTGGATCTTTCAACTGATTCCCATGTCTTTTCTATCTTGTCTGTATTTTTCCTTCTTTTGTCGCTCTGTGCTTTTAAAATAGGTACTTCCTACTCACCCATTTCCCAGTTAATTAACTCACTATTCAGCCTAGTGCACTTTGCTCTCAACCATATCTATCAAATTCTTGTTTTCACTTATTGTGTTGTTCAGACCTAGATTTTCCATTTGCTTCTTTTTTTGTATATTTCAGCTCTTGGCTGAAATTCTTCATCTTGTCCTCTATTTTCTTGAACAAACAAATCAGAATAATATCCATGTGTGCATCTGATAACTCCCGTATTTGGCTCAGCAGTGGGTTGTTTATTTTGTCTGTTTTTCTTTTTTTCTCTTCTTCCGGGTACTGGTATGCCGGGGAATTTTTTAGTGAATGTTGACCATTGTATACAAACTTGTAGAGTCTCTTTAGAGTGTTATAATCCTCTTGAAAGAGTTTGTTTACATTAGTTTCTGAAGGCATTTAGATAGGGAGAGAGAACCTCAATCCTGTCAAAGCTGGAGCTGATTCTACCCGGGGTTTTAGTCTTTCTTATGCAGCTTTTGCTCTGATTTACCCTATTCCGAGGATCCAGCCACCTTCAGGGGTCCAACTAAGACTGTGGTGTCCCTTCTCCTCAGTGTTCCCTGAGCCCTAATACCTTTTCCTGCATGACCATACATCTGCTGAAGTTCTGCTTAGATCGTCAGTCTCTTTACAGCCACTTTCTGTTAGAGATGTGGCAAGTTTCACAAAGGAGAGATGGAGAGAGTACTGGACTCACTCCTCTGTGCTTTTTTCCTCCTGGAATTTAGATCCTTAAGTCCTGGATGTCCTGATAGTCCTGACCTTCAAGTTCTGTCTCCCAGCCCCATGAGATTTCCAAGATCTCTGATGAGCGGCCACTTTCTACCTGGTTTTCCGCTCGGCTCTTCAGCCTCTTGGAACAGCCGCCTACAAACCGGGGGAAAACAGGGTAGATTGTCAGCGTCCCCTTCTCCCTGAGGCCTTGGGTCCTCCGTCCTGCTGCCTTGGGAGCTCTCCCATGCCTTCAGACAGATATTTCCTGCATCTTTTCTCACTTTCCTCCTTGCTAAGAGATCAGGAAACAGGGCAGGCAAGAGGCAAGGCTTCAACTCGAATGGTGGCAGCAGAGATGGCAGAGACAGATGGGGTGAGAGAAGTGCAGTCGTGCTGATTCATTAGATGGGGCGATCAGGAGTCAATGATGAATGCAGATTGCCCCTCTGAGATGCCGGCACACCTCCCAACACCAGGCTGATGTCTGCTCCCCTCCCCGACTCCTGCAGGCCTCTCCTGTGGCGCCCAAACCGCCTTGTACATTCCCCATCGGAGCCCTGACCACTCTGTGGACACCTCTCCCCCAGCTAGGAGTTCCGTGTCTCCTCCAGCACTGAGGGTCACAGATCAGTGAGGGAATGAATTAATGTGCATCTGTCTAACAGTGAGCCAGTGTGGGGAGACCTGTGTTTCCTGGGCCCAAAGGCACCAGGGGCCTCCTGCTCTGCGCCCAGCAGGCTTGAAGGAGGGTGCTCCCTATGCCCCAGCCCCTGTTCTCCCACAGCTGGCAAGCCTTGGCCCAGCTCTAACTGGGTCACTGGACGAGTCCTAAGGCTATTCCTTGGGCTCCCAGCTGTCCCCAACCCTCACCCAATCCTGGCCAGGGCATAACTCATCACCCCCTCCGCTTCCTCAGTGCAGAAAGGATGTGTGCCAGAGGCAGGACTCTCCCTGGCAATGGGAGGGCTGTGGGGAGGAGTGTTTATAGCAGCCTGGAGGAAGGTAAGAGGTAAACACTGCTTGTTATGACTTGGCCCTGCCCTCAGCCTTTCCTTCCAGCTGGTGCAGGAGTTATGCCCAAAACAAGCACAACCTGTTGCTACCTGTTGCAACCTGTGCCCACCCCCCACCAGAGCCCCAGTGCTCTTCTCTCTGGACCAAGTGGGGAACAGCTGGCCCAGCAAGTCCCCACAGCCTCTGATGCCCAGGCTTCCTCTGTGCAGTGGGACTGAGACCCCTGCAGGGGGCTGCAGGTGGAGGGAGCTCCGGAGAGCTGGCCTGACCCGTACAGTGTGGGCGAAGCGCTTTTGGTTTTTCAGATGGAGATTTTCTAAAACAAGTTCCACTCAGAGGGCTCTTTAGCCCCGTATTTCTAGGGGTACCTCAGAGGCTGGATCCCGAGCTGGGAGCCACATCAGTGACCACAGGCCGAGTGCCCTAGTTCTGAAGGCCAGAAGTCCAGAATCAAGGTGCTGGCAGGCTGCCCTGCCTCTGCAGGCTCTGGGGGAGGGGCCTCCCTGCCCACGAAACAACCTCATCTTAACTAATTACATCTGCAAAGATCCTATATTCACATCAGGTCCCATTCTGAGGTTCTAGGTGGACATGAATTGGGGGGATGCTATTGAGCCCAGCACAGGAGCTTGGTGAATACTCTTAACTGAGCCAAAGGAAATGTGTTGTCGTGCTTTCCTTGCAGGGGCCCCCACTGGTGCCCCAGCCCGCTGCTGCCCACCGAGACCCTGAGCCTTGTCCCGACCCCTGGCTCCCCCAAAGCCACCCTGTGAGGCCCTGTGCCTGCTCTGCCTTTGCTCAGGCCATTGCAGCTAGTTCCTGGCCACAAAACCACAGCAAATTCATTCCCAACGCTCGAGGCTTTGATGGGCTGTAAACACAACCCACACCAGTGGCATTTGGTTTTGGTGTTGCAGGAGAAATGCCTTAAGTGCTTGCTTACTCGATGGGGCCTGGGCTGCCAGGGGACTGGAGCTGGTGGCCAGAGAGAGTCCCCAACTTTAGGACCCTCAAGCCTGGTGACATCACCCTCCATAAAACCTCAAGGGCCCCCCTTCACCCTCAGGCAGAGGTGAGACATCTCAGTGTGGCAAGCAAGGCCCTGTGGGCTCTGGCCCAGCCTTGCCCACCCAGCACTTCTCCCTCTCCCATCTTGGGTCACCCTGAAAGTCCTGTATTGCCTCTAACACACCCTGAGTTCCTTCCTGCCTCAGGGCCTTTGCACAAGCTGTCCCCCAGCCTGAGAATGCTTGCCCCCACCCTTTCTATGTGGCAGCTGATGGCTCCTCACTCTTTGGGTCTCAGCTCAATTGTCCTTTGCTCAGGCCAGGCTCCCCACTCTTCAGTGCACACTATGGGTGGCGACCATGTGGTGTCCCCCACAAGGGGCTGCAAGCTCCACCAAGAGTAGGTTTAGCACTGTATCTCCTGACAAGAACTGCATCTGCCACATATTTGGTGCTCCCTGAACGCATGCTGAATGACCATGTGAGGGCTGCCTGGCCGTGGCAGGCTGGCGTCTGGGCTCCCGTCTGCCCTTGACCCTTACTCTGTAGGAGGTGTGATCAGACAACACAGTGAATGTTTAAATTTTTAAAATTATTACAGTAAAAGACACATTGCCATCAATCCCCCTCAAAATGCTCCCCCTCGCTTTGAACGCCCTCATCCCATCGTTCTTGCCACTCTCTGAAGCAGTTCTGGAGGTCCTCTTTCGTGTCTGTAGTTGCGCTGTCCTGGCTGCCTTGATGTCCTGAATCATTTTGACTTTGGGGAAGAGCCAGAAGTCACACGGTGCCAGATCCAGTGGATAAAGTAGATGAGGACACACCGTCATGTTTTTATTTGACAGAAATGGCTGTACCAGAAGGGATGTGTGACACGGAGCCTTTCCGTTGTGATGAAAACATACGCTGAATACTGCTGCCGAGTGCCATCCAACGGAAAGGCAGGACCTTCAATACGGGAAGCGGTGCATCGACCCTTAGTAACGTGTGGGACGAGTTTCAACTTGTTCAGTGCAGTCAATCGGGTATGAGCTACAGTTGAGAGAAGGTGTGTTTTAAAGTGTAAATCATCCTCCATCATGACAACGCTCCGTGTCACACATCGCTTCTGGTATATGATAATTTCTGTCAAATAAAAACACTACAGTGTGTCCTCATCCACCTTATTCACTGGATCTGGCACCGTGGGACTTCTGGCTCTTTCCCAAAGTCAAAATGACCGTGAAAGGTAAACGTTTTGAATCAATTCAGGACATCGAGGCAGCCACAACAGCGCAACTAAAGACACAAGAGAGGACTTCCAGAACTGCTTCAGAAAGTGGCAAGAGCGATGGGATGAGTGTGTTCGAAGCGAGGGGAGTATTTTGAGGGTGGTTAACGTGTCTTTTACTGTAATAAGTGTTTTAGATTTAAACATTCACCATACACTTTGATCACACTTTGTATGTGAGCTCAGGCACTTTCCTTCTTTTTAACACTTAGTTTCTTCTACTGAAAAATGGGGTTATTAATCTTGGTCTGTCTGCCTTCCTGAAAAGATGGTGTGGGGCTCAAAGTCATTTTAGTTTACTTGTTGATTTACTCAATAATTGTGGGGTCAGGCACCTATTATATGCTAGGCACTCTGTAGGCCGTGGCAACACAGCAGTGGGGACACAGCAGTGGGGCAAAACAGACAAAAGTCTCTGTCCTTAGGAAGTTAACATGCTGGGGAGGGGAGGAGGGCAGGCAATGAAGAACCAAACAATAGGTAAGAACTAATAGCAAAGCAGGTGAGGGGGCTGAGGGGACAGGGTGGCTGCACAGAGCGGAGTGGGCGAGAGGCCCTTGGTGAAGGTGCCACGTGGGGTGTGGCTGGGCCCATAACGACCTTCAGAAAGAAAGGTCAAAAGGCTAACTGTGAGGCACTCAGACAGAGGGAAGAGCAAGAGCGAAGGCTGGAGGCAAGAAAGGCAAGGCCAGGGTTAGGCAGATTGCTGCAGGCACGTGTGGCTGGGCAGGGCCGGAAGAGAGGCCTGAATGAGCTGGGGCCGCTTTACCCCCACACCCCCAGGTGAGCAGCCAAACCTGGCCTCAGCATCACTGTGCAATGCAGCCTGAGAAAGACTCATCTCAGTGGCCCAGGCCTCCCAAACCTTGTAGGGAGGAGGAAGACGACGTGCCTGGCCCCCAGAGTTCCCTGTACCTTCCCCCAGCTCCCCCAGCCACCTCTCCATGTAGCACACTTCCTCCTAACAGATTGAGAAACAAGAGGGGGCCCTGCAGCTGCCTGGGCCTCCGGGTCCCTCCAAGGCACGGCGGAATTAATCAGGTTAGAAGCAGCTGACAAATGTACCCATGGGCCCCACCCCCACTGCACGAACCAACCCAACTCCATGCCTGGGCGCAGTACAGGCCTTGAAAACAGCTGCTCCCACACGAGTCCCTCCCAAGAGGTGCCCGCAGCCCATTCCCAATTATCTCCCTGCAATCAGCTCAGGATCATTTCAAGGACAGGTTCTTATCAACAACTGTTCAGAGCCTGGGTGCAGACCCTGCCCTGCAGGGGTTCCTAGCTTTCTGCCTGCTGATCACTGCCTGGGAGGGGCTGCAGGGAAGAACTAGGGGCTGGCTGTGGGGCCAGGGGTCCAGGGGAGCGGGAGTCTGTCCCTCCACCAATGCGGAGTGGGGCTGGAGGGGGCATCGATTCTGGTACGTGTGACTCTGGGAAAGGCTTACTGGGTATGAAGTCCGAGGTGCTGGCTTGCTTGATGTCCTTGCCCTGCCATGTGCCAGCTGTGGGACTTTAAATAGCCCATCTCATCTTTCTGAGCCGCAGTTTTCTCATCTGTAAAATGGGCTCCCAGGTTGCCAGGAGAGTCAGATGAGATTTAATGATTTCATCTGGGAAGGGACACCCAACCTTTTTGTCCATTCAGGAAACCATGACTTCAGATAGCTGTCTGTCATAGTGTCTGGGGGTGTTTCTCAATTCAGGATTTTATGATGAAAATGAAAAGTGTGTCGCAGACCCTTGCTGTGGACTGAGTTACGTGTGTGGTTTAGTAAACCGTTAGCTCCCTATACAAATTTACACTGCACCCTATTGTACGTCACACATAGATACACACAATAAAATGTAAGAACAAACTATGGGGTTCTGTATCCTCTCCGACTTAGCTAAGAGAATGACCTTGGGATTAAAATTGAGGCCACGCTGTTCTTCGTCCCCAGCTGTTCCCTGCTGGAATGGTTGCGTGCTCCGTCAAGATCCTGACTTGGCTCCAGAGAATATTCAAGTTCATTGTCCATTGTAGTCCGCTCATGGGTCATCGTCACCAGCTGCATTTCTAAGGCTTGTGTCCCCTCATGGAGTCTGCATAATGTCTGCCACCCGACCTGTCATCAGGGGTGACTTGGGCTGTCAGCAGCTCTTTGAGGCCTGTGCTGGGCAGTGAGCGGGTTTTAGCAACTTAAGCTTTTGGTGTAAAGAGGAATTTCCAGGCCAGGCGGCACTGAAAGCAACTGCCCCAGGACACAGAAGTCTCCAGCTCTTCTACCCATCCCCAAATCAGATGTTAATGGTACTATCAGCTTCTGCTGTGTAACAAACCACCCCAAATCTTTGTGGCTTAAAATAACTCTTTATTTAACTCCTGATTCAGTGGTTTGCCTGCGAAGTGGGTCTGGGTTGGCTTAGCCTGTTTCTGCTGGGCGATGGGTACCATGTGTCTGTGGGCAGAGGTCAGCTGGCAGGTGGGCCGGGGTGCTCTCCCTCACATGTCTGGTGGTCGGCAGGCTGCTGGTCGGGCAACTCGGTCTTTTCCGTGTGGTCTCTCCAGCAGGCAGGCAGGGGTTCGTTTACTTGGCAAACCCCATGCACGCGTGCTTTCCAAGCCTCTGCTTGCATGACGCTCACTAATGTCCCTTTGGCCAAAGCAAGTTCCATGGCCAAGCCGAGACTCATTGTGGGAGGGACTACCCAGACCAAGGGAAGTGGGATGGAAGAATAGTTGGCCATTTTTGCCATCTGAGACCGTTATTATTTCTACAATGAATGTAGGGCTGCAAGGGCAGGGAAGTGGGAGGTGGGCATTCTGTCTTTGTCGGTTGGTGATGTTGGGGGAGGGACATATGCTAACTATCCCCCAGCCAAGGTGTCATTAAAAGCCAGCCAATATGACTGAGTAAAAGAAGCTAATCTGCAAAGGCTGCACACTGTATGATCCCAACTCTGTGACATTCTGGAAAAGACAAAACTATGGAGACAGGAAAAGGATCAGTGGTTGGGGGCAGGGGGGTAACTAAGCAGAGCTCAGAGGATTTGGGGGCAGTGAAAACACTCTGTATGACATGAAAATGATGGATACGTATCATTATACATGTGTCCAAACCCATAGAATGTACGCGACCGAGAATGAACATAATGTAAACTACAGACTTTGGGTGATTATGACGTGTCACTCTAGGTTCACAGTTGTAACAAATGTCCCCTCTGCTGGGGGCTGTTGGTGGAGGGGGAGGCTGTGCATGTGTGCAGGGTGAAGGATGTATGGGCAATCTCTGTACCTTCCACTCAATTTTGAAGTGAACCTGAAATGCTCTAAAAATAAAATCAATTTGAAAAAAACAACAAACCCAGCCAAGTCCACTCTGAGTGTGTGTGCCGTGCAAGGTGACGAGAATGTGGGGAAGAGAAGGTAGGTCTGGAAACAGGCAGGAGCTGGGGGTGGAGTCTCAGAACGCAGCGACCTGAGAGGCCTGACGTGACCTCCCGTCACTAAAATGGGGAAACTGAGTCACAGGTGCACACCATGGGAGAAGCTGTGGCCCCACCAGAGCAGCCAAGGCAGGGTCTGAGGGTGGGCTCTGCCATCTGTCTGGCAGCGCTCACTCTCTGTGACCTTGGCCCGCTTGGGCTGAGTCTCTTGTCCGTAGGTCCGTCCGGGATTGAGGGAAGGATTAAACGAGATAACTTACATAAGACATTCACACTGGCACGTATTGGCTGCGTTATTACTCGGTCCCAGGTCTCCCACCTCCAGCCCTGTTCTCGGCTGGTGTGACAGCTCCCAGCCACATGAGTTTTCAGGGCGTGGGGCCCTTTCCTCTTTGAAAATCTCTCTCACATCTGCCTCTCTTGGGGCTGGACTTTCACTGCTAAGGTCACAGGTTTCTTTCCGTGATGATGACTCTGGAGGGCGCACAAGCGGCTTGCAGGAGGCAGGGCTTTGTGCACAGGCAGCACCATGAGATGCTGGCATTGTCGTGCCTGAGCCAATCCCAGCTCTGCCGTGTGACCTTGGGGAGTCCTAGCCTCTCTGTGCTTCAGTGTCCCCATCTGGAGAGTGGGCCTGATGATAGGCTTCACTGAAGGGGCCCCTGTGAGGGTAAATGAGTAGCTACCTAGGCATTGGAGGAGGACCCCACTCCCGGGGGTCGGACCCAGTCGCTTCATTGTTACCACTGCTCTTCCAAAAGCGTCTGCCTGTCGTTCACTCCTCCGTTCAGTTGGTGTGAGTCCCGCGAGTTGCGAGATCACAAGCTGATTCAGAATGAACCAGCTGACCCCAAAGAGCCCCCAAGCCACAGTGCCAGCTGAGATGCAGGGCGCCCGGGGCTGGAGGTACCCTGGGGGCTGGGAGGGGACCCGGGGTGCAAGGGGACCTGGATGAGGGTCTAGCCCTTCCCCTGGGCATCAGCAAAGGTCTCCCGGGGTGGTGGGGTCTTAGCAGCCAGGGCAGCACCATGCGTGCAGGTCCCTCGCTCCTCCTGAGGCCTGCGTTCCCCTCTGTGTAACAGGCAGGAGTAACATCCCTTTGTGTGACACTCCTGCCCCTCCGACCAAGGCACTGGGGACAGGGTAAGAATCAGGTGCATGGGCGCTGGGAGCCCTGCAGGCGGTGGTCAGGGAAGGCTTAGACAGAAGAGACAAAGACCCTGCAGTCCCTTCCTGCAAATCTGTGGTCACTGGGAGGGCTGAGTGGACACCCCGCTGAGAGCCGCATAGATGCCCCCTGCCCAAGGCCTGGGGGGGCAGCCCTGGCAGCCCATCTGCATGAGCAAAGGCAGGGGTGCTTGTCGCCAGCTTTGTTTAATTTCCACCAGAGATCAACCTCTTTGGGATCCAGCTGCTGGATTTCCTAAGAGGCATACAGCAATGAGGGAACACTGGTTCTTAACGCACCCCTCAGGGAACCCTCCCTCCAGAGAGCAGGCGATATGAGTGTGTGTGTGTGTTTCAGTCAGTAGCTGTTGAATTGACCAACTGGCCATGGAACAAAAGTGCAGGTTGAAAATCAAAGCCTGGTTTCCTCAAACATCAGTTATGTCACGAGGAAATGTCTTTATTTCAAAAATAGTCTGAAGCTTTCTGAATCAGACAAAAGAGCCCTTTCAGACATGGCCTGACTCTGGTTCAAAGGCCTCGTTATAATGGCAAGGCTTCAAGGAACGAGGGCATAGAGAGGAAGCAGAAAGCCAGTGCTGCTCCTCGCCAGAGGGGAGGGTGGTGCCAAACAGTCTCTGACATCCAGGAGGGAGTTCGTGACACATACGGGTTAGAGCCCCTTCTGAATCTCTTGGTGCGGTGGGGGGGGGGGAGGCCTGGGGTCTTTGGCCTTTCCCAGCTCCCCACACCCATCACCTGGTCCTCCCCGCTGGGCAAACGTCCGTTTCTAGGCTTCTCCACCATTAGACTCTCTGTGGGCTGAGGGCGGGGCCAGCTTCATGCTGTCTCACTTCTGGCCTCTCACTACCACCTGGCCGATTCATTCTTCCCACCCTTGCATGAACACCGCAGGTATTTCTTGTAGGTTTTCCGGGCACTTTTGGGTGACACGAAGTCCAGGGGCATCTAATATTCAGTCTTCAGATTCTCATGGAATTTAAATCTCCCACCTGCCTCAGCTCAGCTTAGCGGGTTTAATGGTCAGTTTCTCCTGTGGCCACCTCCTCCATTAATGGGTGTGGGCTTAGCTGTAAACTTGGGGAGGCCTTCGGGGTCGGGAGAATGGCTGGTGCATCTCTGGGGATTGGCTGTCTCCTCCATACCTCTCCTGCTGCCTTGGGAGTTGTCACAAGGCCCTGGGCTCTGCCAATTCCTCCTTCCACAGGCCAGGGCCAGTCCCCCAGCGGGACATGGGATTCGGGTGGTTCCACCATTCCGACTGTGAACAAGAGCAGGATGTGTGAGCAGCCGCTGGTGGAGAGGCCAGGGTGGGTGGCATCTGGGAGACACCTGGGTAGGGACAGGGCCCTGCTGAAGCACAGCCACGCCGGTGATTGACAGACAGAATCAGGGCGGACCCTGGCAAGTTTGCCTCTTCCTCTAGGCCTCAGTCTCCTCATGTGTAAAATGGAAACAGTGAACCAGGCGCGTCTAAACAAGGAGCCTTCTGGGTCAGGGAATCTGGGTGTCCTCACACAGTATGTCACTCAGGTGACACAAGGTAGCCTTATCTTGTGTTTAGCCCAGAGCAGGCAGCTGATATGCTGACTCAAACAGCACCAGACGAGACCCTGAGTGGGATTCCGGAATGCGCTGGAAGAATGCTGGCAGCCGTCCAGGCGCTGCGTCAACCCTGCTCCACGGCGACCCCTCATTACTAGCTGGGCCGGCGTCCTTGATCCAAGGGGCCGGTCCTTCCAGAGGATGGGGGCTGTCCCAGGCAGAGGGACCTCACATCCTGGATGCGAGCCTGTGTCTGCTCTCTCTTGGAGCAGTCGGGGCTCAGCCCAGCCTGTGGCTCCCTAAGGCAGCTGCGCTGGCCAGAGACGGGAGGAAGGGCCACAGCCAGGTACCACGCCTGAGAGCCTAGTCCTGCCATCACTCTTCAGTTGGTCACAGAACGCCACCCCGTCCTCTCTGTCCCCCTCCCCCCCGGTTCCCATGGAGCTAGAAGACCACACAACTAGAAACCAGTGTCCAGCACTGACCAGCTCAGGCTGACCCTCCCCTGCATCTCTCCCACAGCCATTGGGAGGCTCACTGCTGAGCAAACGAGCCCAGCTGAGGGAAGGTCTCACTCCAGATCCCACAGCCACTCAACAACTGTGTGCTGAGAGGCAGGGTAGCCAGGTGGTCACAGACTCCAGCTTGGTGCCCCCCCCTCCAGGCATTCACCTTGGGCAAGTCACTTAGCCTCTGTGGGCCTGTGAAATGGGCCTGATCACAGCATTTGCCGTAGGAATGGGCATGAGGAGAGCACCTGGTCAGCAATGTCAACATTCACTGTCGTAGGCACCCTCTGTGTGGAGCCTTGTGCTAGGTCCTGAGGAGCAGGGAGTGAGACAGGCACAGTGCCTGCCTGCCTCCAAGACTCTCCGGACATAAACCACAATCACCCCTGAGCCCAAGGCCCGAGGTGCCAAGGGGAGGGCAGGAGGGGACATTGAATCAGGCCTCGGCCTGAGATCGGACAACCAAGACGTGTCCTTCTTCTCTCTGTTGTGGATGGAAAAGGTGCACTGAAGGCGAGTTTGAGAAAGAACTCTCTAATGCTCGTCCTGTGGCCCATCACGAATGCCTCAGCATGGGTCGCTCTGAAGTCAGCACGGCGGAGATGCCTCACTTCTGCACGCCTTTGTACACATCTTTTCCACCTTCAGTGGCTTGCTGCGCCTCCCCCACCCCCGCCACCCGGTTCTGCTACTTAACTGGCTGTGGCTCCTGGGCGTGTCCTTCAGCCTCATCAAATAAGAATACAAATATCAATCAATATCATCAAATAAGAAAAATGAACAAGATAGCCTAGCGATAGCGTTTGTGGGAGCCAGGCCTTGGATAGCCATTCCCTCAGCATTGGTCCCATTTCCCTCTGTAATTTCCAGACAGATGAGTTGAAGCTACTTTAGACTCTATTGAATGGACCTGCATGGCTCACTTAACTGTTTGTTTCTCCAAATGATTTTGGACCAGGATGATACCACCGCAAATGTCTTTGTGCCCAGAGCTTCCTCAGGGACAGTCCCTGGAGGTGAAGGCTGGGCCTGGCTGCAAAAAGCTCTGGCTTTGTCCCTCTTGGGATGGCAGGGGCAAAGCATTTCCTTTAAGAAAAGGATTTGGGGTCTTCTGGGTTGGCGCCGAGGGGCTCCAGAGTGGGGTGGGGCTCTGCTTCTCCCACACTCCACAGGTGTCATCAGGGGTCCCATGGCTGGTACCTTGCAGGGTGGATTTGAGCCCGAGAGGGTGTGATGAGCATGCCAGTCTTCTGACACCCACACTGGTTGTATCTGTTTGCTTGGCTGCCAGAACAAAGCTCCACAGACTGGGTGGCTTGGAATAGCAGGAACTTATTGTCGCAGTTCAAGAGGCCCGAAGTCCAAGATCAAAGTGTCAGCAGGGCTGGCCTTCTGAGGCCTTTTTCTCCTTGGCTGTCCTCTCCCTGTGTTCACACATGGTCATTCTTCCGCACCTGTCTGTTCGTATTCTTTTCTTCTCGTAAGGACGTAAACCATCTTAGATTATGGCCCTGAATGACCTCGTTTAACCTTAATTACCTAAAGGTCCTGTGTCTAAATACAGTCACGTTCTGAGGTCCTGGGGGTTAGGACTTCAACATATGGATGGTGGGGTACACAATTCAGTCATAACACTGGTGATTCATCATAATTCTAGAATGTGTGAAGCACCAATCATGCTAAGCCCAGGATCACTACCCCAGGTACCACTATAAAAAGGGCTCTGCCTCCTACGGGGAAACTGAGGCTGGGAGAGACTGTGACTGGTCTCTCCACGGTCACACAGCCCGGGCTGAGGCAGGACTTGGACCCAGGCCTGGCTCCATCCAGAGCGATCGGCTTTCCACCAAGCTGCAAAGGCTTCCTAAAATGGCCAGGGAAATTTCTTCACTCCCCAGAAGCCACCTTCAGGGACTGTGACCGGTCAATTGATTTAAATTGGGTTGGAAGTGCCAGCCAGGGGCTCAGTCCTGGAACAAGACTGAGGGGACAGAACGAGACCCGTTTATTTTGGCGCCCACAATGTCTGGCCCCTGCCCGGCACACAGCTGCTGTTCAGGAATTGTTGGCCGAATTGTGGATGACACAAGGCATAGTCGTTACCCAGGAGGGACATACTCACGTTGCAAAGAGGCAGCTCGCCACAGGTCTGCACACCAAGGACACCCAGCCAGGAGCAGGGCCACCTCTCTTGTCCGGTGTGGGCCCTGCCAACCTCCGCATGACAGCTGTGTGGAGCTGACCTGTGCCCCGTCTGCTTACGATGCCCTCACTAGTTCTGGAGCACTCTGCTGTCTCGGAACTGGGTCACGATAGAGATCGGTGAGATTCCTTGGGGGGTACATCTGGCCCCCACATGTCCTGGCCTGTCTCCATTCGTGCCAGGGCTGCAGCCCATCCCCACACCACCCAGAAACACCCGGCAAGGACACGTCCTCACGGAATGAAAAGGCCTCCTGGCCTCAGCTCTGAATTCCTCACTCCCGGCCACTTGTGATCCCAGCTGCTGCTACTAACTGCACACAGCCTAAGAAGACGGCCCACAGGGCAGGGAGCTGCAGTAGCAAAGAACATTCGTCTTTGGTCCCAGTTGGAATTTTCTCCCCAAATTCTACTTGATATGGTAGGCCTACTGTGTGAAAACTCCATTTCCAAGCTTCCAGGCTATAGGGGGGCAATCAGGATAAGGACTCACAATTAGTGAGTCCCTTTATGTGCAGTTACTAGTCCTGTGTGGTACCCAATGCCCTCAGAGGCTCCACTTAACAGATGGGGAAACTGAGTCCCAGGTCAAGTCATGGCTTGAGGAGCCTCAGCCAGGGAGGGGCAGTGCAGGGATTTGCATTCATACCTGGGTGGTGGAGGGGGAAGAAGTTCCTCATTCCCCGCCCCCCCTTGGTATCTGAGTCCTTGGCTCTTTAGGAAGAGTCCTGTTGGGCCGGTTGGGCAAGAATCTTTCTACTCTTGATATCTGATCAAGTTCCTTTGGGGAGTTTTCCACCCACTGACCCCTTGGCTATAAATCCCCAGCTGTCTTTTCTGGATTGGAAATTGAGTTCAGTCTCTTACCCTTGTTGCAACCCCTGTCTCGACCCCTGTGGCAGCAGACATGAGTAAGTCTTCCTTGCTGTTTTTAGCAACCATCTGGTACAATTTTTGTCTTTAACATGTGAACACCCTTTAGGCCCCACCAGCAGAGCCACCCACCGAAAGCTGCCCACCCCTGAAATCTTACTCTGTGTCTTGGTCTACAGCAAGCTGGACATTCAGAGCCCTGATGTTACCTCCTGACTCCTCTCCCCAGAGGGCGCTCAGCTGCCTATACCTTAGTTCACATCTGTAAAATGGGTACACGGGAGTGAAGAAACCACACCCACAACACAGAAGCAGCTCACTGAGCAGAACAGGTGCTCAGCAAACATCTGTTTTTGTTTTTCCTTCTCCTGCTCCTGTTTACAAGACGCCTTAAATCTGCCAGCAAAAAATGAGTCCATGTTGTGGGGATATTCTGTTTACCAACAGGCAAAACAAAACCCCAAGTGGCGAGCGAGCAGCAACCCTAAGAAATGGCGACATCTGCCCCACTCCTGCTCCTCCATTTATCTCTCTATTCCAGTGTTCAAAAGGACAGCAGGTGACCGGCCGCAGAACCAAAGGAATAAAAAGACCACGAAGCTATTGGACGGTCCCTGCATCCTGGTGGGGTGTCGGTCTTCAGCAAGATTGGCTTGGGCCTTTGTTTTCCCCTCCACTGGAACAGCTGGGCAGGGAGTCTGAAATGTTTTAGATGTTTGCCAGGAGTCTCTTTTCTTATCCTCGGGCACGCAGCTCTCAGAACTGGCTGGAATGTCTGTGGTGAGCCCACCCGTCCCAGTGCCTCACAGGCAATCTGCGTCTTTACTTTAGTTGGCTTCCGGGGTAAGACTTGGAAAGTATGACAACTCCAAGCTCTCCTGGGGGATGAGCCCTTTGTGGTCTGCGTTTTTCATGCAGGGAGACAGGGACCCAGGGAAAGTGCAGGGCCAGTCCAAGGTCACGTGGGAGTTGGGGACCTGGATATAGCCATCCCTGTCCTTTTGTGCCTATTTTAAAAAGTCACCTGCTGCCGGAAGCCTTCCCTGCACACCCCGTCCTACCCCAGGCTGGATCGGGTGCCCTCTGAGCCCCTGCCGCCCACAGGGTCCTGTCGTCAGAGCCCTAATCATGTTGTTCTACAATCACTGTTGATGTCACTCTCTCCTTGGGGGCAGGTGCATCTGAGCTGGCAAAGAGACGGCAACAGTAAGTCTGAATGAAGGAATGCATGCAAACCTTGCCCTCTCCTACAGGCAGCCTCCTCTCCTGCACCCGGTGGAGGATAGACACCCCACCCCGAGGCTCTTTTATCTCCAGCTGGCTCAGACCTGGCAACCGACAGCGAATTACCATGCGAGTAATATGAGCAACAATAAAAGTAACCACCACACTCCTGCCACCACCGGCTTCTGTGCCTTACTACAAGGTGCATTCTCCCCCATATTTTATTGAAGGCTCGTGACAGCCATGGGAGGTGGGTATCATTATCCTAATTTTTCAAAGGAGAAACCACAGACTTCTTGTTTAATGAGTGAGGGCATCACTCGCAAACGAGGTACCGTGTTTCCCTGAAAATAAGACCTAGCCGGACAATCAGTTCTAATGTGTCTTTTGGAGCAAAAATTAATATAAGACCTGGTCTTGTTTTACTATAATATAAGACTGGGTCTTATGTAATATAATATAATGTAATATAATATAATGTAATGTAATGTAACGTAACGTAACGTAACGTAATGTAACATAACATAACATAACATAACACCGGGTCTTATATTAATTTTTGCTCCCAAAGACGCATTAGAGCTGATTGTCCGGCTAGGTCTTATATTCGGGGAAACATGGTAGTTCTAGACAGGTGGGGCTGGAGTGGGGGCACAGGGTGGCGGCAGGCCTGTTTGGGCTTGGCAGTGGTGTTAGTGACCTGCGGCTGCTATAAAAAGCACCACAAACCAGGTCTCTTAAAACAACAGAAATGTGCGCTCTCATAATCCAGAGGCCAGAGATCAAGGTGTCGGCCAGGCTGGTTCCTTCTGAGGCTGTGACAGGTGAAGCTGTTTAGGTCTCCCCCAGCTTCTGGGGGTTTGCTGCTGATCTTTGGTGTTCGTTGGTTTGTAGGTACATTCCCTCGATCTCTGCCTTCTTGCTCACATGGCGTTACCCTGTGTACCTGTCTGTGTCCAAATTTCCTCTTTCTATAAGGACTTCGGTCATATTGGATGAGGGCATACTCCAGTATGACCTCAGCTAAATTAATTATATCTGCAACAACTCTACTTCCAAACAAGTACCACATTTGGAGGTACTGAGGGTTAAGACTTCAACATGTGAATTTGGGGCAGGGGAGATGCCATTTAACCCGTAACAACAATCTAAGGGTGCCCAAGGTGGGGCTGCAGGTCAGCTGGGCCAGCCACAGAATCAGTGAGGTCAGGCTGGGTGCCAGATGGGTGCTGGGGACAGTCCAGCTGACATAGAGAACTGACGGGGGTACTGAGGGTACCGTGTTCCCCGGGAAACCAGCCACTTGTCAGGGACATACTATCCCAGTTCCCTGTCAGGACAAAGGGTTCCACCCTCACCCCACTCCTCAAACTGTAAATCTGGGTTGTCCTGACCCCACCTTCTCACTTGGCCACCAGATCTGACCCCCTACCTCCTAAAGAACTCTTGAGTCCATTTTTCCCTCACAAATAAGCAAGTACATATATAATGTTGCAGATGGCAAGGAATCCCTCAGCGAGAAGGGGCTGAGAAGGCAGGTGCAAGTGTTAGGAGGTGAGGGGCACTTCAGAGAAGCCTCCCCTCTAAAAAGAAGTGTCCACCAAGACAGGGAGGGAGAAAGGAAGGGAGGGAGGAAGGAAGGGAGGGAGGGAGGGAGGGAGGGAGGGAGGGAAGGAAGGAAGGAAGGAAGGAAGGAAGGAAGGAAGGAAGGAAGGAAGGAAGGAAGGAAGGAAGGAAAGGAAGGAAGGAAGGAAGGAAGGAAGGAAGGAAGGAAGGAAGGAAGGAAGGAAGGAAGGAAGGAAGGAAAGGAAGGAAGGAGGCTAGCCACAGAGAAATCTTGGGACAGCAGAACTGTTGGGAAAGTCAGACCAGCCAGTTCAAAGGCTCTGAGGCAGGCGTGTGTTTGACTTGACCCGGGAGCAGAACGGGGGACAGTGGAGGAAAGGAGTAAATAGGAAAGACTGGGGAAAGGAGGCCTTGGAGGTGGGTGTGTACCTCGTGTGCCCCAGCCCAGGACCACGTCTCTGACCTCGGCTTGTCCCCCGTGACCTCCACATCTGGTAGCAGAAGTCTCAACATCTGAACAGCCAGCCTGGTTCCCAAACTGGCAAGAACAAACAGTCCGTGATTTTCATTATTGAAATCACTTATAAAACAATATTGTGAACCCCCAGGGAAGAGCCGTGAAGAAAACCCCAGAAATAATGAAATAAAGACGTCGGACTCACTATGAATAGAAATCTCATTTGTGAAAACCACACAAGGGATCACAATATTTCCAAATCTTCCCCTGGCTTTGGTTTAATGGCCACAAAATACCATTTTTTCCCCTTGTGCTTTAATCAACCAATTTAGAATGTATTACGCTGCTTAACACACGCTTGATTTCTGATAAATGAAACAAAAGTATTTAAAAAAACAAACAGGAAAAAACCCTTGTGCAGTTGGGAACAGCAGGCCTGGCTCCCAGCCCATGTTCTTCTGCCTGATGTTTCTGCAGAATCCTGGTCGGTTCCTTCAGCAATTTTTTTGCTGAGGGCCTCCGATGTGCCAGGCCCCAGAGGACACAGCAGAAAGCAGGCACATAGAGACCCCAGCTCTGGTGTCCCGGAACTCCAGATGGCAGTGGCATTTGTAACAAAGTAACACGGGAGCAAAGTGCACAGAGGGTGAGGTCAGGCGATGCTTGAGCTATGAGGGAAAACAGAAATGGGAAAGGGGAGTCTTAATCGGGGGAGGCAGTGAGACCTGCAGACGCCTTATTGAACATCTGACATTTTAGATGTGAAGAGGCGGGCCAATTAGCTGTGTGGGTACCTGAGGGCAAGAGCCTTGCTGGAAACGGAGGGCGTACCTCTGGGTGGCATGGGACCATGGAGGGCTCCAACACCCAGGGACGTGGTCACGTTGACTTTAAAGGAGTCACCTTAGGCTGCTCCCGGAGAGAAGACTGGGGGCGAGGGGTATGTGAGCCACTGCTTCTCCCCAAATGCTTCAGCTGGGAGATTCTGGGGTCCCCAAACAACCTGTAAACTTCCCTGCGGTCGGCATGCCTGGGGTCAGGGCGGGAAGGCTGCATTCTGATTCAGAAGGTGTGGGTTCTCCAGACAGTTCTGGGGAGCCTGCCTCACTGACCCTCGCTGTGTGCACAGGCGTTGAGGTTTTGGTCAGAGCTTTAGCTCTTCCACTGCTCATGCTGGATGGGCACTGGCCTTGGCAATCAGCAGAGGTGGGGGGGTGGAGGGGTGGGGGGGGTGGGGCAGGGAGCAGGACGACCCCAGCAGCTACTGCAATCGTCCAGGTGAGAGTGACGGTGGCTCATATGGGGTTGTAGTGGACGGAAGTGGACAGAATCCAGCAATGGTTGCAAGTTTGAGCCCACAGCGTCTGGGAGAGCTGAGGAGAGGCGTCTGATGGGACAGCAGGTGGAGCCTGGGGCTGTGGGAGGGCACAGTTTAGGGACAGGAAGACAGAGAGTTTCTTCTGGGACCTGCTTGCAGACCTAGGGGCCTAGGCAGTTGGTAGCATGGGTTTGGCACTCGGGAGAGAGATTTGTCCGGAGATTTGGGACTTGGAGGCCCATAGATGGACAAGAGACGGAGAAAGAGGAAAGGGCAGGTTATAACTGAGAAGAAGTCCTGCCTGTCACCTTCTCTCCAAGTGAGCTGCCTAGAGCAATTCCTGGTCCGCAGCCTTCACCACTATGTCCCTGCTGAATGAATGAATGATTATTCCAGCCCATAGTGGGGGGGCGGTTAAGCTGAGACCTTAGTGTAGAAACTGGCTCTCATTCCATCAATTGTGTAAAACACCCGGCGGAGGACGGGTATCAGGAGGAGACTATTAGGAGGACGGGGGAGGAGGCACAGGCGGGGAGATGGCCCTGACCCCCGGGGAAGCCCACCTTGCAGGCTGCAGGGCAAGGACCCCGGGCAAACACTGGGCAGCAGACACGTGTGCGCTCACCTCCAGCTGGTCCATGAGAGGAGAACACTGTCTGACTGCAGCCTCAGGGCCAGGAGATGGGGGCAACCGTGGGGACGCGCCACGACGGGGGTGGGGTGGGGTGCACAGCTCCGAACCCAGAGCTAAGCCAGCAGTGGCATCGAATTCCCTGGCACAGTCGGCCTGTGCTGACCAGTTAGCCAGATAATGACCCCTCACTGACACCTCCTGGGGAGAGGTGGGCAGCAGTGGTTGGAGATGGGCTAGGGTCCCGCTCAGCACCTGAGGGGTAACTGTAAGGGTCACCTAACCTCTCTGAGCCCTGGGCCCCTCCTCTGTGAAACGGGGTCATCGTCATTGCCCCAAGTTGGGGTGAATGTGTTGTATGACCAGAGCTCAGGGCAGCATGAAGCAGTTTTATTTGTTCCAGCCCCTAAGACGAGCCCACAGCCCTCTGTCCTCCCTGCCCACGTCCTTCACCTGGCTGTGGGGGCCGGAGCTGGGGGTGGGCAGGGCTACCATCACCCCATCTTTCCTCCTCCCCTCCCTGCCCACTTCGGTGATGGGAATAGGAAAGAGTCCAAGGCCTGGAAGGGTCAGATCTCATTTTCAGTCCACAGTCTGTACAGACTGTCTCTATTGGCCCCAGCTCCAGATAAATCCCAGTGTCATGAAACCCCAGGGTAGACACTGACCCTTTTGTGTATGACTAATGCTTACACTATCCCTGGAAAGCAGAGGACCAGGTTATACTTGATTGCCCCCAGGAATGGGTTGTCCTCTATCTGAGGACGGCTCATTCTGACTGTCTCTCTCAGCTCTGGCAGTTGGGGCTGTTCCTCCTCCTCTGCCCAAAAGTTCTTCCTGCTGGCCCAGCCCTGCCCCTTAGGACACAGAGAGCACAGCCATTGCCTCTCCTCCCCGGTTTGGCCCTACAGAGGCCATCTGTGCCAATCACCACACCCAGCACACCTATGAGGAAACATGATACCAACTCTAAGCACCCATGATGTGCTTCAGAAGCACCTACTATGTGCCACTTTATGTGCATATCTCACCCCAGCACCACACCTCCATAACGGGACATAATCCCCTTCTTATACAGTGCAAACTGGCTGGTCCAAGGTCACAAAGCCCGTGAGAGGCTATTTGGGGTTTGCCCCTAGCTGTCAGGTTCCAGAGCAATTCTCTGAGCTGTTACATGCTCCTGCCTGCTCCTATGGAAACGGGAGACCAAGGTCAGTGTGCCCTTGGCAAAGCTGGGACGAGGGTCTCCACATTCAGAGTGCCCTGGAGTGGGGGTAAGATTCCGGGTGAGGGCTGTGAGCCAGCTCCTCATTCTGAATCGCAGGGGTAACTGTTTTCTCACTTGGGAAACGGACATTTCCTTTCCTGGGCAGACAGGTGACTTGTTGAAGGTCACCCTCCAGTTGTGGCAGAGCTAGGATTCAAATACCTTCCCTTGCTCCAGGCAGGACCTCAAGGACAACGGCCAAGTGTGGGCTCAGTTACTTTTGGAGATGGAAACTCTCCGACCCCTCTGGCGCCTTTCCTCTCCCAAACAGCTGGCAGGGCTCAGCCATGCGCCCAAAGATACCAGCAGCAGCTGGCCACCCCACAGGAGGCAGAGTCCTTTCACTCCTGCTACACGTGCGGGTGGGAGGGGCAGCAGAATGTCCAGCTTCCCAGGCTATTCTTAGCTCCTTGGGGCCCACAAATAAGGTCACCTTCCCGTCCCTGAGAGAAGTAACTCAAGTTCGAACACACTGACGGAGTGCCTAGGCCATGGTCTGCCCTGTTCCAGAAGGCGCGGGCCCTTCCTGGTCCCCGCGGGATGGGCCAGGCCGAGCAGCCAGGTGGGAACCCGAGGCCCTTTCCCCTGTCCTGTTTGCTGTCATGTAGGCAGATACCTGACGGCACCATTCAATCACCACTCTCCTATAGGGACCAAGGGCCCGAGCCCCAGGGCGCCTGTATTCGCTGCGTGTCCCCAGCACCCAGGACAGTGCCTGGAACATAGGAAAGACCACAAATACTTGTTGAATGAACTGGCTAATCTGTGCAGTAGCCCCAGCCGTACTTGTGAGAAATGTGCTGTCTGGTGAGGGAAGGCAGGCGCTGTGTTCATAACAGTCACCAGCTTCGTAATAATCACCATTTACAAAGCATTTGCTACGTGTCAGCTGCCAGTAAGCACTTTCACACCTCATCTGGTCCTCACGACAACTACATGGACATGAAATGTTACGTATCCTTGTCACACATGAGGGAACCAGCTGAGGTGAAACCAAGGGTCACCCCAGCTGTGACTTCAGATGCCAGGCTGGAAAACTGTGCTAACCTGAAGACGGCAGCTGTGACAGGAGCTCCTGAAACAGAAGGGATTTCACTGGGCCCTGAGATGGATGGTGGAGGCCCTGCATTGGGAAGAGGCACCATATAAGCAATGACTCGGGAGCCTGACACAATCTGTCGTGGAGGAAACCAGGGGCCTTCTGGGTGTCCAGCGTCACTGGCTATGAGACGCTGGGCATACCAAGGAGGCTGGGTGTCCATGGGTGTGGGGGGAACCAGAGAAGGTCTTGAGTCAGGCAGGTGACAGGATGAGATCCCCCCTGGCTGCCATGTGGAGGTGGCATGGGAGGGGCCGGGGCAGCTATGGTGGGACAGGGGCCAAATCCAGCAGGAGTTGGTGGGGTCTGAAGTTGGGGTATAGATGGCTGGAGCTCCAAGGGGTAGGAGGACAGAGGGGTGAGGCAGAGACGGTGGCCAAGGGTGACACCAGGTTCCTGATGTGGGTGTCTAGTGAATGGAAATGCCCTTCCCTGAGGTGGGAACAGATAGAAAAAAATCCAGGCTTCACATTAAGCCCCTTGCCCACGCCTTTGATTTCTTATCCACTGCTCCCTCCACCCCTCACCTCCCAGCCCACCCAGCGCCTCGTCTGTTTGATCAATCCCTTCCCACCTCTCCATCACAAAACACGCATCCAGACACCTGCCTGCCTGTCTACCCAGCAAGACAAACGTCCAAGCACAAGCATCTCCGAGCCCACCAAGCGTTCTCCCCTAGTAATAGTTACAAGCATTAAATGAGGTAATTAACACACATGAAATGCTTGGAGCAGTGCCTGGTACCTCAGTAAATATTAGCTATAGGTAAATTATTATTACACATCCATCACCCATCCACTCATCACTCACTTATCCATCTGTCTATCAACCCATCACTTTACTTCTCTCTCCATGAAGCTCTCCATCTTCCCAGCTGCGTATTCGTCTTTCCCTGAGCCTACTCACCCATCGTCCAGCCATCCAGCCAGCCATCTGCCCACCCACCCATAATGCATTCATCCAGCCATCCACTCACCTACCCATTGTCTACCCATCTATACACCCATCCTTTCATCCATTTACCTGCCATCCTTTCACGTAGTCCCACATTCCTCCACGCATCTGAAAGTACCTATTTACGGAATGCCCAGTCCTCTGCTCACCTCCTAGGATACAAGACATGGAAACTTGCATGTGACACAGGACTTCCAGTGTCGCTGGGAAGGACAGGCCAACACACAGCAATTACCCATCAGAATGAGGACCTCTGTTCTAAAAGCCAGAGGGAAGCAGAAAAGGCCAATTTCAGCAGACTAATCGAGGAAGCCTTCCTGGAGGAGGGAGAGCTGTCTAAAACTGTGATTCCCCAGGGGCCTCCCCAACCCCAGTGCACCCAGCTGAGATTGCACAAACCAGTGCTGCTCCACTCCACTCACTGCCTCTCTGGGTTGTCTCTGTCACCTCTGCAAAAATTATCTTGTTATTTTTTCTGATGACAAAACCAAGCTGTTGAGACAGCAAGCTTATGCATGGTTTTACAATAACAAACTTTCCATGCTGAAGGCCTTAAGTCTACCTGTTGGCCCAGGGGAGGGAAGGTTAGAACACGGAAGGGCCCAGGAGGTGGAGAAGAGCAGATCCTTAATATACTGTGGAATTAATCACAGCACCTTTACAAAAGGGACTCCGCACATCATTATCTGCCGTGGGAAGAGCAGCTTATTTGGGGTGTGAGGAAACTTAATTACAGCTGGGGACACGCTCTCTCCGAGAGTTGAGGATGAAAGGTACAAGGCAAGTGCCAAGTGTGCTTATTAACAAAATATTGGTGCCAAGTTGCAGACGCGACCAGACTATGAGCTGGGTGTCCCAGAGGGAGCTGGGAGGGGTGTTCATTGCTTCCAGGCTCCCGGGCGGGCTCACTGAGCCCAGGCCCGTCAGAACCACTTACTTCTCACTTACTTACTTCTTACTTACTTCTCACACCAAGGCCCGCTCTGGGCTGGTCCCTGTGGTGGATGATGCTGGAGAAACTGAGCCAGGTTGGACCCAAGCCAGGCCTCAGGGCACTTCTGGTGGTGACAGAAGCACAAACAGTGTCACTCAGTGTGACCAGGGCTGGGATGGGTGAGAAGCCCAGAGGAGGCTTCCAGGAGGAGGACACAAATGACCTGGGTCCTCAAGGATGAAAAGGAGCAAGAAAGACAGTCCAGGAAGAAAAAACAGAGTGAGCTGGGATCTGGTGGCATGAAAGAATGGCATGTTCAGAGAAGATAAGGGACCGAGCAAGCCCAGAGTGGCCTTGGTGGCAGGTGGAACCCAAACTTTGTTCTGAAGGCAGTTGGGAGCCGTAGAGGGTTTGGAGTAGGAGAGTGAGGCTCTCAGACTTGGGTTTCTCATGAATCCCTTTGGCCCCCATTTGGAGGATGGCCCAATGGGCCAGAGAATGGAGTCAGGGAGATTGCTGGCTACTGCACTCGTCCAGGCAGGAGGCAGGAGGCATGAGATGGGCAGCACCAGTGGGCACTAGGATTGGCTAAGGGGCTGGAGCCCGAGGGCCCTCGGGGCTCTGCCTGGTAAAGCCCACATGCCTGGCAACTGGTAAAGATGTGAGCCTTTGCTGTCCGGGGCAGAGATTCCACACAACTCGGGCCCTGCGTCCACAGCACTGATCCCATCCTGCTCTGACTGCCAGGCTCCAGGTCCCAGGTGGGGCCTTGGCCAGGGGCGTCTGTGGAGGTCAGCCCTGTGGACTCCCCCTCTGGGGAGGTGCCAACAGCCTACCAGCTGCAGCCATTGCCCGTCTACACTCTGCCTCTTCCCTCCTCCCCGGATGTGCCTGCCCCCACAATGGCTCAGGCATCCCCTCGTGGCTGGAGGATGGAACCTCAGCTTGACCGGCCAGAGGTGCTGGCCCAGGTTGAAGAGCTGGGCTTTGGGGTCCGGCAGACATGGGTGTGAGGAGCCCCGGCAAGTTCCTTCTCAGCCTCAGGTCCGTTGTCTGTGAGGTGGGCATGATACCAGACTACCTCCCATGAACTGAGACAATGCCTGTCAAATGTCCAACATGAAGCCCAAAGACGAGCGGTGGTGACTTTGATGACGATGATGCAGCGTCTCGTGCAATGCCTCACACACAGCAGGTACTCACGATAGTAGCTGTTATCAGGAGCGGTGAAATAGTAGCTGTCGGCACTGGCTACCGGTGGGGATGGAGGTTAGAGATAGTGCGGCACACAGTAGGGGCTCTTCCCTACTGTGTGCACACTTTGTGCGAGGGCACTTACTAATGTGGCCACCGCCAAGCATCTATCACGGGGTCCCTAAAAGGTAGGTACTGCCATCCCCATTTCAAAGATGAGGAAATAGAGACTCAGAGAGGAAAAGGGAATTGTCCAACAGCTTCTGCTGGTATGAGGCAGATGCAGGAGTCCCACGGGGAAGCTGGGGCTTCTGTCATAATTTTCACATTAAAATAGGACATTATGGTGGCGAGAAGGCTTAATGTGCAGGTGGCCTTGGGCCAGTCACTGGGCCTTTCTGAGCCTCAGTTTCCTCATCCGCAGTTGGGGCTCATGACATGGTTCTGGGGTTCCATCTTTGCAGGTGGTACCCAGGATACTCCCATAGTGCTCCGGGGGCAAAAGGCAGCCTATCCACTCTTTGGGCTCCAGCGCCAGGCATCGTGCTCTGAAGGGACCTTAGAGCAAGATGCGAACAAAACTGACAGCAGCGTGCCTGGCCCCCCGTGTGGTCTGGGTCCAGGGTGGGACGGCTGAGACAAAGGCATCTCCTGAACCCCAAGTGAGGTCACATTTTCTCTGATCAAGAAAGTGGTGTTGGTGGAAAGGGTTCTGAACCTGGAAGTCTAACACAAGACAGGCAGCAGTTTCTACTCATCTGCTGTGTGACCCAAGGCAAGGTACTAACCTCTCTGATCCCCCCTCTCTTCCGCTGAAATGCTGCGAAAATAGCAGTGCTTCACTTATGGGGTGCTGGTGGGACTCATGATGAAATGTTTGCAAAGCCCCAGGCCTGACATGGGGTACATAAATTCGGGCTCTGGAAGCTGGAGTTTCCTTTCCCTTCCCTCTCCTCTAAGGTACCAGGGCTTCCCTGGTCAGCCAGGGGAGCCCTCGGACAGGGCCTGTGGGGTGTCCCAGCCCATGGCCACAGGCATACCCCCCCATCCTCCTCACACCAGCCGCACCCCATCAGGCCCCCGAGCAGCCCTTCAGAGCTCCTGATTCATTGCAGATGTTGACCAGTGAGCAGGCTGGGGCTGGCAGGCAGCCAGACAGGCGGGGGCTACCTGGCCAGGGCCATGGGCTCCACCCTAGTGCCTGGGCCAGGGCCGGCTTCCCCACAGCCGGGAGCCTCACCGGAACGGAATTCAGACAGATGCTGGAACCCACCACCAAAGGCTCCTCTTTCCCTGGGCTCCGTGGAAACACGAGATTTTGCAATAATAAAGGTTGCTCTGTGAGGCCAAGCCAAACAATTTACAACATTCAGAGAGGCCACTCGGCAAAATCAAAGAAGCCCTGGAATTCCGATCCCAGCCACGGGGCCTGAGCTGTCAAACCCCAGACAACCTGCCTCCCGATGCCTAGACTGAGCCCACGAGAAGCCAGCACTGGGCTGAGCCTGCCAGGGCCTTACACGGTCTGAGCCGGAGGGGCCCAACCAGAGCAGGTAGGGGAACCAAGACCTGGAGAGGCAGAGCCAGGACGTGCTGTCATTCCAGGGCTTTCTACTCCATTCTTCATTGCATCTTGACCCCGAGGTCAAGAGCCTCGGCCTAGGGCAGTGGTAGACCCAGGTTCAAATCTCAGCTCTACTACTTCCCAACTGTGTGACCCTGGGCAAGTCACTTCACCTCTCTGGGCCTGTTTTGTTAAGTAAGAATGCATAGAAGCAACTCCTAGGATGTTTGTGAGGTTCAGGGTCACCTTTCACGTGATACCGTGGGGGCACAGAGCACCTGAAAAGTGAAAGCCCTACCTTATTTTGATGAAACATATATTTACTGAGGTAATACTATGCACTTAGCCCAGGGCGGGAGGAGAGAGAAGAGAAGGCACCCTTCTGGCCCCCAAGTAGCTGTCAATCTAATTTGAAAGAAAAGACGGATGTGCGTCTCCGAGTTAGGTGACTTGTCCAGGGCCATGCAGCTACAAAGGTGAAACTTCTGTTCTAGCCTAGGCTGCCTGGAGATGTAAAACGGCCAGTCTTCCGAGCAAAGCCCCCACCCCGTCCCCCAAGACAGAGGCTCCTGGAAAGGGGTGGCCTGGGGCAGGGAAAAGGGCCCTTGCATCAGAGTCCTCAGATGCCTGCCCCAGGCCTGCGTCTCACAAACAGGTGACCTCAGGCCTGTGACAGGACCCGCCTGGGCCACCTGCCTGCAGCTCTGCCCCTCCTCCTTGCATTTCTTTGAGATGTGCACGAGTGTGGAGGGCATGGGAGCTAAGGAGGCTGTACACATGCCAATCATCCTGATTATTGCTGTTGTTATTTGCCGGCCTGCCCGGGGGAGTGCTGGGTTGTGTGGAAATCAGGCGTCCGGCTTGGGGTGCTTGGTGCAACCCACCAATTTGCATCGTAGTAATTCTCGTCATCTGCGCTGGGTCTGTGACGCAGTGGCCACACGCGGGGAGCCTGTGTGGGCCCGCCAGCTGCAGTGGAATCCTAACCTGGATAGACATGGGGAGGTCATGCTGTCATCACCCATGGACACTGAGGCCAGGAAGTTTGGGTAGGGGCGAGTGGTCCCGGGGCAGACTGGGCTGGGGCTCCGACATACGGGTTTGGGGGCCTCTCCCCCAAAGAACCTCTCTGCCTTCCCTCATGCTGTATGTCCTGTGAGCCCCAGGCTGTCACCCCGATTCAGACAGGAGGAAACCAATGTGCCCAAGGCCACTGGCTGGCAGACGGGAGCCAGAATTCCAGCCCAGGGCACACACTCATTCACCTGCTCCTCCTGCAACTGGATTGCTGGTGGCACAGCCTGTCACCTCCATTCTCCGTGCCTCGCCTGCGAAAGGGTTGTAATGACAGACCAGGTAGCAGCTCCTAGCCTGTCAGGCTTGTCAGGGCTTAACGCACAGAAGCACTGAGAAACTGAGAACAGAGCCTGGCAAGACCTGAGAGGAGGTCTTATCAGTGGACAGATGAGAAAACTGAGGCTCGAGGAGTTCCTGGGGGCTCTTGGCTTGCAGCTTTGGGAAGTGCAGGTGGGTGTCCCCAACCCCTCCTGGCTCCCCATGCCCCTTGCGGCAGACACGCTCCGGGGGGCCAGGGCCACGCAGATGTTCCTAACTCAGGCAGTTCTGCATGGGGATCTTCCCGATCTCGGAGTTTTCCAGGGAGTGATGCCTGTTGTTAGAATCAGCTGCCCACGGCCCTGGCTGCCGGCTTTCTCCACACTGACCGGGACTGTGTCTTTTCTTCCCCATTCTGAATTTTCTAAAATGTGGAACTTGCAACTGTGTGTAACATTTGCCATCATGTCCCTGATTGCCACACAACCAGCTCTCAGGGGACATGTTTAAAGAGTGAGGAACACCTGGGCGCATGCAGGTGCCGCCCTTGAGGACATAATCCACTAGTGACGTCTGATGAGAAACCGAAGCCGCTCTCTGAACAACGCTGCCCGTAGCAGTCGTGGGGCGGGGCCACTTGTGGGGATGGGGGCTAGGAATCAGAACAGGGGAGGCCTTGAGTGTCACACCGGGGACTCAGACTTCTTCCTGAAGGCTTAGGCACAGCGGGTCTGCAGGCAGAGGGGTGGCTGGGTCAGGGAGGAGCTGTGCAAAGGCCACCCCGGGGACCTGCAGTGGGAGGGATGTGCCGTAAGGATCATCACCCATAAAAAAATAAGTCATTGGCACAAGTATGTCGGGGTTTCTATCGCTGCCTAACAAACTTAGCAGCTTAAAGCAGCAGCCACTTATTATCTCCCAGTTCTGTGGGTGAGCAGTCCGGGTGGGGTTAGTGAGTTTTCTGGCACGTGCCAAGCTGAGCCACTAGGGAGGGTCTCTCCAGGCCCCTTCAGGGTGCTAGCAGAGTGCCTGCTGGGTGCAGGCCTGAGATCCCCGTTTCTTCCTGGGTGTTGGTTGGGGGCTGCTCTCACCTCCCTATCCTGTGACCCCTCCATCTCAGCACCAGCCTGCCTCAAGTGGAACCCCTCCTCGTGCTGGCCCCTCTTTGACTTCCTCTTCTGCTGCCAGTTGGAGAAAATGCTCCACTTTTAAAGGGCTCGTGTGACTAGGTTGGGTGCATAGGCTAATGTCCCTATCTTAAGGTCAACTGATTAACCATCTTACTTATGTCTGCAAAACCCCTTTGGCTACTTAACGTCATATCCGAGTAGCACTGGGGAGAAGGTCTAGGCCTGCCACGTGCACTTTTGATGCACACGGAAGCCCTGTCTCCTCTCCGCTCTGAGGGTTGTCAGTGGTCCTGCCAGGCCTCCTGCCAGGGCCAGAATAGAAATTGTGTTCACACCTTGTGGCCAGGGGGGAGGCAGGAATGAGCAGGGAAGAGGAGGCTTTGTGGGGGCCGGAGGCCGTGGGCTGTGGCAAACCATCACTGCAGTGCATCCAGCCTCGGGGAGAGGCTTCCTGGACCCAGAACCAACTCACCGCGTCTTGTCTGCCAAATCTCCAGGACAACAGTCGGCCATAGCAGTGGCTTCCATACGCTGAGCACCTACTATGTGCCTGGCCCCGAGCTGGCAGGCCCCACAGGCTGAGAGCATGGCCCAGGCCGCAGTGGGGTGCAAGCTCAGTGCTCTGGCTCCAGAGCCAGCATTGCTAACCACTGGACTGCTCAGCTGCCCATGTGACCCAGCCGGGTAGCCAAGGGGAGGCTGCAGCTTTGCTGTGACACTGGGAGCCTGTGGCCAGTTGGGGAGGGGGAGCAGCAGGGGCACAGGGTGGCAGTGACCTAACAGGCCTCACGCCTCACTAGGCAGGGCTGGGAGGCAGAGGCCTGGCTGCTGGCTGGCTCCTGCTGCTCTCTTAGCCCTGGGCGCAGTCCCCTCAGCTCAGGGCCTGTCTTCTGCAGGTAAACAAGGGGGACCCAGTGCCCCTTAGTGTGGGTACTTCAGCCCCTTTGGGGTAATCAAGAAACAGGCTCAGAGAGGTGAGTGACTTGCCCACCACCCGTACCCACTCTATAAGAGGGATCAAGTAACCAGGGGTCCAGGACACAAGCCCTTGAGCCAGGCTGGCAGCTCAAGCCCTCACTCGGCCACATCCTGGATGGGTGACCGTGGGGGGAGTTTCCAAACCTCTCTGAGCCCCAGTTCCTTAAGTCTTGAATTTGGGAAATGAAGGCTTGGGCTTGGAACTTAAGATTTTGAAGAGGGAGAAGGAGGAACGTGGGGGTCCTTGGGAGGGTGGGGTGGCTTCCTGAGGAAGGTGGGGGAAGGCGGGGACGATGACACGGAGCTAGGGGCCGCTGTCATGTTCACACTGGAGCCCCTCACCCTGTCCACCCTAGGGTCTGGGCCTCCAGGCCCCTCCCTCCCTCCCTCCTTCCTACAGGGGCTTTTGGGCCTGCCTCATGCCCCCGACTTCTAATTAAATGGCAGCGATTTTGACGTGGCAGGTGATGTTCTCGAAAAGCCTGGTTTTAAATTTAGCTCCCTCCCCAGCCAGCCCTTTGAAAAGGCTGCTCTACTCAGAGAGTGTGAGTCATCCACCAGCCGCCCAACCCGGGGAGCAGCGGCCATTGCGGGGGAGCAGGCCTCCCGAAGGCAGAGAAATAGTAAATAGGGGAGGATTAAAGGCACCCCGTGAATGTGGAGCGCCAGTCACGGTTCCGGGGTGGCCTGTGTAATTACCTGCACCCCCTCCCGGCACCTCCCCCTCTCCCCCAGCCCAGCCCAGAGCGAACACAACAAATATTTGCCAAGTGGCTCCAGTTCACATGCTTGTCACACTAATTCCCCCAGCGGCCCTCAGAGCCCACCCCCACCCTGCTCCACAAATGCACAGAGGGGAAGGTTGAGAACGCTCCCCCCACCCCGGCCTCCCCAGTCACCTTCCTGTCCTAACCCTTGGAATGAGGGGATGTTTCATACATGGCAAGAAGGGGGGCGGAAAGGAGCTTGGCAGATGTGATTAAATCAAAGACCTTGAGATGGGAGATTATCCTGGATTATCTGGGCCTTTGATGCCACCGCAGGTGTCCTGAGGGGATTGGAGGGGACTTTGCACACACAGGAGCAGGCCCTGTGGAGATGGGACCCAGGGAGATTTGGAAGATGCTGGTTTGGAAGGTTGGAGTGATGCAGTAACAGGCCGAGGATGCCGGCAGCCACCAGGAACTGGAAGAATTCTCCCCTCGACCTCAGAGGGAGGAAGCCGTGATAACCGTTTGCCTTCAGCCCAGCGAAACTGATTTTGGGGTTTCTGGCCTCCAGAACTGTGGGAGAACTCATGTGTGTTGCTTTAAGCACCACGTTTGTGATCACTGGTTACGGCAGCCACAGGAAACCAGTGCACAGGAGCTGGGAGAGGCCAGCCGAGGGTCAGGCTCAGGTCTGCCCACTTCCAAAGTCCACACTTCCTCCTGCCCTCCCTCCGACCTCCTGGAAGAACAGAAGTGACAGTGATGCGGATCAAGTACCTACTAAGTGCCAGTCATGCATTTGTTTCCAGATAATCAACAGGACTGTTTCTTATTTGGTCTAGTCTCTCATTTAATCCTCACGTTGACCCTCTGAGATGGGTGGAATCATTCCCATTTTGCAGATGAGGAAACTGAGACTCAGGGAGGCAAAGGAGCTTCGTCCAGGTGGAGGGGCTGACTTCAGGGCAGGTGGTGCAGCCCTGGGAGCTCAGGGGCGGGGTCAGCCCCGTACCCAGCAGGCGCCGATGGAGGTGTGATGACTTCATATAGGGACCAACTTGGCCCCCAGTGACTAGGGGGCTTGATGTGGCTGGAGCTCAGGGCAGCTGGCTGCAGGGGATGGTGGGGCGGCAGGCTGGGCCGCAGGGGTCAAGACCTTGGATACTAAGAAGGGGTGATTGTGTTTCAGCCTGTAGAAAATGGGTGCTGATGGAGGTGTTAACATCCCATGTGTTACCCACCCGGGCTGTGTGTGTGCTGCCTCGGGCAGTGAACTTGTCTCAGCTCTGGGTGTCCAGCTAGACCCAGGACAGGCACAGAGCCCTACTCAGTGATGCGGGAGGGGAGGGGGGCTGTCCGGAATGAGGAGAATTTCAACATGTCCTGAATGGGCACACATACACCAGCAAACAGATCCCTCACACGTGGGAGCCACACACACACCCATGCCACACACACTATACACACACCACACACACACGGCACATCAATGGCCCCAGAACACAGCGTCTGCCGGCAGGAAGCTCAGAGGTCATCACGCAACCCAAGCCCTGCCCTCACCCTATCCTGTCTCATTGAATCCTCGAAACAGCTGCTGTGACCTTCACTTTAGGAAGGAAACTCACATTTGGGGAGGTTCTGTACCACACTGAAGGCCACATGGTTAGTTAGGGACAAAGTGCCCTCTTGCTCCAAATCCACAAGCCTAGCCACTGGATGACACCGCCTCCTCCCACAGCCAAGCCCTTGCTGTGGCCCGGACCTCATCCTGCTAAGGGCTTCAGGGGCACTGTTTACCCCTGGTTGAAGACGGTTCCCACGGGCAGGGCCCATACCTGGTCCATCAGGGTAGAGTCAGCATTTAGCCCGCGGCAGCCGCTCAAAATCCTATCCATTGCAGAAGAGGGGCATGGATGCTTGGGTCATACATGGGAAACTGAGGCGTCCCAGAGGAGCAGGCTTCCTGCAGGGGGCACCCTGACACTGTTCTCACCCCCACCCTCCTATTGGGTGCCCCAGGCACCTGGTGGAACCTCTCTTCTCCTGGGAGCAGAGAACATGATGCTGTCTGAATCCAGCCCGGTCAGCACTGGGATCTTGAAGGTGAAAGGTCTGCCCTTGAAGGTCTGCCTTGCTGAGGATGATGATGCTGAGGAAAGTGCTGGTACCCGGGAGTGAGTCACAGATGTGGAATCTGGAGGATCTGTGCTGGAGCCCTGGTTCTGCCCTTCGCTGGCCATGTGGCTCAGGGCAGGGGCCCGAATTTCTCTGAGCCCCAGTTGCCCCATCTGTAAAGTGGGAAGGACCCACCCAGTGCTGTGGCGAGGAATGAATAAAATGGTGTATGAAGGACTTGGCCCAGTTTCTGGTGCAGTTCAATCAGTCTGTAAAAAGGAAGCCAGGTGCAGGGCAGTGAGCGACTGACGGAGTCAGCAGGGTGGAAATCAACTTGCCCTCTAAGGCATTCGACCCACTCCTGCTGCCCCACTGACCATCCTCATCGCCATTCCCAACGTGGGGTCCTGGAAGAGGCTGCAATGTGCCTCCCATATAACCGTCTTTACCACCCAAGGTCACAGGGCCAGGGACAGTGGAAGATGGGGAAACTGATGGTCACTGGCTCGAGGCCAGTCTAGCACAGCCTTGTCCTGCGGGTGAAACAGGGGACTGACAGGAAATAAGGGGTTGCTGGGAGGAGAGGTAAAGAGAAGGAGGGCTGGAACAGGAGAGGGGGGCCCGAGCATAGCCACCACCGTGGGCAGAGAAGTTGGGCTTTTCCCTTGGAAACTGGACAAAGGAGCTTGTCTGATGTGAGGGCTGAAGGCGCCCAAGTCTGACCCTGACATTGACCCCCTCAGGCAGGCTCTGGTTAGAAGGAACGTCTAGCTTGACAGAAAGCAGAACGAGGAGGCTTTCTGCGGAGTGGGGCCCTCCTGTGGCAGGATGCAGCGCCACCTGGGAGAGGGGTCTGTGTTCCCTACGGGCAGGGGCTGGGGGGCAGCCAGGAGGGAAGCAGGTGAGTGTGTGGTGGGGCTCGATGGGGGGATAGGAGGAGAGAAAGAGAGAAGGGAAGGAGAAAGGAAGGGAGAGAAGGAAGAAGGAACAAAGGAGAGAGGAAGGAAGGAAAAGAGGGAGGAGAGAAGGAAAAGGTAGAAAGGAAAGGAAGAAAGGGTGAAAAAAGAGGCAAGGAAGGATGGAAGATGCTGAGAAGAAAGAATGCACAAGAGGAAAGAAGGAAGAGATTGCTGAAGAAGCAAATTAGAAGAAGTACAAAGAGGGAGAGAACGCGCGCGAGGGGAAGAAAGATTGCGAAAGAAAAAAATGAGAAGGGGGGAGAGAGAGAGAGAGAGAGAGAGAGAGAGAGAGAGAGAGAGAGGGAGGGAGGGAGGGAGAGAGAGAGAGAGAGAGAGAGAGAGAGAGGGAGGGAGAGAGAGAGGGAGAGAGAGAGAGGGAGAGAGAGAGAGAGAGAGAGAGGGAGAGAGAGAGGGAGAGAGAGAGGGAGAGAGAGAGAGAGGGAGAGAGAGAGGGAGAGAGAGAGAGAGAGAGAGAGAGAGAGGAGAGAGAGGAGAGAGAGAGAGAGAGAGAGGGAGAGAGAGAGAGAGAGAGAGAGAGAGAGAGAGAGAGAGAGAGAGAGAGAGGGAGGGAGAGAGAGAGAGAGAGAGAGAGGGAGAGAGAGGGAGAGGGGAGAGAGAGAGAGAGAGAGAGAGGGAGAGAGAGAGGGAGAGAGAGAGAGAGGGAGAGAGAGAGAGAGAGAGAGAGAGAGAGAGAGAGAGGAGAGAGAGAGGGAGAGAGAGAGAGGGAGGGAGAGAGAGAGGGAGGGAGAGAGAGAGGGAGAGAGAGAGAGGGAGAGAGAGAGAGAGAGAGAGAGGGAGAGAGAGAGGGGAGAGAGAGAGGGAGAGAGAGAGAGAGGGAGAGAGAGAGAGGGAGAGAGAGAGAGAGAGAGAGAGAGAGAGAGAGAGAGAGAGAGAGAGGAGAGAGAGAGGGAGAGAGAGAGAGAGAGAGAGAGAGAGAGAGAGAGCGAGCGAGCGCGAGCCGCCGCGGGCGGAGGAGAGGGGGCGCTCGGCGGCGGCGGGGCCGCGGCTGGGAGCCGCGAGCAGGAGAGGGGGCAGCAGAGAGGGCGCGAGAGAGCGGCGAGCTGGGCAAAGAGTGAAGTGGCGGCGGCGAGCGCAGGGCCCGGCGAGCATGAGCGCGGCGGCGCGGGGCGCGGGGCCGGCGGGCGGGCGGGCAGCGCGGGCCGCGCAGTAGCCGCGGGCGGGCGGAGAGGCATGCGGCCGGCAGGGACCACCAGGCGGAGCCCCGGCCCCGGCCCGAGCCCGAGCGCCGCGCCGCGCGCCGCGCGCCTAGGAGCGGGCATCTTCCCGGGGCCGGCCTGGAGACCCGAGTCCCCGCAACCCCCGGAGTCGGGACAACTGTTGCGGCGACGGCCCAGCCCCGCGGGCGCGGCTCCCAGGGGCGGTGCGAGGAGCGAGCGGGCGGCGGGCACAAGGTGAGTGGCGCCCGGGGCGGGCAGGCAAGGGCCGCGCGGGGGAGGGGGCGCGCCGGGCCGGGGTCCCTGAGCTTTGGGAAAAGGGGCTGGGGGGCGGAGCTCCTGGAGGGGGAGGGTCCCGGCGAGTGGGGGCGGGGTCTTCGGCGCCTAGACTCCTGAGAAGGGGGTGCGGGCGCCGGGGGCGCGAGGGGTGCGCGCACGGAGAAGCGGGTTCGGTGCATTGGGGGTCCCGGGTGCTTTGGGAAGGGGCGGAGGACGCCCAGGGGAAGAATCTGGGGGCAGGAGCCTTGTCGGGCAGCCGGTGCCTGGCACTTGGGGGTCCGCGCCGGGGCTCACCGAGGTCGGGGTCACTGAACCCTGGAGAAGACCGGGCCCGGGTCGGAGGAGCAATCCGGGCTAATCGTGCCTGGACGCGGCCGGGGCCCGAATCTGTGTCCGAGGCGGGACCGGCTTCCGAGGACAGAGTCCGGTAGCGCAGCGAGCCGGGAGCCCCGTGCGCGCCCGGCAGGGCTCGGGAGCCACGCACTGGGGATCCGGCTGGTTCCGGGGGTCCCTGCTGGGTGGCGCGGGCGAACAAGAAGGCCCCTCCAAATGCTTGCCTTTCGCTCCCCGCCCGCCGCGTGGCCCCAGCTGAGCCACCGCTGCCTCCCGGGCCGAATCAATATTGACCTCGCGCCTGGGGCCGGGTAACCCCGCGGCCTCGGAAGCTTGTTAGCGCCAGCGGTTGCCATGGCAACGAGACCCCAAGCGTCTTCAGGTTATATTTATTCTAATTATTATTATCATTATTAGTATTAGTATTTGTTACTCAGCCAGAGGAAACAAGAAAGGAGGGGGAAAAGCCAACGCGTCCTGGCGCCTCCAACTGTCTTGTCTTGGAGAGTCAGTGCCCGCTGGTGGGCCCGGCGGGGTCAGCAGGGCATGGGGTCGGTTAGAGGTGCGTGTTGCTGGGCAGCATCCCAGGGGGCGGTGGGGCGGGAAGGGGAGTTATATAATCTGCCGTGGGAGTCTATGTCTCTGAGCCTCTGTGTCTGCTCTGCCTCTCTCGGCCTCTCTGATCCCTTGGCTTCGTGATGGCTCCTGCCCAAGGAATCCCAGACGGAATGGGAAGAGCAGCCCGTGCCCTGCACCAGGAATCACAGCACGGGGCCTCCAGCTCTCTCTGCCCTGGCTGTGTGACCTTGAGCAAGATGCTTGGCCTCTCTGAGCCTCTGTTTCCCCATCTGTAAAGTATGGTGGGAACGCATGGTGGGAACGCATGGTTACCCCCTCAGAAGGTTGCTGCAGAAACCTTGTCAGGTCTGACTGTTGGCTGCTGGCTGCGTGACCCCAGGCAGCTGCCTGCCCTTCTCAGGGCCTCAGTTTCCTCGTCTATAGAATGAGGGCCTGGACCCCAGCGTGCCTAAGGTTTCCTCAGTCACTGGTGTCCTGAGACGCTCACTCTGAGCCATAACTGAAATACCGTGCAGCCAGCAAGTTGGGCTTCGTTCAAACGCAGGCTGTGGGGAGTTCCAACACGACCCCTTGTTCCTGCCCCAGTCAGTGGGTCTGAATATGGCAGGAACACTGTGACTTTTCGCCTATGAGCAGGCTGTGAGGTTTGGTGGGAAGTGTTATTCAAAACCAGAATCAGAATAACCCTCGAGTCCTAGTGTCAGCCCAGGGCAAGGTTTGGTCAGGGTTGCCCAGAATTGGGGGGTCCTGACCCCCCAATTGTGACTGCTCAGGGGAGGACACCTCCCTGCAAGCAATCCATCTCTCCACAGAGGCTGTTCGCTGTCCTGTCCTGGCTGGGGCTGGAGTGTGGAGCAAGAGGTGGACAGCAAGTTCACTGCAGCCAGGTGGCATTGCCCCTGACAGTTCAGGCTGAGAGCCCCAGGTGGGGGGGTTGCCCGTTTCGTTAATGTCACTGTCACACTGAATTCCCTGGCTCTTTCTAGGGCATCTGGGAGGCATTGGCCTGTCTTCCTGGGAAGGTGAAGAGAAGCAGTTTGGCTTGGAGCCATGTGTGGTGTGCGTGACTGTGTGTGTGGTGTGTGTGTGTGGTGTGCGTGTGTGAATGTGTGTGTCCCACCCCTGCTCTCCCGGGCTACCAAGCCTGGAGCTTATCAGGACCGCTGGACTGGAGGGTGGGGGCAGGGCCAGTGCTGCTCAGACCTTTGTGAGTGACAGAAAGGGAGTGGGAGTGAAGTCTGCCCCAGGGAGATCAGGAGACTGCTGAGAGCCACTGCCTCCGTCCTGTCAGCCATCCGTCCATTCCTTCACTCCGCGTCTTCAGCCAACTCCGTCCCCGTCCCCGTGTCTGCCGCTGAAGGCATCAGCTTTGCCCTTGGCTGCTCTTGAGAAAACGACCCCCCACAAGCCAGTGGGGTCAGAGCTCTGCAAGGTGGCAGTAGGGGACGAAGGAGGGAGTGTCTGCCCCAGGGAGCCTGAGGAGAACTCCTAGGGGGAAGCCTGGTCCAGAGGCGGGCATCAATCAGCCAGAAGAAGGGAGGGGCAGAAGGCCTTCTGGGCAGAGACCCTCTGTGGGCAAAAGGGCAGACACAGGGGAGGGTCCTGTGGGTGGGCAGGGCTGAGACCTGGGCGTGGCAGGGGTGGGGCTGCTGGACTAGAGAGCAGGGCCAGGGCACGGGAGCTGGACCCCAGCACCACCCTCCCCAGGTGAGGGTTCAGATAGGGTGGAGGGGAGGGTGGCCGCTTACACTGCTGTGGGTGGGAGCTCGTGGTTAGGGTCGGTAGAGGAGTGGGAGGGGTAGTTTGGACGAGATGAGCCTTGTTTCCCACTCTGGACACTCAGTCCGCCCCTCCTGCCTTCCCACCATGCTGTGGGAGGACTGCCTCAGGGTCAGGCCCTTGGCCTCTAGGAGGTGGTGGCAGCTAGTGCACACCAGGTCTGCTGCTCATTGTCTGCATCTGTAATGGATGACTTCACTGACACAGGCCCAAGGTCGCACCTCCAGGGCAATAGGACTGTACGTGACGGTGAAAGCCGACAGCCCACTGTGTGCCAGGCGCTGTGCTGAGCAAGCACTGTGCCCCATCATCTCATTTAATCCTCATGCCGACCCTATAAACTGGGGATTATTGGTTCTATTGTACGGATGAGAAAACAGGCTCAGAGCGGTTAAAAATAAGCCAGCTAGGGTCATGCTCCTTACCACTGCACTACCCCACCTGGAGCCCTGCCGGGCCTGATGGCAATCATGGTGGCTCTTTAGACATAGTGCCCTGAGCCACTAAGGTCAGGATTTCTTGAATCTCGCATGCTAGGCATTGTCCTGTTCATTTCCTCTGGACAGACCCAGAGTGTGGTCTGTCTTACACTCAGATGCAAGGAATCACCTCCTTTCTTGGAGATGTTCTACCTCTAGTAACTCAGCCTCTGTTGCTTTAGCTTCTCCTGAGCTGAGCCACACAGAAGATTCATATTGATCGTAGACTAAACTAAGAACCCCTTCTCTAGCTCCCCCAGAGTGGCTTTGCCCAGCCCAGCTGTACTTTCTGGAAGTTACTAAAACAGTAGTCACACCCTAAGAACAGCAGCACCCTGTTTCCTAAACACTCTTCTACAAGGTGGGTTCCTGAACATTTGGAGGCAGCGAAAGTGAGGAGGGTGACCAGAGTCCCTGCCTGCCCTGGGCCATGCTCTCCTGGGGACATCAGGTGTCACTCTGCTGCTGTGGTTTGCAAAGGGCCTGGCAGGGAGGAGGTCCCATCTCTCCCTCCCTCTTTCTCTTTCTTCCTCCAGCCCACACACTCTTTGGCCACTTCTCCCTGTGTGACCCCGCCTTGGGGAGATAGAAGAGACCCCCAAGGCCCCTCAGACCTGCCCCCCAGGAGCTCCTTGCCTAGCTGTGACTAGGATCTGTTTGATGGCTGACTGAGCACCCCTGGCCCTGTAGCCCCCCCACCCCGCCCGCCACAGGTCAGCCTGGCCCACTTGTAACAAGCCCCTCCCTCTCCTACTTGGTTGTGACTGGGTTGAACATTTTAGGGGGGTCTTCTCTGACTTCTCTGGTCATGGGGAACATCCTGGCTTTGCTGACTCAGTGGGAAAGCACTTGCTCACTGGCCTGGGTTTTCCAGTTCAGCGATGAGGGGACACGAGGGTGGTGGTGGGGAAAGCCCTGGGTAGGGTCTTCAGTGTGGGAGCCCACACTCTCCGTAGCCTATAGTTGGGGGGCAAAGACAGGAACCCCAGCATCTCGGAGGCCCGTGTGCTGTACTGTGATGGAAGGACGTCCAGAAGCCTGCAGGGAGCCTGAAGCTTGTCTGCTCCTCCATAGACAGATGGGGACACTGATGTCCAGAGTGGGCTGATGACATGCTCAAGGTCAGAGTGCATTGGGCGTCCTGGATGGTCAAGGATGTTCATCAATCTGAGGCAGACCTGATGGGCATTGTCCAGAAGCCTCTGAGGTTCTGCCTAGAGTGGGGGCGGGGTGCAAACATGCCTTGGACGATGAAATTTGCACTAAACCCTCCAAGGCTCTCCTTTCAGAAATAAGGCTTTACAATGTCTCCCTCCCTGGCCATCCAAGTGGAAAAGCAGAAGCTGAGATGAAATGCAAATGCCTCCTGCCCCATATTTCCCCTTGTCAGACATGAATGGAGCGTTTACTGTGCGTGTTCTCGCCAGCCAGCCCCCAGCCCCTAGCCCTCCCCGCCTGGGGCGGACACTCCCATCAGCGCCCATCTGTCTGCACGCACAGCCACCTCCACAGAAGCACGCAAACTCGCCTTCCAGAAATTAAGAAATAATGCACGAGTTTCCCAAATTATACCCATTTAACACTGAATTAAGTTCTGGAAGCTCTTAACAGAGCCCAGGGAGGAAAAAGAATGCTTTAGGTTCACACTTCCCTGGAAAATGAGACAAACCGTGATCTTTTAAAACCTAGCTACATGATCTGATTATTCCTCCCTGGCAAGCCCCAGAGAAGTGCCCAGTGGAGGGCGGAGATGGCGCTGTGAACTGTTGTGAGATTTGCATTGGGAAATTGGGCTGGGAAAGTTTGTCTCCTGTGCCAGATCCAAAGCTCCTCATCTCATAATGGACTCAAAATAAAGTGCCGCTTTCTTAGATATTGGCACAAATTAAAAATAAAGGCAAATTCCTTCCACTCCAGTATGAGCATTTCCTGCCCGACTCCCTGAGCGAGTTACAGAAATGATGGTGATTTGCTTTCACTTCGGGCTCCTTCCTTTTGTCGGAACAATCTTCCGTGTGCAGCTGGATTTACATAGTAGCAGAAAATTCATCTAGCTTTCATCGCGTTTCCGGGACACGGTGCTGGGCCCAGGGGACAAGAGATGATTAAAACAGGACCCTGCCCTAGTAGGGTTTGTAGTGTGTTTGTTGTGGGCAGGAGCACAGACGGAAACCAAAGACCTGCAAGGCCCCACCCTGCCTGAAGGGTCAGGGAGGGCTCCCTGGAGGAGGTAACTTTTGGCTTGGGTCTTGAAGGGTGTAGGAGTGTGCCAGGCAGAAGGGGGCAGAGGACATTTCAGGAAGAAGAGCAGCCTGGGGAAAGTCTTGAAGTGGGTCTCAGACAGGCTTGGCTTCCTAGTGACATCATCAGATGAATGTTTGCAGGTTCCTTTGTTACCGAGCCCTTTCATATCCATTACCTTTGCAGCACCCTCAGGCAACTCTGAGGCTGACCTCTGTGTCTCTCTAAGGAGAGCAAATCCCAGAGGGCAACAGAGGTAGCCAGGGTCACAGTCAGACAGGGCTCTGAAACCCAAGTTTCTGGATCAGACGTGCTCTGTGGGGTTGGGAGACAAGTATGGTAAGCCATTCTATGGAAATTCTTAAAAAGTCTAAGAACCACAAGCACTAATCCCAAAGTTTACAGGGACTCCCTCCTCCTGAGAGACAGGGCTTCTGGGTTTCAGGACATGAGTGCCGGCTCTGAGCCTCAGCCTCTGCATCCAGAAAGTGGGGGAATGGGGTCTCCCTCTGCCTGTTTGCTGGAAGGCTGGCGTCATCCCTGAGCCCCAGAGGCCCAGCCAGTGGTGTTCAGGCTTCAGCTCAGCAGGATTCCAGCCTGTCCTTCCAACCCTGGGCTTGTTCTGAAGGTCTTTGCTGTTTAGACTTTTCAGGAAGCAGGTCGGGAATGTGGCATCACCTGGGTAGAACTGTCCAGATCTGATCCCTGGGACCTCAAGGCCTTTGGGGAATGAGCCGAGCCTCTGAGCTGAGGCCCATCGTCAGGGCAACGCACCAAGCTGGAGGCGGGTTCCTGGTGCTTGTCCCCCGAGAGCAGCCTGGAGTCACAGAGACTGTGCTCAGGGCTCCAGCCGGGACTTGCCTCCCGCGTGCTGGTTCTTAACTCTGTGCCTCGAGGCATGCTACAAAACCTCTGAGGCTCAGTTCCCTCATTTGCAAAACGGGTTATTGTGCGAACTAGATGAGATCAATTCGCAGAAGGTGCTTAGTTAGTACATAGAGTGCTTTCAAACACCTCTGCAACCTGTATTCTCTTTGTCACTATTAACAGGAACTTTGCCGTTTCTCTGTTCAAATTGCTCCAGCCCTTTAGTGAAGCAGCCAGGCAGAAACCAAACCTGATTATCCCCGAGCCCCCAGAGCCGGGGATTCCATGACAGTGGTTGTTGATTGAATGAGGGTAGGAATCAAGTGAGCCATTAGACCACGGTGGTGCCTGCCCAGCGCCATGGCAACCACAGAGCTGGCGGCAGGGGAGCCGGCTCCAGCTCAGCCGGAGCCGCTTGGCGTCACACCCCAGCTCCACCTCCTACCTGCGGCCAATGTGGGGCTGCCTCAGTGTCCTCATTTCCAGAATAGGGTTGATAATGTCGATAGTAATAATAATTTACAAGGGTGATGGTGAGGATTAGAGGTAAGGATTGTAACATTTCGGGCTCCTGAGTCAATTACAGTGATAACCATTATTTATTACCCCTGAGCTCCAGAGGGACTGTCAGGGTTTGAATCCCAGTCTCCGCCCCTTATAGCTGTGTGCCCTTGGGCAAGTTACATTACCTCTCTGAGCCTCAGTTTGTTTATAAAAATGAGGATAGCACCCACCTCACAGGTTTCTTGCAATAATTAATTGATTCAAGGAATGTGCTTGGTGCAGAGACTGGCACATAGTAAGTGCTCAGTAAATATCACTGTTAACTATTATCACCACCCCTACATTGAATAACAAACACCCAGGAGACACAGAAGCAGTGGACCTTCTCTCTGTCCTCAGACGGTGGAGACCGCTTCATTCCTGATTTGAATGAATGATGCCTGCCAAGAAACATCACAAGTCTAAGATCAGGGCAGTTGAGGAAGGGGCTGAAGGACTGGGGCGGAGGCTTCCTTTGAGGACCATGGGCAATGAGGTGGAATGAGTCTTGTAGCCAGATATGATCGCTTCTCTCCAGGAACATTTGTTGTCCCCATTTCAGGAGACTGAGGATGGTGGCCCATCGTCAGCCAATGAGCCAAGGGGCTCATGCCCTTTGGTGTCCCAGACAGTTTGGTTCTGGAGCTGGACAGAGCTGAGTTCAGACTGTGGCTTCCTCTTCTTTAGCGCAGGGAAGACCCTGTGCACTGAGCCACTGGTTCCTCCTCCATAATACGGGGAAATTGTTTGCCTTGCTTTGGGGGCCGTGGCGATATGTGAAGATAACATATGTGAGTATAGTTTGTAATGTGTAAAGGCACAGTAGTTCCCCCTTATCTGTAATTTTGCTTTCTGGGATTTCTGTTACCGGTGGTCGCCCACAGTTCAAAGATATTAAATGGAAAATTCCAGAAGTAAACAATTTTTAAGTTTTAAATTGTGCACTGTTCTGAGTAGCGTGATGAAATCCCGTCCCGTCCCGTCCCGTTCTGCCCAGACATGAATCTCCCCTTTATCCAGCGTCTCCACACTGTGGTGCTCCCTGCCTGTTGGTCACTTAGAAGCCGTGTCGGTGATCAGATCGACGTCATGTATCACAGGGCTTGTGTTCAAGTCACCCTGACTTTTTGTTATAACTGTTCTATCTCATTATTTGTTATTATTGTTAATCTGTTATTGTGCCTAATGTATAAGTTAAACTTTATTGAAAATACATATGTATGGGGAAAAACATCGTATATACGGGGTTCGGTACTATGTGCGGTTTCAGACATCCACGGGGGGTTTGGAATGTATCTGCCATGGATAAGGGGGGGCTACTGTACACTGAAAATCAGAGGAGGTGTTTGTGCTCCATATGGTGAGTGACAGTTGGCACAGGAGGTTTTGGAGCAGGAGCTGGTTTGCAGCAGGCAAGCCCATGGGCTGTCTGACTGCCTCCAGGGGAGGCCCGACGCACAGGGTCAGGGAAGGGTGGGGAAGAGGGCACCATCAACCAGCGGGCAGAGGTAGGCCTGCTGAGAGCCCCAGAGCAGCCCCAGGGACAGGGGCGTTGCGTCTGAGGCCCCTGCGAGCCCTGACCTGCTGGGGAGATCCTTTGTCCTCCCGAAGCCCTGTCCTGGGTGTTTGCAAACACACCTGCTTTAATCCTCGGAACACTCCGTGAACGAGGACAGGTTCTCATTCCTTCCTCAGAGAAGGCATGTAACTTCCGTGTGGCAAATGGCAAAACCAGGATTCAGATCTTTCCACCGGGGGAGGCGGAATATACTGGGTGGTCAGGATGGACGTTGGCATGGGGGCGTGAAGCCACCATATCCTGTGCTCCCCGCCCCTCACCACGGTGTGGCCTCACCCAGCCCCTCGCTCTACTCTGCCTCAGTTTCCTCCTCTATAAAATGGGGTCCACAGCAAGACCATGTCTGGGCAAGAGTCACTGAAATAAAGTGCTCCAGGAGGGAGGGAGCCCTCCACACATTCCCACTCAAGTGTCACGGACATTTGAATTCCTTCTATATGAGGGTTAAAGACTGGGTGTAGGAAGCCCCCGGGGAAGGGGTGGGGCCTGGGAGGAGCAGGTGAGGAGCTGCACTGGGATTGCCCCAGAGTCATTGTTTGGGCCCAGAGGTGGAGGGTGGTGGGGTCTTGAACATCCAGAGTCTGGGTTCCCCTTATGCACCTGGCTTTGCCCAGGTACATGTCACGTGATTCTTTACTCCTGAGATTGCACCAGAGGCTTGCCTTGGCGAGCTCACAGTCTGTAGGAAGACTGGGCACAGTTGCCTTTTCTGCCCTTGGTGTGAGGGACTGTGCAAGTGGGGGTCATAACAAGACGGGGAGCAATTCTGCCTCGGGGGAAGGGGTGGAGCATCAAGGAGGCCTTCCCAGAGGAGGTGGCACCTAAGGAGGTGGAGGATGCATTGACCAGGTTGATGAGCAAGGGGCAGGGGTGGGGGACACTGAGGCAGAGGGAACAATGCATATGGAAGCCAGAGAAGGAGTTTGGGAAACTTCCGGTACTCCAGCGTGGTTGTCCTGTGGCATTTGTGCAAAGCTGAGTGGTTGAGTCTGTAGAAGTCACCATTGGCCTGATCTCCGAGGACTCGGGGAAGTTAAGGAATTTTGACTTTATATGTAGACTCAGGATGGCAGATATGTGGCATGAGTGCCACCACCAGCCACGGCTGTGTCTAGAGCAGCCATAGCTGCTAATCAATCACAGCACAGGAGTCAGGATGTACCCTAGCCCAGCCCCCGCCTCCCCAGGCAGCCCCAACCTGTCAATCCTGTAGGTGCCTGAGATGATGCCTGTTTGCCCTGCTGCTGTGGTCAGTGGGTTTAATGACAGTCCTTCCTGGTTGTTTGTGTTGTGTAACTCAGCCCAGCTCCCAGAGTACTTTCCTGATGGGAGAGGAAGGCAGGTTGCTGCCTCCGATCCCACCCGAGCTGCCAGGTTCCCATGTGACCTCACTGCTCACAGTGCCCAGCGAGTTCGGTCCTTCCTGGGACAGCAAAGCCTTCCCTTTCAGGGACGAGATGTTTCCAGTGGATCCTGGGCATGAGTGCCACCTGGGAGTGCAGACCCTGAACCCCCGTGAGCCTCTGTGCATCTCCTGCAGGTCCCCAGGCCAGCAGGCTAGCCCAGGGCAGCCCAGATGGCCAGCCGGAGCCTGGCCAACGGGCAGGGTCACCTGAAGAGAGCTGGGGGCTGGCAGAATTCTGGGCAGGACTAGGAAAAGATTAGGAGACTTTTCTCCTGAAGTTCAAACAATTGGACAATCTGTTCTGAATTGATTTAGAAGCAGCGAAGAAAAAAATCAGAAAATATAGTGTGAAAGCTATTTTCTCTCCCTTGCAGTTGGGAAGAGGGATGAGCTGGAATTTATTTGTGGACTGTCCAAGGCCATGGCCGGGGTCTCTTACCTCCTCGCTGCCCCCTCCACCACTGCCCTGACCCACTCATTCCCCCACCCTTGCCCTCCTCCATGCCCAGTGAGGCATCAGCCTTGTCTCCAGCCTGGAGGGGCCAACAGTCTGCAGGGGCCTCAGATGTGGACCAAGGTAGGCACCCTGAGGGGGGTCCCTCCTGTGCACAGTGGGTGAGAGGCACGGAGAGCCCCCCTTCATCCAGACCAAGGCATCTCCATGCCAAGGATGTTATGTCTGCTTAGTTCGGTCCTGTGTCCTCAGGGCCTAGGGATGGGACTGGCCCATAGTAGGTGCTCAGTAAAACTTTCCTGCCTGAATGATGGATGGAAGGGAGAGAGGAAGGGAGGGAGGGGGACAGGAAGGAAACTGAGGCTTTGAATGAAGTGACCTGTTCACGGTCACATGTCTGTTAGTGGTGGAGGTGGGAAGGGGACCAGAGCTGCCACCCCAAGACCTAGATGTCCCCCACCCCATCTGTTCCTGGGGCCAGGAGTAGGTCTGAGACATTTAAGGGCCTCCCACTCCAACAACCCCTCTCCTCCCAGGCGCAGTCCAGCCCACCTCCCATAACACAGCTCCTACATTTAGTTTTTATGACTTGAGCCAAATGCTGATTGTTTTAAAAGAAGCATGTTCAGTGTGAAGCCAGACTAGCGTGGGGGGAGGGGCAGGGGTGCAGGTTCCCCCACCCCCGCACCCAGCTTTCCACAGTCTGAACTGTCCCCCTGAGAGAACGGGCTCCTGTGGGGCTGTGGCTATTTGAGTTCTGTGGCTTGGAGGGGTTCAAGCGAGGGTTCAATCTGTAGGACCTCCTGAGTATGAGGGACAGGGTGGGAAATAGGACCAGATGATTGCAGAAATGGTCTCTTCTGTTTCCTTGGCCATTGGGAGAGGGGGAGATTCCCACTGGTTTGTTTTGGGGAGTGGCAGCTCTCTCCCCACCACCACTTCCTCCCCCAGTGCCCAAGGCCGAGAGCCTGAGGCCCCGGAAAGAACCTGGGCTTGGAAAGCAGGCTGCTTGGGCCCAAGTCTCAATAGCTCAGCAGCTGTGTGACCTTGGGCAGGTGACGCAATCTCTCTGATCTTAGTTTTCTCATCTACAAACTGGGAGCAGTAGCCTCTCCTTGTTTGAAACTGAAAGGAGATATATTTGTCAAACGCCTATCCTGGGACTAGACACAGCAGATACTCAAGGAATACGCTCTCCTGTTTCCACTGTGTGAAGGCCAGTTGTTACGAGTATGTACGGTTTAACTCCTGTTTGGGTTCTGCCTCTGCAGCCTGGAGCTTGTGGGCCCCAGGCCAGGGCAGGTCCCCCCAGCTGACAATAGGGGCAGTGCCATAGCGTGGAGAATCCTGCAGCCCCCGGTGTCTAAGCGTCTGCCCTCAGCCACGCTGGAGATGTGTAGAGTGTGCCAGGCATGGCCAGCATGGCATCAAGGAGAGTGCCCTGTACTAAGGACCGAGAGACCTGGGTGCCAGTCTGAATGACGCATGTGACCCACCTCCCTCCGAGAAACAACCGCCTCTCTGAGCCTCTGTGTCCTCATCTGAGGACTGCTTCTTGGGTCATGTGCAGCTCACCTAAGAGAACACTGTGGCGGCTCTAAGCAAACCCTGAGCACGGTAGGGAAGGGAAGCCCTGTTTACCCACCACCTACTGCCCACCTAGCCTGATCCTGGGTTTTACATATAGTATCTCATTTAATCCTCACACCACCCACGTGAGGCTCGGCTTAGCACCCCACTTTATAGGGAGAGGCCCAGAAAGGCTATGCTGTGTGTCCAGGGTCATAGGGTGATTGTGTCCCCTCTCCCAGGCCAGCCTGCCCTTTCGGTCCTGTCCAGCCGCGGCCGTGGAACTCTGTCAGGCACGGGCCTAGCACCCACCTCCTCATGAATCCTCCCGCACTGTCCCAGTTCTCATTGGGTTTCCTCACCACAGACAGGGCTCTTTGATTCCCCAGAAAATTCTGAGCCAACATCCCCCAAAGCGGCACACTAATTAGACCATAATCCTGTTTATGTATATGTCAACCTATGCTATAAAAGTTAGCAGTTTCTCTCCATTATAAGCGATGTTCATTTCTGAGAAGCAGGAAGCCTGCTATGGAGGGCTAGGGAGTGGCATTTAGCCCACGGAGGACCTAAGTGGGAAAGGCTCATCCCCCCAGCATAAGGCTCTGCCCCAGGGGACTGAGTGATCGTGTGGACCTCCCTGGCTGGGCCGGGCCCGTGCTCTGGGCCTAGCTCCCTGCTCCCTCTCAAGCGCCTTCTGTGCCAGGAGGTAGAAGGTCGGCAGAGCCCGCCTGAGGGGTAGTCAGGGGGCTCCAGCCACTCAGTGGGCGCTGGCAGACACGTTTATCAGCGATTCTTTGATTCTTTTGTTTCCAGGGTGCAAACTCAGAATCAGAATGGGTCTCTAACTTGGGGCGGGATGAGATGGTGCCAGCTCTGCTGGGAGGAGCCCCCAGGCTGGGAACAGGGGGGACAGACAGGAAGAAAAGAGGCCAGTGAAATGGCTCAGAGCAGTTCAGTCTGACTCCAGAGGCCAGCTCCTAATCAGCCACCTGAGGGCACCTGGACATGGTGACCTTGGGCCTGAGGGCTGGGCTTCCCTCTGGGTCTCTAAGACCATGTGCCACCACCATCCTCCTAGACTGGGGTGCGACTCAGGAAGTGTGTCTGAGGGGGCCTGCCTGAGAGGGGTTCTTTCCTCTCTCCTGGCCCCCACCCCTCACACCGTCCAGTGGGTGACAGCTCACTCTTGGAGATCAGCCGTGGGAGGGGGCAGTGGAGGGAGGCAAGCAAAGCCAGACGGGGGACCTTCGGCTGGGAATGGCTGAGAAGTTCAGCTTGGAGTATAATAAGTGTGGGGTCGCAGGGGCCTCAGGGGTGGAGACAAGTGGAAGGAGGCCATTGTCCATTCAGGTCTGGGCGTGGCAGAGCTGGCGGGGGTGAGCAAGGGTTTGCAAGCACTCGGGGAGGATGGCCAAGAGCTACTTCCTGCCGCCTTGGGCAGCGTCCTGTTTCCCTTGCTGTCCGGCCATTGCCACCTTGGGTATGGAGCACCCAGGGAAAAGCCAGGCCTGGCTCACTGAGGGCCAGTGTGGCTAACCAGGGGCAGCTGACACTTTTAAGATACGCGTCGGTCCTGACCTGGCTCTCTATGGCAGTCCCCGGCTCACCTGCTGCTCAGCAGCTTTGTGCCAGTTACGGGGGAATGTTGGGGGGAGGCACGTTAACCCCCAGAAGTGGAGCCGTGTCCAGGGGTGACGCATGAACCTGGGCCCTCCGGGCCAGTATTCGGGGGTTTAGAGTGCCAGGCTGGGCTGGGAGTGGGGAGAGGGCTCAGCCCCATCCCTGTGGTCTCTGTTGCCGCCCATTTGCATAATTTTGAAGTTGATTGGCCTACAGGCAACTTCACTTAATCACAGTTGACAAGTCTCTGGTTGCAAAAGCAGCTGCTGCCAGTTAGCGGCATTGGTGCCACGGTTTGTTATTACTCACTTGGCAGCCCCCTCCCCCTGCGTCCCCACTTCCCCCTTATCAGCCCCAAAAGGAACCCACCGGGCCCATCAGCTGCCTGGAGAACCTGCTCCCTGCTGCCCGCTCCCTGTGCGTGCCCTAGCCCAGCGCTTCCCAAACCTGCAGGCTCTCAGGCATGCAGTGGTGCCGGGCCTCTGATTCAGCAGCTGGGCGGCCCAGGAGCCTGCATTCCCAGCCAGACCCCAGGAGATGCCCGGATGTTCGTCTGTGGACTATACTTTGCAAGTCAAGGCTCTATCACAGGGGTTCGAAAACTGGGGCTGCCTGGTTTTGTTAACACAGTTTTACTGGAACACAGCCTCAGCCACACGCTTGGTGGTGTTGTCTCTGGCCGCTTTTCGCGAATGTGGCAGAGTTGAGTCATTGTGACCAGACCTGATGGCCCGCAAATCTGATGCTATCTGCTGTCTGGCCTTATGCAGAGAAAGTCTCCCAACCCAATGGTTCTTAAATTGAGCATGCGTCAGAATCCTCTGGAAAGCTGGTAAAGATGCAGATTCCTTGCCCCCTACCCCAGTTCTAATCCAGCAGGTGGAAGGGGGCCTGAGGGCCTGTGTTTCTGACCGGCTCCCAGCTGGGGCGGAGGACCACATCCCGGCACGCCTGGTCTAGGACCTCCAGGTCTCACGACAGTCTCCTTTCATCTAGTTCTATTTGAATGCCATCCCCATTAGCCAGAAGAGGAAACTGGGGTCTGACAAGTTCCTCGATTCTCCGAGACCCTGAGCTGATAAGTTCCAGCCCTTCCCCACCACATGCTGCACCCTGACCCCGTTACCTCACCCCAGGGTGCCACAGACCCGGGGTACAACACATCCTGGGTACAACACACCCCAGCATGCAACACACCCAGTGTGCAACAACACAATACAACACGCCTCAGGTATAACATGCCCTAGGATGGGTGACCTGGCACGGTCTGTTCCGTATCTGGGTTCCCCAACGGGTCCTGCTGTTAGTAATGGTGACACCTCGGCAAGTTGCAGAGTCCTGTCATTCTCATAGGATCGAGGAGGTCCAGGGCATGGCTGACAGCACGTGGCACCCAGTGGGGCTGCTGTCTCCGCTCCCCCAGGATCTGCAGAGGGGCTGGCAGTTGTGGTGCGTTCCGTTACCATCATCTGTGTGTTGCCGTCTCCCCCCGCGGGGGCAGACCTGACCTGCCAGCCCCGAACCACGTGACCTCACTCTGTGAATGGTCAGGAGCACCTGTGCACAGCACGCTTGTCATCTCCCTCATCTTCCCGTGACCTCCTTCCCGAGAGGAGCAGAGAGAGGCAGGGCACCCACTTACAGAGGAAGAGACGGCGCCTCCCAGAGGCCAGGTCACCTGGCCAGGCAGGTAAGAGGCAGTGGTGGGGCTCTGTGCCTGGGCTGCGTCAGGTGGTTCCGCCTGGTCAGATCAAATCACTGTTGCAGGAGGATGTTTCGTGACCGGGCACGCCCAGTTTACAGATGAGGAAACTGAGGCACAGGGCAAAGGGACAGGGGTCTGGGCTCTCCAGGCAGAGGCTGGTGGGAATCCATGTGGATCCCTTAGTGGGATCAGACAACCCCAGCGTCAGGGGTAAACCTTGAATCACCACTCACTGTGAGAGCGGGACTGAGTGCCCTGTGTGCCCCCCCACCGCTGCAGGACCCACCACCATGACCCCCATGCCCCTGTGTGTCACAGCTGCATGCATTCTTCAAAAGTACACATTTCACCAGCTCTTTTTAGCCGTATCAAGTGGATCAGGCCGAGTGTAAGCTGGTGACTTCGATTCCTCCCTCAGCCCCGTGCTGCTACAATGTCCCCTCCTGCTTGGTGTGGCTGTGGTTCCTTGTGACCGCTGTAGTGTTGCAGACGCATTTTCCCATCTATCCGTTCGGATTGTCTCTGGGGTTTTCGTCTTATAAGCAGTGCTGCTGAGAACATTCTCGTACCCGGTGCCCACAGACCAGCAGGGCCTTCGCTGAGCCCAGGAGGGTGGTGGCGCCATGTGTCACACAGTCACCGAGCAGCCACCCTGTGCACGAGGCTGTCCTGACGTTAACCCCCTGGCATCCCCGAGCTTGCTGTAGGGTCGAACCCCCTCCAGTGCCCCTCACTCCAGCCCACCAGGCAGGCTGGTGTGTGTTGTGATGCCAGCCTTTGTCAAAGGTAAACAAAGGAACCCCTGCCGCATTGGTCACCACAGAAGTAAAGGTACAGCTGCACTGTTACATGGCATGGGTGCTCGGGGGCTGTTGCACAGGACGCTTGCTTTGAACAGTAGTTATAAAACCATGAGGCGGCCCAGGCTCAGAGAGGTGAAGGGACTTGCCAAGGGCCAAATAGCTGAAAAGTGGCAGAGCCGGGACGCCAGCCCAACTGTTCAGGCCACAAGCTCAGAGCCCTTCCTTCTGGTTCTCTGCAGGCCAGAGGCAGGAGGCGACACCCCCTTACTTTGGTAAGTGCTGCATGAAACTGGGCCCCATGCTTATGGCACCGAATGAACCCCCACCGTCACCCTGACTTAGGGTGTCTTGGTCCTTCTGTGGGCAACACCCACCCACTCTTACTCATCCTTCAGGAGTCTACTGCCAGACCCCCTGGATTCAGTTGAGACCCAGCTCCACCACAAACTAGCTGGCCGACCCAGGAGAAGTTACTTACACTCTCTGTGCCTCAGTTTCCTCTCTGTGAAATGAGGAGAAATCACAACTCTTCCTAATCGTGAGGATTAAATGAACACCCACACCCCCACCCCCATCAGACCGGGTCAGGCACTTCTCCTGGGCTCCCACAGCCCCCTGGTTTCCCCATCATGGCACCGACCACTCTGGGCTGTCACTGTCCACTTGGACCATGGCTAGATAAGGGGCACCCAGGCCAGTCAACTCTGCGCTCTGTCTGCCATGAGCAGAGCACTAGCGTCTTTAAGGAACAAGAAAGGAGGTCTCTCTCTGGCCCAACTCAGGACAGGCGGATTATCAGTGATGGGAGACAGGGAGAGGGAGCTGGCTCCTTTGTGGCCTGGGTTGTGACCCGTGGCACTGCCCACGACAGAAATGTCAGATAAGAGCATGACAGAGCGACCACGATACACAAAGGCCTGGGTGTTGGAGATGGTTGTGGGCTGGGGGCAGGTGTCCAGGAAACAGGAGGTGTGGCCGTCGAGCCCACTGGGCCCCCTGGCAGTGTTCAGATAGCTGTGGAAGCCACGCGTGTGCTTCCAACAGCAGCCGGAATGGGCCGCCCTCCCTAGGACAGGATCATTGCTTCTGGGTGGGGATGGGCTGGAAGGGGCCTGAGAGGCAGTGACAGCCAGGATGGTTCCCCCAGCCTCATAGTCAGGCAGCCGCTGCCCACCACCCCTCCCTCTTGGGCTCTCTGTGCCTCAGTTTCCTTCCTCAGAGGGCTGATGTGGGGACTGAATGTGCTTATGTATGCACCTCGCCGAGGCAGAGCCTGGCACGGAGGTGGGGAGCGAGCAGAGATGTCACTGACCCATATTTGATTAGCAGAGCCTAAGGCCCCAGGGAGGGAATCACACACTATGGAAGCATTAGCCGAGGAGTGGACCTGGAACCCCACTCGGCTGCTTCCTACTGGCTGTGAGATCTCACAGGGAATGTCCTCAGTTTGCTCACCTGTAAAATGGGAATCTGGATGGGGTGCTGTGAAGACACAGAAGGCAGTAACACTGGAGCCTGGCTGACGGAATGGTCACCAGATGGCAGCCCTAGGAGGCCCTGGCTCTTGCCAGCTCCCCAGTCCCCTCCCTGCCCCAGAGGGACATGCCGAGTTCCTTTAAGTACAGGCAGACCGCTGTGTTGGAAAACGCTCCTTTGCCTATACAAGGCCTGCCCAAGTCACCCTCCTTTTATTGGGGTTTAGGGTTGATAGTGTAGGAGAGTGAGAAAGGCCAGCAGCCTTGGAGGGACAGGGTTTCTGGCCTCTGAATCCCAGAGCTGAGCAGATAAGAATGGCCCATGGAAGTTTCCAGATCTGCACCTAGGCACACCATCCTGCAGGAGCAAAGCCTTGCTAAGCTTGGCCACAAGCCAGGGTCACTGCCCTGGACAAGTGTCCAGCCTCAGGGAGGAGCCAGACAGAGATACAGAGCGATCCTCAGTGACAGAAGACTGTGAGGGCCCCAGTGAAGGCCGTGCCAGAGCGGGGAGAGCAGGCTCTGGGCAGAGACTCTGGGAGCCTGTGAGGGGCACACAGACGCTGGCACCACACCATCTGCTCAAGTCTCTGCTCCACCCCCTACCGGCTGTGTGACCTTGGGCAAGTTACTGAGCGTCTCTGTGCCTCAGTGGCCTCATGTCAAGAGCCTACCACAGAGGGTAGGCAGGACTAGAGTGAAATGCTTGGAACAAGCTCCATGCTTCATGGCCTATTAAGAAGGGAAGACAGAGGGAGTGGGGGGAGGAGCGTGAGGGTCCAACCCAGACCAACTCTAGCTCCCTTACCCCACCCAACCCTCCACCGACAGTCTTCCTTAGTTCTTTCCCAGCTCAGCCGTCTGCCTGCCCTGCCCACCTGCCTGGGTGACTGCTGCTTTGGACACAGCATACTTCCCTATCTTTCCTCCTGCCCAGCTCCTAGGATTACTGACTTCCTCTTCCTGTGTGCACAGCAGCTGACCAGGCAGAGGACAGGGTGGACAGACCCAGGGGCCCGCCACAGGGTCATGGCTGGCCGCCGCGTGAGCTGGGCCAGCACCTTCCTTCTCCCTTCTCTCCCGTACCCCATCACATGCAGGCCCAAGAATGCACAGAAGTGCCTGGCACACAGTAGGTGCTCAAATGCCTCATCCCTCCCCATTTCACATTCCTCATCCTCTGCTCTGCTTCCCTGCCCCTTCCTCACTGAGAGAGCCGTGACCCCAGCTTATGGTGGTCCTCATGAATTGTGGGGTGGGCCCTGCAGTGGCCCATCAGCACCTGCCGTGTGCCAGGTGTGCCCCCCTGGGCCCTGCGTGCAGCTCTGGCCTCATCTCCCTTCCTCTCCCTCCCCTCCCAGCTCTCATTGCACTGACCTCCTCCCCAGCTCCTCCCACCTCTTGGCCTTCGCACATGCTGGGCTCGCTGCAGGGCGTTCTGTCACCCCGGACCCACCCTCGCCTGGTCTGGAGAAGGCCTGCTTACCTGTCAGATCTCAGCTTCCTAGGGGCCCCCCACCCAGATCCGGTGTGGGCCTTCCAATAGGATGGGATGCCCCAAGCAATGGCCTGAGGGCATTTGGTTGGCTTCATGGGGGTGGGAGGAGTCATTCAGTCCAGTGACTGCCCTGCTTTACACTCGGTGTGGAATGAATGAATGAATGAATGAATGACGCCTCCATCACCTCGTTGGCCCCTCCCAACATCCCTTCAAGGTGCGTGTGTCATCCCCATTTATGAATGGGAAACTGAGGCTTGGCATTGTCCTTTGTTCACCCCCATGAAGGAGGGTTCCTGGGCCAGGACCTCCTCAACAGAGGGAGGCTGAAATCGAGGCCTGGGAGTCTGAAGAGAAATCCAGGGCGCCCTCGGACAGGCGTTTTGTGTGTCTGTCTTTCCTCTTCCTACTGACATTTTAAGTGATCCATTCTTCATGTGGTGTTTTTGTGTTTCTCCAGTGGGAGAAAAATGCCGCTGGGATTTCCAGGGTTGTTTTATCTCCATGGTGCAGCCAAATAATTCAGGAGAACAGAGGCCTAGGATTGCTGAGTTGCAGGGGGCCCGCAATGCTCTCAGCCGAGTCCTCCCTTAAATGGGGAGGAAGCAGGCTGGATGTGGGAGCCCCTCGACCCGCGGCCGGGTGGGCCCCAAGGTGAGAGCAGCGCATCCATGGGGGCCTCAGCAGCACGGGGATTTCCAGCAGTCTCTCAGCTGTGTGCCCTCGGGCTGTTCTCGCCCCTCCCTGGGCCTCAGTTTCCTCACCTGTGAAATGGGGAGAATGGTGGCGCCTCCCTCAGACATTCGAGAAAGTCTGTATGCAGAGGACTTGGTGAGGGCAGAACTGGCTCAAGGGTTCAAGGATGAGCCTTGTGGAAACAAGCTGAGGTGAGACCGTGAACCCAGAGACCACCTGGTGCTGGGGGCAGGCGGAGGGTGTTGCCGAGAAGGCTCTATTAGGGATAAAGTTGCTGGCAACCTGCACACCGTCCCAATTATAGCACCTGTGCCGACACCCCACACTGCAGTCTGCAGAGCATGCTTCTCCCTCCTGCGTTGACCCAAGAGAAGCCCCATGGAGCAAGGGTTAGCATGCACGCCTGACATGGGGACGGTGGGGGCCGGGGCTGCAGATCCAGGGTGCTGAGTCATCCTGCTGGAGTCCTGGAGGTGGGGTTTATTGGCTAAAGTGACTGCTTTACCACGAGGCTGGAGCCCGAGGTCACCCCTGGCGGTGGCAGTAAAGCTGGGACCTTGTCTGAGTTGGAGTTTCACCAAGGCCTCTGCCTGGGTCTGAAAGTTTGCCGTTTGCAACAAAGTACACCCGGCATTCAGGCCAGTGAGTGTTGATGGAGTTCCTACTCTGTGGGCAGCAAACATTTATTCAGCACCTACTGTGTACAAAGCATGGCGGGGGGATACAGAGGCACCCTCCCCGAGGAGCTTGTACCAAGTAGGGAAGCAGTTAACGAGCAAGTAGGCGGAAGGAAACCAGTGCCAACTAAAGGCACAAGGACAGCGTGAAAGGAATGGTGTTCAAGCACTTTCATTTGCTAAGGGACACACAGGAATCTCTCAGGAACCTAAACCACTGGCTTTGGGAACTGCAGTGGGCAACTGCAGAGAGGAGCCATTTATGGGGCCCTGCTATCACTCCTGGTTCTTTCTATCTTCAGTACCCCAGCAAGGTGGGGTTCTGCTTCCCGTTTTACAGATGAGGAAACTGAGGCTGGTGAAGTCACTTGCCCTGAATACCCAGCTAATAAGTGGCAGAGCTTGGATCCCAGGTCAGGGAACTGACTCCAAAGCCTGTGCCGTCACCCCCAGCACCCACTGTGGGCTCCTGTTTGGAGTCTGACAGGTCTGAGTTCAAATCACAGCCTTGTCACCTTCCAGTTCTGGGGAAAACACTCAGGCTCTCTGAGCTGTGGTTTATTACCTGAAAAAATAGAGTTGCATTCATTCACCCATCCAGCAAGTGTTTACAGAGTGCCTGCGATGTGCCCTCCCCCAGATGCTGCGTACAGTGGTGAGCAAAGCCACAGTGGTCTCAGTGGGGCCCGCTTCACGGTGTGTGGCCCGCGCAGTCACGCAGGACCCACACTCAGAAGGGCGTGCACTTGGTTCCATGCACTGCTGTCGCCGTCTAAAGGTGCTTAGTAACTTGAATAAAGGGCTCTGTGTTTTTTGTTTTGTCCTGGACATGCAATGGTCCAGCCCTTGTCCCTGCAAATGGTCCAGCCCTTGTCCCGCTTACAGTTCAGTGGAGGAGACAGGCACTGCCCAGAGAGCCACTGCACCAAGCGTGCAACTGGAGAGGGGGGCGTGGGGAGCACACAAGGCAGGTCCCCCGAGTGCGTGCAGGGGTCAGGGAGGGCGTCTGGGGGGGCACAGGCTCCTGCAGATGTGTCTGAATCTGCCAGGTGAAGGCAAGGCACAGCACTGAGGATGGAAGGGGCATGGGGAAGGGGCTGGAGGATGGGCAGGGTGGCCTGAGGGGCCAGGCCCATTCTGTGGACGGCCCTTGGAGGGTTTTATCCAGGGGCTGCTGCGATGGATTTGCATTTGGAAAGCCAGCTCTCTGGCTTCCAGGGGGGGATGGGTGGGAGGGGACAAGAGAGGTGCAGGGACACGCATGGTGCTTGGTTGGGGAGGAGGGAATGGAGGAGTCAGGAGGGGGCCAGCCTCTGTCTGCAGGTCTGCACGGAGAGGGGTGCAGGCCACACAGGACCCCGGAGGCGTGCGTGAGGTAAATGAGAGGATGTGGGTAAGGGGATGATGCAGGGCTGGGCTCCCGCAGGAGCTCGGGCCACGGTGGCCGTCACATCTGGTCATGCAGCCCAGAGCCCCAGCTGCAGGCGGCCGTGTTGCTCTCCGGCCGGTATCTGTCCTCTGTGGGTGTGCTCCGGCCACCTCCCGCGGCCCGCCACTCCGTCCTGCGGGCAGCTGTGGTCAGGAGGACACGCCCTGGTCTTTCTTCACGCAGAGGTTGCGACTCCTGAATTGTTTATTCCTGGACATCACGTTTCCGGTGCAATTCCACTATCTCCAAGTGGACGCTGTCCTGGAAACCGAAGTTCAGGCTCCGGGTTAGGAATGCACTGCCCAGGACAGGCCCTGGGAACTGGGGACTTGCCGGAGGTGAAACCGTGTGTGCTCACACGTGTGTGCGCATGTGTGCTGCCGGGGGTGTGAACACGCTCATCAGTCTGCGTAGACAGGGCACAGGGGCAGAGCACGGGTGTGAATCCTGGCTCGGCCCCTCACCTCCACCTGCACCCTGGAGAGGCGATCGTGCCGCCCGGGCTGCGGGGAGAAGTGTGGGAACTCTGCTCGGCACACACCCCAGTCCAGGGCGGGCGCTCAAACGCCGTTAGCTGCTGCGTCCCCAGGACCCATCTATTGGGCACCTGTCGGTCACAGGTGAGGCCCCAAATCCCTGCCCTTGTCCAATTACCAAGTCACGTACTCACATTAGTACTAATGATATAAGAATGCCCAAGCAGCAGAGGGAAGGGTGTTGTAAGCGTGAGGAACAGCATGTGGAGAGGCCCGCAGGAGAGAAGGATCCTGGAGGGCTCCACTGCAGGAGCAGAGAGAGTCAGAGGCGGACCACACGTGCCTCGGGAGTGAGCGTGCACCTGACCTGGAGCGGCCAAGACTCCTGAGGAGGCAGACGGGTGGTCAGGGGGCGCTTCAGAAAGCTGGCCCCGGGGGCCCCCTGGGACCTGCGGCAGAGACAAGTAGCAGCCAGGAGCACTCACCAGGGGCACTTTTTGAGAACCAGTGAGCAGCAGTCCTGTTGCAAATGCTTTCATGCGTCACTTCATTCAATTGTGACAGGATGCTAGGAATTAGATACTGTTTTCAATCCCATTCTAGGACCAAGGACACGGAGGAGGTTTGTCCTAGGTCCCGTGGGGTGTGGTTACAAAAGGTAGGGCCAGGACTGGGCCCCGTACGGTGTCGCCCAAGCCCAGGGGCCCAACGTCCCGGCTGTGCCATTCTTGGCTTGGTCCAGGCGAGAGGTGATGTGCTTGGCCACGCCCGGGGGGGTGGTGGTTGGGAAGGGGTGGGCCAGACGCCGAGAGAGAGGATGCAGAATCTTCTTCAGGCTTCAGGCCAGGGGTCACCAGGCCTGGGGTGTCCATGGCACCCCGCTCCTGCACAGCACCGTCCCCCATCCCTTCCTCGCCCAGCCCTGTCCTCCCCTGCCTCGCCTGGCTGACCGAAAACAGATCTGTTGTTGTTCCTGCTGGGGTTTAATTCATCTTCCCCAGCTCTGTTTCTCTTCACATGCCCTCTTTCCTCTCCTCTCCAGCCTCGCCAAATTCGGTGTTTAAAAATAATCCTCAAATCTGGGAACAGCAGTCCCGAGCTGACCCGGGTCGTGGACCGCAGAGATTCGTGCCTCACTCGTCATTGTGGACACGGTCAGAGCTCAGGACAGTCCCACTCATCCAGAATGTTCTTCCAGTTATTTGAATTTTATTGTTGGCCATGAGCTACCATTGTGGGCAGTTTACCAATTTTCCAAGAAATAGAACCCGGATGATAAATATAATCTGTCTGTGGCTTCCTGGGGGGCGCCTGGGGGGCCCTGACAACTCCTACTGTGCCAGCAGGGAGAATGAGTTTGGCGGCTGGGTTGGCTTCCTGCCTGAGCCATGAAGTGGCTGTGTGACCTTGGGCAAGTCACTTGGTGTCTCTGAGCCTCAGTTTTCTTCTTTACAGTTTCTTCTTTACCCCCAGGCTGATGGGGGATGACGTGAAACAACAGGGCGAAAAGCTCCAGTACATGTGATGGGCAAAAGCGAGAGCCCGGGCAGCAGCCCCCGAGGCTACAGCACCACAAGCCAGGCCTGGGGTGGGGTGGGGAGCGGGGTGGGGGGTGCTCACCTGTGCCCGAAGGTGCTGGAGCAGCTTCCCTCAGATGTCACTGGGGCTCCCAGGTGGCTGTACCTGACGGCGTGACACATCCTCCTGATCTCATAGTCGCTGAGCCCGAGTCCCTCTCTGAAGACCCTACGGAGGGGCTGAGGTGATGGCTTTGGCCTTGAGAATGTCAGTGCTATTGATCGCGTGATCCCCGAGGCAAGCCCTCTTGTGGAAACCTAACAGGGGTCACGGCCACAGGCCACCAAGGCCGTGGGGTTTCTGACTCAGCCGGGGATGGGGCACTGGCTTTAAAGCTTTGCTGCCTTGGATGTTAGAAATGGAATTTTATGTAACTTTCTGGGGACCTGGGGTGGTTTTTCCTTCCACCACGTTGTCGGCCTTCAGATCTAGCACCAGAGCTGCCCCAGGGGCTGGAAGAAGGGGGTAGCACAGCACCCCCCAACCCAGAGGCTCCCCACCCCAACTTTGGTCCGGCAGCCCTAGAGATGGTGGCCAAGGAGACTGAGCAGACCACGGGAGTGCACCGCTGGACAGGGGGACAGACGCAGCCACAATGAGTCGTGGGGGGATATACCTGCGGTGTGCAGGACCCCAACACCCACAAGTGAGGGTCACCCTCACGACAGGCCCTGAGGCCTCTCTGGCTTCAGTCCCCCGAGACTGGCCTAAGGGCCCAGGGCCCGTATCAGCTGGCTGGGATTCTCAGCCAGTCTGTGGGTCTCGGGAGCCCAAGCTTCCTGGCCATCGCCCCAGCTGGCCAGGCCTTGGCCCAGGACCCTCATGGCCCAGGAGAGGAGGGCATGGGGGCCCATCATACAGGTAGAGCTGGTGGGCATCCTTGCCCAGTATACTTGAGGGCAGGGGCTCCCTTCCTCTGTGTCCCTAGAGCCCAACCCAGATCCTGTTCAACAGTGAGGGTGAGTGACTGCATGCTGAGAGAATCATGAATGAATAAATGAATGAACACATTTAGGAAAGAAGAGATGGAATATGATAGGCCTCCGTTCTTCCAGTTGTTGGAATCAAGGCAGGCTTCCTAGAGGAGGTGGCATTGGAGCAGCTTCTGAAGGGGTGCAGGACCTAGACTCATAGAATGAAGGAAGGGCACCCCAGGTGTGAGTGACAGCTGTGCCCTCTCCCCCCTCCCAACATATGCAGGAATTTGTAGGGAGTGGAAGCAGCAGAAGGGAAGGCTGGGTACTTCCCTGGTTGACTTCCCTGCCTCCAGCATTCAGTCAACAAACCCACCACCTCTCAGACCTGAGCCTCGGCTCCAAAAGTGGGGCAGCCCCATCCTACAGAGACCAGAAAGGCCTGGAGTCTGGAGACCCATCTCTGCCTTCAGTGGGCCTCTGCTTTTCCATCTATAGCATGGGACCACAGGGGCAAGGGAGTCATCTCTGAGGACTTATCACTCCCCACCACCCCACACTGCATTTTCCAGGGCCAATCCCTAGGTTCCCCGGTAGAAATCCTTTCCTAAGCACTTTCAAATGCTTTAATCTCCTCCATCCTCCCAGGAGGGCCCTGAGGGAGGCCGGGAGGATGCCCAGGCTCAGAGCAATTAAGCAGTTTACAGCCCGTGGGGCTGAGCTGGCTTCTGGGTGGGAGCGGAGAGGCCTGCTGGAGCGATAGGAGGGGCCCCTTCCCGGGGCTGAGCCATCATCATGAGTAATCACAGACTAAGGCGTTTCCACGTTATCCTTGGGTCGTGCCACTCCCTTTTCTTATTTTGGCTCAAACTTCAGAAGAATGGGTCCTGGTACCCTTGGTGCCACCACGCCGTTCGTCCTGCAGGTGATAAGACAGAGTCCCCGAGAGCAGGACCAGAGTGGAATCCTGAGCCTGGTCTTGAGTGTGGCCCTGTCTCTTCTCTCTGAAGCCACCAGCATCTGGTGGCTTCCTGCTCTGCCTGCCAAAAAGCAGGATTCAGAGCTGCCTAGGGCCTGGCTGTTGTTCCTGTACTCTCCCTTACCAGGCTGATGGCTCTTGAGGGCCAGGACAAGTCAGCTTGTTGGTGGCCCCCGGGGCCAGGCCCGAGCAGGTGCCCCAGGACAGTCTGGGCTATGTTAGAGGCCCACTCCTGTGGGCTACACATGGCCCTGCCCACACTCCTCTTCCAAAACCATGTTCTCTCACAGCCTGGAGGCCAGAATCCGAGATCAAGGTGTGGGCAGGGCTGGCTCCTTCTTAACTAATTACATGTTCCACAACCCGAATTCCAAATGAGTTTCTATCCTGAGTTACTGGGGGTTAGGATTTCAACAAATGAATTTTGGGCGAACGCAATTCACACACCATAACGGGGTGCCATGAGGTTAGAGGGTGGTGTGCAGGGCCTCATTTGTCCCAGAGCCTGGCACAGTCAGTGCTCAGCAAGTTCTTCCCCATCATGGGTCTCTACCCCTCCCCCACTGGCCTTCTGGTGTTGCTACCTCAGGGCCTTTGCACTGGCTGCTCTCTGGTCTGCAGCACTCCTCCAAGGAGCCACACCTCTGGCTCTCGTCTCACCCAAGTCTGCCCAGCTGTCACCTACACAGTGAGGCCAGCCCAACCACCCAGTCTAAAGCAGCTCCCACGCCCCCGCCCCCCATGTGCTTTGCTGTATTTCCCTCATAGCTCTTTTTTCTTATGATGAAATACACTTTACATAAAATTTACCGTTTTAACTATTTGTAAGTCACAGTTCAGTGAATTAAGTACATTCACGTTGTGCAACCATCACCACCACCATCCCCAAAATTCTTTCCATTTTCCCAAACTGGAACCGTCCCCATGAAACACTGACTGCCCATTTCCCCTCCCCCAGCCCCCGCTGACCACATTCTACTTTCTGTCTCTATGAATTTGCTCTAGGGACCTCAGATCAGTGGAATCGTGCAGTCTTTGCCCTTTGGTGACTGGTTTATTTCACTCAGCATAATGTCCTCAAGGGTCATCTATATTGTAGCAAGTGACAGGATTTCCTTCCTTTTTAAGTCTGAATCGTATTCCGTGATGTGTCTAGACCATCCTTTGGTTCACCCATTCATCCGGTGATGGACAACAAGGTTACTCCCACCTTTTGGCTCTTGTGAATGGTGCTGCTGTGAACATGGCTTGACAAGTATCCGTTCGAGTTCCTGCTTTCCCTTCTTCGGGCTATATCCTCTGGAGTCCGGAGCATTTTAAATATTCGTCTGTTTGTTTGCATGCTGTCAGCCTTTCTCACCAGAGTGCCACTGGGGCAGGGGCAGTTTCTATTTAGTTCTACTTCATGTCTGTGCAGTTCACTGCTGTTTCCCTAATGCCTGGAAGGTGCCTGGGCAATGCACACTTGCGGAGGGGTTAATGGAAGTCACCGTTAGTGACACAGCAGGGAGACCTGGGTCCTGCAAGGCCCTGGTGGAGCGGGAGCTCTCCCCAGCCAACCCTTCTCATCCCTGTGTGCTCGCCCTGCCCACCGGCCTCACCCGCCCCATGGTTATTTCCACCACCTGAGCCACCCGTCCTCCTTTGATTAAGTCTCATTTTGCTGTGAAAAGAAAAGGAGGTGACAGTTGACTGGTGGGGGAAGGTCATTCATTCCAGAAAGGAAATTGGATGGTGCGTTTCATCCTCTACGCCAGGCTCCTGCTCCTGGCAAACTCGCTTTCGTGCTCGCACCGCATCCCCTGCTGTGGGCAGCGCAACCAGTGACTGTCCCCGCCGCCAGGCAGCCCACAGCCGGCCTCTCCTGGATCTCGTTAAACAGGCAGCTCTCGACGGATCGATGCAAGCCGAATGATGACCAGTTGTGGCCAGCAGTCCTTGAACGTGCTCGCGGTCCTCTCGCTGCTGATTTCTGCAGGTAGAACCTCCATGGGTGCTCAGCGGGAAGGGGAAGTGGGGGGCAGGTAATCACTTCCCGGGGTCAGTGGTAGAGAACCCAGGGTTTTGGGTGCTCACGGGGTTCCCCTAGTTCCCTGCCCCACTGACATCCCCCTCGTGAGGAGCAACGGTTCGGTGCTGTGAGACCTACTGTGTGCTGCGCCCTACACACCTGTCCCCAGAGTTCAGCTGAGAGATTCGGACGCGGTGGGGTGTACGGTGGCTGCCAGCCCGCCCTGGGAAAGGCCCTTACCCAATTCTCTTCACTATTCCTGCAAGTCAAAGTCAGGCGATGTCCTGGGCATCCCATTGCATTGATGAGGAAATTGCAGCTTGGAGAGGGAACTGACTAGCGTGTGACAGCACAGCTAGTGAGGGGCTGGAATTCTAACCCTGGCAGCGTGACGCTGGGGCCTCCCCTCCCAACACCCACCAGCCTCCTAGGCCATCCCCGTGACCCCAGGTGGGGCTGCAGATGGGCTCTCACTCTCCTGTTTATGAAGATGGGCAGAAACCAAGTCCTCCAGCTGCTCCAAACTAGACCTAGCCAACAAAGAAGTCCGCCCTAGTCCCCACAGCAAAGGTGGCCACGAGCAACCCCTGACTGGCTCAGCCCTGGTCCCAGCAATGTACCTACTCTCTGTCTCTCTTTCCATTGCCTGTCTCTCCCTGTCTCTCCTCTGTCTCTGTCTTTCTGTCTCTCCCTCCCTTTGTCTCTGTCTCTCGGTCTCTGTTTTTCTTGGTATCCCGTCCTGCTCCCTTGCTCATTTCCCGCCTCCAGCATGTCATTCCCCTCGGCCAGTGGGTTGCAAACCCATGCCCATCGGCGTCCCCTGCAGGACTCCCCCCACACCCTGTTCAGCGCTTCTGATTCAGAAAGTCTGCTGAGGGGCCCCGAGAACCAGCATTTCTGACCAATCCTCAGAGGATGCAGGCATGGCAGGTCAAGAACCTCACTTTGAAACCGCTGCTCTGAGCCTCAGTTTTCTCCTCTGTCCTATGGGAGTACAGGAGACTAATGGAGAAGGTGCACCCCCGAGACATACTTGTCTGCATCCGAGAAAAGAGTCTGTTTCCCAAGGTGGAGGCTGAGATTGGGGCCTGGAGCTGCCCTGACTCCTGAAATGCTGGGACCCTTTTCCTGCAGTGGTCATAGCCACCCCCCCACCCATCCCTGCGGGAAAGAGTGCTGGACTTTGGGGCAGGGGCACAGGATGTCACGAGGCCACCCAGGCCACCCACCAGCCAGCGTGGCCCAGCTGGGACTCCCCTCGGGCAGCCCGAGCGGACGCGGTAGCTGTGTTGGCTGCCTTCCAATCACCTCTCACCGAGAGAGCTTTCGACTAGCTGGAGGAGCTCGGGCAAAACCAGTGCCTTTGTGGTTGGAGAAATGTATTCAGCCAAGAGGCCCCTTTTCAGCAATACAAATTAGATACAGCGATCCCTTTTATGAAGATACTAATTAAGTCCCAGACAGCGGCTCCAGGTTTTTTTCCATTGTTATTTGTTCAGGCTTTCTCTCCTGTTTATCACCATCTGTGCAACTAGTAAATGCCATCCTGGGTTGGCGTCAGCATCGGTGCCTTAACAGGGGTCTCTCTCCTAGGCCAGGGCAGCTGTCACTAGAAGGTGGGAGTGACCAGGACAGGCCCTTGGAGACGTCTGGGTCTAGGGCACTGCTTTAGTAGAAACCAAGGTACAGAGGGGATACCCTTTTTCCATAAAGACGACCCGGTTCTTGCACCCATGCTGCTCGCCATCCAGGCCAGCCTGGGCTGTTCAGCAGCCCCTGCCCCACCCACCCCACCCCCCATCCACACAGCGACAGAGGTTATTAAAAACAGTGATGGAGACGTGGAGAGGGCTCCCACATCCGGGCAGGCCTGGGATGGAGTTCTACTCCACCACCACTTAGACCTCTGAGCCTCAGTTTCTTCATCTGTAAAATGGGATCCCATACCTGCCTGCTAGGGTAGCCAAGTGGATCAAATGAGGTAGAGCCTGTGAGACACATAGTAGGTGCACAGTTATGTAATGTTTTCTAGTTGAGTGCCTGCTGTATGCAGAGCTGCAGGAGTCTTCAGACTTGCCCTGCCCCCAAGGAGTCCCAGTCTGGGGGACACAGTATAAACAGGGCTGTGGTCAAGGGAGGCCTGGAAGGTGATGGGAGCCCAGAGAGGGCTTCCTGGCAGAAGAAGTGAGGCTTGCATTGGACCCTCACCCCCCAGAGAGAGAAGAGACAAGCAGAACCTTAAAACATACCCACCAGACCCTGCCTCTGGCACTCGTAGACGGGTGAGGGTCTCGGGCAGCTGGGTTGGGTGAGGGCACCCACTGAGCCGGCGACTCTGTTTTCTAGTCTTGTCCGCACATTTCCGGGTCTGTGAGCCGTACACGGACCACAAAGGCCGCTACCACTTTGGCTTCCACTGCCCCCGGCTCTCTGACAACAAAACCTTCATCCTCTGCTGTCACCATAACAACACGGTTTTCAAATACTGCTGCAACGAGACAGAGTTCCAGGCGGTGATGCAGACGAACCTCACAGCCAGCCCCGAAGGCTACATGCACAAGTAAGTGCCACCCTGGGGCCACCCCCCGCTGCCACGGCGGGAGCCGGCCAGACACCCCATCCTCCGGGGTGGCTGCTGGGTAACCACTGCAAGGATGGGTGGGCCCAGAGGGAGTCTGGGAGAGTCTTCAGGAGACCTGGTTTTCTGGCCTGGTCTGCCCTCTGAGCTTTAACCTTCTCATCTGAGAAATGGGCACCTGATGCCTGCCTCTCGGCTGCTGCAAAAGTTAAACGAGGTCAAATATGTGGAACTTTGCAGGCAAAAAGGAATCCCTGGGGCCCAAGTTCCTTCCTTCCTTCATTATTTGTTCAACAAATTTTGATTGACCAAGAGATTAATCCCATGCAGCCCCTTTCCTTCAGGTGATTAAAACACAGGACACCAGGGTTCTGAGGGAGAGACCCATGAGTGAATGAAAGGAGTTTCCCAGCAGAAAAGCAGTGGGAATATGCTAAGATCGAAACAGCACGAATTTCTCTTATTATGAGCGAAACTGAACATCTTTTCACATATTTGAGAGCCATTTGTATTTTTTTTACTGTAAGCTAGCTGTTTTTTACTGTAAGCTAGCTTCGCCATTTTCCTGTTGAGTTTTTGGCCGTTTTATTATTTATTCACATGAACTCTTTATATATGAAGGAAATATGATGCGTTACAACTATTTTCCCAGTGTGTCTTTGAATTTGTGATGCTTTTTTCTCATGCTTAATTTTTAATTGATATATATATAACCAAATTGTATCTAATTTTGTTTTTCTTTTATGTCTTCTGGGTTTTGTATCATACTAAAAAAGGCTTTCCCTACTCTGAGATCATTAAAAATTCCCTCATGTTATGTTTTACGTCTTTTATGTTTTAATTTTTTGTCTTCAAATCTTTGATCAGTCAGAAATTTATTTGGATGTAAATTTTGAGGTAGGAATAAAAAAAAATTTTTTTTTCCAAATGGGTAGCTAGTTTTCCCAACACCATCCACTGAATTGTCCATCTTTTCCCTGATGTGAAATGTAAACTTACCATATCCTATAATATACTAAATTTAACTACCCGTGTTTCCCCAAAAATAAGACCTAGCTGAACAATCAGCTCTAATGCATCTTTTGGAGCAAAAATTAATATAAGACTCGGTCTTATTTTACTATAAGACTGCGTCTTGTATAAAATAAGACCGGGTCTTATATAATATAACATAATGTAACATAATATAATATACTATAACATAATATAACATAATATATTACTAGGTTTTATATTAATTTTTGCTCCAAAAGATGCATTAGAGCTGATTGTCCGGCTAGGTCTTATATTCCAGAAACACAGTATTAAAGTATTAAGTACGGAGTATTAAGTATTAAATGGATTCATTGGTCTGTCTATCCATATGTTAGCATCTCATTAGGTTCACTACTATGCCTGTGGCTTTTAATATGTTCTAAAGTCTTCCTGGTCTATTCCCCCTGACTCTTTTGTCACAGGAACTCTAGAATTAACTTGTATGGTACCTCTGCCAAAAAGAATCCAGTTAGTATTTTTCACTGAGATTGTGTTGACTTCATAAATTAATTCAATGAGAAGTGACTTTTCATGATGCTGAATATTCCTATCCAAGAACACAGTATGTCTTTCCATTTGTTCAAATTTTCTTTCATCGTATTCTGGAGTTTTCTTTCTCTAGATATTGTATATCTTTTGCATTTATTCCTACTTATTTATTTTTACGGTGCTATTAGAAGGTCTGCAACTACCTAACTGAAATTTCTGATCTCTGTAATACTTTTTCAGTTGATTCTCTTAGGTTTAATTATGCCATTTGCAAACAATACCTCTATCTCCCGCTTTCTAATTTTTAGGCCTCACTTCTTTTTCTTGTCCTATGGTGTTGTCGAGTACCTCTAAAACAGTCTTTAAAATTGTCAGGCATTCTTACCTTCTTCCTAACTGTATTGGGGATGTTTCATATGTTTGCCCAAAAAGTCTCAGGCTGATTCTTGGGGTGAATATATATTTTTTTCATGATAAGGAAATATCCACTTGGAAGGAGTTTTTGTTGAGTGACTGTTGAAGGGACTAGTTGTACTCCTGGGAGGTGGTGGGATGAAAGTTTGAGCCCCTATCTCACTGTCTGCTGTTAGGGTTTGAGTGCTTTGCCAGCATGCTATGCCAGCTCAGGGGAAGTTGCTTCTTTCCTTTGGTCAGGCCAGCTCCCCAGCCTTCCTTTCTCAAATGCACGGGTGAAGATCTTCCCATCTGCTAAGGCCTTAGAATAATTCTGTGTGTTAAGTTGTTTAGCAAGCAAGGCCTGTCTGTCACAAGGGCTGGAATCATGCCGAACCTGACCCAAGCCTTTTATAAGACCAAAGACTGATTCCCTGAGGGTGGAAGGTGGTGCCAGTACTGGGGTCAGGTCCCCAAGTGTAGTTGCCGGCAGCAAGCCAGACGGAAGACAGAGGCTTGGCCAGACAGCCAGACTCTCCAAGGCGCTGGCAACCGGTGTCTGGGATCCTCGTTTTGAAGCCCCCAGATTTCTATAATCTGCACATTTACACAGGATTTCACATAGAACACTCTGTCCTTTCAGCGCAGTGGGTCCTGGCTGCTTCTCATGAAGAGATGGACCACAAAATGAAGGCCTTCCCTCAGGGAAGAACAGATTACTGAAGATCAGAGGTTTAGCTCAGTTCTTACTCTTGAAGTTCAGGCGGCATTACAGAGCGTGCCGCATGGGGCAGGCTCTGGGCTCAACTCTGTTCCTCTCAAGTCACCTGGCAACCCATCCTTAGCCCCCCCGACACCTGAGGAAGATAAGGCTTGGAGCGGTTGAGTAACTTACCTGATTGAGGCGCTGGTCAGTGGTGGAGCCAAGAGCCAGCCCAGGTCTGGGGGAGGCAGGTCTGAGTAGGAGAGGCCGAGAGCGGGGATCGTCCTCTGTGGAGGCTGCTTGAGCGTCCCTGGCCCACCCACTAGGCTCCAGGAGCACCTCAGCCCCAGCACCCAGGCTGTGACAACCAACCATTTCCTGATGCTGCCAAGTGTGGGTGCAGGATTGTCCTGCTCTGGAGGGAGAACTCCTTCATTGTTCTCCACCGAGCACCCCTCCCCCTGCCATCTCCTTTCCACAGACGTGGATGGAGACCCGGGGGGAACGGTGCCTGCCCAGTTGTGCGGTGAGCCTGTCCATCAACCAGGCCGTCCTGTCACAGTGCTCCTGGTGCCCCATGAGGGAGGCGTGTGCTTGATTCCATGCATCCAAAAGTTTCTAAGAAGGTGGGAGCCACATGGCCCAGAGAAAGGAGCATTTCTAGGCAGGGCCCCCTGCAGCCAGAGTGTGGAGTGCGAGGGGAACCTGGGGGAGAGGCAGTGGGGGGCTGAGTGGGGCGGAAGGGGTGGCGCTTGGACTTGTTCCTAGGGGCAGCGAGCAATCAGCCCTGAGGGCTTTAGGCTGGGTTTGTCCTCATGGACGGTGCATGGGACCAGGATCTATGCACCATCAAGGACACCGCAGAAGCCCTGGTGGTGACCTGGGCAAGACTGGAGCCCTGCTGAATGGAAGGGAAGGAGCGACCCAGGAGACGACCAATCCAGAGCTCAGATCAGGCCCTGGAAGGCTCACCCAGCTACCTGAGCTCAGGGACCCTGAGGAGAAGGCCTGAGCCCAGAGCTGGACCAGGGCCTTGCATCAAGGCGGGGCCTGTGGCAGAGAGGGAGACTGAGGTTGAGCGGGGGGAGTGGCAGACAGGCTGATGTCCTGGAGCTCTCCGCAGGATGGGTCAGTGGACTGGGTCAGACAGGCCTGCGAGGCTGGGAGGTCCGCCGTGGCCCTGGGTGTGCAAGGGGAGCCAGGTAGAGTCTACCTCTGGGACTGTCCTGCCCTTTGGGTCTCCAGTCGTCTCCTGGGTGAGACAATTGTATTGTGTCATTAATCCTCACAGCTACTTTGAGAGAAAGAAAGAAGGGCCTGGGCCCAGGCTGGTGCTGTCACCTGTTCCAGCTATAATGGAAACCTGAGGGATGCCTGGGCCCTGGCTCTGGCCACTGGGCTCTGCCAACCCCCACCCCCGCCCCTGTCTGATGGTGGGGGATGAGCCACACCTCAGCCAAGAGGCCACCTTCCAACATCGCAGTTAGCGCCCACCAGCAGCCTGTCTCCATGGAGCAGGGCAGCCACGACCCTGGCCAGGGCCTTACGAAGACGCACAGGTCCATTAGTAGCAAAAACCTCCCGGGGCCTGCCCACCTTGCCCTCCCCGCCAGTGAATCAGCCAGGAGGCGGGATTTGTGATATGAAGAGGAAAGCACTTCTGACGACTTATTTATTTGTGTTTTTCCGGAGGACAGAATGGTTCATTTTGGTTCTGGCTGCCTGGCGGAAAGGCAGGCAGAATGAGGGGTGCAGCCCCGCCAAGCCTAGTGCCCTGGCGATGGGCCACCTCCAGCCTCTTGGGCAGAGGGGCCCTTGGTGTTCAGGAGAAGTGTACTGCACACCTTCCCATGCCAGGTGCCGGGTGGGATGCTGGCCACACAGCAGCCACACCCAGGGCCCTGCACAAGCAGTGGGAGCATCTGCTCTGGGCACGGGTGGGATGGGGCGTGAAGGGTCAGCGGTCAGCTCTCTCTGGGGACAGGGAACGTCTCTCTGGCAGAGGTGGCGTGGAGTCTTCTTCAATTCCTGGGTGTTCCTTCACCAGGCAGATGGGCTTCTGGGGGTGGGCGCGTGGGAGAGGCTTCTAGGACTACAAAGAATCCTCAAAGGCCTCAGGGTGAAGGGGATGAGTCGTCACTCTTCCCCATCTGTACACAAAACCTCGTCCCTTTCTGGGAAGAGCTGTCCTTTCCCATTGCCCAGAAGTGTTTCAGCCATGCCGATGGCTAGCAAGTGGCAATTGGCCGGGCCTGAAGACCCCGTGCCCTGGGTTTCCTCCACATGGGCACCGTCCTGCAAGCCTTCCATCACCATCCAGCACTTATCAGGCTCTGAGGTCAGTCCCTGAGTGTGGTCAGAAGTTCCAGGATGTTCTTGTCAGTTGGCCAATCCCATCAAGTCCTGTTAGACATAAAACTACACAAATACTGGCAGCCTTGTAAAGACTGGGGAGGTTCTAGCATCCATGGTGTTTCCTAATCTGAATCCATTCCCCCAAGCCAGCAACAGGAGACAAATAAACATTTATGAACACTTAAAGTAATGTGAGGGGCCTCACACCAACACCTTTCATCTACGTAGAGGTGTTATCTATAAAAAAGGTCCTGGTAGCCCCATTACCCAGAGCTGAGGATCAGAGAAGATGAAAACTTGCCGGTAGTCACACAGCACATAAGTAGCAGAGCAGGGTTTGAGGCAGGTGTATCAGTCATCCAGGCTCAGTTATGCTGACATAATGAGCAGCCCCAGGTCCCTGGGGCTCGAGACACAAAGATTTATTTTTGGCTCACACTCCCTGTCCCTCTCAGGTCACCTGTGGGTCTGTTTATGGTACATTCTGTGACCCAGGCGGATTGAGCAGTTTCCATCTGTTGTAGGATGTCCCCACAGCAGAGAGAAAAGAGAGGTGGTGAAAACAAAGGGTGACTCCCACTCTGGAACATCCATGACACTTCTGCTCATGTTTTCTTGGCCGAAGAGTATCACATGGCCAAACATGTTAGCAGCAGGGCAGGAAGAGGCGCAGGACAGAGCGTGTGGGCAGGCTTGCATGAAGGGACAGTGAGTATAACGAACTCCACTTCATGGGCCCAAAGCTAAAAAGGTGCCCTTGCGCCCTGTCCCCACATGCCTCCCTTAGCCCCTGTGGTTGCTGCCATGGCAACCACTGAGGAAAAGCTTGATGCTGAGGGTAAATCTGTGGGGGCTCCAGGGGAGGCTGCAGAGAGGGTGCTGGGGAAAGCAGTGGGTCAGGGGCTGGCGCTTCCTCTGCCCTTGTGGACACCTACCCTAGGGCAAATCTAGTTTTCCCTTGAAATAAGGCTGTCAATCATTCACACCTTAGCCTAAACAAGCCCGAGAGACGGCTGCAAGCCTCATGGAGGTGGTGGCTGCAGGCGGAGCTGTCGGAAGGAGTGAGGGCAGCTGTGATACAGTATTGTCAGGTTCCTTATTCCTCGTAAGGCCTGAGCACCTGCAGTACCTGCTCCGTGCTAGTGCTCAGGACACGCGTGCCGAGGCCTCCCCCTCAAGGGGCCACCAGTGAAGGGGAGGAAGGCCTTCCAGGCAGAGGTGAGCCCAGCCTGGTAGGGGGCTGGGGGAGCGGGCAGAATGGGGGAAGCAGCCCCCATGTAACTGCTGAGGCGAAGGCCGGGCTGGGGGTGAACCGAGTCAGGAAGATCCAGAGTCTAGACAGTGAGGCCAGGAGGGACTCCACACCACCTCCTCCCGGCCCAGAGAGGTGCAGGGATTCCTCCAGGCCACACAGCAGAGGAAGAACCAGACCTCCTGGCTCCAGGCCCGTGCTCCCCAGCTCCAGATAGAGCCTAGACCTGCTATGGGGACCCAGGACAGGAAGGGGCCCATCTGGCGAGAGCTGCGTCGGGTCCCTCCCAGTGGGCTATGGGCAGAGAGGCTGGGCACTCTCAGTGGCGTGCGGTCTCCCCACCACCAGCCAGCACACACCCCCCTGAACAGGTGCCTGCAGCAGGGAGCAGATGGAGGTGGTATCTGAGTGATGAATAAATCAGTTCCTTTGCACAGCCACAGTCCCTGGGGAGCCCGGTGTGGAGCACAGCAGCCCCAGCCAAAGCTGCCCGTCCAGGGTGCAAGGGGAGACGCTGACCTGGCCTGGGCACGAGGACACACATGGGACGGACAACGTGGCCCCAGATGGTGGGGGTTGGGCTTGAGGGGCCCAAAGGAGGGGCGTGACTCTGCCCTTCTGCGGGGCAGACTCTGCCTGACTCTGTGTAAAAAGCGCAACATGTCTGGAAGGCTGCCTGGGGGAGGTGGTCTCCAAGAGGGCCCAGTGGGAGTCAGGCAGGAGAGGAAGGAGTTGCGGAAACAGAACGGGCAGCCCAGGCAGAAGGCACAGCTTGTGCAAAGGCCTGGTGTGGGAGCAAGCAAAGCACATTGCTCAGTGAAGACACAGCTTGGCCAGCGAGCCAGGCTTCCCAAAGGGCTGTGGGCATTTGCAGCTTAAAACCCTCCATCATTTCTGCTTCTGGAGGGCGGAGCAGTCCTTGGTGGGGAAATGTTGGGTGAAAGAATAAGAACAACGATGTCAGGGGGCCCTGAGACCCCCCATCAGCATACAGTCTGGTGGTGCCTGGCGAAAAGGACCTAGTGGGGGAGGGGAAAGAGGGAGGGTCTGAAAGGTGACCGATGGGACGGGCAGGACGAGTGACTGCTGCGTGGGGTGTGGGGAGGGCAGCTGAGCTGACAGCTGGTTTCTGAGAGAGAGAAACACAGAGTGGGATGGAAGGGAGCTGGTGGTGGGCGGGGTGGGGGCGGGGCAGGAGTGCCCTGGCTGAGTTTCACACAGCACGTGGGGGTGTGGGGTGGCCAGTAGATGCTGAGGGCAGGGGTTACCACCTGGAGCTGGGGTCAGCTTGTCCTAAGACGACAGACTTCCTGCATTCGCCCTGGGCCCAATACGATGGGGAGGAGCTGGCAGTGTGGGGGGCAGTGAGGAGAGCAGCAGGGGCACCCCAGGTGGTGGGAACAGCATAAGCCAAGGCCAGGAGGGTGGGCAAGCAGGGGCACCCACAAGAGACAGCTGGCAAGTCCAGGAGTAGCACCAGTGTGGGGCGGGGCATGAGTGAAGGTGGGGGCCGCCACATCCTGGGAGTCCCAAAGGCCCAACCGAGAATTCCTTCCAAAGGGGAAATTGGATGGCTTTCCAAGCTTTCACGGTCTGGTCAAAGGCTTAACAGTGGGGGGCCCCCAGGATCAGGGTCCAAGGACTTGGGGTTCTGGGTAGATGCCCGGGTGGGGGCAGGGTCCAAGACAGTGGACTCCAGGGGTGTGGGAGGAGGCGAGCAGAGCGGGTGGGAGAGGATGAGGATGAGGAGGGTGGGCATGAGGAGAGGGCGCCAGGACTCCTCCCCCACCCCCACCGCTCTGGGGCAGGGTCGCTGTCATCTCCTCTCAGTTGCTCTCTCTGCTTCTCCCCAGCAATTACACTGCCTTGTTGGGAGTGTGGATCTACGGCTTTTTTGTGCTGATTCTGCTGGTCCTGGATCTTTTGTATTACTCGGCGATGAACTACGACATTTGCAAGGTTTACCTGGAGCGCTGGGGTATCCATGGACGGTGGATGAAGCAGGCCCCCCAGCGGTGGGGGAACCCTGCCCGGGCCTCTCGGCCGGGCCAGCCAGCCCCGCAGCCCCAGCCTCCCCCGGGTCCCCTGCCACAAGCCCCCCAGGCCGTGCACACGCTGCAGGGAGACACCCACAGCCCACCATTGGTGACCTTCCAGAGCTCGTCTGCCTGGTAAGTGGCTGCGATCGGGGCCCAGGCCTCCCTAGGTCACTTGTCTTTGGCGGGCTTGGAAGATTGCAGATCACTGGTGTTTGGCTGGTTGATGACCTGATTATTTGCTTATCTTATTTGCCAAAAAGGATTTTCAGTTGCCCATGGTGACATGTGCCTGAACAGGAAGTCAACGTGAGAGGTGGAAACAGAGCTTGGAAGCACAGCTCGTCAGTTTGTTGCACTTAGAGCCTGGTGGGAGCATGATTGTCACTGAGCATTACATGGAGCTGTGAATTTCCTGGCTGCCATGGCAATAGGGGAAATTAGATGGCTTTCCGACTTCTCATGGTCTGGTCAAAGGAAACAGACCAGCCTCTGAAGGGCTCGAGGGAAGTTCTTTTCAGAATGAAGTTGAAAAATGAGCATAATACTGGGTTCCATTGTGAGCCTCTGCAAAGTCACAGAGAGCACCTGAGGTGACACAATACAGGCGGGCTGCTCCGTGATGGCTCAGGGGAGGGAAGGGAGCCAGCAAGGAAGGTGGGGTCTCAGGGTGTTGTAGGGTGGCTGCCCCAGCAGAGCCCTGCCCAGGGAGCGGATTCCAACCTGGCCTCCTCTGCTATGAATGCCATGTTGGCCTCGTCCCGTCTGGGGGGTGGGGGTGTCCCTGGGCAGTGCCGAGTTGGAGGAAGAGAGGAGGGCGTGTGTATTTTGGAGCAGGAACCCACTGTGCAGCCGGCCAGCGCCGAGGGCGGGACTCAGGCTCTGCCCAAGCCAGGCTGAGGGCAGATGCGATCCAGGGGTGGGGTGAGGGGTTCCAACGCTCTGTGGGGGCTGAGCGGCAGCCGGGGGAGCGTCATCCCAGTACCGCACAACACGGAGCCCAGGCTGTAGGGTCGAAGTACCAAACCTGCGGCACAGTGCCTGCCAAGTCCCTGAGCTTTGCAGGCAGCTCGACCTGGGTTCAAGTCCCAGCTGTGCCGTTTACCAGCTCAAAACTTCAGGAGTGACTTCACCCCCTTCACTTTCCAGTTCCTGGGAAGGAGTGGAGCGTAAGAATGTACCCCTCCCTGGCTGGGCTTGAGGATTAAATGCCCGGCACAGAGTAGGTGCGCGGTTTACTGTTGCTACGTCCTTGCAGGAGATGCGACCAAGCTGGTTAATGATCATTTAAATAGCTAATGGATAGTGACCTTTTCAATAATGAATGGCTTAAATAATTAATAAGGTACACTTAGATCAGCTTGTGCTTACTGATCAGATAATTGCCCCATCTATCATGCACGAGACAAAGACACAGGCTTGCCCAGCAAAGTGTGACAAATCTCGACTGAGCAGGTCCTCTGGGTGGGGGGTCCTGGGAATGTAGAGGGGATGGGTGGGGAAGAGGCTGGTCTCCCCCTGGAGGAGTGGGGAGCAGAGGCACCGCCCACCCAAAGGTACAGACAATGAAACGTCTGTTGGCCCAGCTCCGTTGGTAGGGCTTCCTGAAATATGGGTCTCTTGCAACGAACACACTGGGGTATTTGTCAAAATAAATGCCTGGGTCTCATCCAGACCCTACTGACCAGGAATCTCTGAGAGTATTGCCTGTAGGCACTACAGTTTGAGAACAGGAAAACGTTGTTACCAGTAGGCGAGTTTTTTGAAAATAGCCTCTATCATTTAAAGGATGCCGTCCTTTGTCTCTTGGCGGGCGCCATTCCACTTCCCGAGTCACAGCCTCTGGCTGGATAGTTCTCAGTCTCCCCCTTGCTGTGTCCCTCTGTCTGTCTTCCTCTGTGTGTCTCCTTAGGCTCCTCCTTTCCACTTTGCATGCATTGTGCACCTGCTGTGTGCAGGCACTGTGCTGTGCAATCTTCATGGAGCTCAAGGACGCCAGCTGGGGCGGGGGAAAGCTTGCCTGGCCTGTTGGGATTGTGCGTCATGCCCAAGTTTGTAGTATCGGATGAGAGTCTGAGCACGCGGTCATGGGCTCTGCCCTCTGCATGGGGAGACGTTTGACTTTGGATCTCAGAGCCTCTTCGCGTCCCACCTGGGTCTCGTATACTTGTATGGGGACTCAGAATGGTGTTTCCATAATCATCTGAGTGTTCATTGAAAAACGATCGTCAGAAACCTACAGGGATGTGACGTCAGATCAGGGATTCACGCAGTGCCTTCCAGCTCCATTCTGTCCTTGACACGGAGCTGTGACCTTGAGTGAGGAATTGCCTGCTTGGGCTTCCGTTTTGCCAACCAAGGGGAGAGACGATGGACTTGGAGAGGCAAGCGGACCTCTACCTCGCTGGGCCTGCTGGCGAGTGGCCATGGCTCTAGCCACATTTATTGAGCAATTTATTGAGCACTTGCTGTGTGCAGACACGGTAATTCTCACTACAGCCCATGGGCTGGGTGCCAGAAGCACAGAGAAATGGAGTAGCTTTCCCAAAGTCACCAGCAGATCGAGCAGTCTGGCTTCTGAGCCCCCTGCGCCCCGGCCACTTGCTCCGGGCTCCCTGTGCTCTGTGCCACAGGCGTCCCTACACCTCCCGTGTAAGGCTGCAGAAAGGGCACCAGGGGGTGTGCGCCCGTCTTCCTCTAAGTTGTTCACTTTGGCTCAAGTTTCCCAAACAGCTCCCACCTCTAGCTCTGTGCTGGGTGCTGGGGACGCAGGACACGTGGGGCACACAAAGACACAAAGACACCACAGAATGACGTGATACAGCCTGGGGTGGCACAGGCGGAACGGGGACAGCCCCAGCAGAGCTGAGCAGGTCTGCGGTTCAGTAATGCTGGCCTTATGCACCAGAGGGGAGGGGCGGTCTCCGGTGTCCTGGACAGAGGTGCCCCAGCCACGGCTTTTGGAGGTCTGCTGCCAGGTGGTGGTGTGGTCACGTCCTTGTCATCGAGTGTCACGGGGAGTGTGGCTGGAGAGGCGGCTGGGGCAGGAGTGGGCTGTAGTCAGTGTTTCTCCCAGAGCAATTCATTTCCAAATCGTCACCCTGGATCCTCCAAACACCCCCATTCCTGCAGCGGTGATCACTTCCCCTGGCATTGCCTAGATGTGTCCCCGTTGGGCACAGATGCCATCAGCTACTTCTCTGCTTGTTCACCTTTAGGGATCCCCATACCCCCACTCAGCTCTCTTATCTCAGCAGGAGCAGCCCCCTCGTTCCTTCCTGCCCAGATCGCCTGCTTACCCCTCTTTTCCTACGTCCTGATGTGGTCCCTCCTTCCCCCAAACCTCTTGGCCTCCCCAGGGACCCTTGGTTCACAGCTGTCTGTGACCTGGGTTGACGGCCCCTCTGCCCTCCCTGCTCTCCCCGTTCATCAGGCCTCTCCCCGCAGCAGCAGGGACCACTCACTGTCCCCCCAGCTCACAGAGTCCAGCACTGGGCCTGACCTCTGGCTGCTGGACTTCTGACCGAAGCCTGACTCAACCCCCAACCCCTCATGGCCCAGCCTCCGTGTGGTGTCCTAGCCACCACTGGCCGGCCAGTCACCACGAGCACGTCCCAGCCTGACAGTTACATCGAGAAATGCGAAAGCATGTGTGCAAGGCCAGGGAGCTCTTTAACTCTCATCAAAGGACTTGAAAGGCTTCTCTTCCCTCGGGGTCCCTTTCGGGAGCCTCCTGCCGATGGCAGCTGCTCCCTAAGTGTCCCCTCTCTCTCTCATTTTCGACTTCCATCTCCAGCACGCTGCAGCCTGTGGCCTTTGTCCTTCTCCCCTCCCTTGTCCCAGCTCTGTGTTTTGTGGGTAACCCCAGCTTCTCCAGTTCCTGGAGCTTCTCCTGTCTTGGCCTGCTCCCCACTTTCTCTTCCTAGAGGAAGCAGGAGCCTGAGAAAAGACCACCGTGACCTTTGAAGTCACATGATGTTTGCGGATTTCCTGTTGCCTAAGGGAGAACCATACCCTTTGCCCTGATGTTCGGGGCCGCTCGGCCTTGTCAAGAACACCCTCCAGCTTGTTGCAGAAACCATTCATGCCTCAGAACCTCCTTCCTGACGAAGCTCAGGCCCCACTTTCTTCCTGCCTCTGTGGCCAGAGTCCTTGGTGTCTGGTTTCTGCAGGGAGGACACCAGCCAACGGCGAGGCATGCCAGACAAAAAGGGGAGAAGACCAAATATCTTTTCCTTGGCATCACATTCAATACCAAGGCCTCCGGATCGGAACTCAGAAGACAGGGAATGTCCCAAGACCGGAGTTTCAAATCCTTGTGGCTTCCAGCTGGATGAGGAAATGCTGGACCTGTCCGCTCTGCTCCCTGTCCTTCCCGCCTGGGGCCTGGCCTCCGGCCTGGCCTCTGCCCACCCCAGCCGAGTTTACAGGGAAGGCCCTGGCCCTCCTTCACCTGCTCTGCTTTCATCTTGTTCCCACGGTTTGAACACTGTGTTTGCTCACTGTCATTGCTCCATGACCAGGGAGGACCATGGGGGCGGGGGAGACAGAAAGGCCCAGAGGCAGACGCTTCACCTGCTGTGTGTCCTCCGAGGAGTTGCTGGCCCTCTCTGAGTCTCAGTACCTCCCTTGGACAATGATGATGAGAGGTGAAGGAGGGCACACAGAAGTTTCTCGCCCAGTGCTGGGCACACAGGGTGGAAGAGAGCGTTGATTTTCCCAGGGAGCACCCCTTTGTTCTTCAACCAGCTGTCCCTGGGGAGGGCAGGCGAGGATGCTCACAGAGCCAGACGTCTTGGTAAAGAACGGGAGGCTTGGCCCCAGGAGGAAGCTTCAGTTTGGTGCAGGAGAGCGAATTCTAAATAATAGCCAAACCTTGAACACAGGTGTAGGTGGGCACAGTGCCGAGCTCTCAGATGGGTGCCCTGTGAATATAAGGATGAGGGTTTTGTCTACTTGGTTCAATGCCTCATCCCCAGGTGTCAAACACTTATTGGACGAGTCCCCATTTTGCAGATGATGAAACTGAGGCACAGAGAGGTTAGGTAACTGGTCCGGGTCCCCCAGCTGGTCACCAGCAGACGCAGCATTTGAACACAGGCACTCTGTTCCAGCCAGCTTGGAGGACTGCTCTTCTGCCAGGGCCGGCTCTCCAGCTGGGTCCCGTCCACCAGGGAGCCAGATGGGAGAAGGCAGGCAGGAGTCAGGAAACAGAGCTCAGGGCCTCTGGATGCCGTTGAAGCCTTGGGCAGGAACCGGAACCATGGGCTGGGGGAGGGGCAGGGCAGGGAGAAGGCGGGGTGTGGGGTCCAATTCTGGTCCAGAGAGGAGCAGGTGATCCCACGTCTGTCCTGGGCCAGGCCCAGTCCCGTGGGCTGACTCGGGTGCACACGATGGCAGTGAGCTGTGATGAGAGGAGTCAGGGGGACACGTGCCCCGCCTGGGCATCAGGGAGCACTTTCTGGAGGAGGTGATGGCTGGAATGATCTTCAGGGATGAGTAGGGGTTAAAGGTGTGGTGGTGCCAGTAGGCCGAGCAGCGTGTGCCAAGGCCTGCGTGAGGGTCAGGCCTGCCCGGTCTCTGCAGGGAGCAGCTGTCGAGGGCAGAGTGCACTTCAGCGTTCTTTTTCTGATAGGATAATAAGATTCTTTTTCTGTGAAACGCTCTTTACTGATAATATTCCACGAGAGGCCAGAAATGCCCCCCTGAAAGTCTCCCGGGGCTAAGGGCCTTCTCTCTTTCTGCTTTTTCCCAGTCCCGGGGGCCACCGTAAACCCAACAGAGGCCCCAACTCAGCCCTTGAAGGAAGCAGGCTAGGTGCCCAGGACCCACCAGCCCCCAGGGTCTGGGAGCAAGGACCAGGCCACCTCCAAAGTGACTAGGGTCTATACTGGTGGATTTTCCCACTCGACTTACTCGATTTACCAATGAGTGAACTGTGGTGTTGGAGCAGAGGGGAAACCTCCGGGCAGTCCAGTGTTTGAATCCCACGGCTGCCTCCTGAGTCACGTGACCCAGATGGGTCCTGCGGCATCTCCACCCCTCCCTGCCCGCAAGGCTCAGGGGTTGGCAGGAGGGGCTATGAGATGCCAGGAGAGGCCCGGCGCCCAGAGCCAGAGCACGGCGATCATTATTGCAAGTCTTAATTATTCTTTCCCTGTTTTAGCTGCTTACTCCCCTCAGCCCTCCACCAAGAAGCAGTCACAGTTTCCTTTCTTCTTAGACCTAATTTTTCATCATAAAATTGCCCGTGCTCGCTGAGAACGTGGGGAGGGTGGACACTAAATGGTCTCAGCGCCGAATACAGCCCATTGACCCCTGCAGCCTTCGTCGTCCTCAACACATTGTTCCACTTTATAGTCTTTGCCATCCGCACATAAAATTGTGCATCTCGGATTTTTAATTCAACGTGATGTCCTGGCGAGCTTCCTGCATTATTGAGAAGTTTTTGTAACCACTGCTTTAATGGCTGCATTAATTGTCCACTGAGAGATTGTGGTTCATAACTCAGTGGCCCACGTCCCTGTCTCGGGCCACCTGGGGGGCTTCTGATTTCCCACCTGTAATGGTTCTCCTTCCACTTCTCAGAGCATCGCCGTGACTCATGCCCTGGGTCCCTCGGCCTCCAGGATGAGAGGGTTTCCAGATGTGGGCATTGAAACGCTTTCACATGCCTGCCCGGGCGAGGGCCGCCCAGTGATCCAGGGCTCACTTCTTCCAGAAGCCGAGCACCTACATTTGAACAACTCCATCTGCTACGAAGCACTACTTTTTTACAGGCAGGAAGCAGAGTGGTTGGGCGCAAAGGCTTTGAAGGCTGACAGACCCGGGTACAAATCTTGATCCATGTTTTTTGATAGCTGGAGGAATTCCAGCAAGTGATTTAACCACACTCTCCTCAACCAGAAAGCAGGATGACAGGCTGTCTCACAAGGTGCTGTCGGGCTAAATGAGAGGAGACGTGGGAAGACCCTGGCACATAGAAACTGCTCTACCAATGTCCCTTATCTGTCCCTGGCATCACATCAGGGCATGGCAGGCTGGGCGTGTGGTGCTGAAGATAGCAGTCAGCTGTCCCTGGGCTCCACAGCCTTCTAGGCTGAGTACCAACTGGCCACGGAGCAGTGTACACACATAAAGGGTTTCAATGGATGAGTAGGAGTTTTCTGGAAGTGGAAAAAGGGCAATCTAGGCAGAGAGCAGCTCAGGCAAAGTTCCAGAGGATGGAAAGGGCTGAGGAGAAGGGGGGAGCGCTAGGGAGCCCCAAGTCCTGGGCACCACCCCCCGTGATTCCTGGTCCCTAACTGGCCACCCCCTTCTTGGTTACCTTCCCTATTCTGTCCTCATCTCCCTGACCTTAGCCACAGAGGGCCCAGGGCTCCTTCCCTGAACCTCTTCTCTCCATCTCCACCCAGCCCTGGGAAGCCCACCTGGCGCCAGAGCTCCAGTGCCGTCCACCTGCCCCCGACTCTGGGGCCTGTCTCCACTGCAGCCTCCACGGACGCTAGCCTGGTCTGTACATACCGCCAGTCGACGCAGGTAGCTCCTTCCGGGGCTGCGGTAGACACTACAAACCAGCACGGCCAGTGTTCCCTGCCCCTCCCACTGCCTCCTCAGCACAATTTTGGAGCCAACCCGCTCCCCCTTTTGCTCACTTCATATATCTTGTCAGAATACATGGAAAATGAACCCAGAATCTGCCCTCCGCACCCCTTTACTGAGACCAACCATTCTGTCCATCTTCGCACCCGGTTGGGGCAACGCCTCCTAAATCTCTCCCCGCTTTTGTCCTTTGCCCCCATGGCAGCAGAGCAATCTTTTAAAAATATAAATCAAAGCCAAGCCAGTGACTCCCCTTCTCACTAAGAGACGAACCGCAAACCCTTTCATTGGCGCACACCGTGGTCGGATACCCTCCCGGGCCCCTCTGTCCTCGTCTCCCCCACTGGCTTCAGCCACACCGGCCTCCCTGTTGTTCCTGGCGCCCACCAAGCTCACCCCCACCTCAGGGCCTTTGCACCTGACTCCCTCTGCACAACGCTCTCCACCAGATACCTGTGAGGCTCCCTACGTGCCTGTCAGGTGTCGGCTGATCAGAGAGGCCTTCCCCAGCCAAGGTTTATAAAACAGCAGCAGCGCCCCCACCCCACCCGCCGTCCCTCTCTACTCCCCTCATGCGCTGAGTTTCCTGGTGGTGATCGCTACCAGCCATTGTGTTTGTTTCCTTGTCCGCTGTCTCCTCCGCCGTAAGGAATCCTAGGAGAGTCGGGATTGGTTCATCTTGTGCTCAGCCACAGCACCTAGTAGCAGGTGCTCAATAAATGTGTCGAGTGACCGCATCTCTGTCTGCCCAGTGCCTGACACATAGTAGGCCTCTAGTAAGTGTCAGGTGAATGACTGAAGGGCATTATTATTGTTAACGATAGTATCTCCCCCTTATTGACCTAAGCGGCTGCAATAAACCGTGTCATTTAATGTCCCAACAGCACTGCAGCTTGGTCCTCCTGAGCCCTGTGTAGGAGGTGGAAACTGAGGCTCAGAGAGTTAGCGACTTTGCCCAGAGCTGCACAGCGGCTGTGCTGGGATTCACACCCAGGTCTGACTGACTCCGGAGCCCACATCCTCGCAGTGGGAAGCAGCAGCATTTCTGCCTGTACATCTTCCTGTGAGATCGATACCCTAGGATGGTGTTTACAAAGCACCTGGCCCCGTACTGGGCCCAATGATGGGGTTCTCTGTGCAAGTCAGGTCTTCGCCGCCCCTGGGATGGGAGCCCAAGGCACGTAAGGTCTGGGGCTCACCAAGCCCTCTCCAGCCTGGGCCTGGTATCCTTCTGAAAGTTGGTGTGGGTTCCAACCCGGCACTGGCCCATCACAGCTGCCCAGTGCTCAGGGTTGGGTTGCGTGGTGGGTTTGGTTTGGTTTCAGGCTCTTCATCCTTTCTCTTGCACCATCTGTGAAGGTCTTTCGCAGCCCGCAGAATCTTTCTGGGGCCCCATGGAGGAGCTGAGTTGGCCAGGCATCCACTTCCATCCCCCTGGCAGCTCACCACCTGCCTCCTTCCTCTAGAAACCCTGCCCCATCGGAGGAGGACCCGGCAGCGTGGAAACGGACAATGCAGCACGCAGGCTGTTTTAAAGAGAATTTTACTTCAAAAATCTCTTGGCCGAACTCTAGCAAACATGCAAAGGTGGGCTGTGTGGTCTCAGAGTCAGAGCTGGCCTCAGATTCTCCTTGCATGTGCTAGCGGGGAACCTTGCGCAAATCATTTAACTGCTCTGAGCCTCAGTTTCCCTGTCAGTAAACTGGACACCAGTAGACGTACCTTGTTGGGACGATTATGGGGATTTGCACAAGGCTGGCATGTGGCAGGTGCCTCGGCAAATGCTAATGGTAGTTATTGTTGTGGTTATTAGTGCAAGAGTAAAAGAGAGAAAAGCCACTCAGCACCGGTTCCCCTCCCCCACCACCACAAAGACAGGTATTTCCCATTTTCTGCCTTCTTATGCACAGGTTCTTACTCTTCCTGATAATGATGTACACGTCCTTTGGCATTCTAATTGTGCGCACTTGGCATTAAATTAGACACTATCCTCTGGTTTTATTAAATTTTTCTGGGTATCATTTTAGCAGCTACCCAGTTATCCAGATTTCACGTACTAGCCTTGGTTTAGTCGTTCCCCCCGCAAGGAAGCATTTATATAGCTGACATATTCTTTTACTATGACAAATAATATTGCAGGGGGACACACGTACTCCAGGAAATAGGGAGTGGCCACAAACACCTGTATTGATGGTTTTCCCTTTGTTTGAATTATTTCCTTGGAGTAGATTCCAGGTCGGTAAATTATTGAATCAAGGGGTGGGGGGTGACAGTTTTATGGCAATTTCTACCTGTGCCAGCCTCATTCCCAAAGGAACTGTCACCAGCAGCAGCTTTCGAGGATACTGGCCTCACAGCCCCCTCCCCAGCACAGGCACCCTCATTCTGATACGGTTTGCATTTCTTTCATTGTTGAACAACTTCCCTCCGGTTTGTTAATTAATTGCATTTCCTCTCTTGTGGGTTGCCCATTTATTTTACTGTGCCCCCAAGACAGGTGATAATTGAAGTCATTTCCATGGAGACACATTTATTTCCCAAACTCCAGTTCCTAGGTGTTCTTATCTGCATAACTCCTTCCCCCATGCTATTTACTTAATGTAGTTTTAATTGACTTTAAATCAAGTCTTTTTTTTTTTTTGAGAAAACTCTGACTTGCTCTAAGCAATGATATCTTTGGTTTAAGCGTTACACGTTTTCACAGTAAAACAAATGCATAAACGTATCCAAGATGTGCACGGCTGCCTTGCGCTGGCTCACCAAAGCTGCTGGTTACATTTTCAGGAATTTTGGGAGCCCTTAGTTAAACACAGCCATGACAAAAACGAAACAATACAAACTTACAATTAAAGAAATTATATCAAACCCAAAAGTAATAGACACTGGAAACTCTTTGTTTCCTAATTATTCTGCGACGTTTGCTTCTACATATGCTCTTGCGTTTTTGTAACTATCGTGTCTCTGTAATGAAAACCTGTGTCTGTGCTGACTACCTGGTATCTCTTCCCAACGCTGAGTTGGGTGACATCATGTTGGCAGTAGTAATACCATGCAAATGGGCAGCAAATGCTACAAATTAGGGTGTCGTCGTGTCCCCCCCCCTCCACCCCTGGCTGAAGAATTGGTCGTTAAAAGTTTACTGGCACCCACTGTGTGTAACACCTCCAATGCTCATGCGTTCAGCACCTCGAATGGCCTGCCTGCCCCAGTGGTCTGTGTACCTTACTGTGGAGAAGCAAACGTGTTCTAACGTGCTTGTGAAAGCGGAGCCCTGTCTCCGGGGACACCCATAAGACAGGCATCGGGCAGTGGGAGTAGCTAGGTGCTGGAAGGGAGATTCATCCACCGTCTCCAGCTCCTGGTCCTTCCAGAGCAAAGAAAGCAGGGCAGCCAGAAAGGCAGGAAGATGGGTCAGACCTTCCTACCACACGTGTGGTGTCTGGTCGCTCGGGTCCTGAAAGGATTCACAAGGCAGGTAGAAATACAGAAGGAAGATTTGTTAAAGTAAGAGAAGGGTCGGCTGGGCAGAGTCTGCTGGAAACTACTAAGTCGAGTCTTCGTGTGTCTCCAGGTTTATATTTTCTAACCAGGATGTAAATTGCTTTGACCTGTAGTAGAATTTTCTATTGAGTTCGGCTTTGTCCATTGGGGTAGGGGAAGCGGTTAAACTGGTGATTGCAACCTTTGCATATGCTGTGTAGACGTAAGTTGGAGCCAGGAGTGGACTCTATACAGATACACAACCTCTCGCAAGCCATGGGGCCTGCATGGCGGAAGCAAACAGAACCCTGAAACTGGTCTGCATTGTAAGTGCACAGCAAGCAGAGCCATCGAGCCCTGGCCGAAAGGCGGCAAAGGAAAGAAAGCTTTCAAAAAGTCCTCAGCTAAATTATACTTGTTAATTCAAATTACACCAGAGGTCCAAATCTCAAAATAGAAGATGTAGTGCCACCATTACAATGCCCCCTGTCTCATCAACACATTGGCTCTGGGTCCCCACAGGAAACATCCCAGGCTGTCAGCCCCTTGGCAAACTCCAACTGCATCTCCCTTTTCCCTCTCAGACACAGTCTGCTGTGAGGGAGCAGCCTAGACAGGTGAATTCAACCATTTATTCAACAAGCACTTAGGGTGGGTGGGCCATGCCCTGTGCTAAGTGCTGGGAGTAAAAGATAAGGAAAAAAATGTAAAAATCAGTGCAATCAGCCACAGGGCGAATATACCTTAGAGAAGGTTTTGGAAAAATCTCTTTGAAGATGCACTTCCGGAATGAAGCAACCCCCTCTTCCAGCCCAAGTTCCAGCTGGAGCCTCGTCTGTCTGTGGGCTCAGTGGGGTGCCTGAGCAAGGGCCTTGGGTCTCGCCAACCAGATCTACGGGCCCTGTGACTTTGGGAGAGTCACTCGCTGCTCCCAAGCCTGTTTGCCTGTCTGTGAAAATGAGGGCTCAGGAGGTGAGGAGTGTGACACACAGCAGGTGTTCAGCCAGACAGCACCCCCATTCCCACGGATATGCCGTCCAGTGGCCGAGTCAGCCTGCCAGCCTGCCCTGGCGCCCCCCGACCCGGCCCCGGGGGAGACCCACGCTGCCCACCAAGCGCGCTACTTGAAGTCTTCCTTAAGGCTCCCTAACCCGACCGTAACTGCCGCCTATTACTGTGTAAACAAAGATACCCACTCGCCTGAGTAATTAGCGAAGAGATGTTTCCACAAAGGCCTGGGTGATTCTGGAGGGTCATTAACTACCCTCCAGAAAGGAGGATGGTCCTCCATGTCAGTTGGACAGGAATTTGTATAAATGTCCTCTGGGATCCAGCGAGGACAGTGTGGACAGTCAGGTCACCATGAAGAGAAAACCGTGGTTGGGCCGATGGCTGTGATCTCCCCCAAACCATTTAGTTCAGGGGCTCTTAATAGGCCGGTTCCCCCATCAGACGCCTCTGAGCAAGAAGGAATTTATCTCCATCGGTGCGGGTCAGGGCGGACCAACGAATCTTTCCTTCATTGTTACCCCGCCATTAAAACTCTGGCTGTAACTGCTAAAATATTTGCTTCTAAGAATAGATGCTTGTTGGTGCAGCAAATGTCTCCCAACGTGGGCATTTCGGTTCCCGTCAGAATGATGGAAACCAACGCTTGCCTGTGGACCACGAGGGCGCCCACTCCTCACAGACGCCCTCCACAATGGTCTTCCTGTCCTAAGTTCTCTGAGGGGTGCCAAGGGCACTCAGTGCTTTGGCCATGAGCTCTGGGAGTGGTTCCGTCATGCTCATTGCTGGTCACTGCAGCCCGGCGGTGGCAACAACAAGGGCTCTGCGGTCCCCTGGGCTGGGTGGGCACCGGGCTCTGTGCTGCCCAGCTGTGTGTCCTTCGGCAAGCTGCTTCACCTCTCTGAGCTAGACATCGATGGGGGAGCAGATAATCCCTTGGCAGGGGGATCATGGGGACGGAATCCGAGAGGCTGTGCAGAGGACCTAGTCCAGCATCCCACTCATAAGAAGACCCCCCAAATATTCCCTTTTCTTGTCTCTGTGCACTCTGTGAGTGGGAAAAGGGTGCCTGCCAAATGCCACCCCTCCCCCAAAGTTTGAGGATGCTGAGAGCTGACCCCATAGGTACTCTACCCAGAGTAGAAAAGGGGGATATTGTGCTAGATTGTTCTCTTGTCAGCTTGGCCACTCCTGCGGCCTTTGTGTCGCAGAACCCACTTCCTGGTACGGCTGACTGGAGTTGTCTGAGATCAGGAGGTGGAAAGAGCTGTCTTACAGCTGGGGGGCATGGCCGTAGAGGTGCCCCAGGCCCATGCAGTCCTCAGGTTTTCCTCTGTGCTCAGCTCTCCTTCCCGACTGCTGATCCCACAGACACGTCCCCGAGATCTCATCGTGGACGCCCCCCCAACTGCCCCCCACGCCCCCTCGCCCCGACTCCCGCACCCTGCCAGCAGGCCCTGCCCTGCTGTCCCATCCAGCACTGTGACCCTCCGCGGAGCCTCCCCTGCCCCCAAGTGTGGAAATTCGAGTCCCTGTCGTAAACCCCTGCCTGGACCTGAGTGTTCCTGTCACTCACATGACTAAGCGTCACGTCTGTGTCACCTCGAAAGGCCTCTAACATCCAGATGTGTCCCCCACTGACATGCACATTTATTTGAGGGAGCACTGCTTGCTTCTTTCCGGAAAAGCCAGACGCAGGCCATGGTGCACCTCACAGTCCATGCCATGTGAGAAGGGAGGAAACGGGGGACTCTGTCCAGCAGCCATCGTGATGGGGACAGGGCGTGTCCATTAGCTTAAGGAAAACAGGTGAAGGGCCTTGAGCAGCTACTGGTAGTGACTTGGTCTGATGGGAGTTTGTGGGGAGCGCCCTGCCTCGGGCCGATTGCAGGAGGCAGGGAGGCCGTGGGGAGGCCGTCCCTGTGCCCCAGGGAAGAGGCTATTTTTTGGTGGGAAGCCTGGGCTGTGGCCCCAGGGGAGAGGAGTTGTAAAGGGTGGATGTACATACATCCTGGGGACTGGGCAGGTGACAGGTGAGCGGGGGATGGACAGCTGCCAGGAGGGACAGGTGGGTGCCTGATGGTCTGAGGGAGGCCCCAGGAGGGGTGGCGGACTCGGACATATTGCTCGTGAGGGTGTCCCCTCCTTGGCGATGGTGTCCCCCTCCTTGGCAATGGTGCCGGCCGGGAAAGGAAAAGACGTGTATGTGTCTTATTTGTATCCATAGTATGGGTATAGTGTGAGCGCGTGTGTTAGTATGATGTCCATGGTGTTTGTGGGCATGAGCGTGTGTTGTAGGCACACATACATGCTGGGTTGTGACCATGGCTTCAGCCTTGGCCTCTCCAGCCACCTCTGTCCTTACCTGAGGGCAGTGGAGAGGGCATGGGGAGTGGACCAGGGTGCGGGCATCTGAGGCCGGCCAGGGGAGCAGTAGTAGTAATGGGACCAGGTCAGCACTCAGACTGGAGGGAGCACAGAGATTCAGACAGAGCTGGGGTCAGGAGACCAGGAGCCATGCACGGTGAAGGGCAAGGGGCAAAGACCCCCGAGCTAGGAGGCACCTTTGTTTCACAAGGATTTACAAAATATGGACCAAAGTCTGGAGCCCCAGCCAGAGCTGGGGACACACAGTGGATCCGACCCGTCTCTGCTTGTGAGATGCTCGCTCAGGCCTGGTCCCCTCCCTGGTTCCTGGACTCACGCCTGCCTGTTTGACTTCCGCCGCCCCTGCTGGCTTTTTGTTTAACCTTGGGCAGCCACGTCACCCCCCACACCGTCACCACCAGCCCACCCCCGTGCCCCACTTCACTTTCCCCTGTGTAAGACCAGAGAAAGTTCAGATGCTTCTACAGTGTCTTTTAGATTAAAACCTCTCTGCACTTGTGCCTGGCTAATGGAGACGCCTATCAGGGACAAGAATGGATGTGGAAAGTGCTTTGAAAAATTCATAGCAGGAGGGAAAGGGAGAGAGTCTTTATTTTTGTAGAGCTGGAGGAGGGGGAGTCGGGAACACCGGCTGCGGATGAAAAGGACAGCGTCTGGAGCACTACGTGGCATTTCATGTCAACTCAGATCTCCCGGAAAAGCAAGGGCATCAAATATTTACCAAAGCGGCATTAAAAATTAACCTTTTGGATGGAGATGTTTCAAGACCCTGAGGTCCCTGAGCAATGTCCAGAAGTCAGGCGGGTGAAAGGACGCGACGGAAGGCTACGCAGGGCGTGAAGAATGAAGCTCCCAGAGCCAGGGACAGGTACCCACGGACCCCTCCTGCCCTGCTGCTAAAGCCAGAGCAGCCTCCAGCCTTGTGGCTACAGAGCACCTGGTCAGCCCCTCGGCCATCAGCCCCCCCCCCACCCCCAGTCCCCTGCGTTCCTGGCAGACGGACCAGACTGTATGTTTCCCATCAGCTCATGTGCTCCACGCGGCCGGGGCTTCTGTGGTGGTGCGTGGGCGCTCTATCCCAGCCCTGAGAACTTGGCACGCACCTTCTCTGACTCTGACCCGCCCACCCCCCGTTTCAGGGACCCTTGTCGTTAGCCTGGGCCACCTGGGTAGTCCAGGACAATCTCCCCACCTCAGGGACCGCCGTGTATACACACCAGCAGAGTTCTTTTCATCACGTGAGGTCACAGCCCCAGCTCCTGAGGAACTAGGGCAGGGACCTCTTTGAGGGCTTAGCCGTGCCTACTCGGGCGTATGTGTAGGGTCACAGGACAGGCTGCCGTTCAGCTCTTGTATGTACTGCCAGCCAGTTTTCCACCGTAGCCAAACCAGGGCTCCCCTCGGAACCTGAGAGTTCCTGGGCCTCTCCACGGCTCTTGGTGTAGTCAGTCTTTTGTATCTTGGCCCTTTCAGTGGGCTTGTAGGGTCAGCTCATTGAAGTTTTCCATTGCGTTTTCCTGATGCTTGCGTTCCCCTTTCTATGATTATTACGAAGCACACCTCCTCCGTGCAGCCTCCCAGGACCACGCCTTTTGTGGCTGCGAGTTCCGCCCGCCCTGGGGACTCTGATCCCACCTGCACGAGTTTGCCATCTCCGTGCCCACCGTTCACGCAGCAGTTCTGCGCCGTCTGCTCCTCTGTAAGATGTGCTGAGTACCATCTCCATCGCTATTGCTGTGAGAATGCGACGGAAAACGTGCTGAAAGCTCCTCGCCCCACGCCTGGCCTGCCGTATCGTCAGCGCTAAAAGACTGCCAGCTATTATCAGTGCTGAGGGGGGCGTTTGTGTGCCTTTCACCTCGCAATTAGTCCTGTTGTGCCTCGTGACTCCTCTGCTTTTGTCGGATTGTCACAGACTCGCAGTGCTCTGGAAGCGTTCATTGTTATTCAAATTGCCAGGTGCTGGGGCTTATCTTTCCAGTTCGTGTGCACACGTAGCCAGCTGCAGTGGGCCCCGCTGCTGGTCTCAGGCTCTGCACCTCTGTCACCAGGGCCTGCTGGCCTCAGCCCCCAGGCCACTGCCCTGTGAGAGCAGCCAGGCACCTAGCAGACCAGGCTGGACTCCCAGCCCCATCGCTAACTCGATACTGTGTGACCTGGGCAAGTTACGTTACCTTCCTGAGCCTCTGTTTCCCCATCTGTAAATGGGGGGAACAGTGATCTCACCTCACAGGGGTGTTGGGAGAGCTCAGTGAGACGATGCACTGAAGAGCTTGGAGCAGCCCCTGACACGGAGGAAATCCCCAGCACACGTCAGCCCGCGCTCTGCGTTTATTATGAATTGGGAGGACCTTCCTGTCTGCTCCCAGGGCACTAGGACCGTCCAGATGCCGTCGCCTGACAGTTGAAGCACTTGGTGGCAGCCACCTCTCCAGACGCACCCTTGCCAGCAGTATCTTGTGCCTCCTACTGCAGTCCCCCCAGGGACCGGGCTCTGGCTGCGCCCTCCTCCTGGAGTGACTTCCCCTCTTCCTGGCTAACTGCTCAGGCCCAGCCCGGCAGCAGCTCCCCCAGAATTCTCCCTGACCCTTTTGCCCCCGTCCCCATTCAAGGCCATGTCCCCCAAGATCTGCTGGGCAGCACTAAGGATAGTCCTACGTGACTGGAGTGGTGTCAGGTGGGTTCTGAGGCCCAGAGAGGTTAAGTGACTTGCCCTGGGTCACACAGCTTGTAAAGGGCTGACACAGTGCGGGTCTGCTGCTCTTGTCTGGGTCCCACTATGGCTCCCCCACCAGCTTGGAGACTTTGAGGGCAGGGCTCACTCCTGCCTCAGGTCCTTGCCCCCAGCGCCCAGCCCAGGCCTGGCAGAAGATACCACCAGTGCAGGTTTCAACGAGGCCTGGAGGGGGGCAACGACAATGGTACTGAGTGAGAGAAGCATTGGTGGCCCTGGGCCTGGTTCCCATGGGCTGCTTGGCAGTGAGGGGCCAGGCGATGGGGAAAGTGCCTGGGAGGACGGTGGCCCTGGGATCGGGGTAGGGAGGGGCTCTTGGTGATAGGAGCCAGCTGCCACACATGGACCTCCTACGCTCGTGGACTGCAGCTCCTGGCATGGCCAAGGCGTGGTTGTCACGAAAGCAGAAAAAAAATTGATATTTGCTGAAGCTTTGTTCCGGAAGGTTGCACAGAGGCAAAGCATTCCCAAGGCACATAGGACACAGCGGGGCTGATGGGCTGGCCAGTGTCCAGAGGGGCTGGGCTGTGTTCAGACGGGCCAAGTCAGAGCTGGCACATGGCCAGTGGATGTCCACAGCAGTGAAAGTCCTCACTGGGCAGCAGCAAGGATACTCCTACGTGACTGGAGTGGTGTCAGGTGGGTGCTGAGGTCCAGAGAGGTTAAGTGACTTGCCCTGGGTCACACAGCTTGTAAAGGGCAGAGTCGGGATCTGAACCCAGGCCTGTCTGACTCTGATGCCAGTGGCGTTTCCTGCTCCCAGACCCTTTCCCTTTCTGGTACCGTGTGAACTGATAGTCAAGCTGTATGGACGGGATGTCCAGTGAGCAGGGTTTTGAAGGATGAGTAGGAATTTGCCAAGTAGAAAAAGGGGAGGATGATCCCAATTTGTGGGAGAGTGTGTCATCACACTCGGGCATTCTGGAAAGAGAGTGCTTTAATGTGGAGGGCACAAAACTATTAGGTTGGTGCAAAAGTAATGGCGGGTTTTGCAATTTTTTTTAACCTTTAAACTGCAATTACTTTTACACCAACCTAATAGAAACAGTAATAGATGCCTGGCAATAAGAGGCCCCCAATGTCCAGCTAAGGCACAAAAACATTACCCTCTCAGAAACCATATGCAGAATTTTTTTAACATTATTGATTTTGGAATATTTCATGTTATGCAAAAAAATATATATAATGTATATATGGGCATAAACATAATGAAACGAACACTATGTTCCCACTGCCCAGAGAAATAGAGCAATGTCCTACCACAGAGGCCCTCAGCATGCCCCACCCCCTCGAGGGTCCACCAGCTTGGAGTTTGTGCTTGTCGCCCCCCGATAGAGGTGTCTCCCAATGGAGGGACTGGAGCAGCGTTAGCCCTCCGGAGAAGTCACTTTGGGAAAATACAGACGCTGGCCTGGACGTAGGGCCCAGAAGCAGGGACAGAGCGTGGAGGCCTTGGCCAAGGTCAGGGGTGGTGCTGCCTCCACTCGGAGACTGGGGAGCCTCTTTCCATGTCAGCCTGGAACAGCTAAGAGGAACAAGAAGGGATGTTGACTGCTGCCCCCACATCTCAGAAGGGCCACTAGGAGCAGGCTGTAAACACAGGAGGGGATTTGGCCAGCGTTATAAAAGTTTTACAACTAACTGAGCAGCTCACAGGGTGATGGGCTGTGAGGTAATGAGCCCACTGTCCCTGGGGGGAGCCAAGCAAACCTGGACAAACAACGACTTCTTCCACAAGCCTCCTCTGACTTACTGTCCCTCTTCCCTCAGCCCCTGGAACTCCCCATGACGTCACTGCCCCTCGAGTCTGAATCCCCTATGGTCGCTCCCCACCCAGTTGTCAGGCTGGGCTAGAGCAGCAGACACAACAGCACATGAGCCCTTCCCTCAGGGGCTGTAGGAGCCGGAGGGAAGGCAGACAATCCTCAAATGAAGAAGGCAGTAGGGCAGCTGGTGGGCGGTGCAGCAGGGAGCAGTAAAGCAGGGGGTTCGGGGTGCAGGAGGGTCAGGAAGGGCTCCCTGAGGAGCCGTCTGCACCAAGACCTGAGGTTGCTGAGAAAATGAGCCTGGCACAGAGGCCTAGGAGAGCAGTCTCGGCAGAGGAAACAGCAAGTGCAAGGGCCCTGAGGCAGGAATCCCCAGGAATGTTGCAGGAACAGCAAAGAGGCCGGTGTGGCTGAAGAGTGACAAAGGGGCATGAGAGGAGATCACATCAGAAAGGTACCAAGGGGGCAGCGTGGGGAGTCAGCAGGGCCTTTGTGATGAGAAGCCATTAGAGGGTTTCAAGCGGAAGAGAATATGTATATATGATTCTGGCTTCTGTGTTGAGAATGCACTATAGGGAGGTGTGGGCAGAGAAATCAATTAAGAGACTGAATCACCGCAGGCGAGAGAGGATGGGAGTTTGGAGCATGGTAGTGATGATGGAGATGGCGAGAAGTGGCTAGATTTTATATCTGTCTTGAATAGATGAGATTGGCTGATGGATTGGACTCGGGTGTAAGAGAAAAGGAGGCGAGGACAGAGCCAAGTCTTTGGACCTGAGCTACGGGAAGGATGGACCTGCCCTCAGCCGAGATGGAGGGGACCAAGGAACAGTGGGTTTAGAGGGAAGCTCAGGAGTTCAGTTTTGGATGTGTTAAGAACAAGAAGCCTGTTACACATGCCAGTGGCATCTCCAGGAGGCTGTTGGAATTCAAGAGTAAAGTCTGGGGGAGAGGCCATCCCGAGGACTGAGCTCCAGGGTGGAAATGAGAGAATGGGGGGTCTCTGAGGGTGGCGTCCTGGGGCAGCCAACAGCCCGGGCCCCTGGACTAGCATCTCTGACATCTGCAGTGTTCTCCATCGTATCAGGAGCCACTGCTTGTGAACCAGTGCTCTACTAAGGGACATTTCCTTGACCCTGATCTTCTAATCTTTTACCCGCATTGCTGCAGTCAGTAAGCTTGTCTGTATTTTGCCCTTGTGAACACGTTGCTGGGATCATCGTTAAGTGGAATTGCTGGGTCAGAGGGCATGTGCTTCTGTGACTTTGCTACGTGTCACACTGCCTTCCACAGAAGTGACCCTGATGTTGGTTCTGCCAGGAGTGACGCAGAGGCTTCTCCCTCACAAACCAGCCAATACACGGGGCACAACTTTTTTAGTCTTGGCGGACGTGATGAGTGAAATCACGTGGACGCTTCCTTTTGTCTGTGCCTTGGAATACTTTTTCGTTATGGCTTTGATTTGTGTTTCTCTAAGTTTAGACTTTGAATTTACTGGGTTTTCTCTTTCTTCTTGGGAATTACTCTGTGTTGATTCTCTTCCTGGATCCTTTGGGTAATTTCTCTTTTCCTGGAAATCCCCCTATTTCCTCGAGGTTTTCTGATTTAGTTGGACAGAGTTGGGTGGTAGGCTCTGTTGTTTGTCTCTGGTGACTTGTCTGTTCCCCTCATCTCCACTGAGCGCCTGCTCTATGCACCGTTATTGGTCCTGGGGACATAGGGGTGGGGCCAAACCAATGAAAAGCCCTATTTTTTATGGAGCCTACGGACAATTTAAAAAAATACATACCAGAACGTAAAATATATGGACAGGTAAATGGTGATAAGTGCCAGGGAGAAAAACAGCCTGAGAGCAACAGAGAGTCTAAGGTGGGGTGCAGTTTAGAATAGGATGGTCAGTGAGGGTCTCCTTAATAGGTGACTTGAAGGACATAAGGGAATAAGCAGTGTGTTTATCCAGGAGAGGAGAGAAGAGCCTGCTGGTGCAGGTCGTGTGTTAGCCTGGCTTCTCCAGAGAACCAGAATCAATAAGACATAAACATAAGAACAGATTTACTATAAGGAATGGGCTCCTGCCGTTTTGGAGGCTGAGAAATACCAAGGTCTGCAGCCAGCAAGGGGGAGACCCAGGAGAGCTGCTGGTGTAAGTTCCGGTGCGAGTCCAAGTGTGAAGGTAGGAGAGGACCGATGTCCCAGCTCAGAGACAGGCAGGCAGAGAGGGAATTCTGCCTTCTTCTGCCTGCCTGCTCTGTTCTATTCGCCCTCAGTAGACTGGCGGACGCCCACTCACATCAGGGAGGGCCATCTGCCTGATTCAGTCTAGAGATTCAAATATGAATCTCATGCAGAAACACCCTCCCAGACACACCCAGAAATAATGTTTAGCCACACATCTGGGCCTTCGTGGCCCAGTCAAATCGACACGTAAAAGGAGCCACCCCTGTTGGAGTGGAGTGAACCAAAGGGAGAAGATAAGGGATTTGATCAGAGAGGATACAGAGGAAGGTTTCGGCTTCTGCTCTGAGTGAGTTGGGAGCCATTGAGGGTTTTGAGCAGAGGACTGACATGATCTGACGTAGATTTTCACAGGATTCCTCTGGCTGCTGTGTGGACAATAGGCGGAAGGGGTTGACCAGTGGGGAGGCCACTGAGAGGATCCTGCTGGCTTGGACCACAGTCGGAGCAAAGGAGGCCGCAGGAATTCCAAGGAAGGAAGGAAGGGGCAATGGGATTTGCCAATGGATTGGATGGGGGGTGTGAGAGAAAGCGGGGGGCCAGAAATGCCCTGGGACTCCCATGTGAGCAACTGGAAAGATGGAGTTGTATTTGCTGAGATCCGGAAAATCGTGGGAAATGTTGGTTTGGGGAGCCAATCTGGATTTTAGTTCAGGGCATATTAAGTTTGAGATGTCTATTAAATATCCCGTTGGTGATGTCAAGTAGACAGGTTAGAGATTTGAGTTCAGGTGAGAGATTGAGGCTGGAGAGCCCTCAGTGTATAGGGTGTGTAAGTCCTTGGGGGGAGATGAGATCTGCAGGAGTGAGTAGGGATGGAGAGGAGAAAAGGATGTGGGAAGGTGGGGAGGGGCCTGCAGAGCAGCCTAAGAATGAGGAGGGGGACCAGGAGAGAAGCTGGAGTATCCTGGAAACACGAGGAGTGAACATCTGTGTCAGTGCTGCCAAGAGGGCAAGCAAAAGGAGGACCAAGAAGTGACCACTAGATGCAGCAACGTGGCGGTCTGTGGTGACCTTGACGAGGGCAAATTCTGCAAAATAGTTTGGACAAAAGCCTGCCTGGAGAGGTTAAGGGACAGTGGAGAAGTGGAATAGCTGAGCATAAGTACAGATAACTTCCAAGTGGTCACTTCCTCCTTCTACTTGACTAGATTCACCAACAGTTTCATTGTGTTTCAAAAAGAACCAAAAATTGAGTTTATATATTCATTCCTTCCTTTTACTGTTTTTAATTTCATTTCAGTCTTAATTTATCACTTTCTGATGCCTTCCTTGGGTTTATTTTGCCTTTCTTTTCTAATTTTTTGAGTTGGATGATTAATTCATGTTTTCTTGTTTATTAATATCAATATTTAAAGCTATAATTTTTCCTCTAAGCATTGCTTTAGCTGCATCCCACAAATTCTGAGCTGTAATGTTTTTGTTTTTATTATTGTCAAGTTGTCCGGTAATTTTTATTTTTGGCTTTCTCTTTGACTTGAGTTATTTTAAAGAATTTTAAAACTTTTTAGTGGTAGAATTTGTTTTCTTTTGTGGTTTTGTTAATATAGGTAATAGTTTCAAACTCTACTGTATTGAGATTAGAGAATTTTGTCTTATCTCTACTTTTTGGAAGTTACTTTCTTTGTAGCCTGGCAGTCATTTTGTGTGTGTGCATTTTCAACAGTATTTAAACAGAAGGTGGATTCTGCTAATACACACACACACACACACACACACACACACACGCACACACACATACACACAGTGTTATTAATTAGATTATTTAGCTCCCTAGATCCTTATTTATGTTTTTGCCATCTTCATCCCTAATGGACTGAAAGAGATGAATTAAAAGGCACTAATACCAGTATACTCTCATACTCTTTTTTTCTTTCTACTTTTCCAGCAGTTCTTGCTCAATGGATGTTGACACCATGTTATTTGGTGCATAGACACTCATTACTTTTAGATCCTCATGGTGACTCTTATCTTTGATTTCCACACAATGTCCTTCTTTTTCTCATTAAATATTTCTTGCCTTAACTTCAGCTTTATCTAATAATCAGGTCAAAACCCCTGGTTTCTCTTGGTTTGCATTTGTTTGATATGTTTCTGCTCATCCTTTTTTTTTTTTTTAATTTGGTAAAACATATAACATAAAATTTACCATTTTAACCATTTTTAAGTGTGCAGTTCAGTGGCATTAAATACATTCACCTTGTTATGTGGCCATCACTAGAATTTTTTCATCATCTGTCTATTCTTTCATATTAAACCTTTCTGAATCATTCTACCTTCAGCAGATTTTGTTTGTAATACAGTCTGAGAGTCATTTTTCTTTTTTTCACAAGTGTATAAGGCTCATTAACATTTACTGACATGGCAGATATATTTGGTCTCAGTTCTGTCATGATAGTTTATTATATGCTTTCTGCTTTTATAGGTTTTGTGGGGGTTGTCAATTTTCACCATATGGTCTCTGTTTTCTTTGTTTTATTTTTTGTGTATATTCTACTGACATTTTGGAAAAGCTGTGTTTTTGATCCCATGGTTATCTTCATAATTATACTGTTATATGATACCTTTAATCCTCTATTTATTTGGACAATGTTTATTTTCTCCCTGGTATGAATGATTCCCTTCCCTTCTCTACCTCCCATTAAATGATTTTAGTTGATTCTATCATATGTTATATTATTTTTCTATTTATCTCTGTATCTCTAATTTTACTTACACCTCTAAATGATTCTGTAGATATGCAACTATAAATGAATAAGATGTAGTTTATGTATATTACCTCCCTCCTTCTCACCTCTCCCTCTCCTGTTATTTATATCTGTTCTCTATTTTCTCTTTCATTCTTTTCTATAATAGTCACAATCTTTAGATTTGTTTCAGACATAGTCCTACAATTAAATAGATTCTCACGGTCAGTGCTCTGCCCAGAGTTACTTCATCTACATTTGGGTACCCTAACTGTGTCCTCTAGCAATTTATATAAGAAGAGCTCATGGGAGCTATAATTAAAAAACAACACGAATATGCAAAAAGTTTTCCTGTTGACTTTATACTTAAAACATGGTTCATCTGGGCTTTAATTTCTTGGTTCATTCATTCGTTAAACAAATATTTATCAAACCCCTACTATATGCCAGTTACTATTCTAGACCCTGACAATACAAAAATGAACACAACACACAAACACCTTGGCCTTTTTGTAGCTTACTTTCTAGTTTGGGGAGACAAACAGTAACCTGGACCAGTAAGTACCATATGAAATGTGCTAGAGATACATGCTGTGGAGAAAAATAAGGCAGGTGGTGGGGGACTGTGACCTAGTTTTTTGCCTGTGAAGCACAGGAGAAGGCTCCATGGACTCTCTCATCCTTAGATGCCATGCACACATTCCCAGTGGTGCAGGATGGGGGCTGGGCTCAGCCCCTTGGAGTATGACTCACTCCAGAAAGATGGGCTGTGCTGCTTTGTCAGATTCCCCTCCCTCAAATTCTCCACAGCCCCTGCTAACATACTCTAGAGCTTGGTCGAAGATGTTTCATCAGTTAAAGAGCTGTAATCAGATGCAAGTGGCAGAAACCCAGACACACTAGTTTGGAGGTGGACAGTCGGGGACTACCAGAACCAAGTTTCTCTCTGCTTTCCATTCCACCTGCATTCGTGAGGTGTTTCATTCTTGTGCTCTTACTAGATTCATATCCCCTTCCAAGTAGATTTCCACTTACACGGCCAGATGGGGTCATGTGACCACCCCTGTCTTCAAGGGAGTCTGGGAAAGTGAGCATTTGTGCCTGGGCAATTGTCCTATAAATGGGTATAAGACAGGGAATTCACAATGCCTGCCACAGATGGAGTTTGTGTTTCTCGTCCTCACTGTCCTTGTTTGGAGGTGATTTGAGAGAAGAAAGGGCTCAGGCAACTTGACCCTGCCTATCAAAGGTATAAGTGACCCAGGCACCAGTGTTTACACTCCTGATCCTGCCCTGTTGGTCTCCTGGCCTGTCCCTGTGCCAGCAGTGCCCCGGTTTCCTCTCCATGGCTTTGTACGACATAGTCATGTCCAGTGGTGTGACTCAAAGATTCATAATGGTTTTTATTATAATTATGAATGGTATCTGTATCCATTCTTAATATTTTTTTAGTTTGTTGTAGCCAGGGTGACCATATAGTTTATCATCAAAATCAAAATGCCTTTGAGCGTGAAAAGGGAACAATATTAAAAATTATGTCAGAACAACAGTTGTTAACTGGGACTGTCCCAAGCCAAGACAGGTAATCAATCACCTTGGTAATTGTTGAGGTAAATGAACACTGTTGGTTTTCTGAGTTGATCTGATGTCTCACAGATTGAAAATTGTATCCTTATATCTGCATCTCTGTTCTAATAATTAGCCTATTGATTCTCTTGGATTCTCTATGTATTTCACCTGCAAATAATTGTAATTTGGGTCTTTCCATTCCACTCCTGACACTCTGCATTTTCTTGTCTTATTGCATGGGGCACGGGCGCTAGTATTATACGGTACTGTCGTGTCAACAGGATTGCTTGTCTTGCTTCCAGTCTTAAAGTCAAACAGTTCTCAATATCCGGAAGACAAAGACAAGTCATGGGCTCAGAGAAAAACTGGCTTCTCCTGGTACTGAGGCCTGAGAGAAATGCCCCCAGTGTGTCCCCATGGAGGAGACATCATGTGATATTTTGTTTCCTTCTGCTTCCCCAGAAAACCCTTTTGCCGTGCCTCAGGATGGGGGAGGTGAGACCCGAAGCACCCGGTGCAGCCTCCAAGAAGAACCACTTCCACAGAGACGCCAGGGAGAGCCGAGGTGGCTGCGGTGGTGGCAGAGGAGGAAATGTCACCTGTGCCCAAAACCCCCTTCTGAGACTTCTAAGATTAGGAGCAAACTCAGGGGCAGGGGCCAGGGGTGCAGGGGAGGGGATTCTGAGCCACCCGTCCGCAAGCAATAGTCCCATTTTGGGCTGGTGGCTTCTGAGAGGTGACACCCTTGTGGACTCGAGATGACCAACACAAAGCTGCTCTGGCCGATTCAAGCTGGCAGGAGTTAGGCCTCTGCGTCGTGTCCGATCCCTTGCCTCTGTTTCCTCCAGTAGTGGCCTGTGGGCCTATCCATGTCAGAATATTGAATGAGAGTGTGTGTGTGTGTGTGTGTGTGTGTGTGTGTGTGTGTGCACGCGCGCACGCGCATGTGTGATTTGGGTGTTCTTTTGTTTGGTTGGTTGGTTTTTATTGAGTTCCCGCAAGTTCCCTGATGGGCACATGTCATGTTGTGGGGGGGATTCCTCATCAGCACCCTGGGTTCAGCTTTTTGCTACAGCTGGCAGCTGTGAACCAGGTGGAGTTGGTGAGCCTGGGGCCCAGGCCTGCTGTGTTTCTAGGGGCGCTGGGGATTTGAAAATGCCAGGAAGGGTTTGTTCTTATGGATGTCATTCCCATAGCAACAGTAATAATAAGGGCGGTGTCTTGGGTCATCCACGGGGCGGGCAGTTGTTTGGGTGTCTGTGCCCATCCTCTCTTGCCACCTGGGTGGGGATGTGATGAACCCCCTGCAGAAACAGCTCAGAGTGGGGATAGTGCCGGGGTCACACAGTGAGGAGGACACTAGCCTCTCGGTTGACCTCAGGGGGTAGGAGCTGCCAGTATAAGCTCAAAGTACAAGCTCCCAGCAGAGTCCCGAAGCCTCTCCCAGTCACTTTCTGGTGGACGGGCCTTTCCTTCCTGGTTCTCTACCGTCACTTGCCTGGACCCTGATTCACACATCACATTCTGCTTCGGCACCTGCTGTGTGCCTGGCCCTGTGCCAGGCCGTGTAAGGATGGGAGATGAGTCAGGTAGTCCTGGCCCTGGCCCAGGGGAGCCACCATCTGGTGGGAGAGACAGACACACAGATCTCTGCCGGGCAGGGAGAAAAGCAGTATGGAAACCTAGAGGGGAAGGTTCCAGAAGCCCTTCCACTTTAAGGTGGGACTTCCACACAAACTTGGCTGCCTGTAACATTCATCCACAAAACTCACCGTGGCCACTGCCCACCCCACTGCCCTGGGACACACAAGGAAGGGTGTCACCCGGGGATGTGATCACATGTCTCGAGGGCCACACTACCAGTGTAGACACACCCACTCCACCAGTGTCAGTCATACCAAAACCTACCCCCAACTCTTAGCTCTGTGGGCCCTGCTCAATAAGTGCGTGTCCCCTCTGATCACGTATCCGCACTTCGCCAGAACAATGTTCTCACACCCAGACTCCATCAGACACAGCGGTGAGCTGGCTCACCGCTCATGGTACCGGTTTTCTTGCTAGGGAGACAGGACAGGGAAGGAGCAAATAAATAGTGAATAAGGAAGATAGAAATAGTGGTGAGCGCTCTGCCGAGAATTCAGTCACAACAATGAGTACAGGTTGTGTTGAGCTTCGGCCGTCTGGTTAAGCCCAGATCTGAATGATAAGAGCCAGCCAGGGGAAGAGGGAAAGAGCATTCCAGGCAGAGGGAACAGCTAGTGCGAAGGCCCTGAGGCAGCAACAGGTTCAGTGGTTGCAGGGACTCAGAAGAAATCCAGGGTGGCTGGGACCCAGAGGGAGGTGGGAGGGGATGAGGGTGAGAGAGTCCAGACTCTGGTTCATTGTGAGTCAGCATAAGGCCACACAGTACAACCCCCTGTCCTTTGATAAAGCAGAAAGAGCTTTCCAGGGTATAAAGTGTTTTCCACACAGACGTTCTTCATCCTCTCAACAGCCCCACAAAGAAGGGACTCTCCCCGTCTCGTGGACTAGGAAACTGAGGCTCAGATGGGTCCAGTGGCTTGCCCAAGGTCACACAGCAGGCTGTGGAAGACCCAGGCCCATAGCTTCAGTCCCATGTTCTCCAGACAGTGGTGCCAAGGCCCAGGCAGACAGCTTGGTAGAGGCAAAGCAGGAGAACTTTTGCTTGGGGTCTTGATTAGGGATGAGCCTGGCTTCCTTGCCCTCAGATGCGAGTCATGCCCGGACACGTGCCAGGCCTTGTCCATGCAGAGAATTGCCTGCCATGGAGGGTGCCCAGCAGTCGTTTAGCCCAGCTGGATCAGCCCACACCTCCATTCCATGTGAGGAGTCTCGGGATCAGGGGAACCCAACTGTGGGTGGTTGGGGAGAGGTGGGCACAAGATCCAGCTCCTGACACCCACTCTGCATTAAGAGCAGTGCGACCTCAGGTGAGTCCCGTGCCCTCTCTGCCCTCAGTTTCCCCATCGGTAAGAGGAAGGAGTCAGACCAGGCATTTAGGGGATTGCATGTCTGCCTTCCTGTGGTTATGGGTGACGCTCATGTATCTGCTCACACCGAGATGCTTCCTTTGCCGTAAAGGAGCTGGTGGCCTTGTCTCCCTGCCCCGGAGGCCCGGAGCCAATGGTCACTGCCACACAGACCAGCTAGGGCTAGGATTCACCTGATCCTCGCCTGAGATTTACGACTTGCAGGTTGCTGCTCCTGGCCCCAGCAGAGGTCTTTGTAGGAGTGACCGATAGATAACTCTCTTGGGGGTTGACTGTCTCAGCTGGGCTTGGGATGGAACTGTAGCTCAACAGACAGTACCAGGTGCAAACAGTACCAGGGCAGCCAGTGGTGCAGAGAACGCAGCACTGCTCCTTTCCCGCTGGGTGGCCTTAGGTAAATCGCTTTCCCTCTCTGAACTTCAGTTTTTCACCTGTCAGGTGTGTAGGATGGGGACTCGGGGGAGGTAACGACATTCACAGCCTCATGGAGTGGTAGAATGGGTGAGGACACTGAACGTGGTGGTGAGTGGCCCTTAGAAGGCAGGTGTGTATAATTCAGTCACTGCCCATGTCAAGGACTCCCCCAAACCCCACGGAACCCCGGACCGTCCCACCCCCATCCTCCTGTGGCGGGTGGATGTGCCAATAGGAGCGTCCCTGAGAATAAGATGCAGGGTAGTATCAAGTTCCAGTAGAGATATATAGTGTTAGTGTTTTTTAGTGACTCCCACACGTGAGTTTTTAAGCTGCCTCCGTTTACTTTTTACTGTGTGCTTCTGACTATCACCACGTAATTTGTAAAAATAACAATAAAAATATACAAAAAAGAAAAGCACGAAGACGAGGACAACAAGGAATCGGTATTCGACGCTGGCCTGTGTAACTCACTCCGTTTTTGTAGGACTTTTTTTCCCCACTGGGAACTCTGTGTTATTAACGAGCAGTTTTATGCTTTCCATCTCGTCCAAGTATGGTATAATCGTGGTGTGTTTTGGAATCTCTACTCAGAACCCATAGCTGGTAGCACCCAAGGCCTCTCGCCCTCACCTTAACCTCTGAAATCGCCCTGGAACTTGAGGAATCACGCAGACGTGCCTGGAGCCGCCGGCTGCCAGGCGAGCATTTGACACTGACCAATATGAAACAGGCCTTAATTGAAAACACGCACACATGCACACACGTGATTCTGCAGGTAGATCCGGTCTCTGTTGTTTTAGAAAAACAGCAAGTAGGCGGCTAGCTAGGGTGGGTGGCATTTCCCGTCATTATTGGAAAACCTCTTCAGGCAAATTTGGGCCCCCAAGACTGGAAAGAAGGACTGAGGGGTGTCAGGGAAAACACGGCCAGGAGGGGGGATAACAGACTTCTGCCGAGAGACGCTTCCCAGCTCACGGTCAAATCCAAAGCTCTTCCTAGGTTACTTCAGTTACAACGAGACTGTGATGGCGGCTATGCCCAGGTCCCCACACTACCAGCAGACCCTGGAGACCCCTGCCCGTGCCAGGAAGGGACCGGCCTCCTCCAGCCCACTGCCCCTGGCCCAGCTGACACCCCAGTCATCATGTCTACAAGAGGTTGTGCCGGAAAAAAGACAAGTTTCCCAGGGTCACTTCTGAAAAATTGTTATTGGTTTATTTTAATTTTTGTCAGCTTAACTAATTGGCCCCCACCAACAGGAAGAGTTATGCCATAGGTGGCCTTCAGAGTGAGTTTGCAGAGGTCTCAATAATCCAAATTGACATAACAGCCCTGACTGGAGTTATTGGGGGCATTTCTTGTCAATGTTGGGGGCCAGCCACGTCTGTGTGGGGCCTCCCTCACCTGCTATGCAAATCGGGTTGGAATGGTAGAGGCGACTCTCGGGAATTCTTGATCTTACTGCTCATCTGGCAGGCAGCAGATGGGGTCAGCCTGGTCCTCACAGACTGTTTGAAAGGTCAAAGGGGCAGCCAAGCACCTAATGAGGGTGATAACATGGCCACTGCCATCTGCAGCCCTGGAACACATCACCAGGCTGGGTGATGCCCTGTGCCCTCCAGAAAGTGAACACCGCACACCTACTAACGTCACACAAGGCTCCCAGCCCCTCCTTGTAGCACAAGGACAACACCAGATAGTAGTTCAGTGAATGTATGCAACTTTGGAGTCCAAGGCCAGAAAAAGTCCAACGATGACGCTGGGCAATCAGGTGCATTAGCAGACCCTAGAAAATCCATTTGTTCATCCATACATTCATTCACCTAGTCAACAAATATTTACCCAGCTCCGTACCCAGTGCCCATCTGGGAGCAATTCCGGCTGTAGACAGAGATGTCAGGAAACACCCCGTGTCCGAGGGAGAGGCTGGATTGTCTGGGAAATGACTGGTTGTGCCTAATAGGAATGCTTAGATTCACAAAGCAAGTAGGGAACACTTACCTATCCTGTCCACGAAAGTGACCTTGGAGGTGGCATGGTCTTCCCCTCCCACACCCCAGTTTCTAGTCCAAGACCCTGCCAGATGGTGCTAGAGAGATGCTTGGTGAGTGAATGGCTTTGACCATTAGTCACACTGTAACTAAAACTCCTATCCTCACGTCAAAGCCCTGACCCATTTGCCCTTGACAGACTGAATTTGGGACTGCTGCAGTGCCCACCTCCAAGGGGCACCATTCACAACGCTGTCACATCAATGGCAACGGGCTCATTGTTCCTATCAACTGCACCGTGAATGGTGATTCCTGGGCTTGTGCAGTGAGGGGCCCAGTTGAATTGCCCTAAAACATCCTCCAAAATCTGCAGAATCCCATCAAAGTCAGAGGAGCCCGGGGGAGGATCACCTGTGCATGTGATGGAAAGTTACAGATGGCACGGCCACCGTGGGCACCCAGTGTACCTACCACTGGAAGCAAACTGGTGACCGAGAGACTCTCTTCTTGGAACCTCACCTCAGCTTCTCGCGCAGTTTCTTCCCGTTTCTTCCCCCGTTTTCTATGTTAAAGCTAGTGGGATTCATTACAGTCAAATAACCAAACAGGCAGAGGCTGGGTCATGTGCAATAAGTAGTGGGGACTCCGAGGGTGAGGGGCTCTGTCACCCCAACAAGGCAGGAGTCTCCCAGGCCCCGTGTGTCCCCTCAGGGTCAGTGGGAGAAGGTGGGAGCTAAAGGTGGGACAGAAACGTTCTCTCCTGTAACACCCGACTTCACGTGAGCAGGCATCGGGTCTCTCTGAGAGTTGATAACCAGGAAAACCAAAAACCAATAATATTCCTAATATTAATAATAATAATATAATGTAATAATAATAATAATGTGTTTTACACTGACTGCTGTTGCACTGCTTTTGTCTTTATATACAGTCGTTTTTATAAACATGTCCTTAGGTTTTAATAAAGGAGTGTCATGTTAACTGTTCCCTGTATAAAAATTTGCTTTCGTGTTTCAAAACGTGCTCGAAGGGACCTGCACGCGTGTTGTCGGTCACTCTCGTCAGGGAGGGTGGAGGACAAGGGCCTAAGGTCTCAGCTGAGGAGCTGCCGAAGGTGGCATGAGGGGCAGCTGGTCACATGAGTCCATCCTTAAGACCTCAGGGTGTCCGGAGCCAACGGCAGAGCAAGAGGCCAGATGGGCACCACCTCCCAAGGCACAGAAAGGAGACAGAGCCACGAAGGGGAACTGGCGGCGCTAGGGGGAGAAGGGAGCAGGCGGGCAAGACCCAGACAATTACAGATGATGTCACCCTCAGTGTCCCTTGCTACTTTTTTATCTGGTGTAATCCTGCCTGAGGCTGATGCAGTGTGAGTCTATTTCAATACCTGGCTCAGAAGATAGAACCAGTGACTAAGCATCAACTCCAGCAAGTGGGTTCATAGAGAAGGACCAGACCCTCTGCACTCGGAGAGGGACACACACTTATTGGGCAAATAGGAGTTTTGTGCCTCCAATAACTGCTGCCCACAGGGGCCACTTTGGACCTGCTTTCTGCCCAGGTCTCAACGCCATTAACCAGTTGGCAGCAGTATTGCTCCAAAAGCACAGAGCATGGGTCTAGTCCAGTTCAGTTCAGTTTCAAATGCTGGTCAAAGCTCTTCTCCCACCCCGATGGTCTTGAGTCCCCTATGATCACCTAGTGGGCGAGGGCAGGGGTTGACTCTCAACACACTCTCCTCCCCCAAACCCAATCAGCTTCAGGGCGAAGGCAGAAAACAAAAAGACCAAAAAAGGACAGTGTGGGGGGCAAATTGAGTCTTCTTTGAAGAGCTCCAGGGGAGTCTTCTCGTGCCCCTACCAAACCGATGTTCACGCAACCACCTGTACATGAATGTCAATAGCAGCTTTCTGTCCCCAAACTGGAAGCGATCCAGATGTCCTCCAACTGGTAAATGGTTAAACAAACTGCCCACATTCATACCAGGGACTCCTACTCAGCCATAAAAATGAATCAACTTTTTACTGTTATGTTCAACAATCTGGTTGAAACTCCAGAGAATTACACTGCATGGAAAAAGCCAATCCCCAAAAGCTACATACTGTGTGACGTCATGTATGTAACATTCCCGAAATGACACAGTTATAGAAATGGAGGCCAAGTTAGTGATTCCAGGGATTAAGACATGGGGTCAGGAGGCGAGTGGCTCTAGCTGTAAAAGGGCCACAGGAAGGATCCTTGTGGGGACGGAAACGTTCTGTTTCGTGACAGTATCAGGGTCAACATCCTCGATGCATATTGTACTCTAGCTTCTGCAAGATGTTACCATTGGGGGAAACTGGGTGAAGGGGTCTCTCTACACTTCTTACAACTACGTGTGAATATACAATTATCTCAAAAGGAAAGGGTTGAATTTTTAAAAACAGATTAGACACGATTAAAGAAAGCATTAATGATCCTGAATACGTATCAGAAGAAGAATGAAGACCCTGTAAACAAAAGGATGAAAAGCACTTAATAGTCATGTGAAACATGTAACTGACATGTAATTGTAGTTCCAGAAGGTGAAGGGAAAGAGAATGGCGAAGAAATAATATTTGAAGAGATAAAAGGCAGAGAGATTCCTACCATTGATTATAAAGACATCAAATCACATATTCAAGAAGCCCTACGTCTTAATATAACATTTCCGTCACCACAAGGATCCCTCCTTTGCCCTCCCATCGCTACAGCCACTTGCCTCCTGCCCCCACCCCCTTTATAATCCCTGATAATCACTCATCTGTCCTCCATTTCTATAATTGTGTCATTTCAAGAATGTTATATAAATAGAATCATGTAGTATGTAACCTTTTGGGATTGAAGTAGAGCTGCTCCAAGCAAGTAGTCCTGATTCAAGCAACAAAAAACAATCTTAAAAAAGAAAATCTTAAAAGCAACTAGTAAAGGAGTGGGGGTGGGTGGAGTGTTGAAGAGAGATTACCTAGACAAACTCAAGGCTTTACAATATAAGTAATGGAAAACAGAGGACAGAAGAATATTATTTTGGATGTACTGGAAGAAAGCAACTGTCAACCTGGAATTCTACACCCAGCAAAAATATCTGTCAAGAATGAAGGCACAACTGATAGAAATACAGGACAGACAGACAAAACCACAATGGTAGTGAGAGATTTCAACACACCTCTCTATAACAGGTGGAAAATCAGACGAAAAACCAGTAAGAGTATGGTAGGCTTGAACATGATTAAGAAAACTGCCTAGTGGCTATATTTAGAACAATGCTTCCAACAAATATGAAAGACATTCTTTTTCAAGCAATACAGAATCTTTATGAAAAGTTACTGCATACTGGATAATTAAGCAAATCCCAGCCAACTTCAGAGAACATTATTTGACCAGAATGCCATTAAGATAGAAATCTATGAAGAAAAGAAAAAGATAACTAGAAAATTCCCACTTGTTTGGGAAATAAGAAATATAACTATAAATAGTCTAAGGTCAAAGAAAAAAATCATAATGGAAATTAGAAATTACTTAAGCATAAAGGACATGTATGATGCAGGTAAGTAACTTAAAGGTGAAAAGCATATATTGATAAAAAAAATCAAAAAGATCTAAATAAATGAAGAAACATATTATGTTCCTGGATTGGAAGACAACATGGTTAAGATGTCAGTTCTGCTCAAATTGATATACAAATTTAACTGACTGAAAAACTAATGAATCAGCCATATTTCTTACAAATTAAAAATAGAATAGTCAAACAAACACAGACTAAAAGAAAAAGAACAATGAAGATAAATGCAAAACTAACCAAAAAAAGGAAATAAACATAACACAGAATCAGTAAAGGCAAATGCTAGTTCTTTGAAAATTTTTAATAAAATTGACACATCTTTGGCAAAACTCATCAAGAAAAAAGAGAGAAGACACAATTCCCAGTATCAGGAATTAAAAAGAAGATACCACTACACATCCAGCAAAGATAAAAAGGATAAGAGACTGTTAAAAATTGTATCCAAATCAGTTGAAAATTTTAAAAAAACAGATAATTTTCTTTGAAAAAAATGCGAGCTTCTAAAGCTGATACTTGAACAATAGAAATCTGAAGAGACTTATAATTATTACATAAACTGAATCCGTAAACAAATCTTTCCCACTAAGAAAATTCCAGGCCCTGCAAATTCAACCAAGCACTTGAGGAAATAATGATCTTATAAAAAACTCTTCTAGAGGACAGAAAATGAATATGAAAGAGTATAAAAGGGCCTCAATTCGTTTTGTGAGGCCAGAGTAACCCCGATACCAAAACCTGACAAAGTGAGTCTCAATAATTAAGAATGATGAAAGCTTCCCAATCAAAATGTAGCAAATGGAGTCCAGCGTGAGCCCACCAGGTGTACCCCAGAAACGTCAGGTTGGTTTAACATCGCAAAAAGATAAATACAATTCACAGCAGTAGCACAGGAAAGAGAAAAACATATGATCATTTCAATACACACACAAATTCAATACCCATTCGAAGTGAAACATGCTAGGCAAGCTAGGAATACAAGCGAACTTTCTTTAAAAGAGTTAACAGATACCCACGTAAAACTCACAGAAAACAGCGTATGTGTCTTAATGCTTGAAATATTCAAAGCTTTCCTTTCTGATCAGAAACAAGCCCGTAATACCTGCTATCACCACTTCTATCCAACAGTGAAAATGAGATCTTGGCAGCACTGTAAGGCAAAGACAAGACATAAAAGGTGTAAGGATTGAAATGGAAGAAATTAAAATGTCATCTTTCAAGATAATATGATTATAAAGGTAGAAAATCCAAAATTATCTCATTTGAATTCAACTCAGTGGCTAAGCATAAAAAATATGCATCTCATTCAAGCACGATCTAATGTGGGTTGGCGAGAACCATCTTCTGTACACCGCTCACGGATCTCAGCCCCTCCATCCTGCCCACGGGCATTTCATCTTGTGGCCTCCAGAGTCGCCATGGCAAGGAAAGACAGAGTGTAAGGGAAACTCAGCAACACTTTGACCTGGAAGTAACAGGGACCACTTCCACTCACATTTCACTGGTTGGCCCTACCTAACTGCCAGGGAACTGGGCAGTGTAGTCTTCCTGTGGTCCCCAAATATTCAAGTCACTCTTTTTCCACAAGTACCGTGTTTCCCGGAAAAAAAGACTGAGTCTTATATTAATTTTTGCTCCACAAAGACATCAGCATTAGGGCTTATGTTCAGGGGATGTCATCCTGAAAAATCACACGAGGGCTTATTTTCTGGTTAGGCCTTATTTTTGGGGAAACACAGTAGAACCATCTCACACCTTCTCAAGAGAAACAATTTAACTCCTTGGGTCCCTGAATCCAGCTTGAAATCTCAGATCTTCGAGTGAGCGATCTATCCAGTGCTCTCCAGTGGGTCTGTACCTGCCTCTTGTTGGCCTGGAGATTTACAAACTGAAAGAGATATGATCTTATACAGATCCAATATTCCGTGAGGGAGCAGGGTCAGGACAACTGCAATAAACACTTCCATGTGGAAAGAGGAGGAATGGAGACAGGTAGCAGTCACCTTTCCACAGCAGTTCTGAAACCCTGCTGGGTCGACGTTGTGAAGGCCCCATATCTGGGCTGACAAACGTTTCTTGATTAGACTTCTCTGGTAGGAAGCCCCTTGTTCATTGCTCTCCCTGGCCCCTGACTATGTCATTCCGTCATCCCGTTTGGCTGCATCTGAAATGGATCTGAGAATATGCCATCCTTGAGGGCTGCGAAACTCTCAGCTGCTGTCTGCTTATGGAGACTGGGAGCCCAGAGCTTGTTTTAAGTCACAAACAACCAGAGCCTTATTGTAGCCCAAGCGTTGGCTTTCTTTTATAATACAATTTCCTTAAAAAACTTAATAAACTTATGATTTATTTGTTTCCAGTGAGTTCCATGCTTCATACCTCCATTCAAAAGTTCTTTCTGAGATCTAGAACTCAACTTCACTTAGTTGCCTTTTTGGCTCTAGGTCTCACAATATAAATACTCTCAATGTAAAGAAACATCCCTAACCAAGACCAGACACCCAGTGGCTAGAGAAGAAATGATAAACATTAGGAAATATTACAATTCATTGTTGTATGACAAAAGGTAACACAAATGTGAACAAGAGATTTAAACACAGAGAACACATACGAGTATAAGGCTTATGTTTAATTTACAGAGAGCATGTGCAAATTGACAGAAAAAATAAACAAACCAATCTCTAGAAAAAGAAAAAAGAACATGAAAAGACAATTCGCAGGATGAATCTAAAGGACAACAAAAATGAAAAGATTCAAACACACTGGTACCGTGTTTCCCTGAAAAGAAGACCCGGCCGGACCATCAGCTCTAATGCGTCTTTAGGAGCAAAAATTAATATAAGACACAGTCTTATTTTACTATAATATAATACCGGGTCTTATGTTAATTTTTGCTCCAAAAGATGCATTGGAGCTGATGGTCCGGCTAGGTCTTATTTTCAGGGAAACACAGTATGCGGGGAAATAATGAAATAATGAAATAATGAGATACCACTTTGCACCTATCAGACTGGCACAAAATAAATTATAAATCTCTCATTAGCAGCTGTATGAGAAAAGAGTACTCTTACGCACTGCTGCTAGAAATGAGAATTATTATAACCTTTGTGGAAAGCAATCTGAAAGTATCTATTAAAACAGAAAATAGTAACACACTTTGACCCAGAGTGGATGGAATGGAATCCCATGTTGGGATGGAAACCAAATGATGCTTATCAAGGTGTGTCAGACTCCGTGGGGTGCTAGTAAATGGTAAACAACCAGCTCTCTAGGGAAAAAAAAATGTATGCGTAGGTGTACATACCATTTTATAAAAACCGTGTTAACAAAGGATATGTGGCAAAATTGACAAATAATAATAAACTGTATAATACTCTTCCTTGTAAATTGTACATAGTCAACTGATTCTCACAGAATGCTTGTGCTGATTTTTGCCCCAAATCAACTGCAGCCAACCCACTTGCAACCAATGAACAAGTAAGCGTAGGTCCAAGATGAGCATTCATTGACAGTTTCGTTTTTGTTCAAGTGTACGATGAAAGTGAATCAAAGAAGACGTGTGGAAACGTCACTCATCCATCAGTGGCATGACTGCCCTCTTTGTTGGATTAAATAACGAACCTGCGTGAAGGGTGCCTCAACTTTTTTGTGCTGGTCACCAAATGCTATAGCTACAGACATGACCCACTTTTAAGCTGAATTTGCAGTATTAATGTTAATGTCTCTCAAGTCTAGACAACCAACAAACCATCAATCAAGTCCTGATTTGGCATGTGTGCCCGCTCCGTGGTGCGTGCTCTTTCACCAAGGCCACCTTTGAACTGCCCATGTGACAGGTCTAATCGCAGACTTGGGAAGCGCTGCCAGAGACACGCTGTTATACAACATTATAGAGTACTTAGTGGCCCTGTTTTTAATAGCATGTATTTAATTATAAGTTTACAGAATTTAATTTTTCACTGGCTGCATTTAATAACTGGCTCACAAAATTCCAGAAAAATTAACAACAGGCTGTCACGAGCCAGTGTGTGCTGGCCTCCAGCACACCCCTGGGAAAGTTGACTAATGTGGAACGGTCACACTGTGGAAATTTATGCAACTATTCAAAAGAATGAATTGGAGCTCTACAGGGGATTTGGAGGGATTGCAGAATCAGAAAAGCAAAATACAGACAAGAGAGTATAGTACTGATTGCATTTTTGTAACATAACAACTCTCCCCAACAAAACCTCTATATATGTGTCTGTATATATACAATGATCAGTGATACATGAGTGTTCAGAAGAATAAGGCAAATTGGGGACGTAAGGTGGCACGTGTGGGAAGGGGAAAAGGGAGCCAAGGAAAACAGGAAAACACAACGACACAAAGACCGGCAATAGAACAAACTGTGCGTATGTTAACACACTTGGTCATTCACGGGTAAGATATGCGCGTCCTTGTATGGCTTCAGGTCATTAAAATACTTTTTTAAAGCAAGTCCTCGGTTGGACAGTTGCTTAGGTTATCTATGGTTGCATAACAAAGCACCTCAAAACTTAGTAGCTTAAAAGACCCACAACCATTTGCCATGACAACTCTGTGGATTGAGCATGTGGGTTTCCCACTCACGTGGTGGTGGCTGGGGCGCTGAGATGGCAGGAGGGTTCAGCATGACCTTCCTCGCATGGCTGAAGGTGGATGCTGGTCAGCTGGGGCTCTTTGGTGGGGAACCTCCGTTCTCCTCCGTGTGAGCCTCTCCGCCTGGTTTCTTGGGCTGCCTCACAGCATGGCGACTGGAGTGAGTGAGGGGTGAGCGAAGGAAGAGATGTTAGAGAGGGTACAGGAGCCAAATTATACGAGGCTTGGAGACCCCTGTAAAGACTGGCTGGCTGGTATTTCGAGTGAAAAGTGGGAGCATTTGCAAGAGTTTGAGGAGAGGCGTGGCGTGCTACAGCTGACTGTTTTTAAGGCTTATTCTGTCGGCTGTGCTGAGAGCAGACTATAGGGGGCAAGGATGACGTGGCCGGAACCCAGATGGGAGCGGGAGGTGATGAGATGTGGTCAGATTCTGGATGCATTCGGGAGGCAGAGCCAACATGAATTTCTGACCGATCAGATGGGGGAGTGAGAGAAACAGAGTCACCACAGGCAAACGCAAGGCTCGCGGCCTGAGCCGCTGAATGACTGAGAGATGGGGCTGCCGGCAGCCGAGACGGGGAGGCTGGGAAGAGGTCAGGATTCAGGGTTAGATGTGCTGGGCTTGGGAACAGGTGGCTTTGACATCCAAGCAGCACTGTCACGTTTCACAGTTGGAAACAGAGTTGGAGGTCAAGACAGAGGTCCAGGCTAGAGGTCTAACTTGGGCATCGCTGGCAAATCAATGGTATTGAAAGCCACAAGCCAGGATCACTAAGGGACAGAGTGGTTCATACAAAGAGACACAGTCCAAGGACTGCGGTTGGGGACATTCTAACGTGTCAAGGTCACGGAGACAGGAAGAATCGGCAAGGGAGTCAGAAGGGACTGGCAGAAAGTACGCCAGGGTCTTGGTGAGGGGAGGGCAGCCAGGGGGAGAGAGGGACCCCTCCACAGAGTCAGATAAACCCAAATCTTTTAGAGTTCTGACAACTAAACTGACAGCTGGGTCAGAAAGGCACTGTTCCTTGCCTCCGTGCCGGGTCAGAAAGCTGAGGGCTGGCTGACAGTGGATTTCGGGTTGGGGGGAGAGGGTCTGACTTTATTCAGAGCAGTTTCAGGGAATATGTGGGACAAAAAGCTTGCTTGGGGTGTCGGGGCAAATTCAAGAAAGATGGGGGGGGGTAGTTTGCTCTTCCAAGGAGCTTTGATATCAAGAGGGGAAAGGAGACGGAAGAAGCTTGTATGAAGAGGGGAGGTCTAGCTACATGCGTGCGTGCTGGTGCTAAGAGCTGATGATGGGAAGTTCAGCTGAGCACATATCCTGAGCCTGGCCCTGGGGGGCGGGCCCAGCGCACAACAGGAAACAAAACAGACTTGACCTGCCCCAGGTATCCTCAGCTTTGATGGGTCTTTCTAGCCAGAGGGCATTGCACCCACCCTGGCCTGGCTCTACCCTGCACACCCCATGCCGACTCCTGGAGGAGGGTGAGCCCCTAAACTGCACAGGCTCAGCACTCAGACGAGTTCTTGTCTGGAGCAGCATGCATCCTTCAAAAAGAACAGCCTGACTGCTGTCGGACGCACCACCTTCCCATTAATCGCCTCAGAAAACAACCGAGAGCAGCTGGCAAACAGTCAAGCCAAATCCCAGTGGGGGAAGCAGCAAGACGTAACATGAACGAGGATTCTGCAGCCTGAGCCCAAGAGGGAGGGCCAGACAAGCTCCCGTTAGGAAAGTCTATTTGTGGCTCTCCAGTCTAATTTCTGAATATGACAATGAATAAATATTGGTCTTTCCTTCTGCAGCCTTTTCCATCTGGGTGGTTCAACAAAGTAGATGCTGTCACTTCTTGTTTTCTAGAACTGGGGAGAGACAGGGGTCCAGAAAGGGAAAAGGTGTTCACCTGGCATCTCACAGAAAGACGGTAGCAGGACATTCAGGGGAGCATGGGAAGGTCAGAGCCTCTTGGAGGGGAGCTGGCGTTGCCTAAGCTTGAGCTCTACCGCCTGCTTTTGTCCCTCCAATGTACTCTGACAAGAGCTCATCCAACTACTACTTGAATGCCACCAATGATGGGAAGCTCACTACCGCCAAGTGGTTCATTCCATTGTTAGATGGTTCAGAATGTCAGAAAGTTCTTTCCTTTGCAAAACTTCTTTTTTGAATTCTTACATTATACTGTTCTAGACATAGGAAGCAGTGAATAAGACTTCCAGGGTCCCTGCCCTCAGTGGAGAAACAAATAGGAACCCAAACAGATGGCAAAGAGAAGGGAGGGAGGAGATTCCAGCTAGTGCCCTGACAACTAAGCTGACAACTGGGTCAGGAAGGCACTGTGCATGGGACATTAGCAAGGACGGCATTCTGGACACATAGCATGGGGACCCGGCTGGCCTCTGAGGATCGGGGACCATCCGAGGTGGGAAGACAGCTTCCATATACTCTTCCAGGAGCAGAAACTGGACTGGGCGACTGGGTATTTGGCAGCAGGGCACTACGTCTCCTCTCCGAGCCCTGGGGGGCAGGGGCTGTCTGGGTGTGTGCTGCCCCTTCCTGACTAGGCCTCTGTGGGATCTGGAGGAGCCTGTGCTCTGAGCAGTGCTGGGGGGCCCGCAAGGCTCTTGAGGCCACAGCGAAGTCGGGGTGGAGGACCTATGGGGTCTCCCCCAGCCCAGAGGACCCCCGTCCTGCCGGCCTTGGGCCTCCCAGGCTTAGTATGTTTATTGGACTGTGCTCGGCTCCTGTGGGCTCTGAGCCCAAATCCAGCTTCTCCCGCTTCGCCCTGGCTCAGCCCCGCTCTCCAGGGCCCACATGCCTGCTCCTCTTACCTGGGGACAGCCCCACAGGGACCTAAAGAAGGCTGATCCCATCCCTCCTGGCCCTTCTCCAAGATTACAGTAGGCTGAAGAGAGTCCCCAAAACAATATGTCCGTGTCCTAACTCCCAAGACCTGTGACTTTGGACATAGGGTCTTTGTAGATGTAGTTAAGATGTGGTCATTCTGGATTTAGGGTGGGCCCGCAGTCAGATGACCAGCATCCTGATAAGACAGACAAGAGGGAGGTTTGCGACACAAACACAGAAGAGACCCTGAGGGAAGCCTGTGTGAGGATGGGCTGCGGGAACCACCAGAGGCTGAGAAACGGCCCGGGGCAGGTCCCTCAGAAGGACCCAGCCCACTGACACCTTGACCTTGGACTCTGGCCTCCCGACTGTGAGACAATACGTTTCTGTTGTGTTAAGTCTCCCAGTGTGTGGTGATTTGTTACAGCAACCCAGGAAACTCCTGCAAAGACTGACAACCCTTTGGGTGACGAGTGCCCAGGAAGACTAGTAGAATGAGTGAATGAGGGCAGAGTTAAGCAGCGCTCACCTGGTGCCTTCTCTTTCTGTTAACACTAGAAGGTCACCTCCATTCTTAACATCTGGTTCTCGCTCCCAGCTAAAGCCCTGCGCCACTTGGGGCTATTACATTTGAGTCCCCTGACTTGGTCATGTTGTGGCTGTGTGGCCCAGAGCAAGTTATCAACCTCTCTGGGCTCCTGCCAAATGAGTATTTGAGGATTCCCATCTCAGGTTATCTTGAGGATTTGAAATAGTATTTGCAAAGCACACTGCTAGGAGCTGGCACTTAGTAGGTGCCATTAAGTACAAATCTCGATGTGACTTCAGTCACAACAGCAAGTTGCGATTAGGATATTTTTGCCTGAAGCTGGTGATTTTTTATATGTAATTTTACTCTTATCAATAGAGGCAGCTTATAAAATGTGTAGCTAAGTGTGTTGAAAGGATTTTACACTTGTGTAAGAATTTTCCTAAAAACACCTTCACAAATCAAGGGGGGATGTCCTTTGTCAGACCCCACATCCTGTAGTGGAGATGGAGGAACCGGTCACTGCTGCCCCTGTCCGGCGGGATGGGATGCAGCCCCCGGCCCTGTGCCCGCACACCGGCCAGGGCTGCTGTGCCTGGAGGATAAATAGCCCAGAAGACCTCCGAGCCAGCATCTGGCCATCTTTCTTTCCAGCTCCCTGGGACCTGCCAAGTTGGCCCAGAAGTAGCCGTGCCAAAAAGAAAGCTGCGTTTAAAATATTTTCTGTCTTCACTCAAGAGAGGATCTGGGTCATCCGCTCGTCAGGGAACAGCCTGACACAGGCCAGCTGTCCACGGGGCCTGCCTGAGGCTCCTTCCCCGGCTGGGCTCACCAGCTTGGTCCATCTTGGACTGGAACACTCCTCCGGTCCCATTTACTCTCTGTGTCCTCGTCTCCTCAGGTCCCGGGCTCTGGTCTCACATAAGCAATGCCTGCTCCTTTCATCTCAAATTCACCATTGCCAAGTCTACCAGCAGCGAAGTGTGACTGTGACAGCCAGAGAGCCCCATGGATCTTGCCATGTGCCTTCCAGCCTGAGTCACCAAAGGCCACTAGCTTCTTCTTGGGACACTCGGAGCCTGGCTCGTCTGTCATGAGAAGCTCGAGGCAGACAGAGTGGCCACGGGTACTCAGTCTATCATCAGTGCCAACCTGAGTACAGACCAGACGGGTGAGAGGGACGCCTCCTGGTGATTCCCTGCTTCCTTCCCCCAAGGTCACGGGCAGATAAAGGGCAAAGGAGAGATTTGAACCCAGATGTCCCGTCTTTAAAGCCAGTTCCTACTTTGCTAGAGGGTGGTTTCGGTGGGTGAATGATGAACTTGATTAGCTGTGTCGCCCCAGGTTGGGGGAAGGGAAGGAAGGGAGTCTGAGCAGAAGAGGGAGTCCAGGGGCTCCACTGGGAAGAAGTTGCAGAGCGTCCTAGCCTGAGGTCCTGAGATTCAGCGTTTCTGGCTCATCCCTGTTTTAGCAGCACTGGGTCCAGGTGTTTCGGGGCCCAAAGCTTCTACAGCTTCTACACCGGGTCTGGGCACTGGGCACTCAGTGGGCAGCAGACCCATTCATGTACACGGCACTCAGAGCAGGGCTCCAGCCGAGTCAGCAGGGGTCAAGGCACAGAGAGGTCACATGCAGTGTGGTTTCAAGCCAAAGCTAGAAATGACCACTGTAGCCCAGAGATGGCAGGACAAAACCAGAGATGACTCAGGGGAACCTAGAATATGCAACTAGGAAAGAAAGCCCAGCCGGATCTGAGGTTGTTTTCTCCTCTTCATGCTGCCTGGCCGTGGCCATCCAAGGCCCCAGAAGGGATCAATCGGGGCCCCTATCTCTGTGTCTCTTTTTCACCGGCTTCCTGTCCTGGGCCAACCAGTCACTGCTCAGCACCACATCGGCCGCGTTTTCTCAGAAAAGACCGATATTTCTCTACTGAACTGGAAGATGAACAAGGAGGGGCTATGGGTTTCTATTTCTTTGTGGTCTGGAACTATGGCTGCATGTTAGAATCACCTGCACGGATATATAGCCCTCCCAGTGTCCAAACCATGCCTGGGCCAGGGACTGAGAATACCCACAGGTGGGACGTGCGACCAGGTGAGTCCTCACCTGGAGCTTGTTAGCGACTCGGTGTCTGACACCCAAGTGAGAGCAGCAAAAACAGTGTGCCTGGTACGTAGCGTGCACCCCAGGGGCTCTGGCTCTGTCCCTTGGTCACCGACCCGTGTACTGACTGTCCCCATGAGCCCCGAGTGGAAGGTGCACATCAGCTGGTGGGCCCTGCCTGACCACCAGAGCCCAGATTTCGATGACCAGGACAGACAAGACAGCGCATAGGGCCCTGGGTCCAGGGTGGTCTAAGCAAGGCACCTGGCCCAGGCTGCTATTCCCAGCCCCTCAGGAATGCCCCTTTGCCACCTTCCGTGGGATGCGGCAACCCCATGCAGACTCCCCGAAAGGTGGGGGTGCTCCCTCAGTCACACACCTCTAAAGCAGCACATGCCATCTGTGCCCGGCCTTATCCATTAGAAAGCTCTTCCTGATACTGATAGGGAATCTGCCTCCTGGGCCCTGGCCAGTGACAGCCGGGGGCCTCTGCCTCCCACAGGTAGGCTTGGGGGGTCTCGTCTCCGTCTCAGGCTGTGGGGGCCTCTGCATCTGTTTCTTGCTTCCCTCCTCCTGGGACCGCAGGCCAATTCCTCCCCTTGGCCTGCTGTGTCCCCCAGAACAGCTGGGACCAGGTGTTCGAGATCGACTCTCCCCAGCATACCCCACACCAGTTTCATGTTTGAGAAGCCGTTTGTAGGTGGCATATACTGACGTGACTGGGAAAAACCCCCGATGGGTAACTGCTGCCCCTCCCCCACTGTCAGGCTGGATCAGGGACCAGGGCTAGGAGACAAGACTGGGAGCGGGTGTTGCGTGGCCTTGACCAGGAGTAGAGAGTGGAGGAGAATGGGTGGGGGAGCAGATACCTACACCCACATGGAGACTTGGGGACGGGAATGCTGGAGAGAGAATTTCAAAGATGCTTTGCTGCTTATCAAAAATCTACAACGTGCAACCAGAGAAGGACTTCCGTTTTCCACTCTATGGCAGATTATTCACTAAGCAATAGTCCCACAGCAAAGCAACGAAAAAACAACATATGTGTATGTGTACATGAACGTGTTGTTATGTATACATATATACATATATAATACGTGTATTAAAATGCATCACACTGAGCAAGCAGAAACAAGGAAAATCCAGGGAACCGGGAGTGAAATTGCCAGTCCGCAGAGGGAAGCAGTTGCTAAAGCTGGTCACCTGCTCGTCCTTTGCCACGACCACACACTGCTCTGGGTGGGAAAAACACCCTGGGCCCACCAACATGAGAGGCAGATAGGGAACCCACGTGCAGCTGGGCTCCATAAAAGGGCTGTGCTTTCACTGTGGGAATAAGTTGGTGGGTAGCAGGCGCCTGAAGACGGAAAGCAAGGACACTTGCCTAATATCAATCCTGGCACTAGGAGAAAAGAAAAAAAATCTCCTCAAAGTCATAACCACAAACCAGCCCTAATGTGGGTTCTACACTAGCTGTGTGGACCACACGTCTTAGACTAGACCCTGAATTTAAAGGGAGCTGACTCGGAGTGACCCTTGCCATCCGGCGGAAGCAGATGTCAATTATCTCTGGAGGTGCGCATTTTCAACGTCGATCTCGGACAAGTCCCAGTGGGTAAGTAGAAGGACCACGGGTGGAGACACACATGGAAAAACACCGTGAACAAGAGTCAGGCCAAACAGGCAGCGGGAATGGACCACAGGTGGGTTTCAGGCATCAGATCGTCAGGTGCAGAACATAAAACAAAGACGCCGAATGTACAGAAAGAATTAAAAGAAGGCATCAAAAAACGGGAATAAGGAACAAGCCCCTATAAAATGGCTTGAGAAAATGTGAAAAGGAAACAAATGAAACTTCTAGAAACGAACAAAGAAAAGCCATAGGATTGAAATAAACCAAACGGATTAAACGGCAGAATCCAAGCAGCTGTTGAGTCAAGATGCCACCAGCTGCTGCAACAAACACCAAAAGGTCGAAGTTCAAACCTTTCTTACTCATGTAAGGTTCAAAGCAGGTGTCGCTGACGGGCGGCTGCTCCCCACGCAGGGTGATTCCATCAGTGGCTGCGCCAGGTTCGGCACATGGCTTCCAAGTCCAATTTGTCTGCATCACCGGGTCCTCCCTGCACATCAAGGAGCATCGAGGGGCTTGCAGGGGACCAGGTGTGGGGACCAGGCCCGGCAACGTTGCTTCCCAGTTGATTCACATTTCATTGACTAGGGGTCAGTGACGAGGCCACGCCCAATTACAAGGGAGACTGAGAAATGTAGTCGAGCTGCATGACCAGCATGGGAAGGAAATGGGTTGATGAGCTGAGTGGCCAGGCCCTCTGGGCCACAGCCGCTGAAGAAAGTTGAGTGTCCAGTAAACGTTAGCCATGGCTACAGTGTAGCTGATAGCATAACAATAGCTAACTTCAAACCTTATGACTCCCACCCTGGGGATTAAGCGGAACAGGGAGCATCATTCCATTTTATCAGTAAGGAAACTTGTGCTCACAGAAGGGAACTGCGTGCCTAAGACGACACAGCTGTGAAGGGGCTCGGTGGGATTGTAGCCCAGGACTTCCCGGGACGTCACACTGCTGCCTCTGGCTGTAGATGACAAGGGAAAGGGGGAGATCCTGAAACCAGGGTCCCCCATGTGCCCCTGTGTTTTCAACTGAGCTGGTGAACCCACAGGCCTAGCTCGGGAGCCAAGGGAAGCGGCCAGAGGTCAGAGCAGTGAATGTAGAGTTGAGCTCAGCTTTAATGCTTGTAGCTGGGCGGGCTCAAGCCAACACAGCAGGTCTGAATCTGCCTCAGACTGGGAGAGCTCAGCGGTCACTGCCAGCAAACATTTACCCAGGGCTTCCAACGTTCCGGGTAGTGTTGTGAGTTCCACAAGCAGAGCTCACCTGATAAGGTTCACCTGATAAGCTAGCTCCTTAGTGCCTGCCCTGAGCTTCCCCTGCTGGGCGTGCAGCTAGACTACATTGCCCAGCCTCTCTTGCAATTTGACTGTGTGCCAGGGCCCTCATGTCACATCATGACATTTCTTTTTCAATTCTTTGGGGGGGAGGGGAATATTGGGGAACAGTGTGTTTCTCCAGGCCCCATCAGCTCCAAGTCTTCCTTCAGTCTAGTTGTGGAGGGCGCAGCTCAGCCCCAAGTCCAGTCGCTGTTTTCAATCTTTAGTTGCAGGGGGCCCACCCCACCATCCCATGTGGGAATCGAACCGGCAACCTTGTTGTTGAGAGCTCATGCTCCAACCAACTGAGCTATCTAGCCGCCCCTCCGGCAGCTCAGCGGCAGCTTGTTGTCTTCAATCTAGTTGTGGAGGGCGCAGCTCACTGTCCCATGTGGGAATCAAACCTACTGAGCCATCTGGCCGCCCCTAGGCTTTTAATTCTGTTTTAGTAGGTGTAGTGGTGATGGTGATGGTGGGGATGGTGATGGTGATGGTGGTGACGGTGGTGACGGTGGTGGTGATGGTGATGGTGGTGATGGTGATGGTGGTGACGGTGGTGACGGTGGTGGTGATGGTGATGGTGATGGTGGTGATGGTGGTGACGGTGGTGACGGTGGTGGTGATGGTGATGGTGGTGATGGTGATGGTGGTGATGGTGGTGATGGTGATGGTGATGATGGTGGTGACGGTGGTGACGGTGGTGGTGATGGTGATGGTGGTGATGGTGGTGATGGTGATGGTGGTGGTGGTGGTGATGGTGATGGTGATGGTGATGGTGGTGATGGTGATGGTGGTTATGGTGATGTCTAACATTATTGAACGCTAAATGCCCATCAATGTTTCAAGCTCTTTATAGATTCTGTTCTTTAATTTTCATAATAACCCCACAAAGAGTCGATTCCTTCTTACTGCCATTTGACAGTGAAGGAAACTGAGGCTTAGGCAGGCGAGTGATTCACCCAGCATCACAGAGCAAATAGAAGATGCACCCAGGATTCATGCTCCAGAGTCTGACTCGAGCACTACACCACCGTGTGTCTTCCACCACAGGCCACAGCCTCCACCTCAGCTGCCTCTATGGCCTCGTCTCAAGCCCAGGGCCTGTACACAGTGGGTGTTCAGGGAAGGTTTGTGAGTAATGGCTTGTGCACGAGGATTTGTATGGATATAAAAGCCCACCGGTGCACGGATGCAGCACGTTTATGGGCAATAAGCATACCAATTGATTTGAAACGAACATAGATTTAAAACGCAATTGTTGGCCCACCCAGGTCCTTTGGCCGGCTCTTCCTGGAAGAATCATTTCTGGGACCTCCCCACTATCTGTTTTCCAACCAGCCAGGCCTCCCAGAGTCTGCTGCCCCAGCTCAGCCCAGGCCCCCGTGGACCAAGGGGCCCCGGCTGCTCCCTGGGTCAAATCCCCATTGGTTGAGGACCCTGTGAGCTCTGAGGTAAGAAAGGCCTGTGAGGCCCTCTGCCTGGCTGCCCAGATCATATAAGGAAGGAGACCCATGGGGGCAGGGACTGGGGTAGGAGCGGTGGCAGTTTTGATCTGCTGCCAAAAGAGAGAGGAGGAGGAACACACTTTTCTCCAGACAAGCTGTTCGCTTACCAGCTGACTTTGGTAAAAGAAAAAAATATTCCTAGTGCCATCTGTTCCCAGAGTGGGGCTGGTGTGGGGCCTGGGGCTTCCCGCAGCTCAGGCAGCCAGACCCAGTTTCAGAATCCAAGACAGCTGCCCCCTGGATTATTTTGGGAAGCGGCTCAACTCCGAGGCACCCCGGCCTTCGAGGCATTTCCCATCACTCCAAAGCTGTTTGCACACCCAACCCAAGCCTGCCAGCTCCTTCCCAGGCCCTGGACAGCTTCCACTGACGCCCACTATAAATATCCTGCTTCTAACTTCTGCTGCAACTTTAACTGGAGTCAGATTTCTTGGGATGGAGGAGAAGGAGAGCGAGCACTGAATGGAGGGAGCAGCTCCCTCTCCCCTCCTTGCCAGTCTCCTTCCTGGGAACCACTCCCTGCACCCACCCACAAGCACCGGGATCCCCAGGCGTCCACCCTGTCCCAGGGCTCACCCGTCCTCCATTCTCTCCGCAAGGATGTCCCCACTCCTTTTGTGAGTGACAAGCTCCTGAGGTGGGTGGGATGAGGGCACCTCAGGCAGGGACGACAGCCTCAGAAAGGCTTGGAAAGCACATAGGGCTTTCAGCTTGGAGAGGCTGGGGTGGGGTAGGAGACAGAACATGGTCAGCAAGAAAGCCACAAAGCCAGCGACACTAGGAGGACCCACAGCACCGGACACCTCCCTGCAGGCAGACTGGGAGACCATCTGAGCCATGAATCAGTCACAGAGATTTCTGCTTCGTGACTTGGGTAAAGCTCATGATTTCAGCCAAAGGGGGAGGCCTGAGCCACAGTTCCTCTGGCAGGTAAGTGACCTAACTTCCCCGAGTGGCTCAGGAGCGTGGGTTTGGAGCCACGTGGGGCTCCTGTATCTGGATGGTAAACCTGGGGCCGTCATCCCAAATAGAAGGCATGGGGGCGACAGCAGCTGAGTGTGGGCAGGCCGGCTCTGGCCATGAGCCCTGACACCTGACAGCCCCTCCCATCCCAAAAGCCACATCGCTGGGCTCTGGCTGCCCCCAGGGGCGCCCTCAGAGATGAGAGGCCGAGCACCTTCCATGCCAGCCCCATGGGGAGGGAGGCTGAGTACAGGGATCAGCCATACTTATGCATATTTAAGAGTCCTTTCGGGGGGGACACCAGCAGGCTCCCAAAATCCCTCCCAGAAATACATTTGTTAAAATAAACTGAGCGGGGCCAGAGGTTGGCTCAAAATAGATCCATTCCTAGTAGGTTCAGAGATATTCAGACAGATGGAAACAGAGACGGAGGTGGGGGGCCTTCCAGCTGGGCCAAGAGGCAGGCTCTGAGAAGCAGCCTTGTGGGGCAGTGATGGTTAATTCGGGGATCCACCAGACTTCCTGTCCATGTTTTCTTTCAGCTTGTGCTTGCAAAACAGGCTGTAGAGGACCCGCAGCGTGCTCTTGGGGTCCTTGTTCACAATGTCTGTGGCCAGAGGGAAGCAGGGTAGCCAGTCAGGTCTGCGCAGGGGAGGGGGTGACCCACCATCCCAGCTTGCCTGGGACTGAGGGCTTTCCTCGGACACGGGGCTGCAGTGCTAACTCGGGGAACCCCTGGCAAAGCAGGTAGTTGGTCATGGTAGGCCTGAGTCCCAGGACCAGTCACATGGTCCCTCCCCCTCCTCCTCCTGCCCAGTGCCCCCCACACCCCATTGTGCACTGCAGCAACTCCTCAAGCTCTCACCTCACTGGACAGCGCGTCCCCAGGGACCCAGTCCCCGTCTCTCTCTCCCTGGGACCCCTCCACCACAGGTTGGGTGGGTGGAACTGTGGGCACAATGCCCCCCTAGGAAGCCTCAGCAAATGCTCATTATCCACCCACACCAAGAAAGACAGCCACACAAACACACACTGCCCCCCCACCCCAGGCGGGAACAGGGACACAGCCCACGTGTGCTCGCACTCACCTTCGGGGCTGATGGGGTAGGTGAGCAGGCCTTCGTCCTTCAGCAGCTCCAGCGCCAAGGTCACATTGTGCAACTACCATGACAAGACCCCGTCAGATGTTGGCAAAATGAGGGCGCCCCACCCCAGGCCCTGGTCCCCAAGTGCCAGGCCCACCCACCACCCATGATGTCCATCACGCATCGAGCAGGCCGCCTCTAGTGGGAAGGGCAGTCACTGAGGAGGGTACCCAGCCTGGGGCTCAGGAAGGCTTCCTGGTGGAGGGGACACCTAGGGGTAAGGCCTGCCAGTGGAGGCGACGTAGCCAGGGACAGGGGCATGGGTTCATCCCAACGTCTTCCCATGCAGCCCCCCACCCTCTGGGTGACAGGTCCCCTCAGAACCGGCTGAACTTCATGGGCAGAGGCAACCAAGGCTCCAAGTGGCCAAGGGGCTTATCTGAACTGATGAGACAGAAAGTGCTGGAACCAGGCGTGTCTCACCCTGATGCCCTGCGAAGCAGGCTGGAGGCTGGCAGAGCTGCCCCTGCTCAGGCCCACTCGGGCCCATTCCCGCTTGGTCCATGGGTGACCTTCAGTAAGTCGCTTGGCCCCCAGGCCTCTACTCGCTCACCTACAGAGTGGGGTCGTCACCACGTCCCCCACACCTTGATACAGGACACTGGGTGGGGAGTCCTGTCAGCCCTGGGCTCAGAGCAGACCCTCTGTCAGCGGGGGGGGGGGGGGGAGTGTGTGTGGGGGGCGTCCGGGGTCACCTCCCTTTCCACATCTTGGTAACTTGGGCCTCAGATACCAGCGAATAAACCCAGCCCTTTTGTGTGGGGCAGCAGCCTGGTGCAGCAGAAAGAGAGGGTGTGGGGTGAAGCGGGAGGAGTGAGGTCTAAAGCTGGCGGAACCCCTGATTCGTTAGGACCTCATGGAGGTCCTTCCTTCACTGGTCTCAGTCTCCTAAAGATCCACTGTGGGGGCTGGACGTCCCAGACCGGTGGCCAGCTGTGCCAGCCATCCCAGCCCCCCAGCCAGCTTCAAACGGGCCAGGCAGTTCACATGGCAACGCCGCCAGGGAACTGGAGTCCCAACTGGCAGTGCCGTGAATGAGCAAGACGCATGAAGGGAGGCCAGCCCTGCCCAGGCCGCCCCTGGTCACCTCCTAGTGGGTCTGGGCAGGAGGAGGCTTGAGATCTGAATTGGATGTCTGTGCACCAACCCCAGGGTGTATGTCACAGGCAGACACGTCACATGTCCTGGCTGGACCTCAACTCCCTCGTCTGTACCATGGGAATAGCCTATCTTCCAGCCTGCCTCTCCAAGGCTGCCAAGGGTCCAAGGCGATGAGGGACAGGAACTGAAGCCACAGAACGAGATGTGAGGGTGGGACGATGAAGGCCCAGCAAATCCCATGTCTGGGCCCCTGTAGGGCCGGAAGCTGGGACATGTGTAGGAGGGCTTGAAGCCCCGTGAGAAAGAGCTCTCCCTGGGGGAGAGAGGATGTGGGTCGGAGTCCTGGTCCAGGGGCACACGGCAGGGTCACGGGAGTATCTTCTGCCTGCCCCCAAGGATGCCTGCTGGGGCAGAGGGCTGGCAGCCTGTCCTCCCTGGTAGCTGGCTCACTGGTGGGCTGTGCAGGGACCGTGAGGCAGCCCCTTGGGATATGGGGGGCAGGGAGAGCAGCTCCACTGGGGAAAGCTGTTGTTGGAGCATCAAACGGACGGAGCAGGGGATAGGTCCCGGATGCAGGGAGCATGCGAGAGAGGCGGGGTCACCAGCCCAGCGGGGCCGTCCCCTCTACAGTCAGCCCAGAAGAAGAAACAAAGCCTGGCCCAGGGTCCATGCTCCCAAGCGGGGGGGACACACCTCTAAGGATGGAGGGAAATCTCAGAGTGAGCAAAGCAGAGCTCCACCATTCCTTCCTGTCATTCTGTCCCCAAGTCTTCCCCCCAGAGTGGAATATTCTGGAAAACAAGGGATGCAGTTGTTGCTATTGTTCACATTCTCATCATGAACACTATTCACAAGACACACAGAAAGTAAATGTCAGAGGGAGAAGGAGTGACAGACGACCCAACACACTGCTCACCCGCCGTGCGGGTACCCCTGCCTTTGTCATACTCTCTAAGCCAGCATCTCCCAAAGCATGATCCAGGGGAGGGAAGGAAAGGGGTGTCTGTGACCAAGCGGTTTGGGGAAATGTTGGCTTAAACAGAGTAATAGGGAAGCCCTTCTCTGCAGGACTTCTCAGAGCCTTGACTATCCATTTATGACGGTGTATCATGAAGCTTCAAGGCGACACATGCTTTCCCCAGTTATTAGACCGTAGGATCCCTTTATCACAGAGCACCTCATGGGATCAGTGTTTTGGAAACACTTCGTTCATGCTCTTATCCTGAAAATATTGATTGGGCATCTACTACGAGCTGGCCACTTGACGAGAGCAAAAGCGGCCCCACTCCTGCCCTCGTGGAGTTTGTACTTTGAGAATTGCTACTATGGACACCACCAAAATGGTCACAGTCGCTCCTGTGTGACACACTTCTCCGCCAGGCTGCTCAGTCTGCACCAGGGGGAGCTGCCCCAAGCTCCACAACAATCTCGCCATGCTCTGCCCAAAGTATCATTATTTTTTTCTTTTCTGTGCACAGTATGAGATGAAAGTAAAACTGGCCCGTTCCGCGGAATCGAGGGAGGTTACGACCCTGGGAGGATGTATTCCAATCCTCCGGGGAGAAATAATTGAGTGTGGGAGGAGTGAAGGGCTCCTGGCTCCAGGGTGCTGATTTCCGCTGAACAGATCGCCTCTCTCCCTTCAGCCCTAACGTCTTTTCCTGCAACAAACGGCAACCACACATAAACACCATTTGCAAGGAAGGCCTGACATGGACAAACTCAATTCTGAGAGGCCACTCTGCCAAGAAAACAGTTCCTCGGGTGTCCCTCCTTCGGAAAGGGCTGTTGTCCCCACTCTCTTCAGCTAATGACCTGGTCAGCATTTTTATTATCCATTCCTGCACCTGACGTTTCCGCCAATATGCCATTAAAATTCTGAGCTAAGAGGCTGCCTCTTCTTCCCCCACAGATTCTGTACCTCATTTTCAGAACATCGTTCTAAAGCCGGTGGATTCAGCAAGCTGGCTGCACTCGGGGACGTTAGAAGTTGTACATTTGTCCCTGCCTTGTAACTGGGGTTTGGAAGCGTGCAAAATATTGAGCACGGGCTTTGACTCGGGCCCAACACCCGAGTCACAAAGAGGGGGCCCCTGTGCTGTTCTGGGTCCCGGCCTGTGTGTGTCCTGCCCTGTGTCCTCCTCCCGCTTCTCCCGTCACTCACACCTCAGTGTCTTGCATCCTGGATTCAGGATGGGCACGTGGGCTCCGCCTCGCACTGGTGTCCTGTACCCCTGCACTGTCTCAGCAGCTGCGGGCAAGCCTTCTCAGCCAGGAGAGGTTCCTACTCCTCCACCTCCCGCAGGGCGCACCCTGGCTCCCCAAGAAGGAATAAAATGGAGAGGCAGCTCTGGCTGACCCTCCACCCTAACTGGCTGTGTGCTCTTGGCCAGATTACTGCAGCCCTCTGTACTGTTTCCTCCTACAGAAACGGGGATGGAATCGTTCCTAACTCAGAGGCCCAACTCAAGGAGGTATTAGCAAGTTCACCCACAATGCCTGGAGGATCACTTTGTTGGCCTCGATTCTGCATCTACTCACTTTGCAGGGCTCTCCTGTGTCCCCACCTAGGCCACAGGGGGGACTCCGGCCAACAGAATGAAATGAAGTGACCACATGCTGGCTCTGAGCCCAGGCCTCATGCTTGCTCTCCAGTGTCTCTGCCATTGCCATGAAAAGCGTGCCAGGTCCCAGGAGGAGGAGAGGCACATGGCACAGAGCAGAACCACCCCAGCTGACCCAGCCAAGAGGGCCTGACCCCCAGCCAATCCCCAGATAAGTGATGGAGCCCAGCTGAGCCTATGTCAGCCAAATTCAGGCGACCTGCAGATCCAGGAGAAGAAATGATGGTTTGAGGACACCGCTTGTTCAGGTGGTTTGTTACAAAGCATTTCTGTGCTACTAGCTGACTGATACAGTGCCTAGGGAATGGTGAGAACCCTGTAAGTGTTGACTGCTGTCCCCACTCTACCACCAGAACCACAAACACTGCACTGCTCTAGCGTATTTGCTCCTCAGCCACCTCCCAACTCCCAGGAATCTGAGCCCTGAATCAACCTTCCCGTCAAGAGAACCCCTCCCTCTTGGGAAAGTGGAGACCACACCCACTAAAGATGGTGTCTCCATGGTGCAAAAGGAAGAACTGCAGGCTGAGGGTCAGAAGGCTGGTTCTGGTGTCAGACCTGCCCTGAGCAGCCAAGTGGTCCTGGCAAGTCCCACAACTTCTCAGGCCTTGGTTTGCCCCTCTGTAAAATGGAGATGCAGTCCCAACCCCACCCTTCCCACAGGTGTGGAGTGAGGATGAAATGGAGGAAGGGCCAGGGGAAGCTAGATATAGGTAGTGACTCCAAAAAAACGTGACGGGAGCCGAGGTTCAGGGCTTATAAAATGCTGAAGAGCTCAGAGGAGATGAGAAGGTGGTCAGAACAGACCACTGGCTGAATGGGTTGGAATAAAGCAGAAGGCAGGCTAGGCCACAAGAACGACCTGGGCAAAGACCTGGAGATGCTAGAGGGCCAGGCCTGTGAGGCTGCAGGAGGGGCAGGACGGGAAGATGGATGAGGCTGGGGAGGGGGCAGGAGGCCCACTGACTGGGGCCTGGAACGCCAGAGAGCCTGGGAGGTCAGGCGTGCTGCTGCTGGAAGCAAGGGACAAACAGGGCTGCAGACATGGTGGGGGGCGAGGGCCTGGAGGAAGGAAGTGGGGGGAGAACCGGGCCAGGGTCAAAGGTGCGCCCCAGGCAGGCCATGACATCTGATCCCGCTCCAGGCCCACGGCTTCTCCCCCCCCCCCCCCAGGAATGCATGGGCATGTCAAAGGGGACAGAAACCATTCCTCCTCCCAGAAATGGCCTCCAGGCTGGCTCTTCTTCAGAAAAGCCACTGCTGCAGAGATAAAGCAGGGACCCTGGTGTGACAGAGATAAGCCAGCCACCTGGGGTTCTGGCCAGGCAGGCAGCGGCCCAGCCATCTCCAGCATCACCTGGTCACCTCCTGCAGGGCTGCTGTTCACTCATGAGGACTCTGGGTCCTGGGCACAGCAGGGGACCCAGGACCACACCCCTGCCCCCCCTCCGCCCCTCCATGCTTCCACCTCCATGGTTCTCTGAACACTTCTTATTGTCTGTGGGGTCTGAGGGGTGTGCAGGGCAGGGCTTGTGAGCCCATTTCAGAGACAAGAAGCCTGAGGTGGTGGAGCAGGGACCACCACCCCGGCCTTTCTCTCCTCTGCCACGTCTGCCCTGAGTGAGTTACTGCCCCGTGGGCCTCAGTTTCCTTATCTGGGGAATAGTGGGAATCGTCTCACTGGCAGGTATGGGGGGGAAGGGCACTTGGGTCAGGGGAACAGCCTTTGCAAAGTCCAGAGGCGGGAGGGCAGGATGCGCCTGAGGAACAGCCGTGGCTCCACCTGACAGGGCCTGGGTGCTTGGGGGAAGGCCACAGGGCAGAGGGGGGAAGCAGGAGCCCCACAAGGCCCTGAGGCTGTACGTCAGCCTGCTCTGTCTGCGGAGGCTCACCCCGTCACTCTCACCAGTGTCGTCATTCTCTCTATCCCCCTTCCCCAGGTCTCTCCTGCCTGGACTAATACAGCCAGCCTACCAGCCTCCAGGGTCCACAGGGGAACTCCTGACACCCACGAGGCCAGACTCCCTGCCATACCTTGCCCTTACCCCGGGAGGAATGAACCAGGGACACTGCCCTGAAATAGTCATTCTCTGTCCACACCTGAGCCTTCTCTGAAGCAGTTCCCTCCCCTCGGGCTGCCCTACCTAGTTAACTCTGCAAAGCAAACCCTAATCAGCTCCATGGGACACCTCTTATGCAATGCCTTTCCTGACTCCTTCAGATTATACTAACCACTCTTGCTTTCAGAATCCCCACTAAGCCACCCACCATAAGCCAATACATTTCATGGTGGCCCTGGAAGACCATACACCATTGAGAGCACAATGAGTGTGGACCAAGAGGTCTCGAAAGCAGGAGTTGTGTGTTTATGGCCCACACAGCATAGGGCCTGACAACAAGCAGGGCCTCAGGAAATGAGGAATCATGTGCATGGATGGATGGGTGGGTGCACAGGTGAGTGGATGAGTGGATGGATGGATGGATGGATGGGCAGACATATGGACAAAAAAACTTCCTCTCTAGCCTTGACTTCACCGGGAAGTGAACAAACAAAGGCTGGTCGTGCCGATTCCGTAGATCTGTCCACTCAAGGAAAATCTTTGGCCACTTACCATTTCCGCAGGAGAGCTGGGAGTGAGGTAGAATTCCTTCAAATGCAGGAAGAAGCCTTCCAGCTGTCCAATCAGCAAGAGTAAGATGACTCCATCTGCAAACTACAAAGGAGGAGACTGGAGGTACAGAGCCTGGGGTGTCCTGCTCTGTCTTTCACAGGCTGTGTGGCCCTACGGGGGTCACACAACCTCTCTGAGCCTCAGCTTCCTTTTTGAGGATGGGGACAGCATCCTGACCTTGCAGCATTGTCGTGAACGAGCAGCAGCAGCAGGTATAAAGCAGTTATTGGCCACCTGGCACCTAGTACGTTCTCAATAAAATGAACTGTTCTACATTTTCTGTTAAGTAGCCCCCTATCATTTTTTAAACCACATTCTGTTCCATGAGCTACAGAAGCACAGGAGAAAACAGAGTTCGGTGTAAAATTATTCCATCAGGAAAAGTCAGAGAACAGCACACGCGGCTCATTTTGCCAGCTGCCACATTAATATTTCTGTCTGCTCCGTCTGTATGTTCAGAGATAAAGCTGTCGTCCCACCACCAGCATATCATATGCTAATATAATCCTATTCAATCTCTTCAAAGATACAAAATGCAAGACTGGATATTAGAAAAAAACCACCACTCGAAGACCTTACTGGGACTTCCTCATCTTAGGTCCCTTCCGACATTATTAGTTTGGCCTGAAATCTTTTCTGCTGATATGTCCTGGTAAAACCTCTGAAATCCCAGGGACTTCAATATCCCCTTTTATCCAGCAGTCTCTAAATACCATCCTTGCACGTGCCGTTATTCTCCAAAAGCCATTATTTTACCAAGGGAGAGAGAAAGATGAAACAGGTAGACTGTAAACCTAAGACATCATCCTCATCCTGTTTATACCTACATAAAACAAACACAAATTTATTATTTGTCGTGCTTCCACAGGGTGCCAGGTAATATACTAAATGCTGGATATTTATCATTTCATTTGTTACTCGCAATTTTATGAGGTTGGTAGCCTTGTACCCATTTTAAAAGAGGAGGACCCTGAGGTTCAGAGAAGCCCGGGTCCAAGGCCACACAGCCAATGTAGAAGAGGTGCTCTCAGAGCCAAGGCACAACACATGTCCACCTGGCCTGAGTCTCGTATGTCTATCCTGTCGTGTCACCAGACTGTATCAAAACAGACTTCTCATGTGGCCACCATGTGAGGTGGTGATGGGCGTAAGATCTGGCTTCCGCAGGCTGGGTTCAAATCCCAGGTCCACCACTGAATCACTGTGTGACCTTGGGTGAGTTAATTGACCTCTCTGGGCCTTAGTGTGCTCATCTGTAGAATGGGAGAATATCGGTCCCCCTGTCAGGGATTGTTGGAAGGCTTCAATGAGACAATATATGTAAAGTGCTTTGCTCAGGGCCTGGCATATAGTGAGGGCTTTATTGGTCTTCGCTGCCAGGCATAGGAGTACATCATCCCCATCCCTCTCTGGCTGATGTCAGGGTGAGCCTGTGAAGTCAGTAGCTCTGGCTGAGAACGCCATACGCCCTTGGGGGTGTCGAGGGCCGCCCTGACCTCTCCGCTCTGGCCATGCTACCTGAGCAGCGTGCAGGCAGCCCACAGCCACACCATCACGTCCCGCGCCAGGCTGACCATCAGCTTCTCAGAGTCCCTAGGGTCCCGTGTTGAGGGAACACACCAGACACACAGTGTCCTATGGAAGGCCATGACCCACTGAGAAATGCTAACCACGTAAGATTCCATTCCCGCCCCAGAAGGACTGGGCGTAAATCGGCCATGGCGGGGCTGAGCCGCTCGGAGAGCCACCGACGCGGGGCTGTGGCAGTACCTAAGCAACGCCAGGCACACAGCACAAAGCTAGGGAACACCATAAGCAAACGCAGTCACGCAGGGAAAACGCATGTGCTTTCAGTCTTGGGATCCGGTGGTCTGAGATTAATTTTGGAAAAAAACAGCTGGAAAGTGGTTATTTTACAATGAAAAGTAATAGCAACACAGAAGCGCCCCTTTGTGAAGCTTCCACACTCCCCACCTCACAGGATCCCCACGGTGTCCCTGCTTGGCAAGCTGCCTGCCAGCCAAAGCCCCTCCTGTTGGAGAGGAGCACCCCAAGGCTCTGCGAGGTGACATCGCCCTGGGCACACAGGGCAGGCCTGGCACACAGAGGGCCCTACGACCCTCTTCTCTGACTGTACCCCACAGCCGTTCCCTGCCTAGGGCCCCTGAAGCTTATTCCCTACCTGGGTGTCCAGATTCTGCACAGATAGGCCCAGGCGGTCCAGCTTCTGGTTGACAAAGGTCACAATAGCCTAATCAAGAAAGAACAAGGCCCCCGGCCCAGGGCTTAGGGGGACAGAAAGCCCCCTCAAAGCACCCAGCATACAGCAAGTGTGGAACGAGGGCCCTGTTTCTGTCCCTTTGTCCCGAGGCACGAGGCAGGTGGGCAGCGGGTAGGCGGCAGCCAGAGAGGTGCTCAGAGCTTTGATCTTTCTTACCTCTTTCACGGCGTTCACTTTCTCTGGAGCCAGCTTAAATAATTCATCAAAGACGTCCTCTGTAGACAGATCCAGTAAACACCTCATTACAATGCTATTATCTTTGTGCCAAACAGGGACTTTTCCCCACAAGTTTCTCAGAGCAACCAGTCCAGGGAGCGCTATATCTTTATCTCAAGGTTCTTGAATTTGAAAACAGTCCTGGGTCTAAGTCACTGCCCCTGGCTGTGTGGCTTAGGGGGAATCGCAGCCCCTCTCTGTGCCTTGGTTTCCTCACCCATAAAGAATGGCTGACAATACCCACCAGGTGGGGTTGCTGCAAGGATCAAATCTGGTAGCACATAACCCACTTGGCACGGTGGCTGGGCACACAGCAGGACTTCAAGAAGTGGTCATCCTTTCTGCAGTGGACGCCATTTATTGTGTCTGCTCAGCTGCCATCCCTTCCACCAGGAACTGCCCCCTCCCAGTTGTCTGCTCTACTTACAGGTCCATGGGACCTTCCAGGGGTGGCTGAGCAGGGGGCCAGCCCTGGACTTAACACTCAGCCCATAGGAACCTTCTCTGGCATTTCTGGACTGGCAGGATGAGGGCATCATGCTCCCCCAGAATGTCTGTACCTGCAACGTGGCCAAGGCCAGCACCCTCAGCCTCTGACTCACACCCATGGGGCTTGGGAACAGAAGGAGCATCTTGGCAGCTCAGGCTCCCAGTCTAGCCTTAGACACCCCAAGTCCTCAGATTAACACCCTTTTTCCACAAGCTGCATTGCTATTTGCAGCTAACACACCTTCCCGGGGAGACTGGTCGTTGGACACTGCATACTCAAACTGGGTAGAATTGACCTTTGGATTTTGCCACTCAGCAGCTGTGTGACTCTGAGCAAGTCACTTCACCTCTCTGTGCTTTAGTGTGTTCCTTCATTGGTGAAGTGGGGAAAGTAGAAACCAGATAGCATCGTGCATGTTAAAATGCCCCGTAAATCAATAATCATGATGGGAGCACCAGTGGTCCCTTCCAGATCTCATGGCTTATGGTCAGGGAAATTGTGTCACTAAAGGGAAAATTGTGTCACAGGAATGAGAGACAAACATGGGCTGAGACGACACAGGCTAGCCCAGGATGACTGTGCTAGAAACGGTTCGAGGAGGCCCTGCTCTGTGTCCCTGCCCCTCACTGTGACCCATCCTCATGCTGCCTCCTATCAAATACTGCTCCCTGGGCAACCTGCCGTGTTCTCATGCTGTCCCTCCCCACGGGCACACACAGACATCCACCAGCCTCCATTGCACCTCCTTTGTCCTTCCTTCCGCCACTCAGCCTCCCTCTGCCCCTGTGCTCAGAAGCCCCTTGCAGGTCATTATTTCCACATCTTCAGATGATGTAACTCTGTGGTGAGGGTTTAGGAAAGAAAGATGATGTTAGGGTGCATGGATGGGTGGGTGGGTGGGTGGGTGGGTGGGTGGGTGGATGGATGGATGGATGATGGATTGGTGGGTGGATGGGTGGGTGGATGGATGGATGGATGGATGATGGATTGATTGGTGGATGGATGGATGGATGGATGGATGGATGGATGGATGGATGGATGATGGATTGGTGGATGGATGGATGGATGGATGGATGGATGGATGGATGGATGGTGGATGGATTGGCAGGGGGATGGGTGGGTGGATGGATGGATGGATGGATGGTGGATGGTGGATTGGTGTGTGGATGGGTGGGTGGATGGATGGATGGATGGATGGATGGATGGATGGATGGATGATGGATTGGTGGATGGATGGATGGATGGATGGATGATGGATTGGTGGATGGATGGATGGATGGATGGATGGATGGATGGATGGTGGATGGATTGGCAGGGGGATGGGTGGGTGGATGGATGGATGATGGATGAAGAGCTGGCTAGGCCAACTGAGTGTGGAATAAATGAATGAGAGAAGGAGTGTCTGTATCAGTCAGTCGATTAGTGAAGAGCTGTCACAAAAGCAACAGCCACACTATTGAACAATCACTGTTTAACCCTCACCGTGTGCTAAGCACACATTTACAAATGATCTTTTTATCCTCATCACCAGCCTAAGACGTGGGTGCCATTGTTAACCCCATTTCACAGATGAGGAAACTGAGGCACAGACATGTTAACAGACTTTCCTGAGCTCATGTGGCTAATAAGCAGGAGAACTGGTGTTTGAACCCAGGCCGTCTGGCTCCAGAGCCCACACACTTACCTCCATCATCACCACCAATGGGAATTACAAATCTCTCTACACATATGAGCGGTGTGATGAGAAGGAACAGCATGGTCCATGATGGACAGACAGAAAGAGGGACAAATGTAGCAGAAGAAGGCTCGAGATACAAATATAGACCACAAAGGAAATGTAAGAGAACGCCCAGCAATTAACCCCTCATCATTATAGGTCTATTTCAACACATACCTGATAGAAAAAGATTGCCTTAAGTTATGAAAAGTACTCACTCGGGGGTTGGTCCTTGTCTGTGCTAAAGGGGAGGAAAACATCAAACAAAGGGTTAAAAAAATCTTCAGACCTGTGCTTTCTTGCTATGATAAGACTTAGTGAGATTGACAAAGAAACTGGCGTCTTTTTCCTGGCAGCTTTGTAAGTAGGCAGGGCCCCCGTGGGAAGCAAACAGCAAAAGAAACTCATCCCCTTCCCCTGAGGTTTCCACACCTAGAAATGTCTGGATTTTGTTGTTTTGGTGGTTGCCATTTTAGGTTTTTGGGGGCAGGGGGTTATTATACATACAACAAAATGCACAAATCCTAAGTGTATAGCTTGTGCATTTTTACACATCTGTGTGACCCCCACCCCCAGCAAGGTAGAGACCTTCGTAGCACCCCCAGCCCCTCACTAACTCCACCCACAGACATCACCACTGTTCTGATTTCTCTCGCAGCCCACCGCCAACTCCGTAAAGCACAGCCCAGCGTCCTGCTCTTTCTCCCACCTGCATTTAGTGAGCTGTTCCAGTGACTTTTCCGACTTCAGGCCACTCTTGGTGCTCTAAGAAAGGAAAAAGGAGGAGGAATTGAGTGATCCCACATGGCTGCTCAAAGACTCTAGAGGCCAAAGCAGCCCTGAGGGACCCACTTTACTCCCTCCTCAGGTGGTCTCCTGGGCAGTCTGATCACTGTGGTCCAACTACTTGTCCTTCTTCCCATGAGCCTTGAGCCCCACGAGGATGGGGACTGTGTCTGCCTCGTTTTCCAGGTATCCCCGAGTCTCAGCCAATGCCTGGATTACAGGGGTTGATATACGTATGTTGATCTGAATGATGAATGAATGATGAGTGAGTGGGTGGAGGGATGGATGGACAGACAGATGGATGAGTGAGTAAATGAGTAAATGAGTGAAGGAATGGAGTCACCTCTGATTCACATAAAAAGTATAAACAAAGCCACGAAACTGCTCAGTGCAGAATTTTAATCAGTGGTTTTGAGAAAAGTAAGAATGAATTCACCTGAGTTTGGCCAGACTTGGCTGATTCTGTTAAGTGAAAGGTAAACCCCGGGATAGGACGCCCCACTGCTCACTGGGTACCCAGAGGCTGGGGTATAACGGGGAGCAAAAGCAGGGAGCGGCCCTATCTGCTGTGCTCAGAGTCTGTCTGAGAGAGAAGTCGTGGACTCCTGTACAAGTCTGTTTGTACTGGAAAGAGCCCGGGGGCTGGAGAAACCCCAAAAGCATCGTCATAGCCATCAGCCAGTGAATGAGATGATACCACAGTGACAAGGCCGGGGGCTGTGACTCAGTGCCCCCGAAAGGCCATAAACAGATGGACCCTTTATGGCCCACGTGACATGGCTGCCATCAGCCAGGACCTTTCTGAAACCCCAGGCAGATGCCATCTGCTGCGGTAAGTGGGACTGGTCAGCCCAGGGACCTCCCCACGGCCCCGCTGGGTCCCGGCCAGTCCCACTCTGTTCACGGCATGTCCCACTCATGGCTCCAGCCCAGTGCCCATGGCTATCCTGGGGGGATCTGCTGTTTCTCGTGGCTCAGCCCCTGCCCATGCAGCACCCCTCAATCCAGGGCATGGCGATGTCTACCCAAGAAGCTACTCTGTGTGAAGGACGCCCATGTCCAGCCCTTACCTCCATGGTAATCACCTCCACCTGGACATCCATGGGGAGGGGCAGGTTGGGCTGGAAGCGCTTAGCCAGGGCCACGAGGAGATGCAAGGTGGCCAGCAGGTCCTTGTGGAAGATAGCTGGGAGGGGAGAGGGGTATGAGGTCAGAGCCAGAGGGACCGCCCAAACCTGGGGCCCCAGGGTGGTCTCCTTAACGTCAGAGCAACCCACTGAAGACCAAGGAGACCTGTGTCTGGCCTTTTGGAAATTAGAGGCCTGGAGATTTATATTTAGACTGAAAAATAGTCACATTTTTCCCCTGTGAATATAGCCCAGGACACAGCCCACCATGTGGATGGGGGTTAGACACAGAGATGTTCACTGAAGTGCTATTTACAATTGGAAACAACCCCATGTCCTGTCCTATGGCAGGACGCTGGTTAGACAATTTGTTAGCTTTAAGTTCAATGTGACTTAATTCAATACCCGTCAGCTATTGGACATGAGACTTTAAACAGCGGTGAAGACAGTGGCATATGGCCCAACAAAAAGTGGGTTTGAAAACTGGTACATCATTGCCACCCAACCCTGGAGAAGCCATTTATCTCCTTTCAGCCTCAGTTTCTCGTCTGGAAAATGGGGAGAATGTGGCGACTGGAATGGCAGGAAATTCAGACCAAACTGTTAATGGGGTAGGGTGGGGAAGTTTGGGTGCTTTGCATGCTCTCATTTCTTGCAAGAAAGCACTGCAGATACAATTTAAAGGAACTAATGAGATGGGACCGTTAGTGCCCCTCTAACGAGGTAGGTGGGTTCATCACGGTGGGTGGAACTCAGTAAGTAGCCGCTGTTGTTAACAAGCCTGCGTTTTTCCTTCACAGTTATCTGTTTGGCTACAGGGACACCCTCGGGGAACAGAAGTGCCCAGGGCTGTTTGTGCACAGGAGTCTGTTCCTCTGCACCGGCCTGAGGCTTCTGCCTCCTTCCATGTCCCCAGCTTGTGCCCACACCTGGGGTGGCTGAACCGTGCTCCTGGGTAAACAAGAAGCTGTCTCTGGTGCAAAAGGACCAGGCTCCCCCAGCCCTGCTGCAGACCCCAGCCCGGGCTGCGGCCCCACGTACTGTCCACGCTCCATTTGACCTGCTGCTTGTCCACCTGCAGGCTGCGGTTGGTGGCCTCTAGGACCGCCACGAGCTTGCGCCTCTGGCTCACCCCTGTCAAGGCAATCTCCTCCACGTCCAGCTTGATCCCCGCCAGCTTCTCTGGGTTTGGGAGAGGGCAGGATGGGACAGGAGGGGGTGGGGAGAAGGCAGTGAGAGGGTGGGAGAAGGCAGAGGAGGGGAGGAGAGTTTGGGCCCCTGCAGGGGACCCATAGCTAGTGGGCTACCTCCAGTAGGCTGAGCCTGGCCAGCTTTCAGGTAGTGAACACGCTGCCCCTCCACACATGGGGCATGTGAGCTGTGGGGCCTGAGCAGGCCCAGGCCCTCTGAGCTGCCCCCCACTGGCCTGCCTCACCTTGACCACCCCATGCCCCACCCCTCAGCCTTCCACACAGTTGCGAGCACGTCCTTTCTGCAGGGCAGCACGGTCAAGCCGTTAAAGCCAAACTCCCCTGCTTTCTTCACTGTGAGACCTTAGGCAAGTTACTAGACCTCTTGGAGCCTCAGTTTCCTCATCTGTAACATGGGGATAGTAACGGCACAGAGCTGTTGTGGGGATTTACCTCACCTGCTCTGTGGTAAGTGTTCAGGAAGCATTAGCATCGGCTGGTGGGATTGTTCTGTAACCCTCTGTAGGGTTCTGTAAACGGTGCTGGGCCAGGCCCCAGGCTGGCCCCGGAATCAGACCCACTGCTTCCCTCCAGGACCACCCCGCTTTGTGCAGAAGACAGGCATGTAGACCAACGCAACCTCACACCAGCAAAGGGAGAGGGTAGGTGGCGAAGGCCTGCGGGGCCGGAAGCAGCCTCCGCTAGCTGCTGGGTGCTCTCACCAATAGCCTGTTTTCCCTTCTAGCAGCCCCGGACAGCCCGGGGAGGGGACATGGGTTTCTCTGTTATCCCCGGCAGCCGAGAAATAGCAGGCACACCATAAATGCTTGAGAGGCAGTGTAGGGTGGGAGAGTCCAAGGTTTAGCACAGAAAAAGCAAGAACAGTGGCCCAAGTCCAGGCGGAGGTGGGAGGATGAGGTGAAGCACCCACCTGTGGGGTCCTGGAGGGGTAGGTGGGGGACAGCCGCTTACGGAAAAGGTGGTGCAGGATGAGCCCGTCAAACATGTCCTCCTCCAGGCTGCGGACCACAATGTGCTCGGGGAGGAGCTCAGCGTTGATCCACTCCATCAGCACCTGCAGGCCCCACGGAGACCACTGACCCAGGGGCCGCTTTTCACCTGGCCCCTCACCTGGCTCTGTGCCCGCTTCATCCTGGAATGCTCTCCTCCCACCTGCCGACTCCCACCCCTCCTTCAAGGCCAGGTCAAAAGTCACCTCCTCCGGGAAACCCTCCCTGCTCTCTCAGGCTGAGTTAGGGTTAGCCTGCTCTAGGCTCCCGAAAACTCTCTGCTTCTCTCCACCACAGATCTGAGCACTGTGGGAGTGTTGTTTTCTCCTGTGTAAAGTGTTAGGAATACAGGAGCTACTGGTCTTCCATCCCAGCCACCAAACTTTTCCACTGTGATGTACACTGGCTGCTCCCCTCTGCAGCTCTGCCTGAGGGCTGCCCTTGGAGACCAGCCCCACCCCGCTTGTGCTCCGGGCCAGAAGCAGCAGAGAAGTAATGCCCCGTCCCTTTAATGGAGCAGCCCTGAGCTAACCAGGAGTTGGTGTATAAAGACACAGATCTTCTCCCTCTGGGTAGGCACTCTCTCTGAGGTGCTGTCCACAGGTGCCCCATAGGCTGAAGCTCTCACAGCCGTCACCTGTTCCAACACTCACCAGGAGGGGGCGGTTCCTTTCCTCCCCATCTTATTTCCCCACTTCCCTTCCTTCTCTCCCATGATTGTCACCTCCCAACTCAATTATGTGCACCTATGTCCTTATCTCAGGATCAGTTTTTTGAGGAATCCAAACTAAGAGGACATCAGCCCCCTGCCAAGTTTTCCAGAAGGGACCACGCTGGGTCTACTCTGTGTCCCAGTGCCTTACAGTGGGAAAGGTGAATGGAAGGAGTAAGGGAATGGGAGGGAGAAAGGAAGGGATGGAAAGTGGGTCACAAATCCTCTGGGGATGTAAAGTAGTGCAGGTCTGGAGGCCTGCCTGGAGGAGGCAATAGAAAGGTCACATGGAGACTAGAGAAATAGGGCAGAGGAGGATGGAAGCCCTGAGCCTGTGCCCAGCAGGCCCTGCTGCCAAGGAGGAACCGTGAACTGAGTGACAACATCTGTTCCTGCCCACATGGCCAGCTGTCCATTGCCATGGCAGCCGAGTGAGTGAAGGAGCAGCACAAGCTTTGTAGCCCACAGCCTGGGTCAATCCCCAGCTCTGTCGCTGGCCAGCTCTGTGCCCCACAACACGTCAGGTCACCTGTCCAAGCACTGTTGTCCCCTTCCTGGGATGCGGGTGACAACAGATCCCTCTCAACCCTGTGAGGTTTCCTGGGATCATGTATCTAAAAGCATACAGTCAGTGTTCAATAACTGTTCCTTCACATAGCCATTCAAGAAGTATCCCAAGGAACTGCGGGGTCACCACCCACCAGCCAGAGGTGAGGGAGGGCAGGATGGCCCACTGTCCCCACCCCAAGAAGATGAAAATCTGCCTCCAGAGAACTCAGAACTGCAGGTAGAAGGCTCTGCACCTTTTGTAATTCTTCAAATTTGGGATCCTTCCGGGAAGTGGGGGGCAAGTATTTCTTCTTTTGTCCTGAAATCAGAGGTGAGAATAGCATGTATGTGGGGACTCTGCAGGGCCCTGGCAGTTCTCTTCCTGCAGGTCACCTGTAGAGCTGGCACCTTGACCACAAGGGGAATTTGGTCCTGCTGTTTCTCACACTTACACACACACACACACACACACACCCTGAGCATCAAACATCCAAAGTGACTTGGGCTTCCCGGGCGTGCCGGGTCCCACATGCGTGAAGGCGGCAGATCTGTGTAGGTGTGCACACGCAGGCACGGAGCCTGAACTCTGGCGCCACCCCCCTTGGGCTCAGAATCCCAGCTCCCCACTTACTAAGGCAGTTCCCTGCTATTCTGCTGTGTTACTCTCTCTGCCTCAGTTTCCTGTCTCTAAAAAGGAGGTAATAGCACCTACCCTCAGAGCAATAAAAGAGATGCTTCTAGAAGAAGCTCTCAGCACATGGTAGGCACACATTGCCCCCTCCTAACGTCACTCCTAACCTGGAGATGTGCCGTTATAAGGGGCATGGCGATAACTGCGGAAGGTTCCAGAAGGGGAGAGGGGGTATCACGTATAAAATGGAAGGCCTAGGCTGAGGCTGAATGGAACCCGGTGTTCAGCTGACGACCTGGAGGGCACGGCCTGCGCTTCTGGCGACGCAGACCCTCGCTCTCCGCCCACCCGGCCCCCAACCCCCTTGGGCACAGCACCTTGTGGGAGCTCCTCCTCCACCTCCTTGGGGAGCTGCAGCAGGTTATAGAAGGATTCTGTCTCCATCTCTTCCTTGCCAGCCCTGAGGGATGCAGAGGACAGAGGGCATCACTGTCCAAACTCACTCTGTGCCATTTCTTCCAGACTGAGAGGCACAGGGAGAGGGTGGGTGCTGGCTCTGGGTAGACACGTCACTATGTGCCTAGGCAAGGGGTCAGGGCCCCTGAAGAGAGCGGGGCATGGAGCCCGTCCTCGCAGGACGCAGGACACGGGGGAGGAAGGCACGTGACTGAGGGCACAGCCCGAGCCCAGGCTCAGCAGGAGAATGGCGCCTCAGCCAGGCACAGAGTGGCCAGCCCACCGCTCTCCTGCAGCACACAGGAAGCCCTCACCCTTCCCCCAGGACAAAGGAGGGGTGGACCCTCCTCAGAGCTTGTCCCATCCAGGAGACCCTGAGCTCAAGAAGGAAACCTGGGAGGGCCTGTGGGGGGGAACGAGTGGGGGCTGGTTTGGGTGAACACACTGATGGATGGTATTTATAGACCCTGAGCTCCCATTGGGGAGGGGGCAGGGCTTGAAGCTTGAGCCCTCTGGGCCACTGAGCCAGAGACGGTGGGCACAGAGCAGCACCGCCAGCCTTCGGGTGAGCGGACTGAAGCTGTCCCGCGACTTGTCCCCCACTCGCTCTGTGCAGGCTTGGCTCTCAGAAGGTGGCCTGGCCTTGCCTGGCCCCACCTGGATTCTGAACGAGGCTCTCTGGCGGGGTCGTGTGGGGGTCTCACTGCTCATGCCAGCCTGGGCAGGGCCAGCACTTTCAGTGTGTCACCTCCTCGCTGTAGGAGGGTGCTAGGCTCGCCCCAGGCCTGGATGGGTGAATGCACCTCCTTTCTGCTCCCCTAGCTCACTTCCTCTCCTGCTTAGCTGGCAGCCTGCCCTCCCGCCTTCTCTCTCGTCAGCCCCTGGTCTTCCGCAGGATTTCTAACCCTTAACAGACATCTGGGCAGGGTGTCACGCAGCACAGCTGGTCAGCTCCCGCCCCCAGGAGGCCTGGCTGGAGGATCAGGGTCTGGAGCTGTGGTGAGAAGGAGGCATTCACGGGGCTGGGACCACCCCATCACACCAGCAGCCAGCCTGAGGACACGGGCTCCCTCCTGTCCTGAAGTGGGAAGGGGGGAGAACACAGTCGCCGAACAGACCTGGCCCCTGAATCACCGAGCCTACAATTGGACACCAGGATTCGGTTTGTGGGCTGTGGTCAGAGAAGAGGAAAGAGCCAGCCTGGGCGTTAGGGGGCCTGGGCCCCAGGCTGGCTCCTCTTCCTCATTCTGGCTGGGTGACTTTGGGCAAACCCTCTCCCCTCTCTGGTCCTGACTCTTCTTTACAAGGAGAGGCTGGAGTCCATGCTGGCCAAAGGCAGCCCAGTGGACACAGAGCTGGGACCTCCTGGAGCCATCTGTAGCCCCAGCAGACCCTTCCCTGACACGGCCCTCTGAAGACTAGGGATGACCTTTCTTCCCCAGGCGTTCGATGAGCTCATGGGAGATGGCATGGCGGAATGGGGAATCTTTCACCTGGCTACACAAGAGGTAGGGCAGTGCCCTTCTGCGTGTCGGGGCCTCTGGGGAGGAAGGAACGGCCACCCCTGATCACGGGACTCAGGAGACCACGTTGCCCGGCCCCCTCAGCTGAGACTGCAATCTGGGCTCAGTTTCCTGGGGCCTCTAGAGCCCTCCCTGTGTGAGCTCCAACTCCCAAGCCTTAGGGACAGACAGAAAGCCCCAGTGGCCGAGGCCTCCCACCAGCGGAGATGCCAGGAGGACTCACCTGGGTGCTTACTCCACGCAAGGAAATGAAGGCCAGGAGCTCCAGTGGTGGTCCTGGGTTCTAAACAGAAGCAGGTTCCGGGTTCCCTAGGTCAGCAGGGGGCTGCAGAGGCCGCTGGGAGGCAGGGGCCGAGCCGCTCACTTCCTCTGGGGCTGTGGCTTCTGCAGGGCCTGCTGGGCTGCGTCTGCAGGCAGCTTCCTCCCACTGGCTGCAGGTCTGATGCTTTGAAAGCAATGCCACCACAGACCTACCGGCAAGCTCTTCCCTGGGAGCCCCACGACGCAGCCCCACCTCCTGGCCCCTTAGATGCCTCTCAGGCAACTCAAATTTAATTATTTCTTCTTTCTCTCCCTCTCCCCTCCCCACTATGCAAACCAAACCAGTTCTTCCCGTGTTCCCGTCTCCACATGGCAGCGCCAGCCACGCAGCTACTGAGGCCAGAGGCCGGGAGTCAGCTTTCCCTGAGGCCTCCACATGCCCACCATCAGCCAACTGTCACCTCGCCTCCAGGCCGGCCCTCCAGCCTCACCCCTCCACCGGGCCAGGCCCTGCTTCCTCTCACCTGGACCACACAGCAGCCTCCGGGCTGGACCCTTCGGGGCTGCCAGCTTCTCCACCCCTCCAACACCCCACCAGTTGTTGCTTTCTCCACAAGCAACCAGAGGACCCACTTCATGTCCCAATCCACTCAAAACCTACCAGGGGCATCCAATAGCTCTTAAAATAAAATGCAATCTGCACAGCCTAGCCCATAAGTCCCAATGTGACCTGCTGGAACATCTCCATCCTTGTCTCCCAACCTCTCCCGCCCTCATGCCCTCCCAGCTACACTGACCGCCTTTCTGTCCCTCGAAAGTGCCTCATGCCGTCCTGTTTTGGACCCGTCACACTTACTGTTCCCTCTGCCTAGAATCCCCTACCCCAGCTTTTAAAATGGCTCAGTTCTTATCCTCACCATCCCCCTTCCTCCCCCTTCAGGAAGCCTTCCCTAACTGCCTTATGCAAAGTAAGTCTTCTCTACAATTCCTTACCCCAGACCTGAAAGTTTCCTTTGTCCCAGTGCCCAGATCAATGCCTGGCACAAAGTGGGATCCATAAATAAATACTGGTGGATGTCGTTGCCTAGAGAATGAAGAAGTTTTCCCCAAGGAGAAGTGGGCCTTGATGGATGAATCAAAGTTTACCAGTTAAAGAAGATGGGTGAGAATGGTCCAGGGGAAGGTACAGCCAGAAATTCAACAAGGAGAGCTCCCAGGATGGCAGGACAGCCAGAGAACACCTCACACCTTGCGCTGGGTGACAGGAAGCTAAGCACACTTTCTCTGTGACAGATCAGGCAGAAGACGGGGCATGGAAACAAGGAGAACATAGGAGCAGGAGAGTGGGGTTGGCCGTTCACCAGAAGTTACAAAACTGACAAGTATTACTGACATTATTGCAAATGTTTAGTGAGAAATGACGATGAAGAAAATGTAATTTTGAGGCCACCGATTTTACTGGTACTATTACGTCCCCATGTTACAGAGGCACAGAGATGCGTCACTTAGTTTGTGCCCTTCCAGTGCCCCCGTGCCAGATGGCAGTGTGTGACAAAGTGGGGTGAGAGGCAGCCGTGCCGACGTCCGTCTTGCCGGGGCAGGTGTAGCCGGAGGGGCACGGCTCTGGAGCCTCTGCTTGTGTGGGCAGCTTCCTGAGTCCCGGATCACAGCTGAGCAGGTGTGTCACGGAGTCCGGCGGCAAGGAGATGGCACACTCAAATGAAGGAACTGAAAGTATTTAATAAAGGGACTGCTGGGCAGGGTTAAGGGAACCCAGAACAGAGGGTAATGCACCCCGAGACTCAGCCCATGAGGGAGCTGCCACACTTCAGAGCCTAAAGGGACAGAAGCGTGAGTAGGTTCTGGAGCCCAGAAAGGGGATTACAGGAAAGCTAAGAGGGAGCGATGGTTAGGGGCTGTGGTAGAGGGACACAGCCAACCCACGGTCACCCACGGTGGCCCAGCAGAGGGACAGGGCCAGAGGAATAAGTGATCTCACTCCCCTCCACGCACCTTCTTCCTGCCAGGGCCTCCTATTGGTCAAATCCAGATGGAATCCAGAGGCAAGAAAGCCCAGCAGTCCATAGTGCTCAGGACGGAAACGGTGCAGACTGGGTCAGAAGAGGTGACTGGCAACTACCTGGCCCCAAATCTGTGCTTCTGGCGCCAGCAGCCCCGTGGGCCAGGCAGAGGCAGCCAGCCCTGCAGTATTAGTCTAAGGACCTATCCGCAGCCTGCTCCTCCCGGCTTCCGATGGCCCTGCAGTCACCTAACTTCCTGTCTCCAATTCCTTTCTGTCTCAGGCAACCAAAGTTGTTCCAGTTATCTGCAGCTGAACCCTGATTACTACAAAATTTGCTACCCGAAACCATTGCAGGCGACATATCCTCATGGATGGGAATCTGTGATCAGTTACTTGTTCCGGTTGATTTAAAGGCAGGAGGGGATCTATTTAGTGCTCACCAGAGAGTGGAATTCTAGTGGCTCACGGCACGTGGTGGCAAATAATCATCTGTAACCGCCCAGAACTAAGCACCCATTAAATCCCCAGCTTCGGCAGATGAGCTGTGACTTCTGTACACAATATAAGCACGGTTTGTACAAGGACAGTGGCTGTGTTTGCTATTTATGGTCACACCAAAGAGTTTTACAGGGAAAAGAACAGTCCTCGCAGGCATGTTTAGGACCCCAGGGAGTTCCTGGTAGCCCTAAAAGAATCCCTTATCTCATGGGGCTGTAGGGCTGATCGACTGACAAGCAAATGCAGAGTCTAATCGTGGGCAAGTTGTACAGGACAACACAGACCAAATCCACAGGGTCCCCAGATTTCCCATGTGAAAGATGGGGCATTTTGGGGGGGAAAGAGAGGGACTCTGAGATTGGAATAGTGACCTGCAGACGAGTCCAAGGAGCCCTGCCCGCCCTTGTCTGCTGGAGAGGTGCTCTCCTTCCAGGAAACCCCATGATGACCTCATCTGAGGTGCCTGCCTTTCAAGGGGGTGCTGCTTCGTCTCGTTCCCATCCCTATCACCCTTCCCAGCCCCCCAGACTTCTAACTACACTCAGTTCCAGCCTGTCTTCAAAGATAAGCACAGTCAAAGCTGAGAGGAAAAGGCTTATATCTTTTTTTAAAAATTGCAAACGTTCGCTAATTTACATCAGCAAAAAAGGGGAAACGTGTGGGGGAAAGGGCATAAGGGTGTTGTGGAAAGGAAGAAGAAATACTCTTTTAGACGGGGTTGTATTCACGGGTAGAAATGCCCTTACTGTAGAGACTGAGTTCAGGGGCACGAGCAGAAGCAGCTGGGAGTGGTTCTGAACGGCTTGCGAGGTTGGTTACTGAACGTGGACTTGGCATGGGCCTATGTTGAGTGGAAATGGGATGTATAATGGAGAAGGATAGTTGAGAGGGTTTGTCGTATGTGATGTCTCCCCTGAGAAGACCCAGAGGACACTGGGATACAGGGAAAAGCTCTGGAGTGGCTCTGTAGCCCAAGAATGACATTGGGACATGCCACCATTGAAATGGGCTCTCCAGTTTCAGTGGAATTGAGGTCATTTCAAAATGGCAGAAGCCAAAGGGCAGCCTTTATTCATCTATGGCAAGGTGGGTGCCTAGGTTAGCTCTTGCTGCTTTGTAGAGACACGTGCGTGCAAATTGAGAAGCTCACTACCTAGTGACCTTTCTGGGCATCTATTCATCTGGGAACCTTGGGACAATCCCTCCCAAATGAAATTTAAGTTGCTGCGCCTTGCACAGCCTACGCTATTACACAGATGGAGTGCTGAGGACACGCTGACCGTGGGTCTCAGCTCTAATCCCTCTGCCTCCGGTCTCTCCATTGCCTCTATTTCATTCACTTATCACTGTCTCACTTCGCCCGTCTGTGTGGTCTTGCCCATCTCACCGTGTTCTCTGTCTGCCCCTCCACTCTCTGGTTCCCGAGGCAGCAGAGGTGTCAGCTTGGTCCCTGCTACGCCCGGGCCCTAGCGTGGCACACAGCAGGCCCTCAATAAATGCTGACTAAACAAATGTTCAAGTTCTTCCCGTGTTGGGCTCAAGAGGGTCCCCACTCGCCTGCCTCAGGGTAAAGCTGAACCCTGGTAGCCAGTGAGGATAAGAACGATTTATTGAACCAAATTATGCCTAAAGAGTAAATTTCCACTTAAAATGAAACCTGACAACTCTCGAGCTTCCCCACCACAAGACGTTGTCCTTACAGAAGGAGCAGCCAGTTTCAGTCCCTGCAGTGGTGGTGACCTTCTCTCGGGGACAGTGCTGAGCCCGGGAACGGCTTACAAGAGACGACCTCAGAAGGCCCTTTTCTAAATTTCAACGCCCACAAATTCAGCTGAGGGCAAGTGGTCATGTAATGTCACAGTTCCCCAGACACTGGCCACAAGGGGCCCTGACAAAGCAGAGATCCCCACTCCTTCGCAGAGGCTGAATTTCGAGCGTTTCCTGACAGCGTGCTGCTCACACCAGGAGTATTAACCCAGAAGAAAGGAGGCAAAACAACTTGTATTAAAGAGGGATTAGAGCACGCAGGGCCTGCCTCCCTTCTCGTTCCTCCTCCAGAAGGCACTGTCCCCCCCAGACAGCGTCAGCCTCTCCCCGGCCACCCCCTGGACCCCTCCTCATCCAGTTCACCCTGTGAATTATCTACATGGTTGTCTCTCCAAGGCTCAAGGGCAGTGGCCTAGAATGAACCAAACGCTCACTCGGTGAGTGTCCCCTGAACAGGACCAACTGCCACTGCTGGCCTGAAAAAGCTGACATTGCAAGGCATGGCGCTTTATCCTCATGAATATTACGAGATAATCTCACCCAATAAACCCACAGTCTGACACAGGCTGGCTCAGGACCCAGATTTCTCAATCTCAGCACAATGGACATTTACCTCCCCCCACCCCCTCCCCTCCTGGCCCCAGGGGAACTCTGTAGGGGGAGAGGAGCCTGTCTTGTTGTAGGGTTTCTCAGCAACCCAGGAACAACCCACTATGTGCCAGTGCCCCTCCCCGACCCCCCGACCCCCCACAGAGTGACAACCCAAACTGTCTCCAGACACTGCCAAATATCCTGATTTTAAGGGAGGGGTGAATTTGATGAGGCGGTCACTCCGCAAAGTGAGGGTTGATTAACTCGCCAGCAGTCCTAATCGGGAGCAAAGCCGGATTAGAACCCAAGTGCTTCCCCAAAGCCCAGGTTCTTTCCAGCAGCAGTTTGTCATTTTCAGTGTTTCTTCAGAGCACTGTGGCCTTCCTTGCTCTCCAGGCTCGACACACTTTAATAGTCACAATTTTAACATTTCGTAGGAAAAGTTCAATGCACCCAAAGCCTCCCATGACTTCTGCAGGGAAGGTTTACAGCAGAGCCAGCGTGGAGCATGATGTGATCACCATCATGGGTTACCCAGGTGTCCCTCGTCCCAAAGCCGAAGGAGCCAGTCTCCCTGCTGCAGCACTTCTACCGGGCCTGTACCCATGGCCCACGGGCGGCTCCCGCTCCGGTTTGGAACCAGGCGAATGGCTGATCTGTTCTTCATTATCACTCATCCACTGCTGCGACTGTGCCAACCTCTGTTCCCAGTGGCTCATGCCCATGAAGCCCTCAGCCTCAGCCGGTGGGGGCCCCGTCCTTACACAGGGCTGTGAGCTGCCTCCTGCCCGCTTCCTCGTCCGAGCGGAAGCTCTGGTGAGCAGGGAGGGCTGTGCTGGAAGCACGTGGCCCTCTACCGAGCCCTGAGCTGCCACCACCAATGGCGGCCAAATACACGAAAGGACAACTCACAGCCAAACAGGCAGCAGACAGCCCCATGTTCACGAGTTCTTTATTGGAATAAATAACAGCACGCTGTTCACACCACATGGTATTTTCCTAACTTGAGTCCTTGGCTTAGGACGTGTCTGTCTGCAGCAAAGGACGCTGGCCCAAGGGGCCACTTCCCGGGGCAGCCGCTGGAAGGGCCAGGTCAACCACGGCCAGGGTTTGAGAGACTTTCATTTAATACCCAAAGTAAACATCGCTTAAAACAATTAAAAATACAATAAAATACCGCCCACAAAGGGGGTGAAAAGAGAATTCAGCTGCTTTAAAACAACAGAGCTCCTTGTCACACCCACTCAGGAGCACATGGGTGCTGGGCTGATGCCTGCATATTACGTGTGGATATTAAAGAGGAAACAGAGCTGCAAGCAGGTGCCCCAGGCCATTGGGGGTGGGGGGAGACATGCCCGGGAAGGATAAAAGTAGAGAAATAGTTCACACTCGGTTGCACAGAGCCTGATCTTGCTTTCACTCAGTTCCTGTAGACCGGGTTCCTCTTCAGAGAAAAACGATTCGCTGATAATGTGGGTCAGCCCACGAGAAAAGGTTCCAGAACTTTCCAGAATTAAGGTTTTTTTCTGCTACCCAAGCTACCCCCAAGAAGATGCTCCAGCATCCCCGGCCCTGGAATTTACGCCCAGACAATTATTGTCCCCAAGCCAATAGGGACGCTGGGCTGATCACCCAGAAGGACTCATTCCCCACAGCAGAGGTCACCCAACTTCTGCCTCAGAACTGGCTCCTGGTGCATCGTCCAGGCCAGGCTTTGAATTCTCATCCACACTGGACAGTGAAAGGAGAAAAATGAGATGCATACAGAGCAGGGGGGCCCTCACTGGTGTGTAGAAGGCACACCCACGCCTTCGAACCAACTTGAAAAAAATAATTTGGATAAAAGATAACATCCTCTGCTGCAACTACGGCCTCAAGCAGCTTTCCCAGGTCTTAGTATTTCTTTCTCTCTCCCACGCGAAACACAGGGGGTTTAAGTGGGCTCGCTGCCTTGGGAAGCGGAGCGCCCCCATTTCCTCCCCTTCATGGCACAGAATGGGCAGAGCACCCCCTGAGCTGAAGCCCCCGAGGCTGTGTTCTCTCCAAATCCTGACCTTGCCTCCTACAACCCTCGCCACGGCCCCCAGAGATCGGTGACACCCTTGCCAAGCCCACTGGGTGGGCCCACCGGCCCCAGGTGCTGTGATCCCAAGTGAGGAAACAAAGTGGCACAGAACATTCCAGCCTCAGCCATTGTTCAATGTTGTTCTTTAAAGTCACTCATCCCGCAGGAGACAACATAATGCCATTTTAATTATTTCTTTCTCCTGCTGGGAAAACACCTCCATCCGAACGGTGATTCTGAAGCCATCCCCAGCCTGGAAGCAGTCAGAGTGGAGACAGAATATTAAACTCTTTTCTACATCTTGAGAGTTTGCATTCAATTTGATAGGAACAAGCCACTCCACAGCTCTGATCTACAGCGGAAAGGTGAAAATTAAAGAGATGGGAAAGGCCCAAAGGAGGGCGAGTTGCAGGGTGTCCCCGGTGCTGGCACGCCATAAGCCCCAGCTGGGAGCCGGGGAAGGAGGTTTGGGAGGGCACCGTGCAGAAACCACCCGAGACCCAGCCGATACATCCCCATTTCTCTCCCCAGCCAAGGTGAGCAGGGGGTGAACAGCACGTAAAGAGGTGATCAGCATTTCCTTTTACAGGCAACCCAAGGAGAGACGCCAAAGGGGCTCGGAAGCCACGACTCGGAGAGGAGTGAGATAAACACCTCATCTCCCCGTTATGGGCTGAATGGGGTCCCCCCAGAATCCATATGTTGAAGCCCTAACCCCCAGGACCTCAGAATACGACTATTTAGAGATGGAGTCTTTAAAGAGGTGATTAAGGTGAAATGAGGTCAGTGGGATGGGCCCTAACCCAATAGGACCAGTGTCCTTAGAAGAAGAAGCGATCAGAACGCAGACACACACACAGGCACGGCCAGGTGAGAACACGTGGCCCCAGGAGGAACCAACCCTGCCGATACCTTGATCTAGAATTTCCAGCCCCCAGAGCTGTGGGAGAATACACTCTGTTATCTAAGCCCCCTAGTCGGTGGTGCTTTGTTACAGCAGCCCAAGCAAATGAATATACACTGCTTTTTAAGTTTTTAAAAATGCGTTCATCCCCAGACAGGGGCCCTGAGATGGGAAACTTCCTGTGGGGTTGTCGCAAGCGGCATCTTAGAGCCAGCTCTGACCCAGCCCACTGGGTAGCAAGAAATAAAGAAATGCCTTCAGCAAATCCTTCCCTCCATGGGCCGTGGCAGCGGGGTCATCTGGGGCTTAGATGTTTGAAAACAACACTAAATGAAAACAACACTGAGTGGCCAAGAAGCAAGAATGTGCGGCAGACATGCCTGTCACAGCGAAAGCCTCTGGGACTTATTAAAACTGCAAAAACACTTGACTAAAAAGGCTTCTATTCCAAGGAGAGCCCTCCCAAGGGATTCTGCCAAGACAGTCAGGCTGTCGGTGACTTTCTCATCGCCTGTGAGGGCTAATTGTGCCACCAAATGGAATGCAGGGTGCCCCCTCCCGTGGGCTTTCTCTTTTTCCTTTTTTGATCCAGCTGATAACCAGTGACTCAGCACCGGTGGAATCCCAGGTGAGGGAGGCCTCAGACACAAGCACGTGTTTAGAACCCTGCATTTCAAATTACACAGAAAAGGGATAAAGAGCAACAACCAGCAAAAGGGGGCAGGGGTGGGGGCCCACCGCGGGCTTGGAGGGGAAGCCCAGTGCCCGCCTCCCTGGACAGCGGAGCACAGGGGACGTCCCCAGCACAGTCTCTGCTGCCCCACCGTCACTCCATGTCCTTGTACTTGGCGAACAGGTTGTAAAGAACCCTCAGGGTGGATTTCAGGTCTAGGTTCACCACATCTGCAGAAGGAAACAGAGAAACTGTTGGTGGGGGCAAGAGAGTTTCACCTGGAGCCCTGGTGCCGCCACTTGGGGGGGTCACGTGGCACAGGCGCTGGGTCCCCAGCAGAGAGCTGCTGTGTGAAGACATCCAGGACGCTCTGGGCAATGCCATCCCCAGTAGGATGAGCGCGTGGGGTGGCCAGGACAGGGCGCTCCGTCATCCCCTCTAGGATTTGCATTGGGCCAAGTCTGAGGACCGGCAGCGTCTCAGGGGTGTGGGGTCTAAAACGGCTGAGGACATTTCCTGGGGACCAAACACCCACGGGCTAACCTGTGCCAGGACCACTGGCCTGCAGCAAGACCAGGCCTCCGGGGCAGGGCAGGGCAGGGTGGCAGCTGCTGTCCTACCCCTCCAGGCTGGGCACAAAATGTGGCCTTCTGCAGGACACTTTAGGGCTGACAGCTCCCTCAGGGCCCAGTTAGTCTGGGCCACCTTCTTTGGTGGGAAGGGGACCTGTCCTCTGGGAGGGGGCACCTAGTTCTTGTTCTCACATAGCCTGTGACCTCAGACAGGGGGCTTAGGAAGGGCTGTGGCTCATGGGTCACAGGATAGAATCCCTGTCCCTTAAACGGTGGCTGCTGAGCCTCCGAGGGCGGGCGTGTGGAGGGTAAGGCACACATCCCGCCCAGAATTCAGGCTGCGCTGTAGGGTGGTGATTCTCAAAGTGGGGTCCCCGAACCAGGGGCATCTGTGTCACTGGGAAACTTGTTAGAAATGGGCTGGCCGGGCCCATCCACAGCCTCCGGATCAGAACTTGTTCTATAGACGCCCCCCCCCCCCCCGACCCCGAGGTTCAGACGCTCCCTCGAGTTAGAGTCCTGGAGCAGCGGCCAGGGAGGGACCGCGAGGTGCGTCCTCACCCCAGCACCTCACGGACACGAACGTGCCTTCCCTGCTTACGAGCATCGCCCTTGGCTGGTCAGGACGGACATGTCCCCACCCGAGAGTCATTCACTGGCCGTGAGCCTTTCGTATCCTTTCAAGCATGAAACAGCATCGCCAGCTCAAGGCGCCCGGAGAGGCAATTAAATCCCGAGGCCACAGCCTCCAAGCCAAATGGATTCTAAAGAACCAGCGTTGGTGGCTCTGTCAGCACAGTCATCTTGGTCCCCAAAACCAGGAGCATGGGGAGGGTGGGGAACTGGGGGTCATCAGAGCCTGGCCTGCAAGCCACCCACTCGGGGTCTCATCGGGAGAGACGGGCCTGGCTTTCCCGTCCCCTCAGACAGCGGGCAACTTCCCTGCTGTGCCCCTGACTCTCCCCGAGGGCACCTGGTTGGGGCTTTACCTTCAGGCCGAGCCTTGGGTTTCACGAGCCCTGCGTCCAGCATCAGCTCAAAGGCAAAAGACACGTTGTGGACCTGCCAAGGACACCAGAGTTAGCACCAGGGCCAAAGCTGCCCCCAGGCCTGCCTGCTGCCCACTGCTTTCCCTCTGAAAGGACAGGATGGGAGCGAGTGTGGACAGAGTGGACCTTTGGAACTACTATGCCCGTGAGAACCCAGCATGCCCAGTGCAGGGCACGGGTGGGCAGAGGGAGGGTGTAGATGTCTGCTGAGGGCAACACACATTCCCTGGGTGGTCCTTAGTCCCCTCACCAGTGACCAGGGGGCAGCTGGGACATGCAAGGAGGAAGGCACAGAGCCTGCCCTCGAGGCTCGGGGGTCCCCACATGCCTGCTCTGCTCCAGGCCACCAGCACGTCCACATGATGAGAAGTGACAGCGACCCCATTTTACAGATAAGGAAACGGAGGCTCAGAGAAGACAAGTCACTTCCCAGAGGCACCCAGCCCCGTGCACTGTGCCCAGCATAGAGCAGCCTTTTCTCCTACAGCATCCTGCTCCGTCCGCCACCATCTCTCCACCATCCAGATCATCGAATCTGCACGCGCACAGCAGACTTCGAATCAAGGTGAAAGAGACAGGACGGCAAAGAAGGAGAAGCAGGAAGAAGAGTCAGGTCTAGGCTGTCAGCCCAACTTGGGAACAGACGTCCTCTCAGGGCCTCTTCCACGGGCCCCCGGCCTGAAGGATCCTTCCCCCTGAGCACAGGCAGGTCATTGGTGGGAGGAATCTCCCCTCTGGCACGCATACCTCAGGGGGGATGGCTCCCTGAAACTGCTCAGCGTGGTGGAGCGTGGGTAGGTCGTGAAACCCACCCTGCCCCACGGGGAGGACAGTTCAGGGGACACTTCCTTCCAAGTCCACTTCACAGCCACTCAGCCCTGCAGTGACTTGTGTTGAAATAAGACTTTCATTCTGCTTTCCTCTCAGTCTGAGGAAACAACCCGACAGTAAATGGCCACCAGCCGCCTCTTGTTATCTGTCAGAGCCATGCCTTCACCCCCAGCCACCTCCTGTGCCCCAGGAGAGAAGCGTGCCCTGAGCCAGGGCCCCAGACAGGGCAGAGACAACCACAGATGGCCCCCGGAAGGGCTTTGGGGACACCCTCCCTGACTGTGACAGCCCCCAGCCAGTGATGACCAGGCCGCACGCCAACCCCTAAGCCCCACGCCACAGCTGGCAGAGCCAGCCACACAGCAGGCCACCCTGAAGTTCTCTCTCTCTCTGCAATTCAAAAGGTTTTGGAGAACCTGGCCAGGTGAGAGAAGCTTAGAAGTTTCCAAAATAGAAGGGGGCTCTTCTGGCTCTGCCCCTGCTGACCGTGTGACCTTGGGCTGTCTTGGGCCCTTCTGAGATTCCGTTTCCTTGTCAGTGGGGACAAAGAAAATCAATAAGGGGACACAGGAGAAAGGACCTTGAAACTAAAGCCCCTTTCTGATATTTGTTTCTAGGAATAACCTCCAAGTCTCCAAGACACAGTCGACTCTGGGGAAGGGGTGGGGTGGGGGCACTGTGGAATCTTCCAGAAAGATGACCGATGGGCACAGGTACTTAGCAAAATGGCCAGCACAGTAAGACATAGTGGCTGTAACAAAAATCCGTGGGTGATGCCCAAACCTCTGAGACAGTTCAAGAGGCACCTCTCCTTTGCACAAACCTAAGGGTCTGAGCTATCCTGTCTCATTTTTTTTTTTTAATCCAATGCAGTTGTTTAAAAATACAGGCCCACGATGCATCTCCGATTTCGGTCCCCAAACCCCAATTTCCTCCTGCTGCTGCAAAGGTTCCAAGTGCCAGAGCATGATGCCTCTCAGGGCCCTTGGAAGATACTCAGTGAGCGGTCTCTCTGTGCCATGTCACCACTACCTTGGGGGTTGGGACCAGCCTGAAGTGGGTTCGAGTCTATGCAGTGGGGAAACACCACCACCTGTGAGGGTGTCGGGAGGAACAGGAGGTTGATAAATGTCTCGGGGCTCACGAAGAACTTCCCAGCGGCTCTGTGAGGGGAAGGGACACACTGGGGTGGGATGAGGAACCCCCAGAATCTGCATCCTCTTAGGAGAGCTCCAGCTGCCCATAGACACCATCAGATATGTCCCTTCTCCCGGGTGAGCAGGCTAACACCCTGCTGGACGCCATCCCTAACACAGCCCTCCCTTTGTGGCCCCCATTCAGAGGGGAAGACGGATTAAACAGGCCTCACGCCTCCCAGGCCAGGGAAGTGACTGACAAAGGCTTTCATCTCCATTTCAAAGGGAGGAAGGCTGGGCTGGGAGGTGACATTTGCACAGAACCTGTTTCCGAAAGAAGCCCAATTCCAGACGGCCTGGAGAACTTCACCTTTCTCGCCAGCATTCTCATTAATTTGAACCAAGAAAAGCTCTCTCCAAAACAATGCTTCTGCCACCAGCCAGGTCGGGCCTGGAAATGCACGTGCCTCTTCCCCAAACTGTGTTCGCGTTTCCAGAAGGACAGCCTCTGCTCTCACCATTCACTGTGGACGCTAACGTGCCAGGACCTGTCTCATCTGTTCTGATTCCACCTCAGCAGGCGAGACGGGAACACTTGGCCACGAGCAAACAGCCTGCTGGGTGTCAGAAGTGGGCAGACTGATAAACATTGCCCCATTTTCGGAGGTTTCCCTGGCTGTCACCTCCGCCTGCATTGCCTGCCTCTCTGACTCACGGGTCTAGCACCTTGGGAAAACAAAATGACATATGTCCGTGTGTCCAAAGCAATGTGGTCAGTCCATACACCAAGTTTCCAAAGGTGACGCACTAAATACGGCCGGACGGCTGAACCTCAGGAGGCCCCGGGGCAGGAGGCAAAACCCCGGGTCACACAGGTCACGTACAGCAACCTAAATGTAAAAGTTAGGCCCGTGGATCCAAACAATCCTGTTTGGGAATTTTCCTAGAAACAATCCATAGGAATGACAAATATATATATTCAAGAAGATGCCCCCTTGTTTAACAAGTCGATTGTGCAAGAGTTGGGAACAGGAGACACTAGAAGTGATGCCTGTGTGGAATGAACACGGGGCAGCTCTGCAAGTCTGCTGACATTTGACCACAATTATTAACACTGAGCATGTCCCGTGGGAAAGATTGGGAAGAGAACTCGACACCCAACACGTGGCTGTGCCTGGCACGGCTGACGGGTCTCCTTTTTACCGAGTTATGTCTAAGTGCCATGTCACTTGTCGTGCCGTTCTTATTTTTGGAAGAAAGCAGCTAGATTGCAGAGTTGTCAGGGGTACCCTCCACCACACATGGTGATGCTGCGACATGCACGTACCTTCTGGTCGAAGCTGTCCGGGGTCAGGTAGAAGTTGTGCAGGGGGACAAAGTAATCGTCCAGAAGGCCCATGAGCAGAACCAGGTACACACCATCTGCAAACTACACAGAAACACTTGGTGATGCTTCTGGGCCACACACGGAGTCAGTGAATGTTCTGCGTCCACTCAGAAGGAGGAAAATGCTTCAGAGCAAAACAATCCATCTCTAGGTTAAGTGACAGAGCCTGCAGTTGGGTGAAGGACCTGGGTGCAAATTACCAGGCTCGGGACCGGACGTCACCGTGCGTGTGTTTGGAGCTGGAGTGCAGCCGCGTGGATAGAACCCCGGCTCCAGGACCAGACTGCCCAGCCACGAGGCTCATTCCCCACTACTGACGAGGGGCCGGCACGGGCTCCCATCTCTCAGGGCAGGCAGGGAGCGACCAGCACACACTTAGCGTTCCATCGGTGTCCAGGGTAGCACTTCTAGCGGGAGCCTCGGTCACGAGAAGCCTTTGTGTGTACCCCACATCTAGTGTTCATCCCAAATGGGCCCTGAATGGGGCAGAAGGCTGGCACTGGGGGGGAAGCCCTGCAGGCTGCAGCCCAAGACTGCCCAGCCCTTCTCCCTGCCCCCAGCCCAGCGCCACCTCCCACCCAGGAAGGGACCCAGGAATGTCGAACAAAAGCCTCTGCTCTTTGGCAGACAGCCCCTCCCCCGAGTAGCCAAGACAGGGTGCAATTGTTCCTCTCAGAGACAAAGCCCTGGAGACCAACGAGGGCAGAGCGACTTCCGGAGGGGAGGGCAGAACTCAAGTGCAGGAATACTACGTTGCCCACCTCACCTCCAGGGCCACACCAGCACTGGGGAAAGGCGGGCCGCACCGACCCCCTCAGGGGACAGGGATGGCATCCCTGGAGGGCCTAGACTTGCCAGGGTCCCCTGAAGAGCGAGGGTTTGTGAGGACCTGAGCCTCCCACGTCTGGAAATACAGTGTCCAACACAGTAACCACCGGCCACGTGGGCCCATTGAAATTAAAACGGTTTGTACTTCAATGTGGCTGATTCTTTTTTACTGCGGTAAAATACACATAACATGAAATTTGCCATTTTAACCATTTTTAAGTGCACAGTTCAGTGGCATGAAGTACATTTATGTTGTTGTGCAGCCATCACTACCGTCCTACCACAGGACTTCCTTATCTGGCAAAACGGAAACTCCGAGTCCATCAGACACTAGCTCCCCACCCCCGCCCCCCAGCCCCTGGCAAACACCATCCCACTTTCTGTCTCCACACATTTGACACTCCAGGTGCCGCATGTGAGCGAAACCACACAGTGTTTGTCCTTTTGTGTCTAGCTGTAGTGTTTGAAAAAAATTATGATAAAATATACACAACATAAAACTTACCATGTCACCCATTTTTAAGTGTCCAGTTCAGTCTTGTTAAGTACAATCTCCAGAACTCTTCAATGTAAATTAAAAAAAACATAATTATAGCTCTCTTCCCATAAGCAGCCTGAGGTGACCTCTGAAAATGGTTCGCTGTTCACTTGACCCAGAGAACCCCACAAAGTCATGCCAATCGGGAGGTTCCAATCTTCATGTTCAACTCGAAGAACACTCGTGAAACTGCCCTGGCCATCAAGAAGATGCGTATCCAAAAAGCCACCAGTGTCTGAAGGATGTCACTTTACAGAAGCGAGGTGTGCCATTCTGTCGTTACAATGGAGGGTTTGGGAGATGTGCCCAGGCCAAACAGGGGCTGGACGCAGGGTGGGTGGCCCAAACAGAGTGCCGCATTTTTGCTGCACAGAGGAATGCGGGACGCAAGGGTTTCGATGTGTAATAGACGCTGGTCACTGAGCCCAGCCAGGTGAACGAAGCCACCCGAGATGACGGCACAGAAATTACCGGGCTCGTGGGCGGGTTCACCTGTGCACGAGTTCCCCCGCCACACGGAGGCGATCCTCACCGAGAAAGAGCAGGTTGTGCCTCAACCAGAAGGGGAGGTGGCACAGGAGAAAAAGATAGCCCAGAAGAAACGGAAGGAAGAAAGACTTGTGGCCTGGAAGTAAATTCAGCATCCAATAAATGCTAACAGAAGCAGAAAATTAATTAAGATATAAAATCAGCTCCTCAGCCAGAGCAGCCACATTTCACATGCTCGACAGCCACGTGTGGCCGGGGGCTAACTGGATTAGATGGTGCAATGGTACAACATTTCCATCCCTCAAGGAACCTCTACTGGTCAGAGTGGTCTGGAAGATGGCCACACAGGACAGCTGGACAGCTGTGAGGGGCGGGGCACCGGAAGGCCCTCAGCTTCCTGAGCCTAGCAACCCGCAATGGGTAAGATAAGAACCTGAAGAAGGAAGGGCATTTTTATTTTAAAACAATGACAGCCCCCTCCACCATCCTAGGTGGGCCACCCACTCCCCAATTTTAAGATGAAAAGTCAAAATCACAAACATCCAATGGCGCCAAAGCCTGTCCTTGGGAAGGAGAGGGAAAGCTAAGAAACAAGCCCAAGGCAGAGGGACCCCTGAGCAACGTGTGAGCAGGTGGGGGGCTTCCTGGGGCCAGTGTTCTAGGCCCTGGTGTAACGTAATCTGATTGGTAAATGACCCTCTGCCTGCGCGTCACGAGCCTCATGCTTCCACACCATGAAGACATTACTCACTCATCGCCTTAAGGAGATCAGAAGGGTTTTCCAAGAGTTACGTGCACCCATGCAGCGTTTCGGGCTCCACTCTGGTGGAGCGCCCTGGGGTTCGCCCCCAGTGACACTGAGCCAGCATGGCCGAGACACCACTCTCGTCAACATTGACCATTTCCAGGGAACCGAAGGTTGCCCGTGAATGAAGACACCACCCACATCCCCTGGTTATGCAGGGAGAGGGTGGTGCTGCCGTACCCACAGGCCGAGAGGGGCAGAGTCCTTGCTTATTGCCACGGCATCTCTAACCTACCCCTGGCACTCTGTGTCACAGGACGGTGGGACAGATGGGAACTGAAGACAGGAAGGCCCAGGAAGGGAAAGGGGTGCCCAGGAGGGTGAGTGTCAGGCAGAGAGAGAGTGGTGGTGTATCAGCAATGAGTAGGTCCCTCCAATTTCACAAGCACAGAGCAGGGGTCCTGCGACAGGGCTGTACCCAGCTCAGAAATCTCCACGGAGGCCCCAAGACATGATCATCACGTCTCCATCATCAGTAGTGACCTTCATTTTTTAAAAAATAATATATTTTTAATAGCAACCCTTTAAATACATTATTCTCCAGTAAGCCTCCCTATATCTACGGTCTGGAGTTTAAACATGTGGAGAGAAGGTCAGAGAAGTTGAGTCACTGGCTCAGTATCACAGAGCCTGGAAACTGCCCAGAATACAAAAGTGGTTTTCAAAAGGAGGGAAAGCACATGCATGACTAGATACACACACACACACACACACACACACACACACACACTCACACACCTCTCAGCAGGAATTTGAACCCTGGTCTCACACCCAAGGTATGTGGACTTGAATGATGAACGTATTTGTAAGAATATCCAGTTCCATTGTCACAAAAGAAAAAAGTTCTCTGCATTTCTGTGGCCACTGATCTTTTCTGGTCGACCAGTGGTTAAAAATACTGTTAAGCTATTACTTTAAATAATGCGGTGATAGAAAAAAAATGGAGCTATTGAGTAAATAACAATTAATGCACATTGAAGTTTAGAGTCTCAGTCTAAGATATCTGGCTAGTAACACTGGTGTGTGGGCTCATTGAGAAGTGACAGCCGGGAGCTGCCGGCGAGGGTTCCCAGCACGGTGATGAGAGCGTCAGGTTGGCAAACCTTCTCGGGCCCACAGTGTCGCTCCCTCTGCCCTAACGATTCTATTTCTAGGCATTTATCCTGAGGAAACACACAAAGCACAAACAGCGTGTGCACAGATGCTCACTGTACTGCTATTTACAAGAACAGGAAACGCCCCATCACAAGGGACCGATTTAATGAAGCATAGCACAGCCATCCACGGACTAAGAGGCGGCCATTACAAGTGACAGACAGAGACAGACAGGCCAGGCAACAGCGAAAACAGAAGACAGAAACACCACAAAAAGAGGCCCACCATATATTTAGTAACAAAAAGCACATTACAAAACAGCTGTATAGGATGAGCCACTGGCATTTAAAAACTACATGTATGCATAGGAAATATTTAGAAAAATATACGTCCAACCATGAACTATAGTTACCCTGGAGAGAATGATGGAGGGTGATTGTGGAGAGGGAGAAAGGAGGGTTTTCCCTTTCCAGTTAGTCTACTTCTGGACTGTTACTACATCAAACAGCAAATAACCAGAGGCTAAGTGTGTGATATTAGTAAACTGCTAAAAATAATAAATGTACTTGCACCCAGTGCACAAATAAATGTGAACATTAATGTTTTGCTTTCAAATACAGACCCTGTGATTCGTTACTCATGCAGAGAAAAGGTCTGCAACCAACCGCTCAGCAGTTACCTCCGGGTGATGGCGTTACAAATGATTTTTATTTGTTTTGCTTATCTGCACTTTCAGACATTTCTACAATGAACCTGAATTACTTTTTTAATTAGAAAAGGAAATGAGAAAAGTTAAAGAAAGAGAAAAGATGAATGCACTCACTCAGGGGTTGAAGAAAGATCAGCTGTGCGTTAAGAGAAATCTGCACCAAGAACTCAAGGCTCAGAATTCGAGCCCCCGCTAATCCCGGGAAATGATAGTTTGTCTTTAACACTTGCTGAGAGCTCGAAACATATTTTCACTGATGCTACTTCTGTTTGGAGTGGAGATGGAGGTTATACAGTTGACCCTTGAACAGTGAGGGGGTTAGGGGGGCTGACCCCCCTCGCAGTTGAAAATCCACGTGTTATATGCTGTATTCTTATAACAAAGTAGCCAGAGAAAAGATGTTATTAAGAAAATCATAAGGAAAATACATTTACAGTAGTGGGCTGTACCCATACTGTAAGTTAATGTCTGTTTACAGGATGAAATCTCTGTCAGTACATATCAATATTCCCTTGTAGGATACAAAACGCTGTAGGTCATACATGTATTGCTAACACTAGACATCAAAAACGAAAAGATAATGTGAAAAAGAAACTCACATGTATTTACAGGTGTAACAATTCATGCACTGATAACAAAGAAGGAGCAATGTGATTGTTCCATGGTAGTAAGAAAATCTCCAAAAGGTTTTCCAATATATGTATTGGAAAAAAACCTCTGCATATAAGCAGAGCTGTGCAGTTCAAACCTGTGTTGCTCACGGGTCAGCTGTACTTCATGCACTTTCTGCAGAAAGAATATTTTGTGCATATGCATTAGGGGGATATTTAGCGAGCATTTGCGAGACGCCAGCCACAACTCCAAGTGTAAGGATCGCAGTGGAGAGCAGAAGCAGGGGGACAGAACATTCTAGAACGAGGGACCTGCACATGCAGAGGCTCTTTGGTGGGGGTAGTATGGCACCTTGGAGGGTGGAATGGGTTGAATTGTTCCCCCCATAAAGTGTGCTGGAGTCCTAGCCTCCAGCCCCGGGAACGTGATGTTAGTTGAAATAGTCTTTACTGAAGTAATCAATTAAGATGAGGTCGGTAGGGGGGGCCCTGATCCCACATGACTGGTGTCCTTACAAAAAGAGGGAACTTAGAAACACATGTACACAGGGAGAACGCCACATGAAGACAGAGGCAGAGATCGGGGTGACACATCTATGACCCCGTGACTATCAAAGGTCACCAGCAAACCCTTAGAAGCCAGAGGCGAGGCCCACAACAGATTCCCCCTCCCGGCCCTCAGAAGGAACCAGCCCTGCCAACGCTGGGCCTTCAGCCACCAGAGCCATGAGAGAATACGTTTCTGTTGTCTAAACCACTCAGTTTCGTGGTACTTTGTTCCAGCAGCCCCTGGAAATGAAGACAGAGGGTCTGAGAAGCCCAGGGTGGCTGGGCTGGAGCTACTTCGGCTACAGGGTGGACATTCCTGTCACAAACAAGATGGCACCAGGTTTGTTCACAGGCCCCCCCCTGGGATCAGAGCAGGTGCTGGCTGGAAACAACGCAGGACAAAGGATCCTTCAATCCAGAAGACTGCTTACCTGGGTCTCTAGTTCCGTCACCTCCAAATTCAGCTTGTTTAGGTGCTTGTTCACAAACTTGATGAGGGACTGTCAAGGGAACCATGAGAGAGAGTCAGCTCCCACCCGAGGGACGGACTCGACACGGGAAACGCTTCCCTAACCTCCTCTGTTGGCCACAAGAAAAGGCTCATGTTTAAGACGAAACGTTCTTACAATACCCCTTGGTTTTAATGAGACAATAACTAAACCTATCCCAGCTGGAGAAGAAAACACGCACCTTTATTCACCAACCCGTGTACACACCTACTCATCCACACACACAACTTCAGTGCCTTCAGAAGGACACAGCCGTCAGTGGAAGATAATTAAACCTTTAAAGGTATCCTGCATGTAACCTCGAAGGACAAAAGATTGTGAAAGAAGGGCTGCCGAGGGCCACACCCCTCACAGTTTCCAGAGAGATTCTCTCCAGGCTTTATATCAAAGGAGGAATCATTTAAATTTTTTTTCAATTACAGTTGACGTACATTACATTAGTTTCAGGTGTCCAGCACAGTGATTAGGTATTTACATAATTTATGCACCGATCCCCTGAGAAGTCTAGTCTCCACCTGGCACTATACAGAGTTATTACAGCATTATTGACCGTATCCCCTATGCTGTACTTTACGTCCCCATGACTACTTTGTAACTACCAATTTGTACTTCTTAATCCCTTCCCCTTCTTTACCCATCCCCCCAATGCCTCTCCATCACTTTGTTCTCTGTATGAGTCTCTCGCTTGCTTTCTTTCTTTCTTCTGACTTTTTCTTTCTTTCTTTTTTAATTTGGGCATTTCAAAGCTTGTCACCAGTAATTTTTCTCAGCCCAAATCAAACCCAACTTTAATGGAAACTCAATACCCACCCCCTACCCCCACCCCTGGACATGATGTCATTTCCATATTCCTTCTACTCAAATTTACGGAGTAGCTACTATGGGCCAGGTACTCTGTTTGGTGCTGGGGACACAGAGACAGCAGGACAGAGCCCCACCCTGGAGAGCCTGTGACATAAGTTTCCATACACACACCTGGTGGAGGGGACAGAGAAATCGAGAGAAATGGCAAAGCCCGTGAAACACGCTACGGGGGAGGTTTGGTGAGTGCGTAGGAGAGGTGAGTGGCTCCCTGGAAGTGGTGGGAGAGAGGCAGCATCTGAGCTGAGCCTGGGGCAGGGGGAGTGGACAGAGCAGGCACCAGCCACGAACACATGTGCAAACCCTTTGGGATCTTCAGGCCACGGCTGGATGTGGGTGGGATGGGAGAGCGTAGGAGGGGGGTGACCCCGGAGAGACCTGGAGAGGTGGGCAGGGTCCCCCTGCTATTTGTGTGGGGTATGGGGAGCCCCTAACACAGCAACTCTCAGTGTGGGCATGGGGAAGGGCCAGGCTGGAAGCAGGAAACTGTCAGGTAAATAAATAAAAGGATTTTGTCTTGTTTATTGCTGGGGTCCCAGTGCCCAAACTATGTCTTTTCAAAGAATGAATTAGCATCGTATCTACCGAAAAAGGAAAGCTAACCTTACACTATGTCATGTTCAACACTATACATTTTACTCTCATGGCGCCCCTGTGAGGTGGGGAAACTAAGGCAGGGGAGTGTAGTCTGCCTCAGGTCACACAGTTGGTAAGTGGGGAAGCCAGATTTAAATCACCCATGGAACCAGCTGTGTCAGGGTCCCTGGGGCCAGATGTGGCCGGGTGGGGGTGGGGAGCACTGCTCTGCAGCCTCAAGGTGTGACCCAAGCCTGCCAAGAAGGTTCTGCCCAGCAGGAACACTGGGAGGATTTCACAGGCCTTTGCAAAGTGCTTCCAAGGACTAACAATCTGGACTGGCATTGTCCACAAGTGGCCTCCATGGGAAATGTCATGTGTTCTATCTCAAAATAAATTCCACACATGTCAGCATGTTAAAGGCTCTGAGAAGTCCTGCATTAAGAAACCTGTTTGGGGAAATTGTCCTAGACAAAGAACTCTCTCTGGGTCGCAGGCAGAAGTGATCACTCCCCAGATTTCACAGGAAGGGAGAAGCACATCTGTCTCGCCACTGCTTTCCCCAAGGAGACATCTGCAGGGACTCAGGTAGCTTGATGTGCAGTGAGATGAGTCTTGATTCCTTCTGGGGGAGAACAAGCCTTCCTGGCAGATGCCCCCGGAAGCTCATTATTGCCCAGCCCCAGACTTCAAAGCCTTGGGTTCACATGGGTGTTTCCATATTTGACCAGTGGGCTGGCTGCGTGGATAGTGAGGGGTCCGTCCTTTGTGCACCTGTCTAAGGGGAAACAGGCCAAATCCACACACACAGCGGCTGTGCCAGGAAAGGCTGCCTGTTTATCGGGCAGGTTGTGAATGCAGCTTCGTGGTAATGAGGCCAGCGAAAGCCAGCAGGTGGACACGCTTAAAAACACTTCCACACTGAAAAAAAAAAAGCCTCAGGTTGAAATGAACTGCCACACAGGCTCTGGCTGGGCTGGTGGGCAGGAAGACACCCAGGGAGCAGAGATGTTGAGTTACAAGGTGCTAATTTTATGCACTGTAGTTACAATTTTGACTATAATTACACTTCAATCCATGTGGCAAACATTTCAGAGACTTCAAACATTTTCCCACCTTCTTCTCAGCATGGAGTCCGTGCTGTAAAAAAGCCTGGAGAGGAGGAAAACACAACCCATCAAGGCTTACCTTCTTCACATAGCTGAGCTTGTCCGGGGCATGGTCGAAGAGGGTGTCGAAGGCGTCCCGCTCTGTGTGACATGGGGAGGGAGACACAGGGACAGCGTTTATGGACACACACGTGCTGCTCCCATCCCCGCCCATCCCAAGGAAGAGGCAGCTTCTGATCTCCAGGATGTTCACGCCTGCCTAGAATCCTTTCAGTTGTTGCCAGAACCAAAGGGTGCGTGCCGGCAAGGAGCTAAATCAAGGAAAAGATGCTTGTAAGGTTCCTTCTAGCTCAGTGTCTATCTTTTCAAATGAAACACAGGGGTAGCACTTGGACATCCACCCGCATCACAGCCTACGACTAGCAGCGTCCTTGCTTCTCCTTTTTCCCACAATCCTCATCTAGCAATAAATCTTGTCAGTAAGTTGGACCACCTCTTGGGTTCATCATGGCTGCCACCCCCACACAAGCGCCATCCATCGCCTCTCTCCTGGGCCAAGCGACAGCCTCTGGCATAACTAGTCTCCCTTCTCCACTCTAGCTCCTCCGATCCATTCTCTGCAGCAGGCAGAGTAAGCTTTTTAAAGTGTAAACTGGACCATTTCTCGCCTCCTCCCCAACCCTGTCCTAACTAAAACTCTCTGACAGCTTCTCATCACTCTTAAAACAAAATTCATTCTCTCTCCCTTGGGCCCTTGGGACCCAAAACGTTCAGCATCACCCTCCCTGACCTCATTCCACTGACTGGCTTCCCGACTGCTCCTCCGTCCCTCACTTATCACAGGCCCTTTGCACCTGCTGTCCACCTGCCTCACTTCCTGCAGGTTGCTCTCAGATATTATCTCCTTTTTTCCATGACCATGGAAAAGAGCACTCTGCTGTCACTATCTGTCCTATTACCCTGGTGCATTTTTGTCATAGCATTTCATCACTCTTTGAGAGCACATTTTATTCTTATTTGTCTGCTCTGCTCTGTATTACCTGTGGGCCAGTCAGCACCTCGAGGGCTGGCGCTGCTGTCTCACTTGTTCCCTGCACTCAGAACAGTGAAGGGCCCATAGCTGGTGCTCGGAACAAATGAATGAACCAGAGGAGACCCTGCTCTGTCTACAGAAACGCTTCCAGAGGTGTCCCCATCGGCGGGAATATCTGTAGGGCCTGAGTCGGCCCATTCCACCAGGTCCCACCCGTCTTCCTTCTCCCAGGTGAGCCCTAACCTACTCCAACTACCACTCATGGGTCCAACCTGCCCTCCAAATTAACACAGAATCAACCCTTTTCTTTTCCAACATGAGACACTGGAGCAGAGTAGATAAAAAAGGAGCAGTGCTGGCTGGGGGCCAGGGGCCTGGTTCTAGCCTGATGCTCCCAGGGGGCCACAGGGAGGCAGGACAGAGACCTGGACATGCTGGACCCAGGCAGGAAAGCTGGGGTCCATCCTGGCTGCACAGTTGTGGGGGTTAGTGCCAGGGCACGGGGCAGCTCACACCCCCAACCCAGCCAGTCCAGCCCAGGTAGCCTCCTCCTTGGCTTTCGGGAGAGGGAAGGAAGGTGAAAGGCAAAGAAGAAGGGAGAGAAAAGTGTGTGTGTGTGTGTTATGTACACACATGAATATGGGGATGGGGTATGTGTGTATGTTTGGGGGTGGACAAGCCAAAGGCCCAGCCCTGCACAAGCCTTTCCACTGCAGCAGCTGTAAATTATTTTTATAATTATCTAAGTCAGATTATACTCAATAAGACAGTCTACTAAGGGGGGGAAAAATAATCTTTACAAAGCAAGATACAAATTTTAAATGCAGCTTGAGAAAAACCCAGGAGCAGAGCAGGCCTTGACGTCAGCCGAGTATATTTAGCTGGGCCACTGCTGGGTGTCCAGAGTCAGGGCACGAGGGAGACATCACAGCACTGTCCCCCATGGCGGGGCAGGCCTTTTCTGTGCGCTGCGTGCCTAGCGTTGGCAATGAAAACAGATCAGGATTTAAATTCTGGTTGCCTGACTTCAAAGTCCCCTGACTGTAGGCCGATGGCTTCTCTCCCTAAACCTGTTTCTTCCTCCATAAAGTGGGAATGAAAATAGCCCCTCCCTCACTGCTGGGGAAAGAGTTAAAGGGTGAGAAGAGAGGGATGAACAGTGCACTGCCAGGCTGATACTCAGTTCATTAGAGCTCCCTCTTGTCCCGCCCCGCCACCTCCCTTCTCTGGGGACAGACACAGAGATGAATAAGGAGAGGCCTCTGGCGTGGGGAGGCAGATGGGTAAACTGAGGTGGCACAAAGGGACCCAAAATAGCCAGAAAGGCACAGGAAGGGACCAAACCAACCAGAGTGGGCCAGTGTCTGTCAAGATCAATCTTCAGGGATGTTTAGTTTGGTCCAAACAAAGTTGTTTTTGTTTGTTTGAGTCAATATTTTTTAAATTGGAAAATTTATCCGTAAGTTCTGAATTTCTGGCTTCTCCTGAAAAACTGGAATCTAGGGCAACAGTAAGCCTACATTGGCACCTGCCATCAACGAGCCACCCCTAGAAGTGGGGTGTGGACTCTCCAATTTGCCCCAGACCCCACCACTCCCTACTGCCACCCAACGGGGACAGAGGGGCAGCTGCTGAAAGTGGATATTCTCGCCACTTCCCTTTTTCATGTTATTGGCCTGGTCCCTCGAAGCACCTGGGTTCGGGGCCCGTGGACACAGGGGTCTGAGGAAGACTTCACATGGGAGCCTTGACGTGTGAGCTGGGGCAAGAAGAGTCAGAGGGGGATTCCAGGCAGAGGGAACAGAAAGTCCAGAGAGAGGTACAAGAAACCCAAAGTGAGTTCCGGATGGACGGTGGGGCTAAGGGGGGCGGGGTCCCACAGGGGAAGGCAGTCACCAGGAGTGGAGATGAGATTGGCTGCAGTGTGAAAACAAACTCTGCTGGCAGAAGAGGGAAGCTGTGAGGGGCAGGGCCGGGGGTTAAAAGGAGACACAGAGCGGAAGGGGAAGAAAGTTTCTTCCTTCTCCCCCACTTACCCAGGAAGGGGCTCTGGGAGGAAGTCCAGGGAGGGGGAGAGGCCGCCTACGGAGAACGGCAGCCAGCAAACCTGTTGCCATGGAGATCGGGCTGCAGCTCCCCAACTTCCCTGGGGAGAGAAGGGCCTCCCACCCCACCAGAACAGTGGTGGTATCAGGATGTGGGGGCAAGGAGAGGCAGTGGGAAGGGAGGGGGGAGGCAGAGTGGACCCCTCTGTCCCTAGCTCAGAGTGGTCATGTGAGAAACTGAGGCCGAGGACATGGCTCTTTGCAGAGCCCAGCAGGTGGACATTAGCCCAGGAGGCTCTGCCTGGTGTTCTGGAAGGTTCTGGAACGTTGGTTGCTGTGGGCGATGCACCCTGAGGAAGACACTGCTCCAGCCCACAGGACACTTACAGTTCAAGGTGCCACGTGAGAAGGGAAAAAGGGAAGGGGCGGGGTTCCCGATCGTGTTTGCCAGGCACGTGGTAAGGCTTGACTGAGTAAACAGTGACATAAGGAGCACAGCAACATACTCCCGGTGCGCAGAGTGACAAGGAAAGAAATAGTAAGTCAGGAAGGGGGCAGAAGGAGCCCCAGGGGGCAATCAGGGCAGGGTGCTCAGGGAGGGTCCCCTGATAAGTGACATCTGAGTAAGAGCTGGAGGAGCTGAGTGAGTGAGCCATGGAGGGATCTAGAGGGAGAGCATTTCGGGCACACGGTAATGCAGTATGAAAGCTGGAAGAGCCACAGGCAGGCCGGACATGTGGGGGGTGGGGGGCAGAGAGCAGGCAAGGGGCTTCCAGAGGGGTGGTCTGAGAGGGCCTTGGCGCCCACTGCGAGGGCCGTGGCTGTGGCTGAAACCCAGGTGAGGGGTGAAGAGGAGAAGAGTGAGGGGCGAAGGGGTGCTTTGGGAAGCCTGGCCCCAACTGTGATGTACAGGAGCCAACTGGAGGGGCGGGAGACAAGTACCTGGAGGGACATCTGAGCTTTGAGGGGTGTGGGGCTGCAGGGGACTGAAGTCCCCACTGGGGCCCGGCTGCGTCCCAGGCTGCCAGTCTGGGGAACCAGGAGGCTGGAGCTTGCGTCAGCAAAGCCACCAGGAGGTGGAACTAATTGCCTGCCACCCACTAATAGCCTGTTCGCATCTCACACGCATGCAAGAGCCTGTACAGGAATGAGGACAACTTTACTGGCTTTGTGGTTCCATTGCTGCCCCCATCACGCTCAACCATCTCCTGTGTTTCCCAGCAAGGCGGCTGGGTCCATTTTTCACACTATGACACCTGGCTCTCACGCAGGAGCCCCCGCGCTGCGCACCAGCCCCAGGAGTGCCCTCTCACAGCACTGTGGGGGGCTCTCCCCAAGCATCTATTTCCTCTGCCACAGCAGCCCCCAATGGGACTGAATCTCCCAAGTTTCCCAAACCTCAAACCACACCTGTCCCAAACACGAAAATGACAACACACAGAAAACCACAGACAACAGTTTAAAATGCTCCGAGGGCCCCACTCCTCACCTCTATGCCTCTACAATCCACCGGGGTCTGAGCCCCTCCGTGCAGAAAGGTACACCGTGCCCCAAGACAGGCCTCCACCCAGACACAGGGCAAGGCCGGCTGCCCACGACCTGTCCACTCGGGAGGCCCACGCTGGCCGAGGGAGCTGCCCTCCTCACTGCTGTTCTGCGTCCTCAGCCACTAGATGCAGGACAGTGTCCTTCCCCTGCCCCCACCCTTTTTTAAATAATAAAGACATTAAAAAGAACTGAATTTCTACTTTAAAAACATAGTGAACACTGAATTTACCCGGCCCAGCTTCAGGCCATGATTGCTGCATTTTGTCCTGTACGAGACCTTCGAGAATGTAAGAGCCACAGCTGCACAATGGTCTGCCACCTCAGGTTCCAGGGCCCAGCGCGGATGACTCCAGGGTGGCAGGGTCCCGAGGCACACATGGAAATTTGTTTGCTTTCCATTTTCCCCTCTAAAATCTGTGCGCCCCTCCCCTGCCACGGTAGCGGGGGTCGAGGCTTTCTGCTTTGGAATGTTCCCCAAAGCAGTGAGCCTGGCTGAGAGCCAGGGGTTCCCGTCCTTGAGGGCTTAAACTCTGCCACAGGTGTGCCGTTATCGGCCATCCCTCGCTGAGATGAAGGGCCAAGGGGCTGTGGGGCTTTAACAGGGCTGCGGACAGCTCTAGGGAACAGTCACTGAAAACTAATAGTTCTAACCACTCCCTCACAAAGGGGGCCAGGTCCCAGGCCAAGAAGAGCACGTTTACTATCTCCCGTGACCTGCTCAACAATCTTTGACTGACCCATTTCACAGATGAGGAACAGAGAGGTGAAGGAGCAGGCCAAAGGACGCTCAGCTGGGACCAGAGCCAAGGCTGTGTGTCTCTGAGGAAGTCTGTTAAGCTGAGATTTTACAGTGGAAAGACTATATACGAAAGCACATCCTGTAAAGAAACTCTCTCCTGGCTAATTGTGCTCCATATTCAAACCGACATCACCCTCCCTTTGGCCCTGATTCTGCACGGGATTCCAGTCCCGTGCCACATCCCAGATGCTTCCCCTCAACCTTCCATCACACTCTGTTCCTCGCCACCGGCCTCTCCCAGCTTTGAGGAGCAAACCATAAGCCCACAATGCAACACACACTTCCTCCAAGATTCCAGAACGGCTGGGGGCAGTGAAACCCGCCAGGGCCCTGCTGCCCCCCACACTATGTGAACCCTGGGGGCCTTCTGGGACAGCCCCAAAGCGTCCAATGACCACAGACCTGGGGTTACTTACCAAACCGCCCCATCATCATCCTGCAAACAAGAACAGAGAGAGAGCCATGATGGAGGGTGATGGAGGTGACCCCAAAGTCAGGTCCCGAAATGCCCAGTTGGAGGGGCATTTACAGAAACATAAGTTACATTTGGATAAATTCTGTCCCGCTCTAAGTACAAACGAGAGGGCGGGGCAGCAGGTCCACTTACTCTGTGGTTGTGGTCAGTTCCTCTGTGACATGGCTGGAATGGAGCAGGCCTTCCCGCTTCTGAAAAACCCAAAATGAACAAATAAATACACCAGCACGTGGGCAGGCCGAGAGGACAGGAGGCAGGCCATTGCTGGCAGGGTAGCCATAGCCACCTATAGGTGGCCGGGGACCAGAGACTGCCTTAGGGACAAAAGAACAAGGGATTGTGTATAATATCCTAGCCACACCCGGGTAGGGTGACTGCAGGTGACGACAGGGGCTAACCCTTTTGGTGGCTGGAAGCTGCCCCCCAGCTTCACGCCCAACCTGAGGGTCTCCACATTGCTCTGAAAGCTGGCAGTTGTGGGGGTCTCGGGAGAGATACCCCCGCTCCCAAAGGGACCCCCTACATCCTGTGGCGGGGAGCTGAGGAGCACCGAGGAACAAACATTATGACAGGGAAGCGTAACAGATGCTTGCTGGCTTGAATAGGGCCCCCCAGAAGTCATGTCCATCAGAACCCCAGAATGCGGCTTTTTCTGGAAATAGTGTCTTTGCAGGTATAATTAGTTAAGATGAGGCCATAATGGGGGCGGCCAGATGGCTCAGTTGGTTAGAGCGCGAGCTCTCAACAATAAGGTTGCTGGTTCAATTCCCACGTGGGATGGTGGGCTGCGCCCCCTGCAACTAAAGATTGAAAACGGCGACTGGACTTGGAGCTGAGCTGCGCCCTCCACAACTAGACTGAAGGGCAATGACCTGGAGCTGATGGGCCCCGGAGAAACACACTGTTCCCTAATATTTCCCAATAAAATTAAAAATAAAGAAGATGAGGCCATAATGAATTAGGGTGGGTCCTAGATCCAAGAGAAGAGAAAATGGAGACAGAAACATGGACACGGAAAGAGGCCACTTAACGACAGAGTCAGACTGGGGTATGTGTCTACAAGCCAAGGAACTCCGCCAAGGAACTCCTGGAGCCCCCAGAAGCTGGAGGAGCAGGAAGGACCCTCCCTGCAGCCTTCGGAGGGAGCCCGGCCCTGCTCACTCCTCCATGCAGACTCTGACCTCCAGAGAATAAATGCCTGTTGTTCTAAGCCCCCCAGTTTGTGATATGTTGTTAAGAGCAGCAGCCCTAGGGCCCTAACACGGTGTGTGGCAACTTCTCCTGCAGGTATGAGGAGGCAACATGGTGGGGCAGTGGGGTGGTCTGCCTACACAGGACCTCAGGGTGGAGCTCACGGCCAGCTAAGCAACCACCACCGAAAGGCCCCACTTAAACCCCTGGGGGGACGGGGAACTCACTTCCTGCTGGGCAGCCCACTGTGGACAAAATCCGAGATCCAAGATCCCAGCTTCCCAAGCTTTGCTGAGCTCGGCCTCCAGGGCACTCTCACGGCTGGTTCTTGTGAATAGTTACTACCTTCGGGCAGCTGTTGGCTTTGTCACAGGCTCACCCTGACTGAGTCTTAGGAGAGCCCACTGAGGGAGGCCCACAACCTTTCATTCACTGACTTACACATCACACGTGCATTAGGCGTCTGCTAGATGCCAGGCCCAGGTTAGGTATTAGATACACAAAGCTGAATATTTTAAAGGTATAACCTCAGTTTTATCATTGCAGCTCAGAGACATCAAGGGCTGTCCCCAGGCCACACTGCTAGGTAGTGAATGAGGCCCTTGTTCTCATTCCTTTCCTCTACCAATTGCCACATTCTTTGCACCTCCCCACCTCAGACTGGATAACGGGACGTGGAGCGACAGGCCAGGGACACTTGGGGGAGGCGGGGGGCAGCTCTGAGGTCTGGGTGGCTGGCTGAGGCCTGAGGACGGCCAGTTCCCAGGACCTCCTCTGCCCGACTCCTTCCACTTTGGCTCAAAGAACCCTCTCATAACCCTGGTCAAGGGGGACGCGCCAGCAAGTGCTTGCCCGGGTCAGTAAAACTTTCCGCAAACCCAAAAGATTTCTTTGGATCAAAGTGCAGGCCTGAAAGGAAATACCCCAATTACTGAGCTGCATGGAGCTTGCGGGGCCCCGGGTCTGACGTATGTGGGTCTGGGAACCATGTTCCCGTGTGTCCTCAGAAAGCCTTTCTCCACCAGCCGCCTCGAGGACGCATCCAGGAGGAGGGTGGCAGGAACAGTCGCCTGGCCCTGTCAGCACCGCCAACCACAAGTATTCCTCCTTAGGAAGCAAATGGGGCCAAAGGGCAGGTAACCTTTGCCTGATGCCAGGGAAGGGCATTCTCCCCGTTGGGACCGGGCCAAGCTCCTAGGATAATGGATAGTCAGGCGGCTTCAGGAAACACAGGGTCAGCCAGGGCCTTGCAGACCACAGAGACCACGGCTCTGATATGTTCACAAACCGGAGGAGAACATGGAGTTGGACATCCAGTAACAAACATGTGAGCTATCCAGGCTCCGAGTGTCACCTCAAAGCTCTGGCAGAAGCAGCTGTCCATCAGGACCCAGTATGTCTTCCTCACTTAGTGTCCCCGAGAGCCAGTGTGGAGTGCCAGGTACACAGGAGGTGCTTAATACATGTGTACTGGACAACGCTGCAAACACAAAGCCGGGGCAGGGTCTGTCCCCTTAAATGCAGGGGAACAGCCAGAAAAGACTGCACCACCTCTGTCGGAAGGACCCTGGCTCCTGGTGACATTTCTCTAAGTGAAGCCAGAGAAATGACCTTGAAACAACCCCTGGAAGTGGTGGGCACAATGCAGAGGGAGGAAACACAAAGCAGTTTTCATGGGGTATCAATTTCATACCGCGGGTCTCAACCCTCTCCAGCGAGCAGTAAGCTCCTTCAGGAGGACTGAATTCTGATGACTTGGCTTCGGAGAGAAACAAATGTGCTTTGCAAAAATGTGGAAAACTTAAACCTCAACGCTGCCATGCCTCGGAACCCGCCTCTCTTCAAATCAGTGCCATTGTTCCTGCTCCAATCACTTATCTGGAAGCCAGAGCCAGACAGACGTTTTGTCAAGAGGGAAAACAGGAGGTAGCCTCTTGGGGTGGTGGGGAGAAGAAGAAAGCAGGAAAAGTACAGGGGATGAAGTCCGGTGCCTCTGCAGCAGTGGCGCAGGCAAGCCGCCCGCCCAGCGATATACTCACCCGCACGACCACCATTTGCACAGAGACGTGCTCGGGCAGGCGGATCGGGGCCCGGAAGTGGGTGGCCAGGGACACGAGCAGGTGCAGGATGGCCACCAGATTCTTCCCATGGATTGCTGGTCCGGGGAGAGAAGAAGGGAGCCGCTTTAGATCTGGTCATAGAGGAACCCTGAGCCTGTGTCCAGAAGGCAATAAAGACGCTGCGTCTAAATGAGACCTCCAAGGGAAACCACGGCGGGGAAAAACACAGGCCACAGAAAAATGAAGAGAGCGTGTGCGTGTAGCTCCGGTTTCTATTTTTTTTCTTTTCTGTGGGCCTGAGGTGACTTATGTGACCACTTTGAAAAGCCTGATGCTTTTAAAAGGAGTAAATAGCAGGGTGATGAGAAGCAATCGGCAGGAGAGTAAAATTAGCACAAGAGAAGGGGTAAAAAATTATGCAGAACAGGTCATCCTGGCCACTCAGCCATCACAGTAATGTGCGTTATTATCCCTGGCACTTAAAAAGGGCTCCCTCTGTGCAACCCTCCATCTTCACAGGGCAGGCAGGCGATCAAGGGCAACGGCTTCGGGATGTGAGGCATGACTGCCCCGCCTGGCTGCCTGCCATCGCCAGACGCCAGCAGCTCCCCGTATGCAGACCAAGTGTGTCAGTCATGAGCACTCTGTGCAGGGCTGTGCAGTTTTCAAAGCGCTGCTTCGCCACCCACAGCCCCGCAGCCTGTGCTGTAGGCTTGGGGCTGCCCAAGGTCTCCATGCCTAGAAACCAGGGCCCAGCGCCCAGCAGCCACAGGAGCCCCTCGCCCAGCAGGGGGAGCTTCTGAGCCACAGCCCAGAGGGCCCTGCATGGAGGACGAGGGGTGGGGGGCAGGGGCTGGGACAAAGAACTTTCCAGCTTCTCTTGATTTCCTTCTTCACCTTTCCGGTTCATGTCTTAGCTGGAAGTTCTGTGACGTCACGTATGCCTACTGCCAGCACGCTCTGAGACATAGTCTGGAGGCATGAACTGTTTCCTGAGGGCCTGCTTTGACAGATCATCAGTATGACAGCTCATGGGTGTTGTGCCTTTGCTATCTGGGGTTGGGTCCCCTCCAAGAAGCCCACAGAGCTTCTGTCTTGTAACCTGAATTCTAACCCTCCCTCTGGAAGTCTCCCTTGATCCGCCCGCCCAGAAAAGACTCCCCTTACTCCGAAGCCCATGGGCCGGGGTGGAGGGGACAGAGAGTGTGACTCCTAACAGTGGGGATGCTGGCTTTCCCCTCTCCTAGCTGCCTCTCACAGAGCAGGAGCGTGAACAGAACGTTTAAATGCAAGGCTAAGTCGATGACAAGTGACCAAGTGGACAACCGAGAGGACGGGCTCCCTCTCCCAGCAGCACTCACAGTCCACGGTCCACTGGAGCGCCCAGCCGTGGGGCCGCAGTAGGTCCTGCACGGCTTCCAGCACCGTCTGCAGCTTCTGTTTCTGCCCAATTTCGGACTGTGTCACCTCAGCCACATTCAGCTTGCAGTCCGCCAGTTTTTCTACAGCGAGGAGGAAAGAGCAAAAGGCAGTGTCAGGAGAAGCAGGAGGGACTCGGGGCCACCTGGTCCCCGGCTGCAATGAGGTCCCCTCCCCGGTCCCCAGGTGGAGCAGATCGCCCGCCACAGTGGGGAGTTTCCAGGGTGTGGCGCCCAGAACTCTGAATTTGCAAGTCATTCATATCCCTTAGACAATTACTCCACAATGAAAGGGGGGCGGGGGTGCAGGGATAAAACTGTGGGCGTAAAATGGACAAAATGATTCAAGGTACAGTGGGGAGGCAAGGAGATGACCTGCAGGAACAGACAGGGAGGTGAGGATGGGGAGGTGATAAGAAGATGAAAAGGGTCTGACATGTCACCTTGTGCCTCTCTGCATGCTGCCCCCACTCTGGTTTCTCTAACATGTGGACGCAATGGTAAGAAGGACTATGAGATATTCACAGAAACCTGTAGCGACTTTATCACCAAGACTGAGCAGGAAGCAACGAGAAGGAGCCGGACAGGAACTGTCACATCTGCTCCAGTGAATTACCGGGACTAAGAGCCAGCCACGGCCTGTGTGCCTTCATTTCCCTTCCGGGCGGAACAACAGGGGACGCTTGACCCCACACCTGCTGAGGGGCAAGGCCCGGAAGGATCCCCAGGTTTCCCTCCTAGGCATTTACTCCAAGACTCGGTGTTTCCTGACAGATCTCTTCTGCAAAACAACAGAAGTGACACAGTAGAACACCGAGCGGGTGATGACAAAGTGCTGGGCGGGACAGAGAGAGTGCCATGCTGGAAGCCTTCGGTTCAGAGCTGCTGTCCGCGGCAGACAGTGATGGCAGATCATAAAGGGAGTCGAGTCACTTCCTCATACAGGCTTGTCACAATGGCGTTTGTATCTTGCAAGGGGCCCCAGCCGAGTTCTGCTTACGGCATTTTCGCTGGATGTGTCTGCTACTTCAACGTTCTCTCCCCTCCCTCAGTCAGAACAACAAGCACGTTGCTATTCCCTTGAGGATACTACAACTATACAGCAATCCTGCTGGGCTCAGCATGCTTCATTCATTCATTCACTCATTCATTCATTCACTCACAGCATAGTTACTGAGCACCTACTGTGTGTCAGTCACTTTCCTAGAACTGCATGCAGCACAGACAAAGGAGGGGCCTAGGGGGGACACAGCCACACCTAAAAACATCAGGTTGGGGAGTGGTGAGAGCCGGCACAAAGCAAAGCAACCCAATAAAACGTGTCCTGTGGGGGGCGGAAGTGGGTCCCGTTCGTACATTTTGAATTCCCTCCACCTGCAGCTAATGGGTCCCAGCTGAATAACCCACAGCTGTCTGTCTGATGAACACCCTGAAAGTACAGAGCGGGTCCCCCCCCAGTATACAGGGGCCCTTGGGGATGGAAGGAGAGTCACAGAGAGCTGGTGGTCCGAGGGCCTCCCCCACTGGCAGAAACGGGGAGCTCAGCATGCCTCTGCTGCCCCTTCCTCCAGCCAGCCCTGCAGACTGCACATGGCCAGGTACCTGGGTGGAGGAGGAGGGAAGGAAACTGTAGTAGCCTGCTCGGGCTGCCGTCACAAAGTACTGCAGACGGGCGGCTTAAACAGTGGAAATTTACTTGCTCACAGTCCTGGAAGCTGAAAGTCCAAGGCGAACGTGTCAGCAGAGTTAGTTTCTTCTGAGGCCTCTCTCCTTGGCTTATAGGTAGCTGTCCATGTGTCCCCACCCGGCTGTCCCTCTGTGTACGTCTGTGTCCTAATCTCCTCTTCTTATAAGGACACTACTCATACGGGTTTAGGGCCCATCCTAATGACCTCATTTAACTTAATTCCCTCTTTAAAGACCTTGTCTCCAAACACAGTCAGAGTCCCTGGGGGTTTGACCTCAATGTATGAATTTGGGGGGGACACACTCAGCCCACAACAGGGGCCAGGAGGCTAGCTGTGCCTGGGTGCTGCCTGAGGCTGGGTCTTGGGTGTCTACCCTGCCCGATGGGGTGCAGGAGCAGCTTAGGGCTGTGCCATGGCCAGGACCCCTATCTTCCTAGCACAGAAAGAGAAAGAGGAAGAGGAAAATGGGGCAGATTCTCAAGTGTGGCAGGCAAATGGGTGATGGCCAAAAGTTGGGCTGTGAACACTTACTACACAAGGAAGCGCTCACCTTTTGCAAGGCCGTGCCCATGGGTTAGAAGCAGGACCACAGCCCCCTGGGAGGCCCCTCAGCACTCCGGCATGGGCACCCTCACTCATCCCATCAACGGTCTACCTGGGGAGGAACACTGCAATCTAGAAGATTTATATCCACAGACACCTGCCACGTGGAAGAGGGTCCGACAGCTACTTCAGAATGTGCTCTCAAGAAGAGGGACACATCTGGGGTCCTGGTGGTGACTCACACTGGGCACTCTCAGGTGACCAAGGCCGTTCTCCTTATCTCCCTCACTCCTGCCTCCCCCACTTCTCTCAAATACAGCATCCTCCTCCCTCACCCTGGACCCTTCACAATCCTTTGCTGGCTCTTACTGTTCCTAACCGATGATGGCTGACCACCCAGGGCCCAGTCCTCAGACCTCTTCTCTCTCTACAGATGTACAGAAGTCAGCTTTGGCTTTGGCACGCGGCCAAAATCTATTTCACTTTGGCTTCTGCCTCTGGCAAGCTGAAGAGTCAAATGTCTATGTGGTGTCATTCCTGGCATCGCTGGGCTTGAGGATCACATGATCACATGGGCTCCTAGTGCATCTCATCCATGCCACATCATTAACAGGACCAGGCAAGACATTCTGATGCTCTGTTAATATCTGAATAGTCGCTCCCACTGTTCTTTCCTTCAAAGTGGTCTGTCAAACCGCTTGACACACAAAACATTTTGGAATGGCTTTATCAGGTTCTTACGCAAGACACTCACACAGGATGGCACTGCAGCTACTCCACAATAAAAAGGCTGCCTCGTGTCCTACTTTACAGATAACAAACCTGATGAAGCAGGACTCTCTGGCAAGGACAGCAGCTTCAGGGCACGTGCTGCACTTGCTGGGGCCAACTGAAGAGGGAAGCGACAGGATGTGACTTGAGTGGGCAAGGACTTCTTATGTGACACCTGCTCTAGCGATGGCCCATCATTCCACTCCAGGAAGGGCACTGGGCTCATGTACAGGCAACCAAGAGTGAGAGGCAGGTGCGAACTCATTGCCTGAGAACCAGACACAGAGTTCCACGGCCATTCTGCTAGATCTCCGGCTTGGAGACACAATTTGCAACTGCTTGGGTGAAGCCACAGATGTATGCAGAAGAATTGGACAGAAAAAAATGCGAGTGCAACACGCTTAAGTTTGCTTCTGATTATCAGAAAATATCTCCTTTAGGCAGTGAGCAAAGCGCCCGTTCGAGGGACTGTTTCAGTAAAAGAACATCATCACCAACAGCAAACTCTTCAAGACCAAGTGTTGAAGAGCAGCTAAGCCTTTACCAGGAGAGGGAGGAAAGCTGATCACCCAGCACAGTTTCACCGCCGACAATGACCAGACCAACACTACAGCCCAAAACATCAAAACTTTGACCAACATTTGTAATAACAAAGTTGTGATCATTACTAAACAGCCTTGATAACATTTCAGATTTATTCCTGTGCCACGGAAGCTCATTCTAAGATGTGGGTTCCTGGCTCAGCCAAATAGAGATGTCAATTCTTGGCCATTCTGCATTTAGTCAAGTAATGAATTTGGAACACCCTCTCCTGGTGAGGCCATCTGGTCCCACAGCATCAAACATCATGTCTGCTCTGCCAAGCTCCAGCCTCACTCCGAAGCTGACTCGGGTAGGACAGGCATTTCAACCCCTCTTCGTCCAGCCCCCATGCTACCCTCAAGGGCTTCCTCATTCACCAGTTGCCCAGGACACAGACCCAGCAGTCAGCCTTCATGCCCCTGGCAGCTTTAACCTCCAAAAGATCTCACCACGTGCACACTTCTCAGCCTGAGACACTTCATCTGATGCCTGGGCTGCTGTGACAGCGTCCTGACTGATCTCCGGGTTTCTGACCCTTCTCCCCCTCCACGCTGCACCAGGAGCCCAAGTGACCTTTAAAACTCTAACTCAGATCATGTCACAGCCCTGCTCAAAACCTCTAGTGGCTTCCTGTCACTTGGAATAAAAGCCTTTGTTGCACAGGGCTGGATGTGATCTGGCCCCATCCATCTTCCCAATCTCATCTCATCTCCTTTCTCTCTCTTTCTCTCTCTCTCCCCACCCCCACTTCCTGCAGCCTCTGTTCACTGCTCTTTAAACTTCACTGCTCTTTAGACACTACAGACTTTTCCTCATTTCAGAGTCTAAGAACGTGCAGATGTCTGCGCAGAGGTCACCTCCCCAGGTGAGCTGCCCCTGACCCCTCCCCAGCCCAGCTGCTCTCTAGCCCACAACCCTCTGATTTTCACCCTGGCACTTGTCAGTCTCTCCAAGCATCTATTTGCGTTTGAGGTTGAACCGCCCCATAATACTTCTCTTTCTTCCCTCGGCCAGAACCTGTGTGGGATGGCTGAGGGGACCTCCTTTCTCTTGTTACCCCTGCGTCTCCAGAGCCTGGAACCACACGGCAGGCGGATGAATCTTCATTCAACAAATGGAGAAATGACCAAAACAAACAGAATCTGTTTTTTACCCTCCAGAGGGATCGACTGAGGACAAAACAGTTCGTGAGCCACCAATCGTCATGCCCTTCGGAGTGAGTTATGTGACACGGCTCCCCCCCCCCCATAATCCCAGGAGGTTTCCCGCCAAGATCAGCTGGGCTGTAAGAGCGACATGCTGAGTGTGCAAACCCTGCTAGGAGGGACCCGACTCCAAGTAGGGACACAGATGCTGAGCCCAGGCAGCAGGAACACAATCTACGAAGCTGCAGATCCAGGGTCACCCCTCCCCGAGCAGCTCCTCTCCCACACCCCACATCCTGTCTGCTTTCCCTCAGTATCTCTTCTGAACAGAGCCCCCAAAACCTCAGGTCTCTGTGCCCCCAACATGTCCCTGAAGCAGTCTGCACTCGGCTCACCTCTCCCCTAACCCAAAGCAGGCACCTCTATTTAACTATGGAAAAAACATTGCCCCACTCCAGTCTGCCGGCCCCACCTGAAACTGGGGGAGTGGGGTCTCCCCAGGGGGTCTCTCCTTTAGGAAGTGTGTGATCCCACACACAAGGGGACACTGAATCCTCGCAGCCATCCTCGCAGAGCATTTGGGACCCTGAAAATACATCAGTCTCTTGGGGACGAGAGGCTGTTCAGCACACAGCTCGTCCCTTCCAGAGTCTTTGGATGGAGCCGAGGCACAAAGGACGCAGATAAATAAATACTCATTCCGTTTCCTGCAAAAGGAGCCCACGACCTGGGAGGCAACAGGGTGCTCCTCAGTGACTCGGTCAGTGCAGAGTGACCGTGTGCCCGTCACAGAGGGACTCGGGGACTAACACCCCTGCTCTTTCTTTTCATTTTCTTGTCTTTTTTTTTCAGCCGTCACTTACTGACCAAAACCCGCGCCAGCACCACCCTGAGAGCACCACAAACATTGGTTCTGGAGCAGCCTGATGCCCCCAGTCCACAGACACGCAAGGAGCTGTCTGCAGGCAGCCCAAAGGCCTCCCTCTGCTCCCCACCCTACACCTATCACAGCCCACCCACAAATATGCACTGGGGACCTGCCTGCTCCAGCACCTCCCATCCTGGAGGAGTGGCCCAGGCTGGAAGGTGCTCACAGTGGACGTGAGATGGGGCTCCTGCCGGCAGGGGGCACTTACCCACAGGAAAGGGCTCCCATTAGGCCCCCGTCAACATGCTCCCCTCGGGTGTATGTACCCAACAGCACAGAAGCTGTAGATGGTTCTGGAAGCTGGGCATGACCTGCTGCAGCCCTGTGTCTGGGAACTCTAGTAGAATGACCACCAGAGAAACAATGAAAGGACAGGTGACCTGAAAAGCCTGAAGCCTAGGACCCGGGGTCACCACCTGGGAGCTGTGGGCTCAGAGCTATGGCTGCCAGTCTACTGTCAGGACATACGACCATTCTCATCACGTAGAGATTTGTGCGGTCCAGCCCCAGGACTGCCCTGCACTGTGGCCCTTTGCAGAGGGCAGGGATGGAGCGGGGGTTGCCCTCCTTCCTGTGGACTCACCCAAGAGCTTCTGCAGCACCTGGCCGTCGTACAGGTCCTCCTCCAGCTGCTTCACGATGATCCTGTCTCCCACCAAGACGTCATTGATCCAGTCGATGAGAACCTGTGGGAAAGGAAGGCGTTACGGCCTCACTCACCAGTGCCATGTGGACCCAGGCACGACCGACCAGAGCCCGGGCAGGAACCAAAAGCTACTGGACATCAAGATGCCGCACACGGAGGCCAGGTAAGTCAGGATGGGAAAGTCAAACCTCCGGGGCGGGGCAGGAGGGGGCTCAACCAACCCCCAGTGGTCAGGGCTCCCTGGGAATTCCTGAGACCCAGCAGAGGGCAGCCACCTCATAGGCTGGCCCTCGTCCTATCGGGAACTCTCAGCCAGAGGAGGTGACAAAACTTGTGCACCATGGCGTGGAGGCGGGGGGATTAAGTGAGTAAATGTTAGTAGCACTGCCCTGATCGTCCAAGGCAGTACAGGTGGGACGGAAAATGTCTGTCCTCTCCCCTCCCATAAAATCTGCACCAAAACAGTCCCAGGTCACCTTGAGCCTAAAAGCTATAGAGAAAAGGGGATCCCCTATGGCCCAGTACTGACAAGCTCGGAGCTCCTACTCTTTTCAACATTTTTACTGATACAGAATTCACACACCACATGATTCATGCATGTAACGTGTGCCATTTCAGTGGTTTTTAGTATGCACACAAAATTGTGCTACCATCACCATAATCAACCAAGAACATTTTCATTGCCCCTAAAAGAAACCCCGTGCCTATTAATAATAGTCACTCCCCATCCCCACTTCCCCACTTCCTTCCAACCACTACACTATTTTCTCTGTCTATAGATTTCCCTATACTGGACATTTCCTATGAATGGAATCATAATATGTGACCTCTTGTGTCTGGCTTCTTTCACTTAGCATGATGCTTTCCAGCTTCATCCACGTTGTAGCGTGTGTCAGTACTCTGTTCCTTCTTGTGGCTGAATCATAGTCCACTGTATAAATACACACATTCGATTGACCCAGCCATCAGTGGATGGGCATTTCGGTTGTCGCCACGTTTGGGCTATTGCCGACAATGCTGAGATGAATGTGGGTGTACAAGTTTTTACGTGGACACGTGTTTACTTCTCTAGGCCAGCCTTCCCCTTCAGCCTTTCTCAGCAACTTTTTCCATTCAATTCACTGGTTATATATTACAAAAGAAGATGGTTTCAATTGGGAAAATATCTGTAGAGAACTAGGGCTCCGGCTGAACAGAACTGTGTGTGGCCAATGCTGCTTAAGGTATTTCTTCTCCACAAACTAAAATGGTCACCTGAACACACGTCATCAAAAATATACGTAGTCCATGATTTTCCTGTTCAAGGAAAACTGATAAAACTATCTAAATGGTCCCAATAACCTCTTGGAAATGGAAGTTTATTGCCCCTCTCAGAGATGAACAGAAGGGCACGAAGCCGGAATGTTCTCTGCCACTCTTGGAAACATGCAACCTGCAAAATTGGCCACGAAGCAAATTTCTGTGAAGCATATTCTATATCCCCACTAACTAAAAAATATTAAATCAGATACATAATCCCGTGAAGAATAAAGGTAAAAATAAATTAAAGGGAGGTTTGGAGGAAGAAAGAGGTGGACAGCCCCATGGCATTACATACTGGTTTTGTCAAAGCCTTACAGAAGGGTCGGCAGGATGGAACCCGCTGCCCTGCTCCAGCCCTCCTCTGTCTCCCTCCCTGAGGGTCAGGCAGCGTGGGGAGAGTACACTGGCCATGACAGGGCACCATCAGCTCCCGGCCAAGCTGTCTCCCCTCTCGGCTTCCGCCCTCCTCTCCAACCACCCTTCCAGTTTCCTTGGGGGTCCTTCTTGTCTCCTCCTGAACTTTAAAGGTCATATTCCTGAGACCTTGCGCTAGATGACAGCTCTTCTCATTCTATTCTCTTCTGACGCCAGCTCAAACCCTCCGACTGTCCTTATCCCAGAAACCCCTCCACATACAGCTCCACCTCTGTACCACCCGGCTCAGGTGTTCCATGAGCTCCTCGAACTGGACTCATCACCCCCAACCCTGCTCCTTCACTGAGAGGGAAACAGGACACCACCCACCAGTTTTAGGAACCTGCACTTCACCGTCACCCCACTTCTGCCTACTTCTTAACTGGCTCCACTTCTCACCACCTCCTCTCCCACCACCCCATTCAAATACCTCCCAGGATCAATGCCACAGCCCCAACCGAGCACCCTGTCTCCTTGCTGGTGTTCTTCAAATACCCCACGCTCGCCTCTGCCTCAGGGCCTTTGAGCATGCTATTCCTCCCACTCTGAACACATCCCCCTTCCCCACTGCCTGTCCGGCTCTTACTCATCCCTCTGGTCTCAAGCTCCTGTATCATTCTCTGACCGCGCCATCCCACCCAAGGCCACATGCCCCCACAGTGGCTCTTACTGCACCCAAGTGCCTTTTTCCCGGTCCCGTTCACACCTGCACACCGCTTTGTAATGATCTCCACTACCGGACTTTAAGCTCTCTGAGGGCAGAAATGATGACCATCTTGTTTATGTCTTATTTGTGTCTCTGTCCCCAGCACCCAGCACTCACTGCCTGGCACTGGAGCGCTAGAAGCAGCTATTGAGTTAATTACCTAATTTACTGAGCACCTACTATGTGCCAGGCTCTGGGAATAAATAAGACAGACGGGGCCTCTGTCCTTGAGGCTCCTACCTTCTAATCTGATGTTAAAAGACAAACAAGGACATGCTCTTTCAGGCGATGATCAACGTGATAAAGAAACGAAGGCGGCAGGGTACAGAGAAGCCTGCCACAGACACCGCAGCCAAGTGATGAGGGTCAGCAACTGTTTTGCTTAATGCCATAACCCCAGTGGCTAAACTTGGGACAGACCCACAGAAGGGGCTCAAACTGCAGCACTGCCTACAGACCCAGAAAGTTCTCTGGGGCATGCAGACATCTGGTTCCAGAGGCTGCTTTGCCAAGGGCCAAATCCTGTTGGAAAACACCGGACAATGTTTCTCCTGTGAAGAAACGAAAACTTCAAAAATTCCATCGTGATGTCTGACCTGGTCAAAGCCCAAATATTAAAACCACAGACAAAAACGGATGCAAATCAAACTCCACGCCACAGGCCAGGGGGGGAGCTCTGGGAAGTAAACAAAACTCACTGTCAGTCTCACTGCCGTCCCCATGGAGGTACCGTCCCCCCTGGATCTCACCCGCTACTTCCAAGGTCCCCATCTTCATCCTGTTTCACAAGCCTTTTTAAATACAGCACCAGTCATGGTTTTTAGGGACGTCCTTCTTTGCAAACCCCGAATCCTGCAGGCAAATGTCTAGGACATAACTTAACAAAACCGTTGGCACCGTGTTCTTTGCAAATACGTTTTATGAGCTTGCTTTCACCAGAAGAAAAAATTGCTTTTCCTTTAGTTCCATCTGAATGATAATCAGATCTGCAGCCTGTCTCTTCCCGAATTATGACAGTTATGTTTTAATCCCTTCCAAACTGGCTCGTCACTGCTGAACCCACAGAGGACGCAGGCTTATTGCAACAGGCAGGAGGCCGTCCCAGCCGGGTGGAGCCTGGAGCGCATTATGGGGCGTCTCCCTGTGGCCCTAACAGCACCGTCTTCCCCCAGAGGCACGTTTTTATGCAGCTGACTTTCTTCACACAGACAAATGGAGGAAGAAAACAGAACGTAACAACTAGGAAGAGTCTTGTCCGATAAACTAGGAAATGAGATGTGAAATCTGCTTGTGGGGAGAAACGTGGATCCCAGTGATGACACGGTCAGCCTGCTTTAGACCAATGTGCTGTCAACTGTGGAGCCTTTCTCTGGCCATTCATTCCAGAAAGCACGAGACTTGCCATTCTCTCTTTCGAAGATCATTAAACATAGAAAGTATCTCATCTGTAAACCGCTCTCTGCCTGGGCAGCACAAGCTGTTCACCTGCAAGTGATTCAGGATGCTTCTGGAGGGTGCTACAGAAAACGACCACAGGACTAAACACCAGCCTAGAAGACGTAGGGTAAGTCTTCCGGGCTGCTGTGGCACTTCTAAGTCTGTACTACACACCTGCCCGTGCTCACCCAGCGCAGTAACGTGGACTTGTGTGTACGATCTCACCTTATCCTCACGACCCTGGGAGGGAAGCACTACTGCTCTGAGCCAGGATTTGAATCCAGAAAAACAGACTCCGGAACCTACTGCACCCTTCACCCTTAACCTACCGTATTCACAATAGGTGCTCAAAGAAAGCCTTTGAATGAATGTGGGAGCCAGGGTTATTTCTACAGGAAGCAGAGGGCAGCTGGCAGTATTTTACACAGTGACAGGCCTGAGGAAGCAGGCTCAGCAGGGGTAAGTCTACAGAGGGAGACAGGACAGTGCCCAAGGCAAGAGGTAAAACAAAAAGTGCAGATGACAGAGAACAGAGAAAGAAAACAACGGGGACTGATCCTGATCGTGCTTTCTCAGAAATAGCCCTGAGGTCCCAAGACTGGGACGTGGCCAGCGGTCAGGATGTCAGCCAGGTCTCACCATGACCTGCTCAGTCTGCACATGGGCCACGCTCGGCACCAAAAACAACTGTTTCTGAGCCAAATCCCTACAAAGAACCACTGCTGAGGCCTACTCAGATTTAATCAAGCTGAAGCTTGGGTAATTAGAGTCCACAGTCCAGGAAGGCTATTCTGAAAAGCAGTAGGAATCACGCCAGTGACATGGAGGGAGGTGTTCCGTCAGACTAACAAGGCCGGCTGGCTCCCCAGGGTGCTCCTGGGACCACCTGCATCGGTCCCCCCAGCCCTCGCCCATCCTCCTCCCAGAGCCCCCTTCCCCAAGATTTGGGTCCTGTAGGTCTGGGGTGGGTCAAAAAGACCTGCTTTGTCTTTAAGCCACATGCCCCACAGGTGGTTCTGACGTGCCACTTTGGCACTGCCCACCCAACTCCCTCACTCAGGCACCACGCATCCAGGCACTGGGGGTTCAGCTGGAGCAAAACGTTCACAGCCCTGACAGCACGGGGATTACATTGTAGAGGGAGGAAGAAGTCCCAAACCAACGAGTAAATATGCAATGGCTGCGGGCAGCGGGAAGATCAGAAAGAAAACGAGCCAGGGCGAGGAGGTGGGGTGGGGGAGTGGCATGGGTGGAGGAAACACCGAGAGAAAGCTGACGTGGAGAAGAGTACTCCAGGCAAGGGCAAAGGCCGGGCATGCAGAGCAGAATCTAACCTCGCCCAAAGAGCAGTCTGGCTGGTTCCTGGGTCCCTCTAAGTGTCAAGAGTGTCCTGCTGGATAAAAACATCTTGGTTTACGTGGAAGCCTTGGGGAAGCCAGAGAGTACCAACGTGGCTTCGGGTCGGGGCTTTGGGTCACATTCTATCTGTCACAGCTGGAGGCTGGGGCAGGTCAGCACCAAGGACAGGCGGCCATGCCTATGAGATGGCACCCCGATAAAAACTCTGGACCACAAGGCTGGGAGCTTCCCCGGCTGACAATGAGCCACAAATAGTGTCACTTCATTGCCAACAAGTGACGCTGTCCGCAACCCCAGGGGAGAGGGCAGCAGGAAGCACTGCGTTTGCTGCCCTCCTAGACCTGTCCCCTGGACATCCCCCCTGGGTGATTTTACCTGCATCCTTTCATAGTAATGAACCATAACTGTGAGTGTAACAGTGTTCAGTGAATTCTCGGAGTCCTTCTAGAGAATTAGCAAACCCATGGCCCATCCTGGGAACACCGTGCACTGACAGCCTGAGTAGAACAAAAAGGCAGAGGGAGGATTGATTTGCCCTCTCCTGGCCTGAGTGCATGAGCCAGGGCATCGATCTTTTGTCCGCGGCTCTCTGGCACCACCTGCTCCCTGGGGCTGCAGCTTGCAAAGAGCGGGAGACATCTCAGCCTCCATAATCATGAGAGCCAATTACTCATAATAAACCTCAACCTATGCACAGATGGACAGACAGGCAGACAGACAGACAGAGAGATCCGTATCCTATAGGTTCTGTTTCTCTGGCAAACCTGACAAACATAGTGCATTCCCTTTGCGCTACTTAAATCTTCCCCGTGAATGACATCCTCGTGGCTAAAGACAGGGTCACTTTCCTCACTGACATTCTTCTGTTCAGAATCATAAACTGGTATTCAAGGGGGGGAAAAATCTTAATAAAACAAACTAGGAATCGACATATTTGGGTAGGCCCTGAAACTGACATTTTCAATTTCAACTTTTTTTAAAAAAAAAAGGCACTTTGCAAAGGTCTTCTTTATCCTGAATTAGATTTGTGAACACACAGCAGTGCACCAAGGCAGGACCAACAGCGGTGGTGCAGGTGGAGATACTTTCAAAAAAGAACTTCTAGTAGAACATATCTGTGACATGCACTGCCGTAAACAAAGCCCCTGGGTCACCTGAGTTGGCCGTGGGCTGCGGAAGCGAAACAATTTCCATGGCTGCCTACTCTGGAGCTGGCAGTGGTCCAGCCAGGAGCGGCCGCTGTTGGAACCCAGGGCCTCTGCTCGTCGGGATTACCTCCTGAAGCCCTACTGTGGTTCAGATCACAGCAATCAAACCTGCCATCTGCGCTTGGACATGACACATGCTACAAATAAAGCCTCATGGCTAAGCTGGAGCTTAGAAACCACGCTGGGAAGAAAAAGCTGCCGCTTTTCCCTAAAAGAAGCCACAGAGCCACCAGCCCTCCCGTCCTTGCTTCCTTGATTTCTGGGAACGATGCGGCCATCTTCTTTTCAGGCTGGTATCGCACTTCCAGACGCTACAAAAACGGACCATCCGCCCAGAGCAGGGGCGCCAGCATCAGACGACTCCCGAGGGCTCACATGCTGTTCAAAGCCACCTCTGAATCCTCCATCACGCTCTGGAAGGAGTCTGAACCCAATCTGCCAGGTTCTGTGATGGTTCACCCAGCTGCCCCTTCTGCCGAGGGCAGCACATAAGCAGCAGTTTCAAAGGCCCGGTGGAGACTGGGTGGTGCTCCATGCTCTGACCTTGACCCCTTCCACGGCTCCCTTCAGCCTCCTTACCCTCCATGTCCCTCCACCTAACACAGCATTCAGGCCCCTCTCAGCAGCCTGCAGGTTTGTTCCTTTTGCCCACAAGTGCCTGAACCCCAAAAGCTTTGCCCCAACAGGAGCGTGCCAACCAAGACCCCCCTCCTCACCTTGACCAGCTCCTTGAACTTGGGGTCATCCTTGGAGGTGGGGTCGATCATCGTGCGCTCCTCGTTCTCCTCTGCCGGGGACAAAGGCGACAGGGTCAGCGTGAGTGGGGGCGGCAGGCTTGCCAGGGGCAGCCAACTGGCCTCACACAAGTAGGGGAGATGAACTGAGAGCAGAGAACCTCGCCATTTCCTCAGGAAGGATGAGCCAAATGGCCCTGCATTGGCCATGTATCCAGTCCCACAGCCCAGGACGGGTGGCCGACTGTGGGAACTGCCTCCCAGAAGGCAGACGGGCCATCCTCATGCCTTCACCTCTTCCTGAAGGGGATACGTTCATACTCAGTCATTCTGCCAGCCTCACCCCTCACTGACTCCCACCTTTTAGAGAGACTCTGAGAGAGGGGACCATGCACACAGGCCTGAACCGGATCCGTGGGGAAGCTGCCCGCAGCCGCTATTAGCAAACATGGGGAAGATCAGTCATTCACTGAGAAAGCTCACCACTCCGTAAAATAGTGCACACCAAAAATACTAGAAAGAAAAGGCAAATCAAAAGGACGGTGTTTCGCAGCAAAATGTGTTCATCTGTACTCTGTTTCTGTGTATTTGTTTATCTGTTTGTTTTTCCCTCTATGTCCTGGCCTTGATTTATGGACATTGGGGGACCAGCGAGCTCGTACAGGAGTGACACACTGATAACCAGCATGGGACTACAGAGCGGAAAGACCTACCAAAGCCCGACACGACGCGGAACAAACCCGACCAGGCTAATGAAAAGGAAATAAGAGAGGCAGCATGGGGCCTGCAGGCAGAGCCAGGACTCCTCGGAAGTGCAGGTGCACATGGCCAGGAAGCAGCAGGGGCCGGGGCCAGGCCCACACAGGCTCCCACGCAGCTGGGGACCCTGTTGGTGTGGGTGGGACTACAATGGCTTTGCGTGACAGTGGCTTCCCAGCAGCAAATGTTAAAACCTGACAAAGGGGAAAAACTATTTTTGGAGTGGTGCAGACCTGAGGCTTGAGAGGGAGGCTCCAGGTAACACACTGGGGGGCACTGAGGGTCCCTGGTGATATCCGTGCACTAAGGCCCTCATCGGCCTCCCACGACTCCTGGGATCGAGGCCAGCATCCTCCGTGCGGCCTCTGAGGCCCTCTGCGCCCTCCCAGCCTCTCCTCACGCCTCAGCAAGCCTCACCACTGCCAGCCACAGGGCCCTGGCACACGTGCCCCCTGTCTGACGCCCCGTCCCCACTCCACACCCCTTCACCCCTCCGCGCTCAGCTCCAGGTGCTGACCAGGTCACATGAGCTTCCGAGGCCAGGGTACCTTACGAAGCAAACTGGAGAACGCCAACAGCCAGGCCCAAGAGCAGCTATTTAGAGGAGGGTTAGGGCCCAGGCAAAGGCAGATTCAAGACATTATTGATAAAACAACAGCCTGCCACCCGTATGAGATGAATCTAATCCTCTAGTCCTGTTGGTCTGAAGCAGGGTTCGCAACCAGTAGAGGGGGTCCCCCACCCCACCCCAAAGGACATAGAGCAATGTCTGGAGACAGTTTTGGTTGTCCCAGCTGGTGGGCGATGCTATGGCATCTCGAGGGGACAGGCCAGGAATGCTGATGAACACAAGGCACAGGATGGCCCCCATAGGAAGGGCTTGTCCAGTGCCAGCTGCCCATGGTTCCAAGGCAGCAAAGCCCTGCTCTCAGTCAGGCTGAGTTCCAGACCGCAAGCTGGTCCCTAATGTCTTCTTGGACAGAGTCACCCAGGACCTTCCTCCTGGACAGCAGCTTCAGCCAGCGGTAACAAGGAGGAGTCACGCTCTTCCAAGAAGAGAGACAGAAACCGCAGTGGACCCCGCGGAACGGCAGGGAGCTTCGCCAGCACTTGGCTTCAGGTCGGCGGGGCTGGACATGCATTTGCATTTCTTCTCCTCAAGCTCTTGTTGGCCTGGCCTTGTCTGGAAACCACAACAGAGGGATAAACCGGGGCTTCCCTTTGAACCAGGGTTTGGAAATAAACGGAATGCTGCACGATTGCCTTCCAGACTCCTCAGTTCCCAAAACACGCTTTAAGGAAAATGTGTCCAGGCTGTCACCTCCTTAGTGCCAGACTCTGACGTGGCCCCAGGGAGGTGGGTGTAGGGCCTTTGATACTTGGCAGCTCCCACCTGGCAGGTCCCAGGCCTGGGGGCAGCTGTGGCTTACACAGAGATGGGGGTATTCATCGTGTTTCTTCTTCCCAGTGTTTCCTGCTGCTTTGACATCTTGGGGCCTCGTGGACTCGAGAGACTGCTCCTCCCAGGGCTAATTCCCAAGACAGCTAACAACTGCCCTGTGAGGAACTTCCTTGTGCAAACCAACCAGAGCCCACACTCCAGCCACCTCTGTTCCTGAGGTCACGCAGGCCTAGCTGACATTCCCGGCCCTAATCACCCCAGAGCCAGGTACAGACAATTCAGGGGCTCCTACACCCCAGAACCACTGTGATCATTCAAAATAGCCAGTCCTAAGCCTGCTTACCCTGCCTCACCCGTTCTTTCCTATGAAAACCATGAGAAAGGCTTCTGCCCAGACTTCCCCTCACTCCTCTGCCTCCCGCCCGGCGCTGGTGCTTCCCCGTGAGGCCCTGCCTGGCCTGGCGTTTCTCCCACCGGGGCACTGTGAGTGTCACAAACTGTCAGTCATAGGACTTGCCTCCTGATATACTGGCCTCATCAGATTGAAACTATAATAAAACTTACAGTGTAAATCAGAGACGAAGAAATCCCCTTGCCTTCTCCTGGACACTTTTCTAAACATGACCTTGAGCTAAGAGGTCAGACTCTCAAATACCATCCAGTGTGATGTCTGATTAAAAAGCGGTAACTATCACGCTCCTCTTTAGCCTCCCAAGACCAATTTGCACACCACAGAAGCTCGACTATCTCATGAGAAGGAGTTGGTGGAACCCACGGTACCTAGCAGGGTATCTTCAGGGTGAAGGTTCACCAAGGAAGGAGACATCGGCAAGTTGATGGCGTTTTTGCCTTCTTCCTGCAGGTCACTCACTGTCGAGCAGAAAGAAAAAGGAAAAAATGGTTAGTATAAATGGAATACCATGGCCTCACATGTTGGCAGTGGAAACAAAGAGACATCAACTCCTGTTTTTGAAGCATTTAACAAACATTCCTAAATGGCTTGTCGCCCAGAAAAAGTCTGAGGAAAACATGATCCTAACCAAGACACATTCTGTAGTCCTTCCCCGTCACCCAAACTTCCCCACCACGCCAGGCCCTGCCAGTCTGTTTTCACTGCTGTTTGGAATACGTGACCAAGACACGGAAGCTTCTGGAAGCTTCCAGAACTGCCCAAGGCTACTGAGACGGACAAAGCGTGGATCACAGCGACAAGGCCTGAAAAGGTGGGGCTCCCTCCCCTGCCCCCCCCCTGGAGAGTGGAGTGCCCCACTGTGGACCAGGGCTGTGAAAATCCCTCCCCACACACACACAGGCAAGTCCAAAATGGGAAGCAGTGCCATTGTGGACGGCCTCGTTCACGGGGACAGAATCCTGATGGTCTGATGACAGGTGACCCCCCCCCCCAGGGTCGGAAGCAGTAGAACATGCAACAGATTCTAACAAACCAGATTCAGAGGCTTTGAGGTGGAAACACCACGACCTCCTGGGTAGAGAGCACCAGTGTATGTGTTGGGGTGGGCAGAGTACCGAACAGTCACACGGTCGGGAGGCAGCTGGAGGCCCAGCATGGGTCCCACGGTGGCAGAGAGGACCCCTTGCTCCCTGCACTACGGAGACCCTCCAGGAAAGCACCTGGAGTCACACCCGCCAGCAGCACCACCGGGGACTAACACCCTCACCGTAACACCGGGCTGCTACGTGCCGTGATTGTCACTGCCAGACCCAGCTGCTCGTCAGAGTCCAGGCTCAGCCCTGAGATCGGACTCGAGGGTGCAGGGTGAGCCTGGGCACCTACAGTGCTTTACAGCATTAGTTGAGAACCACTGGGTGACATTCCCCAATCACACGCCACAGACCCAGCCCTCTGCCTCAGGGATCGCCAGTGACAAGTGCCCAGGCCGGTTTGCCCAGGCCTTCTCCTCTTTGATGACTGTTCTTAGAAGTGAAACCCTATTTCCTCTTTCAATACCACAGGCGCCTCAAACTTTTAATACCTCCAATTCTAGGTACCTGAAGTGACACGTGACGGTTGTACAACTATGTGAATGTACTTAATGCTACTGAACCGTATATTTAAAATGGGTTAAAATGATAACTTTTATGTTATGTGTATTTTACCACAATTAAAAAGAAAGAAAGAAAAATACCATTCCGGTCTGGAAGACAGCATTCGGTCTGAACCCCACCCCACAGAACAGGCCCCACACACGGCCATCTTGTGAGCCCCCAAATTCTTAGCTTAACTCTGTACAAGAAGCAGACAAATGTTAAATACCTTCATGAGTAAGAGATGAACACGTAGATAGTCGAGACCCCTTCTGCCCCACTTCGCTAAAAATATTCCAAAGATCCCCAGGGGTCTCCCAGGCCAGAGACCAAATTCCAGTAATTAATTTTACTAACGAACAAGTTACAAAGAAGATTTAACCAGCCAACAGCTTCCAAAGGCAGAAAAGGGAAGGCGGGAAAGGGTATTTTTTTCCCAGTCCTGACTTACACAGAGGAGTCACGTGGCCTGGTGAAGTGGGTGTATGTAGAAGACCCTGGCCTCCTGGGTCCCATTTCCCAGGCCGACGTCACAGGAGGACAGAGGGGCCAGGGAGGTCCCTTCAGGTCAAGGTCTCTGTGATGCATGTTTGCCACCGAGGAAGAACATGGAGGGTCGTACCGTTGGGCTTCAGGGAGCAGGTGAGCCAGGCAGGTGAGTCATTAGAGTGAGCCCATAACGCCTCTCCAAAAGCCCCAGAGGTACCACACAGGTCATCCACTCACCTGAACACAGGACACGTGCCAGAGCGACTGGTGGGACGGGCGGAGCTGGGAGATGATAAAGAAATGCTCCCAGGCGACCCTACTGCCTTATCTCAAAAACAAAGAGATTGGGGAAAGGAGAAAGGGAATGGCATCTTCAGAGCACAGAAATTGGGTCACATGAAAACAGAGCAATTTCCACACCGCCCTTGAACATCAAAGATAACAGTAAGCAGCGCCCGGGATTTCATGACCTTAATAAATGAGAAATGCTCTTTCAGACCCACCCAGGCTCTGGTTTAACAGGACTTGTCTTCCAAAGGGGCTTGTTATGCATAAAGTCTTGAAGGAAAGGAGGACCCTGAGCCAGGAGGTGGGGACAGTGGCAGGCAGAGCACAGAGCCAGCCGCCAATGGTCATGAGCCGGGATCTGTGGTTACTTACAGAGCCGGGGTTCAAATCTCACTTTGCCACATGCTGGTGTGTGGCTTAGAGCAAGTCCCTGGCACCTTCCTAAACCTCAGTGTCCCCATCTGTAACATGGGGGTGGCAGCAGTACCCTCCTCCAAGCGGGTTCTGAGGAATAAGTTGAGATGAGAGCACTCAGCTTCTGGTTCAGAGTATAAGCTCTGCGAAGGGGAGGTTCCGAGATGGGTGCAAACTGAGGAATAAGTGATGAAGAGGAGGGTGAGAGCTCCCATTCCAGGGAGAACCATGGAAGGCTTGCTGGAGGAAGCAATTGAATGTAGCCTTCAAAGACGCCAAGAATTCAAAGAAGGGACTTTGGGACTCTATGCGAAGCATGTGGGTGACAGATCAGAGCCGGGGTTCTGGAAGCCCAACGCGGCGGCCACATCGATGCTGAAGCACAGATGGCTTCCCGGGACTCTGCTTTGTTTCACGGCCTGGGTTTTCTCAGGGGCACTTGGCTGAGGAGCTTTCAGTCTAAATCTGGATATCATCGTCTGAGGGTCAGTCAATGACTGGAAGGAGGGGCTCCTCTGGAACCACAGCTTGTCCCCAAGGACCCCACTCTGCCTGTTTCGTGGCTTTCTATTAATCCCAGGAATGCTTTGGTTTTTAAAGTACTGGTCCATTTGCCAGAAAGGGAAACACTTCAAAGATGCAAAATCCCAGCTGTCCTGAGTCACGAAGATCAGGAAGGAGGTCTGGTGTGCACAATGGATGTGGGCGTTCAAAGGGAGCGGGGCTCGATGTCATGGGGCAGGGATTAATTCTAAGTGTCTGCCATTGTTTTGGAATGAATGCTTTGTCCACACTAAACCCAACAGCCAACCGCGAGGGAGCCAATTCAACACTGTCCCATGGGGCCAGAGTTCACCTTCCCGTGGTGACACTGTGGCTGAGGGCCACACAGTAGACATGGGGTTGGGGGACGCCAGGAGGGTCAGAGACAGAGAGGGAGGATGGAGTCCTGGTGAGAACAGAGAGCCGAGGAAGAGCGTTGGATTGGATAAGTGCCCCTTTGGGGATGGGCACTCCGCACTCAGCCCAGGATAGCAGAGTGGGCTAGGCCGGCCACAGTCACCAGATCCTAGGAGTTTTCAAATAAAGTTGGAAATCTGGGATTTAGTGTGGAATCTCCCAGTTTATACATATGAGCAAATAATTCAAATTCTGTTTGCCAGCCAGGACAATCAGTATGCCCTGGCTAACGGTAAATGTCCCACTCAGGTAACAGTAAATGCCCCACCCATATTCCTGCCTGTCAGTGGGAACGAGGGAGAGGACTACTAACGTTTCCTGAGCATGTACGATATGCCAGACACCTTCCATGCTGTTCACTCATCTCATCTCCTACCCACTTTGTGAGGGAGTGACTCGGTCCTGGTTGGGCCAGCATCTGTTAGAGATGAAGGCACCTCATGCCTGGAGTCAAGACTGAGCCTCGGTCTACCTGGTCTTGCCCTTCACACTCATTCCTACCCACCTTCAAGCCTCAGCTTACTGGCCACCTCCTCCAGGAAGCCCTCCTGGGTGTTGCACTCCAGGCTCCTCTCTGTCCCACTCGAGTCACACAACCCTGTAACTATGTTTTTACTGGACCACCTGCCCACAGTAGGGCTAACTCAGCTCCTGCACACAGTGAGTCTTTAAGTAGATTCAAAGAGCAGCACAATAAAGGGCTTAGAACCCTGGAGCCAGTCTGCCAGTTTCAGATCCTGGCTCGGCCACTGACAAGCTGCGTGATCCTGGGCATGCTACTTATTTGCTCCATGCCTCAGTTTCCATCTGTGAAATGGGGCCTGATCTACCCCAAAGAGAGATGATTAAGATAAAATGAGATGAGCCCGTATACCAACCACTGGCATGCAGTAAGCACTTAATAAATGCTGGCTTTCAGCATCTGTTTGCTGCATGAATGCCACCAAAGCCCATTGTCCTTCCATCTTTCCACCCAAAGATGGAGCAAAGTGGAAAGAAAAAAAACCCCCCATCCTGACTGGAATTATAATAACATAAGAAGGAAGAAAAAGACTTGAAAACTGAAGGCGGACCCCTGAAAGCGTCACCTAAGGAGCTGCCACCGAAACCCCAGGCCAAACACAAGGGTTCCGTCTTTGATTTCTTTGTTTTTAATCTTTTTCTTTGTATGGGTGTCTTTCTTTTTTAAATTTTTTTGCATACCTAGGTTCTTACCCCAAGAAAAGGTTTTAGGCAGGTTTGTGCTCCATGTTGATATTATTAGGAAAATACAACTTTGAAAGCAGGCTGGCTTACTAAGCAGGGTTACCGCCACGGAAGTACAAATCTGAAAACACAAAGGTTTCTCGGCTTCTCACTCCATGAGGGGTGCCGGGGTGGGGTGGGGTGGTGGGGTAACAATGCATCCCCTGCAAAGATGGGGTGCAGGGAGCTCACAGGGCTGGGGGGTCACCTGCTGGGGGTTCAGCAAGGATGAAAAGGCCTTGTGGGGAATGGAGGCTGCAGATGTGACAACTCCATTTCCTGACATTTTTCTAAGTGTGTCATTTCAACACAACAGAGACGCTTTGACATCTCGGGGGCTTTTACAGCATATATACGTGTCCTGGTTTTCACAGAGAACAAAAGATCAGGGGAGAATTTTCAGCAGCCCGACTGAACCAGGATCAAAGAGAAAACACCAACAAAAAAGGGGTGCTCTTCCCCCACCCACATCGAAAAGGACTTAGAAATGGCAGGAAAGCTGCCTCAATTTAGAACACTTAACCAGCCCTTTTCCAGACAGACCCACTGTAGTTGCAACTGATCCTTCTCAAAGACACTGAGTGGTCCTCAGAGTCGGGAGGGAAAATAAAGGTGGATACAGAATGGAGACTTGCCATCAGCTCCCCACACTCAGTCCCTTCCCCGGCTGGGGAGGGCAATCAGGGACTGGCTTCTGTGTGTTTCCGTAGGAACGCCATGAAATCGCTCTTACATGGGGCTTCCCGGGCCTCCGCCAAGTGAGAGTTTCCTATGAATTCTCCAACTTCCATCTGCGCTCAGAGGGGTGGCTTCTTTGCAGAAGTTGTTAATGTATCAGAATAATTACATTCATCAGCCATGAAGGTCTTCTTCACAGAGCAGATCTTCTAAAAATGAATCAAACTGTACTTCATGGGAAGATCTCACAGTTCAGTGGAATTTACATGAGGCCCCAAGAAAACCTAAACCAGAACGGTGATGTCACCCCCAGACTCGACAGCTGGGGGACGATGCAGTAGGACAACCCTTTCTGACATCAAACATAAGCTGGTCAGAACCAGCTACCGATCAGAATTCAAAGGGGTGAGTGATTTCTGGTCTGTCATGCTTGTAAAGGCCTTGAAACGTGGAGCCCGGCCTTCCCTGGGGGTTATGAACTCTGGATTCGATTGAACCAAGAGTCTCAGGGTTATGACAGATGGATGACAGTGTCCTGCCCAGGGTAGAGACAGTGAGGACTAACCCTGGGACAGAGCAGCTGGCCTCCCTGACCCAGATGAGGGAAAAGAAAATTCCTTTCACCCATCTGTGTAGCAAAACGTGAAAGAGCATCCTAAGCTTTGGAGTGTCTGATCTGGTTGTTTGTACTGAGAACTGGATTCTGGCCTTGTCACACAGGGTGCAGGCCCACCGTAAGGAGCTGGGTGTGTTTACATACGGTAAATTTGCTGTATATACAAAGAACATGGAGGAAGGGCGAGAGGCTGAACCCTGGTCCACCCCTCTGTAGATCTCGTATCTCATGTCTTGTCACTGGGGAGGCCCTAGTGTGGGGTGGGGTCCTCTCACCAGGATGGCCCCCTTGGCCTCTCTCCACCCCAACCCACTTCTCCCCTTCTGCAGGTGACTTTCCTGGACTCTACTATTTCTCCTCCCCAGCACCCATTCACCCTTCCGGTCAAACGGGACCCAGCCTTCCCTTAGAGGAAACCAGCCCCTCCAGCCACCATTCTCAGACCTTATATTCCAGGCAGGGCCCTGGCCCCAGCCCCGGGGTAGAACAGGTATCCCAGGCCTGAGCCAATGGGCACATTGCACTCCCCAGAACACAGTTCTCAAGTCAAGGATGGGCTCGCCCGAATTAGAGTCAATAGCTACAAGGAGAGGTTACTAGGAACGCAGAATGAGACAAGCAGTCTTTCCCACTGGCTTTGACCCAGAAAGGACGCAGGTGGAAGCTGCCTCTTCCTCCGACACCACACATAACCTGGAAATGACGGCACTGGGTCAACAGAGCAGAGAGAACACAGTTTAGAGAAACCATCTGTGTGCTGGATCAAGCCTTACCTGAAGCAGACGCCACCTGGCCCTATCTGTCAAATGCACCCATGCACTCCATTTTGTTCCTAATCCACTTTGAGTGGGGCCTTCTGTCATTTCCAAACTGAGTCCTGTATGACACAGCAGCCCTTCCAACAAAGCTGACCCCATCACTCCCAGGTAGAGTGCGCCCAGGGCTCCCACAGGCTCCGGGGTAAAACCCAAACCCTTCACAGTGGTACCTCTTGATGAGCAGACCCCTCCTCTCATGGACCCAACTGCAGCTCCCGCACTTCTTCACACACCTTCTAGAGAGGCCATTCCAGACCACTCATGTCTGTCACACCTTTGCCCCAACCGTCCCCACTGCCTGAAATGTCCTTCACTTTATAGCTAGCTAACTCCACCCCATCCCCCAGATTCATCAGGAAAGCGTCCTCTGTACATCCAGCCCACAGGCAGAATTAGGGCCACTCCTCTGGGTTCCCACAGCTCCCTGTGCACGTCACGACGACAAACCCTTAGTGGGGTGGGTGTGCCTGACTCCCTGCCCCCCGAGGAGTGCAGAGGGGCCAGGTGCTGCTCATGACCTCATCTCCTGCACAAAATCTGGCCGGTGACCAGCATTCAATCCATGGAATGAATGAATGAATGATCATAAATGTGTTTACACAGACAAAATAGAGCTGCATAGAGAATTCAGGTAAGAGACATAAAGTCACAAGAACTGGGAACAGGCTATTCTTGCCAAACATCCCACCCCCAGCCACTTAATTGGGTGGGTAACGAGGTTCCACGAAGCCTTCCATTAGCCTGGCAGTCATGAGTCACCAAGAACCCAATTACTGCAACGTGGCCGTGCGGAAGGTGGGGACTCACGAGGAGGCATTCGGCTCTGCAATTAGGAACTTGATGGGACACGCTGCCCCAGGAGCCACATTCAAACCTCGTCTGCTGGGGCGCACATTCAGACAGCCACCTGCTGCAGGCAGAGAGCCACCCACCCATTTCTGGAGAAAAAGGTCTTCTGAATACCCGAAGGTACTTAGGTATAAACACGAAATGCTGGTGCTCAGAAGCCGACGTCAAACAGATAGTTCCCTGGGCCCAGAATCAGTCCTTTTCTTCCCCTTCGCCCGGGGTGACCAGAAAGCGTGAGAACCACAGGAAAACGAAAGGTCTGTGCGAAGGAGAATAGGAAGAAAGACTTCCAGTGAACGCAGAATGTCAGGTTTACCACATACACCACCTGGCGAGCAGAAACCAGGACACGGAGAAGCCTGGGCTTCGCTCTCACAAAGGATGACTGATCTTTTCGGGACAGGCGCTGGTTTGGTTGTTTTTTCAGGCAGAAAGCAAGTGGGTCAGCTTATTCAAGTCCTGCGAGCACAGCAGGTGGAATCCTTGGGGCCGAAACGATGCTTTGACCCACAGAAGGCCAGGGGGTGTGGCTCCAGGCTCCCGCCCTTTGGCCCTTCCAGACACGTCCCGTGTCTCAAGGCTTTGTCCCGGAACACAAGCCCGTCGGGTCGCGCCATCACCCACGGACTGTCCTCGTCCTCTCTGTCTCCCCAAACACCCCTCCCCCCCATGGCACCCGCCCAACCATCCACTGAGGGAGGAGCCCCCCGCCCCACGCCTTTGCTCAGGCTCTGCCGCCTCCAACAGCAACGCACCCGGCAGCTGTGCCAGGTGGCCCGACGCGCTGCACTTTCAAAGTCCGCTACAAACGTCCTCTCTTTCATGGCCTGTTCAGAAGGCATCTGTCATTCCTCCGAATCCCCCAGGCCCAGGGTCGGTGCTGGTGTTGACAGAATAGTGGGGAGAGTGGAGGCTTTGGGGGTTCATCACAGACTGGCCATGTGCCCTTGGGCGTATGCTTTAATTCCTTCCATCTTTTACCATCTCTCCACTGCGGGCAGCGGGGGGGTGGGGGGGGAGAGGATAATAACCAGACCTCATCCTAAGGTTGTCATGACAACTAATTTAACAAGACGGTGTGCATGGAGAAGTAGTCAGCTGAGCGATAATGTTGGGTCTGTCCTCCCCTTCTTGCGCTGTCACAGCACCTGCTCTGGGTTACCGAGAGCACTTAGCTCAAGGGTGCCAGGTCTGGCCGTGAGCTCACAGACAGCCCGAGGAGCCAGAGTTTACTATGTGGGAGGCGAGGTGGATATCGCACTGCTGGATGATAATCCCCTAGAAGGCAGAGGTCAAGTCCAGTCACCCCTGAGCCCCAGGGAGGGCCCAGCACGCAGAGGACACCCCACAAACGTGTGCTGGCCTGCACGAGACAGAAACAGACCGAATTCTGAAAGCCTCGGTTATCTGCCAGCTTCGAGGCGTGGTACGGCCACAGCAGGTAACTGTTCAAATGACTCGAGGGGCCACGTACCCCCAGGCCACCAATCCTCGAGGAATCCAGACATTGAAACATTCACTTCGCTGTAAAGCACGCATGAGCTGATCTCGAAGATTCTGAATTTATTGCTCAGGTATCACATGACATCTTTACACGGTCGCTGAGCATTGAAAACAAACACTAATTAGACTGAATCATAACAGAATGTCAACTCTACAGAAATCATCAGGACGGCAATGCGGCAGTGCCAGCAATACAGCTCGACCCCCACGCCAGCTCTGAAACGTGCAAAGTGCCTCCCAAAGTGCGCTAGCAGCGAGCCAGGGCCGGCTGCCATCAACGGTGACGGGTGACCAGGAGAAGAAAGGCGCAGAGCCTGCAGGAGGCTCAGAAATACTGAGCAAGTGACTCAAGTGAAATTAAAATGCAGCCGCACACCAGAGGCAATGGCCAGCCCCGCAGGCCCATCAGGCAAGTGAGCCCGTCTGAGCAGGTGTAAGACATCTGTTTCCCAAGGGACCACGAGCACCGCCACCATTCAGTGTGTGTCCTTCGGCAGCTCTCGGGCACATGTCCAACTGTCTCCACTCCTATGGTGAACGGCTGGACCCTCATCCCTGAAGCCAGCCTCCCCTGACCCCCAAAAGGGCCATCCTGTTTAGCCTCCGTTTTCTCCATCCCCCCCCTTAGCTCAAGTGCCTGGCCACCAGTCCATCCTGGCCAAACTCACGCTAATCTGATGGCAGATCCTCTGACAGCAGATGCTATTTCCGTGATTTGGGGGATGGTGCATTTGTCACCTTTCTACAAATCAATGGTGCTGGCGTTTTGTGAGAATGTGAAAGAGATTTCAATCAGTGGCCATGATAATCTGTCAGTAGTTAGTGATAAGGGGGAAAAGGGGCTAGGGGACACAGTGGGTGGGGCAGGAGGTAAAACCCCTGAGAAACTAAGAGTTATCCCCAAAGGGACGCTGACATCTCCCCTTGTGCTTGGTGGCGTAGTCACTGCCCCGCGGGATGTCCCCCAAGGCAGGAGGCGGTAACAACATCCGAAATCTGCTGATCATTCCCCGCAGAAGGACAAGCCCAATGAGGTTAACACACTGTGAGAGCTTGTTTAATAAAGAGAAGACAGAACTGCTGGTGGAAAAATGAGCCTGGAGAAGCAAGTTCCACTGGTTCCTGTGAAGCAAAACCTACATTAATTAATCTGATCAGTAATGCCCCATCGTACCCAGGAAAGTCCAGAGTGTGCTCTGCGGAGAAGATAAGAAGATTAAATCATTAAGTCATTAAAAAGAAAGAAAGAAAAAAAAAAGACTACATGCACCAGCTACAGAAATGCTCAGTTTGGAGAGAACGTGGGAAGAGGCAGGCAGAAAATGCCGGAAGGACGGTGCCCTCTAGTGGCCCATCTTTACCTGTACAAGTGAGACAAGACAACCTGCACAGGTTTGTTTCATCTAAAGAGTCCACCTCGCGGGCCAGATGGGCACCTTCCAAAAAGCAGGTGGCTCTTTGGGGGGGTGGTCCCAGTGCTGGCGGTCCTGTTACCATCTGAGACACTTAAGGGCCTTAGGTGGCATTTCTGCTGGCCTTTGCAGAGCAGACAGCTCTACCCATCTGAATGGAGCAGCACTCAGGCAACAAAGGTGAAAGACTTTCACAACCCACGGGGGTTCCCCAAGGTGGGGCCTTTGGGAGGGGAAGCCCCAAAGGAATGTCTGGGAGCCAGAGATGCATGGAGAGTTCCTCCCTGCCATCCCAAATGAAGTCAGGCTCCCACGGGTCCCTGTTCAGTTTTGTTCAAGCATTATCACAGGTTGAGGCATGTGCGCGCATATATGGTACAGGATTCATGTCCGTGGCACAGGCTCAGCCTAACCCATCTCCTCAGCACAGGGCCTGGTCCACAGGGGGCACTGAATGACACTTGGTGAGTTAATGGTGAATGAATGAATGAATGAACGAGTGAATGATGTTTCAGGACTCCATCATTCCTCTCTGATATTTGTCTTTGGGACTCATAGGAGCTATTTTCTACCCTTTCTCTTAAGGTCTCTTTGGCAGGCTGAATACTGTCCCCCTCTCCCCTAAAATGTCCATGTCCTAATCCAGGAAATCTGTGCCCTTACAAGGCAAAAGGGACTTTGCAATGTGATTAAGTTAAGAGCCTTGAGATGGGAGGTTATCCGGGATTATCCAGTGGGCCTAACGTCATCCTTATAAAATGGACGCAGACAGATAAGAGTGAGAAAAAGGCAATGTGACAACGACAGAGACTGAAAGATGTAACGCTGTGGGTTTTGAAGATGGAGGAAGGGGCCCTCAGCCAAGGAATATGGGCACCTCTAGAAGTTGGAAAAGTCAAGGAAATGGATTCTCCCCAAGAGCCTCCAGAAAGAATTGGCCATGCCCACACCTTGATTTTAGGACTCCTGCCCTCCAGGACGGTAAGATAAGGTGTGTTGTTTCAGCCACTAAAGCTATGGTTACAGGCCACAGGAAACTAATACAACCTTGAGACAGCCCCAGCTACTCCCTGTCATCTCAAAAGGCCCGGAACATTCCTTGGCCGCACCTGTTTCACGGAGCACCTACTCTGCGCCAGCCACCACGTGAAACTCTGTGACCCAACTGTTATTGAAACAGGCATGGCCTCGGTTACGTGAGCAGAACAAACATAAAACATGCACGAGAGATAAGTACGACCAATACAATGTACAAAACCCCAACTGTCCCCCAGTGTCGCAGTTCACTCTCACACGACAATGAAGCCCGAGGAGCTTGGCTTCCTAAGGGTAAGTCCACTAAAATGTACAATATTATGTGTAAAAAGAGCAAGATGGCCTCACGGTCAGCAAGAGCTGAAGTCGTGTCTCCAGCGGGGGCTTCTCAGAGCCTCGGGCGGGCAGACTAAGTGGGGGTCACACCGCCCACCCCTCTCCCCCACCCTCCTCAGCCTGGCGCCTGAATGGGCTCACACGCAGGAGCCCGGGATGTGCTAACCGCTTGACCTTCTGGCCACAGCTGTGCCCCCAACCTCCCCAGGGTCCTAAACTTTTGTCCCCAAGACACCTGACGTGGATGTCTTCTCCATCCTGTTACCATCCTTCCAGGGGTGGGCCCATCACGTTCTCAGGGAGCAGCCCGGCCATTGTCAAATACGTGCAAGCATTAGAAGTACAGTAGTACCTCAGTTTTCGACTGTCTTCGTCAACGAACATTTTGGTTTACGAATGCTAGATCTATGGTATCATTAGATAGTAAAATTCATGCTAAATTTGCAGTTGTAGGGATTAATTTTAAAGGTCTGGAATGGATTAATCCCTTTTGCATTACTTTCTATGGGGAAACCGTGCCTCGGTTTTCGAACGTTTCAGAACACGAACGGTCTTCCGGAATGGATTACGTTTGGAAACCGAGGGACCACTGTAGCTCTTTCTCAAGGTCATTATTCAAGTCACTAAAAACAGTACATACCAGCACAGATATCAGTGGTGGCCGGGCCTGTGGGTCCAGGCAGGCCCGTCTATAGTACGCCCGATACCAGGAACACACGAGCAAGATGAACAGGCAGAGCTCAGAGGTTTTGGGGCAGCGACAGTGCTCCGTGTGACACTGTAAGGGTGAATTCACGTTTGTCCAAAGCCACAGAATGTACAACACCCAGAGTGAACCCTAATGGACGCGAGGGACTCTGCGTGATGATTCACGTGTCAGTGATCACCGATTGTATAAAAAGGAGCCACTCTGGTGGGGGACGACGATAGTGGGAGGCTGTGTGTGGGCCCGGGGGGATGTGGGCAGTCTCTGAGCCTTCCCTCAGCGTCGCTGTGAACCTAGAATGCTCTACAACACAGAGGCTATTTTTTTTTAAATAGACTTTAAATAGAACAGGGGTCCCCTTTGGGTTACGGGGTGTGTAGGTGTGCTTGTATGAGCGTGTGTGTGCACGTGCGTGTTCCAGACAGAGCTCAGGCACCCATGTCCCCAGGGCGAGGGCAGAAAGGTCAGTGGTTGCCAGTGACCTTCTCTTCCCTTGCCCTCCCACTCCTGGGGGTGAAGGCCTAAGGATACTTATCCCTGGGGGCAGCCTTCTCCTAGCTCAGTGGTTCTCTGCCAGAGACAATTCTGCCCTCCAGGGCACGTGTGCCAGTGTCGGGAGAAAGTCTTGGTTGTCACAACTAAAGACAGAAGTTGCTGCTGGCATCTACATCTGGCATGTAGAGGCCAGGGATATGGCTCAACACCCTCCAGGGCCCAGGACGGCCCCATCTCAGAGACTGACCCAGTCAAGACGTGAGCAGGGCTGAGGTGGAGAGACCTTGATGGAGCTCACTTGGGAGGCCCAGAAGCTGCACAGGAGAGGGTGCCTGACGTGTGTGCCTAGACCTGCAGCATCTACAGGTAGCCCAGTACCTTCTCCAGGGTCAGAATGCCTGGGTGCCAGGGCCTTATGTCCCCACCTCACAGGGTCATCATGTGGCTGAAATCCCATCCAAGCTGTCCGGTGCTCTGCAAACCATAAGTGCTAAGTTCATGTGCAGAGGGCACCCTTCAGCCTCCAGGACTGAGGTGGGTAGGGCCCTGGCCTCCAGACCCTTCAGGAGAAAGGGGCCGGCTGCCACCCAGCCCCCCCACCTCCAGCCCCCAGGGAGTCTCCTTGGCACAGAGGGACAGCCTGGCCTCCTCTGTCCCTCTGCTTTCTCACCCAGTTTGGACATGAGGTGGGGGCCCAAAGGCAGAAGTAACTGTGTAGCCGCATCCAATCCATCCATCTTTGTTATCATGCTGTGTGCCTGTCACGGGGCGGGACTCTAATTGCCCACACAGCCACGCAGCCCGGCTGGGGCTGCAGCAGGCAGCTGAGAGGGCATGGGGAGGAGATGGTGAGTAATGCCCAATGCTCTGCCACCCCTCCCCGTTTCCTCCTTTGGAGGCAAGGTACTAGCAAGCCAGCATCAGCCTGCCCTATCCTCGCCCTCTGGGGCTCCAAGAAGCTCAGCCATTTGCTTGAAGCCTTGGCCTCCCATCTCTGGTTGTGTTGGTAACCGGGCACCCTCCCTCCCCAAGGAAGTCAGTGGACTCTAGCAGGGTGAGTGCTCTGGGCACTGGTGACAGCTCTGGGGGCCAGGCAGGGACAGCCAGACCAGCCAAGTGTGCTGCCAACATTCTGTGTGGCTGGACAGCTGCTCCTCGGAGGCTGCTGTGACCCGAGCCCAGGGTCACAGTCCCCAGGGACCTTCAGCTCTGCTCACCGAGGCAGCCCTGTGGGCAACAGGATGGACCGTAGGCCCAAAACATCGGGGTTTATTCCAGTGCAGGCCGGCTTGTTTCTGTCCAATTGCAGAAGCCTCGTCCTGGCTTTAGGGGACCGGCCCCTTCTCATGCTCCCAGAGAGCCCTTCGAGGACACACACCTCAAAGTCCCCTGGGTGACTAGGACAGCACCCCTTCCTTCCTGTCCTGAAGCGATCCCATTCTGTTATTATTTTACATTTTAAATAACTGTTTGTCTCCAGCTTGAACAGATACTCCCTGTGTGCAGGGTCCTTTCTCTGTACCCGCAAAGCCCAGCACAAGGCATGGCACACAGTAGGCCCTCAACAGAATGACGGAGTGAAATGAGCATCATAACCACACCTCCGGGTCATGGATTCAATAAGAGAACATGTGAAATGGCCAACCCCAGGGTCAACCGGACAGAGGAGACCCTCAACAAGTGCTCGGCAAATAAGCTTTGTGGGCCTACTACGTGCTGGCTGGTCACCTGCAGGCCTGGAGGGGAAGGAGCCAGGTGATCACCCCACAGCCTGCTGGGGCCACCTGCTTCCTCCTTTCAGAGAGAGCCCCCCCAACAGGCCTCCTCTGTGCCTTCTATAAGCAATGAATGTGTCTCTTCAAGTGTACCCCAAATTTCAAAGGTCGATCCTGCCTCCCCAGCGGCACAGAAACATGTGTGTTTGGAGAAAATACCTGAAAGGCCACATTGCACATTGGATCCCCTTTATTTATAGTTGCTGTTTGAGAGGTTTAAGGGTCGGGGGTGGCGGAAAGTAGGTATAGCTATACTAATTAACTTTTAACTTTAAATTTCCTCCACGTAGTAAAAGAAGTCAGGCTTTTCATATGCTTTTTATCATATAACCCTGATGAGATTTGCCTCTGCTCACTCACTCCTCCGATAGCCACTGAGTGGACGTCCACTAAAGTCAGGCTTGATGCCAGGAGGGCTGGGCGAGGACTCAGACACAGGCCAGACCCCCAGGGCCTCAGCGTCCAGGAGACAAATAATGGAGGGGTGTGAGAATGCTGGGGACCTAAGAGGGAAAGAGTAGCAGTCCAGGCAGGCTTCCTGGAGGAGGCAACTTTGGACTCAAGTCTTCAACCTGGCCTTCAGAGAGGAGGGAGAGGGTGCCAAATCCCCACCCTCACACTCCTGGCGGGGAGGAGTAGTGTGTCTTTTCGGTCTGGGTCATTCTGTCTGGGTCACCTTGTAGCAGGAGGATGGCTAGTAAGCCAGGAAGAGAGAGGGCACTCTCAAGTCCTGATCAGCAAACTGCTGGCTCTTCATTTTCAAATTGCTTTCTCTTGTCCCACTCTACGCCCAACTAGAAAGCCCTCAACCCAGAAGGGCGGTGAGGGATAGCCTTCAGGGTGGGGACGGAGACTACTGGACGAATGCCATGGTGGAAGGAAGTCTGACTCATACTGAGGGGCGTGCCTGCCCCATATCCTCTGACATGAGCTCACTCAGGCTCCTGATAGCCAGGGTCAGGGGTGCAACTACAGACCTGGGAATAGAGGCTCAGCACGCAGGTGACTTGCCCAAGAGGCAGTTAATCGTGACGTTGATATTGGAACGGAGTCTACCCAACTGCAAAGTCCTCTCCAGACAAGAGAATAAACATGGGGCAGTCGCGGACATTTAAGAACTCTTAGAAAGCTCTTACAGTCTCGGGTGTCTGTAGGTAGGTAAAGTGGTCAGGCGGGAGGAGAGAGGAGCGAGGAGGGAAGCAGACACAGCCCGCAGCTGGAAGTGACACAGGAGAGGTGGCAGCAGCTGCTTGGCTTTCCTGGGTGCGTGCTTTGGGCCAGGCATGGACGGCCGCACGGCCCTCAATGCAGCCAGTGGCCATCTCGCTTCACCGACAAGAAAAATAAAGCTCAGGGAAGTTAAGCAATGCACCTAAGGCCCCATGACGAGTAAGAAATGGAGCCAGGACTTGTATCCTGCCTGTCCTATTGAGTGGGCATCTGGAATAAACACAGAGTCATTAACCTGAGCCCAATCGTACCTTCCATGCCCTCCTACGCAGCAGACGTCAAGCCTGCAAAGAGGTGACAAACACTGGTGAAGAGAGCTATTCCAGAGAAGTGCTCTGGGCGTAAAAGCTGACCAACAGGCTGGGGGTGGGGGCAGGTGGCCACAGGGCCACAGTGGAGAGGCGCTCTCAGCTCAGGTCCCCAAGCTTCCGGAGCCTGGGGACTCCTTTTCTAACAGAAAACATAACAGACCTTCAGAGAAAACACACTTGGCATAGCTTTTAAATTGATTTTCCAACAGGACCTACCAAACAGCTATATATATATATATATAAGCAAGATACCTATTTATTTGGTCCCCATCAACATTTCCCCAAGTGAGGTCCACAGACATGGGTCTTCATGAATTAAGCCAGGGTTGAGGAAGTAGAGGAAATACTCGGTGAAGCAGAGCTAAACGGATGTGTTTTTCTGCAGGACTTCTCAGGGTCTTAACTATGCTCTTGTACCTTGTGTTTCTCCCAGCGTATGGGTACAGAACTCAGTAATCAGCCCCTCAGTTAGACAGAGCAAGAGGAACAAAGTCCATCACAGCCCCCAGAGGGCGGGCAGGCAGGGTCTGTCTCTCCACGAGTGCCAAGCCCTTTCTTCCATCACCATCTCCTCTGCACTGCACCGGAAGGGCACTTGGCCTGGTTCAATCACTTTCTGCCTGTTATTGGAAGGTCTATTGTCTCTGAAGAGCTGCCTCAGACAGTGAGCTAAGAGCCTCCTGCATTCAATTTCCTTAAGCCCCTCCTTCAACGGCTGATTTCTCCTCTAGAAATGTCCCTACAGTTGCCTACAAAACACCTGCTCGAAAGAATGTGAATGATCAAGGCAAAAATCAGCCTGTGACCGACTACCTTGGGAGAAAGGCTCCTCTCTTGGTCACCTGTGGAGCTCATACCAGTGTCCCTTTCTGCAAGGACATATCAGGCAGAGCCCAGAAAAAAGTGTGTGCTCTTTCTTCTGCCAGATGGGAAAGAGCATTTGTTGCAAGATTTCTCAGTGTCAGAACCACAGGAGCATTCAAATAACCACCGTCTCACTCAGTCTCGCAGCAGGTCCCCAGGAGATGGGGAGGTTCAGAGCTCCAAATAAACCCCCGACTCCCATTCCCATTTGCTGTGTGACCTTGGGCAGGTTAGTTAGCCTCTCTGGGCTCTGGTTTCCTCAGCTGCAAAATAAGTTGTTATGACGATTGCACGAGACAGAGCATGTTAAGAGATTGGGACAGTCCCTGTGGCCTAGAAATCTCAGCACACATCACCTGTGCCACTGTCCCCATTTCACAGGTTGGGAAACCAAGCATCAGAGTGACTGCCAACCGCCACAATTGTGCTAATAACGGCAAAGCTCCTTCCACTGACTACTGCCTCCTGAAGAAAAGGGAGAATGAATGTCCTGTCCAGCAGTAACAAGACGAGCCGGATGCTGGCCCAGACAGCCAGGGACAAGGGGAAGACAGAACCAAAAGATGATTCAAGAGACACCCATCACATCAGATAGATACCCCGAAACAGATCTCAATTGTAACTTGATCCTGAAGATGTTCTACACACCATTCTTTTAGGACCGAAGATCCACATGACCCACCACTGACGGAAACTTCCCAACACGCTTCACTCCACAAATCAGGTGCCCGTCCAAAGGCTCCCCCTGTCCCATTGTCCAGACACCAATGCCCTCGTCACCTTCCTGGGAAAACTCAAATGGGGTCTAAAGTCAGCCAGGGTCTAAACAACCTGCTTCCATAAAGCAGAGAAGAAGTAAGGGTGAGCCCAGGTTTAGCTTTTACCGAAAACGATGAGGAAGAAAACGGGGGGCACTCACTGGAGAAGAGGGTGCGGCTGGCGGAGGCGTTAGAAATTCAGACGAGGTGAAGCCAGGGGACTCTGCCAGGACACAGGACACTCGCCGAGTGCCTATATGGAGACGGGCAGGGACGCCACCGTGACTTGCAATTTGAGGAAAGGGCCCCTTTAGGCAGACTTTGAAGAAGTCCACACAGGATCAAACTTCCGGGGTGACTGCGGTGTTGGAAGTGATAGAAGCCTGCTCACCACAAAATATTATTCCTATCTCACTGCAACAGCTTCATGGGCAAGCAGAGGCCTAAATCGGGCAGGAAGGGAGTGTCACTGAAGATATGTTTGTTTGACTCAGAGAAAACTCAACGGTAGACTTCGGCCTCTGAGAAGCCTCATCTCAGCCTGGAGACCAGGCGACTGGGTGAGGGTCCGCGAGGTGGCCCAGGTCTGGTTCTCCGTCCCAACCCTGAGCGGAGATGACATCACAGAGGTCAGGCCCACATCGTCCCACATTGCGTCTCCTGGTCAGCGGCTACTGTCAGGAGGACCGGCACTAAAGAGGAACACTTGTCATCTCGTTTCCACGACAACAGGAATCAAATACCAGAAACAGAAAGCCAAAGGGAAAGGGGCAGCGCCCCAAACTGCAGAGGCTGGCAGGTTGCTTGTGGTGCTTACCTCATGGGGTGGAGGGACCCAGGACATCCTAGAATTGTGGAGAGGGGGGAGGGGTTTTGCAGAGTAGAACTACACCCCCTTTTGGCCACTGGATATATTGCCTGATTTCAATGCAGGGCCCAGCCACCTACCAGCTGGGTGACCTGAGCAGGCCACCTGTCTGTGCCTGGTCCCCCCACCTATAAAATGGGGTTAATAACAGTAATTGACCTCACGAGGTTGCCACGGGGATAAATGAATTTATGTGGTGCCTGGCGCTAGGAAGCACGATTAGCTCTTATTTGTGATAATTATTAGCAATCGTCTAACCCCCAGTGGAAACATGTTCCCTGAAGATGACCTCTCATAGGGGTTGCTTGATTGATTAACCCGCCGGTTCGCAGTTTGCTTAAGTGGGGAGTGCGTGAGCCCCACGGACATGCTGGCACAGAGCCCACAGCCAGGACAGCAGACGCACTGGGTGCCCGAGGAGAGGCGTCTTCAGTGGGAACAGAGAGGGGCGTTCTGTGGGCGCTCAGAGAGGAAGGCTCTCTCGCCTGCAGAGAACAGAATGGCTATGATCCAACCGAGATCGCCAGCTCTCCACGGAGACGGCGCCTTCAGTCTGCACACAAGGGATGGCTGGGCTGGGAGAGGGGTCTTCTCAGCACCCCCACCTCTGCAGATCCTCCCCACAATATGTGAACTGGGGGCCGCATGCAGTGGCTGGCGGGCCTCACCCAGCACCGGCCGAGTTCAAAGCCCAGTGAATGTCACTCTCCTTCTTCCACCAAGCCCCGACCAGTCCGTACAATCAGTCAGACCAGGGGGAATCAAGGAAAAAATAACCCACAAAGGCCCCTCCAGCTCTGAGTACCCCGACTCTAGGACTGGCTGGTGATGGTTTACAGCCTTGTGTCTCAAAGCCGGGGCCTTCCCCAGCCCTGCAGATGAGGTTAGTCCTCTTCAAGGTCACACCCATCAGCCTCCGAGAGCCTCCAGATCTGAAGCTCCAGAACGTTCTTAACCACTAACCCTGGACTCTGGGAAAGGCGGCTGGACCTCCCAACAAATGCAAGTGCACAAACATTTCCTGCACTCTCGAACTGAGCTTATTTCCGCTCTTTTCCCATTACCTCCATCCGGGCACTGTCAGTTCCAGGCCACATGTCCTCCCATCTACAAAACATGTCCAATAGAAAAGGAATCCAAGAAACCAGGGCTTGGAAGGAACAGCCACGTGCACCAGTACAGAACCATGGTATTGGCATGATTTTCACCAAGTGACAAGGAAGTTCTAGCTATGACCTCGGGGGCCAGTGGTTTCAGGGCGGGGGAAGAGAGTGCTGATATAGCCAAGGTCACACATATGATCCCCGGGAGTCTGAAGAGAGAGGAATATGGGTACCCCAACTCCAGCAGCAGCCCAGCAGCAGCCCTCCGCCCTTCCGCAGCAGGGCACGCGCAGGAGACGGGTGCCAGTGCCCCCCTGAGCCGGTCTCATCAGGGATGGCACCACAGCCTCAGAGACTACGCCTTGGCCAACTGAATGCCCTGGACCAGGCCACGGGGGAAGGCCGGGGAGGGGACCAGAACGTGGCAGCAGACAGCAGACTGGCTCGGCCAGAGCTGGGGACTCCGAGCTGGCAGCTTTTCACATGACCTTGAGCAAGACGCCTCTCGACTCGACTGGACAAGGAGCAGCTGACTGCCGGCCCCTCGAGAGCATGCAGCCCCAGCACAGGGCAGACCAAGGAGGAGTGAAGGGACCAAAGGCCAGCTGTAACACTGCTGTACTACCTGCCCCACGAGCCTGTGGGCAGCAGCCGGACCCTGCGGATCGCCGTGCCCCAGGGGGCCTTTCCATCCCCACCACCCCTACCTGCCACCCTCTGAACCAGAACGCTGAGGCCAGGGCTCAGAGGAAACACAGTGGGCTCTAGACACGTGCTTGTCGAAGTACAGCCCATTACGCGTGGATTCTGTATTTGTGAATGCACCTCCTCGCTAAACTTCACTGGTGACCCCCAAAGCCGTTCTCATGACACGTATGTTCCTTCGCAGACACACACAGAGGCACGAAAGATTTAAGTTGCCCACGGTGCACATTCCCAGCTGAGGTTGACCAAGGTGACGCTCTGCCTTGTTTCATTTTGTAAACCGGTGTTCTCTTCATGGTCCATTTAGTGCCACGCAGTTTCTCATTTGTGTGCTTTTTGTTGGTGATTTCACTCTTTAAAATGGTCCTACGCGTAGTGCTGTCTGGTGTTCCCAAGTACGGGAAGGCTGTGACGGGCCTTGTGAAGAAAAGGCGAGTGCTAGATGAGCTTCGTTCAAGCCCGAGTGACGGCGCTGGCGGCCTGAGTTCAAGGTTAGTGAGTCAGTGACACATATTAAACAAGGTGTCTTTAAACAGAAACAGACATGAGACAAAGTTATATATTGATCGGTTGACAAAAATGTGGCCAGAGTCTACAAGAAACCCAGCCCTGAATTTCCCCCAGGGGCAGCGACTCGGTATTGGCCAATCGCTGTTTGCAGTGACCTTACAGGACAGGACATACGGTGTTTCCCTGCAAATAAGACCTGGCCAGACCATCGGGTCTAATGCGTCTTTTGGAGCAAAAATTAATATAAGACCCAGTATTATATTATATTATGTTATGTTATGTTATGTTATGTTATGTTATGTTATGTTATGTTACATTATATTATATTATACCCTGTCTTATATTAAAATAAAAACGGGTCTTATATTAATGTTTGCTCCAAAAGACGCATTAGAGCTGATTGTCCGGCCAGGTCTTATTTTCGGGGAAACACGGTCTACAACATTATCTTAGTTTTAGGTGCACGATATAGTGACCGGGCATTTATATCCTTGATGTGATCACCACACTACGTCCAGTAGTCATCTGTCACCGTGCAAACTTGTCACAATGTACCTCTTCTCTTCCGAAGCAACACGTACCCATAGCCCCACAGACTGCGCTCAGAGAACCCAGGTTTATTCCAACTTCTGTCTAGGTCTCAGTGCCTAATCTAGCGGTATTGCCAGTGCCATTTCCCATTAAGTCCCACTGGGTATGACTCCCTCTCAGCTCCAGCTCCCTCACACCTACACCTGACACATGGGGATTTCTGGGTGGACCCCTGAGCTCCCCGCCTCAACCACCTTTCTCACCACCGATTTCTTTCCCTTCTGGCTCAGGCCAAGTGTCTCCTGCTCAACTATTCAAAGTTTCCTATTGGAAGCGGTTCCTCCTGCCCCAGATATGCCCCGGTGACAATCAGCCACAGGATTCTCGTGCAAGGAGCCACCTGACACTTCTGAAGCCTTTCCACCTTCTCAAAGCGTAAGCAAGACGGCTTCCTCTGAGGACAAGCAGAAAAAGCATTGCAGGAGAAGAAGCTGCGACCGGGGACGTGACAGCCACTCCTCCACAATGCGAAGCACGCACCGCGAGGAGAATGACAAGTGCTATTTAAAACCAACGACAGCAGTCTTTGCATCTGTTTAATGACACCTCCTCCGTACCTGTCAAACAAGCTACGTGAGACTTTTAAACAAGCTAAGGAGGAGATGTGTGACATCGTTTTTTTTTAGCCAATATAATTGACACCACGTACATGATATTTTGAGTTCACACCAAACATCCCCATTTTGTGGCAATGGCGATCTCTTCTCAGGAGCAGGAATGGGACACTACACCAGCTCCTTACATTTCCCCAGACTGACAGTGAGTGGTGTTCATCTTAAAGGACTATTAGCAGAAGAAGAAAAACACTGCTGTTTATTTTATCACTGAAAAATTGTGTGGAATGAAATTATAAAGCACAAGTTCATCTAAGGGGGCTTATCAGTGTGTAAGCTGTGGGCCCTGTACAAACACAAGCTTCACAGTCCTTTTGAAATGAAAAGGAAAAGACCAATCCTCCTTGTCCCCTTTCCCTTGAAAACCAAGAGCCGTCTTCGAGACAAACCACGGAGTATGCAGAATCAAGAAAAAATATGATCAACTACGTGTTTATGATTTATCCCCCTCATTCCTTCACCAATGAACATAACAGTAACAACAACCATAATAACTAACTGATTTTAGGCACTAAGCGCAGAGGACTGTGGGATAAAGAGCATCCCCCCAAAAGTCACGTCCACCCAGAAACTGTGACTGTGACCCGACTTGGAGACAGAGGCTTTGCATCAAGTTAAGATGAGGTCGCAGTGTTAGGAGGGGCCCAACCAGGGTCCTTACAGGAAGAAGGACATTTGGACACAGACACACAGAGGGAGGGGGTCACGTGACGACGCGGCAGCGTGAAGTGATGTGTGTACAAGCCGAGGACACCAAGGACCGCCAGAATCACTAGACACCAGGAAAGCCAAGGAGGGGTCCCGCACGCCCAGCCGCGCCAGGTCCCGTGGCTGACACACTGTCAGCTGCAGAGTGGGCGCTGCATTCTGTGCACTGGTCTGCTGAGCTTGGCTAAGGCAGGTGCACCCCCAGACAGGTCTGCTCAGAGCACTGATAAATTCAGGCTTCAGATCACGATCCTGAGCACGGCCACCATGGGTGCCCGCCCCGGGGCACAGCATGCCTGCCCTCCCTGGGCGTTGCTCTCGGTGAAATCCAGCACGACTTCTTTGGTCATCTCTGGATTTTCTACAAACATACAGATAATTCCCAGCGACCGTTACTGCTGTACGGTCACCTCATTCGTTTTAGAACAAAGGCTCGTGAAATCATTCTTCGTCCTGACAAATATTTACTGAGCATGTCCTGCTTGGGACATCACATTTTTCAAAAAATCATTTACTTGGCTAATGATCACAAATGCCTAATTTAATTGACCCTTACATGTGTTTAATTTCCCACAAGTGGATGCTGACAAGCTGAACCTTTTTGCCAGGTTGACACAAGCAGCAAAAAAAAAAAAAAAAAAAAAAAAAGGCGCAGAAGAGAAATGAGCACCAACATCATCCAACAAGGGCTCCACCGCCAGCTCTCACCCCACCATTTTTCTGAGCATGTCCCAGGTGCCATTTCTGGGCATTTTACAGAGTCACCCCCCAACCTGATGCTATCGCTGTCACCTGCCTGGAAAAGCTGGCTCCCAGGGTAACCTGCCCCAGCTGGCCCAGGAGGCAGGGAGGGAGTGCTGCAGGCAGAAGGGGAAACCGGGCCATCCAGCCTCAGAGGTCGTCTGCTCCTTTCACCACTTCCTCTCCTGTCTCTAAATCAAAAGCGGCCAAAGGAAATCCACATGCAGGCCCGGCGCTGAATCACCGTCTCCCGTGTTCCAAAGTGACAGTGCTCCTGGCGCGGGATCTGACAGCCGTGCAAAGGCGGGAGGCAGGCTGCACCACCGAGCCAGGCTGTACCGCTGGGCAAACCCGAGACGCAGGGGACACGCCTGGCGTGGCTCCAGGCGGATGAAGTTCAAAGTCAGACAAAGGCGAACAAGATCCAGGAGAGCATGGATGTGTGCACGGTAAGTCTGCAAAAAAAGCAAAGGGATCCTCAGCGCACATTCGGGGGTCGGGGGCACCTCTGCTGGCGGGAGGGCTCCAGAAGGGGAGGGGTACAGGGGACATGATCTAAGCTGGGTGGTAGGACCGGGGCTACTTTATTTTTCTTTAAACTGTATAGACGTGCACGCTTTGCATGCACAACATATTTCGCACTGTTTTTTTCATTTAATTTTTAATTGTGGTAAAATATACATGAAAGTTACCACTTTTAAGCGTACAGTTCAATGGCATTACGTACATTCATAGCGTTGTGCCGCCATCACCACCACCATCTCCAGAACTTTTCCATCTTCCCAAACTGAAACTCTGTCCCCATTAAACACTGACTCCCTTCTCTCTCCCCCAGCCCCAGCAACCACCGTTCCGCTTTCTGTCTCTATGAATTTGCTCTACGGACCTCAGATCAGTGCAAACACCCAGGACGTGCCCTTCTGAGACTGGCTGCAGTCTCATCCACTCAGCATGATGTCCTCACGCTTCCTCCACGCTGTCGGACGCGTCAGAAGTTCCTTCCTTTTATGGCCGACTCCTATTCCATTGCCCGTCTTTGCCACATCATGTTTATCATTCATGGGCTGATGGACTCTTCCGTTGTGGCCATCTTTTGGCTACTGCGAATTATGTTGCTACGTCACAATATACTTTCTAATGACTGAATTCCCAAAGAGGAGGTCGCTCGCTGAAAGACACACACTGGGTACCTCCTGGGTGCGAAACCCTTCACAACCCTTGCTCATGCCAAGTAACCATGGAATGCTTATCTGCTCTCCGTACCATGATCTAACTAACACTTATTTCAGGGGACCACTGTAAAAAGCACAGGTGGCAATAACAATACTTTAAATGGCCATCTCTCTGAGAACGTTCTAGAAAGTGCAACATGTCATAAAAATGGTTTTTTTTTAAATTGTTGGTTTAAACCAGAGATGGGCAAAGTGCAGCCAGTTGGCTAAATGTGCCCACCCTCCATGTAACTATCGGGGCGCAGCCACACCTCTATGTTTACCTATCGTCTATGGCAGCTTTCACTCTTCAGTGGCGGAGCTGGGTTGTTCAACAGAGGGGGGATGGCGCACAAAGTCTAAAATATTTGCTCTTTGGACTTTTACAGAAAAAGATCGCCATCTTTTCAATGATTAACAGAAATCATAACACAGTTTTTTAATAATTTTAAGGGGTGGGAGACGTAGGACTAGGATGATGGCAGAAACGTGAGGTTTTTTTTTTTTTTTCTTTCTTCAGCATTCTCAGAATCAAGTGATGAAAGTGGGTCTAAATCCGTCCGTTTCTCCTGGGTCCGTTGGGCACCAATTTATGCAAGTCCAGCTCTGCTCACATTCAGCATTCACACCACATCTCCAGGTGGCAGGACCTTCACGTGGCCACTTCAGTTTAACTGAATTCCTTTAACTTGGCTTCTACCTACGACCTTCAAAGTTCACTCAGGACCTCACTGGCTGCAGGACCACTGAGGGCATCGGGGTGTCAAAGGCTGATGGAGACGGTTAGTGTCCTAAGTACTCCAAACTGGGGGGCTTAACACAACAAACATTCATTCTCTCCCAGTTCCGGGACCCAGTGTTGGAGACCAAGGTGTGGGCAGGGCCGCGCCACGTCCGAAGGCTCCAGGGGAGGGTCCTTGCTGCCTTTCCTAATGTCTGACGGTGGCCGTCAGTCCTGGGCTTGTGGCCACATCACTTCAGTCTCTGCCTCTGTCTGCACATGGCCTTCTCCCCTGTGTGACTGTGTCTGTCTCCTCTTATAAGGGGCCTCCCACCCCCACACTCCAAGACAACTCATCTTAAGGTACACCCTGATCACATCTGCAAAGACCTCATTTCCAAATAAGGCCACATTCCCAGGCTCCAAGGACAAGGATTTGAATGCATTTTTTTCCAGAGGGGGGTACAATTCATCCCTAAGAGTCCTTCACTCAGGTTCCTTTCACAGCCCCTTCTTGGCCTCATGCATGGTATTAACATAAGCAAAGTGCCCCATGGCATAAACTTCATGTACTAAGTGCAATTTCTACTATAGAAAGGGCTCCTCCCACCGAGAGGGGATGAGACAGCTGTGGCTACACAGGGCTCGATACCCAGGCCCATCGGTGCCATCACTGCTCACCTGCTCACTGAGACCCGGAACCGCTCACCTGGCACATGACGAGGCTGGGTCCACGGGGCTTCCTCCCAGAGAGGCCAGTGCCCAGGGACAATGTCATAGGCTAGTCACGGCTTAGCCAGCAGAACCTTCCCTAATCCCCCCGGGGCCTGTAAACAGCCTGAGTGACAGTCACAGCAGCTCTTCTGGGCCTTCCCTCTCACTTCCTAAGAATCATATATATTCTGCAGCAGGGAATTTGCAGTCACAGAGCACGTGTCTGCCATTACATGGCACCTGTCAAATGAGACCTTTTCCGCGATCTGGCAGGACTTCTCTGGCTGCCTGGCTCAAGAAGAGAATTACACTTCTCCTGTGGCTGTTCCTCAAAACAGATGGAGCTAGGATGCCAGCCTCGGGGGGGAAGAGTCTCTGGGGGCTTAATCCCACAGGTTACACAACAAAAACCAGGCATTCCGCACCTGAAAGGCGCGTGTGCATGGCACAGGTGGGAAGAAATAACAAACTGGCTCCAGCCTCGGCTGCCATTTTCACTTGTCTGCCCAAGTTTCTCCTCCATGCACGTGCCTGGTGACAAACGTGTGCACGATGAGAAGTTCACAAGGCTCTTCCTCACACATTAACACATTTAATTCTCAAAACAATCCCGGAGGTTGATAAGGGAGGTGTTTCCATCAATCCCCTTGTTCAACTCCATGTCCCCATCACCACGCTGAGAGGGACAAGTGACCAAAGTCTCGTCTCTCCCCATCAGTCTGCAGCGTATGGGGTTTTAACAGATGAAGGCAGGGGCGTTGTTGGGATTTCTTTTTCAGTAACAGTTAAGAAGACAGAAAGAGGACTGAAAACATACGCCAAATCGAGAGAGTAGAATCTAGCACCCCAAATCTGGCCTCTGGCCTGTTTTGGTAAGTAAGGCTTTATGGGAATGCAGTCTTGCCCATCCATTAGTGTTTTCTGTGGCTGTGTGTGTGCTAGAGCAGCAGAGTTGACTAGTTGCCACAGAGACTAAAAGATTTACTATCTGGCCCTTTATAATAAAAGTGTGCAGACCCCTGCTGTAGATGATGACTGAGACGGAAGAAGAAATTTGGGCAAGCCCAGATACAGGTGCCCTCCCAGGGGATCCGGGCACAGGCACAAGTCCAGACACAGGCACACTCCCAGGGCCTTGTGCGCCCATGATATCAAAAGCGAAACTCGCAGGGCTCTTTGTCACCTTGTCATGCTGCCAGCATCAAGACGCAGTCCCCACCAGAGACAAACAGGCTGAGTCTGAAGCCGGATCTGCTTGGACACTAAAATCCACTCAGTCTGGGTCCAGATGGAGAAGCCTGAGGCCTGAGCAGCGTCTCCGCCTTGAATGGGTTTGATTTCCAGCTTGAATCTCCAGGGCAACTGCAGTCCCTAAAGTTCCTGCAACACACTCAGAAATCGTGCTTAAAATTGGATCACTCTGACAATGAGGAAAATAAAAAGCCATCGATGGGCCGCTGTGGCAGGGACACAGCCTCTACGGACCTTTTCCTGCTGGAGAAATCTAATTGGCCTTGGAAAGCCATCTGCGCCTTGTATGTGTGTGTCCCCTGCTACATTTCCTCTTGGCAGATGTTTTTATACCGGTTAAAAAGTGTAGAACAACACCCAGATTTAATCCGACTGGAGCTAACTTTGAGAAATGGACCTTCGCTTCTTGCCTAGTGCCTGAAGAGAAAAGGGAAGAAGAGAAAGCATTCCGTTTTTTGCTGATTGCCGATCACGTCCACAGTTGGTGTCGTTTGTTTTGACACCAACATATACTCCGTTGGGGAAGATCTTCAATGAGAAGATCACCTGACAGGTAGACCTGGCTACCCACCCGCTCGGGGCCAACGTTTCCTCCACTGCAAAATGAGACTGCATTTTCACTACTTTTCTCTCGAAAGGTGACACCGCCCAGAGCACAGCCTTGGAGCCGCACAGCCTGGATTTGCAGCCCAGGTCCCATGGCCACACGGCTGGCACCCCTTGGTGTTGGAGTCATGCAATCTTTTTCTCCAGCACAGCTTGCTGTCCGCCCAGCAACAGACTATGACACGACAGGCTGAGGGTATACCTGTGACCTGACCAACAATCCATCTTTCCAGAGCGGACTCGGTAGAGGGGGATGGGAGATGGGGCTCTCTACCCCCACCCCTATGATGCTGTAGGCACGTGACCCACACGTCCAGGGAGGGGTCACACCCGCACCAGACCCCTGGCTCAGGCCTCCTCCAGCTCCATCTGTCCTTTCTGAGGCTCGCTACCTAAGTCAAACCTTTTCTGCTAGAAACAACGCCAGCTGGATCTTTGTCACTGAACAATACTGACCAGCACCTCTCCCACCCAGAGATGAGACTTCCCCTCCCCCCATAGAGAGGTAAGAGGATTTCTTTTAAGCCTAATACAAAGCCCCTGGCCCTGGCATTTGTCTTGGTTTTATTTTGGGAGTAGGGAGGGGGCGAGGGAGGCTGTTTGCACACATATCTGGGGTGGAAAGGGCCCTGAGTGCCCACTGGGAAATAAACATCTGTGACCAGGGCCACATTCTGTCCCAAACAAGGACCCCAGCACTGAATGCCTCCTCCCAAATTAACGGCTCTACTTCCCTCCTGTCACGATGTAACAAGGCTAGGTTGTTCTATCTACTTTGCCAGGGTTCCTCTTTAAAAATTAATACGCCTCCAAAGAGGTGGCCGGGTAAAGGAGAAGACCTCCCGTGGCTTCAGCCAGCCCTGGAACTGGTCCTTGACCTTGACCTTGACCTGACAGGACAGTGGTGCCCCCACCACCGGTGGTCACAACTGGAGAGGGGCCTGAGACCGCCTCCACGCAGCCCACTGCCTCACCTCGCATACTTCCCGGCCCACACCCTGTGAGCTCCAGCCACACAAGCTGAATTTACGTCCTGGGGCTGCAGCAACAAAGTTCCACAGACGGGGCTTAAACAACAGAAGTTTATTATCTCACAGTTCTGGGGGCCCAAGATCAAGAAGTCAGCAGGGCTGGTCTCTTCTGAGCCTCTCTCCTTGGCCCACTGTCATCTTCACCTGTGGCTTCATATGGTCTCCCTCCAGGCCTGTCTCTACGTCCCGGGTACCATTCACCTTGGACTAGTGCCCACCCCAACGACCTTACTCTAACCTAGTTACCTCTGTAAAGACCACCTCTCCAAATAAGGTGTTACTGGGAGGTACTGGGGGTTAGGACACCAACATATGAATGGGAGGGGGGGCACTACTCACAACCTTCTTCCCCACCCACATCTCAGACTTTCCACACAGTTCCCTCTGTTCCCTGCCCTTCCCACTAAATCCAACTCATTCTCCAGCTCAGAATTCAAGCACCGCTTCTGCAGGGAAGAACTGCCTGACCCCAGGCCAGCCCTGGACCCGCCACATGCTCTAATGTTCCTGCATTCCTGAGGACGTGGGGGGGGCTGGTCTGCCTCCCAACTTTTCTGAGACGTCCTGAGGGTGAGGGCTGCAATAGGCACATTCCAGGATCTATTCCCAAGGCCTTCCCTACAAATGTTTGTTGAAGGAATAAAGGAGTGAATGAATGAATGAATGAATGAGTGAATGAACAAACAAATGAATTACTTGCTCCATTTTCACATGATTGCTTATAGAAGGCAGCTGGGGGAACCGCAAGTCTGCCTTTCTCCTCTCACAGCTACTCCCCCAAATCCTTAAACTTACATCGTTGAGTGGTCTTGGGGGGAGAAAGGCCTGAATACTTTCCCGTGCTTCCACTGTGCTTCTGAGGTACTTTCTCCTGACGAGTCTTTTAGGGAGGCAGAACAGGCCTCCTTGTACCCATTTTACAGACAAGGAAACCAAGGCTGGGTGACAGTGACCAGTCCCCAAGGTGACAAGGCAGAGTGCAGCCCAGTTGCTAGGGGCTCAAGCTGTGGGGCCTTGGGACAAAATACCTGTCCTCTCTGAGCTTGAGGTTTCTCATCTGTGAAATGGGATCGCAACACACCCAGTGCCCCCACCTCCCACCCCCAGGCTGCTGTGAGGACGGAAGACATGAGAGCTGGTTCAGAGGAAGCACTCAGAACAGAAGGCAGACAATCCGCAGCTCCCGGCCCAGCTCTCGCTAAGGAGACCCTAAGCTCAACCCTTCCCTGTGACCTCCGACCTCCAACTTTGACCTCACCCTCAGGTAATCCTCTAAACCAGGGGTGTCCAAACTGTTTTCAACGGTTTTCACCAAGGGCCATCTGCAGTAAAAGACACAAACAGCCGGGCCACTCACTCGAGGTGAAGTACGCATTGCCTCACCTGGTTTATTTAAGTAAACTAAATATATTTTTGGAATTTGCTGCGGGCCAATTAACAATGGATTGTGGGCCGCAGTGTGGACACCCCTGCTCTAAACCCTGAAGATCAGGCTACTGCCCCGCCCTTCCTGATAAGCGCCCAGAGGGGACTCTGGTCTCAGCCTCCAAGGCCCGGCCACACGCTCTTCATGTCCTGAACCACAAAACACAGTGAGCTCGTGCAAATACTCCATGGTCAGGCTGGATGCTGCAGGACCTTCAGAGCGCAGCACACCACTCTGGCTGACCAATCAGCTGCCCTCTGCACCTCTTCTCATGGGGTGTACCCGTGGGGCTGCGTAAGGAGGTAAGGGGAATCAACACAGCCCGTCACAGCTTAGTGATTGCAACCACATCGTCCTTTGTGTAAACCACCGGAGAGCTGCTTTGTCCACCTCTGGGCCACGAGCTCATCTGCCTCCTGCAGCCACTCCCGCCCCCGTCCGCCAAGCCCAGCCAGGGGCTCAACCTCACCACTGGTTGTCAGCGACTTCCAAGCACCAGAGTGAGACCCTGCCGAGGAACAGCGGCAAGAATCAGGCAAGTGGGCAACGGAGAGGAGCCCTGCACTGCGGGAACTGGGCGCTGCCCGGGCACAGAACACAATCCCATTTACCACCCAAAGGCATAGACCACCCAGGGCTAAATCTAACCCAGGAGGCAAAAGGCTTGCACGCTGACAGCTACAAAACACCGCAAAAGGAAATGTAAAAAGAAAGACCTAAACAAATGGAAAAACATCCATGTTTAAGGACTGAAAGGCTTCATATTGTTAAGAAGACAACACTACCCAAAGCCATCTTCAAATCCAAAATCCCAATGTCGACTTTCACAGAAATAAGAAATCCCCCCCTAAAATTCATAGCAAATCTCAACAGACCCCGAATAAACAAAGCAATCTTGAAAAAGGACAAAGTGGGAGAAATTTACTACGAAGCCTCAGGAATCGAGACTGGTGCTGGCCTAGGACAGAGGTGGGGACCGATGGGCTAAAACAGAGCCCAGAAATGAACCCACATGTCGAGGGTTAACCGTTTTCAGCAAGGGGCCTAGGACCATTCGATGGGGATAAACAGTGGTCAGCAAGAGGGGAGAGTCTCTCCAGCTCATCAGTGCCACCAGGGCTGGGCCAGTGTCTACGGAAGGGCCACTCCACTGGCTCCTGCCCCAGTCTGGTACCTGGTCTTGCTTACATGCATTGATGATGGACTGACTGCCTGCCTGGAAGGCTGAATGATTAATGGACAACAATAAACTGAGAGGCGAGAAACCAGGTTGCAACATTAGACACCAGATACAACAATAATATTCCTCAGAAGAACTTGGGAGGCCGGCCCGGTGGCTCAGGCAGTTAGAGCTCCGTGCTCCTAACTCCGAAGGCTGCCGGTTCGATTCCCACATGGGCCGGTGGGCTCTCAACACAAGGTTGCCGGTTAAACTCCTCGAGTCCCGCAAGGGATGGTGGGCTGTGCCCCCTGCAACTAGCAACGGCAACTGAACCTGGAGCTGAGCTGTGCCCTCCACAACTAAGATTGAAAGGACAACAACTTGACTTGGAAAAAAAAAAGTCCTGGAAGTGCACACTGTTCCCCAATAAAGTCCTGTTCCCCTTCCCTCAATAAAATCTTTTTTAAAAAAGTACTTGGGCCCCTTAACACCCATCAACACATTTTCCCTCCTTACGTCTCTCAAACCAACATTTTTCAACTATTGCTTTGACCTGATGGGTCATACAGCCAGCAAGCTGTGACCAGCATTTTTTTCCCAGGAAATGAAACAGAATAAAAAAGGCCAATGTGCTTCACGTAATCAGATATCATTTCCTGAAACTTTTAAGATACATATAGATAGACATAGATATGGATACATGTATGTTTGAACTGGCATTTCTATGTGACATGTATTTCTTACATGTCAAAACAAGGCCACTGTCTCAGCTCAGAGGTTCTTGGCAAACATTAATCCACTTTCTGTATCTGGGGATTTGCCTGTTCTGGACATTTCATATCAATGGAATCATATAGTAAGCGGTCTCCTGTGTCTGGCTTCTTTCACTGGCTGTTTTCAAGGCTGACCCATGTTGCAGCAAGCATCGGTACTTTGTTCCTTTTTCTTGAAGAATAATATTCCATTGTACAGCTAGGCCACACTGTGTTTATCCAGTCATCTGTTGATGGACATTTGGGTTGTTTCCACTTTGTGGTAATTATGAATAATGAGCAGAGAGCGCTGGCATAAATGTGAAACATAAATCTTCCGTGACAGCACTCACGCGTTGGTTCTGATCAAGCCGGCTAAGTGTTTACAGAAAGGAATTCCTTTTTTCCCCAAGAGGTCTTCTAAACAAGACAATTAAGAGCAGCCTAAAAGCAGGGCTCTAAGGAAAAAAAACCAAAAAACTAAATAATAATTGTAGAAACGTGTGCTTGCAATGAGGCCCAAGGAAAAACACAAAATAACAGCAAAGCCCAGCTGCGCACAATAAGATTGAAATTCTGTGTGCTCCTCCAACAAAATTCCAAATCATTAAAATCTCATTACACTAATAATATGTTTTCTAGATAGACCTAACGAAAACACTCTCTTCCCCCCACAAAATGCAGACATTCTCAGAAGCTGCAGTGCAGGGTGTTTGAAGATGACAGGGCATGGCTCCCGGGACACCTCGTCTCCCTGTCGTATCTGTGCAAATGCTCGCAGCCGGGACCTGATCAGGCGACAGGCAGAAATTACAACAGACTTAAGGGAGGAACCCATGTACCTCCATCCGTTTGCCACAGCCCACCCCCTGGTCTTCTCACCCTGCCCATCTTCTCTATTTGAAGGATAAAGTGGGCAGTGGCAATAGCGGTAATAATGATGGTAACAATGGCTAACCTGTGGGGGGCTTAATACCCACTGGGCCCAAGCATTTTCCTCAATATTTTGTTATTAAAATGTTCAAAACTGTAGGAGCATGTGGAGAACTTGACAGTGAACTCCTGTGCACCCATTGCCTGCAGCCTACCAGGACATTTTTCTATACTGGTTTCATTACATACCCATCCATCCCACTATCTATCCAGCACTCCATCTGGATTCATTTCTTATCGCTACATTGTATTCATTTCAAATTACTACAAATTCAGTGGCTTAAAATAAACACAAATGTATTGTCTTACAGTTCTGAAAGTCGAAAGTCCAACATGGGTTTCACTGGCTAAGGTGTCGGCAGGGCCGAGTTCCTTCTGGAGGGTGTAGGGAGAATGTTTCTTTACTTTTCCAGCTTCCAGACCTTGGTCACCTCCTGGCATCACAGCAGTCTGTGTCACTGACACACGCCTCTCTCCTTCTCTTACACTGACACTCCCGCCGCCTTCTTACACCCCTTGCGTCCACCGGGATCACCCAGGACAATCTCCCCATCTCAGGGGCCTTAACTTAATCATGTCTGCAAAGTCCTTTTTACCACATAAGACAATATATTCACAGGTTCCTGGTATTGGGACATGGACATCTTTGGGGGCCATTATTCTGCCCTTGTTTTTTATGCATTTCAAAGCAAGTTGAAGACAGGGGTACCTTTCCACCTGGGTCCCTATACATATGACTGACTAGAGTTCATTATTTACTTATGGTTCTTTTTTTTTTTTTTTTAGTTAAAATTTGCATGCAATGAAACGCCCATTTAATGATTTTTTGACAAATGCATTCACCTGTGTATGTCGAACCTCTATCAAGATAGAGGACATTTTCATAATTCCCTCCCGCTCCTCCCTGTGAAGCCCCATCACCACTCCAGAGGCAAACACCACGGATTAGCTTGGACCATTACAGTTATACTTCATTTACGTGGGATCGCACAGTGTGTGCTTTGGGGTCTGGCTGCCTTTGCCAGGCACAGTGGTTTCTGAGTCATTGTGTTGTTGCATGGACTAGTATTTCGTTCCTTCTGATTGCCCAGTAATATTCTGTCCTATGAATAAACCCCTGTCCATTTCTCTGTTCCCCAGCTGATGGACATGGAGCTGTTTCAGGTTTGAGCTATTATGAATAAAGCTGCTACGAACATTCCAGTACAAGTCTTCTTATGGACACAGGTTTCCATTTCTCTGGAGTAAGTATCTCAGATTGGAACTGCTGGGTTATGGGGTTGGGGGGAGGGTATATCTGGTTTTTAAAGAAATTACCAAACTGGGGTGGCTGGATGGCTCAGTTGGTTAGAGCACGAGCTCTGAACAACAGGGTTGCCGGTTCAATTCCCGTATGGGGTGGTGGGCTGTGCCCCCTGCAACTAAAGATTGAAAATGGCGACTAGACTAGGAGCTGAGCTGTGCCCTCCACAACTAGATGAAGGACGACTTGGAGCTGATGGGCCCTGGAGAAACACCCTGTTCCCCAATATTCCCCAATAAAATTTAACAAAAAAACTACCAAACTGACTTGTAGAAGCCGCCCCCCGACGACCCCCCAGCATGTAGGAGACTCCCAGCAGCCCCACATCCTCGCCCGTCCTCGTGTGTCCCCTCTGGTTCTCATCTGTCATTCATTTCCTGAGTGACTAATGACGCTGCGGTCACTTCCAGATGCACACTGGCCATTCGTACATCTTCTTTGCTGGAGTGTCTGTTCTACCTTTTATCTATCCTTTTATTGTTTGGTTCTTTTGTCTTTTTATTATCACTGGTAGGGGTTCTTTACATATCCTAGACAGCCGTCCTTTATCAGACCTTCGTTTTGGGAATTGTGATAATTGTGATTTATGATTAAAAAAATACATAGATTTGGCCTTCATCCCAGTTGCTGGTCCAGAGCTCCTAAAACCCTAGGCATTTCCTAAGTGAGGAGACCGGTAGAGATGTCTTTGATTACATTAATGGGGTAACTTTTGGAAAACCCTCTATGTAACGTACAGAAGGGGGCTGGTTGCCATGGGAACCAACCATGTGATTAGAGCGTCGGTACTTTCCGTGTGTCCCTAGGACCACAGGGTGGGAGCCTGGGGGAGCAGGGTGCTAAGTCCAATCACCAATGGGCAATGATTTAGTCAATCATGCGTCGGAAACGAAGCCTCCATCCTAACCTGGACTGGTGACCATGTGGAGGTGCTGGGAGGGTGGCAGCCCCTTCCCACATATCTTGTCCTGTTCATCCCTTCCTGAGTTCTATCCTTTTATCATAAACTGGTACTCTAGTCAGCAAAACATTCCCCTGAGTTCTGTGAGACACTCTAGCAAATTAATCAAACCCAGCGAGGGGGTGGTGGGAACCCCTGATTTAGAGCCAATCGGTCAGAAGCACCTGAGCTCGCACCTGGCATCGGAACTGGGGGGCCGTCTTGTGGGACCGAACCCTTACCCTGTAAGATCTGGTGCTACCTCTGGGTAGATTGCTCAGAACTGAGTTGCATTGTAGGGTCCCCAGCGGGTGTCAGAGACTTGCTTGGTGTGGGGAAAAGAGCCCACGTCGGAATCGGTGTCAGAATCCTAACTGGTGACCAGACATGGAACTGGTACCAGCTTCACGGGAAGATTTCTTCTCACTCTATGACCTGACTGGGCCCAATTTAAATTACATTATTTCATTGACTAACTCACTTAATACCCCAGTAACCCTATGAGTTAAGTACTCTTTACAGATGAGGAAACTGAGGCACAGGACAGGGAAGTCCCTCCTCCAAGGTCAGAGCTGCAGAGTGCAGCAGGCTCACTACAAACCCCAAAGCTGGGCCCCCCGGTGGGTCAGTGTCCGTAACCGCTACACACTGCCTCTTGCTTACTCAGCAAATACACAAAGACCACGTCAGGTGGGCAAAAATGGGCGCCCACCTGCTGGAGGCCGACACTGAAGCCCACGGGGCAGACAGGGCGCAGGAAACAGCGTACGTGAGGGCCCCGAGCCAAGGCAGATGGGGAGACTGGCCGGGGGCTGGACAGGCAATGAGGGCCAGCGAGGGTCTGGGCCTGGTCCAGGGGCAGCACGAAGCCGCTGGGTTCTGTCTTCTTTCTGAAACACCTACAAGTCTGATCAGCACAGAATGGATCCCCTTGGTCTCCTTCAGCACGCCTTCCTACCACCGGGCTGTGGGCACCTCCAATGCTAGCAACCGTCCTGGCTTTACTAGGAGCCAGCAGGGACGATTCTTGCATTTCAATCACTCCTTCTGTGTAGTGAGGCCGGTGGCCAGTCAGTGCCAGACTGCCAGGGTGGAAGTCTGACCTGCTGGCCGTGTGACCCTCCCGCAAGAGACTTCCCCTCACTGAGCCTCGGTTTGCTCGTCTGCAAAATGGGAACAGCTATATAGTACCTACTTCCGAGCTGTGTGTGAGGATGAAGCGAGGCAACACGTGGAATGTTTAGCCTCGAACGTGGAGCATCACAGGTACCCAGCAAGGCTCAGCCATGAGCGTGACGATTGTAGACTCCAGCCTGGTTTTTCTACAGTTCTTTTAACTTTTTCCTTTACCTCTTCTCAGGTGTTTTTCTATGATGCTTGTATATATCAAGTGTGGGTGCGTTCAGGTTTTACTTTGAAAGACAATATTAATTTTCAAAAATAAAAAATAGAAGGTCGAAGACACTTCGAATTACGCTTTGGGGAAGACGTCTCTTAAATTCCATTTATACCAATAATACATTTCAAACACCTTGAGTGTGGTGTTCCCTTTTCCCCAGCCTGCTCTGAGGACTGTCCACATAGTTAACGCGGCGCTTGGAAGGTCCTGGCGGACTCTGCTGTAATGTGAGGGTGGCCGTGGTTCCTTCTAACCCAATAGCTGCTTCCAGGAGTGTTAGATTCCAGCCACGCTGGGAGTGCAGAGCCCTTCGTACACTCTTGAACAGTTTGATAACTTAACATTGGAGTAAAATCGAGATCCTTCCGGAATTGCAATTTTTCCAACGAGAAAACGCGTCACACTTTAAAACAAGAGGAGTAAACTATTAGGATGGCCTTCCTTGGGGAACCGGTATCCCTGACAGCCTCTGGCTGACTCTCAAGCAAAGGTTCAAAGACCCAGAAACCAAGAACAGTCATTTCAAATGCCCAGGCTTAAACGAGCACACATTCGACTACCCACATGCCAGCTGAAGAAACTGCTCAGGGCTGGCCTAGCGTTCCGAGAGCTGAGGCTGGCAGGCACGTGCCACGGGGGGCCGAGGGGGGCGAGGATGCCTCCTGGTGCCCTCCTGAGCCGGTGTCTCACTCCAGACACTCTGCGTCCAGCTCAGAAACCCCTGGCCCTTTGCCAACACCGGGAACTTGCCATTTTCTGCAGCACATGTCTCAGATAAGCGTGTGTAGTGCTTCCTGGTCACAGAGCCGGGGGAGCTATGACTCCGGCACTCCTCAAATGCAAATATTTTAAAGGAATTAATTGTCACCAACCACCAACCAGCTGCTTCATGGAACGCAATGAGAAAAAAAGCAGCGAGAGGTGTTGAAACGCCACAGGACCAGAGCAGGAAGTGGCTTCTACTCTGGGGATGACACCCACTCAGCAATTAACCCTGACACGTACACTGCAGGCTGGACTGATTAGTCCCAGCATTCCTTCCCCGGAGCTCAGATGCAGCCTCAGAATCCTTCTTAACACAGCCGCAGGCAATCATTATAGGTCGAGTTAAGTTTGTTCTTAGGTGGAAAGTGCCTTATCACCGCTGTGCTTCCCCTAACCAGCTCTGGAGTGTGGCTCGTACGGCAGCACCCTCACTTGTCCCCATTCTCAATAACTAACACAGAGCACTCCATTGCTGATAACACTCACTGCCTCCCTCGCATTTCATCCTCACATTCCCTATGGGCAAATGCATCAGGAGCCACAGGGGCCGGGTCAGCAACAGAGGCTCAGGGAGATGACGCAGCCGACCCACAGAGCCAGGCCTGCTCCACCACCCTGTGAGTGGCCTCCCACGGGGACACACGGCGTTTCTGAGAACCAGCGAGGTCCCATCTGCTGGGAAACACAGAGCTGGTATCCTCTCCACACTCCCCCACCTCACAAATGAGGAAGTAAGGCCCCAAAGCTTTAAACTCAGAGGGTGACACACACAGCCCCAAAAAGGTCCCCATGGCCCAGACACTCAGAGGAGATGGAAAATGTAAGGACTCCCCTGGCTGCCAGGAGCTGATCACGAGACTTCTTGGGGGCTGTGAGCCCGAGACAGGGATGTCGGAACCTGATGCTCATTCCATCTTGTCTTATAACCACAAAGACAGTCTCTCATTTGAGCATGTGTCACTAAGACGGACCTCAAGGATGCCAAAGCCTCCCAAAACTTCTAGAACGAATGGCATTCGGTGTTCCTGTTCTCTTACCCTAACAGCAATTAGTACAGATAAGTAGGTAAACACCGCTGGGCCAACATGTTTCTAATGTACTCCTGGGCTTCCTAGCATTTTCAGCCTCTGGGTAATATAATAAATAGTAACTATGCTCATTAGGGAGTAGAGCAACGATCACCGGAAACCTAAAGAGTGAAGTGTATGGCTAATGCAGAGAAAACACACTTTCTTAGGGTGCGTCTCATATGTGATGAAACCACATGCCTGAAAACAAAACAACAGCTAGGTAAAGGTCGCTGCCCTTGGCCAACCACAGCGGGAAGAATCAATCACACGGAGCGCCCACGGCCACTCTCGGCAGACGCTCGCTCGCCCACTTGCATCTGATCAACGTCCCTTCATTATCCTGACGACTGTACAGGGAGCGCCATGCTAAGCAACTTCGGCCTGTGCAATAAATATTAACTCCACGGACCAGAGACAGGAATTCAAAGCAGGGCTCTTCTAATGAGTAAGGTTGCCAAGGCGACTTGAGTCTTCGGGGACCTCGCAGGTGCAACCAGGATGCCAGGAGAGCCACAGAAAGTTCACTACGCCTAAAAGAGGCCGCCTCGGCACATCAAAGCTGGCCCGCTGGGCCCAGCAGCACATTTCCGTTCTCCACTGAAGCAAAATTTCCCGGAGACTTTAATAGGCCGCCCCAAAAAAGGCCAGTGCAGTACACGCTGAAATGCCTACGTGCGTTTCTCTTATAAATGCCCCCTGTGCTCCACCGGATGACGGTGGAACAAACAAGGAGGAACGCTGGATTTGAAGATTATAATCAGAATAATAATCAAAGGAAACTTTACAAAGCCACACCAAGCCCCGTTGAAAGCCACTTCCTCTCAGCCAGAAAGAGGAACACGGAGCAGTGATTTCTACCCACCTTCCTGAGGAATAGGTGGCAATACGGGAGCTGGACAGAGTCGCAGGTGACCTGACTGTACCAAGACCTACCCCAGGGGTACAAGGCAGCCCTGCTCAAAGATGGGGTGTTTGTGTTTGGAGAAAGGGACGCGGAATTGTTTTGCTACTCGTTGGCAGGGTCTGCAGAGAACCTCACGGGCCCAATGGATCTACACAGGAGCTGCACTGGCTTCTCTTCCCATAGAACATTCTAGAACCCACTGGGTACAGGGCCCCAGTCCCGCACCTGCTTACATCCCTCCACTGCTTACCAGCCACTCTCTTACCCTTCTGATACACCTAGGTCAGGCGTCCCCTGACCGTGACCGTGACCCTTAGTTCACTCTCCAAGGGTCCTGTAGATGGTCAACTTGATCACGTGAGTGTCTGAAAATGTGAAGAATTCCAAGCGTTCTACCGCCCCTGGCCAAAGGAGACCAACTCATTATTAATCCTTTTCCTATATCTTCCCACAAGGAAGGATACTATCCCCTTTTCAGTTTTAAAGGTAAGTGGAGGAGCTGGTGAGATCTGCTGCAGAACAGGACATGGAAATCACTTCAAAGTCTCTGCCATCCCGATCGGTTCTCTATGCAAAAGTCCTGAACAGGCTGCAAACTGCCTGCTACCCAGGTGCTTCAGCCCTGGGACTGATAGGAGGGCGTGTGCCTCATCCAATCTGTTTTCAGATCCCAGGTGCTGGAGATGACAGGGCCCCGCTGACTGCTCCAGCTGGCCCACAGCTGACCGCTAGGAGCCTCCTGCACTCCCCCCAAAAGGGACTAGCTGGGATCTTCTCCAGGCCCACTGGTGGAGAGTCCCATGCCCCCATCCCCAGCTAATTCCGGCCCATCCTTTACATGCAACCAGGGGACCACTTCCTCCAGCTGGAACTTGGAAGCTGTGGGTCCACCCTGGGTCTCGATCACCACGCCTAGCAGCCCCCTCCCCACAGCAGACCCCAGGCTCCTGAGGACAAGTGGTCACCACCCACCACAGCTCCCAGCCCACTAGGTAAGCACCAGGTAAAGACTCCTTTACCTGTGTCCTTAGGCCCTTCGAGCTCTCGGGGCACCTTCTCCCTCTGCTGTCCTGGGACGGGTAATGAGAGGGCTTTTATCTGCCTCTTCCTATCTCCCACCTGAATCAATTTTGGAAGATTTAATTTCATTTCCTTCGAGCTTTCAAAACAGTTTTCTATTTCTTTGCATTAGCAACCTCCGGAGAGAAGGGTCTGCCAAGGGCCACAGACCTCTCCTTCCCCTGGGAATCTGCGCCCCAGGCCCCCCGCGTACCAGGAAACTGTACCTGGCTGGCCCAGCCCTGCGGTCACGCATGCTCAGCCTGGGTGGACCACGTGGGTTCTCTCCCTCAGGAAATTGAACTGAGCACCCAGACGCTGGGCCCAGGGTGGGTTCACGAGGGACCATTCTGGCCATGGAGGGTCCTGAAGAGCTTCCCCAACACTTAGGGCTGGTCAGCCGTCTCCTGGAGTTCTTGAGACACCTCAGGAAACACGTTTTCTCCACCTCAGCATGATTTTCTGACATTCAAGGCTGGTTAACTCCACCTTGGGTGTGGCCATCCTGTGCATTATAGGATGTTTCCCAGCATTCCTGGCCTCCATCCACTAGATGCCAGTCGCACCCCGACCCCCAGTCATGACCACAAACACTGCCAATGTCCCCTGGGGCAGAATCACCCCTAGTTGAGAACCACTGATTTAAACTACCGTGAAGTAGCTACTGAGTAAAGCGTTGTCTCTTCAACTATAAAACTAGGACATGCCTACCTTGCAGGTAACTTCCAGGCAGGTAAAAATCCCCACCTTGCAGGCCTAGGTCACATAACATCTGTACCCCGGCATTCTTATCACAGAGCAGGGTGTCAGTGGGTCGGTATTCGGGGCGACACAGCGTCTACATAGCTGATCACTGTAAAGATGGGGTGAGCTGAAGGAACCCACTGGGGTGAACAGGTGATGGTTTCAGACTTGAAGACTTCTTTCCTGGAAGTTGTTTAAAATCCACAAAAGAAACTTAATACTTTCAACCTGCAGTTCAAGGTCGCTGCCACCTAGTGATTTCTTTACATCTAGTTCACGAAGTCTCAATCAACATCTTGCTCACTTATTTCCATTCTATTTCTGCAACAAATGCTTAGAAGACGGCCAGGGTCAAGAGAACCAGAAGACAAGCCACAGACAAGGAGAAAATATTTGCCAAAGACGTATCCGATAAAGGAGTTGTATCCAAAATATACCAGGAACTCTTAACAACTCAACAATAAGAAATCAAAACCCTTAATTGAAAAAATGGGCCAAAGATCTGAACAGACACTACACCAAAGATACCCAGATGGCACACGAAGAAATGCTCCACATCCTAAGTCATTAGGGAAGGTGAACCTGAATCTGCTCTAAAAAGTATATTTACAAAAACAGGAAGTCAATCAGGGACCAGAACTTCCCTAATGCTTTCTCTCTTCGGAAAAAAAGGTGGGACAGAACCTCAGGCTTGGTTCTGCTGGTTTCGGCTCTGAGCAGCCTGGCGCTGCTCACTGGTGTCTGGGCAGAGCAGCAGGGACCTGGAGACAGATCGGGGCCTCTCGTGGGAAATGGGTGGAGTGGACTCTATCCGGCCCCTTCCCTCCAGGGTCTCTCTGGCCCCAGAGCTGGCCTCTGCCTCTAAGCATGTTGCACAGCAGCTGGTGCGTCCCTGGGCTGTCCCCTCACCCTGTCTCCTGGCCTGCTGGACCTTTGGAGGCTCTCATCCGTGGTCACAAAGGGGACCTCGCAGGGGGAACCTTTCTTCTGCGCCTGCTCTACTGAGCCCCCGTGAAACCAAACAGGCTTTTAATGAGTTGCTCTGAAAGTCCCTGGGCCTTCTATGGAGAGCTTCGGGGGTTGTTTTGTTTCACGTTTCAAGTGTTCCTTTCCCGTTTTCCCAATGCCCACAGTTAGTCACGCTTCCGTTTTCTGAATCGGGCCCCCGTATGACATGACGTGGCTCCCTCCCTGGAACATGGGACTTAATCACACCGTGAATTCATCCATAGCCACGTCCCACATCGGTTCCTCTAAATCTCAGGGCAGCCCTTCCCTAAAATGAGCCCCCCTGGAAGAGAGCAGGGTGTTCACTCCAACACACCACCCTGGGCCTCGCCACAGTCACAAGCTCTGTCAGCCTGGGCGGAGTCGAATGCTTCAGGTTCCCCTGAATCTCTAACTTCTTGGCAACTCCCTGTAAGGGAGGTCCCCGACCCTTACCTCCACCCACGCTCCTGAACTCACGGTCAACTTTCTAACAAAGGAGGAAATGAAACCCACTGTGCAACTGGCAGCGCCCAGCAAACCTGTAAGCACCCTCTTTCTGATAGTTCTGTGGTCGGCAAACGAGCACTATCCTACAGGGCCCCAAAGTCTGGACCTGCTCCAGCTCATGAGATGCTTGAATGGCACAGAGGGTGAGGTGCCAGGGCAATAGGCCTGCAGGAATCCCGGCAACTCTCAAGTATTCAGAACCTCATTACCCAGTCTTCACACCGACCAGACCAGACGGAAGCCACTAAGCCCTTCCAAGTCCAGCCCTCCCCCAATTCCTGCATCTGAGCCCAATTAGTATCTGCAGCCTTCTACTTCTCTGGGGGACCGCTAAGGGCCAGGCACCCCAGGCTGCAGAAGTGAGGCAGGGGACCCAGCTAAGTCACACACAAAACCAACAACAGCAATAGCACAAGCATCTGCTTCCTACTGCTGTTTCCATGTCGATTTTATTCATCACCAGATGCTTCCGACTGTGGGAATTTTTGGTGCATTTAAATTAAACCAGATTGGCCCTCAATTTGCCAGGCACACACTAGTTCATTAAAACAAGGACACAAGGCACTTCACTTGGAAACTTGGGACCAATCCCTAACTTGAGGCATGTGTTCTTTCTATTCCAAGTGCCTAAATGTCACCTATAAAAAGCTGTAATAATCCAGAACACTTTGCTTACTTGCTATTCTGTGAAAGATGTCTTTCCTGGTTCCTTCTGGCCCCAACCCAAACATGACCTGTTTGAGGCATTCCCTGGGCATTCTGTGGGACTGCGCGGTCACATTTCCTTCATGGCGCCTATTATTACAGTATCGCTGGTCTGTTTCTTCCGACCGACTCCCCATTCAGGAGAGCAGGAGTCTAGTCTATCTTTTCTCCCTAGGTTCCCCCAGCAGGCCCTGCAGAGGGCAGCGGGACAGGGCGTGTCGCTGATGGCTGGAATTGCTGTCAGGCATAAAGAGAAACTGAAATGCTTTTTGGTGAGGGTGACGATGACTGCAAGTTGGACACACATCAGAGAGGCAGCGGGAGTGATAAGAAGGTGACTGTCATTCATCATCTCATTGAGGAGCCATGATTTGATAGAGATTAATACAGGCCAGTTTGGGTCCTTAAACATGAGGCTTGAGTGAGGAGTGGCAATTTGCTCTGGAGGAGACACCTAAAGGTGACAAGGCCTTGCCCTCAAGGAACTGAATAATCTAATTTATTAAAAGAATCCCTGGTGGGAAATGCATGACCCCTCAAATCCCCGGGGTGGGGGGGAGTGCATGTGGGTACACATATCCCCCAGAAGCAGGGTGTCACAAGCACCCCTAGGAATACATGGGGCGGTAAAGGGGGGTGACGACTAAGAGGGGTGGGTACACATGTCTGGGATACAGGGAGACTTCCTAGGGGACGAGTCAGACTCATACCCCTCCCTGCCGGGTCCTTCCTCTGCTACCATCTGCCTGAGGCCAGCCTTGGGGCTTCTCCTCCCCCACCTGCCTTTTCAGTCACAAGTCACCCTCACCCTTCCGGAATCTGCCTCAGGGGAAGAATCTCCTGCCTTAACAAATGGGAAATTCAGCCCTGGGAGAAGCCCTGGGGACAGCAGTGTATTTAAAAGACACACACAAGGCACCAGAAGTTACATCCCTTGCAACTCTAAAAAAGTTTTTAAATGTAAGAGGAGAAAGGTAGTTTTTTGTAATCATTTCTGTGGGCACAGGAGAAAACACTGGGGGCCCCTCTGTAGTCCTTGCTCGCAGGACCCCCAGCCTCTGGCCTGCCGGCTCTGCGTCCCTGTCCCTTCCTCCCCCTCCAGGGCAGGCGCCGAATGCCATGCAGGGAGGACAGCTGCCCCAAGAACACCAAAGGGCCTTGTAGCCCAGGCAGCGTTCAGTGTGCAGTGATTGCTCGTGGATCGGCGGGTCACAGCAGGGCCACAGAAAGCCGGCCTGCAGGCGGTGCTACCCTTGAACGGTGCTAAATAAATGGCGACTGGAGCAGGGGTGGGCGCCGGGCTGTCCTGCGTAGCCGGGGCGCGCCTGACTCGCCTGACATTTGCTCTGTGTCCTGCCCTAAGCAGCTGACACGGGGCGTTTAAATGACACGTGAGCCCAGGAAGGGCTCCACGAAACGCCGCGGGAAGGAGCGGCCTGGCTGGCGGCGGCTTCCCGACCGGTGTTTAAATGTCTCGGGAGGAGGAAGAGGGAGACAGAGGGTCAAGGCCTGTCCCGAAGGTCGCGGCTGCGCGCCACGCGGACGGGCGGGACTCGGGGGCGCGTGCGCGGGGACGCGTGGTCCCGGCGGGACTCGGGGGCGCGCGCGCGGGCACGCGTGGTCCCGGCGGGGATCGGGGGCGCGTGCGCGGGGACGCGTGGTCCCGGCGGGACTCGGGGGCGCGTGCGCGGGCACGCGTGGTCCCGGCGGGGATCGGGGGCGCGTGCGCGGGCACGCGTGGTCCCGGCGGGACTCGGGGGCGCGTGCGCGGGCACGCGTGGTCCCGGCGGGGATCGGGGGCGCGTGCGCGGGCACGCGTGGTCCCGGCGGGGATCGGGGGCGCGTGCGCGGGCACGCGTGGTCCCGGCTGGACTCGGGGGCGCGTGCGCGGGCACGCGTGGTCCCGGCGGGGATCGGGGGCGCGTGCGCGGGCACGCGTGGTCCCGGCAGGGGGACCGGGGGCGCGCGCGAGGGCACGCGTGGTCCCGGCGGGACTCGGGGGCGCGTGGGCGGGGACGCGTGGTCCCGGCGGGGATCGGGGGCGCGTGCGCGGGCACGCGTGGTCCCGGCGGGGATCGGGCACAGCTGGAGGCCCGCGGCCGGCGGCCGGTGCACTCACCCTCCCTGGCCTTCTTCTTTCTCGCCAGCGTGCCGCCCAACTTGCCCAGGAAGGACTCGTCCTTCTTCATCTTGGGGGATCGTAGGGGAGACGAGCGCAGCTGCGGCGCGGAGGACATGGGCCGCGGGGGACACCGGCGGCCGGGGGCGGGCGCAGCGCTTGGGGGAGCCGCCTGGTGGCCGCCCCGCCGCCCTATCGCCCCGGGGAGTGGCCGGAGGGCGCGGCCCCAACGCTGGCTCCCGCCCCGCCCCTGCAGCTCCCGCCGCCCGAGGTCGGCCGGGTCTTGGGCTCTGTGGTCACCGCTTCCAGCCGGCGGCTGCCCGCGAGCCGCAGGCCGTTCGCACGCTGCACGTCACTCTCACTGTCTAAGTGAAGGGCCATGCAGCTCTGAAGGCTGCGGCTGGGACAGACCCCTGGGGCTCATCCTGTATCCTTTTGTTCTATACTTGAGCCCTGAGTTTGGCGGGCTCTGCTTATGCCGACTGGCTCCAGTGGGGAGTGCGACATCCACGGCCATCACGCCGCCCGCGGGCATCAAATAACCACACAAATAGGTCCTTTCACTTGCTGAGGTTCTACCTAGAACCAGCCCTGAGGCTGGGGGAACCCTTGTGAACTGTCCCTTAAGAAACTTCAAGTCTGATGAGCTGTGCTGGGGGGTAGGCATCCTCAGTGAACTCCTAACCCTGTCCTAGGGGAGCAGGGGATTGACTGTCCGCTGAAGAGGTGACATGAAGCCCCAGGAAACAGCGCTGGCAGTACAACAGGGCCAGGTATTCAGGCCTAAGGAAAAGTAGGACGAGAGGGGACAGTGTCAGGCCCTAGGGAGAGGAGAGGGGAGAAGAGGGCAGCCCAGGCCTGGCAAGTACTGGAAGCTGAGGAAAGGTTTTAAGAGGTGAGGTGACATGATCCCATTTGGGTCCACAAAGTTGACTTATGTGTGGACAGTGGGTGCAGGAGTAAGGCAGAGAGACCAGTTCCCAGGCCCATAGTGACTTAGGTGGGAAGAGAACAATTCGGGAGACCCTCATCGATAGAAGGAGCCGCAGACTTGAAGGAGTGGGGAGTGTTAATGCTGTTTCTTGCTGGGCCTGGGAAGACGGGTGCGGTCACTCGCCCACAGATAGGGGCTATCAGCGGAGGGCTGACTGTCAAGGGTGGGGAGCCTGGGTCTGCACATGGGGGTGAGGTGGTTTTTCCGTCTCGCTCTGTGCTGACTGAGCCTCACAGCACACTGTAACTCCTTCAGTTCCTTTCAGCCACCATTGATGTAGGACAAGTGGGTGCCAGGCCCTGTCCCCCCGTGGGGGCTCCACAGGTGTGGGGGCTCCATAGGCGACAAGGGCAGAGCCTTTCCCCCCTGCCCCCCACGGAGTTGGTAATCTAGGAGAACGTGCTCAGCCGCAGTGACAGGTCACAGGAGTCACGCAGTTAGGAACCCAGCAAGGGGGGGTGGGGGCAGGAGGAAGAGAATGGGGCAGGAGGTGGGGGGTGGGGGGAGGTGTTGGCAAGGAGGCTTGACCAGGGAGAGAAGACTCAGCAGGCAGAAGGGAGGGGGAGTAGATGCAAAGACCCACGTACCCAGGGGATGTGAAGGCAGCAGGACGGGAAAGTCAGCTGCCTACAGTGGACAGGGTGAGGGCCTGAAGGAAATGAGATCAGTGACCCTTTGCGGGGACCCTGGGCCACTGAAAGCGTGTGAGCAGAGGCCTGACACAGGATTGCTGCAGAGGATGGACTGAACGGAGGCAAAACTCCCAGCCAGAGACCAGTTAGGAAGCTGCTGACACAGGCCTGGCCAGAGCTGGTGCCCCCCCCACCTTCCCACCCCACCCCCCACCCCCGTACAGAGGCGGTGGCAGTGGCAGAGGGGAGGGACAGGTAAGAAGGAACTTTCACGGCTATAAACTACAACATTTGGACAACAATTGGAGGCTGGGGTTAGAGACAGTGAAAGCTCAGAGGTTTCTGAGGCTTCACCTGGCCCGATTTGGGGTGTCACTAACGAAAGGCAAAAAGCTTGTGAATTTGGTTATTGAGATCCCAGTGGGATCCTGGCACAGGACAGTGCTCTCCAAATGCTGTTGGGACAGATACAGGGCAGGGAGTCTCTAGGCCCTTTGAGAACCTGACGCATGGGTCAGACAGTCTACTCTCGAGAAACACACACACAAGATGTTGTTTACTGTTTGGGGAGGCCCACAGACCCCCCCCCACCCCTCCCACTGCCCTTGGCACACCTACATACCCCACATGAGAGCCTGTGACCAGGAGAGAGTGAGCAGAAATGCAGCCCTTGGAAATAAATGGAATAGAGCCTCACCCCTGGGCCACAGGGACCCGTAAGCCCACCCAGGTGTAGTTCTGTGCCCGCAGTTGGTGCCCACTGAATAATTGTTTGAATATTTCATCAGTGGGTCCAGTTTCCCAGTGGATGCGCAGAATTTACAATTTTCATTTGGCAACTGCTAATTGGAACACTGCAGAGATGGTGGAATCCTACTTTTAGAAAAGTCATTACACCATGAAAGAATTTCTCTGGAAGTAGACACCCACGCCCTGTCTACTCTCTACAACCAAGAAATTCTGAGTTGTAAGAGGAACTGACCTGGGCCTTGCCTGATAGCAGGGCACCTGGAATTTTGTAGACATCACTTGTATCAAAACAATCATATTTTAAATGCAAGCGTGGTCCTTATTACCAAGAAATTTCATGCAAAGCAGCTCCTTCTGGGTAAAGTTCTTGATGGTTCCCTACCCGGGGCTGAGAGCTGACCTTCACAGTCTCAGCAACACATTCCCTCGCTCCGTTTTTCTTGAACCTCTTGAAATGTGGAATGGGATGATTTCTGGTTAAAATGCAAGTTGGAAGTGTTTTGTTATTGTGTTAGTGGTAATGGGTTTTTCTTTTGTCTTGTGTGCGCTGCAGATGACAATCAAGAATGGTCTTGATGGCTGTGGATTGATTTGCATTTCTTTCGGGCTTAGAAGAAGGAGGAACAATGCTCTGAATCCCCAAACCTCCCTCCTTCCTGGCCTGGCTCCTGGGAGATTCACACAGCATTCTCTCTGGGGTAGTCATCTAACTAAAACGATTTTCCAAATTGTTTTACAGAGCAGTAAACATAAATATTCACTTGAAGTGTGGAAAGTGTTGGGTTTTCATTAAAAAAAGAGAATTTAACGAGAAGCAGAAATATGATCTTCGTGCTGGTTCCCATCAACACGGTCTCCCACTTCTCAGCCGGCTACCCACATCTACCCCGCACACACTTTACATTCGGAGAATAATTATGAAAATCAGATTACATGCAGCTGCCCTTCTTAAAGAAAACCATTGGATTTGCTTTTGAACTGTGGCTTCCACAGAGGCCAGTTCCTTCTAAGCTTAGTTAAGGATGAGGAACAAACAGGTCACAAGCATGTGTGTATTCCAGGCCCAGGGCTGGGCTCGGTTTCGGTCATTCTTATGTCTTCCCCGTAAATGGACAGGCACTGCACAATAGAAACGGGTGTAATTTGTCCGAACACTTCAGCTGAAGCAAACCAAGCAGCCTTCAAAGTAGTGAGTCAGGAGAGTGGATAAAGCACCGAGTATATTCAGACAGAGGAATGCTATTGCGTAAGCAAAAAGGGCAGCGTGGATGGATCTCAAAAACGTGGAGTGAAAGAAGCCAGACTCAAGAGTACACACTGCGTGGCTCCATTATTTGAAGTTCAAGAACAGGTGGCCTCTTTTCTATGTTGAGAGCGGTCATCCTTGGGGGAGAGGTAACCCAGGGTGGTACAAATGCTCCACATATCCTGGTCTGGGAGGTAGGCCCACAGGTGTATGTACCTGGAAAAACGACCCCGCACTATACATGGAGGGGTTCTGCGTTTCACTGCACAGCACTTAAACCTTCATAAGTCTTGGGAGAAAGGAAGTAAATAAAGGACACCCCAAGGCAGAATAATTTGAGGTCTTTACCGCACCCGCTTTGGATTCCATTCCTTACTAACGTGTCTCTTAGGGAACTATGGCAGCTCGGTAAGCACATAAAGAGAGTTTTGACGACTGCATGCTTTCCTTTATGCCCCTTTCATATAACAAAAAAGAAGTGGTATCTTTCAAAAAACTAAAAAGAGCTGTTAGCATTTAGGGAGAGGAGAGGGCTCTCATTTGAGGGAATACTAGGACTGAAATGTGTTCTTCGAGGCTCATTTTCAAACCTCCTAGCAATTTTATGAGTGTGTAGAGAAAAATGATGGAAATCCTTAATTGATTCAGTGATAGAGCAATTGCCTTATTTGCCCCAGGCGATACTTTCGATGAGTCTTGCTGCACTTTGGGGCAGCATTTTCAAGCAGACTCTAATCATAGCAACCAAAGCAGCCCTTTCAACGGTGTTATTTAATCAGTTTGCTAATTCAGTGATCTGGCTAGAGAGTAAGTAACCTGTGATTTTCGCGGGGAACGCTAGGAGCATGAAAAGATGACCAAACTTGCCTGGAATTTTAAAGCTGTGGTGGTAGCACTCCCTCTCCCCGCCCCGCCCCCCCATACCGCATGTGAGCCAAACAGGAATCTCTGACTGACAACAATGCTCCACAGCCTTGTGGAAACAGCAAACTTTGAGACAAGGGAAGTTGGATTTGCCTTTAATAGCAATTCCTCCAAGTTTTGTTTTTGCATCGTAGGCAAATTAAACCACACAGGCATTTTGTTCCCCTACATATTTTATACATGAGGAATGGGTGAAAGGTTGGCACGGGGTTATTGATTCTAGTCTCCTATGCAGGGAAATTGGGAAAGCCCCCTAAAAGACGGTGGGTTTAGAGAGCAAACTCCTTGAAAAATGCCAGCACCTCTTACGAGGGTGGAAAAACAAAGGCCAGGCCTATTAGACATTCACAAACCTTAGTCTGAATTTCTTTCACCATTCATTTGCCATATAGGTGTCACCTGCCTGCAAAATGAAAGGTTTTGCTTTCCTCCTTCCGCCTAATTCGGGAGCAGTGAGGAAGTGAGAACTGTGCTTTGGGGGAGGGGATAACCATGAAGGTGGCACTCTGGGACAGGGAGCTTCTCCAGGCTGCTGGATGGAGGTGGAGACGCGGCCGCCACAGTCAAGAAGAACACCGCTGGGGCCAGTGGTCTAGGCAGGGGTCTGGAAGGGGCCAGACAGTGAAATTTCCAACTGCGGGCCCTACAGCCTGTCCCAACCACTCAGCTTTGCTGTGACAGCAGGCAAGCAGTCACAGGCAAGATGTGAGCAGACAAGTGTGGTGTGTTTCGATAAGACCTTCTTTCTGCACTCAGAAGTGTGCATTTCCTATCACTTTTACAGATCACAAAATAGTCTTCTCTGGGTATTTGTCTTCAAAACATTTAGAACGGAAACTCATTCTTAGCTTATAGGCCAAACAAAACCAGGCATTGGGCCGGATTTGGGAGCAGACGGTGCCACACCTGAACTTCACTTACTGCGCATTTTTGCCTAAAAACCCTAATAATGGTAATGAGGATGGCACCACGACAAGTCAGTGTATAAAAGATGACAGTGATTCAGAGCCTGTTATTTTGAACCCCAAGGGAGTATGGAGTATACAAAGTCTTTCCTTGCATTCGAAATATGAACAGCGCACTTCCAAAAGTGGGTCAGTGACGAGCCCCCTTATGCTGTAATTTAGTCTTTAAAACTTTCTGCGCTCCTACACAAAGGTAGGAGTATACTGCAGCGTGGCTGTCTTTTAGAAAATGGGGCCACTTAAATGTGATGACAAAAGTCCTAGCAGAGTCCAGCGGCACAAGGGACCACGACCTAGAAAGGGTGGAGCTTCCTGCCCCCTGTGTGCCCCCCCGCGATGTGTTCAGCAGAAAAGCAAGGGGTGCCGTCCACTTTGCCTACTCACGTACTCATTCCTTCCACAAACGCTGAGAGTCAGTCTCTGTGTGCGGCGTGACCCCAGGCCTCAGCACACGTTGTCAAGGGAATGCAATTAACAATTTGAAAAAACCCATATCCAGACGTGTGTGTACATACATGCACTTTACATACCTACATTGTACACAGATATAAGCCTTTACAGAAGACCAGCTTTCACACACTTTGTCAAGGGGAAACGGCTGATTGGAAATCTGCCTTCCTATTTGTTAGCACAAAAATAAACAAACAAACAAACAAAAAAACACCTTGATGCTTATGTAGAACAAAGACGACTGAATTCAGAACAAAACAGAATACATTCTCATCGGGAACACGGATACCCAGGCCGGGCACAGTCACACATGGAAAACGCAGTCTCAGATCAGTGAGACGAGTGTGGGCCGTTCGGGTTCACAACTCGTACATGAAAACACGCTCCGTGGTTATCCGCCTCCCACGCCCTCTGCGGTTCATTACTGATAAAGATTCCAAGGCTCGGCAGCTGTAGGCACGGTATGCTCTTAAACCAGGAGCATTTAAAATGTGAAGCTCAACTCTATATAGTCCATCATCTGCCCACTGTCGAAATTTCTAATTTTGCAAGGAAATCAGCAAAATGCAAGGCTTCAAAGACTGTTCAATTACCAGTGCTATTTAAATATTTATTAGAAAGAACTCTGAAGCTGAGTTTGTTTCCAGACGCCACCACGGCAGACACAGCGTAGGGTGCCCTCAGGGTGGCCAGTCTGCGGGGCTCTAACAGTCAACCGAAGTGGACTGCAACTGAAAACACATCTATACAGCTACATGCTGTACTTTCCTTGTATTCCGAAAGAAAAATACAAAATGAGGCTTTTTTCCTAGAAGCATTATGCCTTCCCTGTACATAGTCCATGTTCAGTAAATATTGATGAGTCACAAATCCTGTCTCGAGAGGCAGAAGCCCCCCTCAGGCCACCGGACAGATGAATGGGAACACAAAGTGTGGTCAGCACGTATGTGTCTATGTGAGATTCTGACATGCGACAACATAGATGCACTCTGAGGACGTCATGCTAAGTGCGCTAGGCCAGTCACAAAAGGACAAATACTGTGTGACTCCACTCACATGAGGTCCCCAGAGGAGTCACATTCATAGAGACAGAGAGAAAGCCAGGGGCTGGGGGAGGGGAGGGGCAGTCAGGGTTCAATGGGTAGAGTTTCCGTTTTGCAAGATGAAAAGAGCTCTGGAGATGGAGGGTGGTGATGGCGGCACAACAACGCGAATGGGCTTCATGCCACTGGCCTGGACACTCAAAAATGGTTGAAATGGGAAACTGTATACATTTTCTTTTAAAAAGCTTGTGTCTAAGACCCAAAGTAAATCAGCCCTGAATCTACAGGTAGTTTAATACACTGGAAAGTACTGCCTTCGGATGTGGGAGAAGATGTTGAGACTTTCAGATGGAGAAGTAACAGGAAAGCAAGATGGATAAACAGGGAAGAAATAGAGGCAGCAAAGGGTTAACTAGAGAGCCAGCTTGGGACAAAGAGAGTAAAAGATGGCTGCTGCCAGCACCCCAGAGGGGAAGAAATTCACAGAGCTCTTAGCCTCCAGCCCTGGAGCCAAAGCCTGGGGAGCTGGCTTCCCACTAAACTGCAAGCCCAGGAGAGAAACTGGCCTCTAGAAGGAGGGGTGAAGATCAGCCCTGCCCCCATCCTCCCTTGACAAAGCCGGCTTCCCCTCCTCCAGCGTCCCCAGCACCCAGCCGACCCCACCGTGGCCCTTCTATCAGTGGATTTGTCTGTGCTCCCCACAAGACAGACAACGCCTTTGTACCCCAAATAGAGGCTCGCACGAGCTAAGAGCTCAGTCAGTGTTCACCGGCTGAACGGCTGAATGCCAACGACTGATGACAGCACGTTGCTGGTAACAACTACAGAAGGTTCCTATGGCCATTTGGGGTTATGGTGGCACCCCCACAGACAAGCTTTTCATAGACGGAGGCAAATGAAAGACGCGTGTGGCTCCTTCTCATACATTTGCTCAGGTGACAGATATAGTGTCAGAGAATAATTGGAGACAGAAGGCGTGGCACGAAACAAGGGAATATTCGGAAACAAGGCTTTACTATCGCTCGCTTTCTGGTGGAGGAAAGAAGGGGCGTGCCTGTGGGTGATGACCACGAGAGGAGGGGGCTGAAGGGACCCAGCTTCTCAATCTTTAATGCACACAGGTCACCTGGGGGCTTGAGAAAGTGCAGGTCCTGGAGAAGGGGGCTGGGTGGGGTCTGAGCCTGCATTTCTTCTGCACCCCACCCCAGGTAGAGCCCCTGGCTTTTGGCTTTTGGCTACTCTTCTAGTAAAGTGTCACCAGGGGTTTCTGGGGATAAGAAGTTGCCGGCCAGGGATACCACTTGTTTCCTCAGAAATGTGGAAGTTTGTGATGCTAAGGAAACTCCACTTTAAAGCGTCCGCTGTATTAAAGAGCCGCACAGCTCCAATCCTGCCATCGAAACAACACAGTGCAAACCCAAGTGACCGCACCTGTGCCCCAGAGCTCTGTGGCATTCACAATGTATTTTTAAATTATCTAACTACTTGTTTCAAATAATTTTTAAAATTCATGCACCCCTTCCCCTTTTTATGAAAGGGATACCTGGTCGGAGCCGGTGGTGGGACAGGGCCGAGGTGCCCTGGGCCATCTGTGCAAAAAGGGCACAGAGGGTCCATTGTGAGAGGCTGGCGGTCCTCCCTTCCACCGACCTGTAAGGGTCTCCATTTCAAATGCAGCTTCTCATTTCAGTAAAAGAACCACTGTCACCAGAATGGGGCTCTGAAGGACAGGCCGAGGTCTCTCCCATCCTGACGCCTCCCTCCGCCTCTTCTCCCCGCCTCCTGATGCCTGTCCTGAAAGAACTTCTGTTCTCTGCCTCCCCCTTCACTCGTCCATCCCGGGCTGCCGCTGTGCTCGCTGAGGCCACTCATGCCCGACCTTGGGCCAGTCCAGCGGTCACGGCTCAGTCCTTCCCGCTGCGGTGTGTTCCATAGGGACTGCCTGTTACGGGTTGAATTGTTTCCCCAAGAACCTATGTTGAAGCCCTATCGCTCCACCCCCTACCCCGTCCTTGGGAATGGGACCGTATTAGGAAATAGGGTCTTATTTGGAGGTAGTTAAGATGAGACATTAGGATGAGCCTTAGTCCAATATAACCGTGGGAAGCTGAGAAAGCCAAGAACCTCCAGACAGCACGGCCCTGCCAACACCTTGATTCTGGACGTCCAGCCTCCAGAACGATGAGAGAATAAATTCCTGTTGTTTCAGCCACCCAGGTGTGGTGCTTTAGCATGGCGGGCCCAGGACACTCACACCACTCATCTCTAACACAGCTGTGGGCTCCCGGCAGTGGCCTCTCCCTCCAAGAGAGGGCATGGCCTCTTCTGTTCAGCCGTCCAGGGCGGGTCCTCCCGGGGGTCCCCTCGACCTGGCACATCTCCTGGGGTGTCTTCCTGAGCGCTGTGCTTCCTCTCTCTATCCTGTCCTCCGTAGCCTGACTTCATGCCCCACTATCTCTTACCCGGATCAAAGCAAGGATCTAACAACCAGGAACATCCGAATCTGATCACAGCCTTCCCTGACTAGTGTTTCCAGGGCTTCCCAAGGCCCGCCGGTCTCTCCTTAGCCTGGTGGACGAGGTCCCTGGTCTCCTTTAAACTCCTCAACTTTTCCTCCCGCCGCCTGCCCCCACCCCACACCAATGCACAGTTGCCCCAAACAAGCCACCTGCAAACCGCCCAGGCCTTGCCTGGCTGGAAGGCATCCTCTTGCCCTGGGGACCCCGTTCCAGGCCACTCCTCTGACCTGACTCCCTCCCAGGCCCTGCTGGTCATTTCCTCCTTGGCGTCTCTCCATTCCCCAGAAGTACTTCTGTCACAGGTTAGCGCACTGGGTAGCAACTGAGTGTTAACGGCATTTACTTTTACATTCACTCATTCCTTCATTCAACAAATGTATCAGTGCCTGCTTATATTCTGGGGGACAGAAGATGAAACACACACACACACACACACACACACACACACACAGAATAATAATTGTCGTATTTTTCCCATACGTTGTCACAAGTGAAGAGCAGGGATAAGGTTTAATCACCGATGCTGACAGCCCATCTTCACATCCCTGCTCTAAGGACCAGTCTCTGGGCTCCATCCACATTAACAAACCTCGGGGATCAGCAAACAACACTCACGGGACAAATCCAGCCTGTTCTGTACCAGCCAAGAGCTGAGGAGGATTTCTCTATTTTTAAATGGTTAAAAAACATCCACAAAAGAATCATGTTTCCTGGCAACTTTCTGCATTTTTAACAAATTCTTGACCACTATTGCAGATTTTAATGTAAGAATAGTTGTTTTCCTTGGAGAAATAAAAACGTTTTTAAAATGCTTGATCTCTACCATGTTTCCCAAAAAATAAGACCTAGTTGGACCATCAGCTCTAATGTGTCTTTTGGAGCAAAAATTAATATAAGACCCGGTATTATATTATTTTATATTATATCATATCATATCATATCATATAAGACCCGGTCTTATTTTAACATAAGACCATTTTTGCTCCAAAAGACGCATTAGAGCTGATGGTCTGGCTAGGTCTTATTTTTGGGGAAACACGGTAATTTTGCTACCAATTATTTAGAAGTATTGATGCAGAATATTTGAGAGGACTGTTTTCAGTAGAAGTTTAAACTCGAGAGCAGGGCCCCTCAGAGACGACTGGTGCTAGTAGAAGTTTACAGTTGTTGCTGGATTTTCAACATGGGCACCTATACAGAACCTGGAACATTCTTTGTCCTGAAGCCTTTTGCCTATTTGTCAATTTGTACCTTATTCATTTCAGAAAAGCATTATTCACATCCCCATGAGGCAGTCGGGAACTTGTGAGAGAATCATTAACTCCAGTCCCATCACTCTGGTCTTCCAGAACCATCCCAGGCTCCCACAGGCACCAGCAGTGCTGTCTGGGAGTCGTCAAGATTGGAGGCAAAGTTGATAAAAGAGCCACTTTTATTCCCGGCGTTTACCAAGCCTCTCAGCTCTGCTTGCAGTTCAGATAGTTCTGCTTCTTTTCCATTATCTTTGCATTTCCATTTCATTCACACAGAATGCAAGCTTGTTTTTTCACATACACATTTAGGAGAAACATCACGATTTGATCAGGCTTAAATCTCTAAAGGATATACACACCCTTCCTAATTCATCCAAGTTTTTCTTTTCAAACAATATTTTTTATGAAAACTGCCTGACAAACACACCTCAGCCAGGTGATCAAGGTCAACATCAGCAGGGATCGGGCATGTTGACAGTGTGTCCCCTGATACGATGCCAGGAGATGACACTTGACTCTGTGGTCTCCCTCCCCACACACAGAACTCCATAAATACGCTCATGTTTCAGTGAGAAAAACACCAGACAAACTCCAGTAGAGGGACATTCTATAAAATACCTGACCGGTCTTCCTCAACACTGCCAAGGTCATCAAAAACAAGGAAAGTCTGACAAACTGTCACAGCCCAGAGCCTAAAGCGACATGATGAGTAAATGTAATGTGGGATCCTGGACCAGAAAAGGACAGTAGGTTAAAAACTGAGGACAGGCACCAGTAATGGGACATCACGTACTCTGAGATGATACACTGAGAAGAGCAAAGCATTACTCTGTGGTAGCCCTGCCAAAAATGCATCACCAAGAGCCAATTATAAGGCAATATCAGACATACCCAAATTAAGAAACGTTCTACACAATAACTGGAAGTACTGTCTGCAAATGTCAAAGGTAAGGAAAGGCTGAGGAATCATTGCAAATTAAAGGGATGTGACAATTCAATGTAGGCATAATCCTGGATGGGATTGTAGACCCATAGAGGATATTGTTGGGACAGATGGTCAAATGTGAATGTTGTTTGTGGGTTAGATGGTAACACTGTATCAACGTTTGTACTATAGTTATGTTGGAGAATGTCCTTGTTTTTAGGAAATGCATCCTAAAGCATTAAGGGATAGTGGGGCGTTATGTCTTTAACCGCTTCTCAAATTGTTCAGAAAAAAAATTTAAAAATAAAGTATGTAAACATGCAAAGAGGAAAAAAAACTGAGGACATCTGAGTAAGAGACAGACTTCAGTTAATAATAAAGTGCAATATTGGTTCATTCATTATAACAAATGTACCCAGACTAATGTAATATATGAAACAACAGGGGAAACTGGGTATATAGGAACTTTCTGCACTATTTTCAAAATTTTTCTGTAAATCTTAAACTATAAAACAGAAAGTTTATTTTAAAAATGTCATCACTGATTTTTAAAGAACTGTTGCATTTTTTCTACCTTTATTGCAAAATAAAGATTTTTCAGAGTTTCCAAAGCTCACAAGGTGGTCAGCTGGGGAGTCTGTTAGGAGTAAAGAGTAGGGTCCCCCAAGAAACTTTTCAAATCAATCATCTAGTTTTAGAATCCTTTTGGATCAATTTTTCTTAAAATGTATTTCAGTCGCCTAACCCTTCAGCCTGCTCTGGCTTTGTCACAAGACAGGAGCAGGGTAAGCTCAAGGGGAAATTGTGGGAGCCCAGAAGAGCGGCCACGTGCTCTCTCAGACCCGTCACCTCCCCGACTTCTAGCAGCGCCAGAGCTGGCTCATTTGTCCCTGCTCTTGCGACCACCAGGGAACATCCCAGCACCAGACCCAGTTTCCCTTCCTGCACGTTTGGCTCTGCTATGTGGTGACTGATGGCGTCATCCATGGCAATCATCTGGGTTTTTTAAAATTATTATTGAAGCCCAAAAAAGGTGCGACTTATTTACTTATTTTCTCCAACAAGAGAACGAACTACAGAAGATGAGATGCAGAAGATACGCCCCTTTCTAGAAAGCTCTAGTCTTAACCCCTTGAAGACTGGGAAGGACAGAGAATCAGAACCAATAAGATACAGAGACCCAGTATCTCCTACATAGATACATAGATAGATATAGGAGGTGTCTTTATACATAGACAGAGCCAGAAAGCAGCAGACAGGAATAGGCAGACCCCAGTGGGGGAGTACCATCCAGTCAGTGAAGGACCTGAACACAAGAAAAAGCCCCCTTCTTCCTGCCTCACCGCATCCTCTCTGCCCTCCGACTTGGCCTTAAACCATGGCTCCCCTGGGTCGCAGGCCTTTGGACTTGGAGTGAACTACCCCAGCAGCTCTCCAGCTGGCAACGGCCGACTGTAGGACTTCTCAGCCTCCTCAGCCAACTGGGCCGGTTCCTTAGACTCTCCTTTTCCATACACGTATCTTCTATTCATTCCGCTTCTCTGAAGCTACTTTCCACCTGAGGCCTTTGCATGTGCTGTTTCCGCTTCCTAAAATGCTGTTCCCTTCACCTCCTCGCCCACGGGCGTACTCCTACTTAGTCTTCAGGTCTCAGCGTCAGTGTCCATTCTTTCAGAAAAGCCTTTTCTGATGCCCGAGAGTAGGACCAATATATAGCTGGATCTCTGAGACCCCCTGGAGAGCCAGGCTACCCCCAGGAGGTGACGATTGAGCTGGGGAGGTGCTGGCTCTGAGGGGGGAGGGGCACGCCCTGCAGAAATGAGGCCTGAGTGTCATTCCTCCGAAGGGGGCACCTGGAGTGAGACGGGGATAAAGTAAGAAATGAGCAGACGCAACATGCAGGGGCTTCTGGAGATAAACAAGGGGCTGCACCTCGCACGCATGTGTTGAGCGAACAAGTCAATGAACAAAGGAAGTGAGATTTCAAGGCTGGCTGACTAACTCCTTAGCACAAGCTCCTTCTACTCTGTGATGGTTTCCTGGACCTGTGCCCGGAAGTGTGTGTGTGTGTGGGGGGGAGGCTGTGTTCAGACAGACAGGAAACAACGAGGCCCTTGCCCAGGGCTGAGGTTGTGGAGAGGGAAACGAGGGGTGGGTTTCCAGGTAGTTCTCCCTGGCATGGCTGCTGCAACCGGTTCTGAACAGCTGCTGAGTTCATTTGTCCGGACCATATTTAACCTTTACTAGCTCCAATAACATCTCAGGAAATTCCATCCATGGGCTTTTAACACTTCCTGTCCGTAAGGACAGCAAGTCAGTTTTCATCCCTCCGTGTTCAATGTCAAGGCCCTCCCAGTCTCTATTATGTTCTCATTTTTCTAGCAGTAGCTCTGCCCGCTTAGTATTTCAGGGAAATTACATTGAGATGAACAGTAATTTCTGGGTATGACAGTAAGATCGAAGCAACTGTATCTGACTCATCGGAGGGAGGTCACCTTCTGCTTCACAGTGACAGACGGGTCCAGTCTTGCTATTATCTCAACCACAAGGAGTCAGAATATTTTAATTGACCAGCACATCTATCTCGTGAGAAATGTACGAAAGGCTTCCTCCATTAGACACCGATTGCTTGAGATGGATAGGAAAAAAAAAAAAGAAAAAACCTGGGGAGAAAGAGGTTGTAATTTTCACAGTTGGTCCAAATTCACGGAAGGTGCTTCCTTTTCAAAAATGATTACTATTTATTTTCCTAGCAAGATAATGCTACATCGCCTTTTGCATGAACGTTCTTTGTTCTTAAAAGTTATCTAATGATTTGGCAAAGGAGTCCAGTAATTTACTTGTCAGGAAAACACCATGAAGAAAGTCACAACTCAGGCGGGGAGACCAGATGTAGGGGATGGCCACGACCCGTCTGGTAAAAAGCATTGTTCATCCTCAAAAACGAGTCGGCAGGTCTGACCCCAGCACAACAGTGTTCAGAGCCCTCACAGTTCACTTCTCCAAGATTTTAGGTGTGAATGTAAAACATGCCTGTTTCGCTCCAAATTGACCAACCTTCACTTTACAGCATTCCCAGGTGATACTGACGCAGGAAAGACTCAGAGTTCTCCCCTGCTGACAACTTCCTCTGAATTGTATTTACAATTCAAGGCAGAGCCCACCGCAGGCCTGGGAGATTGTGCAACTTCCTCCCACCCCCACCCCAGCCCGCCCACTCCGCCCCACTCCGGGATATGTCTAACAATGAAAGGAGCATTTTCAATTCCCAGGTTGTCCCTCAGCGAAGAGGGAGTCAGTCATTTGGGCCCATATAGAGCCTCTCACGTTACTGGCACTCTCACCGTTACTCTAGAGCTGATAGCAGAATACTCTCTGGGGACGACTCTGCAGCCAAAAGTCACTGGCTTTGGATGATGATTAATCATCCAAGAGGTCCATGGACGCCTGGGGGGGTCCTGAGACTTTTGGGGGGGTCTGAGGTCAAAATCATTTTTATAATAACACTAAGACGTAATTTAGTGATTTAGATCACTGGAGTGACATTTGCACTCATGACGCAAAGGTGACAGTGAGTAGAAGTGCCAGCACCTGCGGCCAGCAGAGAAGCACACTAAACCAGTCGTCACGGCATTCGTCCCCACCGTGTGCCCACCGCAGAGTGAAACGAGGACCCGTGCTCACTGAAGGACATCCTCGGTTGGTGAAGCGGGAACGATCAATTTCGTTCCCTCTGGGTCCTTCTAACATTCCGTGTGATGACACGGGGAGCACAGGGAGAGGCCGGCAGCTGCACGCGGAACACGTCTGTCTCAGGTGGAGCACCGTACGGCTGAGTTCCCAGAGGAACCAGCACTTTCCATGGATACCATTTTTACCTGAAGGGAAGACTGACAAACTACAGATACGCACCCGTGGGCGTCTGGTGGCCATTTCCTTGAAAATGAAGGACTGAGCTTCAGGAAAGCAACTGACAGCATTTGCTGCCAGTGATCAAGTGAGCTTTCAAGTGGAAACTGCTCCCACCACGAGCTTGGCAGCTTCCAGATACTGATTTTCTGATGAGGTAGTGGTAACATGAATGACTGTGATCTTATTTTGCGTCATCATGATGTGTGTCAGCATTTGGAAGATTTGCATAACTCAGTGAACCAGACATTTCCTAAATGACCCATGTGTGATGTTACAAAATCACGCCTGGGCAAAAGGGCCAGTCACACTGCCTGACGGACCAGTGGGTCTAATATCACCGAGTGTGAGAAAGTGACTGACAGGTAACTCACCTCTAAAACACGATCACTTGTTGAGTTTTCGTGAAGGATCACGGTGTATTCACAGTTATGTGAAAAGGCTAGTAAGAGAACTCTTTTCCAAATACGTATCTACGTGAGGATGTTTTCTTCACATACTTCAAAGAACTCCCGTCGCAACACAGGGAACGCAGGACTAGATTTGGGAATCTGTCCTGAAGATGGGTATTGAAGAGATTTATAAAACTGCAAAACGAAGCCACTCTTTTCACTAAATTTTTTTAGCAAGGCATTTTTCATAAAATGTTATTTATGTCAGCAAACAATGAGCTTTTAAAAATGAATAATTTTTAAGTTATCAGTTGTAACATCCAATATGGTAGTAGATGAAGCCACATAGGCAAAAGCTCTTCGGAGGCCCTCTGTCATACTTGACAGTGCTAAGGGGTCCTGAGACCAAACTGTTTGAGAACTGCTATTATATGGAATCACCTGATGGAATCAGTAAAAAAATTTTTAAAAAGGCAAAAAAACGTTTCATTCTCAGTTATTGTTCCTGGGGTCCAAATGGTGGATGTTGTAAACGAGCTTTGAAAACTTACCTGGGAAGTGGTTATGTTGTAGAGACCACCCACTATGCTAGTATTTCGCGAACGGGTGACGGCTTGAAAGAAAATTTCTGGGAGAGCCTCATACGCGACCGACGTATCTAGTTAGTGACAGAGCTGGTGTGAATCACAAATTAGTACCTGTTCACTCATTGTATCTAATGCTCACCAACAGGCCAAACTGTCTACGGTGTTAGAAGCCCGTTGTTTGGGGCAGAAGTGTGGCTGATGGGCTGGTGGCCTGTCTCCACCAGCGTGGCCTGCTTGACTATCCTTTGTTCCAGTAACTGCAGCGTTTGGCAGAATAGCCTGCTCCCTCACTGGCCATCGGACTTGCAGACGGCAGCCGGCGCTCGAGGGGCTTGCGGCACAGCTCGGTGAGCACGCTGCCAACAAAACCACATTCAGTGGGTCATTCAGTGGGTGTACCAAAACCACCACAAGGTCAGGTAATGGAGGACGAGACGCAGTGTGGGTTTTTCTTCCATTAGCATTGTGAAAATTAGGTTCGCTCAGGTTAGTTTCCTTGTCACAAATGGAAGATGACTGAGCCCGCAGGTTTCCAGCAAGGGAATCGGCAGTGTTCTCCACGGGATAAAGGAGCTGGCTTCGTGGCCCATTTGGTGCAGAGTGAAGCTCAGGATGAATTCAGCTAATATCAAGCTCTGTTCCAGTCCTGAATGCTCAGGTTTTTAGAGAAAAATGGAGTAATATTAAGAGACGATGACTCACTGAGGCAGGGTGGTATTTTGCAGAGGAATTTCTTATGCTTTCCACGGCTCTATCACGTCTGAGGCTCTAAACATAGCAGCTCTGAAAAGTCACTTCCCACAACTGAACTTGCCAGCTTTCTGGCCTTTCATGGGAAGCGCTCTGTGAAGTACTTCTGGCCTGATGCTCACATCTGCCCACTAATCCCCCTGAGAGGGAACACACGCTAATCTTTACCCAGTGCCTCCACGGTTCTCACTTCCCCTTGTGAAGGAGCAGCCTGAGAAGTGCAAGGGACACACGTCCCAGCCACGTGGACATAGCCAGAGCCGGTGCTCTTCAGTGAAGGGGCCAAGCCAGCCACCAAGGTAACCTGGCCTTGCTTGATTAAACACGTACCTTTTAAAAACTGTTTTCTTCTTTGGAAGAACGGGTTCTCCACTGACACAGTAGATGAATTCTCAAAGGTCATGGTGTCTGAGACTCTTATTATATGGATTTTACTTTTCTTAATTTACAGAGTCTGAACTTGGCAGTGCTGCAGCATGGATGGGTTCCTTATTTTGCCAAAGGCATAAATGTGAAACTGGAAACAATAAACCAATTCAGGGGAAGAAAGTATATTTGCCCATGTTCCCAATTATTAAGAAAGGTAAAACTGTGTTTCTTCCTACATACGTTCTGCCTGTGATGCATGCAGGCAGTGATGGGGAGACAGCCCTCAGGGGCCTGACAGTTTGGCCCTGGACAGCGTGGGTCCTTGGACCAAGCTGCTCCTGAAACCCCAAGGTCATTGGCAAAAACACAAACAGGTCACGGGAGGACTGACAGTGATGGGACTCAGCCCAGCTTGGAGAGAGAAAAAATCCAATAGTAAAGGTTTTGCCAATGGACGAGATCTGCAACCCCGGACATCTTTATACGACACCATGTATGTAAGACTTCAAAGGAAGTTTAACTTTTGTGAAAAAAATTTTCCACATGTGATTAAGTATATCCCCAAAATACTACTTTTAACAGATATTAGATGTGTTGGGCAGAATAATGCCCGCTCCCCCCCAGCCCCCACAATGTCCACGTTCTAATTTCTGCAACCTGTGGATGTTATATAACATGGTGAGGGGAATTAAGGTTGCAGATAGAATTGAGGTTGCTAATCAGATGACCTTAAAACAAGGAGAGTGGCCTGGGCTGTCCAGGTGGGCCCAGTGTCATCACAGGGGCTGAAACAGCATAGAGAAGCAGAGGGCGCCTGGGAGATGCCATGTAGCTGGCTTTGAAAATACAAGACGGGCATCGGCCAAGGAATGTGGACGCCTCTGGAAGCTGGAAAAGGCCAGGAAACAGGTTCTCCTCCAGGACTTCCAGGAGCCATCCCTGCTGACACTTTGGTTTCAGCCCAGTGTGGACTTGTTACCTGCAGACAGCAAGAGGATTGTTCTGTGTTGCTTTAAGCCACCAGGTTTGTGGCAATTTGCCAGAGTGCAACGGGAACCTGGCACAGCAGTCTTTCTACTACTACTACTCTCTAGAGAATACATTTCCCCTCTTGGTCTCTGAGTCCTTAAGGTTACACAATTCTTTCTTCCATGCCACTCACACACTGAAATGACTCAAACACATGGTTCGTGACGGCGGCCCCGGCCATGACCCAGCCTATCAGGCCAGAAAGCATGCCCCCTACCAGTGGCTGGGGTTCCTCGGGACACTGCCAGATACTGGTCCATGGGAATCGAACCGCCACAAACAGGCTGGGGTGAAGAGGAATCTGGAGATTCCCTGACAGGACTTCCACCTGTGCAGGCACACGTGGAAGAACACACGGCGACTGAACCTCTCATCTCCTGCACATGGTCCTCAGGAGCCAGCGTGGGACACCCTGGTCGGGGAAAGCAAATCGTACCCACAATGCATCTGAGTATTTGTCTTTAAAATTTATTGACATGGGTCCCCACAGGACTGCGGTCAAAGAACCCCTCGAATCTGTTTCTGTGGAGAGGAAGTGTGTGGTACGGAGCGACTCATGGCTGCAAGTCCCAGAGCGTCTCCCGGAGGCGCTGGAGGACGTTCTGTGTCATCTACAGGAACCTTATCCCAGCTCCAAACTGGACGCCATCACATATCCTAAAAAAAGGGCAGAAAATCAATACTGTGGCCTGTTCCACTTGCCCACAGCGTGCACTTCTCAGAGCCTCTCACGCCCTCCCAGCAGAGATGGCCCTGTCGCGTTTCTGTCCCTGACTGTTCTCTCCCAGGATGCCAGCCTCACTGTCACCGCTCCCCAGAGACTGCAGCAGTAAGATGGGGTGACAGGATGCTGTTAGATCTTAGACAACGGAGCCACAATTGCCTCTGGCATAAAATTTAGCAAACATGTCAAAGCTGTTTCCATTCTTGTCAAAGGTCTGAAATCCTAATTACAGAGTGCCTGCCTGGATCACGGGGGGAATCTATGGATGATTTGCACACAAATAACCCCCTATCCAGCTAGTTGCTGAGTTTCAGAAAAGAGAAGATATTCTGGAAACATCACTCAAACTTCCCCATATTCCAATTTCAGTGCCGCACCCTGTGTGAAGGTGAACACGACACTCAAGGGCACCAGGCGGGCCCTGGACAGGGGACACTGTACACAATAAGCACTGGCTGCCACCGCCTCGGTCACAAAGCAGAACTGCGGTCCAGCCCAGGGGCCAGAAGGGCTCCCTTATGCTCTGGCCTTTAAATATCACACACAGCAGGCTTCTTCCTTCCAGGAGAAACCACATTTGAAATTAATCTCTGTAACATATTTTTCAAGTTTAACCTGGAGAGAGAAAGGCAAAGCTGAAGGGTGAATGCAGCCATTCTCTGGAAAGTTTACGTGCGAGTGGCCGAGGTCGGGACTTCTGGGAGCACACTGACCTCTAGTGGCCTCCAACTATAATGCAGCCACAGTGACCGCAGCCCCCTGGGGGAAGCTGCACCCCACCTTTTGGTCTGAAGGGCAGGAGCCCCGGAGCCTGCTGGCCGTGCCGCAAGTCACAAAGCCAGGGACTGACAGGGCAGGGGCTGGCAGCCCGCCTGTGTCCGCTACCACCAGCTAACGGAGGGCAGCCGTCCGCGTGTGAAACAGATAATAAAGCTACAACTGACAGCCCACATGCATCTCATTTTCTTCACAGTAAAACACGAGTTACAATGTATTTCCTTGTATAGTTTGGACTAACATTAAACAGTTAATATACAACAATTGCTCTCCATGGAAACAGCCTACGTATTGTCTGAGATAGGAAGTTAGTACAGAATTAGAGCTTGAACAAAAAGCTCGACCAAGGAGATCGGCAAGGATGAGAAAGGATTCCTATCTTTCCATAGCTAACAGCCAAGGTGCAGAAAAAGCCAGTGTGCGGATGAAAGTGGCAACGCAATCCCACGCCCGGAATCTCAGAAGCGTGCGGGAGGTGGCGGTGGGGCCTGTTGTCGGCCTGTGTTGGGGACAAAGGACAAACAGGAGCTCTGGCCTCTGCCGGGCCTGGCTCTGCCGCTGACCTGACTGTTAATACTGCTGAGTCTCGGTTTCCTCTGTTGTCAAAGGGGTCACACCGCTGCACACAGGGCCGCTGTGAGGCTGACATAATAAAATCAGGTGCTCAGCCTGGCATCCCACACGGCAAATGTTCAAGAAACACCAATGACCACCTTTCCTCCCTGAAACTGTAATCGCTCAGAAGCGACACTGAGTCGCCAGACCTTCCCTATCCCCGAGCGTCAGCCTCACTGCGATATGAGTTGGAAATGCAGCATCCGAGGCCGACCCCAGACCCAAGGAGTCGGGACCTGCCTGTCCCAGGATTCCAGGGAGTCAGAGGCACATTAGTTTTGAAAGCACGGGGGCCTGAGGACAGGCTCAGACAGCTTTGTCACATGTCTGACTTCTCTGCTGCTCCCTACAAAAATTCACCTCCCCCAACATTGACACCTGTGGTGGGAATATGGCTCTGCAGAAAGCAACTTGCTAAACTGGCCTCATTCACCCAAGATCATAAAGCTTTGGGGGATCCTTGCTAAAAACTTCTGTAAGGCACAAACCTTGCTCTAGAAAGAGTGCCCGTTTTTTCGCACTTCACTGTCTGTGAATCAGGACACAACCCCCATCTGTGGCACGTCTACAGTCAGCCAAGCGCAGCTGTACAGGCACAACGCCTGGGGGGAGGGGAAATGTCTTCTAAGGGAACCCTGTCTGTTTCCTACGTGAAGAGCTGGCCTTGGCGAGAACACCAGGAGCAACACCAACGTGAGAAACGACCGCCTGCTGACAACACGGCGGGCACTGCTCTAAGTGCTTCGTGTGTAACGATCCATTCAGTCCTCAAACCCACAAGGAGTCATGTCATTAGCACCCATTCTCTGGACATGAGAACGGAGACCCAGAGAGGTTACGTACCTCACCGCCGTCACACAGCCACCAGGTGGCCGAGCTGGGCTCCAAGCCCCGGCAGCTGGGCTCCGGCGCACACACACCCGGTGCGACCAGGCCCTGTTAGCTTTTGCGCTGTGTGCAGAACACGCAAGGTGTCGTCAGCGCTGCTGTTTGGGAGGCGCTGGAGGAAGGGCTCTGACACCCTGGGAGCCAGCGCTGCAGCTGGAATAGCCTTTCGGTGAGAGGGAAGAAGGGCAGAGTCTACTAACCGACAGCCACAGAGGACCTGGGTGAAGGCACCAACTGCACCTGAGCAAGCGCGTTTTATCCGAAGATTGCTAACATGGCTACCTTTACAAAGCGCCATCACCCACTATCCCGAAGTAGAAGACAGTGGGACTGAAACTGGTACACTGGTTCCCTAAACCAAGACAAACTACAGGCTTGAAACCCGGGCTATATGACTCAGCACCACTGTTCGGTGGCAACGTAAGTGTAGACAGAACACCAAAGAGAAAACAAATACAACCTAGAGTACTGCACGTACAAGCATGAGAATAGTAAGAGATAATATGAATGCGACGTTTGGGGGAATGTCTGTCTCTCCCCACCACCCCGCCTGCCAAAAACAATGTAATATTGAAGCCCTAACTCCCACCACGTGAGGTAATGAGGCTTAGATGAGGTTATGAAGGTGGGATTAGTGTCCTTGTAAGAAGAGACACCAGAGAGCGTGCTTGTTCTCTCTGCCATGTGAGGACACAGCGAGAAGGCAGCTACCTGCAAACCAGAAACCAAATCAGCCAGCAGCCTGACCTTGGACTTTCATCATTTACGCCACCCAGCCTGTAGTATTTTGTTATAGCGGCCTGAGCTGACTAATACATACTATAATGACAATACTTCTGGATTCCTTAACATTTATACAATGTATACCAAATAAGAAATGGGATTAATTTTGGTAACTGTAAGTGGCCTCATACTATATTCATCCATGTATTATTTAGCCAATCCTGTGAAGTAAAATGATTGGCGGAGGAAGGCCAGGATGACAGGTTCCTGTGTTGCCGAGAGAAGGCTCTGGAGAACAAGTCCTCTGCGGGCAGAACAGCGCTCTGCCCACTCCAGCACCTGAGCTCCTGGCTTGCGAAGTCCCCCACTGGCAACACCCCATTCTGTGTTCAGTCAGTGGGATCGTCCTCCAGCCAGACCTCAAGGAGCTTCCACTATTTGGCAACAATAAGTGCAAACAAACTGGGAGATGGGAGATGGGAACACCATTTTGTCCTCCAAACTAGACAGAGAAGAACTCAATGGAGGAAAATACATGTACTTTTCTTCTTTCGCTAACTCTTCAATTTCTCCTAAAATCTTGAATCTTAAAGGCCCCCGATGGAATGATTAACATGTCTAAAACAAAACAAAATTACGAGAAAGCGCACTGGAACTGTGGCGAACTCCCAGCACCTACCTGTCACCTGCCTGCACACCCATGGGGACGCAGTAGTTGAGTTCCAGCCGGGCGATGTTGCCGAGTCTGAGGACGATTCCAGCACCGTAAGACCAGCGGATGCACTCAGCCAGTTTACGAATATGAGCTTTGGGGCCCTCCCCTGAAAAGAGAAAAGAGGGTGTGACTCACAGAGTGCGCCCGTCATTTCAGAGCTGCCCTCAGGCAGGCCTGGTCCTCTCACTTGCTGTGTGCCCTTTTGGCAAATTTTAAAGCCAAGCCTAGATATTCAAGAATGCATGAAGTGGGATTAGGACCAAAATCAAGAGAGGGCTTGGGACCACACTTGTCACTGTCCCAGAAGCCGCCGAGCCTTCCCATTTCTCTGGGGCTGGCACAGTCTGTTCATTTTCCCAGAACGGCAGCTCCCCGTCCCGACCACCCAGGACGCCCCACTCCAAGCCTCGGTTGGAGGACCTTGTCTTCTGCGAGGTATCCCAGACACCTCTTCATGTCTCCCTGGCTGGATACGTCCGCCATGAGCCCCGTCTGGCCCTGAGCTCGAGGGCAGCACCAACCCATACTCCGCTCTGTGGCGTAAACCAGTAGCGGAGAGCAGGTGCTCGAGAAATGTTTGCTGAGTAAATGAATAAATAATTTTTTCTTTGCAAGACAATTTGATGATTCTTCATGCATGTGGCATCATTCATGCAACCAACAGCTTTATTCTGGGTGCTGTATCAGGTGTTATGCGAATTTTTTTCAGTAAGGCGTAGTCCCTAAATTGAAAGACTATGTAATCTAAAAACACAGACACCTGTTTGGGCTCTGAGCCTTTAAACATTAAGTCAGCTGTACCATAACAGTTTCCAAATAGTCCAAGTTTTACCATAGTTGAGGTTGCAGAGGTTCCCTGCGTTGAGGAAGAAGTGTGTTCTGAAAAGGTCCCCGAAGCCGCCCTGGCCTGGCCGGAAAGGCAGTGGGGTGTACAGGTGCAGGCCGCCGGCCCAGTACGCCTCTCCGCCCAGGTAGTCTCCTAATCGAGGAAGGGGCGCAGAACAACACACAGTCTTACAAACTTAAAGTCACATGACTGCCACACGATTTACACGAGCAGGAGGCATGCTGTGTACGACACGATGCTCAGGCCCTGAGCAGCTGCTCTCCTAACTCCTGATGCTGGTGGCTTCATTTCAAATAACCTTTCTTTTTCCCCGGGTTCATTTATACTTTGCCTTAACTTAAAAAAAAAAAAAAATGCTAGTGTAGTTTAGAAAAGAATGGAATCAGAAATTTATCGTATCTGTAAAATGCCTGAAATAAAAGTAAACTCATGGAAACCACTTTTTCTACAACTGCTGAAATGCAGATCCCTTCCACCTGGCAAAGGAAATGCGTTATTTTGCAAAAATTTCAAGACCACAATACAGACAGAAAAAAGCACCATGTGTCTTTGTCCTTTCTGGAAATGGCTTGGACATGTTATTAATCAAAACATACAGAGTGTCTACTACTCACTATGTGAGCAAACAGCATCCCAGCTCAGCGTCTACAAAGGGCCTCGCTGTTAAAGGTTCATGACCATTGGGCTTGACTGTCCACTGAGAATATACATACATATGCATGATTTCTGAAAAATGCTCCTGCCCATTCCATTTTAACTACAAACAGCGTAACATTACTGTGACAAAAAACAAACCCATAAACCCCTAAAATGTTTATATTTTGTTGCAAAGTACTATTTGTAAATTGTCTTAATGCTTTAATACAAAATGACAGACCATGAAACAGAAAAACGGATTGTCTCCAAGATTAACCTGGAGGAATGAACTGCTTATTTACTTAAAGATTCCAGAATCTCCAGTCCCTTTTATAGTGAAGTTCTAGAAGGAACAAGGAATAAACAAATCACATGAGGTTGACTGTATTTGCTTTTTGTTTCTCGGCAACTGCCTGTCTCTTTTTATTTGACCATAACAGTAATATACTCATTGTACGAAATCTGATAAACATAGGGAAGAGAAAAATAGAAAATCTCTAATTTCTACCATTCCAAAATAACCAGCTAACATTTTGGTGTCTTTTATCCAGTAAATTCTAATGAATATAAACAAGAAAATAAAATGTGAGTCATTTTATACATACAGCTTTCAGTCCTACCTTTTTTATTCAGTTTAATGTATTGTAAGCATTTTCCTCTACTACTTTATACTCTGTGAAAATGTGACTTTGATGCCTGAATCAGCATATATACATACTGTAATATAATTATCTATTCCTTGGCTACTGTCATATTGGTGTCTAATTTCTTAATAGTAAACATTAACCTGAGACGTTTCCTTGTACACACACATACTCAAAACCCTGAAGTATCACCTACAGGTAGAAAAGTACACACACCCTAAGTGTACAGCTCAATCATTTCCACATAGACACACCATATACCGTGTTTCCCCGAAAACAAGACCCACCCCGAAAATAAGCCCCAGTTAAGATCGTCAGCCAGATGGACACATTTAGTACGTTCTGACGATGTTCCAGAAGAAGACATGACTGTATGTGAATAAATGTAGATGGTTGTACATGAAAAAATGACGCATCCCCTGAACATACGCCCTAATGCGTCTTTGGAGCAAAAATTAATATAAGGCCCGGTCTTCTTTTGGGGAAACACGGTAATGAGCACCCAGGTGGACACACAGGCACATGCAGCCCCTGGAGCCACAGTCCCCTTTCTAATCACCACCCACCAGCCTCACCACGGGCAGCCACGGCCCTGCTGTCCCATTGCATAGGTCAGGTCAGTCTGTCCCCCACTTTCCATACATGGAATCAATAGTACACGTCCTCGGGGCTTGGCTCCTTTCTTGTACTTTGCTGCCATCGCTCGGCCAAGGATTGTGACTTGTTCATCCTCATTGCTGTGTAATATTCCAGTGTGAAGACACCACTGTAGATTTGCCTGCTCTATTGTCGAGGGGCATATGGGTTTCCAGTTTTCAGTTTGAGGCTATTATTAGAAGTCTTTGCACATATATATATTTTAGACTCTTGATACATATTACCAAATGTAATATGTAATATGAAATTGCTTTCATGAAAAGTTACAGCAATTTACATTCTTGCCCATAGAATCCTACCAATGGCCCATATGATAGTGAATTAAGGGGAATATCATTGTGTTTTAGTTTTCAGGCAAGTGCAAGACTCCTACACATGATTTACTCACTATATGATACATGCTTACAATGAAAAAATAAAACTATCCATAAATTGTAACTTTTCTAAAAAAAATGACATACTAATAAAGCATTCTACAAACAAGTGAAAATAGTCTCTATTTTATACAAAAATTTATGCATGGGGCTATCATTATTTATAATAACAAAATGGAAGCCACAAAGATATTAAAAAACAGAAAAATCAGGGTAGAATATTTTAAAATGGAATAATATACATCCATTTAAATGATGTTCTCGAAGTTGCTCATAACACGTGGAGACACCTGTCACAGCGTCAGTGCTGGAGAGGGTTCCAGGCAACGGGAGTTCTCACACTGCCTGAGGGCATACCTGAGCCCAGCTTTCGGAAGAGCAACTCAAAGTCTTAAAAATATTCAAAATCCTTTGATCTAGCAAGTCCACATCTATAACGTTACATAATAAAGTAAAACTTACAACTGAGCACAACGATTGAATTAGGCTACTGATTGATAATATTGTTTTATAATCCTAAGGGGAAAGAAAACAGTCTAAATGTCTAAAACTTGGGATTTGGTTTAAAAGACTGGAGTATGGCAGTAAGATGAAATATGTAGCCATTAAAAATAGCAGTTTTTCTCTCTCCGCTTCGTTGCTGGTGGGAATGCAAACTGGTACAGCCATTCTGGAAGGCGGTCTGCCGGTTTCTTACATGCAATCCAGCAACTGTGCTCCGTGGTATTTACCCAAGTAAACTGAAACTTATGTCCACACAAAAACCTACACACGAATGTTTATATCAGCTTTACGCCTAATTGCCCCAAACTAGGATGTCCTGAAACGAAGCTATCCTTCAATAGGTGAATGGACAAACTGTGGTATACTGGAATATTACTTATCACAGTATATGGAATATTATTTGGTGATAAAAAGATACGAGCAATCAAGCTATAAAAATTCTCAGAGGAAACTTAAACGTATGACACTCGTCAAAGGAGCCAGTCTGAAAAGGCCAAACACTGTATGAGTCCCACTCTATGACATTCTGGAAAAGGCAAAACTATGGAAACAGTAAAAAGGTCAGTGGCTGTAGGAATCGGGGCAGGGAGGGATGAGTAGGTGAACGGTGATTTTTAGGGTCCTGAAACTTCCATATGACACTATAATGGCAGTGTCACGCCACTATGCATTTGTCACACCCACTGCACTATACAACACTAAACCTGCACTGCGGATTTAGTCAGGAATAACGTATCGATATTGGCTCATCAATTGTGACCAGTGCACCACACAAATGCAGGCTGTTGGCAACAGAAGGCGCTATCGGACACATAGGAATTGTATTCCACTCCATTTTTCTGGAAGCCTAAACCTGGTTGGGGGAGGGGAGCGATCACTTTGTGAGGGGTGGAAATGTCTAACTATTACATTGTTTTGCACTCCTGAAACTAATAAAAAAACAGAAAAAAGTCTACTAATTTAAAAAATTGTACTATGTCAGTAAGATGAAATAAGCAGCCATTAAAAATGGACTTTTTCCTATAAAAATCTCCTTCATATGTTGTCACTGAGGGGTGGAAGGAGAAACAGGGTACAAAACAGTATACGAACAAAACAAAATGTGAGTATAAAGATACGTATGTCTAAACTACAAAACATTCGCACATGTCACCGCTGGGTAATGGGGTCACTGGTCTGGTCACTGTTGTGTTTTTCGCTTGGATATATTTTCTCATTTTTCTACAATCCCCTCAACAAATATTTTTCCGTGCCTGCGGTGTGGCAGGGGTTGTGTTAGGTGCTAATTCCACGGTGACATATGGACACCTATCATTGGGGCACTTAAACAAATACATGCTTCCAAAAGTGAGACGTGCCCCTAAGTTCCAGGCGGCGGTGCTGAGGGAGTGACAGACCTTCACTCTGCGGCCCGACACTGTGCATGCTGAAGCCGCGCACACTGGTCGGTCCCCCGAGGTAGAACCTGGAACAGAACAAACGGCAGACGTCAGAGGAAAGCCATCAGGTGAAAGTCCAGGTGACACAACGAGAGCGCAGAAAGCACTCAGGTCAGGCTCCCGTCCAGTGCTGGGTCTCGACGACACCTTCACATGGAGACACATTTCAGGAACGGGAAGCTGCACAGGGGCACGGTCAACCCATAAAAATCCGACCTCGTCCTTTTTAATACGTACCATTGTCTTCTCCGTAAGGGGTGTGTTCGAATTCAGTAATTTCCCTACTGGCCGTTTTAGAATTTTTGCTATTATTAGGTTGGTGTAAAAGTAATTGCGGTTTTTGCAATTATTTCTAACCTTTTAAACTGCAATTCTTTTTTTTTTATTAGTTTCAGGTGTACAAAACAATGTAATAGACATTTATCATAAACTGCAATTACTTTTGCACCAGCCTAATATCAACAATGCTACGATAGACATCCTGTACATAAATCTTTGTACACTTATGTATTTGTACATTAGATTTATAGAGGTGAAATTGTTAGGTCCCAGAGGTTAGAAATTAAGGAATTTTATACTCCCAAACAGCCAGTCCAAAAGGCTGAACTACTTTAAGCTCAAACAACATTTTAACTAACACTAGACTGAAGAAAGCAGTTCTTACCCTCAAGAACTCTAGTATTTTAAAGCAATAAGGACAACCCCACACCCTGCCGGCCAGAATAGAAATTGCTACCGGCTTTCTGAAAAGCAGGCTCAGGCAATCTTGTTTAGGCACCTTAATAAGGTTCACATGCTTTTGAGATGGTAATTCCACATTTAGGAATAAAAGAAAAGGAACAAAAATTATTTACAAAGTCACCATCTTCAAAGTCCTATTTATGTGCAAATAATGAAATGTTAAAATGCTGCTTATGAAAAATGTCTCAGGATTTGGGGAGTGATTTACTCTCTAATTTTTTCAAAACTTTTTTTAGAAGCTGGGAGTACACAAACCTGTACACAAAATACAGTATATCAACAATACAGATGTGTAGGTTAAGAGAGATGTGTATAACACAAATATGAATATACACACACGTACACACACACATCCACAAAAAACAGTAAAAGGAAGTAGTCCCAGATACTGACTCCACTTATCACGAAGCAGGATTTTTTCTTTTACTTCCTTAAGTGTTTCTTCATTTTTATGTTTTCGTAACATGTCTGAACTGTATTCTTTCATATTGAAAAGAGGACACAATTTTTTTAATATAATAAAGTTAACCCACCCCAAAAAAGGGCAAAAAATATTAAGTATGAGGTATGCTAGATATTTTGAAATTAGCTTAAGCACAAATATTAAAGTAAAATTTGAAATACTTGCCCTCTTCAATATACTTCTCTAAAATATCTTACAAGAAACCAATCGAGAAGAACCAAAAGGAAACACGTGCAAATGACCCAGTCCTTCATTAGGACTTACCTATCAGCAATACTTGATGGCTTATCACCAATGGGTACCAGCATTCCACCCCAGAGAGAGGTTGAAAAAACCTATTGAGATATAAAGAAGCAACTGCTTTCATTCTGCATTTCTTTCATTGCAATGAGCTTGAACAGAGAGAAAATGCACCCAGATTTGGCCACTGGCCACATGCTGAGTCTGTCATGTGCAGAGCACTGGGTGGGTGACAGGGCCACTGAACACCTGGCTGGGACAGAAGGACAGTGCAAAGGATTTTGTGGATATTTGAAAATCTTGCAACTCCAAATTTCAAATAAAGACACACCAAACACAAACCAGAAACAAGCCAAACCCCTGGCAGGGTATGGCTTCCATTCCGAAACAGGGCAGCTCCCTCTTCTATGAGAAGCCAAGCCCAGTGGGACCAGCTGTGGCCTGATGGGGGAGGGGGCCTGGGCAAAGGATTCTGCATCTGCTCGGGCTCTTTGATTTGGCTTCAAACCGATGGAGGACTAAGGGCATACGGCAGGGTGTCCCAGCTGCAGCCCGCGGGCCAACTGCGGCCCACAATCCATTTTTAATTGGCCCGCAGCAAATTCCAAAAATATACTTAGTTTACTTAAATAAACCAGGTGAGGCAATACGTACTTCACCTCGAGTGAGTGGCCCGGCTGTTTGTGTATTTTACTGCATATGGCCCTTGGTAAAAAACGTTGAAAAAAGTTTGGACACCCCTGGCATACGGCATTTCAGGTGTGAAAGGAGACAGAGGTTACAATACTCCAACAATTAAAAAATGCGGAGACACAGCTTCCAATCCAACCCTCAGGAACCGAGCCCCTCTCTAACAGGTCAGGGGCAGTGACCTAATCTTAGATCACAGATGGAGCTTCACGCCTAACCGTACCCCCCAGTGGCCAAACCGTACCCCCCAGTGCTTAAACCACAGCGAGCTCTCTGGGCTCATCTCACCGTGTCTTCATCACAGTGCACCCCCATATCTCCTGAGCATGCTTCCACGTTTTTTGCTCATCTCGTGTCCTCTCTCTGACTTGCAAATTCCTATGTCCTTTGAAGCTGCTGAGATATCTCTTTTTTAGAAGCTTCAGTAGGAAGGCTTACAGATGAAAACTGGGGCAGCGAGTGGGCAGAGCGGACCAAACTGAACCTTCTATTCTGATAAATTCAGCTATTTGTTCAACAACATTTAGGAAACACCGACTTAGAGCCTGGGGGTGTGACAGATGCTACAGGATAAAGCGAGGGCCCAGAGTGCTCTGGGAGAGCGCTCCGCTCACCCACCTCACACCGTTTTGGATGGACCAAGAAGGGAACCACAGAGCAGGCCCGCCCTCCTCTGGCTTTGAGTGCCTTGGCGGGACTGGCGGGGCCCACAGGGCTCACATGTCACAGTAAGATGGCCTTGATGCCGCCCTCAGCAGGACGGAAGAGGAGGGCGTGAGAGCTGCTTCCCTTGGCAAACCCGCCTGCCTAACCGTCACAACTCACCTTTCTGCAATGCAGCCTGACCTCTCCCCTCACCTCGACTCACCACCTCACTGCCAGCTGAACACCTGCATTGGGCCCTGTCGCCCCCCTGGTTTCCAACCCTGTAAACGGCACCTCGGTTCTCCAGACGCTGAGGCGCAAACACCTGCGTCACTCACACCTGCTGCTCCCAACCCCCTCACGGCTGCGGCATCAGCTCTGCCTACACGCTGCACCCCCCCCCCCCACACACACACGCGTGATCACCGCCCACTGCTAGTCCACGGCTCCCAGCCCTCCCGGCCAGGCCGCAGGTGCCCCACTGGTCTCCTGAGGCCCTCGCTGCCCCTCCGTCTGCTCTCCACACGGCTCCTAGAGCGACCTTCTCAAACAGGTGCCACACCCCATCAGGCTCTGCTCAGGGGTTCCCATGGCTGCCCCCCAAGGCCCTCTAACGGCTGGCCCAGCCTCTGCCCTCACTGCTCTCCCTCCTCCTCATTCTGCCGGGTCACAGCAGCCCGGGTGGTCCTGGAACAGGCCGGGGCTCCTGCCCGGATGGCTGAGGGCTGGCTCTCTCGCTTTGCTCTGGGCTGGGGCAGACGCTGCCTCATCAAACACCTTCCCTGGTTATTTCTCTCAAATAGACAGCACCCGCTTCGGGCCACTTCCTGTCCCTTTGCTGTTTCATTGTTCTTCATTAACACTTCCACCTGCTAAATGCTGTACCCATGTATCTGCTTGTGCCTTTCCCTTCACTAGACAGTGAGAGAGCACGAATTGCGTTTTATTTACTAAAGTAAGTTTAGTGTCCAGATAGGGCCTGGTAGCTGGTATACACGTGATGAGTGGGAGGCGGGTGGATGATGGGAGACACCTGGAGATAAGCACCGAACTATAGGCACGTAGAGGAGGAGCCCACCTGGGTCTGGGAGGGCAGAGAAGGCCTGCAGGAGACACACCTGCACTAAGGTCTTAAAGCCAGGCAGCAGGAGGCCAAGTGAACCGCTGAGAAAAGGCGCAGGATGAAAGACAAGTGCCTGGAAGTAAGGGGGAGCCCAGCCCTTTTGGGAAGCAAGCAGTTTGGCAGAGCTGAAGCCCAGGGAGAGGGGGCAGAGACAGGATCCAGGCCGCGAGCGCAGTGCCAGGAGCACACACCAGACGCAGGAGCACGTTGTAAGGTCTGCATTTCAGAGACTCTAATATGCCTGCAGCGTGGACACGGGAGAAGGGAAGGGGAAGGGAAAGGGTGGGCAGGCTCACCAGAAAGTGACATCACTGCCACGGTGAGAAAGAGTAGCAGGGAGACGAGTAACAGTGCAGGGGAAGAAGAGACAGGGCCTGCTGCTGGGGGCTTTGAGGGTGACGACTCAGAGCAGCCAGCAAGAAGGTCAAGGGCAGCGGGGAGAACAGCCGTGCACGTCGGGGGGGGGGCGTGTCACAGATTCCAGGAGGGCAGAGTTTGGACATGTTGAACTTGAAGTGTCCGTAAGGAACAGAGTCGGAAGTGCAGTAGCACGTGAATCGGGGCCCCAGAGAGCCAGACGTGCTCTGGGGGACCCTAGCACAGAGATGGCAGCCGCAGCCACAGAGTGGGCGAGCTCCTGCAGGGAGCCCAGGAGGCCTCCGTGAGAATCTGGGCAGACAGTCACAGGCGGAAGTGCAGCAAGCTGTGCAAGGCCCCAAGGCAGGGGGCTGAGGCTGGAAGCACAGGGGTCACGAAGGGGCCAGAGGACAGTGTCAGGGCCGTTGGGGGTGTGGGGGGACCAAAGGAGCTCACGCACAGAACTGGATGACAGGGGCCCTTGGGAAGAGCAGTGGAGGGAAAAGCAGGAGCCACATTCAAAGTGCAGAGTCTGGGCATGAGCGGGAGCGGTGACAATGACCTCAGGATCAGCTGTCTAGAAGTAGGTTCATGTGCCGTTTCATTAAAACACAGCCCTCTCCTCCAAGTCTGAAGGAAGCAAAGGGCTCAGGCAGCCGCGCTGTCCCCAGCCACCTGGTCGCTGGGAAACGGGACATAAGCCAGGGTCTCCTCTGCCTCGGTTAGAATCCGGTCACTTACTCCTCACTCCTGAGTGAGTCAGCAGAAACTATACCGAACTGGATGAAAAATGTGGACAAATTCTTGGTAGCGCCCAGAGCCCTGGAGACCCAGCCAACTAAGGGGACAGCTCCAAATTGTACAGACATGACCTGAGAAGAGAGAGGCGGCGGCTTTCCTCCGGCCTCAGTCCCAGCTCCTTGGCGGCCCCAGCAAGGGGCGCTCTGAAGGTCCCAGGTGAAACGACTGATAGATTCCTTGTAAGAGAACAATAACCACCACACCCCAGAGAGCCTTCAGTTCTGGCAAAGTTTGAAAGATCAAACACCTCAGCGTTGGGCCTTCATGCCCTGGCTCCCACCACAGTGTTTCCGGTGCTCGGAGCTCAGAACGGAGATTCCCAAACGAGGGATAAAAATACAGGTGACGACCTTCTGGCTAGATACTCACTGAATCGAACAGGAGTTGTTTATTCAACTGCAGCTCAAAATCTTCTTTGACGAAGCTCACGTCACCTCCAGTGTAGCCGGCCAGCTCCTGTGGGAAGAATCCACAGGTCCGAGTGGAGCAGACTCACTACCCAGGTTACCGAACGACACCACTGCAATTACCATGTAATTTGGCGGTTTTGTATTTGTAGAAAGGGAACAGCCCACTTCGGTCTACTAGAAGCTGTGTCTTACTTGTTCTAGACGGTCCAAGGGGACTGAGAGCCACAGAATCATGAAACACACTGGGTGACTACGGAGTGTGTGAGCCCTGAGAGAGAAACCCACTGGCCACATGAACGCTGTATTGTAGAGCGTGTAATGGATGATATGGCTTGTCTGGCTTAATCAGTGCTTGGACCAAAAAAAACCAAACAAACCCAAGAAGCCAATCTTTTACAATTTGGCATATTTCATACAAAAATCTGAGTTCTAGCAGCTCCTCTGAAACTGACGATGAGGCACCCTGAGCGTCAGGCCGCACGCAGCTGGCCGACCTCTCACCCTGATCTCCCCGGCCTGGGCCTGCCCTGTGGTGTCCCTACTGGGAACTTATTCTCACCAAATCACAACTTTCCTCCCGGCCATTTCAGTGACACAGCCAAGGCGGCCAGACCCTTCTGCCTCCACAGAGCACCAGTAGCACGTGAATGTGGGGCCCAGGACGAGAGCCAGACATGCTCTGTGGAGGCAGAAGACTCAGCTACAGAGAGCAACTCTGGGCAGGACCCCCGAGGGTGGACTGACGCCCTTGCAGGCCATTCTGGAAAGATTTTTACAGCGAAAGGAAAACGTTCGGTACTGAAAGTGACTACTCTGCACGACTCCCTGCCCCCAGAGTGACTCTGGGGGCGTGTGCAGAGGTCGAGGGGAGGAAAGTACCTGGTTAACTTTCAGCAAAGCGCCTCTTCTGGGCAGGATGGAAGAGTTCCGGGAGTCGATGACCATGGCGTGCTGGAAGACACGTGCATCGGGGGGTTCACTTGCAACAGGTCTACAGAGCGACGGCTAGCACTCACTGAGCAGCCTGGACGCCGGGCCTGCCCCCAGCACTTCCCAGCCGGACATCACTTCCCCCTTAGGGAGACCCTGTGAGGAAGGCACTATCGTCCTTCCCGTGCGTCAGTGGAGGGACTGAGAGGCTGGAACACACAACCCTCGCTCGCAAGGCGGGAGGTTACGACGGGCACTGGGTTCGTTCTCTCAAGCAGCCCCACGCCCTGGCCAAAGTCAGCGGAGCCAGCTTTCCACTCAAATGGCACGGTCAGCTCTTAGGCACACCTTTTCCCGTGATCACTCATGTTAGAGAAAAACGCCATGCGGTCATGTCCCTCATTGTGCAGATTCCCTCAGTGACCGGGGGTGGGGGGGCACCCTTTTAGTCTGAGCCCCACGTGCTTCACTCTTCCACCCGTCCCAAAGTCGTCTGGGACTGTTTCCCCATGCACAGCTCGGCCACAGCACGACATCTAAACACTCACTCAAACAGAAGTCCTTACCGAAAGAGATGATTTCAGTGAGTGGCCACTTTCTTGGCGGACGGCAAAAGACGCTGTCCTGGCGAGGCAGCCCAGCTCCCGCCACACACCTTCCCACTTGAGCGTGTGGCTGGTCTTCCATATGGGAAACTGCAAGTACACACGGGGAATGCTAAATCTTCCAGTGCCTCCTTGGAACGAGGCATCGTTAAATTATGAACTAATGACATCCCTAAATACTTTATGAACAATGATGGACAGGAGGGAGAAAGAGAAGAAGGGGAAGGAAAGAATAGGAACAAGGTGGGAAGGAGAAGGGGAGAAAGCTTGATCAAAGGAAACTCTGTCCCAAATGGCAGGACTGTGTTAGGGTGAGGAGACAGGGTCATTTGTCTGAAAGCTGCAAGCGACTTGGTAACTGACAGGTTTCCTTTCCATCCCTAGGAGAGTCTGGCACACATCCCACTGGGTCCTGTCAACCTCTTATCTGAAGCCGATGCCCCACCTCAGCTCCCGCAAGAAGAACAAGGAGACAAAGTCCATGTGAGTGACGAGCATCCTGCCTGCGGCCACAGGCCTGAGCCCAGGGAACTCTGGGGCCCACGCATGTGGGACCTGCCTTTGGCCTGACCCTTTCCCCAAAGCCGGGACAGCCTGAATTAGATCTCTATCTCGGAGAAACGCCCATGTTGTCTCTGAACAGTAAACGATCTCATCTGGTGGCCTCGGGAAGGGCAGTGACGGTGCCGCTCTCACGAGGACGCCAGGTCACTTGACAGTCCCAGCGTGAGCCCCACACTGCACACCCTCTGGAGCCCTCATGCCTGCTCAGGCCTGGACGCCCACCCGGATTCAGGGTGAGAACTTGGGGGCACCCACCTCAATGCGCTTACTTATCAAGCCCCCACAAGGCACTGAGCCAGGCGTTGGGGGAACAGGTGACAGAGGGGAGCCTTGTTCACCTGCCACTTCTGCACTCGGGCTGCCTGAGATACAGCACTTTCCCAGACACCTGCAGAAGGTGCAGAGCTGACCTATGCCATTTCCACCTTCTTTATAAGGCAGCTCTTCAGGCGAGAAACACAGTGGCTCAGAGGACACTCATCTCCCACCTCTGGATTTACGGTCAGGAGGATGAGGCAGGGGCCAGATGGGAGAAGGATGGGGGAAACCAGCTGGAGGACGGGGGCTGGGGAGAGCAGGGTCTGCTGCGGTGCCCCCTTCTGCATCCTCAGCAAGGGCAGGTGTCTGAGAGCTACTCCCTTCAAACCAGGAAAGGCGGCCCTGTGGAGAGTGGAACGTGAAGGGCAGGTGCTCCCGTCCACGGCCTGAAGTCTGTCCACCCGGGCTACCCGACAGCGCTCAGTTTCCCGACCTTGGTCTGCAGGGATAAGACGCAGGAGTGGCCAGCGTATGTCAAGCACCCACAGGTGCCATGTCAAGCCCGGGCAGTGATTACAAGGCTTCAGCGTGGTTCTCAGACCAGAATGGACCAGGGGTGGGGGTGGCAGTGGGGTGGGGTGAAAAGCGTTTCCTGGCCCCATTCCCAGAGATGCTGATTCAGCAGTGCAGGTGGGGCCCATGAATTTGTATTTCTGATGAGGCTGCTGGTCTGAGGACCACAGCGGGGAAGTACTTTCATTAACTAAACCTTAGAATAGGAGGAGAGGAGTAGGGACCTATGTGGAGAGGTAAGAAAAAGAGTGGGTTCACCGTGAAGCCAAACACGGCCAAATGACAGTAATTCTATTTGCAGCCTTCAGCCAGATCCTGCTGGAAGTGACCGTAAGTGTAACCCAATGACGAAAGCTGTCATTAAACTGAAGTGCCTCTGCTGGCCATCAGAAGCTATCACTCTCAGCACACGAGGAAAGACAAACAGATGGAGTCACAGGAAGTCGGGAGCACAGGAGAAATCTGGCCAAGTCCGAGAAGCGGCCACCGTGGCCACTGGCCACTTTGGCCCTGGCAGTGGGCCCTCGGCCTGGAGGCCTGACAACAGGTCAAAGAACTGACAGTGGCCCCGGCCACTGCGCCCACCACTCCAAGTGCCAGACCCCGGCCAAGTCTGTACTGCGCTTGCCCAGCCCCCTCTGTCTTTGGGAATCCATTACACAGGAGCTTTGTTTTCCCTCGAGTGCACAAAGGGAATGAGGGAAATGCCACTTACACTGTACTCGGCTGACACACCTCTGTCCGTCTCCCGAAGTGAGCTCCAAGGGAACTGTCCGGTGACTTTATATACGTTTACGGAGAAACTAGGAGACAATGGGACAGAGCTGTAAAAGCTGAAACAGGAACGACAACTTGCACACATTTAAATCAACAGATTTAAAAACAGTCCTGGGGTTCATCTGACGAGGAAATCTACAGCAGGTAACACCGCAGAAGCGTCAGCTGAGTCTGTGCGGTTTCTTTTCCCAAACAAGCCACCTCTCTTAACTGTAAACCAGGCCAATGATCTGTTTGGCTTCCTACTTTCTCTCGAAGTTTCCAGGTTGTGGTTTGAAGAAGGACAGACCATAGGAAGTTTCTTTTGTTCCATAGGAAAACTGAAATGTCACTTTTTCTGCACGACCTAGCAGATTAGGGAGTTTGAGTCCCAGTACCTAGGAGGAGAAGAAAAACAGGGGGGTTTAAACTGACGGAATGACAACTTGAAAGAAAAACCATGCTAGCTAAGGGGCCCTAATAAAAACAGGAGGAAACGTGGACTACACATCTGGCAGGGATCGTGGCTTTTACTCCTTAAAGCACGCCTTTGCTGATGCACACGCCCTCCGCACCCACCTGACTAATTTGAACCATTGCCTAAACTTGGGAACCTGACTGTGAGGCTCAGGGAAATCAATTCTGTGCGTTTGGGGGAAACTGAACAAGAAACTAAATATAAACATTGCCAAATCAGTCCTAATTCACTACTGATGTTAATACTGCTTTCTAACAATCCAAAACAGTGCGCTCGGCCCCAGGAAGGCGAATGAGAAGCCACGGGTTATCCTACAAAGAAAGATGAAGGTGTGTGACGGGGTTTTGAGGCTACCATCCATTTCTAGCACACAGTCGCATTTTAAAAGCTCAAAACTGGAAATCCCACTGTGCGGCAGGCGAGGGCTGAGTCGTACCATGCTGCCCTCATTGTTCCCGACCATGGTGTTGTAACTGCCCGTCAGTCGCCTCAGCTCAGTTACTTCAAAGGTAACGTCCAGCCCGTTAGGAAGCGCGTCATCACCTGGGTGAGTAAAACACATTCAAGGATAAGCCAACCAGGAGAGGGAGTCGTATGTTAGGTCCTACTGTTGAAAAAGACAAAGAAGCCGTCTGAATGCTTGGTTTATTTGGAAATTGCACCCTCTATTTGAAACTTCCAGAACTGCTACACAAAATCACAACACACCTCTGCACCAAAAAACCCGTGTCTGGCTTCTGCGGTAGAAGATATTAAAAAACTGACATTTTGCCCCAGGGAGGTAAGTCTGACAGCACCAGTCACTTCGGCACACATTATTTGCTGAAGGCATTTGTTCTCCTGAGAGGGAGGGCCCTGAAAAGCCTCAGACATGAACATGTGGAATGTGTGTGACAAGAGGGATTCTAGTAGCCCCGAAAGAGAAGCAACACGTGCGATCCACGGGTAAGAGGGGATTATTTTTGTCCCCCCTCAAGCAAGGGGTGCGGTGCCTGCGGGATTAGTGTCTGAACTGCATGCAGCTGCCCCGTGACCTACCCAGGGCCCTGGGGGCGTCTCACAGGAAGGAAGGAGCTCATTCTGCCCCTGGATGGAAAAGAGAGGTCAAGCTTCCAGATACTGACTCCATTGGTCAGGGTGCAGTCTCGGCACCATTTTACTTATTTATTTATTTAAATTAATAGACCTTATTGTTCAGAGCGGCTTTAGATTTATAGAAAAACTGAGCACAAAGTACAGAGTCCCCAGGTACGCCTTCCTACCTCCTCACACACATTCCCCCCCTTACTAACAACTTGCACTAGCGTGGCGTAATGTTTATTCCAACTGAGGAACCAACAGCGAGACGCTGCCATTAATTCAAGGGCGGTTTGCAGCAGGGTTCACTCTTGGTGCTGCACATTCTAGGGTGTGACAAGTGGATACAGTCGGGTCCCCAACACTAGGGAATTCTATAGAATAGTCAGGCTGCCCCAAACCATTTTCCAGGGTGGAGAAGTCTGCCCGCGGTGGACCAGCTGCCCACACACTCGCCATATTTACAACAGACAGGGGCGCTAAATGCCACCGACAAGACGTGCCGCCATGAAAAGTACTCCAGAGTCCTGGCAAGCCCACGTGTCACTCGTTTGACCTGGGGCAAGTTATTAAGCATCTCCTGGCTTGTGTTCTTAGCAGAAAATGATTCTTTCTGAAACAATGATAGTGGGGCTTGACCAGGATTTTGTGACGATTCAGCAGGATTAGGATGTAAGCCCTTATGCAGAGCGCAGCACCGGTACGACCATCAAGACCACAAACGATGGTGTAGAAACAGCCAGCTGTCTCCCACGTCTTTCCTCCCCATTTAGTCCAGCGGTCACCTGGGGTCGTTACATATCCAGGGATTGCTGGCCCCACCCCAGTTTCTGCTTCGGGTGAACGTGCATTTCTACCAAGTTCCCAGGTGGGAGCCGTGCTGGTGGGTAGAGACCACACTTGGAGAACCACTGCCCCAATCCAAAGTGAATCTGTAAGTCTTAGTGGGGTGGAAGTCAGACTTTATTTCCCAGCCTCTCCCACACTAGGTGTGGCCACGTGAGTAAGTCCTGGCCAGTGGGATGGACGGGAGTGCTACGTGCGACACCTGGGACAGGTGCTTAAAGGGAGGGGTGTGCCCTTCACCCGCTTTCCCTCCTTCCTGATGATGGAATGAGAAATGTGGGCGCTGGAATGGTGTTCAGACACCACAGGAACCACGTGACCCTAGGGATGATGAAATGACAAAACACCGTGGGAAAATCACACCAGCCCAGGTGACCTCAAGGACAGAGCTACAACACCAGCCCCAGATGGTGTCCCATAGCAAACAAGCAAATAAACACAAACAAAAACTGAATTCTGATTCCAGGCGCCCTCCTCTTCCCAAAGCAAACAATGGGATGGAGTCTGCACGAGCCTATTCGGACACCTGCTGGGCAATCCCGAATGATGCCCGGCTCCCTCTTCCAGGCTCCTTCTCAGACCCCTGGTACCTTACCCATCCCTGCGCAGCCTGACACACAAATCCAGTTACGCCCCTGACCCCGCTAACGACCAAGCCCTGTCTGTTTGATAAACCTCCAGGGCTACCTATGCCCGGCCGCACCAATGGCTGTTGTGATCCTGGCGGATGCACGGAATGGGACATCACAGGGACACCACACCACAGGGAGTACCTTGACACGTATCGATCAAAACATCCACTTGTCTAAATATTCCCAGACGAAGCAGTTTTTCACGGGCTTCGTGAGATTTCCGCATTACCTAGGAGAGAGAAAGAGAGGACGTGTCCCTCAGACATACAGAAGCATGAACAGTTGTGCGGCCAGGCTGGTGGGTCACCACCTGGCGCTCGCTGGTCGTGAGAAGAGAGGGCCACTAAGACCGGGCACATGAAAGAAGGGACAAAGCACTTCAAGGAGCAAAAAGAGTCCTGTTCAGAAGTGCAGAACCAAGCCGAGGGCAGAAAGCAGACTGCACAGTATAACCCCTTTTGTATAAACGAACAAAAAGAATTAAAATGCACACAAGGAAGGGTTTTCCAGGAAGGGAATGGCAACCACGACCTAGTTAATAATGGTTCTGTCTGGTCAAAGGAGCCGTCCGTGTGTGCGCGCACGTGTGCCTTTTTAAGTTGTCTGAATTTTCTAACCACTGTTCTGCTTTATTTCCCTTTTCAATGTCAACAGCAGTCCTCTCTGCTGCCAAGAGTCCTTCCTGCTGGAGGGAAAAGTGGAAGTAGAAGGTAGGGTCGGAAAAGTAGACTGGGAAAGGACAGTGTAGAAAAAGCAAAGCTGAGACTTCGTCCTGCAGGAAAAAGGGGAGTAGAGGTCTCAGCAGGGGAGACATAGGATGGAATACGTGTAGATGAACAAAGAGGAAGGAGACACCTGGAGACAGCGGGACGCAGCGGGGGAATTAAACCCGGGAGCAGGGAAGGAGGCTGGTGGAGCACAGGTCCCAGAGCTGGAGGGGAGGACAGGCTCTATGCACATTTCATAGGCAGGAGCCCAGGACAGTCATTGACTGGACAGAGGACATGAGGAGAGAGGGGGCTGTGAAAACGTTCAGGTCTGGGCTTAGCATTTCTTGGCGCCATTCGAGGAGTCAGAGAGAGAGAGAGACGGTAGGACAGGCAGGGTGTGTGTGGGAAGAGACGACGAGCTGAGTTCAGTTTTCAGCCACGTAGGGTTAGAAATGTTTGTGGCAACTCCACGCAGAAATGCTCGGTGGGCAGTTGCACATTCAGGGATAAAGCTCAACCAGAGGCTGGGAAGCCCTCGATACGGGGGCTGCAGCTGAAACCGGGAGTGTGGATGAGACCACCCACGAGACTGGCCCTCGGGGAAAAGCAGCACTTAACGGTGGTTTAACGGTTGTCACAGGAAAAAGCAGCTGACAATGAGGCCTAAAAGGAATGTGATGAGAGCTGGGAAGCAGCCCGGGAGAGAGTGGGCTTCATGGGAACCAAGGGAAGGGCAATGTCAAGAAAGAGGGAGGATATGAAAAATCCCAAAGACCACAACGCAACAAAATATATTCGACCTCAGTGACAGTTGTCATTTTTAATATGCAAGGAGCTCTTATAAATTAATAAAAGCCCATCAATCCAATGGAGAACAGAGGACACTAACAGGTAATTCACAAAAGAATAATATGAATGGCCAAGAGATACAGAAAAGGTGCTTCATCTCATTCATAACTAAAAAGTGCAAGTTAAAACAGTGAGAGAGTATTTTTCACCTAACAGGTTGATAAGAATTTTTATTCATTAATTTTTTAAGTGTGTGGGTTTTTTTGAGTGTTTGGGTTTCTTTTTTGCAAGTGCGATAACACTCAGTAAATCAGACCTTCTCACGTACTGCTGGTCACAGTGTGGACGGGTGTGAGCTCTGGAGGGCAGTATGGCCGCGTGTGTTCAGACTGTAGAGCACATACCCTTCCCAGAAATTCCCCTCACAGGGATGGCTCCTGCAGACACACTGTCACACATACACAGAAAGGTTTACTGCGGCACTGTTCATGAGAACAAGACACTCAGTTAATTTATATGTTCACCGATTGCAAAGTTCACAATTAGCCATGCGAAGTCCACACACGGAGATACCGTGCTCCTGGTGCGTGGTGATGTGAAAAGATCTGCGTGAGAATTAACGACGTCCACTCTGAAACGTGCAGACACGGACACCTCACCTGGGAACGTGTGGTGTCCGTGTCTGCACACAGGGAACCTGGTCAAAGGCTCCCTGCGTGCAGACACGGACACCACACCGCTGGAAGGATGCATGAAAACCCCAGCATGGTGACCGCTGGAGGGCGGGCCTGGGCACGGCAGTGAGGGGATCACCGATATTTTGTTTCCATACCCTCTGCACCATTACATTGCTTTGTACTGTTATTTAAACTGTGCTTATATACAGAGGGTGCCAAAAAAAGGTATATACGTTTTAAGACAGGAAAACTATATTAAAATTGTCATACTCAATACATACCAAAGCAAAAGACGAACACAAGTCGTGTTTGACTTCTGCAATGACAAGAGGTGCTCAAAGTGGTTCCCATCAGCGTCCAGACACTTCTGATTACGTGAACTACGACTTGAGCAATGCTGACCAGTGTCCACTTGGATACATTTTGTTGGCACCGCCTGTATTACTTTAATCTTTAAAAAACAAAACACCTACTTTTTCAAGTGGGAACGGCCAAACACTGTCAAGTAACTGAAAGGAGCCACTGGGTGTGGCCACGAGGAAGGTGTTGGTGACCTTGCCCCAGCACATAAGTGTCGCCCAAGGTCAGAAGGAGGCCCCAGAGGAGAGGAGATACAACCCAGGAAAGCGACTGGGGGTAAACGGAGCAAGGGCTCGAGGTGCCAGCTGCGGGGGGGGACCACGAAGTGCCACCCGCAGGCTGGGAGCACCATGGAGGAAGCGTGTCACACAGGGTCCCGGGCAGCCCCCACTCCAAGGCTGGGGCGGGTGTGACAAGCACGGGGGTGAACCAGCCCTGGAAAAGAGAACTGGCCCCTTCTCCGGGAGAAGGGCGAATGCAAACATACACAACTGTGTGGGAGGCACGCGGGGCTCGGATGGGTGCAGGGTGCAGCGTGGGAGGCCAAGGCTCCCTTCAGCGGAGAGGCTGGGGAGGGGCACTCAGCGGCGTGAGGATGCAGGAGAGTCACGCATCTTTAGGAGGGAACGGAAAGGATGGCAAGCGGAGAGAATACTTGCCTCAATAAGGTTTTTAGCCTTAAACACGTCTCCAATTTCATACATGATGATGTCATCTTTCGTCCTTCCGAGTCCATCAAAATGAACATGCTGGACAACCACCTGTGACAAGAGGACAGCCTGTTACGTATGACACAGGACAAGCAATCAGGCATCCAGCCTAAAGACAAAGGTCTGAAATCAGTATCAAGGGTGTTTTTTCAAGTTTAATGATCCACATTTCTCACTCTCAGACTTTACTCTTTACTTTTCACACCCTTCCAAATAAATGGTGCCTTGCACCTACCCTTTGCTAGGCCTGTATTTCCAGTGAACGGGGTCTCTGTAGCGAGATGTCCAAGGACCGCGTCAGTGCTAACCCCTGCAGGTCCCGTGCGTCCTTCCCATGTGCTCCCCGAGCACTGGCCCCTGTGGGACGCTGACCGTAACCCGGCTTCATAACGAGAGAGCTTGTGGGGATTCAATACAGCACGATAAGCGTGGACTCAGGGCTTCTCCTCACTGGCAAGTACACTCATCAGGAGGAGAGCTGCTTCTCCCGCACCGCCATTTTCATAAAAGCTCTCAGCACAGTGAGCGCGCAGTAAATGTTTCATTTGTTCACAAAAGATGCACGGGTTACCTGTGAGCCAGGTATTGTTCTAAACACCGAAGGGTGTACCAGGACAAGACATAAATTCCTGCCTCAGGGAGCTTATGTTCTCAAGGCGGAAGAAATAGGCAATGTGTATAGTACAGCAGACAGCACAGAGTGACAGAAAAATAAAGCAGAGATCCTAGGGAGTGTTTGGGAAAGTTATAACTTACCTGCACTGAGATCTTAATTTAAGAATTCTTGAAAATGTGCTCACATTTCTTCCTTCAACTGCACTTAATTTCAAAAGCAACAAAGTTTAGGAAAAGTTTCACTAGAGACCCCAGGTCTTTTTTCTGGGAGCAGAGGAAGGAGGAAAAGAGTATAAACTGAAACATATTTGCTTTCCTTTGAAATATTTTGGGGTGTTTTTTTTAAGTAACATAAATACAAAATGTGTTTGGTTAAACTTCCCACATAAATAATCACCAAGGAAAAACTCCTTTTCTAAAACCAGAACCTATTTTTCTAAAAGTCAGCAGTTTGCAGCTGGCTACAAACTTCTGTGATGAAGGCACGGAGACAGGTGAATTCTTTCACATCCCCCCAGAGGTTTACGGAAGTGGCTGTTTCTCCTAGTAACGGCGTTGATCCTTCAACATCATACTCACATCTTTGTTTTCAAGAATTTCCTGTTTAGCTTCAGGTTCAACTTCAACAAATTCAGCTTCTTCTCCTAAGGCTCCGAAGTCAGGCCCACTGGCTGGAAGAGGCTCCAAACTCTGAAAGGGAGGGAGGAGCCACAGATAAATAAACTTGTAACATATTAAAAAAACCAAAACCTTTGAGTTCTGTCTTTGACCCCAGAAAACTCAGTACCACGGTTCCCTCTGCTGAGTGGAGGCAGGGCCAGGGTGGGGGGAGCACAAATGCACATGGAAGCTACTGTTACGTACACGTCTTATGCTGGGAGTGAGCTCTTTGGTGTCCTGCGTATTATTAATAAATCAAAACAAAGATGAAAATTAATTAACCCAAAGGGTCAAGAACGAACCTATGATAACTGTGTCATGAACCGTGGATTATGGCGAATCCAGTTCTGTAAAGCCCATTTGAAGACAAAAACAATTACAAAATAAGATGCCATGAAACCATTTATCAGGGAAAAGAAAAAACATCTGCTTTCTTGTTGTTATAGCAAGTACCTTAATTTTTTAAATCAAACTTGGGTGCTTTCTAGGATAACCACACTGACAACCCAAAATACTAAAACATACTTTTCTGGACCGTGATGAATGTGTTTTGCTTCAGCAAGTCTTATTCACACAGCAAGAGGAACTGCACATGCTTATAAAATGGGCCAGAAAGCGGTCCCTTTCTTTAACCTAAACTGACACCTCAAAAGCATTAAAGCGTCTTCTGAATAAGGACGAGTGAGGATTCCATAGGCTGTGCCTGGTTGAGTGCTCCCAGGGGACATAACAGTGTAACCGTACGTATAACGACGCACATACAATGTTACACGTCACATATTATACATTGTATCTATGTGTGCTTACCCACGGGGATTCCCAGACACTCCTGGAAAGCATTCAGGTCTCGCGTGGCACCAGGTCACTGTACACACGTGCAGGTTTGGGGAAAACCGTGCTAAGCAGCGTGTGGCTGCGTCCCTACTCCCCCAACTCCCTACAAACAAGCACTTTCAAAGTGCACGGAAGGGCCTGACCTCTGCAGTAGGTAAAGCAACGGGGACTCTGGGCCGTGGTCACCTTTTCCCTAGAAATCTCAAACGCCTTGTCAGTACCTGCGCCATCATGTCCCCTGGTCATTACCGCCAATGGCCCGACAGCACTACGTCCTCTTTCCCCGCCCTGCCCTTAAGACTCTGCAGCCCCCCCCCCCAAGCGCCAGAGGTTAACATCCACTCGATTCCTTCGCAGACACGCAAGGACGCCCACGGCAAGGCCCACGTGTGCCACGCGTTTCAGGCCCCACGGCTGCGCGCCTCTCACGTCCACGTTCGTGCCCCCCCCGGTCTCTCTGCCGGGAATAACTCCCCCCCTAAGTGGCTTAAAGAGCCACCGTAAATGTCACCTCCTCGGGGAGCCATCCTTCCCGGGGACACCTCTAGACGTTAGAAGTTTATGCCCTTTGCAAGTAACTCCTCCTTTTTCTTCTTTTTATCTGCGCAGGTTCGTCAGAAGAACCCAAATCCCGGCGGGACAGTCAGTCTCCCAGCGGCCTGGCCCCGCGCACGGGACACGCGGCGGCGGAGCAGCGGCGGAGCAGCGCCCCCGTGGGGCCCGCCGGGCAGCGGGCGGCGGGGAGGCGCGGAGGAGAAGGCGGGTCACGGCCGGGCCCCGCGGCGCGCTCGCTCGCCCGTCCCTTGCGGCCGCCGCCCGCTCCGTGACCTTGGGGGCCTCACCGCCCTCCCGAGCGCCGCGCCCCGCGCCCCGCGCCCCGCGCCCCGGGCGGAGGTTGCGGACACGCGGCAGCAACCCCGCGGCCGGCTGTGCGGCCCGGTCGGCCTGCGCCAGGCGCGCGGCCCGGCCGGGGGCGCTGCAGGCGGGCCGAGCCGCCCGGTCCCACGCCGGCCTCCGGGCCCGCCTCCCTCGGAGCCCCCTCGCCCGGTGACCCCCGGGCGCGGCCGCCAGAGCGTCTCCCCGCGGCGCCCGCCCAGAGGTCACACAGCCCGCGGGTCGCTGGGCCTCTTACCCGGGCGTGCACCGTCCCCATGGCTCCCTCTCCGACCGCCGCCTAGCAGAACCTCGCGGGCCCAACCAAGTCTCGGTTGGCGAGGGCAGACGGCGGGTCCGCGGTGGCGGAGCTGCCGGTCAGTGCATCACCCACAAGCACCCGGACGCAGCGCACTGGGGGCGTCCATGCTGCCCCGCCTCAGCCCCGCCCTCTAGCTCACTGTGCTTTCGCTCATTGGTCCTTTCACAGCCTGTAACCCGGATGTTCACGCGGACGCCGGGAAACCCTGCGCAAGCGCAGAGCGTCCGATGACGCCTGCGAAGCTACTGGCACTTCGTGTTTGTGTCTGCGCGCGGCTCTGCTAATAGCAGGTGTCCGGAGTTGACCCTGGGAGAGACCAGAGCGGGTGCTGGGTGCGCCACAACTTCACCCAGGTCTCTCCCTTAACCCTCCTGCATCCCGGCCCGGTGGCTCCTGGGCTTGTCCGCACGCTCCTGCGAAGCGCCGCGGCTCCCCACGCCACACCCGGCTGCCTCCCCCAGCGCCCGGAGCTGCCCGAATCCCGTTGTCGCCCTGCCTGCTTCCTGCTGGCCGCACGGATCCTTGCGAGGCACTGAAACCCCTTAGGGCTCAGTCTCTTCATGCAAAATGAAGGTGACCGTCGTATCTACTCCATCGGGTTGGATGAACAGGCTCGTGCACGAGAGACGGGACGTGAAAGCGCGTGGCCGTGCAGGGCGCTCGGTGAGCGCTGGGTCAGTGGCCGCTGTTCCTTCAGCCGCCACCAGCAAACATTAGTGAGCGTCGTGCAAAGGTCGGTGCAGCCATTCACGTTGGAGAACAAGACAGCCATGGACGTCCGCTGGGTGGCGGGAACTTCCGCCTCCCCCGCCAAGACCCCAACAGATACTGTCATAAACGACAGTTACACATTGTGATCCGCGCAGTGAAGGAGAGAAATGGGCCAGAGAGAAGGAGAAGCGGCATTGTCGGCATTAGGGCGACTCGTGTCTCCACCCCCTGCTGGTAACAGTGTCACTGCGCTTTTCCTCTCGGCCCCTCCCAAGGACCCTGACACCCTTTCCACTTAAGTAGCGGCACCCTAAAACAAATGAGCAAAACAGACACAGGCCACAGATACAGAGACCTCCTCCCCCGCTGATTGCCAAAGGGGAGGAGGGTGGACAGATGGGAGAAAAAAATATGTTGTGGGGGGAAACAAAAGAAAGGCGGATGCCCTTTGGGATCCACCCTTTGGGATTCTGATTTAATTGATCTGGGACCCGTTTTTGGTGGTGGGAGGGGGCACGGGGAGTTTAAACAGTTCCCCAGGTGCTTCTGCTCTACAGCAGAGGCCTCCCACGTAAGGGGGAGGGGGCAGCAGCGCCCTAAGCCTCCAGGACCCCTGGGGTAAATAGTCAAAGTCCTCACACACCTTCTTGCCTGGAAAGAGGCAGAAGTTGGCACCTGCCAGTCTCCTTACAAGTTGACCCATCCATCTGTCCAGCTCCACGCTCAGCCCAGGGCCCAGTCTGTTTGGTTCACTCCCCAATCCCAGAGGCTCGCACAGTGCCTGGTGTGAAGCAGGGACTCCGGGAATATTTGCTGAGTTGTTGCTCTCCCACCCTGGCCTGATGCTACCCGGCCACAAAGACAGACCTGAGAGCTGGGAGGGGGCCTAGGAGGGAGGACAGGAGGTGTTGGTAATCGTCCCCCTGCCTGCACACCAGGCCCTCCAAGATGCCACCAGGCCATCTGTCTTATTCATCGCTGTATCCCTAGTGCTTAGTATATAACTGATGCCATTATTATTACATTGGCAGGAAGTTGAAGGTGACGCATTCTTCCCTCACCCCAGCCCTGTGCGTTTGCTCATATTGTTCCTTCTGCCGAGGATGGAGAGCCCACACAGCCCTCCAACTCAGCACACACCTGGCCACACTGCCCAAGAGTTAGTCACATCCCCACCCCAGCCCCACCGTCACTGTGTTCCCACTCCCCTGCAGTGTTTCTCTTGGTGTGTCCTGGAGATCACACCAGAGACCCTCTGGGGTGATCAGCAAAAATGCACATTCCTAGGCCTCAGCTCCGACCTGCTGAATCAGAATCTCTGGAAAGGAGAAACTGCAAATCGGAATTTTAAAGAAGCAAGCCAGGTAATTCTTTTGCCTACTATGTTTAACTGGGAACATACTTTGTTTCCATGTCTTTCTTCACCACTGGTTCAAAAGTCTTTGCAAATGTGGCTCTGCTAACCTGCGTATGCAGCCCCTGGTCCGAAATCTCGGAGAGGAAGAGGAGGAGGCAGGGCATCAGCAGGAGTTACGGGACAAGGACCCACGGTAAGCAGGGAAGCCTCCCAGGAAAGGAGAAAGGTGTGTGTGTGGGGGGGGGGGGGGGCCAGGCCTGGTGGAGAGGCTCTGGCCTGGGCACAGGTTCAAGAGGCAGAGGAGAGAGCGTGTCCTGTGTTATAATTAGCTGTGTGACCCCAGGAAGGTCACAGTCTCCCTAACTGTCAAGTTTTCTCCACTGTAAAATAACGGGATGGGATTGCTAAGGACTGCCAGCTCTAGGAGAGATTTTAAAAATCGGTTTACATTCCACACTAGGAAGTGAGAGGGCCTGGACTTTGGCAGGTTTTTAAGCCCCTTTTGGATCTCCACTTGCCAGGGGTTCAGAAACATCAGATTAGCCTCCAGTTAGCGGTTACGAGAGCGGCTTTATGGACAAAACGCTGAGTTTCAGTCACAATTCTGCCAACCACGTCTAAGCTGTGTGGCCCTCAGAGGCACGTACCTCCTGGGTCAGTTTCCTCTTCTGTAAAGTGGGGGCCGTAACACTATCCACTTCATAGGAGGGGTTCAAGAGCTAATAGATGTAAAGCTGTGCCCAGCCCAGAGAGGGCACCCACAAATACTGGCTGCCCCTGTAGTGGTGTGCCAGGTACGGTGCTAAGTGCTTTTCGTAAAACGGTCTTATTTAGGTGGCCTTTTACAGAGGATGAAACTGCGGCTCAGAGACTAGGTGACCTATCCTACATGCAGCTGAGATCCAAACACAGGCGAGTCTAACGTGGCCTCACGCCCTTAGCCACCTCTGGGTGACGCTCACAGGAGCCAGGAACTGGGAAGAGTGCAGGCCTAAAGTACATGATGGCTCAAAAGCCCCCAGCTGAAGAGAAGCTCAAAACACAGCCCCTGCCCCGTTGTTAACCAGCAGGAACCCGTTCCCTGAGCTCAGTGCCCCCAAATCCAGCTTCTGGGACCCAGGAAACCTGCCCCTGGCCACCAAAATGAAACTTTTGGGGTCTTGCTGACCGCTGGCTCAGACTTCACAGGCTGTTTTAGGTGTGAAAACTTTGACATAGATTACCAAAGATAGTCTGGGAGACTGAGCACATGTTAAGCACAAATCATACAAACTGGATGGACACTTACTTGTAATTGATTCTGCCAGTTCCCTGATTCTCAGTTTCCCCATGTGTAGTAAGATGAGGATGACAGCAATTCCTAAGGCATAAAGATGTAGGAGGATTTAACGCGATAAAACACGAGGCCTGCACACCCTAAATACTAAATAAATTAGATTTTCTTCCTGCATTTCCTTCCTCCTCATTCTTTTTTTTTTTTAAACTGTTATCTTGAAGTTTTAATTTCTCCCTCCTCATTCTTGAGTAAGCCTCTTCGCAGATATGAGGTGTGATCAAACCATACAGTGAATGTTTAAATTTTAAAAATTATTACAGTATAAGACACATTGCCATTAATCCCCCTCAGAAGACTCCCCCTCGCTTCGAACACACTTATCCCATCGTTCTTGCCACTCTCTGAAGCAGTTCTGGAAGGCCTCTTTCGTGTCTTTAGTCGCTCTGTCATGGCTGCCTCGATGTCCTGAATTGATTGAAAACGTTTACCTTTCACAGTCATTTTGACTTTGGGGAAGAGCCAGAAGTCACACGGTGCCAGATTCAGTGAATAAGGTGGATGAGGACACACCGTCATGTTTTTATTTGACAGAAGCCATGTGTGACACGGAGCGTTGTCATGATGGAGGATGATTTACGACACACTTTAAAACACACCTTTTCTCAACCGTAGCTCACACCCGACTGACTGCACCGAACAAGCTGAAACTCGTCCCACATGTTACTAAGGGTCGAGGCACCACTTCCAGTATTGGAGATCCTGCCTTCCCTTTGGATGGCACTCGGCAGCAGCATTCAGTGTATGTTTTCATCACAACGGAAAGGCTCCATGTCACACACGGCTTCTGGTATAAGGCAATTTCTGTCAAATAAAAATATGACGGTGTGTCCTCATCCACCTTATTCCCTGGATCTGGCACTGTGTGACTTCTGGCTCTTCCCCAAAGTCAAAATGAGCATGAAAGGTAAACGTTTTGAATCAATTCAGGATATCAGACAGCCATGACAGAGCGACTACAGACCCTCACGAAAGAGAACTTCCAGAACTGCTTCAGAAAGTGGCAAGAACAGGATAAGCATGTTTGATGCGGGGGTGGGGTGCATGGGGAGACGGGGGGGGTGGCACAGGTATTTTGAAGGGGATAAATGGCTATGTGTCTTTTACTGTAATAAATTTTTGTTTAAACATTCACCGTTATTTTGTTTAAACATTCAACTGTCATGAGGTTGACCTGCAGATTGCAACAGAAGTCATGAACCAAATAATTTGAGAGTCTAATGTGTCCGAGGCACTGGACCAGTGACAGAGGGCACATCAGGAACCCAGAGTCACAGCTTTCACAGTCAAACACCAGCTCTGACAGTCACAATACATAGTAACATATTAAAGGCTCTGAGAAGTCCCGCAGTACCTATGCTTGTTCTGCTTCCTTTAACCCAGCAGTTCCTGGATTTGTTTTTGTGTGTGTGTGTTTTGCTTGTTTCGGAGGCTTTCTGTAGCCTCAGTATTTCCAGGGCTCCTCTTTTGAGCAAAAGGTAGAATTGAGTTTCCCTGCCCCCATCCATGTGACTTGCTTTGGTCAACAAGTTGTGAGCTGGAGGGATAGGGGTCACTTCTGGATGAAAACCTTTAAGCACCACATTCCTCCCCACCCCCACCTCACCATGGCAGTAAGTGACCCTCCAGCTGATGGGACGGCTTCAGGCTGGATCAGCCAAGACTGGTGGGTATGTACTATGAGAAATAAACCCTTTAGGGGGTTTTGTTCAACCCAACGTGATCCGGCCTATCCTAACTGATCGAATCACCTAATGACATCTACCGGTATTCCAGAAAACATGGTTTAGGAAGTGCTGATCTGGTCCCATCAGAAGTAGACATGCAATTTAGTAACTACACTGGTTCCCTTAAAAAATCACACCCCACGTCTCAGAGGCCACGAGGGAGGCTGGGTCTTCCCACAGAGGTCACCCAGCTGGCTCATGTGAGTTGGACGTTACACAGGACAGCTGGTCAGGCAGCTGAGCCCTGTACTGGCCAGGTTAGGTTGGGGTGCTGCCGAGGGATGGCCAGGGGGTAAGTGGGCATGTGGGCCCTACTCTCACCTGAGCCAGAGACTGGGGGGGAGGTCCTCACTCACGTAAGGAGCCCCAGCCCCCAGGAGAGTCTGTGCATACTCAGCAGAGCTGGCCCGACCTAAGCCTTGGGGAAGAGCCTGGCACCCAGATGGACAAGGAGCCACTCAGGAATCTGGGGTCCCACAGGAAGGAGAGGGATTCTAGAAGGCGGGTCTGGACCACAAGCCCAGGAAGCAGCTCGCAGGGAGGCCTCCTGGCTCAACAGGGCTGTCTGGGGAAGCGAGGCTGAAACCTCACCTGGGGGTGTTTTAAAGACGCTCAGCTGTGAGGGAAGAAAAGCAAGACCGCGGCTCCTTAGAAAGAACACTGAGAGCAAGTATTTTAAAAATCACATTTACTATGAGTTATAGTCTGACGAAAATAATATATGGTCCCGTAGAAATTTGGAAAACACGTACAGGCACCACCAATACAACATAATTACAAACAACAGCATGATGGTAACCAAGGTGGGTATTCCGAGGTATGTCCTTTCAGTCCTTTTTCTAGGACACACTCATATACGTATCTACACCCACACACTGTATTTTAACACGGGGGCCATGCTGTGCCCACTGTTTACCAGGTGAAGACTGCTGTACCCTGGCATTAACTAGACGACACATGGGTTATTCCTGACAGTGGAATACTCCGAGGTCCAAATGCACCATCAACAGAGGAAGGGTTCTATTTCATCAGGTAGGAGGGGTGTGAGAGAACCCGCAGCACAGCTGGAGAGGTGAGGGCCCGGGGGAGTGGGGAGAGTGGCATTTAAGGCACAAATGGAGGGAGCCTTGGCCATTTCTAAAATAGTGTTATAGTTCCTTGTCTTAGAGCACACTTTTAAAAATTTATAAAACATATCCTCATTGTAAGAAGGTTGAGTTATTTCAAAAACTATATAGTTCCAAAGAACCTTATTAGCCATAATCACAAAACTCGCATATACAGAGGGTGCCAAAAAAAAAAAAAAAGTATACACATTTTAAGAAAGGAAAAAAACTGTATTCCAATTGTCATGCTCAATATATACGGATAACAAAAGATGAATACAAGTCATGTGTATACATTTTCTTGGCACCCCTGGTCCATCTGTCTCTATGGGAATACACCGGTTATTGTAAAACACTGTGAAAATGTAGTGATGTCTGTGGTTCTGACAGAAAAGCTGATTGGGAAACTTGAGAGTCAGGGAAAGGTGTCAGGGTGGGTCAGAAGGAGCCCAGGTGGGTGTCAGGCAGGCCTCCTCCACCACCAGGCCAGCTCAGCAAGGGACATGCCGTGTTCTGGGGGCCCAGGGGGCCGGGCATCCCACCACTCGCTTGGGGACCAAGTGCTACCAGAACAGAAGCATCAGGTGCCCACCCACCCAGGAGACCTGCAGAGGGGTTCACAAGTGGCCCCTGCCTTCTAGGAGTTCACAGCTCAGAAAAGCTCAGGCTCAGGTGGAGTTTGCCCCAGAACCACATTCCATTTTAAAGGGTTCGTTTTTGCAAGACAGCGCTTTGTCTGAACTTGACTCCAGGACACTCATATACCGTAGGGGAGAGTTGCAGCTTTCTGTCCCAATATTTAGGATTCGGAGTTTATCAGTTTTTCTTTTGTGTTATATTCCAATGTGTAAGAAAAACAGACGCACACATTTCCCCTCGAGTTACAGTACATTGTGACTGCCAGCAAATCACACACCTGGGAGAAGGGAGGTCCCTGTCTCTTATTTGTCTCCATTGAGGCTGGGGGAGCACAGAGGATGGGGGTGGGAGGAGTGGTGAGAAAAAAGAAAAGCAGACCAGAGGCTTGGGGAAAATAAGTCAAGTTCAAGTTGAGGGCATGAGCGGAAAGGAGGCCAAGCCATCTGGCTTCTGCCTGGAGGACCTGGGGGACTGTCTTGTGCTCTGGATATTTTTTTAAGACTTGTTCTCTTAACATCTCACTGATTCACATAATACGTAATTCAACAGATAATAAGATTTCCTATGTTTTAGACAAAATTCTTCATCAAATATTTAGGCTGGGTTGAAAGGGTATTGTAAAATGTCAGGAAGTTATTATCTTTTAATAGCCCCTGAGTGGAGTGCCCTTCTTGGAAAAAGATGGCATGCCTTCCCACCATGCCAACTGCTTCCTGTACGGGGAGATGGAGCACCCTTCTGTCTTTCCTCCAACCCCCAAGACTGCACAAAGGGCAGCCAAACCCCCAGCCGTAAGATCCCCCTGTCCAAACACCGGCCATTCTAGAAGGCTCTTTCTGGGACACTCGAGAGCTGCAGGACAGAAATGGACCCTCCACACTGAGGGTCATTTCCCACCCGGCCATGCTTCAGTATTAGATTTCTTTAACCTTGGGAGCACCATAAATACCAAAAGCAGCTTCCTAGCTTTATCATAAAGACCAATCGATAAGCTTTGGTTTTAATAAACTATGAATTCAGCACAGAGGCCAAGGTCCATATGTCACAGACATGGGGGATTCCACAACAGAGTGGAGATAGTTGCACAAAGATGGGAAAGGCCTAGCAGCTCCCAAAGAACGTCCTAGACTTGCCTCCTCAAGCTCTCCCCGGCTGAGAAAGTGGGGAGGGAGGGGTCGCTCCCACCCCCAGCAGGACTACTGCCCAGGAAGCTGAGGCCGGACTGGAGGATGGATTGCTGGGCAGTCTGCACTTTGGGTCCTATTGGAGAGTCCGCAGGACCGGTGTCCAGGTCCTTGCGGAGCAGGAGGGCTGAGGTCCCATGGTGCTCTGGTTTGTGTGCGGAGGGCTGCTGGCTTCTTGCCAGCATTGGGGATCTGAAACAAAGAATGCTGACTCAGCAGCCGTCTTGAGTCTCAGAGAGGATGGACGGACGCTGTCTGCCAACGCTTAGTGCACTGCCGAACAGACTCTGGGCGCTGCAGGGTGGCCCAGCCCAAAGCCACACTTTCCTCCGCCCCTTAGTACTTGGCTGATGTCACCAACCTGGGCCTCAAAGCCTATGGCCCTCACAGCCACCTGGACACCTGCCACCGGACATCCACGGGCACGATGGAGCACATCAATTTCCTCCACACAGAGCAGCTCTCCCACCAGGGTGCCCTCCACAGACCAGCCACCCCTCCCAGGCCTCTTCCTTCTGACTAGCTGCCCCACCCCCTCGGAATGCCTGCAGGCACCAGGGCTTGTAACTGGTACCTCCTTCTGGCCCCAGAAACTATGACATCTCTCAGCCCCACAGGTTCAGGGACCAGGCCCTCTCACCCTTGCCTGGGCCAGCGTGGCTCCCTCTCAATGGTGAGCTTGCTGCCCGCTGGGCTCTGAGGTCTAGCATCGTCCACAAGCCCACTGCAGTCATTCTCAGTGCAACTCAGATCCTGCCACTCCCTATTTAAACCCTTCCACATCTGCCAACAGCAGGAACGACTAAGGCCCCATCTCCCGAAGGCACTCCATGTGTCCAGTACTGTGCTAGGGGGTGCCCAAAGCCTCGCAGGAACCCAACGAGGAGGTAGGTGAGGGTCAAGGCTGATGAACAGGCGAGACAGCCAAGACCTGTGATTTTTAGGGTAAGATCCAACCCTAGTAACCAGAAGAAGGCCCTTTTTAGTACGAATCAAGTGTGCAGAGTTCAGAAAGCAGCAGGGGTCACCGGGCCACATTACGAAGCAGACTGCAAAATCTGAGGTCAGAAGGGAGTCTGCTTTAACAGGACGCCAGGCCACACCCATGGGAAGCCCCGCCTGGCCCCGCCTCTCTCGGTGCCTCACCCCATCCCCCAGAGGCAGGCTTCCAGAGCTACTTCCTTTAGGCCCGGGAACGCTCTCACTTTCCTGGCCTGCACCTGTCCCCTCCGCCCCTCTCAGCTCTCTCCATCACAACTGTCCCAATCGGAGGCTTTCCTGCTGTCCCCTGTGCAGGTTAGCTTTACTGGGACCTCTGATTTACTCAGCTGCCTCCCACAGGACAGGGCCCCCTGCATGAAAGGATAAGCTCCTTGCCACCTATCGGGCACTCAGTGGTGCTTCTGGAGAGTGCATGAGGCCTGCGCAAAGGAAAGGAAGGCCCGTCCGACCCAAACCCCCACAGGCAAATCACTTACCTGGAACTGGGGAGCAGATGGTTTATCACACGAGAACAAATCTGAGAGGTTACCGAATGAAACCACTGGATATCATCAGGAATATACGGAAGCCACAACACCAGTCTGCAGGAATGAAATCACACCCGCGCACACACGTACACAGTGTGTCAGTATGAAGATAAGCCACAACAAAGAGAACAAAACAACAACTGAAGAAAAGGCAGCTAGCTATCTTACAACAATAGCCTTTGTCCCAATTAATGTCCAGGGTCACTTCTAATCCCAGTCTGATGAATTCCCAGAAGGCGGATTTGGGCCTAGCCTGCCTAAAAGCCCTAATGGAAAGTTAGGCCACTTTCAATTCAGGAAAGCTCAAAGGACTTACATGGAAATAAAAGGAAAATGCTTTCGTTTTTCCAGGATTCTCCTTGTCTGTGGCAAGATGCCCGCCCATCAGTATGCCCACGGTTTGTAATGGAGACACCACCCGCTCCACTCCGCCCCACTGCGCTTGGCCACGTGTCAGCCCAGCAGAGGAAGCCACTGAAGAGGCCCGACCGCTGCTCTCCACAGACTCCCAACTTCCCAGACATAAAAAGGACCCCACGTCTGGGTTTTGATAAATGCTGGAACCCAGAGCAAGGCTGGGTGGGGAAGGGACCTGGGAGGGTTCCCCACGGGTAGGAGACCTGAGCTGCCTTGTGAAGAATGGGTTGGATTTTAAAAGATGGACTGAAGGACATGCTGGATTAACTCACTAAAAAAGGAAGCACCAAAGTAAACCTGAAGAAAGCGGAGGTGGAACAAACGCCCAGGGATCCAGCGCTCACACGTGTTTGCCGCACGGCCTTCCCTACCATGAATAAGATCCCCAAATAAAAGGGCAGACCTACAAGAAGTGACAGACCTACAACAGCACTGAGAAAGGAGGTGGGCGGGGCAGGGGCTCCCCGCGAGGCGCCTTTCGGGGTGTTCCACGTCGACTGAGCTCCATCCCGCTGCACAAGGTGCCAAGCCCCGGGCTCAGGGCCTCCCCCCGTCTCAGCCCCGGGACATGCAGCCGCGGCAGTGCTCACCTCTGGGCCACAGCAATCACAGACTCCACGGGCAGCGTACACGGCAGCATGACGTAGGACATCACCTTCACCGGGAGGGAGTTGTAAATCCTGTTCATGTATCCGCCTTGGATTTTAAATACTTCCCTCATGGCTGAAAAACACAATTTGGAGGCATTACCTCCCACCAGGGCAGAAAGCAAGCCACCTTACCCAGGTGGTGTTTGGAATTTCTATGAGGTCCACAACTCCCGGCAGCCAAACAATCCGAAGCATTCACAAATGACAGCAAATGGGGGATACGCTCAGAAGAGCCCTTGGACAGCTACAGGGGCTGGGCTCCCAAGTAACGGCTCTTTTAAACTGACAACTCTTTCTGGAGGCGTGCACACAGTGCTCAGTGAGCTTCGAGAACTTCTCTGTGAACCTCCAGCTGCCAGGATTCCGTCTCCTGCCTGGAACCCCCTGGCCTTCTATGTCCCCTTGGTAATGACCTCGCGATGCCCCAAATCCCAGGAACTTGAGCAACTGCTAGGGCGTCAGTGCCTCAGGGGCAAGGAACGCGTTCTGCTCAACTCTGAATTTCTCCGACCGTCCGATGGGAGGCTTTTGTGCATTCATCTGTCCATCTGATAGTTGACGGCACCGTTCAATGAAGGGTCAACACTGGGGGTTTGGAGGGAGGGGCAAATCAGGAGAGGCTCCGTGAGAAAGAAGGCCTTGAGATGGGTAGACAGGCAGAGAACGGTGTTCCAAAAGAACGGGCCCGCTGGTATCCAGTGCCTGGGTCCCAGGAGCGGAGAGCCTGTCTGGTTAACTCGAAATGGGCTCAGCGGGAGTTTGTTTTCCTCAGGCCATGTCCCCAGGGGAAGGGAGACTGAGCAAAGCACCTGGCTCAGGGGAGGCTGTGCCAAGAGGTGGGGGCCCCAAGGCCCAGTCACTCTGCCCGTTTCCTCCCCGTGGTAGTTTCACCATCCTCCCTCACGCACAGAATTTCTAGAAGCCCTTTCAGTCTCTCAAACAGTCACAGAAAATAACATCCTCTCCGGGTTCACCCCTGAGGAGTCGGCACCTATAGTGAGCTGGGGTGACAGGGTCTCCAGGATGCTCTCGTCCCAGGGCAGGACGCTGGGATGGTTCAGCAGCTTGTTTCCTGGAGGCTTTGTCGGCCAGGCGGCCACCCCCAGGGGAGCCTCCAGGCTCCTGGTCTCACAGGGGGGCGCAAGGATGTCCTGCTGTGGCAGAGATAAATTCAGGCACGGATGGAGCCTGTTACAGATGCCTGGAAGGGCACAGAAGAGAAACCATCAGGCGAATTTGGATGGCAGGGGTCCTTACCCATCCACCCACCCACTCACCCAGTGAGAGGGCGGCTAGCAGCCACCAGAGCTTCAGGCCCAGCCTCCACTCAGTATAGTTGGGGATGGACACGGGCCAACATCTGTAATGGGGAGAAAGACGTGTGGGGCTTTGAAGCCAGGCAGATTTGGGTCGGCACCTGGCTCCACCACTCACAAGTGGTGTGGGTCCCACAGCCACAGGTGGACTCGTGAGGTTGAAATAGGAGGATTATAGCTGGAATAATTTGTGATAGCAGGTATTACACCACTGGGAAAGCCTGCGGTCCAGGCCTCGACTAGGAACTTTACAGTCAGGCCTTGCAGCAGCCACTCAACTGCTACCAGCCTCTCCACTTTTCAGCTGAGAAATCAGAAGCACAGAGAGGTTAAGTGATTCATCCAAGGCCACACAGCCCATCTGTGGCAGAGCGAGATTTGAACCCAGGTCTGACATCAGTGACGGCACTCTTGCATTACACATGTGGTCCTGAACGTAGTACTAGGTAAGGGGGTCTGTGCAGCCACTGCCCCCAGGTGCTGGGGCACAGTGGCTGACACCAGGGAGTGCCTCCTGCTCTCCCGGAATTGGCACGCTGGTGGGGGCAGGGGGAACGCTGGTTTCAGAGATTTATAGCTACCCCGGCTCATCTCTTGCTTCCAACCTCATGTTCAAAGGACCAGGAGCTACTCCTGGATACCTGTGTCGTGTTCCCCAGGTTACACCTTCTGTTTATGCTTCTCTCTAGATCTTTCCGGGCCTCTATCAGGCACACTGCTCACCCTCTGAGATTTCACTTTCCCTTAGGTATGTTTCAGAGAATCTGTTCCCGGAGGACAACCCTGCCCCACCCCCACACGTCCTCTGCAGGACCCGAGGGAGGCCGGCCTGGCTGAGGACCACACTTGGGTATCTCAACCCAAACCCAGCCCTGCTGCTGCAAACACTCAGCCACATACTGGTCTTTAGAATGACTAAGTACCGCCTGGACGCATTTAGTGCAAACTACTCTCGCTACAGATGTTGAAACAGAGGCTGTAGGAGGTAGAGGTGGGCCCAAGTCAGCAAGTAACCTGAATCCACCCCCGCAGGGTCCATCACCATCATTTAGTCCCAGACCGCCTCCAAATTGCATCCCCAGTCCAGGCTGCTGTCCAGGACTTTGGACCCTGACATCAGCTGCCTCCTGCACAGCTGTCCCCAAAATGCCCCTGGGGCACCTACATGTCCTACACGGAGCTCCCCTGACTTCCAGCAAACCCTCTCCCTCTGGAGCGCCCTGAACCCGTGGGCAGAGCCCCCTCTCCCCTGACCCCAGCTCCTGAGGCCAACAGCCAGGGCCTCATCCTCAAGTCTTCCTCTTCACAAATCTCTGGTCAGTCCTGTTCCCTCGGGCCCCTTCCCCTACCCCGACCCGGCCGAGCGTCCCGCTGCCTCACTGCAGCCAGAGGGGCCTCCAAAGCTCCCCTCTGACCTTCCTCACTCCTGCTTCAGCAGCCCTCAGTGGCTCCCTACTGCTGCAAGATGCAAACCCTCACCATGCCCACCAGGCGCAGCCTTGTCCCCTCCTCTGTCCATCTCTCAGTGTCCCCCACCCTGCCATACCAGTGCCACAACCCTTCTTTCTGTCGCCCAACAGACTACACTCCATTGCCTGCGGGCCTCACTCTCACGCCCCCTCCAACCTCCCTCAAAGTGTCAGCGTGGATTCCCTCCTGCGTGGCCCTGTAGCATGTCACCTCTTCCTGCCAAGGCACTTTGCACACTATCAGACCTCCATTTACGGATCTGCACTCCCGACCGGACTGTAAGCGCCAGGAGGGCAGGGCCCGCACCTGCCTCGTCACTGCGGTGTCCCTCTCCACAGCCAACTGCTTGGTACCCAGAAGGTACACAATCAACATTTGCTGAGCAGATCATATGTGGATGTCCTTTTACCCACACAGTCTTCCTGGTCTTGGCCAAAGAGGATCAGTACATGAATCGATTCTCAATAGTGAAGAAAAACAGCTCCAAACACATCTACTATTTGGCTCCACTCGAATGTTCCTAGAGCCCAACTCCCACAGCCCACAGGAGCCAGGAGGATTCAAAGGCAGCAACCTGCCCCAGAAAGGTCAGCCGGTCCAGTGGGCGTCCCCCACACCTGGCTGCGCACGATTATTCTGATTGCCTCACTTGGGGCCCATGCCCAGAAACCCTGTTCAACGCCTTCATGAAACTTAAGGTTCACAACCGTTCAAGCAGAAAAGAAAACAACAGAACTGTCTGCCTTCAGACAGGCGACACCATGGAAGGAGACAGAGCCCTGGAGCCGTGGCATTCTGGGTTCAAATCCCAGCTCTGCCCCTCAGTGAGTGGCATGTGGTCCCTGGCTCGCCTTTCTGAGCCTCCATTTCCCCATCTGTAAAGTGGGGCGAAGATTTCCTATCTCACGAGGCCAATGAGTGGGCTGAGCATGACAGGCAGTGAAAGCAGTGAGCAGCGAGTGACATTGCTCACACCAGTCTCGGGTTTATGTAGGCTGCTAACAGAAAGCTTATTAAAAGGGCACATCTGTTTCCCGGCCCCTACATACCATTTTCTTCCAAGAACCTGACCGCGTCTCTGTACCCTTGAAAGCATAGCTCTGCAAGCACCTGTAAGCAAATCAAGTAAGTTAGCTGCAGGGCGGGGACGTCACTAAGCATCATTCACGGAAATATCTAAAGTCAGCCAAGGGAAAGGGAAGGCTCTGGTAAACTCTGAGCCACTCCCACATGCCAGGCGCAGCCACAGTGAGGCGGGACACAGCAGTCCTCCCCTCCTGTGGACACCCCTCCATGGAGCCTTTGCTGGCACCCCAGCATGCCAGGGGGCCTGTCCCAGTTGTCACTGGACCATTAACAGCTGCGTACCAACCACGCACGCAGCTGTGGTATATGGCCTTTCCTCCAGTGGGAACTCACGCTGGGGGTGCACACCGCACCGCACAGCCCCCTTTGTCCCCAGCACTGCTGGGGACACAGCCTACAGGTTTTCTTACAGCGTTAGGGTGGTGAGACGTCCTACAACCAGCAGTGTGGTTTGTGACCATGGTTAAAAAGAAGAATCATCTGGGTAACTAAAAATTACCCTGCCTCCCCAGCTATACCCAGACGACAGTCGTCCCCTGGTATTCATGGGGGCCTGCTTCCAGGACTTCCCTTGGATACCAAAATTCACAGATGCTTAATTCCCTGATATAAAATGATGTAGGGTTTGCATATAAGCTACATTTGCATATAGGCTACGACCAGGTCTGTCCATACACACTTCATCTGCGTGGATTCAGCATAGGGCTCGGTAAGTGGCAAAGTCACGTTTTTCTTTTATGGAAACTTCTGGGATTTATTATTATTATTATTATCGATCTGCAGTTGATTGAATCTGCGGATGCTTGAATCCGTGGGTGCAAAACCCGTGGACAGAGAGGGCTGACTGTACTTACACCACAGCCCCTGGAAGTGGCACCTGAGCTGTGGTGCTGGTCAAATGTCCCCAGGTGATTCCAGTGATCAGAGTGGGACAGCACTGAGCTTCCGGGACAAGGGACTCTTCTCCAAGGTCCTATTCAATGAGGGTCTGTTTCTGTTTGTTTGCATAGAGAACTGGTGGCTCTCCAGGCAAACAGGGAAGCAAAGAAGAGCTACACCCCAGAACACAGCCCCCCAGTCACCTTGACGTCCGGAGGGAACAGTACGCAGCTTAGCAGGTAGATGTTTTCTGAGCAGAGGCGTAGGTTGAGCTGGGTGACATCCACGTGAAAAAAGTTCGTGGACTTGACCTTAGGGCAGATGTCAGACTCCCCATGGAAGGGGGACACAGTGATGGTCGTTTTGGCATCGGACATGGGTAAATTGTTAGTCACCCCTCCATCGATGTATCGCTTTTAAGGGAGAAAACAGGACATCCTGTCAGAAGCTCCGGGCTGCTGCTTTATGTGTTTTTCTGTGTTTCATGGGCAGAGGCTTCTCAGAGCTGCAGGCGGATCCTGAGGGAGAACGGGGCTTGGGGATCACTCAGAAACTCCGTACTGAGCATTTCTGTGCCCGGCCAGGCTTGAGGTTGGCACTCAGGCGTGCTACAAACTAGTGTAGAGATTATGCCCTGCACAGAAAGTGCCTGGCAAAGAGGCAGACGGGCCCATGACCTGAGCCCAGGTGGGAGCCCCCAGGTGTGCCCATGGAGTGTGCACTCGGCACAACGGGACGCAAACCCTGCCCTAGAAGGCAGGGGTCAAGTCCAGACGCCCTTGCTGCTTGGGAAATCTGGGACAAGATATTTCACCTGTGAGCCCGGTCGCTCCACACCTTGAAAACGAGAACCAGCGCCTCGAGAGGCTTTAGAGACTTAAACGAAACAGTGAACCTGGGGCCTAGATGGCCTCCAGAAACCATCGTCTTATCCCCCAACCAGCAGCATTTGGGCTCAGTTACTCTGAGCATCCATATCCATATCCATATCCCCATTTCCTTCAACCACCTTCAGCTGGGCAGGAGGGTTTTGGTACAATTTGGGCAGATTGCACCTGTCAAGCCAAAGCCAGCAGCACTCCCCCTGTTGGGACAAAACCTTAACTGTCTCCAGAGACTGCCCTAGAACGAGGCTGCCAACTGTCCAGCCCAGCCCAGCGTGTAGTCCAGAGGCTGCAGAATAAACACCCCAACTTCTGCTTGGCTGCCCGCAGCACAGCTGAGCATGAGCCATATGTGTTCATGTTTTTGTTCGATGGAACCAAACCGCAGCCCTGTTGGCAGCTTCTGCCACAAGCCACGGCTATAAAGGACAGTCAGTCCAGAGGACTGAAACTCTCAACCCCTAAGAATAAAGCTCTCCCACAAGCCAGTAAGCGATTCCTAAGCGTCTCCTACTTTAATGAGGCCACTGGGCATCTACCCACTCATGTGAAGATGAGGTGAACCAGCTTTCCTTACAGATCGCCAGATGAGGGCCTAGGGTAGGGCAGGGTCAGGGGCGGGGGTGTGGAATCTCTGCCTGGAGGCTGAGAAGCACAAGGCTGTGTGTTTGGGGTCCTATCGCTTTGCAGGCAGGAACTATGCAAACACAGTTCCAAAGCAGACTTACCACGCCTCTGAAGGAAGGAGGAATTAAGCCACAGAAGATAGGGATGAAGGAAGTACAAACCAAGGCCTGTGAAGACAAAAGGGAGTGAAATCAAAGGCTGAAAGAGTCCACCCATCTCCAGGGCTTTTATAAGCCTTCTCCAAGGGAGAAAAGCAATACGCCTGAAAATGCTCTTTGCACAGAGTAGGTGCTTTAATAAATGAATTGAATGAACGATGAACCAACCTACACACTTGTATTTCGATCTCACCGTAACGACACTGTCTGTGGACACCAACTTGCTGTCCCCGTTCCCCACGAGTCACACTGGGCCATTGCAGACAGGACCAGGAGTTGTCGACTCACTGACTGACTGGGAAGGGCCTCGATCAGAGCGTCACACTGATGCTGCTGGCCCAGGGACCACACTTTGAGGGGACCACGCTAGAGAGCATCAAGCAAGACGCAACACTGATTCACTGAGAGGACGGTCTTGTGGGAACGGACAGGTGCTGGCTGTGTAGAAACAACATTAAAAGGAAGGGGACACTAGTGCTCTGTGCCAGGCTGCTCTCTTGTACAGACCTGTGTGAAAGCGCAATGCAGTCCATGTAAATGTCAGAAAAGGCATCAGCCAAATTAAGTGGTATTTTAATATCACAAACGCTCTCTGTGCTAGGATCCGAGGACAGACGCCAGTAAGACAGGCTCCCACCGCGTGGGGCTTCCCTCCGGGGGAACTCATTAAGAAACAGGCATTGTTGGGACAGGGTCCCTGGAGAAGGCAGGTAGGTGGTCAGGAGCCGCGTCTGGAAAGATGGGGAGGCGTGAATTTGAAACTGCAACTATCCTGAAACACACAGGGTTTCTCTGTGCTAAGACACGCCAAATTTAGGTCACTCTGCCGCAGGAAGCAAATAGCATCACGGTCAACCAGGTTTTTGCATCTTAGGAAATGGCACCGGTGGCCTGCGACAGCCCTCTCTGTTATGTCCCAAAAGAAAGAAACAACAGCCTTTCTTATTTGACAACAGCCACACAAAGTGCTTACGTCCACGACTTCATCTTTCGACTCAAAATCCGACACAAGGACGTTTTCCAAGTCAGACACTCTGGTGAGCGAGATGGACACTTTGCCAGAGATGAGCTGGTGAACGTTGGCCGGCAGGTGTTTCTGGAGACCGTCTCGGAGGTGCTTGCTCAGGTTGAAGGACGGGTGGAAGACACCAAGGTTCCGGTTCCTGGCTCTCTGGATAGCTTCAACGACAACCTGTATCACCTGGTCTGCAGGGGTGGGGGACAAACACACAAAGGGATGGGCCACCCTGGAGGTGGGACTGCTTCATGACAAGACCAGAAACCAGACGGCAGGGGAGCTGCCAACTGACTCTTCTCTAGGCCTGCGTTCCCGCGAGGCAGCCACCTATGGCTACGGAGCCCTTGCAATGGGGCTCATCCAAACTGAGATAGATACAAGACACACAGGATTTCAAAGGCTTAGTAGGGAAAAGAATGAATGTAAACTATCTCCATGATGTTTCATATTGTTTAGACGGGAAGATGATACTATTTGGGCTAAACCGGGAGAAATGAAATTAATTTCACTTGTCTTTTACTTTTTTCCATGTGACTCCTAGGAAATGTAAAACGTCGGACGTGGCTTGCACGGTATTTCTATTGGACAGCGTGGCTCTAGGCTTTGGCCTTGGGAATGCGTCTCCAGAGACCCAGGCGAGCTCTCTTCACCTCCACAAAGAGCAGCCAGGGACTCCTCAGCCTTAGCGCTTCAGTGCCCATGGGCGTGACACCGCAGGAGGACTGATGCGTCTGAGAAGGGAGCAGGACGGGGTGCAGGCTGGGATTGCAGCTGGAATCCTGCCTCTGCCTCTCACTCGCTGAGTGACCTTGATAAGTCCCTTCACTGCCTCTAAGTCTCAGACTGTGCGCTTTGAACGTGGGACAGTATTTCGCTACAACCTGGATGGTGCTGACCCAGAGGAAGTGCCTAATAAGTAACTAGACTTAACCTTTAACTCTACTGCCAGAATTACCAGACCGTCTAGTGGGCACAGGGGACATTCATGCTCTACGTGACCTCCCTCACTGGCCTGGCCCCCTCTGGCTGGCCAGCACTGCCCTGGCATGTAGGACTACCCGTCCCAGCCCAAGACCCAGCCAGTCATTAACTCCTGGAATGTTTAGGCCAGATATGCACGCGCCAGCCTATCCTGACCCACCTCTGACTTCAACTCAGCTTCCCCTACTCGCATGGCCCCACTGAATTCAGACAGAAGGGGCAAATGTGCACACAGCTGGCAGGCCTGCCAGGCTCTCCTAAGTCAGCTTCGGCTAAGATGCGCTCTCAAGATCTCTGCCCAAGTCGCAGCCCCTGGGAAATGCTCCTTGGCGGTCCTCACCTGAAACAGGAGGTTAAAGCGAGAACACGGGGAGCAGCTTCTGCCAAAATCTCCAGACCCATTTTCCAGGGACTTCGTGGCTCCTGAGCCTCCCTCTGCTGCAGGGCACAGCCCCAAGCTGTACCTGTCCCCTGCCAGTGGGGAACCCCTCTATACTAGAGGAGGTGCACTTCAGAGCATTTGAACCTGGTCCCAATTAAACACTCAGCCATGTGGGTGTCTGCAGGTCTCCTCGGGGAACAAGGGCTGGCTTTCATCACTGCTAACACCCAGGCTGTGTGGACTGGCCATGTGGCCATTCGAATCCTCCCTGAGGTCACATTTCCTGCCCTTTTCTCCTCTCCCCCTGGACGGAGTAGGCAGTCAGGGTGGCCTGTCTCCTAATCCCCACCTCCCCGTCAGCCCAGGATTTGCTCACTGATCCTATCCAATGGCAGGGCTGTGCCCGCTAGCAGGGGATTCCTGGTCACCAGTAGCAGTCCTCCCTGCTGCCCACATCCAACACAGCAGTCCCCGGGTGCAGCACGGAGTCAATCATTAAGGAATCCCAGATAAACTGGAGCTCATAAAGTGCATTATCTTCCCGTCTGGGGTCCTGTGGGTGCCAACAGCTCCATGTTGCCACTTGCTCCCGGCTCTACCCCGACTCAGACCCCAGAAGAAGGATGCTGTACCCTAATAGTTTAGGCCAGCTGGGCATGTGCCCCACATCCTCCCCTCCCATGGGCACACACACGGACAGATGTTAGTTGGGACAAGACTCAAACAGGCAGGTTCTCATTTCCCGTGGCACTGAGTAGGGTGTGGAGGGAGTGGGGATGGGGGGTGTCCATGGATCCAGTCCAGCCCCCAAGAAGGGTCTGAAACACTGGAAAAGGAGGACAGGAGATAACTTTCTATCTCTCCCCCACCCCACGCACACCCCCCGCTTGTTCCCCCAGCCCCCTGGACTCCAAACCGGCAAGTCTGCCCAGGAGGACTCCAAAGAGTTGCCCTCTGCCAGAGACGCACCCAACCCCATCACCCCCAGAGCTGGGCAGCACCAAGGCGCCCGGAAGGGGAGAGGGGAGGTGGTGATGATGTCTCCAGTCCCACAAGTCTCCAGAAGGCGCCCACCTTAGGACGGGGGGGGGGGGGGGGCGCGCACAGGCCAAAGCCCGCCCTTCCTAGTCGGACCCAGGGCAGATGTGCCCTTCACTTCGGCGGCTCAGCTCGCCCAGCGCCTCCCAGCGGACGGCGGGGACCGCGGGGACCAACTCCGCCCTCCGCCTGCTGCGTCGCGCGCTCCCTTCTCCCGGGAGCTCCCGAACCACCAGGCTCTCAGTCCCGGGGCAGAGGGGCGTCCTTCAAGGCCGGAGGCCAGAGTGGGGTTAGCGTGGGGAGGTGCTTGGGGTTCCCACGCCCAGAGAGCCGCCCCCCAGGCGCTGGACGCGGCGGAGGAGGCGCCCGTCTACGGGGGGCCGGGGGCTGTACGCCGCAGGGTCCACGCGCAAACGCGGCTCCGCCGGGCCCCCTGCGCCCGTGGGGGAGGAGCCGCGGCGGCGGCCCTGGACGTACCTGGCGGCATCCCCGCGAGGAAGGTGACGCAGTGCAGCGCCCCGGCCGACGCCCCGAAGAACATGCGCGCGTCGCGGAGCAGGTGCGGGGCGCGCTCGCTCAGGCAGCAGGTCGCCCCGATGTGGTAGAAGCCCAGGAAGCCGCAGCCCGTGAAGGACAGGCTCCAGCCGCGCTCGGGATCGTACATTGCGGCGGCGGGTTGGGAGCGCGGAGGCAGGGTGCGGGGTGCTGGGGCTGAGGTCCCAGATTTACGGGGCGCCGCCGCCCCGCCCAGCGCCCGCGGCGCTCTCCGCGCGGCCTCCACGCCGCGACTCCGGCTTTCCCCGCGTGACGTCAGCCCCGCGGCCCCGCCCACCTCGGTCCATGCAAATGAGCTGGCGGGCGGTGCGATCCCGGGCGGGACGCCCACCCCCCTTCCCTGTCGGCGCGGAGCTGGGAGGGAGAGGGGGGGTGGAGGAGGAGACACGGGGACCTGCGTCTGCGGGAGCGTGGGGACCGTTTCGCTAACTCCAAGTGACACGGATGTCTTGGAGAGAGACAGCTCCCTCTTCGTGCTTTTTCAGCCTTAAGTCAGGGAAGAAACAGCAGTTGCCCACTTCAGTCCTTTCCGTCCGTTTGACACTTTATTATTTCCCTTTTGACACGGGGATAGCAAGCCTCAAGCAGGCACCAGCATATACACAGCATATGATGTGTTTGCTCTGATTTCCTGCAGTGTTGTGGACGACGTCTTCCGTTGATGGCAAGTGATTGAGATGTTCTATTTAATGACAGCGATACGAAGTATCCGTTTCAGAGTTTCCCTGCGAATACCAGGTGCTGCGTGTGGGGGCAGGGCAGTGCAGGAACTTGGGAGTTTGGGAGGCTCAGGCCGAGATGATTCCTGACGCCTCTAGGACGTGCCTAGGATGCCCGTGTACCTACGCGTCCAGCGCTGCACGGTATTTCCACAGCAGCCGCGGAGGGAGGTGAGGCGTCTGCCCCAAGTGACACAGCCAGCCTTCCGGGTCTCCTGGGCCATCCTCACCCCTATGTTGCGGACAGAAAAGCCCCCTGCAGAGTGCAGCACGTGAGCTTTGGAATCAGGCCTCCCCCTCTCTGTGCCTCCATGTTTTCATCTGTAAAATCACCCATGGAGTTGCTGACAGGATTCAAAATGTCACCCGTGCAGCACCTGGACACGGGTGGTGCACGATCTCCCTGCGCACTGCACAGAGCTGTCCAAGTCTGCCACGTCCCCCGCTTTTGCCGAGCCTGTGCCTGGAGGGGTGCAGGGCAGAGGCTGAGGCTGGGCTGCCTCAGGGACAGCAGACCCCCAGCACGGGTCATTCTGTCTCCTGCCTATGGACCGGAATCCCAGGAATCCCAGGGCATGGGCGCTGCAGGCCCTAGTGACCGCTGGGCTGACTGCCACGTCGCATCACACGGAGTTCATAGACTGAGGTCCAGAGCGAGGAAGGGGTGGGTCCCTCTCTCTGTTCTTGACCACTCTGGCTGTGCTGGGGTGGGGGTGGGGCAGCACTCACAGGCCTGCCCACCTGACTGCCCTCCATGCCCACCTCACACTCAGGGCGAGGACAGAAAGGAGGTTTCCGGATCACAGAACCCAGGGTGCTGGCAGGGTTAGCTGGGACCACAATCTCTAGCCTCCTGCTCCTCACACAGGACCCCTTCATCCTGCGTCTGCCAACCCAAGCCTGCATTGCATGACTCTCCGTAGGACTAATGGCAGGAAGGTCAGGCTCAGGGCAGGAATTAGAGGCTGTGCTCGCAGGTCCCAGCCGAGTCATCACGCCACCAGCCACAGGCATTCTTATTCTCTTGTTGTCCACCAACACGCTGTCATGGCCAGCTGCACAGGGGACAGATGTGTAACCCAGATGTGGGCAGGAAAGGAACAGGGCTGAGAGGTCACCTCTTCTTCAGCACTGCCTGTTGACAGCAGGTGGACTCCCCCTCTTTCCCCAGACGAAGAGAAGAAAGGACTCGGCTCTCTCAGCCCCTTGCCCAGTGCTCCAGGGGGGCAGGCACAGAAGACTGTGGCAATGACCGTGAGCTTTGCCGTCCAATGGCCGTCACAAATGCAGGTCTCTCCACTTACTAGAGGGGTTAGATCTTGCGGGCATCATTTCACCTCTCAGAGCTCAGTTTCTATTTCTGTACTTTGGGGGAGAAAACAACCGTGAGGGTCATCTCAGCCTTCTTTTTGCTCTCCTTCCTGTGGCCTACTTGTTTATTTATTTCACATGTTTGTGCTTTTTGTTGGTGACTGCTGTTGAAAATGGAGCCCAAGTGTAGTGCACTTGAGAGGCTTCCCAAGTGCAAGAAGGCCTCGATGTTATTATAGATAAGCCTCATTCAGGCCCAAGTTAGAGTGCTGGTGGCCGCAAGTTCAATGTCAATGAATCACGTAGAACTGGGGGTACAGAGTCGCCCGTTCTGACTGTGCTGGCTTAGCATTGGCGCACTGGGTCCCCAGGGGCGCAGCCACCTCCTCCCTGCAGTGACAGGCAGCATGACAGCTGGCATCCTTCCCCCAGTTACCAAATCCCACACCTGTGGGAGGCCTTGGCTTCTCTGTCAACCTGTCAGATGTCTTGATTCTTTCACTGTCCTCGCTTCAGTGCCCCAGGCTGGCTTCTGAACTTTCTTTGGCCACACAACTCACCCAACATTTCCTAACCCCGATGATGGCCTCAGGCAGAACTCTACGCACCCAGTGTCAGCCTCACTCCATCCCCTCAGCCCCCAGCCTTAGCCCAGCTTCCCAGCTCTTACCTATAATTCACGTGTGTGTGTGCGCGCGCGCGCGGTAAAATACACAAAACATGAAATTTACCATTTTAGCCAGTTTTTCTTAATTAAAAAAAACGTTCAATTACAGTTGACATTCAATGTTATATTACTTTCAGTTGTACACAGGTGTAGAGTGCTTAGACATTTATATAATGAAGCAATCCTCCCAATAAGTCTAGTCCCCACCCGACACCATACATAGTTATTACAATTATTGACTACCTCCCCTATGCTGTACTTTACATCCCCGTGAATATTTTGTAACTACCAATTGTACTGCTTAATCCCGTCACCGTTTCTACCCACCCTCCCAAACCCCCCCTCCCAATCTGGCAACCATCAGTTTGTTCTCTGTATCTGAGTTTTTTTCTGTTTTGTTGGTTCATTTACTTTGTTTTTTAGATTCCACATACAAATAAGATTATATGGTATTTGTCTTTCTCTGTCTGATTTATATCACTTAGCGTAAGACCCTCTAGTTCCATCCATGTTGTAACAAATAGTAAGATTTCATTCTTTTTTATGGCCAAGTAATATTCCGTTGTATAAATGTATACTTCTTTATTCAATCATCTATCGATGGACACTTAGGTTGCCACCGTATCTTGGCTGTTATAAATAATGCTCAACGAACACAGAGATGCATATATCTTTTTAAATTAGTATTTTGGATTTCTTCAGATCCATACCCAGAAGTGGAATCGCTGGGTCATGAGGTGGTTTAATTTTTAATATTTTGAGGAACCTCCATACTGTTTTCCATAGTGGCTGCACCGATTTGTACTTCCACAAACAGAGCATGAGGGTTCCCCTTTCCTCCACTTCCTCGCCCACACTTGTTGTTTGTTGGTTTCTGGATGATGGCCATCCTGACAGGTGTGAGGTTGTATGTTTAATTTGCGTTTCTCTGATGATTAGTGATGCTGGGTATCTTTTCATGTCCACTGGCATTTTAGCCGCTTTTAAATGCACACTCAGTAGCATCAGTACATTCACTGTGTTGTGCAAACGTCACCACCATCTGTTCCAGAACTTGTTTTGTCCTGAAGAACAGAAGCTCTGTCCCATTAAACGTTAACGTCCCATTCCCTCGTTCAGTCCCCAGCCCCTGGCAACCACCATTCTACTTTCTATCTCTATGAATCTCACTCCTCCAGGAGTGAAATTTCATTCCTCAACAAAGAAGTGAAATCACAACAATATTTGTCCTTTTGTGACTGGCTGGTTTTCCTTAGCATGATGTCCTCAAGGTTCATCCGTGTTATAGCAGGTGCCAGAGTGTCCTTCCTTTTTAAGGCTGAATCATAGTCCGTTGTATGTATTGATGGGGTTCAGGACACAGTACCCCAAACAATGGCACCTTGACATAGTGACTATTTTAAGCGGAAGGATTTGAGAAACGGCAGGTGCAGGCAGGGCTTTCTGACCTCCCCTGAAGTAGGTCATAAGAGGTGCCCTCTCTGTGCCCTGAGAACATTCTTTTCTCCAAAACTGCAGAGACACAGAGAGGAATCTGAAGGAACAGATTTTGCTATGTTTCCCCAGTTCACTACACTTATCTCATGCCGTTTTCCTATCATGTCTTTCCACTATTCATGAAACCCAGCATAAAAACACTCATTGAACCATTTCTTCGGGTCTTCATTTCCTTAGCAAGGCTCTTGCGTCACATAAAACTTATATCCAATATATTTCTATGCTTTTCTCATAAATCTGCCTTTGCTACAGGGGTCCCAGTCAAGAACTTAAAAGGGTAAAGGGAGAAGATATTTCTCCTCGCCCTCAGTGTATCCCATGTATTCATTTATTCATGTGAGTCACTTCTGTGTCTCCAAATAAACACCCCTCCTGCTGCACCCAGGTCGCAGGACCTCATCCTTCGGCTCTGGTCCTCAGGGATGAGATGCTTCTCAGGTTTGTCCTGTCCCCGAAACAGGACCCAGGATGTCCTCTGTCATGCACGCATTCCCTCCAAGTGTCCTGGCTCCTGGGGAACAGAATTGCTCCCACTGGCAGAGCTGGGAGAGAGTGGACGTGGGTAACCTTGAGGGTCTATTCACCAAGCCATGGAGAAGACAGACAGACACTGCTGGACACATGCCAGAGGCCACGTTGTTAGTGACCAGGATCATCCCACCTCCCAGAGATGGTGGACGATTTCCTGCCCAGGCAGCACGCCCGCCAGTGAGCCCTGAATGGTGTTTGTTGAATGAATGAATGAATGAATGCTCAAGTGATATCCTTTCCCCATGCCTGGCTAAACATGGGTGAGCCTCCAAATTTAACCACCTTCCCAGACCTACATATTTTCTTAGCTCATAGGCCCACATTTGATCTAAAAATGCCTTTCAACTATTCTTCAGTAGCTTAGGTGCTGTCTTAGCTGACCCAGGGACCAGGACTTGAGTGCAATGTCACCCCAGGAAGCATTAGAAGGGGATTGGGGACGTGAGAAGGGAAGTGGTGTCTCAGTTGGCAAGTGACTACTATGGGTAAGTGGGGTTCAATGCAACTGGGGTTCTCAAGGAGAAACAGAACACCGTGGGGACGGGGGAGGGAACTGGGGTGTCAGTTCTCCAACTCTCATCTGCCATTGGGTGCCCCGGAAGCAGCCCTCCCAGCACTGTGGTCCGCTAGGAGCTGGAGTGGTAGGAGCTTGCAAATAGGAAACGGGGTCATGGATGGGGCACCAACATCGGGAGCCAGGCGGCGAGCTCCGAGCTCGCAGCCTGGGGGAGGGGAGACAGGAGTCAGACACTTATGATGGGGACGGTCCTAGGGGGTGGTGTGGTCCATGCTGTGTCTGGGGGAAGCGCAGCGGCTGCAGAGCCCATCAGCGTGGTGGGGGGTGAGGGGGGTGGGGGGGAGGGTGAAGGGTGGGGTGGGGGTGGGGGGTGGGGTGGGGGGTCCTAACCCAGCTAGGCCTCTTGGAAGGCTTCCTGGATTCAAGCAGGAAGTTCACAAATATTGATTAACCATCCCCTTGGTTCCTGGTGCTGTGCCGGGCAGGCGCTGTACACACAGCTGTGGAAACCAATGAAACCCGACCACAGGAGAACAGGCACAGGCGGCGTATTCAGAGCTGGCTGTAGCAAGGGAGTCGCAATCAGCATTGAGTTTGGCAGAGACTCAAAGGCAGATTAAGGAGGGGAAAGGGAAGGCGTCAGGTGCCGACAGACCCTCTACTTGACTAAACTTAAGTGACGCTCCCTCAGCCCTTATCCTTCAACTAGACCTGGTCCTTGGGAGCAAGACTCTTCCAAGTCAGTTTAGTGAGCCCCCCTCCCCTATCTGCTACCATTGATATCTGATCAGATTGCCTCCCCGCCTCCACCCTCCATTAGTGTCTGAGCACCCTGCTCTGCCCTCAGTAAGAGGCACGGGCATGTGTGCCGCCACCCAAGCCTCGCTGCAGACTCAGGGTCCTGAGCTCACTTTAGAGCCTGGCCTCAGGGTTTCCCTGACGCTGCGGCCTGTGTCGCAAGGCCGCGCACTCGTGTCCTTATGTGCAGAGGGTCTGGGGTGCTCTTCAAACTCTTAAAGGGCGTGTGAGCCCTAGAAGTTGGAGACACACGACACAGGAGCTCTGGCACACACAGGAGCAGAGAGAGCGAGGTGGGGATGCGGTGGCCTCCCAGCGCCTGAGCCCGTCGTGCAGGGGCCTCTCCGGTGCCCCCTTCTGGCAGGATCCCGAGGCAGCCCCTTAGCTCTCAGGCCCTTAGCCTCACCCCATCAGCACATTCAGAGGCTGGGCCTGGGGTGGGGCTCTCAGGCACGGGGGTATCACTGCACCCCTTTTGGGAGCATGTGCTGCTTGGCACAGGTTGTTGAGAGACCACACAGCCCACCACAGGGCCCGGGTGTCATCTGGAAGGCGGAGGGCCAAGAGCACAAATCTGTGGAAGAAGGATGAGACGGGTCTCAGAAGGAAAGACACCAACTCCACACACCCCCGCCGCGCCCCCACCCCATGCCCTCTGGGCCAGCAAGCACCCCAACTCCGGGGACAAGGGTGGCACCCCTGCGGCAGGGTCCAGTCACCCCCCCGGGGTGGGAGTGGGGCTGATCAGGACCCGGAGCTCCTCACCGGAGACCTCCACCCTCGCCCTGCCCTGGCCTAGACCTGGGGTGCCATCTGCAAGTCACACCCCTTCTGCCTCAGTCTCCCCTCCTGTAAAGGGGGAATAGGACCAGAGCTGTGCACAGAGGGCCAAATAAGAAGGCGGCCGAGAAGTGATCTAACGCCCCAGCCCTGAGCTGCCCCCAGCACATCAAGCTTGTTTGCCGCCCTCTTGGTTTCAAGGGCCAGTCTCTTATAAGTAAGGCAAAGGCATTCTCAAAACAGTTGCTTCTTACAAATGAAGGGCTTAGAGTGCACATGGAGCCCAGCTGGTAATTCCTAGAGTTTGAAGGACGAGGTTTAGAGCACATCATTGTAAATCTGTTGGGATCATAATGTTCATTATCTGTTATTACACTTAGCTCATAACAAACGTGAATTTCTCCATCCAATACGTGTCCGGTTTCTGCAGCCACAGAGGCGCAGATGGCATGGGGGTCATCAGTACTGGCCCCAGGGTCAGAGCCAGGGCCACAGACAGGCTCTGTGACCTGGGGCAGGGCCTCCTCCCGGGGAGGGCTGCTGTGACAATTAAATGAAAGTCCACTTGGATGAGTGCTTGCACGGACTAGATGCCCAAGAAACGGTAACTGCTAGTAGTGCGGTCTTTTTACTACTGCTGCTTTTGCTGTTACTATTATCGTTTTTGTTTGCCAGGAAGTTTGCTAGGGATGCAGAAATGAATGATTCATGGTTCCTGCCTCCTGGAAGCTGATAGGCTGGTGACCAAGACACATGAATGTAGAACCCAACGTAGGAAGTGCTACAATAGAGAAAAATACAGGGCACTGGGGATTTTAATGATAATAATAGTAATAATGGCGAGTGCTATTGAGAGCATGCTCTCTAATAAGCACTGTGCTGGTGGGGGTGGGGCAGATATTTCAGGAGCTCTGTGTGCGCTTAGTGAAGAGCACAGCAGCTGTGTAGTTTGAGGAAAGCAGCCCAAGGTGCTCCACCTTGAAATAAAATTTTAAAAAAATGGAACAGTTTAAGGTGTACTGAAAAGACCAGAATTTGTCTTTTCAAAAATGTGGGTCGGTACATAGATACACCTCATTTTACTTAAAAAAAATAAAAACAAAAAACCACAAAACCTTCTATTTAAGATGACCCAGAGGCAGTTGTAATAAAGGAAGCGGGTTCCTCTTGAGAAAACTGTGACAAGAGCTGCAGAGGGAGGAGGCGGCAAAAACAATGTGAAGAATACACACCCCACTGTAAAAGTCAGAGGAAGACGCTTGCCGACTGCAAATTCGGAGAAACTGTGACTGCCAGGGGCACCAACTCAATGGCATCTCGGAAGGAGAAAGGCCTTCAGCAGCCACAGACCAGCTCTCAGAAGGGGCACAGCTGAGCAGGAGCAGCTGGCCCGCTGTCTGGAAGAAAAGGGAGTGCTGGAAACAGAAGCACCTAGGCTGGCCCGGCAGGCGGGGCACAGCTGGGAAGGACTAGGTCATCTGAGATCTCAGGACACAAATAGCTGTCCCCACATAAAGTGCATCGGGTAACACGAGGCCGCTGGAACAGAATTTCTGGCTGGACTCTGCCTCTAGAAACAGCCCTGAGATGAGGTGGGCCTCCCCTGCTTCTCAGAGAGGCAGGCAGGACGGGGGCTGCAGGCCTGGCCACCTACCGTGTGCTAGGTGTGGGACCCACGAGGCTGGGAGCAGGGGCTGTGACTCGCTGCAGGTCACTTGGAGAAGTTGGAGCTGACCTGGATCGGAGCCTGCATTGGGGTGACCTCAGGCTCCAGTGGTCATCATGCGAGGACTCACCAGATGAGTTTCTCTCTTAAAAGCACAGGTAAAAGCTGAGGCCTGTAGGAAGCATATGGAGCCAGTGCAAAGGATTCCTGACTTCTGCCAAGAACTTGCAAGAACACAAAATACCGAGGATACAGATGGTCCTTGGGGAGGTTGTTCCCCAAATAATTCCCTGGGGAAATGGGGGATAGAAGGGAGCCAACCAGCTGGGAGGCTGTGGCAGCAGCCACAGAAAGAAGGTGGCTGGATGGAAAAGAGGACAAGCAATGAAGATTGAGAAGGAAGAATTATGGGACATGTGACCAGCTGGGTGGGACAGGGCAAAGGTGTCAGGGGTCCACTCAGGTGTCCGGCCTGGCACAGTGACAGGCCCTTATGGGCCTGGACATAAAATGGCCCTGGCTCCTGCCCACAGCTGTCCCCTGAGGTCCTCTGCCCACTCACGAGGGCCACCAAGCTGTGCCCTGGCTTGACCAGCACACTGGCCAGTGGAAGATTGGAACCCCCTACCTCTGAGAGCTCTGCTTTTCATGCCCAGGTCCCTAGGGCAGGCTATTGACAGAGCCCTTGGCCAGTCAGCTGGAGTCCCCCTCGGACCTCCGCCACCCACGGTGTGCCCCCAGAGAGAGCTCAGGGACAGGAGTTCAGAGAGACCTTCTCTCTATTCTGTGGTGCTGGGTCTGGCTGCCCCTGGTCCTGGAGCAGCTGGCCTGCAGGGGCCTCGGACTCAGGATGCTGTCATTTTGCCCCCGAGAAGGACAGAGCCCATGCTTCATGGTGTGTTCTGTCATTTGAGTGCAGGTTCCATGAAGGAACCAGAGGGTCCCAGATCCCTGTGGAAGGAAGCGTGGGACAGGTGGAAAGGAAGTTCTGAAACCAATGAGGCAAAGAGGACTGAAAGGTCTCTGACCCACTTCTGCTCCCATCTCGGCGCTGTCCTTTCCTGGGGCTGCACCCTGGGTCATTTACTCAGACGTCCTGAGTCTCAGGTCACTCACTGTTAAGAAGGGGACAAAATGCCTACTCCCTGGCAGGACTCTCGGGGGTTCAGTGCCCACATGGCGCTGAGTTCTTAGAAGGTTGTGGTCATTATCATGGCTGGCAGTCGAAAGTAGAGCAGGCTGCTGGGGGAACAGACAGTCACATCCTCTCTCCCCAGGGACGCTGGGGAGGCCTGGGCAGGGCAGGGGCTGTTGTTGGCTGGCACCTGCTCGCCTGCACGTCCCTCCTTTAATGAGTCCTCACGACCCCCTTGAGGAGTGGTGCCCCTCTCACTCCCATTTTACCCATGGGGAAATGGAGAGGTGGAGCGACTTACGCAAGGTCTCCTGTCTGGTAAAGGGCAGAGCTGGGCTTGGAATCACGTCTGTCAGTTAGCAAAGCCTATGCTTGCTGCCCTGCAACAGAGCCACTAACGGCTGGCAGGGCAGGGGCTTCTGGGGTCAGGGGAGGGCACCAGCCCATCCAGAGCCTTGTGCAATGCTTTCAGATATGAGGGGACTTCTGAAAAGACACATGGCAGCATGGGGCACAGGAAGGCGCCAGAATCCCTGGGCTCCGCCCCTGGCTTTGCTGGTGGCCAGATGTGTGACCTTGAACAAGTTACTTCACCTCGCTGGGCCTCAGTGTGACATGCAGATAATCTGAGCACCTGACCTCCTACAGTTGTTACGAGAATTAGAAGAATTAATCATTTGAAAAGGGATGAGAACAGCTTGTTAGTAAATGAAGAGATGAATAGGACCCAAAGGTTGGGTTTTAAGGTCAAGGGGCAGTGAACACGGAGAGACAGGCTCCTGTGCCAGGCGTGGCCTGTTCCCTGGACCTTCTTAGTTAGTCTTGCAATAACCCTACAGGGTGTGACATCATTTCCACTTCACAGATGAGGATATGAGGCAAAGGGAGGTCAAGGCTCTTGCCCAAGGCCCGACAGGTAACAGCGGCAGTGCAGGAATGCACAGCCTGGGGCTGGCAACCTTCTTGTGCTACCAGAAAAGCGTCTCTATTTCTTTCCCCTGCATGCCCCCAAACAAAGGCAGGGTTCCCCCTCATATTCCAAGAGAGCCACTCTTCTCTTGCGGCCAAGGACAATGACCATGGGCCACTGAGGACTCAAAGGGGTCCCTGGTCCCATCCTTTGGTCCCTCTCATTCCCAGCTCTCCCTGCCCAACCCACACAGAGTCTGTGCCCAGCCCGCAGCTCCAGTTCCTTCTGCACCCACTGCCCTGCCTCCTCGCCTCTTGCTCAGAGCCTTGTGTCTGCCTCCCCCATCACCTTACACCCACCTGACCCAAGCACAGCAATGGGGGGAGGGGTCACCGCCCCCCACAGACTCTGAGGACCCAATAGATCTCACTCATTTTGTACAACAGCAGCTCGCACTTCAATAGGCAAAGAGCGGTTTCCACAAAGCACCTGATTTCCTTAAGATGCTGACAGCAGGGGAGCTGGGTGAAGGGCCTGTGGCAACTCTCTCCTATCTTTGCGACTTTTCTTGAAATCTGAAATTATTCCCAAGTAAAAAGTTCACGAAGAAAAGGAAAACACGGAGTTCAGCGAAAAAGGTGGACAGTGGGAGGAAATGCATTTTGTTGACGGGGGCGGGACAATCACGGGTTTGATGCCCAGAGGAGTTTTGGAATCCTCCATTTTGTGGTGTTTCCTCTTTGGAGCTCTGCCACCCACCACAGCGCATGTCTAGTTACAAAGGAAGAGAGGAGAGAGCCTTGTGGAGCCCTCAGAGCCCAGCGGGAAGCCCACGCTGGGGGGATGGGTGCTCAGAGTCCAGAGGTTCTGGAGGACACGAGCAGCAGGCCGGCCCTATGAAGCTCCAAGTCCAAGCTGGGAAATTCAGCGCTGACGGTCTGTCTTCAGGACTGAGAGGAAGCCTTGACCTGGGAACCACACCTACCAGTCCCCCAACCTGCCGCGTAATTTCACCCCTCATCTGAGCCACCACAGGGCTCTGGATAACTTTGTGAATAAACCTCCATTTCAACAGATTTTAAAAACATTTGAAAAAACAAACCCCAACACAGAAATGAAATTCTGGATTGGCCCAGAGGCCCCAAACAGAAAATTCGTATCACGTAAAGTACGAGGAGCTGAGCAGTCATCTTGCGAGAGGAAACCCGCCCTTGGCTTTCCTGTTCTGGAAGGAGAAGTCTGTAGACGCGGTGAGAAACAGCCCTGAGCATGGGCCCAGATGTGGGGCTCTGAGAGCCTGCCCACGGCCTGGGAAAACCGTCCCCATCCTGTTAAGTGGACTCCAGACCCCAGCCCCAGCACCTCGCCTGTGCAGGGCTTGCCCAAGCGAGTGGCAACGTGCCAGGCTGCCCCAGTGTCCCATCGTAGCTCTTCTCTCTTAGCTCCAGGAGTGCCCTCCACGCGGCGTCAGAGTCCCCAGAACAGCCTTCTCTGGCCCTGACCGTGGCCTCTCCATGTCCGCCTGTGCAACCCAGTGAAGTGGCTGCATGCTGGCCTGGATGCGTGGTTCCCCTCTCCCTGGGGTGGGTTCTGGCCCACGCCCCACCCCACATCTCCACACCTCCCTCTCCTTCTCCAGCCCTGCGCGGGTACAGTAGGGCCCTGGCCGACTGAGCAGAGACAGATGGAGGCGCACATTTGCCCGGCACTTCCTAGTCCCCAAAGCCCCTTTCAGCCCGTGTCCTCACCAGAGCCTTCTCACTGTTAACAATAACAATGGCCATTCCCATCTCACCTGGGGGAAACAGAACAGCGAGGCGACCTGCCCAGATCACCCACTGCCTCCCGGCTCAGGCCTCGCTCCCAATGCCCACGGGCTCAGCTGTGGAGCTGGGAGGCGGCAGGACTCCTGGTATCCTGCCCAGGCAGATGGCCACCCTGACCTGAGTCAACAGGGCCCTGCTTGCTCTTGGCCTCTGCGTCTGCCGTAGGACTGGTCACACAGCTTACGTGCACCTGTGTGCCAGACTGGAGAACGCTCCTCGAGGCTGGGACTGAAATCTCCCAGCCTGGCTGGAGCAGGCACTCGGACCCGTCTACACGATGTGACTGGGATTTAAGAGAATAAATGGCTGCAAGCCCCCACCAGGGTCCTGCTAAGTGCTCTACAAAAGTCACTCTTTTCAGTCTCCACATAATCCTATGAGGGACGCTGTCGTGCAGAGGACCCTGCTTGCTGCGCCATTTGTCATGCGGGGCGGCCTGCGGGGTCTCTGGTCCCGCTCCCCACATAAGAACGCAGGACACGGTGAGGCCAAAGAGGAACACCCACGGAGCCATAAGTAGGGGAGTCATATCACTATATTCTCACCGGCGGCATCCGCCTCTCTGCAATCCGCTCTTGCTAGCCCCCATTTTCTGCCAGCGTAGCCACGGCAGTTATATTAGTGGCCAATGGCTCACTGGTTACAGCTGACGGCCAACTAGCCACAGCTGATGGCCATCCGATCACAGTTGATGGCCATTTACTACCTGAGCCAGCACCTTTCTATGTGAGGCCGAGAGCCTGGAAACTGCTTTTTGGGGTTCTGTCCCCACAGACGTCCTGTCGTGTCCCCATCTACAGATGGAGGAAAACAAGGCATTTGGTGTCCACCCACTGAGCCGGGGTCACGAGGTGAAGAGTCGGTGAGGCCGGCATGTGAGCCCAGCCTCCAGAAATGCTGTTCACCTCACCGGCTGAGCAGACTTCCGCGGCGCTGAGCGAAGTAATGGACCCTCGGTAGGTTGCTCTACCCAAGAAAACGGAGCGGGGTGTGGGGGCTCCCAAGGAAGAAAAGGTGCGGTCCAGGAGGCGGAGGAGGGGCTTGGCGGGGACGAGGTAGAGCCTAGGGCAGGAAGGAGAGGCTTCTGTTTTAAGTTTTTAAATTGAATTTTGACATACACACAGGCAAGTGTATCGGAGGTGAATGAAGAGTTGGGTGAGTTTTTCGCAAGTAAATTACTCATGTAATCGGATCAAAGTAGGGTGTATTTCCAGCACCCACAAAGCCCCCATTCCTTCTCCCAGTCATCTCCGCCTGGAATGCAGGGCAAGCGGGAGGGACCCAGGGATGGAGAGGGAGTGTCCTTGGGCCCTTGAACAAACTTGGGTCTCACATGTCATGCAATGGCCTTTTCTCCATCCCTCAGGGACCCTGTGGGTTCCCTCCTGTGTGTGTGAGTGTGTGTGTAGGGGCCCCTCCAGTGCCCTGCAGGGTTGAACTTGAGTTTCTTTTGGATGTGCTTCTGTGCCTTGATATGTCTATCTCTAGGAAATTTCAGACAGCCACCCCTAAATTTGCAAACCCCAATTTCTAAAGCACAACATACAAAGCAACTCAGCCAGGCTCTTAGGGCTTCTGCCCTCTGCTCCCCACCCCCCCGCCCTAATCCTGCCTCACTGGACTCTCACTCTTCCCTACCCCTCTGTGCCTCAGTGCCTTTGCTCAGTCCCTCTGCTCCCATCTCCTCTTCCCTGCCTGGTGAAGGCTCACTTAACCTTCAAGGCCCAGCTCAAATGTTACCTTTTCTCCAAAGCCTATTGGTTATGTCTCCACCGAACACCTGGCCACAGATCCCCACCTTTCTTCTCAGCTCACACTGGCCGTCAGAGCGTGCCTCAGCCTGCCTCCAGCCCGTCACCCGTGGATGTGTCTCTCCCTCAGTGGATAGTGGGCTCCCAGGGGGCAGCCACCTGCCCACTCCTCCCAGAGCCACAGGGGCCGGGGAAGCAGTACACCCTGGGAGGTGTCACTTTCTTTTTCTTTCTGAGTTCTAGACCTGAGCTGTCCAACATAATCGCCACTAGCCATTTGGGCTAATTCTCCAGAGGAACTGAATTTATTTTATTTTCAGTAATTAAAATTTAAATTTAAAACCTGAAGCTGTGCAAAATACTTTCCCATTAAATACAACTTTATTGTTTTGGCCAGATTTTATTTTACTTTAGCTGTTGAGAATTTGAGCAGAGAAGGGAAAAGGTTTAGAAGACTTAGGGGAAATAAAAGAATAAAAAATCTCTTATACTTTTCTATATTTATTACAAGTTGAAATGATAACATTTTGGGTATATTGAGTTAAGTAAAATACATTATTGAAAATAATCTCACCTCTTTCTCTATACTTTTTTGGTTAGAAAATTAAAAGTAACATATAAGGCTTACATTATATTTCTATTGGACTATGCTGTTCTAGACTTTAAGGGGGAAACAAAGTTGCCTGAGTAGAGAATGGAGGAGGCATGGTGCAAGAGCAGACGTTATGAAAAGGATTTGGGCATGTAAGTGGCTGGAAATTGCCTGTCAGGTATCAGTATAATATTGCTTACCAAAACGCTAATGACAGAAGCATTAACAGAAGCAGAGGGTCCACAATGAAGGAGGTGAAAATCAGCTCTATGGCTATCCTGGGGCTGGGTTTTTCTGTACTGGGTTTTTGCAGCTCAGAGTCAGTACCACCTGGACAAAGTTCAGAGGACCCACCTGGACAGGGGTTGAGACAGTGGTATAAAGACGTATTTGAAATCCTGGGTAATTGCCTCTGCAAGGCTGCCCCAGGCAGTGGGAGCAAGTCTCTTCCGGGGCCTCAGAAGACGGAGCTGGAACAGGCAGCAGAAGATACCGGAAGGTAAATTCTAAAGTCAGACCTGTTTCATGGGAAAGAGGGCTCCCTGACAAGTAGGAAGTTCCCCGTCAACAGAGGAGTTCAAGAAAAGCTGGATGACCACTAGGGAGATGATAAGGGAACTTGAGAACAAACTGTCCTTCGAGGCTCCCATGGCACCACGGGGTCTCAGGCAGAGCCTCTGCGAGGTCCGACACAGCCACTCCTGTGGGGTGAGGGGCTCCTAAGCTGCGTCTGATGTGCTCGGGTCCTCTCCTAGGGGTCAGAGTCAGCTGTAGCCTCTGATTGCCCCCAGCTGGGGCCCATCTGGAGCGAGCCCAAGGTCATCTGCCAGCAAGTCAGGTGAGTCAGTGCAGGATGGCGTGCCCACCTGTGTCTGCAGTGACGATGCCATCGACCCACGTTTTCTCAAGGTGCTTGGCTCCTGAGCAGGGCAGAGGAACAAGCGGAGAGTCAAGAAACGCAGAGTCCAACCCCAGGAAAGTGATTACAGTGAGATTCCCCGGGGAAATAATAGGATACTTGCTGACCCACGGGACGTGTCTGGAAGGAACTTATTATGGAAACTTTCACGTAGAGAGAGACCCAAGCAGAGAGGGTGGTATCATGGACTGTCACCCGGCAGCAGCCACGAGCCTTGTGTATGTGTCCTCACAGGGCTGGCTGTGGGGGCAGGTCAAGGACTGGGGTTCTGCTTATAGAGGCCACTTCATTCTGCTCATTAGGCCTTTTAAACAAGGGCCAGAGTGAACATCTGCCTCTCTCCAAGAAGTCCCTCTATCTCTGCTCCTCAGGTCACCAGTGTTAGAGTTCCTGTGGCTCTTTCGGGACACATTCTGTCCTTATGTTCTCATGTGTTTCCATTCTGCATAATCTCCCTTTTAAAAACATCACCCAGCGGTCGAATCTTACCACGGTGTGGTATGTGGGCACGTCCTCTCTCTCAGGAGTGGCCCTTGTCGGTGCATACGGATGGACCTGCCCTCTATTTCAACAGCTGGAGAATATTTTCGATGGCGTGTCTGTGCCAGGATGGGTCCTATTCAGATTTGTTGGTTTTCCACATGGGATTGGTTCTTTCTTGCGTCTCCTTCTCGTTTGCAGTGCTTCTTTTTAAAAAATCTTTCCCTGTACAATCCGAGTTGTTCTTTGCTTTGCACGTGTGTGTTTCTTCTGATAATTTGGAAGGCCCTTTGTCTGCTGGCAGGGAGTAGGTAGGTGTTACCAACAACTGGTGGTAAGGGACAGGCTCCAACAGGGGAAGTGACCTGCCTTCAGGAAGCCCAGCCTGGGAGGGGTGAGTCAGGACCCAGCTCTGGCGTGCCTGCCCCAGGCTCCAGTCAGCTCCTCTGCTCCAAGGCCCAGAGTGGCAGCAGCAGGACACCGCCCCCCGCCCTTTCCCGAGGTGGGTTCAGCCTTTGTGGAGGGATCTGGAAGCACACAGGGGAGTTTGGTGTTAGAAGAGTTGGGTTTACACCTGCGTGAGTAGGTGAGCCAGGAGCCACCTTGCAGTGTGTGTGGGAGGGGCGGGGCTGGGAAGGCAGTCGGAGGTGGTAGCAGGTGATGGGGTGAGAGGTGATGGGCCATGGGCCTGCGGGCACCAGGGGAGGAGTGATGAGGTGTTTGAGGAGGCCACAGGTGAGGGCCTGGTGAGCAAGGGAAGGAGCCCAGGAGCCCTGTGATGCGTTCTAGCCTGGCACTAGGAGGGGTTAGGGTGGTGGGGATTTTGCTATAGGTGAGATGGGGCACGTGTGTCAGGAGCTGGGGTGGGCGGGGGGAGGGCTGCCTCCTCCAGGGAGAGAAGTGGAGAGAGGACTAGGCTCATCGTGTGAGGCCAGCAGAAGGACCCTGCAGAGGCCTCACTTGCTGTGTGTCCTGCTCTGGAAGCATTCCTGCAGCTTATTCAGTGGGGGGTTGGTGAGCGCCTGGCTGCATGGACCAGTCACCAGGCAGATGCAGAGACGGGGGCTTTCAGCCACTTGGTCTTTCCCAGGGGTCCGTGCTGCCCACCCACCAGCTCTGCCTCCCCTGGCCCCGCTGCTGTTCCCACCCCAACTCCCCCAACTCTGCTTCCTTCTGGCCACCCTTTTCTTCTCTGTCGGGGCAACAGGAGGCCTGCAGAGTCCCAGCTCTGCCTTTTCCCAGCAGAGCTCTCTTGGGTTCCTGGTTTACGTCTCGGTTTCTTTAGCTGTCAAATGGGGTCGGAGACACTGTCCATCTTACAGAACAGTTGTGAAGATGAAATGACACAACCTAGGAAAAGTGCTTAGCCCAGTGCCAGGAAGGAGTAAATACTTGCCTAGGGTGTTGTCAACCTTCAGAGGCCCCCAGAAAGCCTCTCCTGAGTCCCCAGGCCCCACCTCTGAGGGAAAGAAGCCCCCAGGCACTCTGCACCCTGGAAGGAATTCCAGGGGTCTGTCCCCACTCGGGCTGGGGGTGCTACAGAAGGCGTCTGAGCATCAGTTCCAGTCTAGCTGGTCCAGGCTGGGGGCCAGCTCTGCTGCTGCTCCATAGCTGGGTCCCTTCCCCTCCTTTTGAGCTCCTCAGGTGCCCATCATGTTTTATTTGTTATTTTATCCATTGCCCTTTCCTCCCCCCTCTCCTTCCCTTCCCTTCCACTCCCAGAGCCATACTCTAATATATATAAGGTATGACCTTCCAACTCACCTTCCAGGCAGTTAATATATTGTTTTAAACATACATGGTAAGGCTTTCGGAGTGTTTGCATAAATGGCATCATGCAATAAACCTCATTCTTCTTTTGCCCGTCACTTCTAAGGCTCTGTGACATTCTATGGAATATGCCCATTGGGGTCACTCACCCATCCCTGGGGTGTGGGGGGAGTCCTCTAGGCCCCACCACAGGCAACTCTGCCCCACACCCCCGTCACCCTGTGGACTCATCAGAGAATTTCTCTGGGGCATTTAATTGCACTTGCCCTGGCTTGACTTCCAGAATTGCTGTCCAGTTTACAGGATGGGGGCCAGTTTTCTTGGAGGCATTTCCTGGCTTTGCTGGTGTCGCCATCTGAACGTGGGCACAGTGGTTCCTACTCACACAGCTTTGTGAAGGTGACAGCAAAGAAAGCACTTTGCACAGTGTGGGTGCCTGCTGCCCCCAGGGCTGGGCAGCTGATGGGGGGGGTCTGTGTTTGGGGTGCAGAGGTCTGAGCAGAAAGTCCTCTGAAAGTCCTCATATTATGCTGAAACCCACAGCCCAGAGAGGATGAGGAGTTTGGGGAACGTCCACAGGTGGGAACAACAGTGTGGGACCCAGATCTCCCTGGGTCTCTGGTCCTTGAACCAGGACTGCTGCAGAATTGAGGCTGGTTTGACACCAAAGACCAGGTGTCGTGGGTCCAGCTCTGCCACTTCCCTCCTGCCCTCAGTTTCCTCATCTGTAAAGTGGGGACAGGAATAAATCTTCTATCAAGACTACCAGTGATCAGGAAGGGTTGATCCCACTCTCCCGGGTCCTGTCACCCAGCAATCTGGGGCATGAACCGGAACCAGGGCAGGTGTGTGGGGGCGGCGTCAGGGCACCCACGGCGTGTCTGCACTTCTGGGGCACACCTGGTGCTCACCTGGGGGGAGGGAGGTCATAGCCCGGGGACCTCATTCGCTGGGGCGGCAGGTAACGCAGGCCGGGGGCGGGACGGTGGCCTCGGGGGCGGGGCCCGGGCTCCCCCGGAGCTTCACATACGGGCCGCACCTCGGGCTCCACATCACGGCTCCATCCCGGCCGTCCGTCCGCCCCTGCTCCCCCTTCCCAGCCCCATTCCGACTCTGTACCCATCCGGGCCCGCCGCCATGGGCTGCTTCGAGGAGGAGGGCAGCTGGAACCTGTCCTTTTCGGGCGCCGCCTTCTTGGGCCTCTACCACGTGGGTGCAACCCACTGCCTGGCTGAGCGCGCCCCGCGCCTCCTCCAGGGCGCCCGCCGGTTCTACGGCTCCTCGTCTGGGACACTCAACGCCCTCTGTATCCTCTTGGGGGAGTCAATCGGTGCGTCTGGGGACGGCCGGCTGGGGAGGGCTGGGGACCTCGCCGGCTGATTGCCAGCGGAGGGCGAGGGGCGGGCCCGGCCTTGCGCCTGGCGCTGTGCCCAGGGCTCTTTCCACCCAGCAGACTCCCCTTTATTCCTCACGAGAGCCCTGAGGACTCGGGACTGTGGTTACTCCCAGTTCGCAGAAGAGGGATCTGAGGCTCAGAGCTGGGCAGACTGTTCCCAAGGTCACTTGGGGGCAAAAAGTGGACAGAGGATTTGAACACAGTGCTGGGCACAGAAATTCTGAGCTTGAGTGCCAAGGACCCTGCACTCCCATGGCACCCAGGAGGGAGGTCAAGCCTTCCGGCGGGTGTGGCAGGACCCCAGTGGCTTAGGACCCGTCCCCATGCCTGCAGACTTCTCCTGCTCCCAGCTCCTGGACCTGGTCAAGCAGGTGGAGCAGCTCAGCCTGGGCATCTTCCACCCCGCCTTTGCACCCATCGAGCACGTCAGGCAGCGGCTGCAGGCCATTCTGCCTGCCAACATTCACATCCTGGCCTCCCAGCGGCTGGGCGTCTCGCTGACCCGCTGGCCTGATGGTCACAACGTCGTGGTCACCGATTTCACTTCCCGCGATGAGGTCATCCAGGTGAGCAGCTGCTGGCCCCAGGGCCTGGTGGCCCGTGGCTGGGTTCCGTCTCCCAGCAGAGTGACTTCCAGGCACTTCCCAGGGGCAGGCACATCTGCGGGGCGGGCTGGGTGGGTGGGGTGGTGCTGAACTTACAGCTCTTCAGTTTGGTTACAAACGAGAGGGTCAAGGTGCAGACAGGGGTGGCAAGGTGAGTAAGGAGACTTCCACCCTGTGGGGGGGCCCTCAGAATCTTGCCTAAGTCTTGGGGCTTCTGGTCTAATGTGTGTGACGTACAGATCAATGAGTTAATACGTCATCCAGTATTGAAATAAAATAGGAGGATATGACAGAGAGCCACGTGGTCAGGGAAAGAGTGCAGGGACAGGAGGTGGGGGTGGCCAGGAGGGCCCCTGGGCGAGCTCAGACAGGGAAGGAGTCAGGTCCACCCCCTGCAAGGCCTCAGCCAGGAAGCCTGTGCTTTCCCCATTGCCGCTCTGTCCACTCTCTCCATCAGGGCCTCCCTGTCCACCCAGACGGGTTCCGTACGCAGCGTCTTTCTCTCCTGGTGCTCCCAGTGCCCAACACAGGGCCTGTCCGTGGGTCTGTGCTGACCGGAATTCTCAGTGTGTGCAGAGAGGGCCAATCCCTTGCTGCGGGCCGACGCCCACAGCCTCCCGGGGAAGCCAGCTGGGGACCCCAACGTGCGTTCCAGCATCTTTGCCTATGTGGCACATAGCACACGGCCTGCCTGGCACAGAGTAGGTCCTCAGGAAACATTAGCTGCTGTCACTTCTATTATTCATCCGGGGGAGTGAGGTGCTCCCCTGCTTCTCCATCTGGTCAGAGCCAGGAGAGGGGTGCATCTCCCAGAAAGCACTGGAGGGTGTTCTCCAAGGGTTCGGGGGCACAGGCTCTGTGCACCAGGTGTTGGTGAGCTCTGGGTCAGGGGTTCTCAGTTGGGTGATTTTCCCCTTGGGGACATTTGGCAATGCTGGAGATATTTGTGGCTGTCACAACTGTGTGTGTACTACTAGCTTCTGGTGGGTAGAGGTCAAGGGTGATGCTAAACGTCCTTCAATGCACAGCCCCCCCCCATACACAACAGAGAATTATCCAGCCCTAAATACCAACAGCATCAGGGTCTACGTTAAGGAGCTTTTTTACTGCAGGACTTGTCAGAGCCTTTACTGGAAAAGTAGGCAGTGTTTTCCAAGTAGGTAGAGAAGTCAAGGTGTCTTGTTTGAGGTGCGTCTGGTTAGATCAGTGTCCAAGGAACACACGCTGGGAGACATCCCTCGATTCTTGGGGGAGAATTTCTGCCAGACTCGTGAAAGAGAAGTGATGCCTCCGATTGCCTTTCGGGGGAAGACATCACAGCAGCAATCCTGAGTCAGCAAAGGTCCCATCAGCAGGGAGACAAGGGCAGATGGATGTTGGGACGGGCCTGCATTCAAATCCTTTCTTAACCTTGGGAAGTTGGCTGGGACTCAAGCCTCCCAGGGCCTCAAGTCCCTCCCCTGGGCACAGGACGAATGACACCCACCTCATGGGCTGCCCTGGGATGAGACCCTGTACTCAGAGCAGGTTCTGAGCACGAGGAGCATGAACAATTGTTTCCGACCACTCTTGTCTTTCCAGGCCGTGATCTGTTCCCTGTACTTTCCTTTCTACTGCGGGATTATCCCCCCTGAATTCCGAGGGGAGGTAAGTGGCTGAGGCTCTGCCCTGAGCGTCTGCTGTTGAGAGGTATGTGGGTCGGGGGAGGGCACCAGCGCTCCTTGAGCACCTACTGTGTGCCAGCACTCCCCAGCTCCTGGGGTGCTCAGAGCAATCTGGGCTAGAGCAGACCTAGTGACTCAGGGCCACCAGCTGCAGCCCCTCTTTGGTGGGTGGCTCGGTGGCTGTGTGGGTGTGGGAGGAGGGCAGGGGTCCTGAGCACTGCCCACCTGAATTGCAGCGCTACTTCGACGGGGCTCTGAGCAACACCTTACCGTTTGCGGACTGCCCCAACACCATCACCGTGTCGCCTTTCCACGGGACAATGGACATCTGCCCCCCGAGCATGTCGGCCAGCATGCACGAGGTGAACGCCTGCAATGCCAACTTCCAGATCTGTGCCGACAACTTCTTCTTGGGGCTCATCTGCTTCATACCTCCCAACCCTGAGGTAGGTCTGGCCCCGGCACCCAGCCTGGAAGGTGTTAGAGGCTGGGCCGAGATCAAGGGCCCCGTGAGTCAGACTCTGTGCCCCTAAACCTTCCTCATAGCCTCAGGGCGGTTAGGATACATGTCCCGAGTCTTACAGCCAGGCCCTCGAACCCACAGCCTGAAGCCCAGGTTGTGTCCTTACTATTCTTCCCCCTCCTCCTGAGCAAGTGTAGAGTTGGGACGGGGCCCCTGTAAACTGCACCGCACTGAGGCCCACTCTGCTGAGCGTGCGTGTGAGCCAGGCCTCTGCCGGTGCTCCTCCGGGTCAGGCTCTGTGAGAAGGGACTGTTGTCAGTCATCTCCATTTCTCCGGGGAGGACACTATGGCGCAGAGAGGTTGAGTGACCTGTTCACAGCCACACAGCCCTCAAGCCACAAAGCCAAGTTTCAAATCCTGAGCTAGCCCAGACCCATGCTCCTAACCGTTGCCCTAGACTGTGGCCCGATTGGCCGTGTGGAGGTGAGGCAGGAGCACAGAAAAAGATGGACAACAACCCACACTTCCTGCTTCTTGCCCCTTGGTATTTCTGGGAAATCGGTAATTTGACAACCTGATTTATCATCATAACATGTTCCTCTACCCTGCAGCACGCCCTGGCTCTCCCCTATTCCTTCACACCTCTTATGGTTCTGTAATGTTTTGTAATTTATGAAATGAGGTCACGTCATTTCTTCTGATCCTCCCTACAGCCCTGGGGTGGACAGAAAGTCTCAGCCCCATTTACAGACAAGGCAACCAAGGTTCTCAGACAGGTGGTGTGGCCATCCCAGGTCACATAGCACAGGGAGGCAGAGCACCTTTCTGGACCTACAGGTGCCTTTTCCCCACTAGTTGGGGGGCCCTGAACGAGACAGGTGGGCGTGGGCTCCGGGGCTCCTCTGCCATCTCAGGTTGCTCCTGGAAAGGAACATCAAACAGGCAAAGGGACCCATCATCCACTGACCTATGGGGAACCAGGCAATGTCCCAGGTATCCTGGGCAGGAGGAGGGAACACAGGCCAGTGGGGGCAGGGGCTGGTACAAGAGTCTTAGAGGAGGGAAGCAGCTCGAGCAGCTTTGTTCCACCTGCGGTCCTGTGGCCCCCCTTCCTGGTGCTGGGGTCCCCTGGGGTCCTCCAGCCCTGCTGAGGGGTCTCTGGGGGAGCGTAGGCTGGGCTGAGCTCACTTCCAGTTGACGACAAGTCTCTGGCCCGCGACCACAAGCTCGAGGGGAGGTCCATGCCTCCCTCATCGCAGCCTGACCTGTGTGTTGGCAGATTGTGGCTGACAGCTGCAGGCAAGGCTACTTGGACGCCCTGCGGTTCCTGGAGAGACGCGGTAGGTGGCAGCCCCCACAGTCGCCGGGGATCTCACCCCATGTGCATGCCAGGTGGACCCTGTCTCTTGGCATTTGTGGTTTTTCTGGACCTTGACTCACTCATTCTCTCCCTCAGCCTCTGTTTGGTGCTTGGCCTGAGCTGCAGGCTAGGGATCCAGAGAGGAACACACATGTGTCCCGCTCTCGACCTGCCTGCAGCCGAGGGCAGGGGGACAGAGCCAGAGAGAGACATCTCAGGGAGATGCAGGGTGCTCAGGGTTGGGGGAGCGCAGAGAACACCCCAACCCAGGCTGGGGGCTGCAGAGAACAAGGAAGGCTTCCTGGAGACAGGGACAGAGAGCTGGGTTTTGACTAGTTAGGAAGATGATGGAAAGGTTGAAAAGGGCATGTGGCAGAGGGAAGAGCAGGAGCAAGGGAACAGAGGCTGGTACCTTGGGGGAGCACACAGTATGGCCGCAGGTGTGTGTGTGTGTGTTCCTGGGGTGGTGGGTGGGCCAGTGAGGTCGGGGCTAGAGCTTGGATGTCATCCACAGCGTACTGCTCTTCAAAGTGCTGGAGCTGAGAGGCCAACTCAGGTTGTGTGGCCCCAGACCCCATGTCCTTGACCCCCCCCTGCCCCCAAACACACAGTAGCAGGAAGCATTTGCTGAGCACTTACCACATACCCAGACCCGGGTCTGAGCCTTACGTACTTATCTAAATTCTCACAACAACCGTGTAGAGCAGGTCTTGATTTTCCCCTTTCACAGGGAGGAGAACCGAGGTGTGGAGCCATTAGGTTACATAGCTTGCATGTGGTAGAGCCAGGGTTTGAACTCCAGACTGTCTTCGGGCTCTGGGCTCTGATTTACCACCAGGAAGTACACAAGGGAGCAGAGCAGGGCTGGGGCAATGCAGGGAGGCAGCTTTCAGGACGAGCCTTGGGTCCATCCTGTGATAAGTAGGTCCTCAGAGCTGGGTTTGGGTCTTGAGGGGTGTGGATGGGATGGACAGTGTGAGAGCTGGGGCATTCATTGTCCCCGGGAGGCTCTAGATGGTCCCACCTGCAATATCCTTCCTGTCCCCTGACCCAGGACTCACCAAGGAGCCAGTGCTGTGGACGCTGGTGTCTAAGGAGCCCCCAGCCCCAGCTGATGGGACCCGGGATGCTGGTCATGACCAAGGCCAGGAGGCAGGCCTGTCGCTCAACTGGGCAGTGCCCAACGTGCTGGTGAAGGACGTGCCCAACTTTGAGAAGCTCTCGCCAGAGCTGGAGGCTGGTACTTCCCCTTCTTACCTGTACTCGCTCACCTAGCAGGTGCCCTGCATGCAGGGGCTGGGGGCTGGGATGCTTCCATGAAGGTGCTCATTGTCTGGTAGAGGACAGGACTCATTTTTTTGAGCACCTACTAAGTGCCAGGCATGGTGCCAGGGGCTTTTACAGTGTCATTCACTTCTCACCACAACCGTGGACCCTAGTGATTTTCTTACCCCATTTCATGGATGAAAACACTGAAATACAGAGAGGGGAAGGTCTCAAAGCCCACAGCTGGGGGATTCAAACCCAAGACCATGCTTGGAAAGCCAGGTCATTGCCCACTGTCCAGGAAAGGGCAGGACGTGTGGAGGGGCAGAACGGGCACGTCTGGAGGGTCTGGACTCATTTCATCCTTTCAACAATACTCTGAGTATGGTACTGAATTGTCCCCGTTGTACAGATGAGGAAACCATAGCACAGAGAGGTCGCTAAGTGACTTACGTGGGGTCCCACAGCTAGCAAATGGCCGAACTAGTTCTGCTCTGAGCCATTTAGCCTGCTCTTCTGCCCAGTACCCTAAATGTCACAGTTGCAATAACAGGAAAATGCAGGGTCCCACAGACACATGTCGTGGTGCTGGTGGGGGCTAAGTGAGAGCAGCGTCTAAGTGAGGTATGAAAAGAGGAGCTGTCCAGGCAAAGAGAGGGGAAGACAGGCATCCAGGCTGCGGGCACGCATGTGCAGATGTCCTGGGTGGGGTGGACGGGGGAAGAGCTGGAGGCCCCTGTGGCTTTAACACAGTGGTTGAGGGGCAGGGTCACAGAACTGAGCTTAGGGGGGCTGGGAGGGGTGGGCAGGCAGCCTGGAGGAGAAAGATGGGGCACCTGGGGGGGCTGCTGGGGGCCACCCCTCCTCTTCAGAGTTCACTGCTGCTCTGAACTCCAGGCATTACTGCAACTCACTGGGAGGGGACAGGCTGAAGCGGCAGGAGGCTGGGAGGAGAGATGATGGCGGTGAGGCCAGAGCAGGGACAGTGAGGTGGGTGGGGGAATGGGGAGGGGTGGGGAGGACGCCTCGTTCAGCACTGGAGACCACACAGGGTGAGCAGAAACGGGCTGAGCCCTGAGGTTGGAGCTTGGACTCTGGAACCCTGGCAGAATACCTGCAGCCACACGGGGGCACCCGAGAGCTGCCCCTGGGGCCGGCCGCACTGCAGTGGTCACACCCGCTGGGAAGGGGATTGTCCTTTGGCCTGGCCCTGACAGGCATCCATTAATTGTCACCTACCTGCCCAGCGAGGTAGGTGCTGCCGTATCCCCACTTCCCTAGGCTTGGGGAAGAGAAGGGACTTGTCCCGAGAACATGGCAGGTAAACTGGGAGCCGGGTCTCGGAACTGTGCTCAGTGAACCCTCCCAGCGCCTGTCTCTAGGGGGGCCTGGCCAGACACTGGTTGGTGGTGTGTGTGTGGCTGCATGGTGGTCTTGGGGCAGGGACTTGGGGCCCGGCTCAGCCCTGGCCAGGATGTCGGTTCCTTCCACTCTGGTCAGTTCAGAGGATAGAGGGCTCCGAAAATGGTAGTTGTGGTTCCAGCTGCTGCCACTGCTGTGCTTGATAATAATACCAATGTGTTCCTGTTATCGAGGGAGCATATGCCCCATCTTAGGGGGCCACAGCAGACTTTCCAGAGGGATAGGAGAGGTGGAAAGAGTTTGAGGAGCCTGACAGGCCTTGTGTCCATCCTGGCCCTGTCACTTCCTGGCGATGGGCTTTGGACAAGTCACTTCTCCACTTTGAACCTCAGTCTCCTCTTCTGTGAAAGGGGCATACCCTGCCCGTTTCAGGGTCAGTAATGAGAGCATGAGCTGTGGGCCTAGCCACCCGCTGGCTCATGCAGGGGCTTGATCAATGCTGTTTCTTCCTCTGCAGCTGAGGGTGGGTGAAGTCTGTGGACTGTGTGGAGTTGAAAGGGGCTCATGCTGCCTCTACCGGCATTGAGGTGTGGTGGGTGGGATGCCGTGGCTTCTCTTGTAGCACTGAAGAAAGCATGTATGAGGGACCCCAGACCCTGGGCCCGCTTCTGCCGGTCGAGGTCCGGCCGGGCATTGACATACCTGCTGCTGCCCTGCACGCTGCCCTTCGAGTACGTCTACTTCCGGAGCAAGAGGTGAGGACCAGCCAGGGGTCATGGGAGGGGTCTGGCTTGCCACCAGGGTTGTGGCAGAGATCAGTGCCCATGGCAGGAAGGGCGGCTGGTCTCCCCACGCTGCCTAGTGTTGGCGGCGATTCCCTGAGCGGTCTTGGTGGTCTCTGCAAAACCGGGTTGATGGGGAAGCAGTATGGCAGCTGTAAAGAGGGGCCTCCTGGTCAGTGCCCCGGCTCCTCCTCTGTCTCTAGGACCTCTGGCCCATTGCGCCACCCGACAGAGCCTCAGAGACCATGTGCTGTTTTTGAAGATAACTCTAGGGGCCGGTCTGGCTCAGAGTTGCTGTGTGGCCGGGGCCAGGTCGCTTGACTACTCTGAGCCTCAGCTTCTTTTCCTATAAAACAAGGCCGTTCCATGGCAGACGAGCTATGGTTGAACCCTCACTAACCGTCCTAACTCTGCTGACTAATGAGCACTCCTCATTGTGGGTTCATGGATTCCAATGGTTATCGAGGGCCTACCAGGGACGAGGGAGGCAGCATTGAACTAGACCTAGCCCCAGCCTTCTGCAGCCTGACAACCCACACAGCATCGCACATTCACCTGTTTAATCACAGCTCTGCTGAGCGATACCTAGAGAGGTCTCCACTGGCTATGAACTGGGACGGCTCATACTAGGGGCTGTCTAGTCAGGGAAGGCTGCCTGGAGGAGGTAACTTATAAGCTATAATCTGAAGGATGGGTAAGAGTCCACGAAGCAAAGAGGGAAGGGAAAAAATTCCAGATGGATGGAACAGCATGTGCAAAGGTCCTGGGGCAGAAGGCAGAAGGGCATAAAGCTCATATGAGGAGCAGAAAGAGAGGCCGGTGTGTCTGAAGCCAAAAGATGGAGTGCTATCCCAGATGGGGCTGGGCAGGCTGCAAGGGGAGCCATGTGAGGAGTGGGGTCTTTATCCTGACAGTGGCGGAAGGCAATGAGGGGTTTCACCAGGGGAGTGTCACGTGGAGATCCGTATTTAAAAAAGTTCTCTGTGCCCCAGAAAAAGGTCTGTGTAGCAGGTCACAGGCCTCTGTCCTGCTCCATGTTGAGTTAAGGACGGGATCAGCCCTGTTGTTGGAATTGCTGGTGACCAAAAGCTGGGAGGGAGCTTTCTGCTGGCACAGATTCTCTTCATCCTGAGCCATTGACTGAAACCACAAGTTGAAATCAAATAGGCAAATTCTAGCCTTTTCAGTTACCAAATTATCCATCAATCAATCCATGTGTGAGCACTGATGGGGAGGCCTGCCTAGACCACAGGGAGATTCATACTTGGTATGTTCTCTACATGCTCAACATCTAGGTTGCAATAATAGAGGCAGAAGGTCCAGAACAAGGGAGGTGACAGTCCTGCTTATGTTTTGCTTGCCATACTACACTCTGGATTGTCTGCCTGGTGTGAGGACCTGGTTTAGAGGCCCCTCTGAGGGGCGAGGCCCTCCAGTGTCCAGGGAGTTTGAGAAGGTACCTGCCCTGGCACCTTCTCAGCCATAGTTGGATGACCCAGCCCTCTGCTGATGCTGTAGGGCCCAGGTGGGGAGCACAGGAGGGTTTGAGCGACCGAGGACTAGCGTGAGCTCTGTTTCAGGCAGGCTGTTGGCTGCAGGGAGGAGAGTAGATGCAGGAGTGTGGAGTGAGGAGGGCAGGGGCTGGTCTGGGGAGGAGAGAGAGGAAGGGCTGGAGATGTAGGCAAGGTGACGGTTCTCATTTGGCAGGTGAGGAAAGTGAGGCCCACAGAGGTTCCCTGTCGTGCCCAAGTCACACAGCTGATAAGCATGGGAGCCAGCCTGACCCCAAAGCCCTGCCCTTTCTTCCCCTGGGCTCCCCACTTGTGCCCTGCGGAGTCGACCCTCAGGGCCTGGCCACCTCCACCAAGAGTCCGTCATGGTTCATTCCCTCAACCCCTCACTCCCCTGCAGCTGCTCTGTGGGTCTGGCCTGCTTGGTGGTGGAGACAACACTGCTGGGTGCTCCTCATCCCCGTTCCCCTTCCTTTAGCCCTGGTGCTTGAGGCGCAGGGACCCCTAGCTCCGCTCTGGCGCTGTGGGACGGCTGGTCGCAGCGGGGCTGCCGTGCAGGCTTAGCCTGGTGAAGCCCCTGCCACGCTTTCTTCCAGGCTAATGCTGTGGCTGCCTGACCTGCCGGCAGACTTGTGCTGGATGCAGGGGATGCTGAGGAGCCTGGCCCTCGGCGTCTACTCCAGGACGAAGGACCAGCTCGTAGGGCTGGTCAAGGTGAGGCGGACAGGCGTGGCTGTGCTGCGTGGGGGGCACCCGCTGTTCCCCGGACCTGGGCAGGCAGTCCATATAATCCACGTCCCTCTGTCCATCCGCACACGCAGCCCTCGGTGCACGTGTTTGGTCACCGCTGTGGGCTAGACCCGTGCTGGGCCTGGATGGAGGTGCTGACCCGTCACATCGGTTAGCCTGCGGGATGTGCTGGGGGCAGTCAGCGCTCCCCCTGCACACACAAAGCCTGAGCTCACAGGACAAGCGATCTCCCTGCTGGGCCACACCCCCACCAGTCCTGTCATCCTTCCAGATGTCCCCACATGCCCTGCTTGGGGTCTGGGTTGGGGCTGTCTGTCTCTCCCCAACCTGCCCTCCCTGCTGACTGGAGACCCCACAGTCCTCCCGCACCCACTCAACGGCCATTTGTTTACCAAGGAAACCAGCACAGCGATCCCAGGGAGGGGCCATCCCTGGAACCTTCCTGTCCTCCCAACTCAGCCCAAATAAGGGCTTGGATCATTCCTCATTGCAGGACTTGGCGGAAGCATGACCCGGGGCTCCCTGAGTGCCAGGCTGCCCCCACATGGCTTCACCCTTGTGTTCGCCCAGCCCCAGGCTCTGACAACCTGCACTCACTGGATTCTGTTACCTCTGCAGCCCGTGGGGCACGAGTCCCCTTTAGCCCAAGGCAGTTCCTCCTGTGCTGCTGGCCAAGAAATGCAGACCCTCCCGCCCATAAGTCCTGAGGGCCACCAAGCTGGACCAGCCCAGTGACTGACCTCTCCTGACCCGTCTTTGTCCTCTGTGCCCACATCTGCCCTCTTGAGTGAGGCCCAGATGTGGTTTGCCTTCCGGAGCTCAGTGCCCAGCCCTCGACCCAGGGTGGGCACTGGAATTATCCGAATGAAGGAATGACGGAACAGCCTCTCATTTTTCCTCCCAGACTCTTGTCTCAGACAGTGTGGGCAAGTGGCCCTCAGGAGCCAGAGGAGGCCCCACCGGCCCCTTTGGAGCCCCTGCTCCTTGGAGCCAGTTCCCTGAGGTCTGGGTACTTCTTTTTGGGGAGAGGCCCAGCCTGTTGGTATTTTCTAGGTTGCTGTGTACCCAGGTCACCCTGCCCCTGTCTCATCAGAGGGAGAAAGGAAGGCAGGAGCTGAAGTTCTTGGTTCCGGAATTTCCAAATGAGGGATTTGGAAGCCGCATCTGCTGAGAAGAGGGGTTCCAGCAATCTTGTAGAGCTGTTTACGGAGTGCTTTACCGGAGATGGAGAATATGCTCATATCAGAGACTGGGGAGCAACTGGAAATGATGGGGTGCTGGGCCTCCCCTCAGATCCTTTCTCTCACATTCTTTGTCCTGCACCAGCCCTTGGGAGTGACCCTCACGGTCTGCCTCACTCCAGCAACCTTGATCTCTGACTTCCTACTGGGTCCATCCAGGGGGAGCCCCTCAGGAGGTGGGAGGGTGTAGGGAGAGAGAGATGAAAGGAATTAAAGTCTTTGCAGACTTCCAGCTGCATGAGCTTCTGTTGGGGTGCCCCAAACTCCTTCATGCCACCACCGCAGTCCCCCTTTATTCCCCAGGAAGGTTGATGTTGTGGCAGTGCCTCCATCCCCTCCCTCTCCAGCCCCTCCCTCTCCAGCCCCTCCCTCTCTCAGGCAGAAAAGATGCTGGACACCAGACCTCTTCTGGCTTCTCTTGGGAGTCACTTGTCTTCCTGTCCTCAGAGCAGAACCCACACTGTGCCCCTGGCCAAGCCCTTAAGAGACACTGAGATGGCTCAGCTGACAAAGCAGACAGTTCAGGAACTGGTCCAGGTTAGAGTTTCTCGACATCCTTGACTTACCACCTATATATCCTCCTAACGCAGAGTCCTGAGGTGTTACAGAGCAGAGGAGGGGTCCTGGGCGCTGAATTCAGGCTGATCTGGGTTGCAGTCCTATCTCTGCAATTCAGCATTGATCCCCTCACCTCTCAGAGCCTCAGTTTCCCCCTGTGTAAAATGGAGGCAATAATACATACCTAATGGGGTATGTACTTGAGAAAATTAGCGGCTCCTTGCAGACTACATCATACAGCAGGGATTACTGCTCGAAAGGGGGGGTGGGGAGTGAAAATGCGTTAGCCACACTCTTGCTCTGTGTTAGATACCAGACTAGGATAGGACCACTGTCCCTCCTTTGAGCCTCACCCTGGCCCCGACTGGGTGATAGTCCAGACGAAACTCAGGGGAGCTGTGATTGGGGCCCAAACCTGTGTGACATCAGATCCCTCTGCACTGTGCACCTTGGCTTCCCATCAGGGGCGCTAACGTCATAGGTCCATCACCCTCTTTCTCTCAGTGTCCCAGCCAAGGACCTCGTTGGGTCCTAGGGCCCTGGGACAGCTGTGACTCCCCAGCCTGGATTTCTGAATGCCGGTTGTCTGCTGAGCAGCCTGATGCGGGAGGCAGATCCCTGCTCCAAGGAGGTCACATGCCTCTATTGCTATTTCTGGGGCAGTATTAGGGACTCTAACCCTCCCAAGTGCACGTCACTTTGAAGTTGACACAGCTCATCAGCTCTGAATGCTCACAGCAACCCTCGGCAGCAGGCATGATTCTCCTCAATTTATGGGTGAGGAAACTGAGGCACAGAGAGCTTATGCCCACTGGTAAGTGGTAGAGCTGGAAACATCCCAGATGGTGCTGCAGGCAACAGGAAGACGCCTGGAGCGTCACAGCTTCACCGTGCACCTGTGGTATGATATGGGGCAAGTTCTTTCCTCGATCAGTTCCTCATTTCCTTGTCTTTGAAATCAGGGGTTGAACTAGCTGGTTTCTAAGGGGCAGCTAGCTCTGCTCTAAGCTCGTAACATGCACAACTGATACCACATTGTCAGAGGAAGAAGAAGTGATTCCAGGAGGGGATTAGCCACAGAGGAATGGGTTTCTGGACTGGGTCTTTATGGAAGCCTAGAATTTGGTTTGGCAGCAAGTCATTCCAGGAGGGGGAACTGCAGGTGCTAAAGAAGGTTATGGGTGGCCCATGGTAAGTTAAACGGACAAGGAATCTGAGGCTCAGAGGGGTGAAGTGTCTCGTCCCAGGCCCCATAGCCAGTTGGTGGTGCAGATGGCATTCAAGCCCAGGTCCGGCTCTCGTTCCACCTTGTCTGCACACTAGAATGCTGGGTAGAAATACGAAGGCTCAGGATTCTTCTGCAGAGAGTCTGATGTAATCGGTCTTGACTAAGACCTGTCTGGGCAGGAATGTGGTTGGAGCCTGTAGCGCCCGGGCACTGGTGTTCTCAGGGTCACCCTGTGGGCGTGACCAACTGCCCAAGCCAGCAGGTTGTGCCTCAGACTTGCTTAATATTCTCTGTGGCAAGCAGGCTGGTATGTGCTAATCTGTGGCTGGGGTCATGCAATGCTAGTGGGGCAACCCGTATCCAGCACTAAATCCTGGCCACATGAGACACTCCCAGGCCCATACCTCAGCCCCTCTGAGCTTTGCATCCCACCCATAAATCGGATTGTATACACTTAACGACATGTGTGGTGATATGAAGGAATTTAATCGTTACTTTTTCGTTGTGTTAATGCATTGGGAATATGTTTTCAAAAAGTTCTTTTAGAGATCAGAGTGAAATGTTCATGAATGAAATGACATAATGCGTGAGATTTGCTTCAGAACAATCCGGGTGGGGAGAGGTGGATTGAGAGATGATGAAACATGAATTAACAGTTACCACCGGGTGGTGAGTACATAGGAGTTCATTGTATTAGTCTCTCTAATTTTATATATGTGTGACATTTCCGTAATAAACAAGTACTTAACCTTAAAATTTTGATAAGACATACAAACAGGAAAATATGCATCACGACAGAACATAAAACAAAGCAAAAACAGGGCCACCGGGAGTTGTGGCTACCTAGTCACAGATGGGAAGGATCGGGTGACCAGCTGGGTAGGATCCCGTGACCTATGCGCGTTCAGCACCGCGGACAGCGACCCGCGGCCGCTTCCTGCTGCCTGGCAGCCCTGGGGACCTCAGAGAGCGGAGAACTTCTGGATACCCCTTGTTTAGGAAGAGCTTCTTCAGATCAGAAGGTTATCCAGCCTCTTACACACCTCCAGAGATGGAGTGTTCACTACCCACGGGGCAGACCAGGCCTTGGTGGACAGTCTTGGTTCACAAGAAGCTTCTGTTTTCTGCTCTTTTAAGGATACCTTTGTGAAAAAATCAATCCATCATATATGTGTGTCTATTTCTGGGCTCTCTCTCCAGTTATGTTACATGTCAACGTGAATTAAGGTTGTTAATCAGCTGACCTTAAAAATGGGGCAATGACACTGGATTATTGGGTAGGCCCAATGTAACAACAGGGTCCTTAGAAGTGGAAGAAGGGGGTGGAGGAAGAGTCAGTGTCCAAGTAATGTGACGTGAGAAAGACCAGACCCGCCATCACTGGCTTGGAAGATGGAGGAAAGGGCCATGGCCAAGGAATGTGGGCAGCTCGAGGCTGGAAAAGGCACGGAAATGGATTCATCCCTAGAGCCTCCAGAAAGGATTGCAGCTTTGCTGACACTTGCTCTTAGACTTGTGATGCCTGCATTACACTTCTGACAACCAGAGCTGTGAGATAATAAGTTCATGTTGTTTTAAGCCACAAGTGTGTGGTAATTTGTCACAGCAGTAATAGAAAATGAATGCAACAATAGACATCTGTCATCACCTACATTCACCCATTCTGGCATTTGCCACATTTTCTCTCTCTCTCTATGATATATGCACATGCACTCACATTAGTGTTATAACTGTGTTCTTTCTAGAGCCGTTTGAAAGCTGCAGACACGATTCTCCACCCCCAAACACTTCAGCATGTACCTTCTAAGAAACAGAACATGCTTTTACATAACCATAGTACAGTTTAAAATTCATGAAATTTAAAATTAATATTATTAGCTAATATAGACTCCATATGCATATGGGGTTGGACAATTAAGTTCGCAAACTTGTTGCAACAATGTTGCTAACCTGTTTTTGATATCAGAGAGATTATTTACTATAAATTTGTACCAACTGGACAAACAGTTAACCAAGTTTACTATTTGGAAGTGCTGAAAAGGCCGCGTGAAAAAGTTAGACAAAAACGACCTGAATTTTTCGCCAACAATTCATGGCTCTTGCATCACGACAATGCACCAGCTCACACAGCACTGTCTGTGAGGGGGTTTTTAGCCAGGAAAAAAAATAACTATTGGAACACCCTGTCTACCACCTGATCTGGCCCCCAATGACTTCTTTCTTTACCTGAAGATAAAGGAAATAGTGCAAAATTAAAATGTAGGGCCTCTTGTTCAAAAAACAGGGAGAAGTGCCATTATGGCACTAAAAGATAAAGCTTTCCCCTGTGCTCTAGCATCATTCTCCCAACCTGTCATGGTGTTTTTTATTTGCTATTTCATGTCACTCTCTCCAGCACTGGTATACTCTTAGGGCACCTGCGGACCCTCACAAGAGTCTGGGGGACCCACTCCATGACTCTGAGAGCAGCCCATCAGCTGCCTGTTTCCTCCTGTCAGCTGGGGGACCCACAAATCATGCCCTGGCTGCGAGCGGGGAACTCGAGCCAGGCATTGCCCCTGCCCACCAGCCTGCTGCCCCAAGGTTATTGCGACCTCCACACCAGACAAATGGGTACCTGAATGGGTGGTGGGAGAGAGGCTCGCCTTTGCTGATTGACCCACCCAATGCCCTCGGGTGCTGCCAGTCTAGGAAAAAGTTGACAAGGATAGCTACAATCATGCCCCACTCTGAGATGGGGTGTGTCCAACCTGATCCTCTTCATGCTGGTGCCCAGGTCCCATGGTCACTGGGTGGGGGCAGGAGAGAGGTTGGACAGGGCTGGGACCCTAGAGGACAGAGGAGTGGGCAGTCAGGCACTTGTCCTGAGCAGGTGGCAGAGGGTGGCACCACTTGTGAGCGGAGACTCCACGCTCTCAGCACATGCTCCATTACCCATCAGACTCCATTTATAAAGCACATGTTGAAAGATAAAATTATTAAGAATTTCAAGATGGTGACCACAGAGCTTTAAACCCCAAGGGCATGGCCCTTCTGACCCTTTTGAGCACAGGTCCCTGTGTGACTCCTCTGGTTGCACGACCCTGAAGCAGGCCCTGCATCTCTGTCTCTATATCTATCTGTCTATCTGTCACCTATCTCTATCCATATCAACATCTATATCTCTCTCTACATCTGCGTCTTTCTATACTATGTCTGTACCATCATGTAACCATCACTGAGAGCAACATGTTTCCAGGACTCTGGAGGGGGCTCTTGTGTTGATTCCCATTCAATCCTTTCCCTCTGACCCAAATTAAGCACTCTTCTGACCTCTGTCACCATAGTTTAGTTTTGCTTGTCCTTGAACTGTATATGAATGGAATCATATATCTTGCCTTTTGCATTTGGTTTCTTTTGTTCATCATCTTGACTGAAGTTGATCAAGGTTGTTACATATACCAGTAGTTCTTTCTTTAAAATCACTGTGTAATAAGTATTCCATTGTATGACTATTACACAATTTATCTACTCTACTGTTGATGGACATTTGCGTTGTTTCCAATTCTTGTCTAATGTGTGCAAATTGTTCCTAATTTGGCCTTCCAAGCCCCTGTGTCCTCTTGTCCTATCCCTATCTCTCTCCCTTTTTTTTTTTTTTATACTTTCTTATTTCTTGGCCTAACAAGATGTTTTAGGCTCATCTTGTGCTTTCTTTGTCCAGACCTGGAATCGACGTTTTCTTCATGAAACCCTGGTTCCTTTTGGCGGGGAGGTACTTAGAAAGCAAGATCTGAGCCTCAGAGGATTAGACCAGGACTTCAGCTTCACATTCTCCCTGCCTGGGCTGAACGTGTATTTGTTGAGTGATTGGATGAGGGGCTGTTCTCAAATTGTACTCTGCCGAAGAAGTACCTTATTAAACGCAGATTTGGGGATGCTACCCGGAGACAGTGTGTCTTTTGCAGATCTGGGGTTGGCCCTGGAATCTGAACTTCCCATTCCCCGCCCCCATCTGTCCCCAGGAGATGATGAAGCATGTTTCTCATAGCACGTCCCTATCTGAAATTACCTGAGTAATTCACATACGAAAGCTCCGAGGGGGCCAGGCTTGTGTCTCAGGAACCCGCGCCAGTGCCGGGTACAGATAAGATGCTCCCTAAGTATTTGTTGACTGAGTGGCTCTTTAAGGTCCCGTCTAGCTGCAGCGTCTCCTGAGTGTGTGGAGCGCTTGCTGGATGACGGAATCCACGGGCTGATGGAGGGACGCGTGGTGGAGGGGCTGCGGGCTGCGGGCTGCGGGGCGGGGGGCGGGCGGGGTCGCGGGCGCCCCCCAGGGCCGGGAGGGGCGTTGGGGGAGGGGCAGCCGCAGGCCCCTCCCGCAGCGCACGTGCGGGGGCGGGCGGCGCGCGGGCGGGGCCATGACGTCATACCGGCGGGGCGCAGGCCCCCGCCGCTGGGGCGAGGCGGCGCCGTGACGTCACGCCTGCGGGGCGCGTGCGGGGCGCGGGCGCGTGCGGGGCGCGGGCGCGTGCGGGGCGCGGGCGCGTGCGGGGCGCGGGCGCGTGCGGGGCGCGGGCGCGTGCGGGGCGCGGGCGCGTGCGGGGCGCGGGCGCGGGGCGGGCGGCGGCGGCATGGCGGAGAGCGAGGCCGAGACCCCCGGCACCCCGGGCGAGTTCGAGAGCAAGTACTTCGAGTTCCACGGCGTGCGGCTGCCGCCCTTCTGCCGCGGGAAGATGGAGGAGATCGCCAACTTCCCGGTGCGGCCCAGCGACGTGTGGATCGTCACCTACCCCAAGTCGGGTGAGCCCCGCGGACCCCGCGCCGGGGCTGCCAGGCCGGGGCCGGGAGGACGGGCGCCCACCGCCCGCGCGGTGCCCGGAGCCCTGCGGGGCGGCTGGGTGGTCGGCCCGCACTGGGGAAACCGAGGCCGAGACCTCCAGAGGCGGCCCCGGTGACCACGGCTGGAGGCTGGGCAGCGAGCGTCGGTGGGGAGGGAGCCTGTGTGGCCTGAGCCGCCAGGAGGACGGGCCCGGGCTGCTGCCCCTCCCTCGCTCCCCTCCCACTGCCCGGCTGGCTGTGTGACCTTGGGCCGGCACTTGACCTCTCTGTTCCTGGCCCCGGTGCAGCCTTTGATGAGCGCCAAGTCCTGGTGATCATGTGGGAAGAGGAATAAAACGGGCGCGGAGACTGTGCACGTCTGTCCTTCCCTGCGTGGGCGCTGGGTGGGGGATGGGGCCAGCCACGCCCGGAGCTCGAGCCCCGTGCCCCCCTGCTTTAGCGCTGCCTCCATCATCCAGGCATCAGGCAGGACGGTGGCACGGACACTTCCCAGCAGTGACTGACGTCATGTGCACACAGCCATGGCACGTAGAGATAGTCATCTCCTCTGCACTGAAGCCCAGAGAGGGCAAGCTGCCTGCCCAAGGTCACACCACTGATAAGTGGCAGAGCTGGGATTTAAAGTCGGGCAGGTCTGTGTCCAGGACCTGATGTAAGGGATTATGGAGCAGTGCTTCTTGTGAGGACTGTAGGGGGAGAGGCAGATTGCCTATTCTTTGAGCATAGCTGCCAGTCTCCCTTTTGGCCACTGTGTTGGCCAGGGAGGGAGACGCCTGGATCCAGACTGTGTCGTGCGTCTGTAATGTGATGTAGGACGTGGCTGGCCTAGCGGTCATGGCAGACCAGCAGGGCGGGGTGGCTGGAAGAGCCGTAGCTTGGCTGTGGTGGCTCTGCAGGGTCTCAGACCCCTGAGGGCTGGGCACAGCCCCTCTGAGGAAAGTCGGGGAAGGGTCTGTCAGTGGAAGAGTGGGGAGCTGTATTGGTTGGTGGGGGGAACTTGGAGACGAGAAGTCTGGAGATACTGCCAGTTGGGAAGAGGGGGAGGACGGAGGTGTGCACGGCCGCTTGCTGTGGCTGGGACTTTCCTTCCACTGCAGCCCACAGCCTGTCACCCCAGCACCATGGGCGGGGATTCAGAACTTTTCAGATTGTAGAGCCATAGGTGGTATTTATGCTGTAAGAAATCCAGCTGGGTGTCGGGCTGCACTTTGAGCCACCATGTTATGTGGGATCCAGAAAGACTGAAAATAGACTCGTGTCAGCTTAGCATATGGTTTGCCTCCAAATGAATTGTGAAAAACTTGCTTTTGGGAGTTTTCTAGGATTTTGGAGTTGCACGAGGGATTTTAGGGCACGGAGATGGAGCAGGAGAAGTAGCTGGAAGGACTAGAGGAGGCACAGGCCTGGAGTTCAGTTGGAAATCTGTGTATTTGGGGTTTGTGGGGGGTGGTTTAGAGGGGCCCTACATTGGGGGCCTGGTGGGGCCTGGCACCAGGGACCTTCCTGGACAGCTGGATGGAGAATGAGGTGTTAGTTTTAAGGACATTTTCTAGATAACCAAAACTCACGTCTTGTTTGTAACTTGTATCTTTCAAAGCAGACAACAGCACACTCTAGATGGGGAAAGTAACCACGGTTCTTTCCCTTGGGGATGGAAAATCTAGTGGTGGCCTCAAGACCATGTGTGTGAGGTCCCTTCACACAGTCCTAAAAAGCTGCCTTTTGAAAACAAACAAATGAAAATTCCCACTGCCCTTATGGCCTTTCCAGGCTCTTACTGTTTCTTCATCTGCCCTCTGCCTGCATCTTTTACGTTTCACACCTGAGGGCTGCGCAACCTGTGGACTACCTGTTAGAATTGTGTGTAAGCCAGGAGCATATAGCATTAGTAACAGACCATGCTCTTGCTTTGTAGCTCGCAAAGCCCGGTGTGTCTATCATAAAAGCATATTCTCCACAAAGTTCTGTAAGGTAGGACAGAGTTGGTCTCCCATTTCCCAGGTGGGAAAACAGGATCTGGGAGGTTAAGTGATGCTCCCAAGCTCATTCATTCATCTTGGCTGCACCAAGACGGAGTTGAGGTGACTACAGCCCGGGAGTAAGGGAGAAGCGAAGTCGTGGGTTTTACGGAGGCCAGCGTGTTCTGTTCCTTTTTTGCTTTGTTTCTCAACCCTGTCCCAGTGCATCCTTCGCATCCATCCCATGAGATGGTGACAGGGTAAGTGGGAAGTTTTCTTAGGCAAGATGGCTGTACTGGCTTTAAAATAGTACTTCTGAAGGCTTTCACTCTCTCTACCCACTGCCTGTGAAGTTCACACATGAAATGATCAAGGGGAATGAAGAATTGGTTCCCCAGAAAATCTGCCCTAAAGATTTCCTCTCAACCAGAGTCAAAGGGACTTGGAAGTCATCTCCAGCGGCAGCTGGTATGGCAGAAAGAACTGGTCTGGGGTCAGGATCCGGCTTTTCATAAATGGTTGCCCTTGGGTGAGTCCGAGCCTCAGTTTCCCCTGCTGTGAAATCCGCAGCTTGATCTGCACAGTTGCCAAAGTGACTCCCAGCTCCTGGATGCTTGCAGGGGCTATTACTTTGAACACAGGTTAGTTGCAGTTTGGAATGGGACCTAGAATGCTTTAGGAATGGTTAATTGGCCACTCACCTGTCTGCCAGGTGCTCTGCTGTGTTAATCCACCAGGAACTCTTGTGACTCTTAAGAGGCTCAGAGAGGGCAGGAACTTGCTCATGAGTCACACAGCTGCTGATAAACTGCAGCCAGGCCCCGTCAGGTCCCATGGTCCACAGCCAGCCTCTCCCCTACTTCTCAGGTGCCTTGTTGCTTTCGGAAAGTCACGAGGGCAGCCAGATTCAGGCCCCAAAGAAGAGGAAGGATCACGCCTTCTTTCTGTGTACTTTATAACACTAGAAGTCTAAGGCCAGTTAGGGATTTTAAGGTTTTAGTCACGGCTTTGAATCGTCTGCAGGTGGACTTCAGGTTGCTCTGTTCACATTTCCTTTCCTTTTACTTCTTTTCCCTCCCTCCCCTTCTCCACCAGGAATGGGTCTGTAGAAGGCACCAGTGCTTAGGGAATAAGAGCTTGGCTTTGGAGCTGAAAATCCTGGGTTTGATTGCAGCTTTGCTGCTTGCCACCTGGGTGACTGTGACAAATGACATAACCCCTGTGAGCGGAGGTTTCTGCAGGGGTAGGAGAGACCACCTCTCTGCCTTGAAGAACCCCTGTGAGAATGAGTGAAGTGATGGGTGAGGGCTCTTCCCTGTGCCAGATGCTTAGTAAGCGCAGGTGTCCTCTGGTTTGCATATTTTCAGATGACAAGTTGCCGTAATTCTTTGGTCGTCTATGGAATGGGTTCCCCTTTTCCCCCCCAGCTGCCTTCAAGATTTTCTCTTTATCTTTGATTTTTGACACTCAATATGATGTGTCTTAAGTATATATTTTTTCACAGAGGGGATACTTATCTTGCTTGGGGTTTTCTGAACTTCTTGGGTTTGTGGTTTGATGCCTTCCATAATTTTGGAAAAACTCTCAGCCATTGTCTCTTTAAATATACCTTCTGTTCTGTTCTCTCTCCTTTTGAGATTCCAATCACATACACGTTAGACTGTTTGCCATTATTCTACTGCTCTTGGATGGTCTATATTTTATTCTTTTTCCTCTTTGTGTTTCAGCTTGGTTAATTTCTGTTGATCAATCTTCAGATTAATGGATTCTTTCTTCCACTTTGTCAGATGCCTGAGGTCTGGTCTGTGAGCCCATCAAAATCATTCTGTATTTCTGTTACTGTGTTTTTATTTTTCCTCTAGCATTTTCATTTTCACTTCTAGTTTTCATTTCTCTGCTGAAATATCTATCCCATCTGTTCAAGTGTGATGTCCACCTTTTCCATGAAATCCTTTAACATGTTAATCACGTTTATTTTCAATTCTGAGTCTGATTCTGGTGATTGTTTTGTTTTTTGACCATGGGATGATATTTTTTCTTGCCTTTTTTAATGAGTAGTGCTTTTTGATTGAATGCTGGACATGTCGTGCTGACATTAGGGAAGGAGGTGAGTTGTATTTAGGCTTGGAAATGGGCCTGTCTTTTCTTGTCAGTTTTTTAGTGTCAGAGAGGAGAGTCAGTCTGGCAAGAGTTGGGCTGCATTTGGGTTCTGTAATGGCTCTGGGCACTTGAGTGACCACTGGTTTTAATTCCTATAGCTTCACCTTGTGCTTATCATGGGAGCTGAGCTTCTAGAAAGTCTTTCCTCAGGGTTCTTGTCCCACCTTCAGCTTTGATTTGAACTTTAGAGGGGTTTCTTCCCACACCCTGTCACTCCCCCAGGGGCAGACTGTTGTGACTTATTGCTCTGATTTACTGCTTAGAGAGGCAGGGTTTCGACAGGAATGTCCTCTGTCATCTGGTCCAGCTGCAGCCTTCACAAGTTCTGAGCTGAGTCTAGGCGGGGCTTTCCCAGTAATTCTGCCGCTTCTGAGTGAAGCCAACTCTACCTTGATGGCGGGTCTCGTGCAGGAAAGAGTTTCTCGTCCTTCTTCCAGTGCTTGGGGGTCTCTGACAGAGCCCAGGGATGGTTTCCTGCTCCTCCCTCAAGGGCAGAGGTTTTTTTTCTCTTCCACCCATTCTCCAGCCATGTTGGGTCATTACCAGGGCCCTGGGGTGGGAGGGAGGGAGGTTTGCTGCCCCTCCCCCCAGTGGCTTAAAGTTTTTCCCCAGGGAGGAGAAGGATCTCGGCAAGGCTTAATCCTTTTCTTGAGGATCAGTCTTCATCCTGCCCTTTTCTCGTCAGCACGTGTGTAGGTCTGCAGAGAAGAGTGTGTTTGGTGCCAGCTCTCTCCTTGTGTCTGGCTCTGCAAGCCCACAATCATTTTTACAATTTGTGAAAATTCTGCCTTCTCACTTGCATGGTGCCTGGCTTCTCTTCCTGCCAAGCCCTGTCCTGGCAGGGCCTGTCTTCCTGGGATTGGAACTCTCTGCCTTGCAGCTTCAGCTCCTCGATGGGCTTGAGCCTGGAGGGTCTTGTAGTAGTTTATCGGCCTTTCCTTGTTCGTGTGGGAGCTGCCTCCTCCCCGCTCTCTGCAACGTAGCAGAAGCGGTGCTACGTCCCTGGAGTCTTGACAGCCAGGTGCTTCAGTGGGCGTGTCTGCAGTGGGCGGTCGGCAGTCAGCAGGGAAGGCGGTCCCAGCATGGGCTTCAGGAGCGCATTGGCGTGAGTGAAGGGCCCCCTGGGAGGTGGGGGCCTCTCGATAGCATGCTTGACAGAATCAAATGAGGAGTCTTCTGGAAGCTCAACAGATCATTTCTAGAGGGGCTGGAGGAGAGCCAGAGGCCCTGACTTGGGCTTCATGTGGCTCACCGATGTCTGTCATGAGCCTCAGCTCAGCCTGGAATGAGCTGGCGTCCACTGGGACCCCACCCCCAGGCAGGGTGGTAGACTGGGTGATGGCAGAGACCGCTCAAGTCTTCCGTTGTCCTTTTCAAGCATCTGAGCAGGCCAGGAGGTGAGAGGGTGTCCTGTCTCCGTGTGTCCTGTCACCTTCACAGCTTTGCTGCAGAATAGGCCCTTTTCCAGGTTAGGAACTGAGGCCTGAGAAGAAACTGGCCCAGGTGCTGGGATGAGAGCCCGGATGGGCCCGACTCCAGGCAGTGTCTCCCCGGCTTGTGTGTGTCTACATTGTGGGCTCTCAGGAGCCCACGAGCTCAAGGCCCCGGAGAAGTTCACACCGAAAACAGGGCCAGAGGTGTGGTGACTATGTCAGGCTCCCCAAAATTGCTGGCAGAGCTAGGCTGGGAATCGGGCCCTCCCGGCCAGGAACTGAGGGAAGCCAGGTTGTGTGAGGATGGGCAGCCTCACCGCCAGGTTGTGTGCGGTGGGCCGGGCGCACCGCAGCACGGGGTCTCATCTCAGCAGGAGCGGGGAGCCCTGCTCAGTGACCCAGTCTGTTCCCCTCTGCGTTCTGCGGGGGCCCAGGGTCCATCCCCAGCTGTGGTGGGGTTTAGAGTTCCAGCCTTAGCCCGGAAGTGAGTACATGGCTCATGGCCTCGGTTTTGCTGCCCACTTGCTTTGTGAGCCTTGGGGGGGTGTGTTGTGTGTATGTGTGTGATGTGTGGTTTGTGTGTGTGTCACGTGTTTTGTCTGGTGTGTGTGTGGCGTGTGTATGTATGTCTGGGGTGTGCGTGGCCTGTGTATGTGTAGCATGTGGCATGTGTATATGTGTGTATATGTGTCATGTGTGTATGTATGTGTGGTTTATATGTGGCGTGTGTGTATGTGTGGTTTGTATGTGTGGTATGTGTGTGGCATGTGTGTATGTATGTCTGGGGTTTGTGTGGCCTGTGTATGTGTGGCATGTGTATATGTGTGTGTCATGTGTGTATGTGTGTGGTTTGTATGTGGGGCATGTATGTGTCATGTGTGTGTGGTTTGTATGTGGGGGATGTGTGTGGGGCAGGTGTGTATATGTACGTCTGGTGTGTGTGACCAGGCACTTCAGTTCTAGAGCCAAGGTTTTGGGTCCTGGGTTCATGGCCCCTAGCGCCTGCAGTTAATGAGCCTGCTTCTTCGCGTGTGAAATGTGATGACAATAGCCACCTGGGGCTTGTGAGACTCAAATGAGGAAATGGCTGCATGAGTTCCTGTGACAGTGCTTGGAACACTGAGCGCTGGACTTGGCTAGCATTGGGGTGACTGCTGGCGTCTCTGTGTGAGCCATGTTGGGCTTCTTGCTTTGGTTCCCCATCAGCTCTCATCTGTGTGCCTGGACTGCTCGTGTGCTCTGAAGTCCATGTCCTCGAGCATCATGGGGATTATTTTGAGAGATAGTCAAGAGATAATCTTGATGTCTCAACAGCATATGAAACTGCCTAGGACAGAGGACAGATGCTTAACGAGAGGTAGATCACCTGAGGGGACTGTCCTGGAGGCCTTTTCAGCATCTGCTGGGAGAGCAAGTCCCACCCCTGGTGAGGGGCGTGCAGGAGCCCAGGCCCTGTCTCATCTGGGCCAGCTGTGTTGGGGTGCAGCTTCCGCCATCCAGCTGTGACTGTTTCTGAGGGAGCCAGACGGGAGCAAGGCTAGAACGCCTTGATGTCTTAGGACTCTGGAATGCCTGGGGGGCACATGTGATTGAGTTGGGCAGATTGAATGTGTGCTCATCTATGCTTCCTCTTAAAACCTCACTGCACGCCAACCAAGGAGTAGAAAGCTCTGAACCCCTAAGAGAAGGAGAGGCAGTGACTGATTAGAGATGCCAGCCGAGTTTTGGAAGGTCAGACATGGTGGCTCCGTGTTAACTGGCTTAGCAGGTAGAGAACCTAGGTGCCAGCAGAGGTACCTGGCGGGTGCATTGACCAGTTCCAGCTGCAGAGCTCCAGCAGCTGAATGCACCTGGCAGCTCAGAGGGTGGCAGCCATGATGGGGGAAGATTGAAAACGGGAGGCTGCTGCAGAGACAGGTTTCTTTGGGGAAGTGGATCCAGAGAGGCTGCGGATTTGGGGATGTCAGGCACAGCTGTAAACTGGGAGAATCGCCATATTGGAAATGGGGCTCATGTAAAAACTACACTCTTGAAAGGGAGGTTCCCAGCCCCTTCCCCTACCTGGCTCCTGGGATGCCTGTGGTTTCATGGGGCAGAGGATAGAGACACCTTATCTGGGCAAATAGACCCTAAAGAAAAGACCTATAAGCATTTGCATATGGGCACCTCCCATCTCAGCTTGAGAGGGAGGGTTGGGCTCCCTCCCAGACACAAAGCCCTGCAGTCAGCAAGGCTTGCCCACCACTGACAACTACGTCCAGTGGCTCCTTCTTACTTGGGGATGGACTCAGGGTCACCAGATCTTAAAGTTGCCAACAGGAAGGACAGAGACCTGAAAAAACAAAACAAAAAGCAGAAGGAGGAGCTTGGAGTAATCAAAGACAATGTACAGAGCGGAAGAAAACCTGAAAAAAATACAAACAAAAAAGCCCCCAAACCAACCTGCGATAGTAACTCTCCATGATATCCTTGGAGAGTGAAGATAGATGTACTTTCACTAAAGAGAGCAGCTGCACCAGGAAGGAGCAAGGAAGATCATGAGAGAATTCTTGAGCATTAAGAATACGGTACTTGGAATTTCAAAAACCCAGTTGTGAAGTTTGGATGGTTGAGTGGAGGAAATATCCCAGGAAGCAGAACAAAAATTTATTCGAAATGATGGCAATTTGGAGCAAAAAAGTAAGCAAATTGGAAGATCTCAGAGTTCCAAAAGATGGAACAGAGAGTATGCAAGAGAGAAAATTATTGAAACCAGAGTTTCCAGAGCCAGAGGACATGAGTTAAAGAATCCCCAAGTGTCTGGCACAATGACTGAATAAAAGACCACCCTGAAACACATGACATTATTGTGAAGTTTCAAAACTGAGATAAAGAGAAGATCTCAAAGCTTACAGAGAAAACCGGGCCACGTTCAAAGGGCTGGGAACCAGGACCTCTGAGTCTCAGCATAACGTCAGCAACAGCGCTTTGAGTTCTGAGGCAGAGGCTCCCCGGCCTGGAATTCTATACCCAGCCAAACTACCAGTCACGTGTGAGGTGGAAATGCTTGTCGTCCGGCAGGGTCTCATACAGCTCTCACGCTCAAGGACCAGCTAGAGGGTGGGCCCTACCAGTGCGTGAGAGGACACCAATGAGGGGCACACGCATAAGGGACATGATGCCTCCAGCCCGAGGGAGATCCCAGGAGGCCAGTCGTGGAGAACGGAGGGGGCAGGGGCACGCCCCCAAGAAATACAGGGACTTGAGAGAGCACCCATGTGTTTGGTCATACTGAGAAGATTTGTTTCAGAGTCGGGGAAGGAATTTTTAATAGCTACATAGACAACTAACTAAGCAAACAAAGGCAGTTATTTACTCTAGGAAAAACAAAATCTTGTGCAAGAAAAGAAGTGTAATCCTAGTGGTGTGCTTCGAGTGAGACACTCAAACCAACAGTTGTGCTGTGACTGCATTGGGAGGAGGGAGGCTGTGCAGGGGACTCGGCCAGGTCCTCGTCTTCCATCGTGAAAGTCAGCAGACCATTGAAAACGTACAGATCGTGGAATAACTACCTATGCACATTGAAAATTTGAGGTAAGAGAAGGATCAACGGAGGTTTTGCTTTGGGAGTGTGGTTAGGGGTGGGGAGGTAACTGGCTTTTCTATTGTGCGTCTTTTAGTGCCCTTTGACTTTTTAACTAGGTACATGTGTGACTTCAGGAAACAATAAAATGAAAATAAAAGAATTTTAACGGTTTCCAGCTCCAGGGTCCTGGTGGTTGGGGGCCCAGTTCCAATTGGTTCTGACCCAGGAGTGCTGGTTCTTCTGTCCCCAGAGTTTGGGTGGGAATTTTGATGGGTTCCCCCACCTGCAGCCTGGTGACAGGCCCGGCCCTAGATTCCTGAGGAGTTCCCTCCAGACCGCCTGTGACTTCCAGTGGGTCTCGGCCCACGAGCTCCAATGTCAGAATGCACTGCTGCCCCTGTGGGATGGTAAGCTGACTGCCACACAGGAGTGATTTCACCCGTGTCAGCAGAAGCACACAGTTGACTTGAAAGCATGCGGCCTGCTAACTCCCCAGCGAGGCGGCCCTGCCCGGCCAGCCCTCCCCATTTCGCTTTGAGCGCCTGGCTCTCCTCCGCCTGACCTTGGATTTGCTGGGAGGCAGGCTGGCACCCTGCTGCCATGCTCCCTCCCGCGCTGGCCGCCTCCTGCCCAGGGTTCAGACTGCAGGCGGATGGTTGGGGTGCTGAGGCCCCTCTCCACCCCACCTGCTTCTGTACAGCTGGTCCAGGTTCCTGCAGGAGGGGAGGGGCGCCCAGCACGACGGTAGCCTGTGTGCCCCCCACCCCCGCCGTCTGCCCTGCAGGCTACGTGATGGGCCTCACCTAGGGCTCCTCTGCCTTTCACTACCCTGGTTCCCCCTGGCATGTTGGGGAGGCTGTGTGGGGAAGTGGGGACTCGCAGACTTGGGTTCCCACTCCCAATGTAGCTCTCCCCTTCCCGTGACTTTGGACAAGTGCTCTAAATGGAGCTTCTGCTTCTGTACAGGAGGTGCGCATAACCCCTCCCTCTGCCGGGTGCGCTGCCCCAGGACTCACCTGTTCCCCGGGCTGTGGCTTCAGTGGGTGGGCTGGCTCTGTGTTTGGGTGAGGCCTGCCTGGTTTGGCGGGAGGCTGGTGTGAGTGGTCCTAGGAGTTAGCACTGCCCATCATGGCGTAAGGACCTCAGAGCGATGCTCACTGGCATTGAGCCCCTCTGGCTCTGAGCAGGTCACATCATGGCACTGAACCCAACAGCCCTGTGAAGAAAGGAGGGGCCTTGCCTCCATTTTCTAGAAGGGGAGGCAGGGACTCCCAGGGCCGGCCCTCAGTACAGGCTTGTTGAGTGAACAAAGGGGTGGGTGGGTGGCTTCCCCTCAGGTGTCCTGGACCTAATCACAGACCTCACCAGACAGGAGCGGGGCGGCCTCTGTAGAAAGAAGAACACAGGCTCAGGTGTGGCTCGGGCTTGCCTTCAGATCCTGGCCTTTCCTTGCCGCCTCTGTGGAATGGGGATGAAAGCCCTGCCTCACAGGAGGTAGGGTGGGAGTCTCTGGTGGCTTGGTGCTGCATTCCAGAGCACACCACGGCCTTCGTGCTGAGGCTGGTGGGATGGGACAGCTGTGCACACGTGGACAGGAGTCACGTGCAGGGTCCCTGGGGCTGCAGAACAGATATACCTGCCCTCCCCTTGGACACCCCCACTGACCCCAGCTGCAGCGCCCGCCTGGCCTGGCACCCATCAGAATAGCCATCGGGAGCTTGGAGGGGAGTCCCGGAGCAGCTTGGCAGGAAAGACACGCTCTGCCGCCCACACCACCTTGGGACCAGGCTCAGCTGACCATGAGCTTTCCGGTGACACTGGAGGGGTCCCTGCTGTGCTAAGTGGGTGCCGCCACCCCAGGTGCCAGGGCTGACGCGACAGAGCAGGCTGTGTCCACGCCTTTACTTACCAGTCTGTGAGGGAAGGGCATCACTGCGGCCCCACTGAGTGAGAGCACAAGGACTGCAATGTGGTCCCAGCTCAGGGAGGAGCCTGCTGAGGAGACTCGCCCACTGAGTCCCCGCCGTGCTTCAGGCTCTGCCTGGTGTGAACACAGGTGCCTCGGCCATGCCCTGTGCCTCAGGGTTTTATAGCCTGTGCAGGACGCAGGCAGTGTCTGTGCTTCTCCTTTATGGGGTCCCAGCAAGTGGGGAGGGAGCTCTGAGCGGGGGCCCCCAGAGCAGGACAGTCTCAGATGCAGGATACGAGGTCAGACGGTTAAGTTCGCGAACTCATCCTAGAAAAAGGGCTTCACACCTGATTGCTGAATATCATCACTATGGTCACCTTCGAAGTGCTCCCCTTGGGAAGCTATGCACCGACGCCAGCGCCTAGTCCACCCTTCAAAGCAGTGTTGGAACTCTTTTTCTGGAATGGGCATCAGAGCTGTCGTCGTATTACCCTTGGTGTCCTGAATGTCATCCAAATGTCTTCCTTTCAATATTCCCTTTATCTTTGGTAAAGAAAGAAGTCACTGGGGGCCAGATCAGGTGAGTAGGGAGGGTGTTCCAATACAGGTATTTGTCTCCTGGCTAAAAACTCCCTCACAGACAGTGAGCTGGTGCGTTGTTGTCATGAAAGAGCCATGAATTGTTGGCGAAAAGTTCAGGTCATTTTCGTCTAACTTTTTCACACAGCCTTTTCAGCACTTCCAAAGAATAAACTTTGTTAACTGTCTGTCTAGTTGGTACAAATCCATAACGAATAATCCCTCTGATATCAAAAAAGGTTAGCAACATCAGTGCAACAAGTTCTCGCACTTAATTGTCAGGCCTGGAAAGTTGACTTGGGTCAGGAGCAGGTGTGGAGAGTTGCAGGTGAGACGCCAGGTGGTCACAGACAGCAGCCTACAAGACCAACCCCTGTGCTTTGGAGAAGGGGAGACGTCAGAGAAACATCACCGGTCCGCCAGGCCCCCTGCATGTATTCAGCACCTCTGTGGGGACCGTGTTAGGAATGTGATGCGAGCCCCAGACCTGTGAGTGTTTCACTGTACACAGTGAGGGGCAATGAAGGCTGCTAATTATCCTTAAGACAGGGAAACACTCTGCGTCACGTGGGTGAGCTCAGGCGACCACAGGATTCCTAACACGGGACGGGGATGCAGGAGAGGGTGCGCTTGTGATGCCGGGTGACTGGCAGCTGCACACAGTGAGAACTGGGCTTCTCCCCGGAGCCTCTGGAAGGGAATGCAGCCCTGCCGAGACCTTGAGTTTAGCCCCATGAGGCCTCCAGAACTGTAGGATAGTAACTTTGTGTTGTTTTGAGTCACCGAGTCTGTGGTAACTTGTGATGACAGCCGTAAACTAATCCATAACTAAGATGCATTCCCTGCCCTTGGGAACTGCCCCCAGTCAGCTCCCCAGCTGTGCACAGCGGGCTGAGTGCAGTAGAAGAAAAGAAAGGGTCCCTGCGGGGCCAGGAAGGGCACCTGATGAGACTGGGCATGTCCCGGAAGGTCCGGCAACACGGTTGGCCAGGTGGAAGGCTTGGGCTGCAGGGGTGCTGAGCTGGGGGGTAGGTTTGAAGACCCAGCTGCAGCACAGAGTGCCAGAGTGGGTGAGGCGGGGAGACTGGAGGCTGAGCAGGGCTGCACCCCCAGGACAGGAGCCACTAGGGCACGGCGGGGGCGGGGACAGGGTTTCGTGGCCTTGGCAGCCCCGAAAGTGGAAGGGGCTGAGTGGGGCTCATGCTGACATCCAGGGGTGCGGCCTGGGAGGGTGGGATTTAGGGTGGGGCAGAGCGGGCTGGGAGAGGACTGGATCCAGCTGGTGCCGGAGGAGACGCTTGCAGAGCCAGGGCTGTGTCTGCAAAGCCCGTGTTTGGTCTTCGGGTAAGGTGCCTAGACAGTGACCCGTCCGTGTCGTCACGCGCGTCTTCTCTAGTTGCTCTTTTTCTGTGGTCACTTTGTCATATCTTGCCTGCGGGGCTGTGGAGGCCTTGGGCTGCTCGCCACAGTTGTGCTATGTGCCCCCGTCTCTGCCCTCCCTGGTGTTGAGGAGACGTGCAGTGTGCCCTGTTGATTCCCCTGAAAGCTGGAGAAGGTAACCGAGAGTTGCTCAGCCAGGAAATGGACTCGAGGGGCTGGACTGAGGGTCACGGGGGACAGGCCGCGGGGCCTGGCAGCTGGAGAGCTTCCTTTGGTCGCTCACAAGGCTGGCTGCTGGCACAGGTGTTTCATGGAGGCGAGGGTGGGGCTGTGGAGTTGACGAGACGTTAACCTGCAGAGAACGTCAGGGTCATTGCCTGTGGGGGCTGTCGGGGTGGGGGTGGGGAGCACTAAAATAGGGCCTGAGGCCTGTCAGGAGCGGTGCCCACAGTGTGTTTCTCAGGGCACATGCCCTCCAGTGCAGCTGCCCTGAGCTGCTGGGGGACGGGCCCGGTTAGGCCTCAGGAGCCTCACTGTAAATGGGCTGATGGTCCCCACCTCTCAGGTTGGTGGGAGGGTCCTATGGTTAGTGGGTGGAAGGCTTTTCTGTTTGAATTGAAAAGCCGCCACACCACTGTCTTCCTTCAGGGCCTCTGCTCCAAAGCTGCCTCCTCTGGGAAGTCTTCCTTGATTATCGTGTCCCCTTCTGGTTACTCAGCACCCAGGTTTTGTTCCTGCATTCAGAGTAAAGGAGTGTGCAGGCCTTTTGGGCTGTTGGCACAGTGGGGTCGGGACAAGGCGAGGGTGGGAGGGTGGGAGGGTGTCAGGGGAGCCCTCACCCGAAAGTCCTGAGGGGGAAGAAAGGGCTCCAGGCAGGAGACCAGCCATTCAAGCAGCACACTCCCGACCAGCGGGAGTAAGCGGGGCAGTAGGAGCTGCGTGGATGGAGAGAAGCCATGGGAGAGAGGCCAGGTGTAGGGGGCATGGAGTGACTGCCAGGCCTGTGGGCCGTGGAGAAGACCTGGCCTTACTCTGTGGAGATCCAAGGCCATCGGGGGTCTTCAGTGGACGGGAATGCGACCCCGTGTCCGTGTTAGACGGTCATTCCGGCTGGTGTGGTGAAAACAGACTGAAAGGTGGGGTGAGCTGGGCAGAAGCAGAGCTGTGGGGCCTCTCCCAGTGTCACCGGGTGGAAGGGTGCTCTGTGCTTACTTGATGGTAGAACCAGCGGGGGTTGCGGAGGTGTGAGGTGTGAGGAAGGTGAGTCTACCATTTGGCCCGAGCAGCTGTCCAGGGTGGGGGGTCATTTGCTGAGGAGGCAAGTGGGGCAGGACAGGCTGTGGGGGCCGGCCTGGTCCTGCGGGGCAGTGGGCGCCGGGCATTTCCAGATAGACAGACGTATTGAGGGGTGGGTGTGGGGAGCTGGCCTGGGGGGTGGGACGGCATGGGGCCCTCTAGGGCGTCATAGGTGCAAGTGGGAGAGGAGGGGTCCGAGGCCACGCTGGGTCCAGGGCAGTCAGCGTTTTCAGGGTGGGGGGATGAGGAACCAGCAACAGAGATCGGCACCCCAGAAGGGAAGGGACCAGTGTGTGGTGGTGATGAGGAACTGGCCAGCTGTGTCTGTTCTGAGAGGTCAGGTGGGGTGATGCCGGGGCTGGCCCGGGGCTCACTGGTGACCTGGAGCTGAAAGCTGGAATGGAGGGTTCACACACAGGCTGGAAGAAGTGCAGGGAGCTGCCCTTCTCCCGGGGGCTGCTGGCTGACCGTGGTTGGGTGTCCTGCTGGGCCCTAGGCGCCTGCGAGGGCTCTGCCCTTGGCGGCCTACAGCACAGCCAGACTCAGGCCCTGCTCTTCCTTCCCGAAGCAAATGCTGAGATGTTAGAGCGCCCGCTGTGTGCTGGGCCCGGGGAGCTGGGGTGGGTGGGACAGACATGCTGCTGCCCCTGGAGTGCCAGTCCAAGTCACGTGTGGTGATGGTCACGTGTGGTGATGGTCACGTGTGGTCATCGTGTGCTGACTGCAAGCTGGTCAGCCACCTGGAGGAGGGGGCGTGGCGCCGGGACAGAATGAGTAACGGTGGGGGGGCGGTTTGGGAGGGGGGCGTCAGGGAGGTTAGCGTCTTGGTGGAGATAACTTGAAGCCGCTGTGCACGGGCTGATGAGTGCCCAGCGGAGGGGAGACCCCAAGCGGGCCTCTGAGGAAGGGGAGCCCGCACCCCAGGGGCCAGTGCAGAGAACCTGGAGGCCTTGCTAGGTGGCGAGACCCCCAGATCCTAACGTATGAACAGTGGGAAACAGCAGGAGGAAGGGTCTAGACTGGGAGCCTATGGGCCTGACATGTGCCCGGAGGGGCCATCCCCACATCCAAGGCGGGACCTGTCTGGGCATCTGAGCAGCGTCCCTGGGGCAGCCCCTGGGGTGACCTGTGAGCAGGGCAGTTGGTCAGCGGGCCTGTAGCCCTTTGGGGGGCTGTGGACCCACGAGCGAGTGAGAAGCTGACCTTGGTACACACAGGTACTCTTGTTCCCGGGCGGGCCTCTCTGCCTTGGATGGTTTGGGGCGTCAGGCTAAGCCGTCCATCTCCTGTGCTTGACAGGGGTGGCCTGTCCACGTGGCTGGACTTCCCTTCAGCCTTTCTTAGGAGAGGCCCTCCCATGCTGACCACACCACTGCACAGACAGGTGGTTTTTCCTTTTAACTGGATTATAACTTAACATTTGCGTACCTGTGTAACTACCACCAGACCAAGATAAGGAATAATCCTAGCACCTCAGAACTGCCTTTGTGTCCTGAGATAATGCCTCCCCCAAACCACTGTTCCCACCTCCGTCACCTAGCTTAGTCGTGCCCACTTTGGAGTCTAATATACACGGAAACATGAGCAATCACACACCAGACGGCCTCTGGGGTCTGGCTCATTTTGCTCACCACTCTGCCTGTGGGATTCAGCCGTGCGGAGCACAGCGGTAGCCCGAGGCTTCCACTGCGTCTAGTCGCCCATTGTCTGAGGGTCACAACTCACTCTACTGTTGATGAATGTCTGGTATTTCCAAGGTTTGGCTATTGTGAGCAACACGCCCAGGATTCTTCCAGCACACGTCTAGTCTATAGTGTTGTTTTGGGTAGGTACCTAGGAGTAGGCTTCTCGGATTTCAGGGCGTACCTATGTTTCGCGGCAGTAGATACTGGCTACTTGTAGGTTTCATTGTAATCAAGTGGCTGGCGAGCTATTACGCCGGACCCTTATGACTCCTGGGTAAATGAGGTTCTGGAAGGTTCAGGACTTTATTAGTTTATGACAGTCTTTGAGTCCCTGGGGGGGCTCACTTCTCATGACAACCCGATTTAGCACTGAGAAAATGGGAGCTCAGAAAGGCGGGCTCACCCACGGTCACCCCAGAGGGTGGGGTTCAGGCCGAGGTCTTGTGCCTAGACTGGTGTTCTTCCACTGGACTCGAGGTGCTCTTGGGACACCCCCGCCCCCATGGCCCTTCAGCCCGCTTCTTGGGCGAGGTGCTGACCTGGGAACGGCCCCCCTCCAGGCCGCCTCTGAGAGCCCCCTCCCCGGCCTTTCCCTTCAGGCACGAGCTTGCTGCAGGAGGTGGTCTACCTGGTGAGCCAGGGCGCCGACCCTGACGAGATTGGCTTGATGAACATTGACGAGCAGCTCCCGGTCCTGGAGTACCCGCAGCCCGGCCTGGACATCATCAAGGTACCCTGGGCCGGCGGCACCCAGCCCTGGGACCCCTGTGGGCATTTCTGCAGTTACGCCCTGAGTGACAGTGCTCCTGAGGGGTCAGGGGGGCCCTGTGGGTGGAGGAAGCGCAGAGAGCTCCCGGTACCCCCAGGTGGCCAGGAGAGAGAGGCAGAGCCTATGACGGTGACCCTGGGATTGGACCAGTGGCTGACGTGGGTGACTTCAAGGTAGAAAGGAGGCAGGTGCCAGGAGTAGGGCTACAGGGCAAAGTGTGAGGGCGAGCGGCCTTGCTGCACCCCCCTGTCACCCTTCCCCGTCGCCCACTCCATCTGTCGAGCTGGGCGGGGTGCGTTTACATCAGACATGTGGTGTCAAGAATGAAATAAACCTTACTCCAGGCCTGTGCATTCTACCCTCGGATGTAGCTGGCATTTCCCCTCTACCCTGCCCTCTGTCACCTCTTTGTTCAGGCCTCAGTGCCTCAGTGGACTGCCCGTCCCTTCTCCCCCAGAGCAGCATTCTGGGCCACTGCTCTCACAATCAAGTCTGAGGGCTGGTGGGAGCCCTTCTCGGCACCCTGCTCACGGCGCTTGTGCGTGGCCACGCGGCTTCAGCCGGGTTGATTCATCAGGAGAGCTGCACTGGGCGCTCACTGCGGGCGGGCACTGCTCTTGGCGCTGGAGTAGGGCCGAGAACCACACGGATAACCGTCACTGCATGCCCAGAGCTGCATTCTAGTGAGGGCGACCGACGGAGAGGAAACAGGAGGTGTAGTAGTTACGTGGTGACTCGTGCTAGGCAGGGAGCAAAGCGGGACTGGACAGAGCAGGCCTCTTGGTGGGGACATTAGACGAGGTCCTGAAAGAGTGGAGGAGCTGGTTCAGCTGAGGCAGGGGAGCCGTGGGTGCAGAATCCCGAACCCCGGCCACGTGGCCTGGCGCACGTTCCAGGAGTCGCAAGGCCTGCGTGTGAGGTGGTTGCGATAACCCAGCAGCCTGCCCGCCTTGGTCTCGTGCTTCCTCCTCTGCTCTTCAGTGCCCGTCCTGGTGTTCTGGACAGACCCCTGTGACCACCATAGGCTGATGGAGGCTGGGGTGCCCGAGGACGGGCTGTGTCTTGCTCGCACCTGGCCCCAGGGCCCAGCCTGGAGGGTGGCCATAGCTCAGGTGATGCTTGTCAAGCGGAGTGGTTTTGAGCCTCCGAGACCCTCTCTGCCTGGCCCCGTTAGAAGGCTCCTGAGACCTGTGAGTCCTCTCTCGAGCGCCTCTCCCCTTGACCCTGCTGCAGGAACTCACGTCTCCTCGCCTCATCAAAAGCCACCTCCCCTACCGCTTCCTGCCCTCCGATCTCCACAACGGCGATTCCAAGGTAATGCCCTGCTCCCTACAAGTGGGTTCCTAACAAGTGCAAGCACTGGTCTGTCACCTCATCTGTGCCCAGCAACCGAAGGTGCAGTAAGACCCCTGATATAGGCTGTCTTGGAGCCTGTGTCCCTAGCGTTTTATCCATGTTTCTAATCTGGGCTTTGCCTCAGTTGAACTTGGACTTGACCAGCCTAAGTCTAGCCTCTGCCTGTTGAAAGCCGAGTAGTCACGGCTGAATTTTCCTATTTTCTCAACTACATGAGGTTTATGAAGCCCTTAATTCTTACCACCAGTATCAGGACCGGCATTTTTTTGTCTTGCCGCTTTTGAGGTGGTTCTGGAGGACAGAGGTACAATAATAAAACGCTCGAGGAATTGTCCCAGCAGATGCTGTTGTGGGGACAGGGTGCATCTCCGCAGAGATAGTGAAAAAGCGCGTTTGGCCACGTGCACGTGGGGCTGGCCTTGATGCCGGAAGCGAGGGGTCAGGGTACGGCGTAGGAGAGCGGGTGTGGGTCTGTGAAGCTGCTCACCGCCGCCTGCCTGGGCGGAAGGGTCTGTGAGTAAGCCCTGCCCTCCTGTCTGCCCCTCCTTTACCTCCCCGACAGGTCATATACATGGCTCGGAACCCCAAGGACCTGGTGGTGTCCTATTACCAGTTCCACCGCTCCCTGCGGACCATGAGCTACAGAGGCACTTTCCAGGAGTTCTGCCGGAGGTTCATGAACGATAAGTGTAAGTGTGCCAGCCAGCGTGGACGTTACAGCGGTGATGCTCACTGTTCATTGCACACCAGCGTGTGCTCGTGCGTTACCCACGTCCCCCAGTTCCTACGGTCGCTGCGCGTGTGGGCCTGCCTTGCCTTCCCGCTGGCAGGAGAAGCCAGGGCCGAGGGACGACAGGAAGGCTTGTCCGAGGTCATAGCTCAGGCACAGCAGAGTGGGCCTCCTCCACCACTGCCCTTCTCTCACCACATTGTTGGGATTCTGAGAAGCTCCCCATGACAAGCATACCCCTTCCTCCCTGGATTCCGAACAGTGAAAGCGGAGTCCCAGGTATCTGTTGGTGACAGAGGCCAGCGTGGAGGCAGTGGCTTCGTGCGAGAGCCCCCTGGGCCTCGAGCTGGACTTGAGGAACAGGCAGGCTTAGCCTCCAGCCCCAGGCCAGTGTGACCCAGGGCGGGGTACACTTTGGAAAGGCAGTGTTCTGTTCAAGAGGCTCATTCCCAGGGGAGAAGGGTGAGCAGGGGCCCTTCCATGTCTCCCCTCCCCAGGGGAAAAGTGGCCGGCTCACACCTGTTGCGCTGGGCCCGGGGAGGAAGCCGCCCCCTTGGCAATGGTCGCCCCTCCTCACTTCACTTCTGTTCCCCTCCCTGAGGGGGCTCCCCATGGCTTTTCTGGGCACCTTTCTGGGACCGCAAGAGGCAGTTTAGAGTTTGCTCCAGAAGAGTTTTGAAACAGGTCATATCTGTACTTTAATTAAATCTGTTGAGATCATTGCATACTCAAGTCTGAAAATACACTTCCTGTTTTATTTCCCAATTCAAGTGCCCAGCCTCGATCCACTGTCCAGCCCAGTCAGGGCTCTGCAGTAAGATTATATGATGAGAGTGGCTAAAGTGCATGACAGAAATCCAGGAACCAGTGCCGCAAATTTAAATGGAACTCTGGGCAGCTGAACTGGCGCTGTCTCCTCACCCTAGCGGAAGACGAGATCAGGCCTCCGGGAGCTGGGCCCCGGGGAGGAGGGCCCCAGGGAGGTGGCCTCGGGGAGGAGGGCCCTGGGGAGGTGGCCTCAAGGAGGTGGCCTCCTCGGGGAGGAGGGCCTGGGGAGGAGGGCCTGGGGAGGAGGGTGCCGGGGAGGAGGCCTTGGGGAGGAGGGCCCCGGGGAGGAGGGCCTGGGGAGGAGGGCCCCGGGGAGGTGGCCTCGGGGAGGAGGGCCCTGGGGAGGAGGGTGCCGGGGAGGTGGCCCCGGGGAGGTGGCCCCGGGGAGGTGGCCTCGGGGAGGTGGCCCCGGGGAGGAGGGCCCGGGGAGGAGGGCCCGGGGAGGTGGGCCTGGGGAGGTGGCCCTGGGGAGGTGGCCTCAGGGAGGTGGGCCTCAGGGAGGTGGGCCCTGGGGAGGTGGGCCTCGAGGAGGAGGCCCCGGGGAGGAGGGCCCCAGGGAGGAGGGTGCCGGGGAGGTGGCCCTGGGGAGGTGGGCCTCGAGGAGGTGGCCCCGAGGAGGAGGCCCCACCCAGGCCCTTGCGCCCCGAGGCCCCTGGAGCCTGCTAAGGGCCCTCTGCCCAGCCTCCCTCCCTGCCGCCTGCCCAGGTCCCTCAGGCCTCCCGGGCGTTTGGAGCCAGCCACTCACGTTCGCAAAGCCACATTTTTACGTCCGAGCATGTGCTCCTGTCTGTACAGAAGTAGCCACCTGGTGAGGACCATGCTGCCTCAAACAGCAGGTGTCCAAGTTGAAATGTCCACGTGGTGTAGGGCTTACAGCTCTCTGCCTGGTCCAGAGCGGGTCCAATTCTCCCAGTTCAGGCCTGCCCACATTTTGAAGGTCGCAGCACTGAAGTTCAAGGTCACTCACCCTCGCCGCGGTCCCACAAAGCCCCTGCACAGGTGTACTCAGCTTCCCCACCTTGTTCCCTTCAGTCTCTGTGCCCAGCCCGTGCCCCATATCTCCGCTTGAAGGAGGCCACTTGTGTTCTCTGTCCAAGGTTCTGAAACATTTGAAAAATAAGCTGCAGGGGGAGCAGTGACATGACACTTAGTAATTACTAAGAGAGCAAGGTGGGAGGATCTGCTGATGGAACGGCATTTGGGTGATTTCGGTGTTATGACTCACATACTCTGGGGAGCGGGGGGATGCCCAGGGCCACGGGCCCAGCTGGCAGGGGCCTTGTGGAGCAGACACTCTGTAGGCAGGATCACTCCCAGAGTGGGGTGAGTGAGCGCTTATTCTCCCAGAAATACGCTTGGATAAGCATGTTGCCGTCTCAGGAGCAGAGGGACTCAGGTGGAGAGGCAGGAGGTGCCCTGGCAGAGCCCCGTTCCCTGGATGGCACATTGGAGTGTGAAAGGCACCATCCCCACCAGCGAGGTCCACACCTTCCCTGTACCTGCCAACCAGGGCTCAGTGAGGCGGGCATGTGCTGTCCCTATCCGTGTCCCCATGTGCGGTGACTGCTGTCCTCACCGCTCGCTGTGCCGTCAGCCGTGTGCCCGTGCGAGTGACCAGCCTCCTCACATCCTCCTGCTCCCCACGGCGCCCCTCCTGTCTATGTCCACACAGCCCTAAGGCGTGCAGGGAATACGGGGGCTGTGGTGTGGAGCGTGAGCCCCTGTGTGTTTCTTCCCGGTGCGCAGGAGTGAGCGGGGATGGGCCAGGCTGGCCGTGAGGAGGGTGCCGAGGCCTGAGCTCCAGGGCCCAGCAGCTAGAACCCCTGCAGTGAGGACACCAAGCGGCCAGGACTTACCCAGCAGTGGTGTCAGAAGAAGGCCTTTTGCTGAAGCCCTGTTCTTTGTGTTCCGTTCACTTCTGCCCATTTGCCCCTCCCGTTCCAGAACCCCCGCTTCATCCCTCAGGAGGGGTGGAGCCGGGGCCTGGTTGGCCTAAGAGGGCCACCCCTCAGCCACACCTCAGCACCCAGACCCCTGACTGACACTGATCCTCTGGGCCCCTGGCGGGCTGTGGGTCACCTGCTGTGCTGCCACCTGCTGGCGAGATGGCAGACCGTAGGCGGACCGGGAGCAATAACCGTCCCCTGCCACTGCTGGGCTTCATTGTGCCTCAGCAGTACAAAGAGGACCCGTCACTGCGCCTTGCCCGGGCCCGACCCCCCTTCCCCCCAGCCTTCCTCGGGTGCCACCAGAGCGAGAGAAGCACAGGTGCCCCCTGCAGCCCCTCCCGGGTGAAGAGCTGCACACGTGCTCTCAGCACCCAGCAGCCCTGGGGGGCACAGGCTCTGTTGTCACCCCACTGCTGCAGGAGGAGGCTCAGAGAGGTTCAGCGGCCTGCCCAGGTCACACAGCCAGTGCAGGATGTGAGAGGCCGGCCGCCTCACTCCCGAGCCCTTCTCCTTCTCCAGGCCGCTCTGCTGCCATCCCTCCCGTCTAATGTTGTCACCGGGCGTTTGAACCCCGTTGTCGGCCTTCCCGTCTCCTGCACCTTTAGTGTCCCTTGCAACCCTCCCCTTTGTGCCGCCGCCTCCTTCCTGTCCTTGTTTGTCTCACCCTTACGATCCTTCAGGGTTTGTCCGAGTGCGCAGAGGGCCCTCCTGGGTCCCATGGCAACTCCTTCGTGTTGGTCACTCCATATCGTGGTTTCTAGTGTCCTTGGCGGGTCCCGCTAGGCTGGGAACGCCCCGAGCCCTAGACCTGGTGTCTGGGAGGGGTGTGTGGGTGAGGGTGCACGCGGGGTGGCCAGCACACCCGGTGGTCCTATCAGCCAGCGGGGCCCGCGCCCCATCGCCACACAGGGTTCTTTGGTTAGGGCTGCCCCGTTTCACATGGAAGACTCCTGTAGGAACCGTCCTGGTGGGCACGTCTCAGTGTGACTAGGCCCTGAGAACCAGCAGCTAATAAAGGAAGTAGAGAAGCAGCCTGGCTACGCTGATCAGCCACCTGCCCGTGTGACCCTCCCCCAGACCAGAGCCTGAGGCCTGTAGGGAATGCGGGCAGCACGGGGCATGCTGCCTTCCCGTCTCTGCGATTTCCGGGTGCTGCCTGGGGTTGTGCTGTGGCCCTTGGCCTGGCAGGGCCTGTGCTGGGATCTGCCTTAGAGCCTCTGTACCCCATCCCGTCCCCACCAGCAAAACCCACTGGCCCTGTGTCCCACTTCCACTGGGCATCGTTCTCTTTCCGGTGACCACATTAAACACAGAAACTCATGGGTGCCGGGGACCATCCATGCCCTAGGTGAGCAGAGGCCTCACCCCAACAGTCAGGTCTTCAGGGCATCTGGAAAGTGCGGGAGGGGACAGGCTGATGGCGGTTGGCCGGACAGAACTGCACAGATTGCCCGGGGATGTGGGACTTCGGAAGGGGCTCGTCCGTGGGGTGCTCCCCGCCGATCTCAGAGCTGCTGCTTTTCTTCCTGAACCACAGCCCCTGGGCAGCAGGAGGGGAGACAGGGCGTGAGGCCACCGCACAAAACACGCTTCCTCCATGTGGCCGTGACTCACCTGTCCTCTTGTCTTCACAGTGGGCTACGGGTCCTGGTTTGAACATGTGCAGGAGTTCTGGGAGCACCGCCTGGACTCCAACGTGCTTTTCCTCAAGTACGAAGACATGCACCGGGTGAGTGGCCGCGGGGGCGGCTGCCGAGGGCCTGGGCACGGGGCTCCGGGCCGGGCGCATGCAGGGCTGGGGCCCCTGTGCTGACTGGCCTCACTGCCACCCAGCACCCTCTCTGTACGCTGCTCACCAGCTCGGGGCCAAGGGCTGAGCTGGCAGAGTCGGAATTTCTCATCTCCCAGCTGTTTGCCTTCGAGGGGCGGTTCCCAAACTGACGAACCTGTGGGTTTACCTGCTAATCGATTTCTGTAATGAATGTTTCTGAGTGTGTGCACGGAGCGTGGAGGAGGAAACGGGTGTGAGATGGCTGTTGAATGACGGGCTGTGGCAGTGGGGCAGAGGAGCAGGACCGGGCCTGCGCCCTGGAGAGCTCACTGTCTAGAAGGAGGGGGGTGACGTGTCCCCTGTCAGGCATGTCATCTCCACCCCTGTCATCAGCACTTTTAAAGCCTTGCTGTAAGCCTGCCGAGTCCTGTTTGCAGTTCTTTGCTTGTGTGTTAGCGCACTTCATTCCAGACCAGGGTCACCCTGGCTGCTGGGTGTGTCTGCAGCATCTGGAAAGGAACGTGCTGATGTTGCTCCTTTGTCACAAGGAGCATAAAGCAGCCTTCCGCACCCCTCTCTCCGGCGGCTTCTTTCCCTTTGCTCTGCCCAGCTTGGCTGCCGAGCCCCTTAGAGTTGCTTCTACCCCAGACCTTCTCCAGCCAGGTTCGCACCCCCCATCTCCACCCCCAAGCTGTTCTGTCCGGGTCGCCCGTGACTTCCATGTTGTTCCAACAGTGGTCCGTGGGGTTCAGGTGCCATCTCTTTCTGCCTCCTCCTGGCAGCACGAGACAGGCATCAATCACCACTGTCCTGTGTCCCTCGCTGCTCCCTTCTCCTTGACTTCCCGCCAGCAGCTCTCATTTCCTTCCATCCGTGTGCCCTCCCCTGGTGACCACCCCAGGCCAGATGTACACCTTTAGGCTCGCTCTCCATCTGCCCCTTGGTGCCTACTTGGGTACCAGGTAGAGACTGCAGACTTATTGTGTGCAAAACAAACGGCAGCTCTCCCCGAAGCCTCCACGCATTCTCCCGTCTATGTTCAGGGCAGCCAGCTCCATCCTCCATTGCTTGGACACGAGTCTTGAATCAGCCTCGACTTCTCTCTCTCACATCTTATGTCCGTTTTCCAAATCCTGTGGCTCGACCTTTAAAATCTGCCTCTCATCTGACCATTTCGCCCAGTTCTGCCCCAGGTCCCTGGTCTAGGTCAGCTTCTTTTCTGGCCTGGATCACGGCAGCCAGTGCCAAGCGGCCTCGAAGCTTCTCGCAGGCTGTGCCCCTGCCTGAAGCGTTCTTCCCCCAGATGCCCACGTGGTCACTCGTACTTCTTTCAGGTCTTTGTCCCTATAGTGACACTTTCCCTGATCCCCACTTAAAATCGACGCCTCTCCCCCTCCCCAGCACACCCCTCTTCTTTTTTTCCCCCACAGCATTTATCATCATCTGACGTATTTTACTATGCATTTATTTTACTTACTGTCTCCCAAACCAGAATAGACTCCCTCAGGGCCAGGAATTTTGTCTGTCGTGTTCATGCACTCAAGTCCATGCCAGACACGTTAAGAAGCTCTCAGTATTTGTTGAATGAATGAATGGCCTTCAAGGTAGAAGCTCTCCCCTCCTCTTTAAGAAACTAGAGGCGCGGGGGTTGAGGAGCTTGCCGGGCTGTGCTTCTGCTGCGAGTACAGCTGGGCGCAGACCCTGAGCATCGTCCCCGCAGGGCCCGTGCCATAACTGCTGCCCGGTGGTGCGGCATCACCAGCTTGAGGGCTGGAGCACAGGTAAAGGGACACCCAGGGGAAAGACGTCTGGGGCAGAGCTGGGAGGGTAGGTCTGCGCGTGAGGGAGCTCGTGTTCAGTCGTGCCTGTGTCACTGCAGACCAGACACGGCTGCTAGAGACATGGCTGGCAGCTGCACAAGCATTTTCTGCTGCACAGTAGCCAGCAGCCAGGTGGGAGCCCTGGGGGGGAGGCCGGCTGGGAGCTGAACCAAGAGTGGGGTGCTGATGAAGGCAGTTGGAGGTGGGGGCAGTAAGGCCAACCCTCCACTTTGTGGCCTACATACAGGAGAATTCTAGGTGGATTCAAGACCTTCGTTTGCACTTGTATATATCTGTGTAACCACCACCCAGATCAAGATTTAAACATTCCAGCTCGTTCCGGCTGACACCCCGCTTTCCAGAGATAGCCACCATTCTGACCTCTGTCACCACATACCACTCCTGCTGGATTGGAGCCACCTGTCAATGGAGTCGCATGGCGTGTACTTTGTGTCTGGCTCCTTTTGCTCAGCGTAGTATTTGGGAGACTCACCTGAGCTGATTTGTTTTTTTTCGTTTCTGTGTAGTTCAGAGGCGGGACTATGGCACAGAGTATTCCCCTGTCAGTGGGAAGTGCTGCTTTCCATTTCGGGGTAGTTTTGAATAAGTGCCTCAGTGACCATGTGCATTCTTAATTCATGGGGCATATACGGGAGTGGGTGCTCGGGCCGCTGTTTGTGATTCTGCCAGCCTGTGACATGGCAGTGCCCAGCCAAGTGTGGGTGCGGGAGAAAGAAGCCCCTTGGCCATCCAGCTGTGCACACACCTGCAGCGGCCGGGCAGGGCTGGCAGGTTCTTCCTGGAACTTCAGTTAACTCACCCATGAGCAACTTAACTATTTTTAATGTTAAACCACAAGGGGACAGAAGGCAGAGTTTACATGAACTTCAAAGCAAAAACACACACTTTTAATTTTAAGCCTGGCGACTCTGGACTCTGCCCCATGCCCTTAGAGAGGAGTGGTCATCCTTCTCTGCGTTAATGGTCTCTGTGTAAAGGTCAAGACCAGCTGCCACGCCGGCCTGTCGCAGCGGGACTCGAGGTTCTGCTCAAGCCCGTCTGATGACTCAGTGGCCTCCCTCCCTCCCTACGGCAGTCAGAGTTTTAGCTTCTATAATGACTGGCAAGTGTAGGTTCTGTTTTTCAGAAACCTCAATAATGCTGTGGCATATCTTTAATAGAGATTAAGTGACTATCCATCGCATTTTTAGGAATTCACGTTGTTTACATTTTGATCCAAAAAACGAAGCCTGAGTGAACGTCATCGGTCCCCAGGAGTGTGGACCAGGCCTGGCGCGTTCTCATCTCTTCTCATCTCACTGTGTGAGATTCACACTTAGCACTTGAACTGTCACCACCTCATACGCCCACGTGGGGGTTCCCACACCCGCCCTCCGTCTCAGCCCCTCACTGTGGCTGCCCCAGTCTGGCACCCCGTGAATCCTGCAGTAACCCCTGCGAGCCCTTCTCACCGGCCACAGGTGCGGAGCCCCTGACTCACTGGATGGCAGGGAGGAGTCAGCAGTGGGGACGCCGCCTGCTGGCACAGTGTGCTTTCGTAAGCCCGAGCGGCCCTGTCCTGTGCAGCCAGTGCACGTGGACAGATGTGCCTTCCTCTCCGAGTGGCTGTTACACCAGTGGCCCAGTCAGGACTCCGTCAGCTGCTCCAGCAGTCTGTGGTGATGGGCCAACTGCGTCCCGCTCTTGTGTCCCTTCTGAGGGCCAGGTGTCTTCAATCTCTGTTGCTCTTTGTTACCTTTTAAATAGAAATACCAAGTGGCAGAGCAAGTGAGAGGTGCTCTTTTTATTCCTGTGTTCATCTGACATCTTTTGCACACCTGACCCCCCGCCCCCAGCTAAGCCCTGTGCTCAGGCTCCCCCCCCTGTGGTGGGGGCAGCAGCGGGAGGGCAGGACTAGAGTCAGTGTGATGACCGTGGGAGCTCAGAGCAGAGCTGACGCTTCAACCAGCTTACACAGAACTTTCCTTAAGGTTTGGAAAATGTTGTAGGAAAGACATTAAACAGGTTCCTCACTGTAGGCCTTCTCAGAGTCAGTCCGTAGGACGCTCCTTTTCTTTTATAAACCTGCACGAGATGAAACAACCTCCAGCGTTTTCCTAATGTGACCCAGACACCAGCATTTGGGGACTGCCTGTGACAGCTCAGGGTTCTGGGCAGAATGCTTGGCGACCCACGGATTGAGAATATGAGGTGCCTTGGTGGACACAGTAAGTCCTCACTGTACGATGTCTGTAGGTTCTGCAATTTTAAGTGAAACGATGACGTACCGTAACGAAACCAGTTTTAGCACAGGCTAATTGATATGAATAGGAGTTAGTTTCCCATGGAATCTCATCAATGTGATAATGAAACAAAGTGCAATGAAAGATGTTATTTGAGGATCTGCTATGTTTCCCAGGGAGAGAGTGGTGGCAGTGGGGAGGGGCTGTGTGTGGCGAGGTGGAGGGCGTGGCGAGGTGGAGGGCGTGGCGAGGTGGAGGGCGTGGCGAGGTGGAGGGCGTGGCGAGGTGGAGGGCGTGGCGAGGTGGAGGGCGTGGCGAGGTGGAGGGCGTGGCGTGGTGGAGGGCGTGGCGAGGTGGAGGGCGTGGCGAGGTGGAGGGCGTGGCGAGGTGGAGGGCGTGGCGAGGTGGAGGGCGTGGCGAGGTGGAGGGCGTGGCGAGGTGGAGGGCGTGGCGAGGTGGAGGGCGTGGCGAGGTGGAGGGCGCACGTCCCTAGGCTCCTGCTGTTAGGAGCGGTGGACTGATGGGGCCCCAAGTCGACTTGCCGTCAGCCAGCGTGCCAAGTGTAGGTGAATCTTGCTCCAGACCCGCTGGCTCCCCCTGCTGGGTGAGGGGCAGCCCTGGGGCGCATGTGGGGTCCCCAGGGGCCTCCTTGCTCTCCCAAATGCCAGTCTCGATTCCAGTTGATGGATGGGAGAAAGGGGCAGAAGAGAGTGAGCCGTTCTTGCTCAGTTCGCACTTGACACAGTTCGAGGTGGATTTATTTTTTTAATTACAATTTATTGGGGTGACAATAGTTAATAAAATTACATCGGTTTCAAGTGTACAATTCTGTAATCGACATGGATTTTTACTTTTTGCTACTGTTTTAAAACGAGCACAAGTATATTAAACTCATGTCTGCTTCCAGATTCCCCAGAGGACCTGGGTTTCAATTCCAGATGTGCCTGTTGAGAACTGAGTGCCCTTGGGCCATTTCCTAACTTCTGGATTTTATTTCCAGACAAAGCCCCTCCCAGGCGTGTGTCAGGACTCAGTGAGGCGGTGTCCACAAAGCACCTTATGGTGTCCAGCCCAGAGTCTGCGGTCAGTAAAGGCATCGCCTCTGACGGGTTCCCCTGCTCTCTGCTCTTCTCTTCTAGGACCTGGTGACGATGGTGGAGCAGCTGGCCAGATTCCTGGGGGTGTCCTGTGACAAGGCCCAGCTGGAGTCCCTGACTGAGCATTGCCACCAGCTGGTGGACCAGTGCTGCAATGCTGAGGCCCTGCCGGTGGGCCGGGGTACGCGCCCCTGCCCATCCCTGCCCCCCTCCTCGCCCCTGCCCATCCCTGCCCCCCTCCTCTGCCTCGGCCCCGGGGGGCCCAGTTCCCTCCCTGCCGGTGTCCGTGACCCCCCACATCCGTGTCTCATTTCTCCAGAGCACTCTGCTCTGCGGGGGGCCAGAAGGTCTTCTGGAAGCTGGGCCGGTTTACTCTCCTGCTGCTGTTTGTTTTAACCCAGCAAATGGTGTGTTAGTTTACAGGAGTGACACCCTGCCTGCAGGAATGTTTCAGGCTTTGTGCGCAAGGTGTTTTCAAGCAGGCGCCTTCCCAGATGGCCCCACAGAGCAGAACCCAGGGATGGGTTTGGGGCTGTGGAATTTCTAAGCTCACAGCTACAGATGGATTCCTCAGGCTTCAGCTGGCTTGTGGGAGTTAAATGGCATGGGTGGGACAACCCCATGTGAGGAAGTGCTATTTCCTGTATTCACCTGAGGGGTGCTGGCTGCACAGGTACCCCACCCCCCTGGGAGGAGGGTGTGAGCAGAAGAAAGCACAGGCCTCTCCCAGGCTGGCCCTGGAGCTGCTGCTTGGGCATGAGCAGTGTGCGGTGGGGAAGGTACTCCCGGCAGGCAGGAATCCACTCCATTTCGGGTGGGGCTGCCCTCCTTGTCCTGAGGCTGCTTGGTTTGGGGTGCTCAGGCATTAAGCCCCCTGAGCCCCGAGGGGTGGCCATGACCATGTAAGCCACCCTCTTGGTGAGAGTGAGTTGCCTCAGACACCTGGTGGTGTAGACCTGAAGCTGGTTCCCGGCTGTGTGAATCTGGAGCTTTCCCAGGCGACCAGAATGCAGGAGGGGGGCCCAGAGATGGGGAGGGGGTGTTCTGCAGTCCATCTCAGACACACAGGGAGCTACCTGGGTGGTGACAGAAGGGCAGGGTCCCCATCACAGCTGCTCTGCGTCCTGGGGGAGTACCTTCCGTCAGCCTTCTGACTTAGACGAGCTCTTCCTCCTCCGAAAGGGGCTGATGGCTGCTGTGTGGCTAACACGGCCGTTCTGAAGGTCAAGTGCACGGTCCTTTCCCATAAAAGCAGGCAGTCAACTCTTCCAGGAAGAAAACTGAAACCAAAATACCTCGCAATTTATTTCCTGGCTGCATCCTCACAAATATTTATGATTTAAAATTTATTTGGTCTTTTTTAGTTTTGCTTTTGCTGTGTTTTGTTATCCTTGGGTGTGACCTCCTCCCAAATACCCCTTTTGGTTCATTTGTGTGGTAAAGAAGTGTTGAGAGCATACTGCGTGCCATATGCTCCTTCTGAGGTGTTGCTTTGTCATTGTTTACCTTGGTTTTGCTTTATTTCAGTTCTTTGATTTTGTTTTCTTTTAGCACATTGCCTCTTTGCTCGGAAGACCTCCCTGCGTTGCTGAAAGTGCAGGGGCTGGAGTAGCCAGCTGCATTGCTTAAATTTGATTCATGTCACAGCATAAATTGCACTGTCTTGATTCCAAATCCTAAACCAGGTGGGTGACTCCTTTGATGAGCTCTCAGCTGCCTCAGTTGAGAAAAATAATCATGGAAAAATATATTTATAGTCTGGTTGGTCTAGAAGCTCCTAATTTTGTCCCTTAGGTATCATTAGCGGGGAGCAGGAACAATTTCTCTTGTTTTTTTTCCCTCTCCAACGCGGACGTCACTTTTATGACTGAAGAGAAAATCCTCGTCATGTTGGCTGTATTAGCTCAGCACCTGCAGGGTTGCAATTTCATACCCGAGGTCCTGCCAGGACAAGGACGACTGTTACTAACAGCACTAATGAGGGTGTTTGCAGGAGACGGCAGAGCTCTGATCTCAGAGATGCTGCTGACAGAGAGAATGCAGAGCCAGCGTTTCGGTCCCCAAGGCCGTTCCTGGAAAGCATCATGACGCACTCCAACGCTGGCGTGGGGTGCGGGGCTGATAGTGGTCCAGGTGATGGGTTCCCAGCTCCCAAAGCTGGGAGGTGGCGTCCCCTCTTCTGACATCTTTGGCAGGGGTATTTGACCAGACCAACTGAAGATTCTGTAGTTAGCAGGAAAGTGGGTGGGGTCAGAAGTTTTTGGGCCACGTTGAGCTCGCTCTCCTTTTCCCTAAGCCCTATAAATGAGCCGTAGCCCCGGGCCTGCACATCTGCCTGCAGGCTCTGGGCTCCTGCACATCTGCCCTGCCGGCTCCGGTTTTCTGACTGGCCTCCCTGAGCTGCAGCCGTGGTGGAGCCGCTGAGGGCCGCCCCTGACTTTCTTGGTGTTGAGTCGAGTTGTTCTGGCTGCTGCACACGCTTGGCATCAAGTCACACAAGCCAGCTGATACTGCGACTGCTTCATTCCTCCCGAGGTGGCACAGGCAGGCTTCGCTCCATCCTCCCCTGGTCAGGCAGCTTCCTGCTTGCCATAAAATGTTCTGCCTTTTCGGGTGAATTTTTTTTTTTTTTTTTTTTTTTTTTTTTTTTTACCTTTCAAATTCTCCAGAAGCACATGCTGCCTCGGTTGAGCTGTTGAGCCGTGAGTGACTATGTGGGGTCATGGACCTCCCAACTCCACATGGTGCCTGGCAGTGGATCCATTCCACAGACACGGTCCACCCTCCGGGTATTGAGAATCACCGCTCTGTGCCTGGGTGCTGGGGTCCAGCTTTGAACAGGGGCAAAGGTCGTCCTTGCCGCCTTGGCTCTGCACATGTGTGGTGCTGGGCTTCCCGAGTGGGACAGGACACCAGGACGACAGACTTAGGGAAGCGGGTTCAGCTCACCTGTAGTTCAGACGACCTGTCCTGCCCCCATAGGCCACGTTCAGAGGGCCCAGGAATGGATCTGCAAGGTCCCAGATCCGTTCCCAAGGCTTCCTCTGGGTCGGTGGCGGGCCTGACAGCACCCCACTTCAGCAAGTCTTCTCGTTTGTGTTTCAGGGAGAGTCGGGCTGTGGAAGGACATCTTCACCGTCTCCATGAACGAGAAGTTTGATCTGGTGTACAAACAGAAGATGGGGAAGTGTGACCTCACGTTTGACTTTTATTTATAAGAACAGCCACGGCAAACTTGCATGCTCACAGTACCCAGACACCGCTAGCTACAAGTCCCCTAGGCACGCATTTGTTACTCGCCGGACAAGCTCCAGAAGCCCTGTGACTGTGGCGGGGAGGGGAGAGCGGAGGGATTAGAGGAGGTGGGTGGCTTCTGTCCCTGCCGCTGTGCCGCCTTTGGAGCTTGAAGTCTCTCCACGTCTGATTACAAACAAAGATTGCAGTTCTGCTGACCCTAAATACAAAGTCTGTAACATATGCAACTAGAATGTCTGCCTTCTACAGCCCCACATTATTTATTGTATTTTATAGAGCTTTTCACTGGAAATCTAAATAAATGTCAGTAAACCAAATAAAAGCGCATTTCCAAGGGGACTCAGGAGCGAGCCATACCCGAATGGTGGAAGGGTCTCAGGGCTGACGCTTTAAGTTTGCAGTTTTCTTCTGTAAGGCACAGCCGTTCAGTGCTCACCTGGTACTGAGAGGAAGGTGACCACACAGATGAGTGGGGGCTAGGGGGACACTGTCAGAAGGATGGAGTTCATTCTTTGTAACCTCCCTGAAATAAAGCAGAAGCTATTCACTAGGGCATTTTCAGAAGGGATGGAACAGTCCGTGAAGAAATCTGTTCATGTAGCAACTGGAGACTCTGCCTCGGAGACACGGAGCGTACTTGCAGTCTGAGTTCTCAGCCCACGGCTGGCTTCTGTTCCCCGAGTGGAAGTCTGCTCGTGCCTCAAGTGCTCGCTAGCCAGTGCTCAGGTGGTTCTGTCTGTACCTGAGGCATGCAACCACACGAGAACCATTCTGCAGGGTTCACGCTCTTTCACTCAGAAGGTTGGCCATCCCACCTTTGTCTCTGTGCCCTGCACCTCAGTATATCTGGGTGCAGAGGTGGTGTCTATTGCTCACCCACCACCTGCTTCATTCTCTGGCCCATGTTTGTCTGGAGAAGTGGACGGCCAGGTGAGCAGCTTGTACGCGTGTTGCCACCGTGGTGGGACTGGGGTGGTCTCGGGTATTTATGTGGCTGGGAAGTGCCCAGAGTGGTGGTCAGACGGGTCACTGCTGTGTAAGGGTCTGTTCTGTGTCGCGTCTTTGAAAAGGTGCAGACATGCACTCGTGTTTTATTTGTGAAGGGGAGCAACTGGGACAGGGCAGGTGGCATGTGGCATGGCGTGGTGGGCTGGGCAGCCCCTTCCCTGTGTATACATGACGGGGCTGCCTTCTGTGAAATTTCTTTTCTATTTTTCTATTTTTAGTACTGAATGGTTGTTTCTGAGCACGCAGATGCTTCTGAGCTTGCTTGCCTCTTTAATAAAGACACGTCCCATGCCTTGTGTCGAGCGTGTGCTGACGGGTGTGGGGGGGTCCCACGTGGTCCCAGCACTCAGGGCAGTGTGACTGTGAGCCGCGCTGATGCCCCAACCCTGGGGCTGACGCACAGGGTCACAGGCCCGTGTTGGGCTGGGCTGTTTCCCTTGGATGCGAACATGCCACGGGCTGACTTCGCCTCACTGTTTGTCCATCACCTTTGGTACCTTCCATAAGCTGGAATGAAAGTAAGTGGGGGAGACTTCAGGGATACAGGCATCTCGGGCCTCTCCCTCTGCGGGGGGGGGGAGGTCCCACTATCAGGGTGGCAGAAATTACACTTCACTGTGAAGTCCAAAGTCCCCATTCCTGTGGAAGGAGAGTCCAGGACATTGTTTTATCTGAAAAAGCTTGGGCTGCCTGGAAAATCCTGATAGTTTTCCAACAGACTAGTTCCTTCAGGTCTGAGGTGAAATTCCAGAATGTACTTTGGTATGTGGAATTACCCAGACCCCAACTAGGTTATGGAATATCCCAGAGGGCTTGCTCCCGTCATGTACAAACCATCTAAAATCAGAAAGTCCAGGTGAAACCCGTGAAGCAAGAGGCAAGGACGGCAGTGTTGTGTGTCCGCGTGCTCATTTGTCAAATGTTGCCGATACTTGGCCGTGTGTAATGGGCTTAAGCACCTACTATGCGTCAGGCACTGTTGTAGGCACATGGGGTACAGCAGCCAGGCAGAGGAGGGCCTGCCCCGTGACACACTGCTGTGCAGAGAACGTCACAAAACCTGAAGTGAGTTTGGCTCGAGCACAGTGAGGGGCCCGGTAAATGACGGCGTTTTCCTGAAGGACCAGGAGACTAAAGGAAGTGAGGGGCCCAGGCTGGAGACACCTGGGGGAGAGGGCAGAATGGGGGGCAGGAAGTGTGCTGGGCAGCCACGGAGGCTGGCGTGGCAGGGACGCAGTGTGTGTGTGTGTGTGTGTGTGTGTGTGTGTGTGTGTGTGTGTGTGTGGAGGGGTGGCTGGGCACCAGCTCACAGGGTCTTATAGGTCAGGAGAGTTTGTACTAATAAAAAGGAAAGCTCGGGAGGGTTTAGTCAGAGGAATGCTGCCCGGTTTGCATTTTTGAACGTTCGCCTGGCAGCTGCGTGAACAGATTGCCTGTTGAGGGGACCTTTACCCTGGTGTGTGCGTCAGTGTCCACAACGTGGGGCGTGGGGGCTGAGTGACAACATCTCCGAGGTTCCTTTGGACCTGTCTGGTTCTCTGCGTTCACAGGCAGCGTGTGTGGGGACTGTTACCTGTGGTTCCTAAGACAGTAATTCAAGGCCGGAGGAGCTGTGGGCCTGCTAGTAAGGCGGGTTAGGAGAAGGGAACAATGGGGGGCGGTGGTGGCAGGGTGCAGTGGGGTTTGAGTAGGGCCAGGAGGGCAGAGAGGTCTAGGCAAGTTTAATTTTACACAACCACCACCACTGGCTTCCCGAACGGCAGGATCCATGCATGACGGGTCAGCGGTTGCCTGGCCAGCTGACTTCACAGACCGGGAAAATCCTGAAAAGGATTTGGGGGACCAGCATAAGGTCTTACTGCCAAACAGCTCCTCACCAGGCGACGACTGCATCCGGGCTGTCTTCCTGGCTCTGACACTGTGCTGTTTGGAACCCGTCATTTGTTTTCCTCCACGTACCCCGTTTCTTCATCTGAGAGGACCAGGGTGGGCCTTGCCAGCACCGAATGGGTGGCCCCCCCACCCAAGCAGGTAAGTCAATCAATTTCTCGGATCCAGAGTCATAATTTACGCAGCGGAGACAAGCTACATCCTTGCTCCACAGCATGGTCCTAACAACAAGACGAAATTGGGATGCAAAGCACAAATAAAACCCACACTTGGAGGGTCTGTCCCCAGCGCTGTCGGCGAGCGCCGCCTGGTGGCCACGTCAGAGTTGACAGCTTCATAGTTCCCAGTTCCGTGATGTCGCCCCACAGGACTGCAGATACGGATGGAGACATGGAGACGTGCAGTCCCTGTCTTGGAAGGTCCCAAGTGTGGGACCTGTTTACCCACCTTTTTGAACGGGGTGACTGCTGCTGTCCATCCTGTTCTGTGGAGTTTGGCCCCAGCCCCTCCTCTTCCTCAGAGCAGTCTTTTCAGGCTGCGATGGCACCTTGGCCAGATGGTCCAGCCTTACCCAGCCGAGGGGTGCCCTCTGACATCCTGACAGCTACACATCCAGTCTGACAAGCTTGCCGCCTCCCGGGCCAGCCGTCCCGTTGCTGGCAGTCCTCTCTGGCCACTTCTGCAGGCCGCCTGCCCCAGCCCAGGGCTGCACCTGTCTCTGGCCTCCCTCTCCTGTGCTGACCAGCCCTGCCTCCCCCTGATGCCCATCCCAGCTCTGCTCCCCTGCTTTCCTTTCTCATCCCACCTGCCTCACTGCTCTGTCGGCGTCTTCCTCTGCAGACACTGACACCCTGAGAGCACGGCCGAGCTGCGTCAATCTTCTCCTAGGTTGGAATTTGGCATATCGTCAGCACCTAACAATTGCGGAGTGAGTGGCATCTTTCATTGTGAGGGTGGATTTCATGTTTCCTGAAAACTGCCCGCCCTGGACCTCCTATGCGCCGCTCCTGGTGCCGCCCGTGGAGGCTGTGTTTTCCCGAACAAGAAGCGGCTGCTCTCCTACCTCCTCACCCTGACCCAGAGCTTCGTGCCTCTGTCCCTGTTTCCTCAGTCTCCTTGCTGCCCACAGCCCTGCAGCCCTGGTCATATTCTTCCGTCCTCTGGAACTCCTCCTGACATGTCACTGGCTTCCCCCGTCCAGGCGAAACTCTGGTATAGACTATGTTTCCAGGAACTTTCCTTCGCCCACTCCTCCTCCATCCCAAAGGCCAGAAACACGGTGCCAACGAGGACATCCTAGATCCTTCGCTGGGCATGCCCCTCCTTCATCTCTTTACTTGGTGTTCGCTGAGCATCCACTTGGCGGAGCCCTGTGCTGGCTCCAGGAGACAGACCATTTTGGTACCTGTCCCCTTCCAATTTAGCTTCCCACTGTTCTGTTCCCTGGGGACTCTGTTCTCATTTATTACCCAACTACATATGGACAGAGCGTGGTGGGGGATCTGAGCACTGGGTTCTAGAGTCCTGGTTTTGTCCTGGTTGGCTATGTGACCCGGGCAAGCGACCTGCCCTCTCTCAGCCTCAAGTCTCTCTAGCTGATGCATGTTTTGCTGTATTTGGTCTCTAAGGTCTTTTCTGCTGGTTCAAGTGTCTGGTTGATGGCTCAGTGAGCATCCCTGGGATCTCCCATGGAACGCTGCTTGGGCCCAGTGTACGTGGCTCACCTGTGCAACAAACGGGAGACAGGCTTGGTGCAGGGAGCCAGCACCGTGGAGGTTCAAAGCAAGGAGACTTCAAGGACAGCATGGAGGCTGCTTGATGTAAGAAACAGGGTGTGAACGGGGCTGTAGATGGGGTATGGGCCAGAGAAGGGCACGCAGGCGGGAAGACACAATACACCACAGTGAGCTGGGCTCCAGCTCTGCTGCTATTGGTGGGACCATAGGGGTGTGTGTGCCCCTTTTAATCTCTAATGAAGAGGTCTCAGACCAGGTGCCCAGACATTCCACCCAGTTCAAGCATTCTGTGACTTTTAAGTGGACAAACTGTCTATTGACTCAACCCAAGAGGAGCTGATGAGTCGGGGAGATGGTGAATTTTGAGCCGGTGACAGACTTTGCCAGCAAGGGCAAAGAGAATTAGTCACAGAAGTGCCTGTCACAGAGCTTGGGCCCACACCACTGTCTCCAAGGCGAGCTGTGCCTTTACTAAATCTACACATCAAATGACAACTTGATTCTCACACTTGGATCCTTGTAAGTGAGTTGGCACCGGATATCTGAGCTTCAGGCTCTAACCCTGTCGCCTCACCACTGACGGAAGGAGTCTGTGTGCTATTAAAAGTGTTCTTTAAAAGCCAGGCAATGGTGATGTGTCTAAAATACAAAAATCAACCAGAAAATTCCTTTTATCCTCATTAAAGTTGTCACCTTTCCATATATCTGTGGTGCTGGGCACTGGCTGGGGACAGAAGTCGTAAAATCCAGTGAGCAAGGCTGTCTCTGCAGGAGGAAGGCCTCCCATCAGAGCCAGCAAGACACTCTTATCTTATGCGTCCTCACAAAACCTGAGTGAATTGGTTAAAACCTTATTCCTGGGGCAGCCAGGTGGCTCAGTTGGTTAGAGCGCGGTGCTCATAACACCAAAGTCACCAGTTCGAGTCCCACACGGGCCAGTGAGCTGCGCCCTCCACAATTAGATTGAAAAACGACTTGACATCCTGGAAAACATACTGTTTCCCAATATTCCCCAATAATAATAGTAATAAAACTTTAAAAATCCTCAAAAAACCTTTTTTCCCCAGTCGTCCTGTCTCTCAGGTCTCCCCTGTTACAATCCATAGCACATGCGATTTCCGGAAAGTTTTCGTTTTACTCAAACACAGCAGCTTGGAGCTGAACTCACTGTTCAACAAGCACTGGCTGGGCCTCTGTGTCCCACTCAGGCTGTCACTCTGCCTGCATTGCCATTCCCCCAGTTTAACCCGGGTGATGCTGAGTTAGGCTTTGAACCCCTGGTCTATGCCAACGTCTCCCTCCCACTCCCACCAGTGCCGGGGGAGGGGGCCGCTACTGTCCTTCTCGGAGCATACCTGGGACCCAGCGACCCATGCTTCTCTCACTTTCAGTGAAGCGTCAATGGCTAGAACATTCCCACTGAATTCAGCCCACCTGGTCATCTCAACAGCCTCAGACTCTGCACGCACAAGCCTTGTTCCCACACAGGCCCTCTCTGGCCCAGCCACACTGCTCACCTGCGGCCCCTCCCTGCATGCCTAACGATCTCTTCCCCAACTTGGGCGGACTATTTTGCCCTCTCCGGAAGTCTTCCCTCCCATTTCTAAGTGCTGCCAATTCATGTCCACCACCTACCTCAAGTTGTCCTTAAAACTCAACCTCCATGAGGCCATCAGGAATTAATCTTAGCTCACTAATGCTGCTATCCTGCAGGTAACCCAGGCTTCCACTTCCATTTTTTACCAATGATAGTAGGGGGTTGCCAGTTATGGCTGACAGATTGATTTTCAGAGGTTTGTGGCTACCTCTGTCCTGGGTTCCTATCACACTTGGGGCTTTCTACAGGAGGAGAAAGCTGGAACCTTCCTCATCCCAGAGGATGAGTGGCTGGTATCCCTCATTTCAGACAAGATGTAACAACAAGTACCTTTCTCCTTAAAAGGAGTGTGCCAGGTATTAGAGCCTTGAATTCTGAAACAGTAATAATTCCCTGGGGTAGTGTAGTTGCGCATACATTTTGTAACTGTTTTCAAGTTTCCTTTCCCAAGTATACATTTTCAGCCCCAAGTAGATTGTAAGTAGAGACTGTCTCATTCATCACTCTGTCCCCACACTGTGCTTAGCACAGCACTCCATTTCTATCAGGTAATCAATAAATGCTTGTTATCTAACTAAAGGCAAATTAAATGCTAAACAGCGCTAATTACAAGCTGTTGCAAGATCCTGGCTCTTAGCAAAGAGAATTACTTGTGATTGTCAGGGGTTTGCTAGTTGCCCAGGTGTATGAAACATGAAATTGTTATTTTCTAACTGCTTCTCTATTCCACAGAGGGGGCCATTCTCCTAAGATTGCTGCAACATATTGTTCAGAGGGCAGGATTCATTAAAATTCTAAATAGCAGTATTCTACATTATGGAATCTGATTCAGGAGCAAGATAAGGGGATTTTGATTCCTGTTTCCATGAAAGGAGACAACCAGTAACTATTAGAGGAAATTAAGAGCTTCATAGCATATTAGCTCACTAAAGGGTAATGAACACGTGCTAAGGTGCTAGCTACACTCAATTCATAGTTCCCGAGTATAGTCTCTCTCCATGTGCGATCCTAAAATAGGTACGGAAATGGCCCCTGTTTACAAATGATAATCAATTATTTGTAGTGACAGTGTTAAAATGTGCAATTTAGTTTCTGGCTGATTGAACTAAAACGAGCAGCTGTGTCATCTGTCAAGGTAACTGAGAGAGAAAGCATCTATTTTAGTAAAGAAAAAAATAACCTCAGTAGCTTTGCCAAAAAGAGCTACTTACACCTCATTTATTTTACAATTTTTTCTCCTAATGACAGCTTAGGAGAGTCTGATCTCCATTTTATGAGGCCACCAAAAGGACAGCACTCAGAGAAATGTCTGCGAGCAGATTTCCAGGGATATTCTCAACTTCCATTTAGATACATGGGTGTTTGTCATGTGTTTGCCCTTCCTTCAGTCTTTTTCAATAGGCAAGCTGGAAAACAGTACTTAATTCCTGTTGTCTATTTCTTCACATGAAGGTGTGGCTTCCATTTATAACATCACCGTTGATTACTGTGACAGAACGACAAGCTTGATCCCAGAGCCCAGTCTAGGTGTACAGACCGTAGGGAACATGTACCTGTACGGACTCAAAGCCTGGAGGGTGGGACACAGCTCTCCATGGTCCAGGAGCTTCTTCCTGAATACTGAGGGGATGAACTGTCTGTTGGATATCAGAAGGGTAAAAATATTTTCCCCAACTTCCCATGGTTTGCTTCTCCAGGTCATCGTCAGGGGTTCTGAGCAGCGGGTTCCTGCAGTGGGTGTGAGTGGTAGAGGCTGTTCGCAGTTTCTTGGGCAGAGTTTTCCTGGTTTCAATGATGCTGAAGGCTACCTTGGATGAGGTCGTAGGTTTAGCCCTGTTGAAAGTAGATCCACTACGGGGCATCTCAGGGGAACCATCTTTGGAACGTACGGTCGAGAAGAGAACGGTCTCCTCCTACAAACTCCTCTTTGGGGCCACGGTCACATCACAGATCTCTGGTCTGTGTGAACAGAGGGCAAACCTCATCTAATAGACTTAAGAGGCTGATCAGGACAATACACAAGTGAGGCAAATTTATGTTCTTGTAAAAAAAACCCAAGTGAACTCTTCAAATGGAAGTGAGAAATTTCCAGGAGCACAGGAAACCCTTTGGAGTAAAGATGGTCTTAAGGAGAGGAAAAACGAAAAAACCTCATGACAGACTGATCGAATTAGTCACTTAAATATATGCAAAAATCCTTGTGTTCAAGGAAATTGCATGGATTTTTAGTTTCCCAATTCTGGGCTTTGTTGACCCAATCATATGCCACTTAAGTACTTCACTGTTGAGTTCAAATCGGTTCAAAAGACATTTGTTAAGTCCCATGTTTGCTCACACAGCCAACTATTAGGGTTTTTCACATGCAATTTTCCCTCGGAAAAAAAAGTGTTACTCAAAACAAAGAATCTTTGCAAAGACTCTCATGTAGCAGTGTGTTGTCTAAGTTACTTTATTCTGAATAACAAATTATCCCAACCATTTCTGGTTTTGAACAAGAGGACACCTGATGTAATTGGGAACATGTACCTGTCATTACATTTTTTTGGTGTTGGATGTGTTACATGTTATTTAAAATAGGTTTTCTAAAGTATAATACAATGAGGTAATCCTGGAGATTACAAATAGCCACAGAATGTATTTTTTAAAGCTGTTGTCCTAATGTACTTGTGGTTCATAGGTACAGAAGAAGGAGAAGAGAAAATGGGCAAAGCGATATCTGGGGAGACACAGGCTGAGAATTTTCCAAAACTGATGAAATACATTAAGCCACAGATGCAAGATATGCCACAAAACCCAAGCAGGATAAAGACAAAGAAAACCACATTTAGGTATATCTTAAAAATTTCCAGAGCAAAGAAAGACACATTACTTTCCAAAGGACAATTACACAGACAGCAGACTTGGCAACAGAAATGATGGAAACTAGAATATAACTAAATGGCATCTTTAAGATATTGAACAAAAATAACGGCAAACCGGGAGTTCCATACTCAGGAAAAATGTCGTTTAAAATGAAGGTATAAACACGTTTTCAGATAAATAAAAACAATTAATTCACTGCCAGCAGACCCACACTAAATACAATTTGTAGTGTCATCTCTCTCAGAAACTGAAAGAACAAAAAGCAACAACAAAAATTAGCAGATAAGTGGAAAATTCCAACAACACAATTAACAAACTTGACCTAATTAAAAAACCCAACAACTTCACTAAACAACTGCAAAATACACATTATTTTCATGTGCACATTAGAACATTTACCAAAATTGACCATATGGTGAGCCATAAAGTAAGTCTTAAAAAATTTCAACGAAATGAAATTTTACTTGTATGCTCTGACCACAGTGGAATTAAGTTCAAATCAGTAACAAAGATATAGCTAGAAAATGCCCAAATGTTTGGATATTAATATAGTTCTATCCCCCCATGTGTCAAAAAAGACATCACCATGGAAATTCAAACAAGATTTTGAAGTGAATGCTAATAAAAATCTCTCATATCAGCACTTGGACGACGCAGCTATAACCACGCCTAGAGGGAGATTTATAGCGTTAAACACATGTCTTAGAACAGAAAAAAGTCTGAAAACCAATGAGCTAACTATTCATACCATGAGGGTAGAAAAAGGATAACAAATTACATCCAAAAGAAAGAAGAAAGGAAATAAGAGCATGAAATCAATGACATGAAAATGAATAGTGAGCTTTACTTGAAAAGGCTAATAAAATGGATAAATCACTAACAGGAAAGAAAGATGAGACATCACTATGGATCCAACTAGGGTGACCAACTGTCCCAGTTTTCCTGGAACTCATGTTCCAGGGAACCCCTCTGTTCCCAGGCAAAAAGGATGGTTGGTGACCCAAGATCCAACAGATGCTGTACTAAGAAGACACGATAAACAATGTTATGCCAATAAGTTTCCTAATGAAAATGAAGAGGACGAATTCTTTGGAAGACACAACTTACCAAAATGGACACAAAAAGAAATAGAAGAATCTGAGTAGTCCTGTAACTGACATAGAACTTGAACCAATTATTAAAAACCTCCCATGAAAACAACTACAGGACCAAATACTTTCACCTATGAATTTTCCCAAGAAGAACCACCCCCGCCACACACAAATATCATACAAACTCTGAGAGAACTGAAAAAAGTGGAAGCACTTCCCAACTCATTTATGATGACAGTATAACTTTAATAATCTGATAAGGACATTACAAAAAAAGGAAAGTACTGTTAAATCTCTCCCATGAAAATGACCAAAGACGGGCAGTCTTTTTTTTTGTGTGTGTAGGGCCAGATAGTAAACATTTTAAGCTCTGTGGGTCATGCAGTCTCTGCTGCAACTACTCAGCGCTGCCATTGTAGTGTAAAAGCAGCTGTGAGAAGGACCTGAATGAGTGAGCGTGGTCATGAGTGTCCAGTAGCATTTTGGGTGTCCCATAAATAGACAAATATCCTAAACAAAATATTTGCTAATTTAATCCAGTGATACATAAACATAAGTTATTCCAGGAATTCAAAGTAGTTTCAACATTAAAAATTCACCACATTCCCGGAATAAAGGACAAAAGCCATAGAGTCATTTCAATAAACGTAGAAGAAAGTTTGAAAAAAATTTAACACTTGTTTAAAATAAAAATTATTAGTGAACTAGAAGGAAACTTTCTTAAACTCATGTACCCACAAACAAAAACCCAAAGCGAACAGCACATTCCTTGGTGAAATATTGAAGGCTTGGAAATCCAAGTGGTCTGTGATGACAAGCATTATTCACCACTCAAGCTGGAGATCCTAGATTATGCAATATAACAAAAAAGACATCTGAAAAAGAAGGATTAGAAAGGAAGAAATAAAACCTATTATTTGCAGATCACAAGGTTGTGTAAGTTGAAAACACAAAACAAGCTTATTATTAATTAGAATTAATGAAGAAAGTCAGTATACAAACTCAATTGTATTCCTATATACTAGCAACACAGTTAGAAAAAGTTATTTTAAATTTAATAACTTCATTATATGATAGACTTCTGCATATTAAAAGACACTATCAAGAGAGTGAAAAGAAAGCCCGCAGAATGAGAGGAAATATTTGCAAATCATATAGCTGATAAGAGTTTGATATACAGAATATAGAAAGGGCTCCCATAACGCAACAAAGACACGCAACCTAATTTAAAAATGGGCAAAGGACTTTGAATAGACCTTTCTCCAAAGAAGACATATAAACGGCTAAGAGGCACGTGAAAAGATGCTGAAATCATTAGTCATCAGGGAAATACAAATCAAAGCCACAATCAGATGGCACTTCACCCTACTATGATGGCTGTAATAATAATAAAACCCCCAGACCAGAAAATAAATGTTGGTGAGGATGTAGAGAAAGTGGAACCCTCATACATGGCTGTGAGGACAGAGCCAGGAGTGCAGTTTCCAGGCTCTCGGCCTCACGTGGAAAGGTGCTCATTCGGGTAGTAAATGGCCATCAACTGTGATTGGACGGCCATCAGCTGTGGCTAGTTGGCCATCAGCTGTAACCATGATCCATTGGCCACTAATATATCTGCCGTGGCTACGCTAGCAGCAAATGGGGGCTGGCGGGAAGATGGTGGCTGAGCTAGCAAGAGCAGATTGCAGTTAGCACGGCGGATTGCAGCTAGCAAGTGAGGTTGGTTGGCAGAGAGAAGCGGACGGCAGGTTGTGGATAGTGTGGCTCCTGCTTCCTGTGTCTCCAACCCAGCCCCCAGCGAGACTATAGTGGTATGACTCCCCTATCTATGGCTCTGTGGGTGTTCCTTTTTGGCCTCACTATGTCCTGCGTTCTTATGTGGGGAGCGGAGACCCCACAGGCTGCCCTGCGTGACACATGGTGCAGTGAGCAGGATGCAGTGCCAGCCACAGCTCCCCGAAGGGCGTGGAGCAGTTTGTGCGTATGAACACTCAGTCTCAGGAAGACCAGGAGGAGCAGCTGCCGGAGAGCTCGATCCCCGTGGAGGGGTGGGAAGACGTGGATGGTTCCCCAACCAGCAGAGGCCGGAGAAAGCGGAGGTTGTTGCAGCCCTGTGGGCTGGGAAGTGCTTGCTGAGGCAGCCGGGATGCAGGACTTGTAGTCCCAGGAGGAAACGCTTGCTGAGTCCTCCGTGGGAGATGAGGGTGAGGTCAGAGTCTTCCCTCACCCCCAGGACAGCCCTGGCGAATGACTATGGACTATGCGGAATTGCCTTCCATCCCTAATTTAATGGACCACTTGACTGTTTGAGAACGTACCACCATGTAGTGGAACCGGCGGATGTTTCCTTTTGTGGCTTGACCGGTCGCCATCGAGAATATGTAAGTACCTTGACTGTGAGTCACTGTTGTTCCAGCACGGTACCCTGAGAGGCCCAGAGAGAGAGTGGCAGTGCCCTGAGAGGCCCTAGCTGTCCCCAGGGAGACTGGTGGTACCCTAAGAAGCCTAGGAAGTCTGGCTGTGCCCAGAAGCACTGGTGGCGCCCTGAGAAACCCTAACTGTGCCCAGAGAGCCTGGTTATGTCCAGGATATTGCATTCACCTCCAGGCTCCTCGCACAGGGCCCCTCGCAGAAGATGCTTGTCACATAGCTTGTGAGGCGAGACCCTGTAGGGGTGGAGTGTGGGGACAAAGCCAGGAGTGCAGTTTCCAGGCTCTCGGCCTCACGTGGAAAGGTGCTGGCTCAGGTAGTAAATGGCCATCAACTGTGACTGGATGGCCATCAGCTGTGGCTAGTTGGCCGTCAGCTGTAACCAGTGAGCCATTGGCCACTAATATAACTGCTGTGGCTACGCTAGCAGAAAATGGGGGCTAGCAAGAAGATGGTGGCTGAGCCTGCAAGCGGTGCAGTGAGGGTTGCGAACAGTGTGGCTCCTGCTTCCTGTGTCTCCAGCCCAGCCGCTAGCGAGACTATAGTGGTGTGACTCTCCTACCTATGGCTCCGTGGGTGTTCCTTTTTGGCCTCACCATGTCCTGCGTTCTTATGTGGGGAGCGGGAGCAGAGACCTCGCAGGCCGCCCCGCACGAGAGGTCCCAAAGAGCTTTTGTGTTTGTGGGTGTTATCTATCAATATTTACCATATTAGAAAGTAAAACATAAAAATTTTAAACATTCATTTACTAATTCATTCAAAATAACAATAATAATCCCATTCCACATTAACATTTTTATGAAAAATACTTTCCAAAATAAAAACGAGTGAAAAGAAAGGCAGTTTATATTTTTGACACTCTCTGTAACGTGCTTAACAGAAAACAGCTGCATTCTCCTCGCTTCTTTTGCACTCAGTCTGTTGCAATTATTCCACATCGCACAGCTTCTGAAAACCCTGCTGTACACTCCTTAGAAAATAAGAGTGAAAAGGCAAGTAGCACCTTAGTATTAACTATGAAAACAGTTTTGACGATTATGGACTCTCTGAAATGGTGTCGGGACCCCCAGGGGTTCGCAGGCCACACTGGGAGAGCGGCTGACCTCCGCAGGGCAGTCCGAGAGAGGGCACACGGGGGTGGGAGCTGGGACACCCGTGGAGGGACTGGACGCGGCACAAGAAGACACGGTGCCAAAGTGTCTGTGAGACGCACAGGGGCTCCAGGCCCAGTGGATTTGTTCCTCAGTGGGCTCTGAGGCCGTTTGCTCAGGGCGCTGGGGTCCTGGGTGCGGGGGTCTGAGCAGGGACACGACGCGCAGTGACGCCGTAGGTGAGGAGGAGGACAGCGCCGGGCCCCCATCTCCGCAGCTCCGAGCTCGTGTGATGGATGCGCGGCCGGAGCCCCGTGCGGAGGGATCGTCCGCGCGGCTGAGCCCCCGGGTCACGCCCTCCTCGCACGGGTGAGCGGCCCGAGCAGGGACAGGGGTGTCACCCGCCTGGGTTCTAGTTCTGGCCCTGCCTCGGCCGGGCTGCGTGTGCGTGGACACGCGTGTGCGTGGTCACAACCCCGTGTCTGCGCCTCGGGAAGACGGGAAGCAGCACAGCGCCCGCCTCCCAGGGCTGCTGTGCCGAGCCGCGCAGATGACACGACCGCGTGCTGCGCCGGGCGCCTGGCAGGGGACAGGGGACAGGGGACAGGGGACAGGGGACGCGCCACCGCCGAGGCCCCAGCTCCGGGCGGAGCAGGCTGGTCCCACCCCCACGGGCTCCCAGTCGCCTGCAGGAGGCCAGCAGGACACAAGGACACGCTGGCAGCGCGACAAGCACAGTCGCCCAAAGTGCCCCCGTTTCGGGCGGGCGTCGCACGCGGCTGGGGCTTTCGATACACTCGTCCCTCCCTCCAGACACCCGCCCCGAGTGGGGACGTCTGCTTCTCACGAGACGGCCGGCTTCCCCAGCCCACCTCCAGCTCGCGCGAAGGTCACACGACAGACACCCGCTTCTATGACACACTTCATCAGGGCCGATTCCCGCGTCCCTGGGACAAAACTTCCGGTGGAAGTTCCCTCCGCCGGGGCGGAGCTTCCCTCCGCAGGGGCCGAGTTTCCCTCCGAAGGGCGGAGCTTCCCTCCGAAGGGCGGAGCTTCCCTCCGAAGGGCGGAGCTTCCCTCCGAAGGGCGGAGCTTCCCTCCGAAGGGCGGAGCTTCCCTCCGAAGGGCGGAGCTTCCCTCCGAAGGGCGGAGCTTCCCTCCGAAGGGGCGGTGCCACCAGGCTTGGCCACGCCCCTCCTCTTGCACAAGTTCTTGGTTGACTTGGCCAATAGAAGCTCGGCTTCTTACCCAGTAAGGACACACATTCTCCAATCAGCGAGCGTCGTCGTCGCTCGGGCAACAGCGTCCCAGAGGCGCCGAGTGAGCTGGGCCTCCGCGGCCCAGCGGCCTGGGTTCCCGCGTGCAGGTGTGGCCTCACGAGGCGGAGAATCCCAACGGGGCACGGGTAAGGGGCGGGGCCTTGGCGCCGGGACCGCGGGCGCGCGAGCTGAAGGGCGGAGCGGGGCCCGAGAGGGCGGGCCGCTCGGAAGGTCCCGCAGCCCCGGGACACAGAGCTGCCCTTCTCCATCCCTCGTATAGGGCTGGTGATTCGTTTCGTTTCATTCAACACGTGTGTGCGGAGCGCCTGCCTGAGCCAAGCACCGTTGTGGGCTCTGGGGCCACTGCGGTGACATTGTACGGTTCTGTTCCCGCGGAGCTGACGGGGTATTTGGGGAAGATGGACTGGGAACAACGTGGAAGGTGGTGACGGCCTCCTCCCCGGTTCTACGAGGATCCCGTGGGAAGGCTTTCAGTCGCTCTGATTCACAAAATGTTTCATGTCCCTTCCTTCACTTGTCCCCACCATAATCTTTTCAATATCGTTATTAGCTCCACCTTGTGGACGAGGGCTTGAACCCTGTGGTGTGAAGGCGATTGTTCAAAACCACACACCTGGGAAGCTGCAGCGCCAGAGTTCAAGCTCAGCACCCCTGTCTCCGGTCAGAGTCTCCGGTCTTTTCAGAACATCCTTCTTAGACCGCACATGGTTATCCCTGCCGCCCTCAGAAAGTTTGTGAAATGTTCGGTTGCACAGAGCTTATTTAAGACTATGGGTAAATCGCCATTCCACTTTGAAGAAGAGTAGTTTAATCATGTTTCTTAAGGTACATGTGCCCCTAACTGGGTGGTTTTACAGAAATGCTGTAAGAATGTTTATTTAGACTTTCACCTACTGTAGTTCCTTCGTTTCTTCCTTTTATTCATTGTCTTCAATCCAACAAGCATTTACGTGGCTAAATTCTGGGGATTCAAAAATGAATCAGGCACAGGCCCTTTGAGGATCTGTGAACACATAGTGGTACCTCGGTTTTCGAACTTAATCCATTCCGGAAGACCGTTTGAGTTCTGAAACGTTAAAAAACCGAGGCACGGTTTCCCCATAGCAAGTAATGCAAAAGGGATTAATCCATTCCAGACCTTTAAAATCAACCCCGATGTAGCATGAATTTTTCTATCTAATGATACCATAGATCCATAAAATTTACGGCATTCGGACACCAAAATGTTTGTCAACAGAGACGTTTGAAAACCGAGGTACTACTGTACTTGCCTCCCACTCAACCTTACTGCAAACTTGATGAGGGCAAGGATTTTATTTTAGTTATCTGCACTTTCCCCTTCCCTCCCTCCGCAGTGTGGTGCTTGGCTCACAGTAGGTGCTCGTAAATATTTGTCAAGCAATGCTTACCTGAGACTTTAAATTTTATCTGCCTGTTTCCTGTTCTATTCCAGCCATCCACCTCTTGCCCACACTGTGACTCCCACAGCTGACTAACACGTGGAGACAGCATCAACTCCAGAAGGATGGTCCAGAGTCGGGTGCCTGCTCAGAGCAGGCAGTTGCTTTAATAAAGCTTCTTTACAGGTGCGTATCGATAATGAATATTTAAGGTTAGTAGAGGTGAGAGTCACTGAAGGCTTTCTTGGATGATTCCTTCCCCTGTCAGGATGGAAAAATAAACTGTATAGTCTGGAGCAGAAACTGAGTGACACAAGAAGCTAACAATCACTTTCTTCCTTTACGTACCACAGTGAACTTACCTTTGCAAAGTATATTTATCTAATAATACCCTAAATCTATGCTTGCACAATTATATAGATTGGATTCTTATAATATTTAAATATTGATTTCAACACAATGCTATCCAACATACCCACACCATTTAGAAGAGCAGATGTCAAGGGAAGGAATATATTTGAGAAAACTCTGTGAAGAGAGACAACATAAATGTAATACCCTTCCAGTACGAAAGAGCTTTGTTTTCCACTTTTTCCTCTTAGTTTTGATCTTTGACTGCTATTCTGTTTACTTTGTTTCAGATCACATTGTTGTTTTTGCTCTCCATCCGTTTGTCTGCAGTTTCACTATTTCTGCTACTGCTAGTGCCCCAGCTACTCCTGGTTAATACTTACTGAGCACTTACTATGTTCCAGGCACAGTTTAGGGCCTCACAGACATTTTTTAAATTTAGTCCTCTGCTTACCGAAAAGTACAGCAGACACTCTTCCGCTTTTATAGATGAGGCAACAGAAATGCAGAGCCGTTAAGGGGCTGCAAGGCAGATAAGTGGTCGGTGTGGCTTCCCCTCCAGGACTGCCTTACAATAGCACCTCTGCTCTTGACTAGATCTCCAGCACTCTCAGATATGTGTGTGCTCCGGATGTCCCACTAAGCCTTTGAGATGACTACAAGCATAAGTACAATGTGGTCAAATAGAAACCTGTAAATCAGGATCATAATAAAGACGGATCGAATAGGAAAGGCACGTCAGGAGGAAAGAGAATACTCAGGTTATTCATCATGGTTTTGTGCAGTTGGGCTGCCAAGGTAGCTGTGAGCTCCTTGCACTCAAGGAAAAAGAAAAATTAAAGAAAAAAAGAAATGGAAGGGAATTTAATTTATTTTGCCAGGGCAAAGAAGACATTCGAATTCCTCTGGAAAAAAATACAACTCTTCTAGCACCTGCATGTGAAAGGCATTTCTCCTGGGGTTCACCACAGAGCGCGGGAAGGGCCTGGTTCATACCCAGTGACAATGGCGTAGACGCAATGTCCTCGCTGTTGAGGGAGAGAATGTAGACTGTTGCATTGGTATGAAATTTTTGAAATGAACAATTTTGAGTAGTAATAGTTTTCAACACCTTCTGACTTTTGTTCTTCCCCTGGGAGTTTGTAATGGTGTGACCCTGTCCCCTGGGTCGGTTCCATTCACTTGTTTACTGATTTACTTACCAGTTGGTCACTGCGCACCTGCCCACTGCCATGTCCTGTGTGGGCATTGAGGACCCCGCAGTGGTGGTCACAACTCTGTCCTGATCACCCAGTGCCTCTGCCTTGTTACTTTGTCCTGCTGCATTTTTTTCTGGATTGATTTTGGTTTGCTCTCATTTGTTGTCCGGTAAAACGCTGAGACAACACTCAGCACCTTACACTGTAACTGTCTACCTGCCCTCTGCCCTGGGCTCTGTCTGATTTATCTTTCTGTGCCTTCCCAGAACTTAAAATTAGTAACAGCTACCAAATAGTGAATAGCCTACTGTGTGCCCAGCTATCTAGACATATTATCTGGGATCTTTCCGTGGCTTTTAGGGTATGGCACTTAACCTTTGGGTCACTTGGCGCTTGAGAAGCTGATGAAAGCAGTGTTTCCTCTCTCTAGACCAGGGGTGTCCAAACTTTTTTCAACATTTTTCACCAAGGGCCATATGCGGTAAAATACACACACAGCCGGGCCACTCACTCAAGGTGAAATACGTATTGCCTCACCTGGTTTATTTAAGTAAACTAATTATATTTTTGGAATTTGCTGCGGGCCAATTAACAATGGATTGCAGGCCGCAGTTGGCCCACGGGCCGCAGTTTGGACACCCCTGCTCTAGACCAATCATCTCTCACACATTTTGCATTTAATCTCAGAGTTTAAAGGTCTACAGAAGTGCACGCGTGGATCCCGTCCCTATGCCAGGCTAAGAGTACTTGCTTTTAAGAGAAAGATTATTTCCCGTTTGCAAATGACCCAACTGGATCAGGAGGAGGTTACTCAACTTGCAGGTTTGCACAGAAGGTAGTGGAACCAGTCTGACTCCGTGTCTTTTTGACTCCAAACCCTCTATTTTTCTCACTGTAGATGCCCAGTAGGTGACCGAGATTGTGTACGGAAGGCTAAAAAGGGAATTGGGTAGGGTACGTGTCCGAAAATATAACAGAACGCCATTTGATATCAGAATAGACAAGGAGAAAATTTTTCTCAAGTATTTGGATTTAACTGCCAAAATCTTTTGTGTTGCCTGCAACTTTTTCCAATGTAGTCAAGTGATAATCTCCCTCCCCCTCCTACCCCCGCCCCCTGCCATAATACCAGTTCCAACGGTTTTTGCTTCTGATGCCATTTCTGTTTGGCTATGCACATTTTTTACTCTTGTGTTGAATTATGTTTTCTCTGGATGCCAAGGCAGATGGATGGCACTTTTGTTATGATTCTGATATAAATAGCGTCTGTTAACAAACTGGACATCAATACTTCTCTGGCGAATAAATATGTCAGTGAAATAGCCTTCTAATTGTGTTTCTGCCCATGGTGAAGAAGTGTATTTGACGGTCTGTGACCTGGTGCTGGTCTGTGGGTCCTCGGTTTGGATAATCCTTGCTAATTGCTACTTTACCAAGTTCTGAAGTCATCATGTTCATTCTCATCGTGGGATTCTCTTAATTTAGAGAAGGTACACCGAGGATGATGAAAAGCTAGGACCGACCTTCAGAACTTGGCACCGTGTCTTGCTCATATTAGGAACACGGTTTCGCTTTCAAAACAAGGGAATATTTAGCCCCAGCTTCCCGTCGTCACAGGTTTAGGTATTGATAACTGTGGTCCACCCAGAGCAGAGGTGTATAGGGTACTTACTGCACGCCAGGCTGTGTGGTGGGTGCCGAGCATAGAAAGATGCGTGCTGTTGGCCTCTGCCCTGGAGGGGTATCCTGACTAGCAGGGGCCACGATGAACAGCCAACAGAAAAGTCTGGAAGCAGAGAATCACAGTGAAACGAGAGGTAGAACTAAGGGGATGGTCTGGGAGGTATTAATACTTTGACTTTATACTTTTTGTTCTGCCGCTGCCCCACAGCAAAGTAATGGAATTAATGGAACCACACCTTTGACTATTTGGTCCTTTTCTTTATTAAACAATGGGCAAAACAAAGCTTTAAGGCCGAGTTCTTTGGAAAGGTGTGGTTTATTTAAGGAGGATAGGAAGGCCTTATGAAGGAGGGGCTATCCCCTCAATCTTGAAAGAGGAATTCAAGTGTGGAAAAGGGGGAAGGAGATTCTAGCAAAAGCATGAACCAAAATGCAGAGGTGAGGAACTGCATTGTCTGTTGGGAGTACTGGGTAAAAATGCAGCCTGCGTGGAGCTATCTAATATCTGGAAGAGATGCCTGGGGCCAGGTGATTAAAGATGTGAATGATCTTATGCCCTGTAGAAGTATTTCATGGCTGTATTTTAAACGTGGAAACTATTCAGAGTCACCAAACAGTGCAGAATCAGTACGGAGGGTTCCTGTGTGTCGCCAGCTCACTCCCAGTGATAACATCTTACAGAATAACCGTAGGACAGTGATCAAAACCAGGGTCTTGCCCTTGTACAGTGCTAGTAACTAAACTACAGACTTTCTGCTGTCAACCACTTCTGACATGCACTCGTGTTTTTCTCTTGGTGCCTGCGTAGTTCTGTGAAATTTTAACACGTGTAGATTTGCATTGCCTGTTTTTAAGCCAGGAAGTAGCAGAACTGTATCTGTGCTTTAGAAAGATTAATCCTGGCAACAGAGGATGGAGTAGAGAGAGAAGTTGGACCTGGAAGCGATTTAAGGGGCTGTTCCTTAATTCAGCCGCGTGAGGATGAACAGGGGCAGTGACATGTAGGATAGAGAGGAGAAGGAATGGTTCTAAGAGGCAGTCTCTCCAAGTGAAATTGACAGTACTGCTGACGGTGTAGAAAGAGAGGGGGCGCAAAGGCAGGGGTTTCTGCCCTAACTGACAAGGTTCAGGAAGGGTGGCAAATCCATTTCACGCAGTAAGCTTGAACACCTCTGAACTAGTCCCTGGCCTAGGGTCTGGGGAGGCAGGGGACAGCACTAACTGAGCACTCCCACACATGGATACGTTGTTACAAACTGGGCTGAGGGCTATGAGGGACAACAGAGGGCCTTGTGGAAGTGTGTTATGGGGGCCCACCTCGAGACGGGGTGTCGGGGAAGGCTCCCTGAGGACGAGACGTGAGATCTGTGGCTGTGGTTCTCGGCATCAGCCCCACCTGGGAACTTGTCAGCAAGGCACTTTCTCGGCCCTACCCCCACCCAGGATCCAGTTCTAGAGTCAGGACAGGGAGCTAGGGCCCAGCAGCTGGTGTCCAGCAAGCCCTGCAGCTGATTCTGATGGACACGCAAGTTTGAGAACCGCTGACCTTTGGGACAGGTTGGAATTCATTAGGCAGAGTGCAGAGGATGACGAGTGGTGTAGGCAGAGGGCTGCAGCGTGTGGGAAAGCTGCCCCGAGGGATTACCAAGGACCATGTGGTGAGGCCTGGAGAAGCCGGGGAAGGAGTCGTGGGCCCGGCCCGCAGGGCCTTGTGACGCAGTGCAGGACTGTGGTCTTTATTCTAAGGGCAATAGGAAGCAACTGGAATTTGTAAAGCAAGGAAGTAACATGAGGAGATCAGCATTTACAAGTGATTATTCGGGCTGATGTGAAGAAAATAGAGGGGCCCGCAGTAGGAGTGTGTGTGTGCGTGTGCGTGTGTGTGGTGTGTGGTGCTGTGTACATATGTGATGTGTGTGCACGTGTGTGGTGCTGTGTGCATGTGTGTGGTGTGTGTGTGTGATAGAAATGGGAAGAGGACTGGTGCTCATATAGTGTTGACATAAATTACCTGGGAAACCTAAAATTTAGTGGGAATTTCATGCAGAGGACCAGCCTGAGGTTTTGGACACAGTTCAGTAGCTGGTAAAACCACTTGCTTATCTTAGGCCCAAAGTCTCCGTTCCTGTGGCTTGATAAGCTAAATAAAGAAATCTGTCTGCCAATCTGTGCTAACCCCATTGCTCTCTTATTTTTCAGAATATGCAAATTCAGAAATCGTTTATCTTGAAGGAAATGAAACAAAATAGCACCCCAACAAATGGCAACAGCACCAAATTAGGCAGTTCCAAGGCCAGGTGAGATGCTTCTCTTTCCCGAATGCCTGTGTCTGCCGACGGGGCAGAAGGTGGCGTCACGTTCTCGGCGTCTGCTCGTGTGTCATGCGGGTGGAAGGCCTCAAGAGGAAGGTGCTCTAAACGCTGATAGAGACTCTGTTACCACTTGTGTCTCTTGGTGTCAGTCATTTCCACCACCAGCACATACTGAATGCTGAGTTGTGTGCCACAATTGTCTAGGAACTTACATGTCCATGACGTCCGCAAGCATCGGTTTCTTCATTCTAAAGCTGGATGTCCTTCATTTGGTACTCAGCACGTTCCAGCCAGCGGGCGGTCCTTGCCGGCCCTGGAGCCGGGAGCTGAGAACCTGGGTCAGCCCTGGCACGTGTTCTCATGGCTGCGTTGTGCAGCTCCTGCTGTAGGGGGCGGCCGCAGCAAAGCTTTCCCTTACCCACAGGGAACCTTCCCGGCTCTCCTTTCCCAGCTTGGAGGCCTTGCCGGGGCCTGGTGGCTGCCCTCTGAACAGGATGTGTGGCAGGCTCCTTGTCTGCTCACAGGGGCGAGCAGAGCCCAATGGCTTGCAGCTCGTCCCTCTCAAAAGGCCGCCAGTCAAACAGTATTTGAGATGGGAACAACTGTTTGACAGCCGACGTGTCGTCAGTTTTTCTGACACAACCTGTTTTCCCGTTGTCTGTTGCCATATCTGTCATCACATTAGGGGTGGTGGTGAATCTGAAAATGTTCATGAGGTGAGAGTGAAATTCTGAGACACTTTCTAAAATTAGACTTTTGTGGCCGTGCTAGAGAAAGCCCATTGCAGACAAAACAATATAAGCTTTTTCTCTAGGAGCCATATTCTGGGGCAGCAAGGCATTGGGCTGATACCATGATCACAAAACCACAGGACTCAGTTCAGTTAAACTCAGCATTCGTTAGTTTTATGGACCACCATAATCAGATGTGGTCCCTGCTCTCATGAATCAGTCAGTGGTCTGACAGGGAGGACGGCCACAGGACTATCTGAGGGGTCGGGGTGTTGATTAAGGAACCCTTCCTGACACGAGTCACTAGTTCTCAGTATAGGGGATAAGAGCGACAAATCATGGATGATGCTGAAACTTCTGCCCTGGATGGTTAGGATTATCACTGATCCTAAACAAGATCCAGGAGTGAAGGCTGTGTGTGCACGTGTGCGTGTGCATGGGGGGAGGGGAGTGCTGTTGAAAGACGGCTGTGCAAATCCTTCATTCATTTGATAAATACTTTTGGAGCGCTAGTTATGTGCTGGGCACTCTTGGGCCGCGCGTACAGGAGTGTGAAAACACTTTCATTTCATGGGCCTACAATCCAGTTTCTAATTTCCCAACTAAAAGTGTGGTAACTGGTTGTGGTAAATGCAGTGCAGGGGAGGGGCGGGCTGTGATGAGAGCCTCTGCAAGGAGGGTGTGGGCAGGGTGATCAGGGAGCCCTCTCTAAGGAGGTGACCATCACTCCTGGAGCTGAAGGGGGGAAGTTAGCCAGGTGAGGGGCGGGGGAAGCATCCAGGCAGAGGGAGCCATGGGAGCAAGGTGGGGAGAGTGACAAGATGGGAAGGGAGAGGCGGGTAGGAGCCAGTTATGTGCTGCCTGGTCAGCATGTTATAGCTCGCGCGCTGTGCTATGCTTCTCAAAGTTTAAAATCAAAAAAGTCAGTGTTTCCATCATCCCAACGTAGCTATTTTTGTGACATCTTCTAGACCCTGTCCACCTGTGCAAATAGGTTTTTATAGTATTACAGTCATGTTTACCCCAGTGTGCCTTTTCTCATAGCATTGCCCTAAACACGTTTTGTTTTGACAGTCTTTCTAGTTTATCATTTATAATAGTGAGATGTGATTCCATTAAAGTATATAAACTTTGAGAGGTTTGTGTTATATTTTGAGTTTGATTTCAGAGTGTGTGTGTGTGTCTTGTGTGTGGATAGACTTGAAATTTATGCTACAAGGGAAGGTTTATTAAAATGAGGTTTGGGAGGAAGTGACAGCCTGTGTGGGGATTTGAGGAGAGCCTGAGGCAGGGAGAGCTTTCCTCCTTGGTGGAGGAAAGCTGTGGTCAGCCGCGTGAGGCTGCCGTGTTTATAAGCCGAGTGCCACATAAAGGTCAGCTTATAAACATGGATTTTTCTACTAAATTGAATTCAGATGACTGGCTACATTGTGTTTTATGATACCCTATCATTTGGAATATATTTGTAAATCAACTTGCATTTTTCTAATTTCTATGTTTGGAACGGTAGACTAGGATTGTAAGACAGTTCTGAGATATTTAGGGAATATGAGGCTGGGGTAGGGGACGCAGGACTGGGCTTCCAGCATGAACCCCAGACCCCAATATTTGATTAGCTATTTACTCGTGCTATTTAATTTTCCATGTGTTCTTTTGAGTAGGTTGCAGAATCGTTAGACTGTTTTGCAAATGCAAGGTATCCATTCTTGAGGACTGACAGATTTTCTTATTACTCTATCAATATATGTGAACTTCATAGTTAACTGTGTGTTTATATGAGAATGCACACAAATCACTCACACGTGCACACTCCTGGCGCAACTGGGCAACAAGCCTAGGATTACCGTATTTTGCTGTGTATAATGCACCCCCAAGATTCTAGCCTAAAATTGCAGGGGAAAAAAATCTTTACTTTTTAATTCAAATTTTTATTCGTTTACATTTAGGTACGTGATTTTTGTATTATAAAAGAACTTTAGCATTTATTTTTTAATGTATTATGGTACAAGAAATTTTATGTAACAAATAATTACAAAACATAAGAACCAGATACCAGGTACAAGAAATCTTATGTACAGGTAACAAATTTACGCTATTTACACCTCATAGAAGACCAACAACTCTTCACCATTGCAAGTTCATCCTAAGTTCAACAAAATCGATTATTGTATTCCAGGTTATTTTGCATAGAGATATCATTATTGATTTCTAGAGTTACACTTTTAACTCATAAGCATAAATAAAAGAATTAAAAACATTTATGTGTGTATGGACTTAGTACTACCCATGTATAAGGCGCATCCTTATTTTCCCTCACAGCTTTGGGCAAAGAAGTGTGCATTATACATGGCAAAATATGGTAAATTTAGGCGAGTTTGGGTCTTGGCTTCATGACTTTCATCTTGGGTTTAATTTCGCCACCTCTGAAAATATGGATAAAGGTATCTACTGACTCACAAGGTTGTCACAAGGTTGCGGACTAACCAATGGCCAGGAAGGAGGCGCTCAGTGATGGCCAGGTGAACCTATTATGCTGGCATCACTTAAATGTAACATTTGCAGGGAACCTGACACCTGAGCGGCCTTAAAAACCGTGGACTTGTACTTATAAATCAACTTCAGGTTTTTCTACACTAGTGATCTCTGCTTGTTAATACACGGATGGCTGGGCCCCCACCTCCAGGGTTTCTGATTGGTTGGTCCGGGTGGGGCCTGAGGATTTGCATTTCTAAAAAGTTCCCCAGTCATGCTGAGGTTACTGGTTCCTGGACTACATTCTGAGAACCACTGTTTTAAAGCTACTTGTCCGCCTCAACAGCCTTTTAGCACTCATTTTTAAAAATGGAAAATACACGCATTTTAAAAAATAATGGCATTAATAACAATAAAGATCCATGTTATTTCTGCTTGAGGAACCTACAAATGGATTAGCTCTTTCCCTCTTGAGATGAACTGGCGATGACATCTGTTGGGAAAAGTCTTTCCTCTGACCCCGAGATTGGGTGGTTCAATGTGCATGCTCATCAGCTCTAGCAAGGCAGGTGTGGCGGACTCGCCACAGGCCGCATCCGTGTGGTGGAGCTGCTGCTTGGACACCTCCTTCCTGTTCTTTGAAAACGTGCCGCCAGCTTCTTTAAATCCTGAGTTAGAAGGAGAGCTGCTGGAGGGTCGGGTGGGTCATGCTTCTCTTTCTGTTCCTCCAACCTCGCCAATGTGTGGCCTGCAGTGTTTGCTGAAGAATAAACCAGTGAGAGAGAGTGTGGTTGCTTGGAAAAGGCTTACACTAGAGATGTTTGGGTCGAACACCCAAATAGACCCCACATGTGGCTCTTTGGGATCTTCGTATTGGAACTGAAGTCTCACTGGCTTTTATGATCCTGCGGTTGGTAGAAATTAGAACTGGAGAAGACCCAATAGGTCAGCCAGCTCCTTCTCCCACTGCAAGAGCATTATTCCCTGCAGGGTCCTCAGTAGCACTGGGAGGAATTACTTTCCATGATTATTTTTTTTTCATGCTGTCTTCAACTAAGTGTTTCTTCAATTGAACCGCTTTGTATTCAAGTAATAAAATGCACAACAGGCAGTACATTTCTGGGTGATTATCTCCCTCCTCAGGTGGTGTAATAAGGCATGAGGCCAAAGCCCTGGCATGCCCAATTGTTATTAGGAAGTGAATTTATGGATAAAATAAAGAAAGCGGTTATTTGCAGCAGCAGTAACTGCAACAAGGAATGTGGCTGCAGCAGATCCTTCCCTCAGAGAGGGCTGAGGCAGGACACGCGTGTCCCTAACCATCCGTGTAGCCAGAGACTTCTCACCGCCCTCAAGGAGCCAGTTATTAATTATGTAAAAAGCCACAGGGAAGCCTTGCCCATTGCCAACCAGGTGAACGGGGTACCTGGGAAGAGCTCCCCTCCTGGACCCAACTCTGGGCTCAGGAGTTGTGTAATCCTGGGCAAACTGCCTGCCTGCGCCGCACATCAGTTTCCTCACCTCTGAAATGGGAAGAGCTAAACGCGGTTAGGCATGGACATGGTTAAATGACAGGTGTTACTAAATCATAAGCACGTTTTGTGGCTCATGTAAGTCCCCAATAAATGCCAGTTGAATTAACTTTTTTTCCTCAAACTTCTTCATAAGCTTGAGTTTCTTGTCTCTTGCCTTCCTCAAGCTTCTTGAAACTGCTTGGCAATCACTTTGTCTTGCCCGCTCTCCCACTTGCCTTCTCTTCTAGACAACCAGTTCATTCTTTATCCTCTTTCCTTAATCCTGAACCGCTTCCACCGTCCTCACTTGCTGCTGGTAACCTGACTTCCTATTTCAAATGGAATTGTTCTCTTAATTTTATTTTCAGATTATTCATTGCAATAATCAATTGTATATAGAAATACAATTGATTTTTATATATTGCTTTTGTATCCTGCAACCTTCCTTATTGAAGTTGTTTATTCGTGTGTGTGTGTGTGTGTGTGTGTGTGTGTATTCTTAGGATTTTCTGTATACAAAATCATGTTATTGGCAAATGGAGATAATTTTCCTTGTTAGTCTCCAATCTGGAAAGCTTTGTGTTTCTTTTTCTTGCCTAATTGCTCTGGCTAGAACCTTTTGTATAATGTTGAATAAAACTGGTGAGAGCAGACATCCTCATCCTGTTTCTGTTCTTAGGGGGAGAGCTTTTGTTTTACCATTAAATGTGATGTTAGCTGTTGGTTTTTTATTGATGCCCTTTTTTAGGTCAAGGAAGTTCCCTTTGATTCCTAGTTTGTTGAGGATAAAGGTTGTAGGATTTTGTTCAATGCTTTTTCTACATCCATTGAGATGATATATATTTTTCCTTGATTCTATTAATGTAACGACTGATTTTTGTATGTTTAATCACCCTTTCCTTCCCGGTATAAATTCCACTTTCTCATGCTGTCTAATTCTTATTCTGTATTGCTGAATTCAGTTATAATTCAGCAATTATTGAGGTTTTTTTCCTATATTCATAAGGAATATTGGTTTTTAGCTTTCTTCTGATGTCTTTGTCTGGTTTGGTATAAGGGTAATGCTGACCTCATAGAATGTGTTGGGAAGTATTCCTTTCTCTTATTTTTTGAAAGAATTGTTTCTCATTATTCCTTTTTAAATGTTTGGTACAATTCACCAGTGAACCCATCTGGTCCTGTGCTTTTTTTGCAGTAAGTTTTTTTTTTATTACAAATTCAATCTCTTTGCTTGTTATAGATCTATTCAGATTTTTTTCTTCTTTAGTCAGTTTCAGTAGCTTTGTCTTTCTAAGAATTTTTCCATTGCATGTAAGTTATCTAATTTGTTGGCATACAATTAGTATTCCCTTATAATCCTTTTTGTTTTTGTAAAGTTAGTAGTAATGCCCTCTCTTTCATTCCTGATTTAAATAATTTGAGTATTTCTCCTTTTTTCTTGGTCAATCTAGCTAAAAATTTGTCAGTTTTTTCATTTTTTATTGGGAACAGTGTGTACTTCCAGGACATTTTGCCAAGTCAAGTTGTTGTCCTTTCAGTCTTAATTGTGGAGGGCGCAGCTCAGCTCCAGGTCCAGTTGCCATTGTTAGTTGCAGGGGGCACAGCCCACCATCCCTTGTGGGAGGTGAGGAGTCAAACCAGCAACCTTGTGGTTGAGAGCACGTACTCCAACCAACTGAGCCATCTGGCCAATCGGGAGCCGAGTGGCAGCTCATTCAAACAGGCAGCCCCATTGCCCAGAGCTCGTGTTCTAACCAACCGAGCCACCCGTATGCCCCCAAATTTGTCTGTTTTGCTGATGTTTTCAAAGAACCAACTTTTTATTTTGTTGGTTTTCTATTATTAATTTCATTTATTTCTGCTACAATTCATTTATTAGTTCCTTCATTCTTCTTGGGTTTAATGTACTCTTATTTTTATACTTTTCTTTCTAAAGGAAGATGGTTAGGTTATTAATTTGAGATTTTCTTCTTTTTTTAATATAGGTTTTAGTAGCTATAAATGTCCATCTAAGCAATGTTTATCTGCATCCCATAAGTTTTGGTGTGTTGTGGCTGTATTTGTATTTATCTGGAAGTATTTGCTAATTTATCTTGTGATTTTTTTTTTTTTACCATTGGTTATTAAGGAGGGTGTTGTTTAATTTCCACGTATTTTTGGATTACCCAATTTTTTTCTGTTATGGATTTCTAATTTCATTTTAGTGTAGTTGGAGAACATGTATTGATAATTTTAGTCCTTTTAAATGTATTGCGATTTGTTTTATCTCCTAATTTATAATCTATCCTGGAAGATGTTCTTTGTACACTTGAGAAGAATGTATACTCTACAATTGTTAGGTAGAGTGTTCTTTAGATGTCTGTGAGGTCTAGTTGTTTTATAGCATTGTTCAAGTCTTCTATTTACTTGCTGATCTTCTGTCGAGTTGGTCTATCCATTATTAAAAGTGAGTCTTGAAGTCTCCAGCTATTATTGTTAAAGTATGTGTTTTCAGTTTTGTCAGTTTTTGCTTCATGTGTATTGGGGGCTATATTGTTAGGTACATATATGTTTGTCTTCATTCTTTCTCTAATGCTCTTCCTCATATAGATTATGAGGTTTTCACCTATAGAATTTTTCCTTTTTTCTAAAGAATTTATTTTAACAAAATTTCTTGCAAGCAGGACTGCTGGTGATAAATTTCCTCAATTTTTGTTTGTCTGATAAAGTATTTTATCCCTTTGAAGGATAATTTTGCTGGATACAGAATTCTAGGTTTTCTTCTTCTTTTTTTCCTTTTGACACTTTAAATATTGCATTTCATTCTTTTCTTGTTTGCATGGTTTCTGAAGATAAGTATGTATGGGCCATACTTTTTTCTTTTCTTTCTTTCTTTTTTGCACATCATAAATCTTTTGTTGAAAATTAGACATTTTAATAATGTGGCAATTCTTGAAATCATATTCTCTTTCCACGTTTTGTTTGTTTAGTGACTTTTCTAAACTAACTTTGTAAAGTCTGTATTCTTTGTCATGTACGGCCAGTGAAGTCTCTGATTGGTTAGCTCACTGGTTGGCTCATGATAGGACAGATGCCAGGAAACAATTCGATCTTTGCTTAGGGGCTCTTTGTATGTGGGGGAGCTTTCCTTCAGCACTTAGCCAGGCAGTTTATAATTCTACCTGAGCTTTCACTTCCTGCTTGAGGCCTTGACCAGAGCCTGTCCAAGGCAGCCAGAAGAGAGCTTAGGGCTTTGCAGGTCTTTCCTGAGCAAACACTTAGCCCTACGTATGTGAGTGGCCGTCTAGATTCCTAGGAATATGTGGGAACTTCTCAAAGCCCCTAGGGACAACTCATTGCCTAGATTTTTCCTTTAAGCTTTTTAGTTAGTCTATTATTTACCCTGCCTGTTATCTGCCTGCTCAGGCACCTAAGATTTTAGACAGCCATTGCCCTGACTTTTTCAATAAATGCCTTTTGACGAGATAGCCTGTTCTTCCTGGGCAAGCCCTGAATTAGTTCAAATAAAGACAGACTGGTGAGTGGGGTCTTTCAGGAAACCACTAGGTAGGTCAAATAATGAAAATTTTCTGGTAATGGACTTTTGAAGGAGTTCAGCCACCTTCTTCTCCTTCCAGCAGCTCTTAGGGTTTGCACTGTGATCACAGGCTGTTGTTTAAGGCTCCTGCAGATTTGGGGGCGGGAGGAGATAGGAACCGGGAAAGTTAAAATGCCACAAAACTTTCTATCTTTCATGAGTAAATGCTCCCTAGATTGCTGCAAACTTTTGGTTAAATTCCAGAGTTCTGAAGCAGTTGATTGTGACACTTTTGCCAGTGTTCTCAGTGCTGTTATGGAGGAGAGGATTTTCAGAGGTCCTCACTCTACCAGTTGTTTTTACACTTTATTTATATATTTATTTTGACATTCAATAATATTTCATAGGAATTTCAGGTGTACAGCTAGTGGTTAGACATTCACATAATGTAAGAAGTGACCCCCCTGACTAGTTTAGTCCCCACCCGGCACTGTACATAGTTGTTACCATATTATTGACTGTCTTCCCTGTGCTTTACTTTACATCCCCATGACTGTTTTGTAACTCCTGATTTGTACTTATTAAGCCTTTCACCTTCTTCACCCTGCCCCCCATCCCTCCATCATCTCTAGCACTGTCCCCAGCTCTGCCTCTGACCGTGTGTTGGATGTACAGTGAGGCATTTCAAGAGAGCTCAGAGAAGCCAGACTCTACGCCTACTGCGCCCCAAAGAAATGAGTGCATGGTAGTCAAGACGCAGGTGGCTTTTCTTATCCCAGAGCTTCTTTATTTTCACACTTTTGAAGATTATTGGATCTGCTAAAAACAAGGCGCCTGCAATCACAATTTGGTGTTCACTTTAAGAATAGTCTTTGAAACACTGGAAAGAAGGTCATGACTAGCAGCATTTTAATAGTCTCCGGCTGTCCTTTCAGAAACTAAATAGATAGGAGGTTGGCCACATTTGTAATGTGTGCTTGAAGATAATGTAATCTGTTTTCTTTTATATCACAGGGATTTAACGCACAAAAGAGCAATTATACCAGATTGTCCTACTTCATCTCCTCATACACAGAAATTCACAAATTTAAGACCGTATTCTTCACCATGTAGAGTCTATTCAAGAAATGCTTTCCAAAACATGTTCAGACCTTCTTCAAGTGAGTATTCATGAACAAGTAATGCTAGCAGTAGACATCACTTATGTACGTTTAGTATGCAGCAGACTCTGTACAAAGGGGCCAATGTCATTTAATCTTCACAATAAAACTATGATGTAGGTTCTATTTTTCTCCCTATTTTATTTGTGGGGAAACTGAGACAGAGGTTGATTAAGCCGCTTGCCCAAAAGTCACATAGTTTTCCCGTGGCAGGGTCACAGTTTGAACGCAGATGGCATGATTCCAGACTCCAAGGACTTAACCACTCTGTGAGCTGGCATATTGCCTCACTAGGTTTTTCTTAATTGATAGACTTTATTATTTTTTTTTTTGAGTACTTTTAGGTTTACAGAAAAATTGAGCTAAAGTGCAAGAAAGTTCCCATATACCCCTTTACTTCTCACCCCTAGTTTCCCCTATATTATTAATACATCTTGATGTGTGAGGTGCATTTGTTATGATTGATGAGCCATTATTGATACGTTAGTGTTAATTGAAGTCTCCAGTTTATTTCAGAGTTCACCCTTTGTGTTGTACATTCTCTGGGTTTTGATAAATGAATAAATACACGTGTCCACCCTTACAACATTGTACTAATCGTTTCGCGGCCCTGAAAACCCTCTGAGCTCTGCCTGTTCATCTCTCCCTCCCCCAAGCCCCTGGCAACCACTGATCTTTTTCCTGTCTCCAGAGTTTTGCCTTTTCCAGAATGTCGTACAGTTGGAATCATACAGTTTGCAGCCTGTTCAGATTGGCTTCTTTCACTTAGCAATATATGCACTTAAGGCTCCTTCATGTCTTTTCATGGTGTGATAGTTCATTTCTTTTTATCTCTAAATGATGTTCTCTTGTATGTGTGCGCCACAGTTTATTCATCTGTCCACTGCTGAAGGACCTCTTGGTTGCTCTCACATCTTGGAAATTATGAATGAAGCTGCTATATTTGCATACAGGTTTTTGTGTGGACATAAGTTTTCAACTCCTTTGGATCACTCACTCAGTTTCAAAGCCATGCAATTTGACGTAATTTCATTTGTTCGTTCACTTGCCCGCCCCTTCCTTCCTTCCTTCCTTCCTTCCTTCCTTCCTTCCTTCCTTCCTTCCTTCCTTCCTTCTTTCCTTCTTTCCTTCCTTCCTTCCTTCCCTCCTTTCCTCCCTCCCTCACTCTTTCTCTCCCTCCCTCCTTCCCTTCCTCCTTCCTTCCTTCTCAAACCTTTTATAAGCCCTAATATGTGACAAGAACTGTCGCAGCTACTGAAGATAAAGAGATGGGTCCCGTAGAAGGGCCTGTCCTGGGGGAACTCCCCACCTAGAGAGGGAGATGAGGAATCCCAGTGGATAGAGACAAATGCCATAAGAAGCAGGCGCAGAGCACTGTGAGCACACCCCCCCATGAACCAGAGGGACTCAGAGAGGACGGAACGAAAGGGGACGTTGGATTTTGCCTTGTGAGTGGAGGACAGGCGTTCTAGTCAGAAGTCACACTCAGCACCCGAGCTTACTTACAACTGGTGAGACTTTAATCACGTGGTCATACCCACCCACTAGGGAGCCTGAGAAAGGTAGACACCATTGCCCACGGCCACGTGTCTACCCACATCTCAGGGTTTCTGTTCTAAGGGAAAGGGGGCGGGGTTAGCTAGTGATTTCCAACGCAAAAATTTATCATCAATAATAAATCTGTTCCAGTCCAATAGCCACGTCTGTGACATTCTTGGGATATTTCTCACTTGAACTAACGTTCTGATAGTGCAGAGAAGAGGAGTGAAGCGGGTTTGCTGGATTAGAGGACATTCCTGCTCTGAAGGCTCTGGGTGATTGCCCTTTGGGAAGCTGGTACCTGTACAGCCCCACAGATAAGATTTAAAGGTGCTTATTTCTAAGCCCCCTAGCACAGAATGTTATCCTTTACAGCTTGTCTATTTGAAATCCCAAAGCGATATTGGGATTTTAATTTGCATTTCTTTCATAGTAACGTTAACTTTGATTCTCAAGTTTATCAGGTTTATTTCTTTCGTAATCTGCCTTTTCATATCCTTTGCCCATTTATCTACTGTGTGTTGGTCTTTTTAGTGATTTGTACGAACTCTCTTTGTTTTAAAGATGTTAATCCTTTATCTGCCTTATGTGCCATCAGTGTCTTTTTTTATTTGCCATTTGCTTTTTACTTTTATTGATGGCATTTTTTAATGTGCCAAATATCTTTTTTCTTAACTTAAAAAGTTACATGTGTACATACGGTGTCTTCTAGAATCATTTTCTTCTCCGAAGGTGGTCACCATTAATTGTTGGGCCTCTCCCTCATGCACGCACATGCATACACATAGAGATGTACTTGTATAACTCATACAGTAACTCACATCCTGGCGTGAACGTGAACCTGGGAGCCGCAGCCACAGATATTAGACACCCTGTTTCCTCTAAAAATGATTTTTGCTTTTGTTTGTTTCCATTTGAATAATTTCTATCGCTCTGATTTTGTATTCACTAGTCCTTTCTTCTGCCCTGTATCTGTAGTCTGCTACTAAGTAAATCAATTGAATTCTTCACTTCTGATACTGTAGTTTTAATGTCTTACTTGATCATGTGCTTTTAAAAAATAGTTTCCATTTCTCTGTTGGAATCCCCCCTATGTGCAGCATGTCACTTTTCCTTGTAATCTCTTTAATATATTGACCGTTCTTAGTTCAAAAACCTCATCATTTCTACCTCCGTTCTCACTGTGGTTCTGCTAATGACTGGTTTTGCTCCTGATTAGATCACCTTTTCTTATTTCGCTTGTCTCGCAATTTTTAAAAGTTTTAAGACCAGACATCTGTGTGAAAAACAGTAGAGACAGAAGTAGCTAATATTCACCACAGACAAAAGGAGTGTCCCTTCTCCTAGTGAGACGGGCTGACTCAGTTGAGTCTCTGAGTCCAGCTGTGTCTCGACTTGGTTGCAGCTGCATGAGCGCTAGGTGCCGACCGGTTTCAGATGCCTCCTTTCAGCAGGTCACGATACCTGAGTCCTGGTGGGACTCCAGAGATCTGTGTTCCACAGCCCGCCTGCCAGCTTGGCCTCCTGGGAGCCCTGTGCTTAAAGCCCAGCTGCCGGTGTGGGAGGGGTTCCGGGGGAGTTCTCTGTCCCCCAGCGCGGCCCCCAGCTCGCTGCCCTGCTCTGCCCCCGCCCTCTAGTCTGTGGTGGCTGCTGAGGTGCCCTCTGTGAAGGCCCCACTGGCCTCAGAGCCTCAGTTCTTCCCCTCTGTGCTCAGCCTTGGGTGGGGGCTGCAGCCCCACCCTGCGGAAGGCCCTGGGTGCCTCGGGCGTATCACAGCTCTGCGTCACCCCCAACTTTGGGGCGCGAGTTCTGTGCAGGTGTGGGGGCACCAGCGGCGGGCGCAGACTTGCCGTGTGGCCGGGCTCCCTGCACCGAGTCCATCGCAGCGGCCTGAGGGCCGGTGGTCTTGTCTTCGCTCCTGCACAGAGGGAATTTGCTCGCTGCCTGTGGCTCTGCCAGGGCGAAAGGGGTCGTAGGTCTTTCTTCTCTGAGGAGTGGCTCGTCCTTTCTTGAATTTAATTTCTTTGCATCCCCAATTCTCTGATGGTTTTTTAAATCCATATTTTGAAGCTTATCTCATTTTTTCTTCATTGTTAGGGTGAGCGTGACAGTCTGTTGTGACTTTCTATGTCCTAGATGGATGTAGAAAATTTTGTCAAATCGCCCTCCAGAAAGGTTACATCAATTTGCACTCCCACTAGCAGGTTATGCAAAATTTGGTTACTGCTTTCATGTTAAATCTCCGAAGTTGCAGAGGGCATGTGAAATAAAAGGTTTTCCTTCAAGGATTTTCAAATAGTTTCAAATTAGTATTTTCTGATACTTTTAAATTAGAATTATTGATTGTGAAGATGGGGCTTCTTGGAAAGCAACTCAAACGTACATGAAAAGTCTGAGAAAAGATTTCAAGACAGAGACATAAACTCACGAGGGGTCCCTCTGTGACCCACTGGGGTCAGGAAGAGGATTTCCAGGCCGGGTGGGGAGAGGGACCAACAGCGTTTACAGCTGATATTGACTCATGCAGCCCCTCCACCTGGGGCAGCCGCTTCTGAGACCTCACGTGACAGTCAGAAATGGGGCGGGAAGCGTGGCCTGAGCCCTGCACTTCTGAGATCCTTGAAAGTCTTTTGGGCGACTCGAGCCCCCTCTCCTGCCACAGGCCCTCTGCCCAATCCTCTTCTCATGGCTGCCCTCTCCCAGGGGGGCATCTGACCAGAACAGCTGCACGTGGCCTCTCCACGGGGCTTCTTGGCTTCCTCACAGCTGGTGTGAGCATCTTGAGAGGAGCAGGCAGAAGCTTGTCATGCCTTTTGTGACCTCGTCTTGGAAATCGTGTGGCATCAATTCTGCCCTAGTCACAGGCCCTCCCAGATTCAAGGGGAAGGTGCACATACCCCGCCTTTAGATGGGAGGAGTGTTAACATGGCGTTGCAAGAAAAGCACGTGTGGCAGGGACCTTCTGGTGGTCATCTTGGAGAATACCATCTGCCATGCCTTCCCATATTCTCTTTCTCAGTGGAGGCTGTCACCCCTACACCCAACCACCCGTGCCAGATACAAACCTTCCCTTTTCCCTTCCTTTTCCTCTCCCCACGCTGTGCACCAAATCAGAAGATTCTGTAGACTCTCACCTGCCCATTTGCACATCTCTGATTCACCCCTACTTTTCACTCCATGACCATTGCATGAGCGACACCTCCTTTATCACTTGCCTGCACGGGCTGTGATTACCCAACGTCTCACGCCACCACTCTGCTGCCCTTGCTGTTCCTCCCCCACATGGCACCAGGGTGCAGTTTAAGAATGAACACTGGGCTATGTCATTCTCTGGATGCAAAGCCCACTGTGGCAGCCCGTCCCCAGAGCACAAAGCTGGAGGACTGCTGCCCGTGGACCGACCGCCCTGCCGGCCTTTGCAGGCTCCTCTTGTGGCGCGTACCTTCTGCCTGTCCCCTTGTTCTCCCTCCACCTGAGCTGGCTGTCCTCCACAGCAGCTGCACTGCCAGCCCCTCTTGCTCTTGGGAGCACCATGCTGCAGTTGACATGTCACCCCTTTCCTCTAAGAAGCTTTTCCTGAGACCTTCCATCCTGTCCGCGGCCACAGGCAGCCACCGTTCCGGGCCTCCAGTGTACCTGTACCGACTGCTCCCACTCCAGGCGGCTGGGGCCTTGTGAGTGAGAAGCTTCCCCGGCCCTCGTCAGAGGCCTTGCGTGTGCTGGGCCCTCAGTGAGCGAGCAGGGAAGGGGAGCACCGCTGATGGCCAGGAAGGAAGTGGCCCCCAGGCCCTGCTGCTGCTCGGAAGGGTAGGGCATGTGGCAGATGCGGCAGGTGGCCACGGCAGTGTGACTGTGGGGACACCGATGTGTCCCCCACCTCAAACAGAAGACAGCTCAGGGCAGCTTACAAACGTGAGGAAATTCCTCAGGGCCTTCTGGGTGGCCCAGGGTGGCGCCCTGAGAGCCTGGCTTTGAGTCTGTTACCCCAAGGCCAAAGCCATCGCTGCCCTCAGCTCAGACTGGGAAGGTTCAACAGCGTCATGAGAAATTCTCATCCTTCCCTAGCTCCTGCTTGTGAGTAAGTTTATAAAAGAGGAGGCAATGTTAGAGACATTTAACACACATCCAGAATTTACAGTGCAAGACAGAGCTGCTAAATCAGCTATGGTCACCAAGCCTTTGCAATGTCGTAAATAAATACGAGAGATTTACCAGTGACCGTTCTTCTTAGCCTCCTCTTTCCCCAGGAGGCTATAAAATATCCGAATATAATAATCACGTCTTCCTGCTCATGGTTCTGATTGGCACCGTCAGTTGATTTGTACTTGCTGTAGCTACTTAGCTCTGGCAGTTTTCATCTTAGGCAGAGGGGAGGGAGGCTGTATTATTATAGCTCTCCTTTGGTGACACAGGGACCCTGGGACCTAACGCACTGCAGCCGGGACACAATCCTTTTCCTCCCAGAAAGGGCAGTCCCTCTGAAAGCTCAGCGCACTCCAAACATTCTTCCATTACCTTGTAGTATCTATCCTATTCTCATTTTTTCCTTGTCTTTGAAAGGGAAATGATCTAGATTTAAGAATTACGTGTTTTTCCCTCAAAAATTGGCAAGAGATGCAAAGTGAATATGATATTTTAAAGATTGATTTGAAATGATGTTGATTCTTAACAAAATTTTATTGCAGTATCCTTATTTTTCACTCGTAGTGACATATGTCCTTTATAGGGAAAATTATCTTTGCCTTGTTTTGTTCTTTCTAATGTTATTACTTCCATTTTGCATTGATCAAATTTCAGAGGGCAAAAAAAATGAGGGCAGATTTGCCATCGCAAGTTACCCGATGACTAGGTGTGTAAATCTGGCTGCAGTAGACCTACTGTTTTAGAAGTTTCCTTGGTCCTGGTACCCAGTGAAACAGTTTTCGTGTCCGAGCTTTAAGCACGTTTAATCCATAGCTGTTTCTCTTGTGCAGCCACAGCTTTTGCAAATCCAATACTCTCCTTCTTCGATGTTAAACGGATTTTATTTCAAAGAATGACCGATAAAGGGGATGACTTGAAAAAAGCCTTTGAGCTGCTCGATGCCAATCACAGCCTGACGGTGTCCAAGAGTGAACTGCAAAGAGTTGTCAGCTCTTTCCTGCTGCCTCTCACGAGAGAACAGTTCCGCGATGTACTGGCGCAGGTACGATCCGTATAGCGGCCTAGAGGAAACTGATCAGGGAGAGGAAGAAGTGGGGACCCGGGCATGTGGCCCCGACCTTTCCCTCGTCCCAAGTGAGCAGTTCAAGTTTCAGTTTTCACAGGCCCCTTAATTACATTCTGGCAGATTTGGGATGATTGATATGTACTGGGGTCATAGTTTGCACGAAGTGCCGTTACAGTCCTTTTCTTTTAGTTTTTTAAAGAAGGCTTCCAATGTATGAAGTATTCGGTTAACTTACATTTTGGAACTTAGTCCAGATGCTCCTTGACTTATGATGAAGTTACGTCCAGATAAACCCATTGTTAATTGAAAACATCTTAAGTCGAAATGCATTTAATTTACCTGACCTACTGAATATCGGAGCTTAACCCACCTCGCCTGCCTTAAACGTGCTCAGACACTTCATTAGCCTGCGGCTGGGCAGACCCTCTAACACAGTCAAGATACTGTAGAGCACCAATTGTTTACCCTCGTGGTCGCAGTGGGTGGGGGCTGTGGTCACTGCCCAGTCTCAGGAGAGGAGGGTATCACTAACCCAGGAAAAAGATCAAAATTCAAAGTGCAGTCTACTGAATGCATATTGCTTTTGCAGCATTGTGAAGCTGAAAAATCCTAAGTCGAACCATTGTAAGTCAGGGGCCGGCTGTATTTTGCATTTGTTCTTTCTTCAAATGGTTATTGAGCACCTACTGTGTGCTTGACCCAATGCAGAGCAATCAGATGCTGGCTGCCCATGAGAGGACCCCAGTTCTGCTTGAGATCTCTGGAAGTGTTGATAGGTGCTAAGACAGGCATAATTCCTGGGTGGTGTGGGAATTAGAGGAGGGAGTGCTACCTAAAAAGGAGGTGTGGTAATCCATGTAGGCTTCTGGGAGGAGGGGGTATTTAGCTCTAGGGGTACATTCCCTCCGTAAGTACATGCATTTACATCTACACTTATTTATATCAATTTTTCTACATATTGAAAACCATAAGTTCACACCAATAGTGCCAATTCTATGCCAACACCTCAGGGTTCATTCTAGCGTTCTCACTTTTCATATTTATAAATACCTTTTTACACAGTGAGAAACTTGGCTTCTATTATTCTTAGTATATTTACTTATTTGACTGGGCTCCCTGGCATGTGACTCATATCCAGTCTTCAGAACCCGCATGCCCTACTCTGGACTACCACGGCTCCCCCAACACTGCAGACATAATTTTTCTCTGCCCGTCTAATGACTTTAGGACTGAATTGTTAGGGAACAGACAGGAAGAAGGGAAGGGGGAAGAAAGATGAAGAGCTTCTTTTTAAAAAAATGTTTTCTCTTTATTCACTTCCAAAATTGCATGAATAGTATTGATATTTCACATGCCACTCTTTATTGTATCTACGTTTTAAATGAAAGCTTTATTAAGATATAATTTACATATCATGAAATTCACCATTTAAAAATGTACAAGTTAGTGGTTTTTAATATATTCACAGAGTAGTGCAACCATCACCACTATCTAATTCCTGAACATTTTCATCAGCCCAGAAAGAAACAACGTGTTCTTTAGCAGTTACTCCGTATCCCTCTCCCCCTGCTTCCTGACGTCATTCGTCTACATGCTGTCACAATAGGTTTGCTTATTCTGGACATTTCATATAAATGGAATAATACAATATATGGTACATTGTGTCTGGGTTTCCTTCAGTTAGCAAATGCTTTCAATGTCCATCCATGTTGTAGCATGAATCAATAATTTGTTTTTATATCTGAATAAAATTCCATTGCCACCTTTTGTTTACCATCAGTTGATGGACTTTAGGGTTGTTTCCATTTTTGGGCTTTTGTGATCAGTGCTTTTATGAAAATTCCTGTACAAGTTTTTGTGTGGACATGTGTTTTCCGTTCTCTTGGGTACATACCTAGGAGTGGAATTGCTGTGTCATATGGTAATGTTCTTTGCTTTTAAAGAACATTTGTCCTTATAAACAGTGCATCAGTTTTCTCCTAAGCTCGATTTAACTGATACTTTCTACCACATGGAGAGTTAAAATAGTATTTCTTACTAATGTCTCCCTATATTCATGATCTAATGTTAATTTAAAATTTTGACAATCTTCCCAAGTTTATCAGCTATGCAGGAAGAGGAAAAGTACAGTAAATGTTAAATGTGTATCCGTTTTTAAAAGCTACATCTGTTTTTAAAAGAAGTCATCGAGAACTGAGAATTTCAAAGATTTTTAAAAAACAGGTCCTGGCCATCTACCTTAAGTGACAGGCACGTTTTTCTAGGACCCCGTGAACCGTGTGTAAATCAAGGAGGCTGGAGTGCGATGCCCTGAGCAGAAGGCCAAGTTCATTGCGAATGAGGGGCAGGGCAAGATTCTCTTCCCATTCCCTCAAATTCACACCATGTGTGACTTTTTCTAGATCTTTTAATGACTAATCCATGTGGTGATACAAACTTTCTTTTTCAATAGGTGATATAAGCCTGACTAGAAATGCATAAAACTGGTAAAATAGTTCATGAGACTTGCCCCCTTAAAAATTAGAAAAGAATTTTCCCGTTATATAGTGAATTTGCTTTAGCTTTAATTTTATTTCAAGAACCAGGTCAGGCATGTTTGAATGTGAGTGTATTTTGATAATTGCTCAGGGCCTGTACCTTACTTTTCATTAATTTTTTTAAAATGTGGCCTCCGTCTCTGAATATTAATATACAAATTTTTAAAGAAGTTGAATTGGTAAATAGATTCCAGGGAAGGACAACAAAGTTCTGCCTGGTCCCTGTGGTTGTGGCAGGTGAGGAAAGAGAAGTCTTTGAAGATTCTTATCAACATGATGGTTGTTGATTTAAAAATTACCCTCCCTAGCCCCAGTCTAAGGATTTGCTTCCAGCGATTCATCTATGGATGGTTTTGATTCTTAAATGTTTTTGCCACAGTCACAAATATTGAATGTTTTTAGCAGAGCTTCTCCTTTTGGACTAGCTCCTTTGGCGTCTAAGGGGCTTAACTTTGGGAGACTGGTCATTGCAAACATGTATCTGCCATATATGATTTGCTTTAGACCATAAATAACAATATGAATGTGACAAAAACTTCAATAGGTTGATGGATTTTTTTTTACATGCAGGGTGGTTAGTGTGGTGACATGAACTTGGGTTCTGGAGTCACAGAGATGTCTGGCACTTAATGGCAGTGCTGTGCAGGGAGGTTACACCTCTGCCCTGTGGACTGTGGAAAATGTCAACACCCTCAGAAGGTGGTTTTCAGGCTGCTTAACTTAATGTGAAAACCAAGAGTGGTGCCTGTGCCCATCTCTGGACCAGGAGCTCTGCCAGTGTTTCTTTCCCGCTTCCTTTTGGCAGTGCTCTTCTCACTGCCCAAACCATGAGGGTATCTACACATTTAATCTGTCCTTGCCCTTCTTCTTTAGATTAGGGAAACTTTGCAGTGTCTACCCAAAATTACGTCTACTGAAAAATGCCCTATCAGAAGTAGAAGTCATGGGTGTCCTTTCCAGGAAAAGGACTCAATCTTCCTCTGGCCCGTCCCATTTCCTACTTATATTAATACATGTTTTCAATAGTAAAGACATTTGTGCTTTGGGGAGACCGAGATAACCACGCTGGGATTTTAAGGGCTTAGTAAATATCAAACTTGACTGTATGGACTTGGGAGACATTCCTGGCCATATGGGAAACTATCCTTGTGTATTTGCATAAAGCTTAATAAAATATACTTATATTGATTATATATTTATCTTAATTTTAGTTCATATTCCTTTTTGGGGGAAATACTTATTTTCATTTTTTAAAAAATTTGACTTTATTTAGAAACAATTTCAAACCGCCTGAAATTTTACAAGAATAAGACTAGTACAGATAGTTACCTGTATGGCATAAATAATACCCAAATATTCTTTACCCAGATTTGCCAGTTGTGAACATTTAACTTAATTTCCTTCTCCTGTGACCTTTTGTTGTGTATACACGTGTGTGTGCAAACAATACTATTCCCGATACACACAATGTATACAGAATATCTTTTTCTGAACCATTTGAGGGGATGTTGCTTATATTAGTGTTCTTTACTTCTAAATACTTATGTGTATTTCCTAAGAATAAAAACTATTATATAATCGCAGTACAGTTATCAACTTCCTTAAGTTAAATGTTGAAAAAGTAATTTTATTTAATATAGAGACTATATTGGCTCACTGGACCCAACAATGTCCTTTATAGAATTTTAAATTTAAAAGTGACTTTTTTCTACCTTAAAAGCATGTGAGTGTACAGAAAATTTACGTGACACTCAGAGGATAAGATGGGCCGGGCCTCAGCCTCTTGGGAACTATCTCGCTATAGTAGATATAGTTCTACTAATTTTACTTTATGTTTTAGATTGCTCTAGATTTTAGATAATTTTGTAGACAACTTGTGGATTCCTAATTGAGCATAGATGGTATTGATGCTGTTTGTACTTGGTTTGCCGAGGGTGCCCCTGGATTAAGTAGTGGTGGTCACTAGAATGCCCAGCCTACTGCTCAACTCCTACCTTGTGTCACGAAACCTGTGCTGTCCTCCGCTTGGTTCTGAATCTCTAACAGGCTATCATTCTTCTTGTTTGAGTGTAGATCCCCCTCACCAGTTCTGGTGCCGTCCCGTACCTTGAATTCCTGTCCAGATTTGGTGGAATTGACCTAAATATAAATGTTATAAAGAGGTAAGTTTTTTCCCCCCTTATATGAAAATGTGAAATATAGGGCACAAGGCCATTGGAGCTAATCATGTCAACAGCTGTAAATGGAAGATGTGTTCGTAGAGCTTGTCCCTACAGATCTCCCCCAAACTCCGAGTCAAGCCATTGTTGTTCTCAGTCTAGTTGTGGAGGACGCAGCTCACTGTCCCATGTTGGTATAATGGGCATTGTTCTCTACCCTGCTGCACTCTACCCGGTCAGTCGCCGGCTGGCAGCCCACGGCAGCCCAGCTCCAGGGAGAGCCGTTGTTCACAAATCTAGCTGTAGAGGGTGCAGCCCACTGGCCCATGTGGGACTCGAACTGGGGACCTCAGTGTTAGGAGCAAGGGGCTCCTGACCACCACCTGAGCCACCAGCCACTCCTTGTCCCTATAGAATTTAATAAAGTTAATCCTCAGTCAAAAGTTTATTCAGTGAAGAGTCTAACATCTATACAGGATATAGTTCAGAATAAGAGAAATAATACTGTATTAAAAATGGAAACAGCAAATTAAAATCAGACTAACATTTTAGATGCAATGTATTTCAGATTTGGACGTAATGAATTTTAATTTTGTAGTAAAAATACTAAGATGCCGAAATAAAATTGGTTCAGTTTTACACATTTTAAATGTCTTTCATAGGAAAGTGATGATTTTTTTGGTAGCTAGAAATTAAATATTTAAAAAAAAGATCTTTGTATGAGCTCTTTTGTATTTCATAACTTTAGCATAATCATAGGGCTCATTTGCTTTATCTGTGAAATGAAAGTGTTAAAGTATTATCTTTAATTCTCTATCAGCTATAAAGTTTTTTCATTCTAGTGTATAATTTAGGAAATATTGTTTTAGTAAAAAATTATTCAGATTATCTACTCTAAATGAATAAGCCTCATTTTCTCAGGAATTGTGTAAACAATTATAACAATTAAATTTGGTCCTGAAATATTGGCAAATTTTAGTATTAAAGCTTTCATGATTGAATCCATCGTGGATGCAGCTTAGGTGTGAGAATTAGTGAGGCAGGAGACGGGGGAAAATGGGAGCTGCTATTCAAAGGATATAGTTTCAGTTTTGTAAGATGAGAAAATTCTAGAGTTCTGTTGCACAACAATGTGAATATACTTAACATTGCTGAACTGTACGTTAAAAATGGTCAAGATGGTAAAATTTATGTTATATATATATTTTTTACCACAGTTAAAAATAAACTAGTGTAGCAGTTCCAACAAGACTGACGAAATATTGTACCCGCCACGGTCTGGGACTTCGTCATGCTCTGTTTAGTTCATGCTTAGTAAGTGGTGGCCTAAGATAATTTCCAGGCTCATTCAAAAGAATGACTTGTTTTATAGACTGCACATTCATGTTCTTGACCTAAAATCACACCTATTGGGGGGATAAGGTTTTTTGGTGGACAGTAATCTAATTTGAATATTCTTTGTTGAAAAAACTAAACAACTGGAAAAACTGAAAGCAGGAGAGTTCTTTCTCTTTTTTTTAAATTGTGAAACATCAGTCTAATAATTTGAGATGAAAAGGATCATAAGTTACTTCCTTAAACATAAAAGGCTATATATTTATACTAACTTTGAAAGATTTCTAAATTTGAAGCTAAATTCTCTTTATTGTTGAGGATGAAGCATTATAGTGAATGGAGACTTCTCTTTGTAGTAATATGGTAGGATAATCCATGAACCGCACTCCCACTGGAAACAACTAAAATGCTGGCTAAAAGATAAAATATTTTAATACATTACTGAGCTGGTAAGAAAGTAAGCAATCCCCAGAGACCACACATGAAGTGAAAATTGGAGTACAGAGAAGTGAGCATTCTGAAAAGCCAACTATTGCCTTGAGGGCATTGACCAAATCCTGGTGAATTTGTGTGTCAGTTTTGTTGGCTATTTGGAGTGAAGTGGGCAAGAGACAAAGCCTAGAGGGTCTGCCCAAGGTGGAGGAACCTAACAGAAGCCCAGTACATCTAAAGTTGGGACATCTATGCTTTCAGTAAGGATAAGTTACAAGTATAAACCTGCATCACAGAGGACACAACAAGGAACCCTACCTGTTTTGACATTAGCATTGGGTGAATAGAGGAAAAATATTGTATGTTATTACAAGTTGATTTACATGCAAGTCTATGCCCGAAATAATGTTATCTGTGTGGTTCAAAAAGTCCAGGCTAGGAATTTACTTAAAGCTGGTCCTGGACTGGGTATGTCCTTCTGTGAGGAATAAATCTTCAACCTAGCCCTTACAGAATGTCCACAGATAAAGTACCAAGTAACATCTGACAACAAAAAAAATCTTGAAAATACATGAAGAAACAATGAAGACCGCAAACCAATAGAAACACTATCTAGTAGAATATTAGATCTATCAGTTGCAGAATCTAAAAGTAGTATTTTAATGTGTTTAAAGAAATTAAAGAATGGATTCAATATAGGAATACAAAAAAAAGAGGAAATAATAATAAAGATTGGAAGAAGTAAAGAATGAAACTTCTGGGACTAAAAGGTATAATTGTAGGTATAAAGTTCATTGGATGTGAGAAAATAGTGGGTTAAACACAACTGAAAAGAGCATTAGTGGAGTGGAAAATAGATCTGAAGAAATTATCCAGAATGCAGCACAGAATGACAGATACAAAATACAGAGGACAGAAAAGAGAGACGTAGAAGATGGGAAGAAAAGGCCAAATATACTTCTTACAGAATTTCCAGATCTACAAGAGAAAGAGTAAGGCAGAGACAATATTTGGAAAGATAACGGCTGAGAATCTCAAGCCACATAATAAAAAGAAATGCCTATCATATGAAATGCCTAGACATGTCACAGTGAAACTGCAGAACATCAAAATCAAAGAGAAAATATTAAAGACAGTGAGAAGAAATACTGAATTGACTTCAGAGGAGTGACACTTAGACTGACTCTGCTGTGTCAGCAGGGACAATGAAAGGCATAAGACAGTGGAATAATCTCTTCCGTGTGCTGAAATAAAACATTTGCCATATTGGAATTCTACATTATATTTGTAAGAATAAAAGCTTTTCCTGTGGGAATCCCTGGAATCATCTCTTCTTCTTGCTGTAGTATATGCTCATCCACTAACAAAAGAATATTTGGAAAAGGGAGAAATACCTGGCACCTTTGCTTGTGGTGTTCAAGGTTACCTTTCAACTAGGCCTTGTGTACTTTCTTCATACTGACTTGTACAACAGTAACAGGCAGCCCTTGCAGTCACTGAATTATCAGGTCATTAGAGTTGGGCTGAATCTTAGGACATTGACAGAGTTACAACTCAAATTCCCTGAATTTGTGGTGGTCGGAATTATTATTCTGGTTACAGCACTTCCCTTCTAGAAACATGGTTTGAGAGGTCACGTGTTCTATCAGCCAAACCTTGGTGCCCTTGACAGCAGTATGTGAACATAATCCAGAAATGCTGTGTCACCTGTTCTGCCCCGGCCGTCTTAGACTTACCAGACTGTCTAAAAATCACTATACAAGGAAGTTCCCGAGTGTCCTATGGTGGTTGGTTACGTTGGAAGTAAGATGAAGATTCTAAAGGACCTTTTGCTTCCAAAGACATTTAAGACCTGGAATGATATCAAAAAGTCTCTATGCCTCTGAGTGTGTGAAAGCTGACAAGGACAAAATACGGAACAATTATTGATCTAACACAGAGGACCTCACATCGTCTGTAATAAGGGTAGTATCCTCATCCCTTCAGAAACATCCAAGGAATCGTTCTACTTAAAATGAGTAAATTGCTTCTGATGGACGTGTGGGACATTTCTGCGTGTGGACTGAGTGTCTTCTGCATATTAGATAATCCATACGGCACTTGGCACAAAGCTGCCTCCCTGAAGAGTAACTACAGTTGTCCATCTACAAAACAATCAGAACATCTCAGTAGAAGTTCTTAAAAGTTTTCCGGGCAGCACACAAGCTGATTCCCCACAAGGTTCTGAAGAACTTACTAAAGAACCTGATAATTATGTTGAAGCGAAATTCATTCACGAAGACCACGTTGTGGCTGGCCTTCAGGGCTTTAATTAACAGAGCAGATGTGCAACTGACTGTAGCAGGTAGGCTGTGGTAAAGAAGAAAAGGAAGAAAGGAGGCTTTCCGCCAAGAGAAGCAGGATGTGGAAGGGAAAAGGATCATTTGCTACAAAGAAGCACGCAGCTAAAGAAACTCCAGAAAAGGACCCCGTACAGCAGGAAAGAAGCCTTCTGCACAGCGTCCTGAGTCTGTGTGCCTCTAACGGTCAGTTCAGCTCGGACAGCTTATTTGAAGTTCTGAAGAACCAAAGACAGGATAAAATCAGTGAGCAACATTTGAAGAGAAAAAAAAGATTGAGGGTGAAACAAAGACATTTTCAGACAAAAACTGAGAGAGTTCATCTCCTGCAGATCGTGACTAAAGGAAATTCTAAAAGATATGCGAAAGGCCGAAGGCAGGTGACCCTAGGTGGATCTGCAGGCGCTCTGTGATCCGGCCGTCCTCCTCAACAGGTGCTCTGCGTTCACTGTGTTCCAACCCCCCTGGCTTTCTTGTTCCCGTCTTAGGGTCTCCGACAGGTGGTTCCCTCTGTCTGCAATGTGCCCCCCTATAGATTACTCTTCCTACACCATTTAGGTTAATACTCATATGGGGTCTTCTCAGCCTAGAATGTGAGCTCCTTGAGGGCAGGGACCTTTATCGGTTCTACTTATTGATGTACCTCAAGCCCTAGGACAGCATTTGGCACATAGTAGGTGCTTAATACATACAGAAAGTGCCAAAAAATGTATACACATTTTAAGAAAGGAAAACTATTAAAATTGTAACATAACGATAACAAAAGATGGATACAAGTCATGTTTGACTTCTGCAATTACAAGAGGTGCTCAAAGTGGTGACCATCAGCGTCCAGACACTTCTGATGACGGCGAACTACTGCTTGAGCAACGTTGACCAGAGTGTCCACTTGCATACATTTTTTTGGCACCCCCTGTATTTATTGAATAAATGGATGGAAAAAAATAGCAATGAAAACCAGTAAATGACACCTATAGTCAGAAACCTGAGTGAATTTCACAGACATAATATTGAGCGAAGGAGCAAGAAACAAAAGAATGTTTATATTCATGTGACATTAAAAAAAAGACAAGTTGAACTGGATTTTTTAGGGATACATACCTAGGTGGCAAAATTATAACCAAAAAAAAGGGAATGATATCGTAAGTGCTAGCATAGTGGTTACTACCAGGGTGAGGAAATATTACGATTGGAGAAGAAAAAAACCAAATGGGGGGTTTTTGTGTTTGGCTTTAGTTCTTGATTTGGGTAATTGTTATAAACAGGCATTTGTCTTAAGTATAATTAAACCATGTACCATGTTTCCCTGAAAATAAGACCTAGACAGAAAATCAGCTCTAATGCATCTTTTGGAGCAAAAATTAATATAAGACCCGGTCTTATTTTACTATAACATAAGACCAGGTATAACATAACATAACATAACATAACATAACATAACATAACATAACATAACGTAACATAACGTAACATATAATATAACATATAACATAACATAACATAACATAGCATAACATATAACATAACATAACACTAGGTCTTATATTGATTTTTGCTCCAAAAGACACATTAAAGTTGATTGTCTGGCTAGGTCTTATTTTCAGGGAAACATGGTATATATGTTGTATGTAGTTTTCTACAAGTGGGTTATATTTTATAATAACAATTTAGACCTTGATTAATTTAATAAACAGCTGAAGAAAAAAGTGAACTGTAAGATCGGTCAGAAAAAGTTAGCCATAATGCAGCACAGAGACATAGAAGATGTACTTGGAATTCTATAAAGAGAGGAATGAGAGACGGGATGGGGCTGATATCCACAGAAACAATGGCTGAGGACTTTCCTGAGCTGATGAAAGGTACTGTCTTGCAGGTTCAAGAGGCCAGATCTCAAGCAGGATTAAAAACGGGTTGGGGCAGAACCCCAAAGACAAAGTGATCTTAAAAGTAGCCAAAGGGTAATATTTAGGCAAAAGTAACTTCTGAACAGTGACAGTGGAAGCCAGGAGAGAAGAGTGGATTAATAACCATGATGTGTTGGAAGAAAATCACTGCCGTCCTAGAATTGTGTGTCTAACAAAAATATCTCTCAGTATTTTCAACATTAAAATAAAGACATTCTCAAACAAAAGTGGGTTTGGCCCCCAACAGACCCAGTAAAGCAATTCTACGGTTACAGTTCAGGGAGAAGGAAATGATCCCAGATGGAAGGTTTGAGATGATGCAAGAAGGAATGAAGAGCCAAGATGGCAGCAGATACATAGTTAAATCTAAATGTCAACCGACTCTGGGAAACACTAACGACTGTAGGAAATGATGATGACTTTGGGAATTTAAAAATAGAGGTAAAACACACGGTAGTGGTAATATTAAAATTGAGAGGACCGACTGGAATTAAATGTTCTAGAGTTGTTAGTTTGTCCAGTAGGAAGATAAAAGTTTTAATTAACTTAGACTTTGAAAAGGATGCAGGTTATAATTTCCAGAGCAACTATTAACACAATTAAAAATGGAGTGACTAACTCCCAAACTTGTGCAGGCAACCAAGCGGAATGATAAAAAACGGGATCAACTCCAAAGAAGACAAGAAGGAGCAGAATGGGTAGGACAAATAGAAATTGTAAATAGATCAGTAATTATAATAAATATTCCACTTAAAAGCAAAGAATGACTGGGTAACAAATAATAAAATTTACTAAGAGAAAAACTGAAACCTATGTTTATAGAATGGGTGAAAGTGAAACGACTTAAAAAGACGTACCATTCCAATAAATACTACAGAAAGATGGGCTAAGTTCTCCTGATCAGACCCTGAGATGGAGTGTAGGGTGCAGAGTGTGGATTAGGGGAGACGCTGTGAAGGGAAGAGGGCCGGAGCGGGGCTGGACAGAGAGAGACGTCGAGCTGCCATGTGACGCAGGCTGAGGAAGCATTGACCATCTGGGGAGGAGGGTGAGGTGGGGGCAGAGTGCCAGCCGGGGCTCCAGACACACAGGTACTGCTCCGTTTCTCCAGGTGATGGGGGGTATACAGACCTTTGCCTGATTTTTATCCTTTAAATTGTAAACATTTATTACAAGTAGTGCTTTCTATCAACTTAATACATAATTAAAACAACATTAGAATATTACATTTAGCCATAGACTCATAAGATTGGATTCCTGGCAAGGTTCCATCTTCAACCTGGGCATGGCACTTCACCCCTCTGAGCCTCGGTTTCCTTTTGTGTAAAATGAAGTTAATTTCTGCCTGAAACTCTCCCATGGCTTTCCTTTACTCTAGCGTGAAGTCCAGATACTTTATCGTGGCCTGCCTTCATTTTCATCATGGCACCTGTGATTATTCCAATTTCCATTACGTGTTTGCTTATTTCCTGTCTGGCTATCACTTGCATCAAGCCTTTTCCAGACTGGGAACAGCATCCTGGGCACCACCGCGGCCCCAGGCCTGGGTGTAGGAGGCGCAGGCTAAGTACGGTGGTGCCGCCGCCACCGAGCAGAATGAGTCTGTCGCTTCTTACGCCACCCCAGCCAGACCAGTTGGTTCCAAAGAGGGGCTCTGAAGTGGTTTGTAGAAATACAGACAACGCAAAGTCAAAACTAGTTAATAAGGAAAAGCCGAGGGAGCCGAGGCATGGTGTAGACACACATCCACCATGGAGTCCTTCACGAGTGACTGAGAGGGCCCCTCAGCGTGGATTGGGAGCCTGCAGAGGTCAGAACCAAGGGCAGCAGCACAGGGAGGGGCGGGCTCCGAAGCCAGACCACCTGGGTCTGACGCTGTGCCGCCGCTTCCCCACGGGGGACCAGCTGGGATGGTGATGGCCCCTCAGCCTCAGAGTTGTTGTGAGCATTGAATGAGGGGGGCTTGGCCATGGTAAGTGCTCTCTGAGTGTCCGTCCTCCTTACTCACGGCTCACGCTAGCCCAGGAGGCGTCAATGCGGTATTTCATTTTACGGATGAGGAAACTGACGCAGGGAGAAGCTAAGTAATTGGTCCAAGAGCACGCTCTGGAAGATGCTAGAACACCAGAAATACCTTGCATTTAAAAATATATAATTTAGAAATCCTTGTAATTTTGCTCATTGGCATGTCCTATCTTAACCTTTATTTGGGTAGACATTTTAACAAAAAGTTTCTGTTTTGAAGGGGCAGTGGAAATAAAACGAATTGCTGTCGGACGTTGAAAGAACTTGAAATCCAAATAGGAGAAAAGGTAATAGAGATCTCTTAAAAAAATTCCATTACGTGTTTGCTTATTTCCTGTCTGGCTATCACTTGCATCAAGCCTTTGTCTCTGGACAAACGAAGTCCAGAGACTTCGTTTAAAAATTCCTCCCCGCCCCACCTTCGTCAAAAATAATTGTTAGCAGAGGTGGACGATGTCAAACGAGCCACATCCTGTCACCTGGGTTCATCTGTCAGTCGTCTGACTAAATAGTTCTTGTAACAGGCAGACGTAAAGGCCTGTATTCGGACGACTTTGACCGCCTGGATGGCAGCTCTTTGATGAATACACCAGCAGAGGCCTGGAATATTAAGTACTTTTGTATTAACTTCAGACCATTATTAGTAGGGCTGCCCTTTCTGTGTTTGTCTGAGACTGAAGCAAGGTCTTCTTCAGAAAGAGAAAACTACTGCTTTTCAACTGTAAATGCCGATAAGACCAGCATGGTAAAAATAATCAGTAAACCCAATGTGATAGATACTGCGTCTGGAGTGACTGGGCTGCAGTAGCTGCTCTGCGCATTTAGAGAAGGAGCACGTCGCTTTGTTCCTGTTGGCTGCTGCGGGCTGGATGTCACAGTGCAGTCAGGAGGGAGGACGTGTTGACATGAAGGTGTTGGAATCAGACCCCTTTTTAAAATGCATTTGAACCTGTCAGTTACACGAGCAGTTTGAGAATCATGGTTTAATTTATTTGATTCAATGTGTTGATTTAAAATGTGACAAATTTTCTTTCCTTTTTGAACTCTTCTGAGATTTTCATGCATTTGAAAATCAAAAATAGCCAGAAATCCACAAAATGTCTGTCTGAATTTTCCTGGCTGATGCCACGAACACCAGAGCATTCTTCTTAGTGTGATAATGTTTTAGTATTACGTGCTCCTAAAAATCTAGTTTCACTACAGTTTATGTTAGTGGGAACCTGGTATAATTATTTGCTTCTATTGTGTTCCGTTTATTATTCTGTAAGAAATATGTAATATGATTGATATTTTTGATGGTATGTGTCTTTACTTGGTCTCTTCACAAAGTATTAATCATGAAATTCTGTTTATGACAATCATCGTATCAACATGTACTGGTATGCATTAGTGTGGACATAAGTTAGGACTGGAAATTACTGAAAAGAAGGCTTTGATGAGGAAAGCTGAACGGAAACTCCACCACTAACCATCCTTTCATCTAAGCCAGGGGTGTCCAAACTGCAACCCGCGGGCCAACTGCGGCCCGCGATCCATTGTTAACTGGCCTGCAGCAAATCCCAAAAATATATTTAATTTACTTAAATAAACCAGGTGAGGCAATACGTACTTCACCTTGAGTGACTGGCCCGGCTGTGTGTGTATTTTACCACATATAGCCCTTGGTGAAAAACGTTGAAAACAGTTCGGACACCCCTGCTCTAAGCCCTTGTATCCCAGCACCCCCCTTTTATCCTAACAGTAGGAGAAGCGCTCCCACTGATTAAGACTTTAAACCAGTGCAGTTTTCGTGAGAATCCTGGTGAGAACAGAAAGGTGCCAGTAAAAGGCTGAGAAGCATGGGATTGAGATAGCCCTACGTCCCAGGGCAGCTCCAGGCTCTGTCATATATTCTGGCGAGCGTGAACTGTGGGCCCACATTCTACCTATGACCCCAACCCTGGGCGGGCAGGTGGAGTGGGCCAACACTGACCTTGGGACCCAGTCACACCTGGGTTTCTGCCTTGGGGTTCCCCCGTTTACCAGTGAACAGGGTGGCCTTGGGCAAGTCTTTGTCATTGGGTTTCTTCTATTATTATCATTGGGTAATAATACCCACCTTGACGTGCTGGTGTGTGGCTTCAAAATATCCGTTATGAAGCACCTGGCAGGCCTGGACAGTGCCAGCTGTTATGATTGTGCTTCTTCCGGCAGCTTCCTTTGGAGCACAGGTACGGACGCGTGAACCTCCTCCCTTCCCACCCACACGCCCTCCTGTGTGTGCTGTGTGCCACAGCGCATTCCCATGTGTCTCTGGTCCTTCAGGTGGTGCATACATGGAGGTGGAGACTGAGAAGTGTGCCAAGCAGTTACTCCCAGAAGGCGCCCTTTCAGACATGGGTTGTCATTGCTGGGTGATCGCTACCGTTTGGGAATGAATGAATGTTAAGTGTTTTGTTTGAAACGGAAGCCCTCATGACTCACTGGAGCCAAGAATGCAGGCAAGTGCCTCTGAATTTGGGGAGCCAGACTTTTCTAAATGCACGTGCGTTCTAGCACTGATAAACGAACAAATAATTAGCAGTGGGCACCCCAAACTGACCGAAGCCCAGTGCTTGTTTTTCCTAATTGTTTCCTTCTGGGGCGAGCTGGGTCTGACGGCTGGTTCCTCAGCCTCCCCTGTCTTCACGTGCACGTGGACCCGCCAGCCTATGTTCATGCTGACGCTCATTACCCCGTCAGACCCTCCGGCTCAGAGCCTCTTCGTCTACATCCGTCAGGGGACGATTGGATGATCTCTAGCTCCCGTCTCTCTGTCTCTCCGTGGTCATGCTCCAGGCTTCACAGGAAGGGGCTGCCATCTGAGCCCAGGGCCCTGTGTCGGGAGAAGAGGAAGCTCTGTGTGCCCAGGTGGGCCCAGTTCTGCTTTCACTGGCACTCAGCTTCTGCTCAGCGGGCACTCAGGGCCTACACAGGCCTCCTGCCCTCACTCTCCTGACCCCTGCTTTTCACTTGGTCACATTTGTGCTTTCCTTTGGCTCCTGTTCTGTCCTTGCACTGGACATCCCCTTGACCGGTTGTTGAGTTCTCTGGCCTTCGAGTTCTTTGCTCTCCATAGTCTCCTAGGAGACAGAGGGATTTGGTGGGAATCAGGCGCCCTGGCCTGAAATGCAGCCTCTGTAGCTCCCTACCGGGGGGCCTTGGGCAGGTCTGTCTCTCACTGTGCTGAGTGTCCTTCTTTGTAAAGTGGACACAACAAAACCGACTTGTCAGGGTAGTTATAAGAAGAATGAGAACAATGTCAGTGAAGCCCGTGGTATATGCTAGCTGCTCAATAAATGCTAGTCCTTTCCCAGCAATGACGCTGTTCTCCCTTGTCGGGCACTCTCGAAACCCTTCCCATTCCAGGCTTTACCTGCCACCCGGTGCCACCCCCTCAGCACCGAGGTGTTTGGTTGTTCTACCTGTGAGAAACAAAATCCAACGGGACTGGCAAGACAGTATGAAACTTCTCATCTCCTCCAAGAAGAAGTCAGGAGGGCGTGCAGGCCCAGAGCCAGCTGAGTCACGTCTCCTCTGGTCACCTGGAGGCTTGGCCTGCAGATACTGCCCTGTCAGGTGTTTTCCAGTGTTTCACTTCTCCCAACATGACTATAACACGGGGAAACTTCTCCCCGTGACTCACAGCCCAAATTATGTTCCACGTCCAACCCAATCACTGCAGTGGCATTGGTTACCGTCGTGTGGCAGCTGGGCCCCCTCTCTGAAGCACATGGCCACCAGAGGGTGGATAGCTGAACAAAAGGGAAACTGGAGGGTTTTGTGAGAAAGGAGAAAAGAGGGTCGAGGTGAATGGATTTGGGGAAGACAACCGAGAGCGTCTGTGTCAGCCCCACTGAAAGCTCCCCTGGGCTGGTTGGGCCTTCTTCCAGCTCTTGTAATAACAGTAGCACTGGCTGAGCACTTATGAGGAGCCGTTCTGGGTACTTTCCTGGACTGCGTCATGTCATTCCCAGGAGAACCGCACCAGGCACATTGATGGAAGAGTATCCCTAGAAGAGGCTCGGCAGTGTGACGAAGGACACACGGCTGCAATGGCTGCCTTGGCAACTTGGTGCCAGAGTCCGTGCCCTCAACCCCGGGGCCCTGCCGCTCAGAGGGCCTCTTTCGGGAAGGCAGTGCTGCTCCCTTTGCTGTCAGCGTATGTGACTGTGATGCCTGGAGTGGGCCCAGTCCGTGACAGAGAGAGAAGTCTGTTTACCATCACCCTGGGATGGGGGAGGGGTTGGGTTCCAACCAGAGTCATCTTTTGTCCAGGTAGCGTCTACTTCATATGGGCATTGGGGAGTTTCCTGTTCTTTTCTCTCTCTGCCATCCTGCTCTCATACTTCTTCCCAGCTCCTCAGTGGCTTATGCTTCCCGCCTGCCCCTGGGGCCCTGGCTCCATCCGGGAGCAGTGGCCGTGTCCAGGCCCAAGGCCTAGGTCTCTGGTCTTCAGGTGAGGAATCTGCCAGGACAGAAAGGACCAAAGGCTGAGTGTGCTGCCAGCTAACTACATTTTGGTCCTTTAACTCTGTTTTATCTTTTGTCAACTCCCCACGGGAGGGTAAGGTGGAAGTGAAAGGAGAGGCTGACAAAGGAAGAAAATCTCATCTTGCCACTTGAGGTGGGGTGGGCGCTGTGAGAATGGCCAGGGAATTCCAAGAAACAGCAAGCTGTTCTGACCCCCCCCCGAGAACACAGTGTGTGCTTAGAAATGACATGACTCGCCCCCCTCCACACACACAAACATACAAAAATGGTCTTCTTCAGTGAAGACTAGAATTCAAGAATGCATACTTCAGTTAAAGACATAAACAAACAAACACATCCCAAGCCCCAGGCTGTTTGCTGTCGTCTCCAGTCACCACCCTGCTCAGGAATGCTTTTTTAAGCCTGGGCGCCATGATGTCAGAACATCTGGTCTACCCCGTCAGCCGTGACTAGTGTGTCTGTCGGACAGCGCCTGATCTGACTCAAGTTTTTATGGGATTACCCTGGTGCCTTGGAGTTCTGTGGACGCAGCCTTAGTCATTTCGGAAGCAATTAGTAAATAATTAGAGGTACGAAGCTGCTTGCTTTGCCTGTAATAGCCTCATGAAGAAGAGACAAAAGTGATGGGTAGATTCATTTTCTCATGTAGGTGAATTTTCCTTACAAAATTTTAAAAAATGATGGTTTGAGGAATAAAGAAACAGTTGCTGGAATCACAACCATGTCATAAACATACCTTAACATTGTAACACCACATTAGCATGAAGGAATGTACTGGAATGCAGTCTGTTTGCCTAATAAAAAGACTGTGTCAAACTCAAAATGAGGCCATTTACTAAAACACACAAGCTTTTGGTTAATTTGCAATATTCTCCGAATGCCTCTCGTATCTGCTCTACCTTGGTGTGCTCGGTATTAATTGCCTGTTATAGCAGGTATTTGAACACATCTCCTCTTTCATCGGAAGAAAATATTAGCATATCGCAGAGCTGTTGGGACAGATTGCGTCTGAGGCACTTTTTCCTCCCCGCAGAAAAGCCCATCAATCATAACTGGATATAGTGATTAATAATGTCACAGCTCTTACCCGTGTGTCTGCGTGCGACTAAATGCAGAACAGCGCTTGCATTTTGAGCTAGAGAATTTCACATAACACAATAATCAGTTGGCATTTTATTTTTAAAAAAATCATATTGAAAACATTTCTACCCCAGGACCTATTTTTGGTTGCTCTATTATTAATTTGTACAGGCGTGTCGGGAAAACGAAAGCAAAGATTCTGTTATACCAGAATTTGTAATTATTTCAGACTAAATGTATCTTTTCTTTTAAATAACATCTTCCTGTATGTGGCAAATCAATAGTACAAACAAGATTGTAGAGGTGTTTAAAAAGCCCGGTGCCGGGGGGAGCAGGCTGGAGCCCCGGGACTTAGCTGAGCGGGTGTCTGAGCAGCAATGCTCCCATGGAGTGACCCTGAGCACGAGTCTCCTTGACTGTGAAAGGGGGAAACGGTATTGCAAGGCTGTTGCAGCATTGTTGAGATTCTATGTGAGAATAATTATGAAGGTACCATAGTGCCAGGAGTTACTCAAAAACTGAGGAGTTTGCATTTCGAGGTGATAAGACATGAATTGTCACGTGGAAAGTTAAATGATAGTATGTGGTCATTTCGAGTTTCAAGCTGCCGTGGGGGAAGGAGGAGCGGGTTACCTGCTGATGGTGCCGCGTTTATATTTTCACCTGGATCTCTGGACTCACCACTGTCCACAGAGCAAATCATAACTTCTGACTGTCCTCCTTGCCAGCCGCCCCCCAACCCCCAGAAGCTTTCTTCCCTTGGCCTCCCCCCTCCTTTAGTAAACTGTTCTGTCGTTCACTGAGTCATGGAAGCAGAAACCTAGGACTAGCCCTGACACTGCTTTCCCATATCCAGTCCATCAGCTGTGCTGGGAACCCCATCACCTCTCCATCCCCACTGCCACCATTGTGCCTGCCCTGTGCTTTGTCAACACCCCCTGGACTGCTTTTCCTGTTCCTCCTGGCCCCTGACAACCTGGTTCCACACTGCCCCAGGCTTAGCTGTGGAAAACCTAAGTCAGGTGTCATCAGACTCTTCTAGGTGAGGGGCCCGTGACCTTTGGTTGCCTGGCTGATGGCGCTCACCACGAGAGATCTCTCCAGGGAGATGTTTTTAATTGCGCTATCTAAAATTGTGCGTTTCCGTTAACACTTAGAACACGGAGATTTTGGGTTGTTTACTTGCTTATCGCCAGGGCGAGTTTCCTGGAGAGGGCGCCTTCTCTGTGTTGCTCAGTTGTAACTTCAGTGACTTCAACAGATCCTGGCACAGGACGGGAACTCAGTAAATACCTACTGGGTGAAGAAATTAAGTTCTGTTAGGAAAGTTCCCAGTAATTGGAATAGCGGGGAAAAACTTCATGAGAAAGGCGAGACTGGAGCCTGAGTTGGACCACAAGTGGCGTTTGAATGCGTGTGGAGTGACGTTGGAGATGGGAGCTTTCGGGACTGCAGTTTCGTGTAAGAAGGGGATGTGGCAATGTGGCTGGGGCAGTGAGGAGACGAGCCCTGTGACCGTTCTGTGGAGAGTTCTGTTTCTCAAGGCAGGATGGGACAGGCCAAGTTTGAAAGGAAGGCTGGAGAAAAAGATGGAAGTATTTGAAGGTCGGGTATTAACCCTAAAGCATGGGCGAGGCATGCAGGTGGAGGCGCGGGTGGTTCAGTGAAGGTTTCTGAAAAGGGGCTTATGGCAGGAGGAAGGAGGGGTGAGGAGATTGACGTCAGCAGTGTCATGGACGCAGGTGCGAAAGCAGCAGGAGGCAGGGGTACCCCTGATCAGACCTTGGCAATAGCCAGTGGTCATCACGTCAGCCTAGCTGGCTGGCTGAGCACTTCCGGTGTTTGGGGACACCATGGGATTCCTGGAGGGGCCTGGCTCGCCCCTCCCAGCATGCAGCTCTGTCCTGGGAGCCAGCAGAGGTCCCGGGGACAAGGGCCCCAGTATTCTTGGCCTGCGGTGTCTGGGGTGGAGCCCATCCTACGGGTGTGGGCTGGGTTAGAAAGAAGGGAGAGGCAGGAAGTATTGCTTCTAGATTTGGCACCCTTTTAAAGCCCAGGTATTCAGATTTGGGGCTCATTTCCACCGCTGTGTCAGAAGTTCAATGGGTAGCTGGAATTTCTTATTAGAAGTCCTTAAGCTATATGTTGCAGGCAAACATTTTAAAAATGAAAATCCAATGTCAGGGAAGGTTGACATGGCCTGTGATGCATATAACAGCAAGTTTTCCTTTTCACCTTTGCTTTAAGGAAACCCCAAATCAGAGTTTTGGGCTGTTGCTCCATAATAGCAACCATAACTTTTTAGTTGCTTTAGCTCTTTCATAGTCAGCTCCCTTTTCTCTGTTTTCATGAGTCTCATGTAGAAGCCTTTTTATGTGAGCTTGTTCAAGGTTTGGTAAAGGCAGGGTTTGCATACGGGCAGTGAGTGAATGCATCATCCTCGGCCTGTGGGGGCGAACGCCAGAGCAGGAAAAGAAAGAGCCACCCTGGAGGTACCGAGCCACAGCCTTTGTTAAAGGTGACCAGCGCCGGGCCACTCCTCCCACACGTCCCCAAATGGAAAGTTTGTGTTTATGAGGTTCTGAATGTAGTCTAATTTTTTCCTATCTGGTTTGGCTCATCTCTACCAGCTGGTAAATAGGAAATGTTCACGGTAGGAAGCCAATACTCTGCAGAGTGTAAACAGATGGAATCGATATAAAGTGACAAGTTAGACTGTGCTATTGAGAATACGGAGCCAAAACTAAGAACATAACAGTCAAGCTACTTATTTCGTTCTGGTTCATTTAGTCCTGAATAGCGCTTCATATCTGCACAGCTGTGTTGTTCTTTTTTCTCCCCCCTTTCTTTCTTCTGGGTTGATAATGACAATTTCAAAGAAAAACTTTAATTAAAGATTTTATACGAAATAGCCAAAAGTAGAATAATAAGGAAAATGAGCATTGATGTGTTTATTGTCAGAGAACTCCTTTTTCATGGTTTCATTTAAAAAAAAAAATGTCCTCTTTCACTTTGAAATGGATTTAGTTGCGGTGACAGGAAGGTGCCAGACTGACAGCAGTGGGTGCTGAGCCCCTTCCACTGTGCTGCAGAGCCAAGACGAGGCTGCCAGGGCCCCGCCCGGGAGGTGCAGGCCACAGGCAGGCGGGTGGGAGGCTGCCGACCCCCTTCTGCCAGAAACCGGTGAGAAAAGGGGGCTCCAGGCGAGGAATGGAACAGAAAACAGCTAATCGGGAGCTGCTCAGCATACAGTTGTAGGAGGTTGCAGTTACTGTGCAGGCCGCATGATTCTGGCGCGAAGAAACTTCCCCTCTCTCCGGGCAGGGCCAGGCCCCCAGAGGCAGCGTTTGTGCCTGAGTGGGGGTCTGGGCCTCGGGGGACACAGGCCTTTTCTCACCTCCTTTAAAGTCTGGGTGGCCATGTTTATTTGGGTTCATAGCTTTCCTTCCTGGAGCTCCAAGAGCTATAAAAAGAATTTTAAACAAAGAACTATAGAGTAATAATAACATCCACTGTGAGCAGTTTAGTGAAGCATCTGAACTCAGTGGGGTACAAATATGAAGTAGTGTGAGTTTTCGCTTCGCACTGTTCTCAAGCAGGCACAACCAAACCTGCGCTCTTTGTCCCTTAAGGATATCTTAGGCCGCTCTGGTGGCTGTCCGGTCACGTTTAGTATAAACAAGGCCATGCAGGCTGGTCTGTTTATACACCTCAAGCTCAGACCCAGCTCAGCGGGCCCCTCCTCCCTTCGTCCCGCTCGAGGGACCTGCAGTGAGGGCACGGCCTGCTCACACTTCCTTCTCTCCCTCTTTCTGCTTCCTTTCTCCCAGTTTACGGGGCCTGTGATGAGGGCTGATGAAAGGGAGCCTGTCTTCTGTGGGCTGCGTGGAAAGGCTGCTCTCTTACAGGGCGTGGGGGTTATTAGGACAGTGCTCTGGGGCCTCCGAACTCTATGGTTTCCCGAGGAGGAGGCTCAGCTCTGGCTTAAGCCCTCTGGACCTCCTCAGCTCTACTCCTGATGGTCCACCTCACTTCCTCAGGCTTCTCGGCTCCCCTCCCCTGATGAGCAGCCCCTGGGAGCCGGGCAGCTCGAGCTTCTACCTTTCCTGGTCTCCACTTAACCCATGGAAAATCCACACGTCCTATCCATGCCAATAAGAGGCATGCAGATGGCTCTAACCTGCCCCTCCCCCCCGCTCTGTTGTCGCTGTTCAATTCTCAGTTCTGGTCCCCAGGAAGGTGCAGAGCAGATCAGAGTCCTCTGCTAAATGAAATGCCGATATGCCCTTCTGTCTACATAATGGACCTCTGCTGTCTATATAAGGATTTCCTTGGCTTACAAAAGCTTCTTCCCCATGAACGCTGCAGTCACCCCAACCACCCGTCATCCATCCATCCATCCATCCATCCATCCATCCATCCATCCATCACCCTTCATTCCATCCATCATCCATCTGTTCACTCTCTCAACAGATATTCCTTGATCCAGGCCCTGTTCTTGGCCCTGGACTCCTGCCCACTCGAGACCTTCTGCCTTCTCGAGGTTTCTGTTAACGTGGGCTGGGCAGTAGGGCAGTGAAGAGGGTGGAGGAGTTGGCTGGGTGGGGAGGAGTGTGGTTCAACCTCGTACTGTTCCCCACATGACTGTGTGTTGTTCTGGGTCTTTGGCTCTCTGTCAGCAGCTCTGCTGACCATGTACTGAGTATGTCCCCTGTGAGGCACTCGCACACGTGAGCTTTTCACCTCAGGCACATGCCAACAGCACCTCATTCATTCCCCTCTCACAGATGAGGAGACTGAGTTCAGAGCAGTCAGGTGGCTCTTCCAAGGTGACCTGAATGATAGCATGGAGCCGGGATTCAAAGGCTCCTTTCAGAGCCTGTGGCTGGTCGTGCACTATTCTGCCCCAAATAGTGGGTAGCGGCCCCTGGCTGGGTCCCGGCTGCCTGAGTCTGGGCAGGGGGTGGGGTGGATGGCTGGGCAGAGAAGACTGGGCAGCTCCTGAAGAGGCCCATTTCCTGGGCCCCGAGTCTTTAAATTCATACCTAACTGTTCTTTTGGTTTTCTTTTTAAATCCTCAGTGCTGCTCCTCGTGTTCGTGTACATAAAGCCCTCTGACACTTGTCACCCACTCAGATATGAGTGGGAGAGCATGGGAGAGAGTGGAACAGGGGACGTGAACTTGTTCTGTAAAGATCATAAATATGTTTATCTCTGTGGACCAGACTTTCGGTCCAGTTCCTCGACTCTGCCCTTGAAGGGGAAGTAGCCATAGGCAACATGTAAATAAACAGGTGTGGGTGGGCACCAGTCAAATTTACTTGGGAACCTGAAATTTCAAATTTACGTAACTCGCACATGTCACAAAACATCCTTCTTTTGATTTTTTCAACCATTTAAAAATGTGGAAACCCCTAGTTAGCTTGCAGGCATACCACACAGGCAGCGGGCAAGAGTTTGCTGCACGTGGAATGCAGGAAAGGGAGTCAGACCTCCACAGGGAATGGAGCCAGGCCTGGAGAGCACCCTTTCTCGGGCTGATCTCTGGGCAGCACAGGGCAAGAGGAAGCAAGAGGCAGTGGCCCTCCTTTTGTTAACTGTGCACCAGTTTTCCCCTCCCTCCGTGGGTCTGGCCCTCCCCGAGCACTGCTGCCTGGAAGCAGTGGGGACCTGAAGGGTGGAGAGGGTCACCTGGAGAGCAGAGGCCAGGAGTGGGGAGGGTGCACTGGAGGGAGTTGGGTCCCAAGTGTAGGCAGGAACACACCACGATGTCAAAATGGAAGTCAGGGAGCCAGTGACAGATGGGAGGGGAATCAGGAGAGCCGCAAGAGAAGGCACCAGATCCCGCCCCAGAGGGGACACTGGCAGGGCCAGGCTGGGCGCACAGGCAGCAGGCAGCATGGTAACCCACTCTGCAAATATTGGCGAGCACCCACTCTGCCCAAAGATACAGCAGCAAACAAAACCAAGTCCCCCCGCCCCGATGGAATGTGCATTTTAGTGGAGGAAGAAAGACAATAACCAGAAGGAAATATGAACCGCCCAGGTGCAGGTGAATGTGAAGAAGGAAAATGAAGCAAGTGGTCAGAAGGGCATGAGGGTGACGTCAGTGCAGGCCGTGGGGGCCCGTGACGGAGTTGGGAAGGCCGGAAGGGAGCTGCCCCGCAGAGGACACATGGCTGCATCGCCTTGGGGGATGAGCGCTTGGTGTGTGTGAGAAAGAACAGGGAGCAGAGGGAGGCGGGGTGAGTGGGAGGGATGAGGTTCAGAGGGCTTGGTGGGGGGTCAGACCATGTGGGGCTTGGCAGGCTGGGCGAGGACTTTCCAGGCTGCACAGAGACCCTGCTGTGCTTGTGAACCGAACTAGCTCAGTATGGCTGGAGCCAGGTGATTGTGAAAGTGGGAGCTGGCGTGGGGGTGGGAGGTAAGCAGGAGACAGTTGGCTCTTAGTGCAAACCCATCCCAGTGACACCAAAACGGCAAATGTCTAGCTGGCCTAGAAAGGAGCTAGATGCGGCCCACTCCATCCTCGTTTTCCTCGTTACCGTTTCCTCTGCTGCCCTCTTCTCCCTTTCTCAGGCAGCAGGGACAGGGGTGAGGCGGGGAATGGCCTCAGCCCGGGGTCCCCAGCCGTGCCGTCCTCTGTACCTGTCTCTTCTCTCCGGTCCTGCACGGGACAAGTCCTGCACACCGCGGCCCTCACGTTGCTTTTGATAAGCCTCGCCATCTGCAGCTCAGCTCCCATCTTGCCAAACTTCAGTCTGACAAATGATAAGAAACTTGGAGACATACCTCTGGTGGGTGTGAGTTCTGTGCCAGACTCCTGCCTCCCGGCGTTCCACGCGGAGGTCCATATGGGTTGCTTTGGGGTTTAAAAAAGCACATCGTCTTATGTTCTCTGTTTCATCAGAGGAGGTGAACCGGGAGTTGAGAGCAGACCAAGTGCTGAGGTTTGGATTCGGCCGGGGGCGCATGGGCTGTCCCCGCTGGGGCTCGGTTCTTCTGGACGAAGCGATGGAGCCCAGGGAGGGAGGGCACACTGCCCGCTGAGGCCGCCCCCACTTTTCCTCGCTTGGTACCCCAGTTTCAGATACTAGGATTGTTTCAGCCAACACACTCTGGTTGTTAGAAATGGGAGATGCATGTATAATTTAACATGAGGCTGTGCACGTAACCAACATTCAATTAATAGTTGTTCAGTTATCATGTTATCGTCATTGTCATGACATTCAGCGTGGCCCTGGGGAGGTATGCGCAGACACCTGACAAGGCTTCCTCAGCGTGTGGCCTTTTCCCAGCAGGTGGGAAAGGAGAAGGTTTCATTCATTCATTCATTAGCCCACGGCTGTCCACGGCCCAGGGCCGGAGGTCATGAACAGAGAGAGCCCTGCTCTCAGGGAGTCGCCATTCCTGGGGGGACAGACAGGGAGGACAGGCATTACAGTAGCTGGTGAGAAGTACTTACACGTGTGGTCAGCAGAGGCCTATGTGATAAGATGGGAGTGGGGGAGGAGCCAGTGGCTCTCTGGGGAAGAATGTTCCAGGCAGAAGGAACCACAGGTGCGAATGCCCTGATGCAGGAAGAGCCTGGCACTCATGATGGGCAGTGGTCCAGTTTGGCGGGAAAGCTAGAGCCAGGAGCCGGTGGGGGGATCTGAGGTGGGAGAGCAGCTAGGAGCCGGTCTGAGGGGCCTGCGGGGGGTCACGGCAAGACCTGGCCTTGACCTGCAGGGGATGGGGCCTCTGGAGGGCTTCGAGCAGGGCGTGGGTGCTGCTCAGCGCTAGTTCGGTTAGCACCCCACCGCCTCTCCCAACTCAGATGCTGCCTCCTGCAGGAAGCCCCCCAGAGGGCTCTGGCCTGAAGTACTTGCTCTCCTCTGTGAAGGCCTCCAGCCCCTCGTCTGTCTCTGTTATCTGTCTCTCGTCCCCACGGCCCAGCTTTGGTGAATATTTACTTACGTGGCTTACCTCCTCTGCCGGGTGGTGTGGGTAAGAGGTTGATCTGCTTGGAATCTCAGCATCATCGGCTTCCAGCTGGGTGACGTCAGGTGACTCCTGTAGCCTCCCTGCACCTCAGTTTCACCTAAAACTGGGGACACAGTCCCACTGCCTTCACGTGGGTTGGCAGGAGTCAGTCACATGGCTTTGTGCTTGCCACGTGGGGAGCCCCACTGGATTTCTTTCCTCTCAATCTAAGTAGCTCCAGGGCAAGTGCTCAGCTCAGCGCTCCCTGCGCCTCCACAGGGCCTGTCCAAATGCCTTTCCCGTCTGTGTGACCAGTCAATGTGCATTTGCTGAATTTGGGAATGATTGCTCTAGAACTTTCCTGTAACACCTTTGAAAAATTCAGAGGGGTTGAAATATACAGTCTTATGTTTTCATTCAGCTCCTAGTAAAAAATAGTGTGCGTGTGGCTGTGCAAAATAAAAATTGGACAAGTCCAGGGGTGCCAGACGTATAGTTTTTAAGTATCAATTATTAGGTTGGTGCAAAAATAATTGTGGTTTAAAAGGTTAAAAGTAATTGCAAAAACCGCAATTACTTCTGCACCAACCTAATTACAAAAAAAGATTTTTCATATGGTTTAAAAGGGAATGAATTCTGCTTGAGACTTACTGCTTCACATCAGGTAGAGGTTTTTGTGTGTTTTTTTAAACTTACTAAGACCATTTACAGAGAAAATTGCCTTGAAAACATTCAGTAAGTGCAAAGTGTTCTTTTTTTCCATAGACATGTCATTTTGTAATACCTACGACTGTGAGTCTTTGAAAACATTGTATTTTAAAGGAAGCATTTAAAAACTTTCACTTTTTTTTTTTCATTACCACTTTGGTTTTCAACACTGGGTCTTTTGACTTTTCCTAAATCACTTTTATACACAGATTTTCAAAAACATTAAAACTGTTATCAAAGCTCTCGAGCTCATTGACGTTAGCAAGACTGGTCTGGTGCAACCGCATGAGCTGAGGAGGGTTCTGGAGACCTTCTGTGTGAAGATGAAAGACGACGAATACAAAAAGTAAGTAAATGAAGGTACGCTGAGAGATTGCTCGGTAGAACCTCAAACCGATTTCATTGGATCCATACATCGTCCTCCCTCCCGCCTTCTCTGCCTGCACTGTTTTGAAGAGGCTCTCACTCGCTTGGCATTTCTCCCATGTTCGTGCGGCTCTCCATGGATTCTCAAAAATGAGAGCTAATGGTTCTAATTCCTTAAGTACCCTAGGGCGTGAGCGTCATCTGGCTGGCAGATTTAACACATCTCGAATATTTCAGTAATCCATCACCAGTAGTCTGTCTTTCCCTGGTTGGCACCACAGCGTCCATCCCATGTGTTTCCAGCTCCCAGTTGACTCTGACTCAACGCCTGGGTGAGGAGAAGAACGAAACATCTCAGGATTTGTTCATTCGTTGACGTGCCCCCTCTGGGTTCTCCATCCTGACATGCCAACCGCACGTAATTTTCCTTTGAGGACTGGTACTGCTGAGGTTGGGGCGGGCTTTGCTGCAGGGGCCGGTGACTAATGAACACTTGGCGGCTCCTTGGCGTTTGAAGGCCACTGCCACCTGCCCGTGACTCGAGGGCAGTGTGTGGGAGTCGGCACAGGCAATCTTTGGAGCCTCCAGGGAACTCCAGAACATTTGGCTTCTGTGGCTACTTGAGTTTTGAGTGGCAGCCGCTGGAAGGAGGCCCCATGTTTAACTTTGTTTATATAGTACTCACCCGAGAGGTACTCTCCCCGCTCCTACCTTTTCCCACTTTTCAGAATATCCTCCAGGCCACCAACAAAAGTACCAGGCCTTAGGATTTCACCTGAGCCTGGGAGTTTCTCATGACACTGCGGTTTTCCATTGCTGTGCGTCACTGTGGTTCCCTACATACTGTGACAAAGAGTGTTGGGTCTGTTAGGAGTAGAAGAATTATCTCTTACAGCAAGGAAGTCAAGACGGTGTGTGACTGTGTCATGGGCACTGCAGGGTCCGAAAAGCAAGGAGACTTTTAAAAACTGAGTATTTCCTAGTCTTTTGAATAATTTCTTCTTTTTTCCTTTTTATAACCCACCTCAGAATATAAAAGCCATAATAGATGTTTTAATTTTTACATCTTTCCGGCTGGGAAAGTGTCCAGAATAAGATCCAAACAAAACAAATTAAATAATTTTGTGCACGCAATTATAGAACAGAAGCAACACTCTTAAAACAGGCAATCAAAAAACAAAACAGTGTTTTATTTGACAATAAACCTTGCATTTGGCTCTGCTGTCTCCAACCTAGTAAATCTATAAAAAATGTTACTGTCTGTTTCCCCATCTCGTAAGTATTGAATAATAAAGAACTCCACCAATTTCTATTTGAGATTTTTTTTTTTAAGCCTCAAAAACACTACTGTTTTCTTGATAAGGCTTGGAAACTTAATAGAATTGCTTTCCTTTAGAATGGAAACGCAAAAGATGAAAGTAGCCCATTTCTTCAATTGCTTTAATGCTTTTCTTATTGAAGCTCAAGAATATACTCTTCAGAAGCTGCTTCAGTATTAATTTTGCCTTTTTAGTTTTTGAGCTAGAAACACAATGCATTTTTTGAATCCTTTTTTTTTTTTTTTTTTTAAATCTTATGGCTTTCTGTTTAATATCAGGCCTCTGTGCTCGGTGTGGTAGGAATGGCCTGGACTTTGAGTCAGGCCTGGAGTCAGGCCTGTGCTCTCCCCTCCCTAGTTCCAGGGCCTTTGGAGGTTCCGGGCCTCTCTGAGACTCAGTTTACTCCTACAGAAATGGAAGCTGAAGAGCCGGTGTGAAGGTCTGGTGTGAAGATTCCACGTAATATACAAAGTATGCCCACTATGTGCTAGCCGCATAGTAAGTGCTTGGTTTGCAGTGATGATATCAAACTCTAAAGATCCTATTAGCGCCCTTCACTCTTTGATAAGTAGCTCTTTTTAGGCTGCAGAATACCATCCAGCCTGTGGAAATAAGATTTTATACTTAATCAGACTATTCTGAGACCCATTGAGTTTTTTTTTTTTAAACTTGTATTTATTTGTGTTTTTCCAGGACCCATCAGCTCCAAGTTAAGTAGTTGTTTCAATCTAATTGTGGAGGGCACAGCTCACAGAGGCCCATGGGGGGATCGAACCGGCAACCTTGTTGTTAAGAGCACTGCGCTCTAACCAACTGAGCTAAGCGGTCACCCCGTATTTTCTTTTTTTTTTCTTTCCCATCTTATACCACCCAAGCCTTCATTGCCTTGCAGGCCAAAGTACTTGAACCCAGGTAAAATAATTTATGAACAGCCTGAAAAACTCACTCGCTCACTCACTCCCTGGAGGTCAGCCTGCTGCCTGAGCTGATGGGTGAAGCCCAGGCACAGACATTTCCAGGTGGCAATGCCGGAAAGGTTTATGGGGCTGTTGGTGTCATTTCCTTTGCCCCTAGAGTCGGCCTTCCTGTTTGATGACTTGTCTCTAGGGCTCTGCAGATGTGTGAGCTCTCTGGCCAGAGGTAGGTCCCTGGGAAAATAGCCTTGGTTGTTGCATCTTAGGATTGCTTCTGTCTCCCAGGCCTTTATTCTTGTAAAAACGCCTATTGAGATTTTGCATGCTTGGGCAGTAATGATGCTTCATTCTTGAAATTTATCTGCGAGGAACTGTTACCAAGGGGTTCTGTCTGTGCTCAGTGAATATGCAGCAGGTGTGATGCATGTGGGTGGGCGGGGCTTCGGGAAAGGCCAGGAGTCTCTTCTGAGCAAATACTTACCAGCTTGAAGGAATGTTGGATATTCCCAGAAAATGAGGAATCTGGTGACGAGATTATTTTATCAGCACCTCGGCATTTTCCTGGAGCAGCAGAGTAGCCATCACTTTCTACAGGGCGGCTACTCAAAAGGAAAACATAAGGTGGTACCCTCTGGGTCCTTGAGCTTACAGCCTTCTTTTCACAAGGCAGACACTACGGATGAGAGATGGAGCTATTCTGGGACTCTCAGTGTTAACATTTGGCAGCTATCATGTCTCAGGATAATTTTTCTTATTAGAACAATAGGCAAGATTCATCAGGGTGGAAGAAAAGGTATGCGTTGAAATGAATACATGACATTACTCTTTGTTAAATTTGGAAAACAGAAAAATAACAAATACTTTAAGTGATAATTACTAAATTTTTAGAAAGCAGCGTGAGATTAGGTAATTATAGAAAGCAACACATATGGAGATAATGTAACCAAACATTTAAAAACTGTCATTTAAAAAAAATAAATGTAATAATGCAGAAATTATCTGGGAAATCATTTATCAAGTGGCACATTTGAATAATGGGGTAAAAAATTCCAAACATCCTATTTGTCTTATTTTAAAAAAGAGTATCTCAGTATATTTCTGGGAGAAATATTGGTTGTGCGTCACGTTTTTCTTTTTGCATATCGACATTGTAGGATGTGCCAAAAAAGCCCCCCTTCTCGCCACAATTAACTGCTTTGAAACAGCATGTCATCTTGGGCCTCAGTTTCTCTGATAAAACGATATGCTTGGTCAAGAAGATGGGCTCTGTTCTCCCCTCCACCTGGCTCTAGATTTCTCTGGTTATAGAAATTTTATGTTAACGTGTCGTGGCCCAGATCCACCTTCCCCCCAACCCCCAATAATTAAAGGAAAGTGGGACGTACTTTTGCTCCGAGTGCAGAGGTGGCTCCCGTGCAGCACAGGCCCTGGCCACCCCCTCCTCCTCCCATGAAGGGGAGGACCTTCCTGGTGCTGCAGGAGGGGCCTGCCCTTACTGGGTCCTGACACGTTCTTGTCCCATTCGAATCTACATGCATCCACCGGTGGACAGAGAAAAGTGGTCACCTTTGAAGTATCTACGTGTTTTTTTTAAATAAAGCATAATATTCCCTAGGGTTTACTTTTAATTCCAGCTCTAGCTAGAAACACACATTAAAATTAACATCCACCCCAGTGTAAAGGAAACCTTAGGAACAAACTTTCTTCATTTCAGAGTCTCTGCATCACAATTTCTGATCACTAAAGAATATTTCTCTTTTAGGTTTGCACAACACTACAGCATTGATAAAGACACTGGCGTGGATTATAATGTGTTTTTGCAGAACCTCCGTGTAAATAATGACTTGAACCTTCGGTATTCTGTGGGAAATCAAGGTACGTCCTTTTATTAAAGTATCCTTTGGCGTGGGAATTCCTCTTCTGTGAATGTGTCCCGAGGAAACACTGTCAAATATGGAAAATGCATCATCCCCAAAGATAATCATGGCATCATGATTTATGAGAACAACATAAACGTCGAACAAAGGGAAAGGGTGCGTCTCATCCACACGGTACAGTAGGTGGCCATGAGTCGTGATGGCCATGAAGGTCACAACAACGTGGAAAAGGTGTGTGGAATAGCAGCAAGCGATTGGAAAGAAATTCCAGAATACAGATGTATGTGATATGTCTCTGGGTGTCGTTTGGTTCTTTCTGCTGCTGCTGTATTTTCAAAATGTCTCAATGATGAACATGTTATTCCTTTAAAGGTGGGCAAATCTTACTATGAAAGGGCAAATAGTTTCCACAGTCACGTTGGACATGCACAGGCAGCTTAGAACCTTGAGAAGGAAGCGCTGCCCTTGCTTTGTCCCAGCCACGTCAGCACAGTGCCAAGTTGTCCGCCTGCTGGGTCGTTCTGGAGACAGCGGCTCCGTGAGGCTGAGTGTGAGCAGTGCAGTCGCGAGGCTCCCTTTCAGCCCTTTGCTCACCTGAGGCAAGTGGTTTTTTGCTTCAGGGTTTATCGCCTGTGACTGGCTCATTCAAGATGGGTTGTCACTGTCTCATTTCAACTTAATTCAGCACAGCCTGTATTCACGGAGCACCTTCCATGATGCTCAGATCTGCCTCACTAGCAAGCTTACAAATGACAAATTCTCCGATTTCAGCTCGATTTCATTAACCAAGACAGCTAACAGCAGATTCCAGGACTCTCCTTTGTAAAGCCTCTCAGGTTTGGGGAATTACTAGACAAGGTAACCTTCCAAGGTCCTGTACTACGAGGCCCTTCATTGATTACAAAACCAAGTAATATACTCTATCTTTAAGAACTGTGTGTGTGTGTGTGTGTTAATATATACATATAATGTAGGACAGGTATATTGTGTATATATATATATATAGACATGCATAATGAATGGGACAGGTAAGATAAGTCACATAAAAAAGAATAATAGAAAGCATCTATTGTGCTCTATGTAGATACTTTATAAACCTTGATTTTAACTTTGATTTCTCTCAATAGCTTTGTAAGGCAGGTGTTGTCATCCCCTTTTTCAGATGAGGAAACTTGGACTCATGGGTTATGAATGCATTTCCGAAGGTCACACAGCTAGTTTGTGGTGGCGTCAAGATTTGAGCTGTTCAGCTCCAAAACAAACGATTCAAGTGCCTTTGAGAGAAGAGTAAATGTCATGGGATGGTCACAGGAGCAAGAGGGATGGCTGCTTAAGAGCCGGGGGGCATTTTCATAGGACCAGGATCCACAGAATGCATGCAACAAGCACCGAGGGAATGAGCCCCGGGGTGGGGGACGTGTTTGTCTGAAGCATGGGCTGTGCGGTTAGCCCGAGTGGGACCTAAGGCGGCATCTAGACTGATTAGGGAGGGTTCTCATCACAAGTAAGTTTATACACCAATTTGATAATCATGAGAGTTGGCTCCACATATTGAACATTTGGTGCGTGCCAGGCACTGGGCTAAGCATGTTCTGTACTGTCCCTTCTCATCTTCGTTGCAGCTGTGTGAGGTGGGCACAGATGCAGAGGAGTAAAGCGATGAAGTGAATCATCAAACTGGTCCTAACCCCTGTCGGCATTAATCCTGGCATCTTTCCATACAGATCTGTGCAAAGGAGAGACAGACAGAAAGAAATATATTTGTAAAAATAGGTTCATATAGATGCCAATTTTATATAAGTTTTTACTTGAGCATATCAGATAAAGAGAAATTGAAATGAAACTGAGGAAAATTTGACTATCTTTTTTTGGTTGCATGTAATATCACAGGTCACACTTTCCCTCTTCAGAACATCGTAGACTTTGATCCATTGTTTTCTGGTACTAAGTCTGGCTGTGAAGAAGTCTGAGACCTGCCTAATTTCTCCCTGGTTGTAACTGGTTGCATTAAGAATTATTTATCCCTGATTTTTTCTGGTCAAGATGGTGGAGGAAGTAAACACTGTGCTCATCTCCTCTCACAACTACATCAAAATTACAACTAAACTACAGAACAACCATCACTGAGAATCACCTGAAGTCTAGCTGAACAGAAGTCCCACAACTAAGGGCATACAGAAGAAGCCACTTCGAGACTAGTAGGAGGGGCAGAAGTAGGGGGGCAGAGATGCAAAACAGGCTGGTCCCACACCCGTGACTGACCATTAAAAATTGGGAGGGACATCTCGGCTGTGGAGGTCCCCCATAGAGGAGTGAGGGGTCCCAGCCCCACACCAGACTCCTCAGCCCAGGGCTCCAGTGCCAGGAAGAGAAGTCCCGATAACTTCTGGCTGTAAAAACCCGTGGAAATTGTGGCTAAGTGAGGTGGGGCTGCTGCACTCCCAGGTGCTCCTCTTAAAGGGCCCACACGTGGACTTCCTTGCTGATGGACTCACTCGCTTTGAGCTCCAGCACTGGGGCAGCAGCTTGAAAGGTGCCAGGGACATACGGGGAGGAACTAAGTTGTCTGGCTCCAGAGCAAGGGCTGGAGGGGCAGCTTTCTCCCAGACAAAGCAGCTGGCAGAAGCTATTGTTCCTTTGTGAGCTGTCCCCCTTTCTGGCATGCAGATTCACGCAGCCACCACATGGGAGTCATCAACCGGGCTAACATCAGTTATTCACCGAGGCCCTGGGTGATTTCCAGACCCCACCCCACCCAAATTTTAGGCCTACCCAAGCCACTTCCAGTGGCTTATCCATACAAACAGCCTGTCTTGTCTCATGCAGCAGACTTTCCTAAAATCTCGCCAAGGTTCACAAAACCCAAACAAGCAATGTCAGGCTTCTGTATGTCCCATACCTTTTTCTGAGCAGCCCTAGCCCGGCATTAGCCACAGCCAGCCTCAGTTGGCTGAACCTCTTGAGGCACCTCCAAGCCCAGCACAGGTGGTGGCCATCTGTGGACTGCTTTGTGGCTCATGCCAGGTGGCCCTGAGCAGGGCACAGGCTATAGCTGACCTTGGCCTGTGGCAGGGCCCCTCTTGGGAGGCCCTGAGAGCTGGCACACCCAGAGGCGAGCTCTGGACTGAGCTGGAACATCACCAGGTTGCCTCCAAGGACGCATACCTAAAGGGAAGACTGGGCAGGTACCAGAGCCCTGCTGCAGCAAATCCTGGTCTGCAGGGTCAGCCCCTGCACAACAGCACCTGCACTGTAGCCATGGCCAGTCCTTACAACCAATCAAGTCGAGGGTGAATCTCTTCCATTGACATGCAGACAGCAGACAAGGGTCAACTTTAGCAGGAGGGCACACACAACCCACACAAGGGACACACCTGGAGCACCCAGCTTGGGTGACCAGAGAGACTTTGCCGCTGGGCCCCACAGGACAAAACTACATAGGACAACTCTACTAAGACTGAGAGGCATAGCAGCCCTACCTAATATATAGAAACAAACACAGGGAGGCAGCCAACATGGGGAGACAAAGAAACATGTCCCAAATAAAAGAACCAAACAAAATTCCAGAAAGAGAACTAAACAAAATGGAAACAAGCAATCTACCAGACGCAGAGTTCAAAACACTGGTTACAAGGATGCTCAATGATCTCAGGGAGAACTTCAACAAAGAGATAGGACACAGAAAAATAGAGATAGGAAACGTAAAAGAGAATCAGTCAGAAATGAAGAATACCGTAACTGAAATGAAGAATACAATAGAGGGAATCAACAGGAGACTAGATGAAGCAGAGCACTGAATCAGTGATTTGGAAGATGAGACAGCAGCAAACACCCAATCAGAACAGCAAAAAGAAGAAAATGCAAAAAAATGAGGATAGTTTACGGGACTCCTAGGTCAACATCACACATACCAACATTTGCATCATGGGGTTATCAGAAGGAGAAGAGAGAGAATAAGGAATTGAAAACCTATTTGAAGAAATAATGATGGAAAACTTCACTAACCTGGTGAAGGAAATAGACATATAAGCCCAGGAAGCACAGAGAGACCCAAACAAGATGAACCCAAAGAGGCTCCCACCAAAACACATCATGATTAAAATGCCAAAGGTTAAAGACAAAGAATCTTAAAAGCAGCAAGAAAAAAGCAGTTAGTTACTTATGAGGGAGCTCCCATAAAATTGTCAGCTGATTTCTCAACAGAAACTTTGCAGGCAAGAGGGGATTGGCAGGAAATATTCAAAATGATGAAAAGCAAGGACCTACAACCAAGATTACTCTACCCAGCAAAGCTATCATTTAGAATTGAAGGACAGATAATGAGCTTCCCAGACAAAAAAAAAAAAAAAAAAAAAAAAAAAGCTAAAGGAGTTCATCACCACCAAACCAATATTACAAGAAATCTCAGAAGGACTTCTCTAAGATGAAAAAGAAAAAAAATATGAATAATAAAATAGCAATAACTACCTGTCTATCAACAATTACTTCAAATGTGAATGGATGAAATGCTCCAATCAAAAGACAGGAGGGGTGGCCGGTTAGTTCCATTGGTTAGAGCATGGTTCTATAACACCAAGGTTGCCGGTTCAACCCCCACATGGGCCACTGTGAGTTGTGCTGTCCTTAAAAAAAAAAAAAGGAGGGCTAAAAGGATAGGAAAACAAGACCCTTATATGTACTGCCTACAAGAGACTGACTTCAGATCAAAAGATACACACAGACAGAAAGTAAAGGGATGGAAAAATTTATTTCATGAAAATGGAAATGAGAAACAAATCCTGGGGTAGCAGTACTTATACTAGACAAAATAGACTTTAAAACAAAGGCTATAAAAAGAGACAAAGAAGGACACAGTAATCCCACTTCTGGGTATTTATCTGAAGAAACCCAAAGTGCTACTTCAAGGGGAACTTGTACATCCATATGTTCATTACAGAATTGTTTAGAACGGCCAAGATGTGGAGGCAGCCTGGGTGTCTGTCAGTGGAAGAACAGATAGAGAGGAGGTGGAACAGATATACAATGGAACATTGCTCGGCCATGAAAGGAAATGGGTCTCATCACCGGCAGCAGCATGGATGGATCTGGAGGGAATCGAACTGAATGGAGTGAGTTGGACAGAGAAAGGTAGATACAATGTGATTTCGGTTATATGTGGAATCTAAAGAACAAAATAAACAAAACAGAAACAAACTTATAGATACAGAGAACATTTTGATAGTTGCCAGATGGGAGGGGGATTGGGGAATGGGTGAAAAAGAGGAAGGGATTAAGAAGTACAAATTGGTTGTTACCAAGTAGTCATGGGGATATAGGGTATAGCATAAGGCATATGGTCAGTAATGTAATACCTATATATGGTGTTAGGTACTAGATTTATCGACGTGGTAGATGGGAGGGTGTTGGGGGAGGGGTGACAAAGGTGAAGAGATTAAGAAGTGCAAATTGGTTGTTACAAAATAGTCATGGGGATGTAAAGTAAAACATAGGGAATATAGTCAATAATATGGTAATAACTAGGTATAGTGCCAGATGGGTACTAAACTAGTCAGGGGGATCACTTCTTAAATTATATAAATGTCTAACCACTATGCTGTACACCTGAAATTAATATAAAATAATATTGAGTGTCAACTGTAATTGATAAATTTTAAAAGGAGGGAAAAGGTGAAGGGGAATAAGAAGTTCAAACTTTCAGGTATAAAGCAATTATGGGGATATAATATACAGCTTAGGGAATATACTCAATAATGTTGTGATAACAGCACAGTGTCAGATGGTTCCTAGACTTATGGTAATCACTTCTTTAGGCATATTAATGTTGAATAACTGTGGTGCACACCTGAAACTAATATAATATTGTATGTGAGGTGTATTTTAATAAAAATCTTTAAAAAAAGAATTATTTATCCCTGAATTTAAGTAGTATGGCTAGGATATGTCTTGGTATTGAGTTTTCTGTATCAATTTTCCAAAACACAATCTATTATCAATCTGCAAATTCAATTCTTTATGTCAAGGATTTCTTGTGGCAATAGTATGCATCTTTGAATATCTTCTGTTCTATTTTTCAGATTTTTAACTTCAGTGAACCAAATTATCCTTCTGTTGGACTGCTTTTGTCTTCTTGTCATTTAAATTCTCTCAAACCATTTTATTGTCTTTTCCCTCTGTATTCACAATGATCATCTTAGGTCTTTTATCTATACTTGTAATTTCATTTTCATGGAGGTCTATTGTATTCCTTGCTGTGTCTACTTTATTACTTTTATAATGGTGTTTTCTTTGGTTTACTATATTACTTTTCATCTTGTTTTGCTGTTTTATCATCTCCTTTTACTGAATTCATGTTCTTAATAAGATGTTCTGCGAAGTAATTTTGTACCCTGAGTTACATTTTCTTCCAAAATGGGATCTTTGTCTTTTTGTTTTATGTGCCTCTCTTTTCTTCCCTGTCCACCTACTCCCTCCCCTGACGTTTTTCCTGTAGAGTTTGCCTAATTTCAAGACATTTGGATAAATGGATCACTTTTATTCCATTATACATCTTTAATATTCAGAATCTACCTTCAAATAATATTATACTAATTCACCTGAAGTGTATGGACTTTACAACCTTGTTTTCCCAATTCTTCTCTCCTGTCCTGTGTTATATTGCCATCATACATTGTGTTTTTACCTACATGTAAACACAGACTACATTGCTACTACTTCTGTTGTTCTGCTGAGATTTCCTATGTGAGCATTAATTAGGAGTATATTTTCCTTTACATTCTCAAATACTGATATAAAATTTTTTTATCTGCTAATTCCAACGTTTAGGTCATCTTAGAGTTTGGTCTTTATTGAATATCTTTTTTCTTGAATATGGATCACAGTTTCCTGTGGTTTTTTTTTTTTCCTATTTCTAGTAGTTTTGGAATTTATCCTAGATATAGTGTATTTTTCATTGTAGAGACTGTGGATTCTGTTATGTTCCTTTGAAGAATTTAAGTTTTTGTTTTAGCAGTTTACGTGGCTGGACTTAAACTGTAATCTTGTCTTCCCTGAGGGAGTTAACACCTGAAATAGTTGCTGTTTTAGCCTTAGTTGGGTTTCTTGTTGTCTGCTGTACACATTTGTAGTCCAGAAGTTAGCCAGAGATTTTGGCAGGGTGTGTTCACAGACTTTGGAGATCCTCCGGTATGCCTTTCTTTCTGGGCTTTCCTTCCTTATTTTCGAGATGCTATGGTAGTCCTAAACTCTGTTTTCTGATTCCTAACACCAATAAGACCCTGGGTTTCTATTCAAATTCTAGCCATTTAGCATGGTTCCAGCAGTGACTTGTTCTCAGGCAAAAGGACAAGTAACAGGAAACTCAATGAATGTTATTCCATTTTTCCAAGTGTTGACTCCAGTTTATGTCAGTGGCTCTGCAGTGCCTTTAGATAGTTTGTTTATATTTTGGCCAGAGTTTATAATTGTTATCTGCTAGAGGTTTGGTTCAGTATGAGCCAGTCTACCATAATTAGAAGCAAAGCTTTCTGGCTGCCCATATTGTTTTTTATTCTTTCTTTGCTTCAGTTTGTGCTGGTAATTTTGTGTGTGTGCTAATTTTTACTATCTTTTCCTTTTGCATATCTTATTAAGTATTGTAAGAAGGTACGTTCTATAATACAATTTCAATTCACCATGGAAATCTCATTTTTTCCATTTTATCAATAATTAACAGCAGGCTTTCTTTATTGGCGATACATATAATAATGATACATGTCACAATGAAAGGCATCTTTGATTTGATTAAATATGAGATATATATCTAGTTATTCTTCTGTATGTTCCTGTTCCTGCAGCATTAGCTCAAGTTCTCATTGCTGCCCCCTAACTGGTGTCGTTTTGTCCATAGCACGGCCCTATTCCAATCTGTCTTGTATGCCCAGTCATAGCGATCATTTTAAAATAAAATCATATTCATACTTATTTCCCTATTGAATACTTATTCTATAACTTTCTTAGAGAAATTAAAAATCCTTCAGAAAGCAAAATCTTTTTGTGGGTGTTCTAAATTAAAGACGTAGTTTGGGGCAGTGGGCCACATCATATTGAAACTCTATGTCATGGCGGTCAAAACAAAGGCCTGTTTATTAGTGTGTAGTGGGAAAGGATGAATCCCTAAAAGCAGCTAGCTGTTCATCGTACCCACTGCCATCCTATTATTCAAAATCCTCAGCCCCAGTGGGTGAATCTTATGGTAGCAGCATATCCTTTCTGGGTTGATTATAATGGAAATTATTTTTCTTTAATTTTATTTATTTTATTGAGATGTATTTGAATTAAAACATTGTGTTAATTTTTGGTGTACAACAACGATTTGATATATGATGTGAGACAATTAAGTTCGTGAACTCATCCTAGAAAAAGTGCTACATAACTCATTGATGAATGTCACTATGGTCACCTTCAAAGTATTCCCATTGGGAAGGTATGAACTGATGCCAGCGCCTAGTCCACCCTTCAAAGCAATTTTGGCCTTTCTGGAATGGCCATCAGAGCTGTCATCGTATTACCCTTGGTGTCCTGAATGTCATCAAAATGTCTTCCTTTCAGTATTTCCTTTATCTTCCGGTAAAGAAAGAAGTCATTGGGGGCCAGATCAGGTGAGTAGGGAGGGTGTTCCAAAACAGTTATTTGTTTACTGGCTATAAACTCCCTCACAGGCAGTGCTGTGTGAGCTGGTGCATTGTTGTGATGCAAGACCCATGAATTGTTGACGAAAAGTTCAGGTTGTCATCGTCTAACTTTTCCACGCAGCCTTTTTAGCACGTCTAAATAGTAAACTTGGTTAGCTGTCCAGTTGGTACAAATTCATAATGACTAATCCCTCTGATAACAAAAAAGGTTAGCAACATCGTATGCTTATATTGCCAAATGATTACCACATCAAGTTAACATTCATCACTACACATCGTTACAAAAGGAAACTATTTCATTTGGACCATTGGTTGGCTAACTTGAATTCCCACTTTACTAACTTGCTTGTGTAAAGCTATGGCACCCAGAAGGTTGCCCAGGGTATCAACCAAACAAAGAAAACTGTGGCATTATGTGGAGCAGTTCAAAGGTCATTTCTAGGTTTTGATTTGTTGTCTACCTTCTGTGTAAGCCCTCAAGAAGTAGGTCTTCCTGTCTCACTGACCCTGCTTCCATAAGATCCCCCCTTTAGGAGTGAAAACCTTTCTCACATCTGTTCACTAGCTTCTGTCTTTCTTATTTGCCAATCCAATCATTTTGGTTATTTGAAGCCTGACCTCTAGTAGATTCCTTGGGAAGTGCTCCTGGAAACGGTATTGTCTGATTGCTTACATCTTCACGACAGTTCATGGCCTTCCCAGTTAAGAAATCTGTCCGGGTATCAAATCATGGCCTCAGATTTTCTTTCCTCGTGTATTTTAAATACACTGTGTGTCCACTGAGGCCCGGGAGCACATTCACCATCTCATCCTCATAACGAGGGGACCATCTGTGGCACAGGCACTATTTTCTGTCTCTTTTTGCACAAGGGAAAAAGCACAAGGTTGCGTGGTTAGTAGTTGAAGGTGGCAGAGCCAGTAATCACGTCCAGGCAGTCTGTTTTCAGAGTTGGCACTCCTCCCATTTGGATTGTTCCAATGTTTCTGAATTTTCACGGACTTAGGAAATCCCACCGTGAAATGCTTTCCTTGGCACTCAGCCTCGACACACGTGGGCAGGTAAATTCTATACCGCTTCTCATTTTTATAGATTGAAATTTGTACTTACTAGTGTTTTAATAATATTTGTTTCTGTGTGATGGTCTTAGACTCTTTGGAAGATATTCTTAAGAGAGCTTTCATTTTAAAGCACATGTCACTTATTTACATTTGTTCCCAAAGTTCGCTTTTACAAGTAGCACGTGATTCCACTTACCTCTTTACATACATTTTTATTTCTCGTATGAACTCCTGCTTTTCTATTATCTATGAATGATCAGGGTAAAATTTGTTAATATATGTTCATTTTGGGGAGTGAATGTGTTATGCAAGGACTAATTACCAAGAGCTATTTATAGGTTTGCTGCTGTTTTTAACTCTGTTAAGAGGTAGTCTCTAGTTCAGATATTTGCTGCTGTCCAGCCCCTACGAATTTTCTACATAGAGAACGATATTTTGTATTCATTTGAAAACATATTTCTGTTTTTTCTAAGTTTGTGTTCTTAATAAGCTATCATCATCTTGCCATCAACAAAAGCGCCGTCCATCTGGGCACGTGAAGCAATGACGCTGGGGGACGATTTCCTTCAGCTGCGCTTACGTCAGACCTAAGTGCCCCCTGAAGCGTTGGGTTTCTTCTCCATCCCGTTTCACATCAGCAGAGATTCCTTCAGAGGAAATTTAGGGGACACTGGAAGGTGGCAGGAATTACCACGCTGCCCTGAAGAATGGAAGGTGGTGTACCTCTGAGGGTAGGGAAGCCCCTGGATGTGGTGTCATTTCGTGTGTGGCCGACCCTGTTGTGGCCGCTGGAGCTGCACGAGTTCCTGGAACATGGGCTCCCGAGGGCAGGCCTCCCACCTCAGCCAGCCCTCCATCCTGCAGGGCCTGGCGTGCTGTTTCCCGAGCACCAGTGGGCTTCTGTACATGTGCTGGGTGCGTCCCTGTGAACTGTCATTGGCGCAGCAGTGCCCAAGGCGAGGGCGCACAGGACGCACTGACAAAGCCGGGGCTGGGGACCCTTCCCGTGTGTGCCCCACCGAGTCAGATCCGGTTCTGTGGCGCGGCTTCCTCGTCCACACGGGATTGTGTGCTGAGACCCACGGGCGCCCCAGCACTGCAGACCGAGTTCTGAAGGACTGGCTTTCATTTTACTGTGTAGCCAGAGGGTCCACTGGGGGAGGGTTTTCCTTTTCCTTTGCTTCTCCTCTTTTTTTTTTTTTTTTTTTTTTTGAGATAGGGAATGGAATTCCAGATGACTGGCAGTTTGTTAGCTGCAGCAGAGTGGTTATGTGTGCTTAATTTGAGTGAAGCTTATTTGTAGACATTTTAGGAAATAAATCTGGGAAACCATTTGTGATTCTGTGCAGTCATCTTTGAGAAAGAAAATGGCTAGATTTTAGATTTATTCTTTTTTATTATAAAAGTAATACATTGCTTTTTGGAAAAAAAAAAAGCCAGAAAATACATAAACACAAAATAACAATTCCCTGTAATCCTACCACTATATTCTTTTTGGTGGATTATCCTCCCAGACTTTGTTTTGGATGGATGGACGGATGGATGGACAAATACACAAAATAAGTGTTAAAATGAAAATCAGATTATGCCAGGTGTCCTTTATTTCAATCATGAAATAATATATATCAAAGGAAATTTCCATGTCCATTAATTTAGACAAGTACTTTTGTTTTGAATATCTGTGTGGTATTTTATAAGCTTGATGAACTACAATTTATAAAAGCAGTCCTCTACTAATGAGCACTTAAATTGTATCAGTTTTTTCCTCTCATAAACAATGTAGAAAGCATCCTTACTCAAATGCATTTGTTGAGTGGTCCTATTATTCCTTTAGTATAAATCCTAGAAGGGGACGTAAGTGTATTCAAGTACCAGGTTTTCTATACACAAGCTAGAACTAACTGCTAGCTTTCGTTATCACTCCCTTTAATCCCTGCCTATTTGACAAGTGGAAAAAAATGTTAATTATACTTTTTAAATTACCAGTGAGTTTGAGTAGTTTTTCATATGTTTATTGGATTTTGAACATCCTTTTTGTGTGAGTTACCTGTTTATAATCTTGGTCTGTTGTTCTGTTGGGTATTTATATTTGTCTTATTGAGTCATGAGAGCTCCTCATATATGATGGATATTAACCTGTATTTCCCATGTATATTATAATAGTTTTTCCCTGTCATTTTTCTTTCATTGTTATTTGTGTGGGTTTTTTAACCAAACAAAAATAAATATATTATTAGACCTAGTCATTGTTTAAATGATGTCTGACTCCAATGTGTTCCTTAGAAAGGACTTGTCACACAAAGAGGATGTATTATATGTATTACGTAATAGTCATCTTAATTTCCTTCTACTACTTTTATGGTTTTATTATTCTACTTAATGTACAATTTACTGTAAGGTTTATCCTAGAATAAGATAGCAGGTAGCTTCATTTTATTCTTCTCCAAAATGTTCATCCAGTTCTTTTAATACCATTTATTACACAGTGCATCATGTTTTGGTTTATTAAAGTCTACATTTTTACCAGACAGGCAATGATGACAAGGAAACATAATATTTAAATGTATCTTTGAAAATATTAATAAACTAAATCTCTTTTGTTTTAATAGAGGTCTCATGGGAGAATCAACAAGTCAAAAATTCCAAAAGGGAGTACCTCCCCAATTTTGATTCATCTGATGATGTCTGGAAAGACTGCTCCTTAGATGACATTGCAAGGACCTTTTGCCAAGAGGTAAGAATGTTTTCCTAATGCCAGGGTTATGGAAAGTGTGGACCGAGAAGATTGACAGCTGTGGGAAACCATTTGGTCTGGACATTTCTAAAATTCGTTTTGAATCTAACCCCGCCTCCCCGAACCCTGAGAGTTCCTCCATCTTCTAATAGCAATAATACATTGATCATAGTAATGGTGATAAGAGATGGATTCTTAAGTACCTCCTTTGTGTTACTCATGCAATCTTACAAGAAATATTTAAGACTTGTATAAAGACATGATACAACTTTATTGAGTAAAATAAAGGAAAACTTGAATAAATAGAGGTCTTTTCTGGTTCTTGAATTGGAAGATTCAACATTCATACATGTTCTCCCTACATCTGGATGGAGAGATACATACATTTTCTTTTGAAAGTTATAATAGAGGGCTTATCCTGCCACATGTAGAATACTTTATAAAGGTATAATAATTAAGACAATATAGCCCTGGTACAGCAATGGACATTCAAATTGATTTGAAACGGTGGTTGGATAATGGACCAATCTTTATGTGTGAATTTAGCAATTGATGTGAGGCATTCCCGTAAGATGTGGGAGGATGGGGAGTGGAATATTCAGTAGTTATTATTGGGATAATTCACTAGCCAGCCATTTGGGGGAAAAAAAGCTTTGTAACCTTCCACTCTTCACACCAAAATAAATTCTATGTGCGTCAACTATGTAAATTTAAAAGTAAATAATGTGGGTGAAAAAAGCCCTAAAACCATAAAGGAAAAGACTGATAACATAGACTACATTAAAATGAAAAAGCTTTTGTACAATGAAACTTTGTATAAACAAGTGATAAACTTGGCAAAATACTCGTGTGTGCCACATAAACAACAGATAAATAACAACAGCTCCTACGGTGCGTAGCACTTTTACAAATTATTAATACAAAATTTTCAGTAGAAAATTGTCAATGAGGAAAAAATTAACAAAAGCCAATGTTGATGAGGATTTCGGAGAAGTGAGCAGTTTAATACACTCTTGGTCAGTTGGTAAAACTTGTTCTCTCTTGTTGTCGATGAGTCGATTGTCTTCATAAAAACATGACCATCACAGAAAAAAGTAAGCAATTCTGAAAAGTATAAAGAAGAAAGTAATAGATTATTCAAAATCCACCATCCAGAAATAGTCTGGGGCAACACTTGGTGAACATAATTCCAGGCCTGTCTTTATTTGTATATGTAGAAGGATGGCCGCATCAGTGGGTGGATGGGTGGATACATACATAGACGTAATCTTATAAGAAGAGCATCATGAGCATGCGCTTTCTCTCTCTCTCTTCCCTCTCTTCCCCCCCTCTTCTTCTTCTTCTTTTTTTTTTTTTTTTACAAATAAGGCATATTTAATTTAAATTTCTTTGAATTTTCCAGAAGTAAAGAAACGAGCATCATCACCTTCATAATTACCATTTCATGGGGCTGCCTACGTTGTACGTGCCGGGCAGTGTTGGAAGTGACTCACAGGTGTTCTCCTGTCCAGTCTTCGTAGCCACTCCATGCGTTAGGCACTGTGTCATCCTGGTTACAGGGGAGGAAACTGGGGCACAAAGAGATTTCACGGCTTGCCCAAGGTTACCCTGCCAGTAAGTCCTGGAGCCAAGTTCAGACCCCAAAGTCATTGCTCACAATGCTGCCCTCACGTGAAGCTAAAGATGTTTATGAACTTGGGATAAACACTTCATTACCACAAGAGACATTAGGTCCCCAAAGGGACTGTGAGACCAGAAAGGAGATTCAGAAAGCCATTAGGAGTTGGATAAATGATGGTGTTTTTGAAGGGTGCCCCAATTACAGACAGTGGGGGCTGGCTCTCTGCTGTGAAACTCAGAGACTGGCACTTCCCGGCTTCCTGCCCACCCCTTACTCCCACCTCCCAGTTTTTGCTGTTTATATTTTGTTCTTAGTCAGAGCTGATAATATTTACATTCTGTTCTGTTACCATAATTCTCCCAGTTGTTTTTCCTTTGTTTTATTTTTACATGGATTTAATGCACATCACTGTATTTCAGTGTTTACCATAGTTTATTCCCTTTCAGAGTTCTTTATTTTGATTTATTCTTTGGTTGGCTGATTTCATTGTCAAGTAATTTCCTTAAGAAAGGGTCATGAGTGCCTTTTCCCTTTGTTTTCTCATATTTGAGATGATCTCCCTTTTGCTTTTTTACTAGAACAACTTGGCTGGGTGTAATTCTTCCATCATTGTTTCTTTTTCTCAAAATGTTGTGTTTTCCCATTGTCTTCTGGCATCGGGTGTTCTTGTGAAGAAGGCTGAGGTCACCTTGTAGGTGATTTTTTCCCCCTGACCTATATGCTTAAAGTATTTTTTCTGTATCCTTGAAATTAAAAGGCAAAACTAAGCTGTTTTGGCATGGAGTATTTTGTCCATGTTTCCTGGAGCTGAGTGTATTCTTCTGATGTACAGATTCAGTTCTTCTTTCATTTCAGGAAAATCTCCCCTGTGTCTTATCACGGAAATCTTCAGCCTGCCTCCATCCTGCTCTCCTTCCTTCCGTCTTCCTTCCGTCTTTTCTTTCTGCACTGGTATTCCCAGGTATCCTTACATTGGATCATCTTTGTCTGGCCTTGATAGCTCTCTTCTCTGCGATTGCTTTAATCATTTTCTCTTTTTCCTCCGCTTTCTTTGAGATTCTTAAAAGCCATTCCTTTATTATGAATTTTAATTTCAGCGTTGTCTCTTATTCTTGCTGTTCCTAATTTGTTTATTAGTTCCTATAATTATGTTATTTTTATTTTCTATTTCCTTAGCTTGGAAATACCCTGTTTCCCCAAAAATAAGACCTAGCCGGACAATCAGCTCTAATGCGTCTTTTGGAGCAAAAATTAACATAAGACCCAGTCTTATATTATGTTAGATAAGACTAAGTCTTGTATTATAGTAAAATAAGACCAGGTCTTATATTAATTTTTGCTCCAAAAGATGCATTAGAGCTGATTGTCCGGCTAGGTTTTACTTTCGGGGAAACACGGTATCCCTCTCATCTCTTTTATTGTTTTATCATCTTGTCTTCAAGATTTTCCTTTAATGAATTCATATTTTTATTTAGTTCCTTTTTATAATATGACAGCTTTGCAGGTGATGTGTTTATGTTTTTTTGTATAATGTTTCCTTACAGACTGGGTTCTTTGTCTTTTGCTTGATGTTTGCTTCTCTTTCTTTCTTTTGGGTAATATGTTTGCGCAGTTGCAAACCCACTGATTTTCATCCCACTTGTGCTTAGGATGAGAATGACCCATATTAGGGATGTGGCTGCATTACCATTACCACTACTCTACTGTTTTCCATTATCTAAATACACACAAATTATATGCTTTCCTACAGATGGACGTTCGACTTGCTTCGTGTTTTGTGTTAATCCAAATGGTGCCACTTTGAGTGGTTGAATGTATACATACCTTCACGTGTGTATGTGCAAAGGTTTTCTAGAAATTACACCTAGGAGTGGATTGAGTTGCTAGGTTGTAGCGAACCCACTCCTCAGTTTTAATTGATGGTTTGAAACTGTTTTTCAAAATATCACTTTGCACTCCCACCAGAAGCACACGAGAATCCCTATCGTTCTGCATTCTCACCAACACTTGGTATTTACTGTTAGAATTTAAAATTGTTCCCAGCCCGAGGCAGATGAAATGGCATCTCAGCTATGATTTTCATTTTCATTTCCCTTTCAACTGATGTGTCGAATAGATTTTTACATTTTGCAGCCTTTCTTGAGAACACTTTTGGTAACAAAAAAAAAAAAAATTTTTTTTCATTTTTGACAAATATTTAATGAGTGCCCACAACATGTCGAATTGTGCTTCATTCTAGGTAATTATCAGTGAACAAAACAGACAGTCTCCGCCCTCATGGAGATTTCATGACCGTACATCAGGGAGAGAGAGGTGAAACAAACACATTCATAAATACAATTTTCCTTGAGTGGTCTGACTGAAAAGGACAGGGTGCCATGAGGGAGAGTAACGAGGGGAACCTCATTTAGACTGGGGACCAGGGGAACGTTTATAAAAAGTAAATGTGTAAACAGGGAAAATAAGTATATGTCTCACTTGTCCATTGATACTATGATGGCATGCCATATGTCATTTGAAAGTGTGATGTAAATATACACTAGTTCTTATGGGGAAAAAATTCATAACATTGTTAAATGAAAAGAGCATTTGTCAAATCTGAAAATATAGTACGATCTCATTTTTGTACAATTATAATATCTGTTTATATAATCATGATGGGAGTCTGGGGAACACGGTATCAAAAACTGGATGGTAAGATTCCCAGGTATCATTATGTCCTTTTTTATACTTTGCTGAATTGCTTGCGTTTTTATCTTTTGTTTCATTATAAACAGTAACAATGAAAAGTCCCAAAAGGTTGTACATGTCACAAAGATAACTGTTTCTGTTTCACTCCCTGCTCTTTTTCTGTAAGCTCTTGATGTCAGAAAACCTCTCCTGCAACAAACCTTATTGGACACCAAATGTCATTAAGATGTTAAAAGTGGATTTCATTCATCCAGTAAACACACCAAGGCCCTACTGGCTCTGGTTTCTCTCCATGAGAGTCTTCCCCGGCACCCTTCCTCCCTGCAAGAGGGCAAATTTAGCCACATTTTGGGTTAATTTTATACAACTTTCTAAGAAGCTTAGGCTGTGTGGTTCTCTAAATATTTTCAAAGATTTTCCCTGTAGAATTCCAATATTCCTGTACACTCTGAGGAAATTTTAAAGAACCTGCTTCTTAGTTCTTTTGTGGAAAGAAACTCTTGTGCAAGTATTTCCACATTCCAGCAGTTTTTTGTTTGTTTGTTTGTTTCTTTGTTTTTAAGCTGCCCTTTTATAGCAAGTTGTGGCTATTTTGTTTATTTTCTTATCCCAGTTAGCAGAAAAAACTGAATTCAGACAGGGTTGGAAAATGGAGAGGGTTGGAAATATTGGAGGATATTGTTATTACCCAATAATAAACAGCAGGAAAACCTTTGGAAATAAAACCAATCTTCTTAGTGTTTTTACGAGTCATATAAAAATCAGTGGTTAACCTACTTTACTGCATTTTCGAAGTCCCGTAAGCAAAGCTCATCCACCCCGATTCTCTGCAAGAATGCCCCATTAAGAAAAAGCAGAATAATTAAAGAAACGTCCAATGCATGCTGTTTATGCAATCCTTACATCAATAATTTCTCTTACCATAAAAGCTACTTCTATTTTTAATAAAATGTTGCCAGCTTTTTTGTTTGATTGACCTGAGTTAATCAGGAGAACAGTAGGGTGGGCTCACAGTAGGGGGATGGCTTGAAAGTATATTAAGGAAGATGTATCAAGCTGGCAGCGCCACTGAGTATTTTTAGCTCTGAAATTTGAGGTGGAGCTATTATGTGTGCTGTTTTTCCGGGACCAACACGTCTACCTTGTCAGTTGAGTAGCTGTGACTGGGGATATTGTTTTGTAGTTAGCTCATCAATTAAACATTTGAAGTTCAGTACATGCCATCGTAACCTTTTTGATCAGTTTTTGGAGAGGAAAATGTGAAGAGGTTTCGGTAAAAATAAGTGCTTGAATAGCTCCATGAAGTTGATTTCTGTGAAGGCAACACTCTAATTTTAATTTGTTGCAGCTTTCGAAGTCCTATGAAAGGGTTGAAAAAGCCCTGAGTGCAGGGGACCCCTCCAAATGTGGGTGCATATCTTTGAATTACCTCAAGATTGTCCTCGATACCTTTGTATACCGATTACCGAGAAGAATTTTTATCCAGTTAATGAAAAGGTAAGAGTCCCATTGTTTCCTTGACATTCCCACCCCACCCCCCAAACGTCAACCATGAGGATAAGGAACAGCTTCATTTATTTTTTATTACAGTATTGGAGTTTTTTACTATTGAAAATGTCAAATGCATGTGAAAGTAAAGAGAATAAGAGAATGAATCCACTGATGTACCCACTACCCAGCTCCGACCCTCAGCTCACAGTCAAGCATTTCATTTACATCCCTGCCATTTTTCCTCAACCCCAGATATTTTTGAAACAAATACCAGACAGCATATTTCATTGAAAATATCTCACTATGTGTCTCTAAAAGACAAGAACTCTTTTTAAAAACATGGTGAATAAACTGTTTTCACACATAGTAGAGCTATCAATAGCAATAAATATCCAGTCAGGGTTCAGATTTAACTGATTGTCTCAGATTTTCTTTTATAATTCATTTGAGTCAGGATCCACATGAGGTCTGCACATTTCAATTGATTGATTGGCCACAATTCTTTTTTAATCTCTAGGGTCCCGCCCCATTTCTTAATTCTTTCCCCTGTGAAGCATTTGTAGAAGAACTCTGGGTTGTTTGTTATGTGGGGTTTCTTACCATATAAAACTGACTGATTGCAACCCACAGTGACATAGAACGTGTTCTCCTGTCTCCCTCTCCCAACCCCCTGCCCCTCAATTGATACAGGCCCATGTGCGATCTGGGGGCAAGAATATTGCATAGGTGGTGGCAAGCGTGTGTGACTGGTTGTCTCTCTTTGTGTGATGTGAGCAGCCATGTGGATCACACCAGTATCTACTCATTGACTAGAGGTTGTAGAGAGACAAGGTCCCATGTCCGTCGTTTCTTCTTTCATTGGTTGAAATACTTCTGTAATGAAACGTCCCCTCTCTGGCTATCTGGCGACAATGAGACACCATTAGCAGAAGAAAGGCAGGATATCTTTGGTTCTCTCCCTTCATTTGCCACTTTTCAAAATAGTCAACTGGTTTCCTAGCATCCTCCAAAAATGAGCAATGAGTGATTTTTCTTAAAAAAGACTCTCACAAACTCATGAATAGAAACATGTAATGTGTTTCCATTCATTACAGTTGTTATTCTCATTGATATTCTGTTTGTTCCATCCTGGCCGGTGGGAGCCTTTTCATATCGGCCCCCGAGTCTGTTGACGTGACCCTCATAGTCTCTGATAGACCTCTTGCTTTCTGGTACGATGCAGTGCTCCAGGCTCTTCTTTTAGTTGGAAATGGTATATGTAGACCAAAGTCTAGGTAAGGAATACTGTCTTTAATTTACCTGGTTTTCTGTACAGGTAACTCAGAGAACCTCTTCTCAGGGGCTGTAGGGTTGAGGCTCATGAAAAGATTGTCCTATGAAACTCTGGATAATTGGTGGATACCTCGGGGTTATTTAGAAAGGGGAGGCATGAAAGAAGGAGGAGGAAAAATTGCATTAAGTTAGATCGGTTGGGTCTGTTTCCCGCTGTACCCCCCTTTCCTTCTCAGCACTCTGTATATTCAGAGAGTCACTGTGTACAACCGCGACTTCTAGAGTGAAAAGCCCCATTTGGCCCGAGGAATGAATATTTCTGTGGCTCAGCAAACAGCTCTACTGTCCTGCCTATACGTAGCGAAATGTTTTAGGAATTACTTTCTTGGATTACTGGAAATTACACAGCCATTTCTTTTTTATTTCATTTTCAAAATTATACAAACAATAGTTTAATAGCAATAAGGAAAATCAAAACCAAAAAGTCACCATCGACCTCAGATAACAAATTTACTGTTTTCATTTTTTCCACATTCTCTTCCGCTTTTATGTATCCCCATACCTAGTTTTCACGTTTGTAATTCAAGTGCATCTATGGTTTTATGCTGTGCTTTTTAAATAGGAATGCATATTACAGACATATCTCGTACCGGCTTCGTAGTCTTTCGCGTTATAAGTGCAATGGATGCAATTGAGTGCTTTTCTCTGCCAGACATTGTGCGAGTGTCCAAGAAGGCAGAAATCAATGGCAAATCATCCCAAGCCTGAGTGGCTTACCAGAGTGGTGGTGACTGTGAAGATTATGACAGGTGCTTAGAGTGAGCGTCTGAGGAGACCAGGGCGGCCAGCATTGTGATCTGCTGCTCACTGGGCTAGCCAGGGACCGTTCACCCAGAATTCCTGGTGGAACAGGGAACGAGAGACAACAGCAGCAAGGTGAAGTCCAAGTGCTAAGATTGTGAATTCTACATTTGGCTGCCCCTGATACACATTCCTGCAAGTTCAGATCTGTCACCCATTCCCTCTATCATTATATGCTTACCTTTCTGATCCCTCTGACTTTTATGGTCTGTCTTATCTGATATTAAAATACCCATCGCAGTTTCCTTTTGATTAGTATTTGTCAGGTATATCTTTCCCCAACCTTTTCTTTTCACTCTTTGGTTGTCATGTTTTAGGCGTGTTTCTTATAAAATAGCATATTTCTATATTTTAAAAATTCCAACATGAACATCTTTGCCTTTTTAACGGTGAAGTTTTCATCTGTTTCCATTTATTGGGACGGATGTTTGGAATTTGTCCCCACCACTTTATTTCGTGCCCTCCGTGATTTACTCAGCTCTTCTGTTGTTTTTTCCTCCCTCATGTTTGGTTCTGTCTGGGTTTTCCTATCGCTCTTTTTCCCCTCCACTGTCTTAAGACTTAAATGTTTTCTTTCTGTTCTTATAGAGGTTACCCTTAAATTTTTAACATGTACTCTAAACTTATGAAGCCTGAAGTTAATCCATATTTCTCTTGTGCTGAATAAAACAAGCACCTTCAACTTACGCGTTACAGTCGCCTAATGTTTGGGTCCTGCCTTGTTTGGACAGTCCCTGAATTAGTCATTATTTTAAACATATGGCCCATGCTTGTTCAGGTTTTCCCATGTGGACCAGGTTGTTTGCTCATCACTGCTACCTAAGTCTCGCTCTTTGTTCTGAATTAAACTTCCCAGTATATCATTTAGTAGTCCTTTGAGTGAGATCCTGTGAGTGTTTGCTTTTAAAAGTGTCTATTTCCCCCTTCCTCTTTAATGAAGATTTAGCAGGGAGTAGAATTCGTGTTTTTTCATGGTTTTTCTTAGCACCTTGAAGATATTGTTTGTGCTCTTCTGGCCTCTGTTCTTGCTGTTGACAGCCTGCCATTTAATTGCTAATACTTTATAAAAGGTGATGGGGTTTTCTTTTTTTCCTTTTTCTGGTTGCCTTTAAGATTCCTCTTTATTTCTGTTACTTTACAGTTTCCGTACAATGTGTCTCAGTATAGATGTCTGTTTATTTAACCTACATAGGCTCATACTATCTCACTCTGGGGATTAGTGTCTTTTGTAAGTTCTAGAACATTCTGAGCTATTATTCTTTGAGTGTTGCCTCCAGCCCATTTGCCCTGGTCTTTTCTTCTGGAACTCCTATTAGATGTATGTTGGACCTTCTCATTCCATTTTCCATGTCTCTGACACTCTCTTATATTTCCCACGTCTTTATCTCTCTGGGCTGTATTCTGATGATTTGCCTATAATCTGTTTTGGTTCACTAACCTTCTTCAACTTTGCCAAATCTACTCCCAGTGTTGTATAATCCCAGGTCTCCTAACCCCGACAGGACATTAAATCCCAGCCCCTGAAGGGTTACATTAAACCCCAGGGCTGCTGTGAGCACACACTGCTCTGTGCAGGTCTGATGCCCCCTGGGATGATTCGGTAATAACTCACATTCTTGCTCCTCTACAGTTGGTTCCCTCCTTGCTTCTAGCCTCTGTGCATTTCCCTTTCCTGGTTTCAACTTCACCTATACGATTAAAATAATTTTAATATATTTATTCCAGTAGTTGTGAATACATTTGATATATTTCTCTGTGATTAGACCGGGAGTGGGTGGAGATCCAATGTGTTGCCAGAAGTCTTACCTTGATGTATTCGTGCTGGCTGGGCAGTTAGAAAAGTCTCCAAAAAGTAAACAGAACCAGGTAGAACCTTAGAGAGGTACATAGGAGCTTCCCACGCAGACAGTTGGAGAAAGCAAACCGCATTTTCCAAGGCGCTGGTTTGATTGGGTCCTGATCAATTGTTGGGGCTTTTTAAGTTTACATACCAGGACGTACTTAACCATGTCATTGTCCTTTGAGTCTTCAGGTTCTTTTTAGCTTTGCCTATGTTTGTTTGTTCATTCGTTTGTTCAATCCATCTGTCACCATGTAGTTATTAAGCACTTACTGTATACCAGGCCTGTGCCAGACTGCAGGAACTCACTGGAGAATAATCCCTGCCCTCAAAGGGCTTTCCCTACTGCTGGGGGAGGCTGACGATCAAGAAACGTATCAGTGATGAGCTAAAACATGCAGTGTGAGGAGGGCTGTGAAGAGACTCTGTAATGGAGAATAACAGGGAGGAACTCAGGAAGGCCTCTCTAAAAAAGGGAGGTTTAAACAAAGACCTGAGAGCTCAGGGGGAGCAGCCATGGGAAAAACCTCCCTGGCGGGGCCACGGCTTCCAGGGCTGCCCCACGTGTTGTGTTCTGGGGCCTGCCAGAAGCCAGTGTGCCTGGAGCCCAGAGGGCCAGAGGGCCAGAGGGCCAGAGGGGCGAGAGGTGAGGAAGAGAGACCAGGGCCCTGGGCAGGGACTCAGGTGACAGTCAGTGCCGGGGGCTGTGGGCAGACTTTGAGGCGGGGGCTGGCGTGTTGGTGCTTGAGACCCAATGTGATGGCTCTGCGAGGCCCTGGGCAGATGCTTTCTTTCCTCAGAATGCATTTCTAAAAGGTGGACTCAAGGCCAGAGTGTGAAGTCCTCTGCAAACTTTCGTAAGGATTGCCAGATTGTTCTCTCCGAAGGTAATCATGGTTTATAGGCCATCCACACTATGTGGCTGTGCTAGTTTCGTGTTCTTTCCAACATGAATAGTAGCTTTGTTTGAGAATACTGAGAAGTTCAGAGGTGTAAAATGGTGCCTCGTTATTGTTTCAATTGGTATTTCTTAGAGGGACGCTGCAGTTGGACGTTTCCATGAGCCTGTTCACTGCTTGTTCCCCCCGATGTGAATTCTCCTTTGTCCCAGGGGTTTAACGGCCCCTCTGATAGTATTTTAAGTCAGTTTCACCACCTTTTTGTTGAATAGCTTTTTATAATTCGATATTTATTAACAGATAACCCTTTTCCATCACAGGCGTTACACCTGTTTCTCTCAGCTTGCGATTTCCCTCTCGGTTATATGGTACCTCTTTTGAAGTTTACATTTGAATATAATAATACATTAATCTTCTTTTTTTTTTGGAATGTCTTCAGTGGCTTAAAAATCTATAAATTCATCATTCTTACCCAGGCTTGAAAAAAAACCTGTTTTCTACTCTGCTAGTTTTCCTTATTCTTTGAAAACAAAATAAAGCACTTTACAATCCATCCTGACATAAGGTGGGTATCCAAATTAAAATATTTTTTCTGAATAGGTAGTCTGTTACTACCACACTTATTAAATAATCCTTTCTTTCCCCACTGTATTTAGTACCTATTTTGTCATATTGTAAATTCTTTTCCATAATTAGGTTTAATGTGTGTTTCTACCCTGTTCCGTCAGTCTAGGTTTCTCCTGTGTGGGGACATTTTTGTACAACATTCTGTGTACAGTGGTCCATCCAATCGTCCTCTTACTTTCTCTTACAACTTTAGAGAGAACATTGGGTTCCCCGCCGCGGTCACAGTTAGTTTTTCACCTGTTTCTTCAATTTAGATGGCAATTGTTAAGAATTTACCACTAATTATGTCATCTCCTAAGAGAGAATCTGCTGGATTCTACCACGGAAGCATTGGCCTAAGAAAAATGAATTAGACATGGGACTAGTGTTGGCGCTGGGTGGCCCTGGGGGAGGCCCTGGCCATGGGCTAGTGCTGGAGTTCCTCTCTCCTTTGCTCTCCTCTCAGCCTCCCGCCACCCAGGTAGTGAAGAGCTGGGACCCTGGTGTCGCTAGAAGCAAGCACCCTGAACCCCCCTTAACCTTCGCACCGACAGCATCACAAGAAACCGTAATTCATCATCTAAATTTAGGTTTAGTATTTTTACTCACTTGCCAGGATGAGTCCACGATTATATTGACAGATTCTGTGACTTCTGTATTTAAAAAAATGATTTAAGTATTCACTAAATAACCTGTACACGAATGTTCAGTAGCTCTATTCATCATCGCCCCAAAGTGGAACCAACCCGAATGTTCTTCAGCGTGCGATTGGAAAACAAACTAGCAAACCCATAATGGAACGTTTCTCAGCAAGAAAAAGGAACAAACTATTGATACGTACAACATGGGTGAATCTCAGAGACATTCTGCTGAGTGCAAGAAACCAGCCTCACAGGTTGCTCCTGTAGGATTCTGTTTTTGTGGCATTCTAGAAAAGACAGAAGAGCAGGAATGGAGGCGAGATCAGTGGTTTCCAGAGTTAGGGGCGGGGAGGGCGTGACTCCAGAGGGCCATGTGAGGGAGGGTGTGAGGTGGAGGAGCTCTGCTGTGTCCTGAATGTGGTGGTTCCAGGCACCTATCTCTCCAGGCACACCTCAGAGATACTGCGGGTTCAGTTCCACACCACTGCAATGAAGTGAGTCGTCATCTTTTTGCTTTCAATTTATAAAAGCACAACATCTATGAAGCACAACAAAGTGAAGCGCAATAAAACAAGGTGTCCCTGTACATGTGTTTAAAAGTCATAAAACTGTACACCAAAATAACAGGTCCATTTTACTGCATTTTAATTTAAGAAATAAAATTTAAGAACACATGCTTTTTAAAGGTAAAATTTCAGGAAAGAATAAAGAAGGAAGTAGAATCTAAGTTCTCGTGTCTACCAAAATGATTTGAGTAATGATTCTTACTGTCCAGTTTAAGAATGGATAGTTCAGAAAAAATACAGGCATTGTTTTAAGTTTGTCATTCTTTTAAATACTCAAGATCTAGGGCCTAAATTAAAAACACTAACAGCTTGGTAACGAGGCATAAAATCGTGATCCAAATAATATTTGAGAGGCTTTAAAAGCTGTTTCCCACATATACTTTTTAATGTAATCGTAGACTTTAATTGAACAGCTAACTTGACCTTTATTACTAACATGCTGTGCTTCTCAGTGTCGCCTCGCCTTTTATACAAAATACGTCTATTAAAAATAACACCAGTGTTTAAACATGAAGAAGAATGAGGTTTCAGGAAGAGCTGAGCGGATGGAATAAAGGCTCTTATGACTTGCTACGCCTTGTGTGTTCACCAGAGACTGTACTTCATCCATCACCATGGGAGCAGACCTTCACTCAGAAACACCTCCTGCTGAGAATTTTCCCATTCATGCTGGTAACAGGAGAAACCTGGCAGAGCTGTGCAAACAGAACACATAAGCCATTTAGCCCAGAAATATATACCCTGGGATGTATTTTCAGTTATTGTCTAAACCTTTTTAACCACGTGTCTAGGATCTCTTCTATTTATGTGCCATTCTGGAAAAGGCAAAAAAAAAAAAAAAAAAAAGGAATGGAGGAGAGATCAGTAATTGCGAGGACTGGGGACTGATGGGAGGGGGGTGACTCCAGAGGGGCAGCCTGAGGGAGGGTGTGGTGTGGGGAAGCTGTCTGTGTCCTGCTGGGGTCTTCTTAATCTGGGCACACCCTGGCCGGGGGCCAGGTGGCAAGAAGATGGCATGTGAGTTTATTGACGCATCTTTTAGCCAGGTGAGAGCAGGATTCAGTGAAATCAGTAGATGGGGAAGCCACTGTCTCTCGTAGGCCCGAAGGGGTGAGAAGCGGAGCAGTTGCTGGCTAAGCACTACAGCTGAAGGAGAGGGTCTCCCTAGAGCAGATGGTCCTCACGAAAAGAACAAGGCCACGGTCACACTGCAGCCCAGCACCGAGGGAGCCGGGGAATAACTAGCCCACCTCTCTCCCCTCTCCCCTGCCAGTCCCCTGCTGGCACCTCCCACTGGCCAACCCAATGGAAAGCCAGGGGCGTGAGGGGGTCAGTGGGAGCACCCAGCAGGTGCCATGCACAGCGGACGAAGGATCTGGGTGGACAAATGAAGAGCATCGGGCATCACCCACCCATTCTGAATCTCATGATCTTTGAGGCTGAAAAACCCTTGTCCTTTGTCGGGATGAAAACCTTGTATCCCCAACACAAGGAGCTACTCAAAGGCCTGTCTCCCACGTGAAATCTAACATGTCAGAAAAATCAGCTTGTTATGTAAGGCGGCAGGGGGAGCAGGAAAACACACAACATACAGATGAGCTGCTAAAATTTGCAGTATTGTAACTGGTCTTGTGACCTAACTTGATAATCACAGTATCCTTTTTCCAGCATCAGTTCTAGGTCCCCCTTACTTTCTCCTCCAATATCTTTGCTGCAAAGCATTGCTCAGCTGCTGGGGTACCGACCTCCACTTTCACAGGGTCTCAGCTCTTGGTGGTCATCTCTGGAGTGGCTACCACAGCTGGCTTACAGCTTATCAGGCATCCTGGAGAACAGCGCTTTAACCTCACAGGACATTTTCTCTCAGCTGGCTCTGTCTGTAGTTGAGCCACCCAGCCGTTCTCACAAGTCTGTTTTGGTGATGGGGTCTGTGATGCGGTAAGACACGTGAATTCTGTGGGTCTGAGGCCATTGCTACACCTTCACCACAATCAAATGAGTCCCTTGGTTACAAACGCTGTGCTGCGTGGGACATTATGGTGACGAACAAAGCATTGTGGAGCTCCACAAACGACAGCAATGACAGACGTGTCTAAGGCAGAGCAGGCCCACTGATTTCCATCTGGACTGTGTATGCTGTCAACACAAATCACTGCCCCACCATGATGAAAGGGGTCCGGTGTCATCTCTGTTGGGTAATTGGGAAGCCCACCTGGAGAAAGAAGCCATGTGAGGAGGTGTCAGCATTGGCTTCTGCTGTGGGCAGACTGCGTACTTAGTGGGCAGTAGCCAGCTCAGTGTTAGTGATGAGAAGGCCATGCTTTCAAACCGACACCCAGCCTCCTTTCCCATCTCCACGGCCATTTGGGTAGGGAAGCCCATGAACGAGCACCAGGCTGCCTGGGGAATGTGACTGACTGGCCTCCTTGGGAACAGGTCAGCTTTCACCCTGCTTCTCCACTGTGGTACCCGCCAGTGGGCACTTATATGGGATGTAAATTCCTCCTTTGCCAACTGTGGTGAGACAGCAATTTACACTGGAGCCTGCTAGGCCTTCTGCAACTACTGTTTCATGCTCTAGCCTCCACTTAAAACTGGAAACCTGTGGGTTACCCCAAAACGGATCAGAATAGCAGGACAAAATAGTCTCCAAAATCCAGAAACACCCTTTAAGCACGTGCCTCTTTCTTTGTGACGGGTGGTACAAGGTGTAACAACTTGTCTTTTATTTTAGAGGGACTATTCCAGCATGCCTCAGACCTCTGGATCCATAGAAACTTCACCAGGATGGCAGACCCCTAAAATTCCATAGGGTTTATCTCCTCCCCTCTGACACATCTGTCTTTCTGAGGCCTCAAGGATATTTGTTACTTGTTACTTCCTTCTTACTGGGTTCAGTTAATGTAATATCAGTGTAATGGGCTAGTGTGGTGATTACAGCCCAAAATGCACAGCTACTTTGTAAATATCTGTGGAGCCCTCTGGGCAAACTTGATCAGAGTTCCTTCACATTCTATTACGGAAGAAGCAAGTGAGTTGACAGCCATGAGATGAGACTGTGAAGGTGTACTGATCTCCCTGCCATGTAAAGGGAGACTACTGATAGGAATAGGAAAACCAGCATTTGCTATCTCTGTAGCTGCGTGTCGGATGCCTGGTATGTTGATTTGCATGTGTGATTGGCACCATCACTTGATTAACTTTACAATAATCCACACTCATTTTCAAATACCCAAGTAGTTTTTTCATTGGCAAACAGGTGGTTTAAATGGGAATCTGGTAGAAGTCAACCCCTTCCCCATCCGCTCGTCTTTCTATTCTTTGATGATGGTACCGGTCTCTGCATTCACTGCTGAGAAGTGGTATCACTTCTTGTTTACTCTCCTGGGAAGAGTTGTGTGTTCTCTTGGCCCTTCCTACCATCATAACCCTTATTCCGTGGGTCAGAGAACTGAAGTGAGGATTCTGCAGTAGCCACAAGTATTTGTTCCCATTATACATTCTGAGACTGGAGAAGTCACCCAGGAGGAGTCTGTAATCCCACATGACCCACTGTGAAATCGACTTGGCTGCATCTGTCATCTCCATAAGCCTCCTCTCTGACCAATAGACTGTGCTGGCACTTTGATTCTCCACGGGTTATCATTAGTTCCAAGCCACTGTCATAACCCTGAGTGGTCTGGGTATTCCCTTAGCACATAGTCACCTTGGCAAATGGACAAAGGACCTTCTGGGCAAAGTTTAAAGGAAGGTTCTCAGTATGTGCATACGGCTCTCTTGGGTTCTTCAAGGGTATCCAGACTTCTCAATTAAGGGGCTCTAGGCCTGTGAATTGGTTTAGGTCTGTGACCTGGGAAAGAGGCCATGAATTACCACTTCAATAACTCAAGGCAGGCTTTTGCCCATGAGACCTAGAATTTTACACACACACACACACACACACACACACACGAGTGTGCATGTATCAGGCAGTACCTTGCTCTTCCTTAAGGACGCTGTGATCAGTTACCATGTGCCAGAAATCTTGTGGGTCAAAGCACCCTGTGGTGTATTATAATTATATTGCCATGTATGCCTAACAAAATCAGTTCATCAGTCAATCTCTCTCTTTCTCTTGACCATGTACATGGTGCTAACAGCAGAAGTAGAAGTAATAACCATCTGTCAAGCATGCATTGCTTTAACAATAATTATAATCAAAGTGCTCTACAATTGTTAACTGCTAACAATATTAGTACTTAGTGATGAGTGGTGTAAGGGAATAAGACACCATTCTGTGAGACTGGCTAGTAGGGCAAACCACCCTGGTTCTGGAAGTCTGGGACGGCTATCTTGACAAAGTAATGATTGAGTAGAGACTTGAAAGAGGACTAGAATTAACCACATGAAGTGTGGGAAGCAGGTGCTGCTGGGCAATGTGGCAATTGGCTAAGGAAGCGACAGTGTGAGAGAGCAATTATAGGATGAGAAAGAGCATAACCCTTTTAAAGAACTCAAGGACCAGAGTGACTAGAGCACAGACAGCAAGGGGCAGCCTGATACGGGATGAGATGTGAGGAGGGCCAAGCTGTGCCGGCTGTAAGTTACAGAAGGATTTTAGTTTTTATCCTAAGCAATGGGGAGTCATGAAAGATTTTAAGCAAGAGAGTGATCTGGTCACATTTGCATTTCAAAACGAGCAGGCTGGTTAAAGTATGAAATATATTGGAGGAAGGCAAGGGTAGGTACCAGGAGACCAATTAGGAGATTATTGCAATAAATCAAGAGAAAGAAGATGGTCGCTTGGCACCATAAGAGGATGTGTGAATGGATGGATAGCTGGGTGAATGTGTAATATAATCTTAGAGAAACTTCATTTCATTTCCCCACTGTCCCTTAAAACTGCTCAGTTGAATTAGTTCTTTTGCCCCCGATGAAAACATGAGCAGACCTTTTTCTGGTTGGTCTTGGATTATAATAATCACAATAGCCAGTCCCACAGAGTAGTCAAAGCTACAGACTTGATTTAGATGTGAATTGTGTTCGCTCACCAGTTAAGGCCCGGCTGTCACCAGTTAAGGCCCGGCTGCAGGTGAGAATAAAGGGGGGCACAGATGACTTCTCCCTTTCCCCACTTTGCAGTTTGCTTCCTTATTTTGCAAACTCTGTTTCTGATTCCTCCAGGAATGGGAGTGCACAGAGGAAGGAGAGAAAGAAAGGGGAGCATGAAAGCTCTTATTTGACTGGTCCTGCCACGAGCTGGGAACTGCATCTCTGGGCCTAACGAGTGTCTGAAAGTGTCTCCTTTTGTGAGAGCCTTTGTTGGTTTTTGGATTTAACATTTGGACTGCACATCCATCGTTCTTTGATAAGGGCAAATGCATCTCCATCTCAGCTGCTTGCTTGTGCCCTCCTCGGTTCCTGGGAATCTGGAAATAGAGAAGGAAAACCTTCTCCGTGAAGGTCTGTTCATTCTTCCAGGAGGTCTTCTTGGCCAGGAACTGAGATGACCCTGTGTGTGTGTGTGTGTGTGTGTGTGTGTGTGTGTGTGTGTGCGCGCGCGCACGCACATACACACGCTGGCTGTCTCTCACATGGTCCACATCTGACCCACACAAAGCCAGTTCTGTCTCAGCCACTAGTTTTTAGCAATCAAAACAGTAGTTTGTCTCACGCCCACTTTGGCAATGTGTTGCTTAAGGATCTCGGCCCAAATACCTTCGCCACCATGCTATGGAAGCATGGATGATGCTTAGTGTGTAAGTAACACAGAACAGCAGGGAAGGGGATGTGATTGAACACTTGCTGGTGATCCAGTACTGCAATAGCGTTTGTTTTGTTTTGTGTTTTCAACCTATTGGCTCTAATCCTTATAGCAACCCTCCCAGTGAATACTATTATTCCCATTTTACAGATGAGAAAAATAGAGAATCAGAACAGTAAGCGATTTGTCTGAGATCACATGGGGAAGGAGTAAAGGAGCAGGGACTGCCACTCTGGTCTTTTCGAATCCCAGAAGATGCTCACATCAGTTTGCTCCCACTGGCAGTTTGCAATTCTGAAAGTATTGGCCCCTGCGTCATGGGACCACATGACTTTGGCAATCTGTGACTAATTTTCCAATTACTTCTTCTTGCTAAGATTTAAAATCTGTACCATTTTTCAATTTCTATCCTAACAACTACCACAAGCCCAGTGGCTTCAAATGGCACAAATGTATTGTCTTAAAGTTCTATAGGTCAGAAGCCCAGCGTGGGTCTCACGGGGCTAAAATCAAGGTGTCAGCAGGGCTGGCTCCTTCTGGAGGCTCCAGAGCACAATCTATTTCCCACCTTTTCCATCTCCTGCAGGCTGCCTGCATTTCTTGGCCTGTGGGCCCTTCCTACATTTTCAAAGTAACCAACGTCACATGCTTTGGCCCTTCTCCTGTCTTCACATCTTTCTTGGGCTGCAGCTGGGAGAAATTCTCCGATTTTAAGAACTTATGTGATTAGATTGGGCCCACCTGGACAACCCAAAATGCTCTCCCATCTCAAGGTCCATCCCCTTCATCACACCTGCAAAATCCTTTTCACCACGAGGTCACGTATGCACTGGTCCCAGGGGTTAGGATGTGGACACCTTGGGTGCCTTTATTCTGCAGACACAGTTAATGGAGCTCTTCAAATAATGAATTTGAAAGAATTATTTCATGGACATTAGCATTTTAATCAAATCCCTTTGTTTCTTCCTTCAATGTATGCTCCTACTGACGGAATATAGAGACATGCAGATGTCTAATGAGTTTGATTTTTCCTTGCTTTTTAAAAATCAACTGGTAGTACTATTTTACTGAATTATTTTGTTTACCTTCGATTTGAAACTTTATATAAATTCATTGCTGCCATTTTCAATTCAATATTGGAGATATAATCCATGCAGTGTTATAGAAGTAATGTTTAAATAATTTTGTGTTTTTTTAAAAAAATCCAGATTTGGACTTAAAACCACCAATAAAGTCAACTGGAAGCAATTTCTAGCATCTCTGTATGAACCTCCATGGTTGGAAGTTAACAGTACAATTCCCATGACCAAAAAAACCAGGTACGTAAATAAAAGAGCTAAATCTTAGTAACAAGTGCCATAACATGTAAAAGGTTAGAGAATATCTGAGTTACTTTTTCTCTTATTGGGTGACAAATTAGTCTGCATGGAATAATTATAAACTTTTATATAGTGATTTACAGTTTACAAATTATTTCCCAGATGTTTTTCTTATTTAGAACTGCCTTACACTATCAGGTAGGAATAAGTATTATTCCAAGTTCTAGATGAAACAGCAAGACAGCAGGAGGTCTTAACAAGGTCATATGCTACTTGGTGAGTGGTGGAGGCAGAACCCGGCTCAAATCTTCTAGTGACGCCCCGCCAGCATCACTGAGCGTTAAGTGGCTGTTTGTGAAACCGTATGAACTTGTGTTTGTTAAGTGTTGTGTGGAAAAGAGTGCTCCGTGTCAGCTAGCTGCCCATCCACCCTCTGCATGGTGCAGACCGTGTGGGTCACAGGGAATTACCACCATGAGTGCCATCATTTCTGTTTTCGTTCTAATGTGTGTGTTATAACTTCAGATTTACATTATCAGAGGAACTATGGTGGGGACCCAAAAATGTGAAAAAGCACTCACGTGACAATTTAGACTTTAGACTTTGCTCTCAGAAGTATTTTAGAGCAATACTCTAAGAAGTATTGCTGTGTGGGTCCTGTATTGATTGAAACATAAATCTTAAAGAAAACAAAACAAAACCAGGCTTTATAATCCCGGCATGTTCATTGAAAGCACCGTGCCCTATTGTAAAGTGAAATATACCGCAGAGTTAATTCCCACTTCATGGCTCCGCTCCCTGTCTCGGAAGTTGTGAATATTTGGTGGACCGCCTGGTTACCAGCTTTCCTTCCGGGATGCAGAGCCACCCTCCCTCCCCCGTCCGGGCTCCGGCTGCAGTCCTGGGAGGCACGTCTGGGACTTCATGTCTTGGGCGAAGCTACTTCTGCTTCTTAGTAATTTTCTTGTCTGATAGCACCTCGTCCAGGACTGTAAGAATGAAAATGTGAATTTCATTCACTTTTAAACAGTCGTTGGCAACTGGGAGCCAACTTGGCCACCCAGGAGACATTTAGCAAAGTCAGGAGACATTTGTGATTGTCGCAGCTCGGGTGGGATGTTACCAGTATGTAGTGGGTGGGGGTCGGGGATGCTGCTAAACATCCCGCAGGGCACTAGACAGCACCCCACCCCCAAACACACACAACGAAGAACCGTGCCGCCCAGCATCAGTGGTACTGAGGTGCATAACAACTATTGCAGAAAGCACCATTCGTGCGGTGCTCAGGGGCTCTCGGAAAACCTGGATCCGATGAGTCACATGAGGGGCTCAGACTCAGGAATTTTCCTACTTTATATGTGTCTTAAAAGAGGTGGTAGGGATGTGTGTGTGTGTGTGTGTGTGTGTGTGTGTGTGTGTGTGTGTGTATGTTTTTGCACAACTGGAGGAAGCTAAGATAGCTATCTATGTGCAGGAGCAAAATCTCCCAAACAAATCTGAGAATCGTTCAGCAGGAGAACTGATTCACTCTCAGTCTTTATTTTGTAGGAAATGCTAAACTATCTCCAGTGGTACCTTGGTTTTCCAATGTCTCTGTTGACAAACGTTTCGGTTCACGAGCACTGTTAATTTTATAGATCTATGGTATCATTAGATAGTAAAATTCATGCTAGATTTGCAGTTTTAGGGGTTGATTTTAAAGGTCTGGAATGGATTAATCCATTTGGTATGACTTTCTATGGGGAAACCGTGCCTCGGTTTTCGAATGTTTCAGAACTCGAATGGTCTTCCTGAACGGACTATGTTCGAAAACCGAGGTACCACTCTAATTGACAGTGAAAGGGGGAGTATTTTATGGAGATTCTGGTCAGAGTCCATACTGAAGGTGGCCTTGACCTCTGGCACGGGGGATCGTAGGCCTTCCAGAGCACATGCAGGAGATGGACCCTAGTGAGCTCGGGATGAAAGCAAGAGGCCAGAGAGGGAGAGGAGTCTGACAATATCGGTGGTCATGGCCATTGTCACCAGAGAGGGGAAGCTTGTGCAGGTCAATGTCCCCACTGTGTTAAAACTGGGGGTGAGTGTGCTGCAATATGCTGCCCATACAGGGTGGTGATGGTCTCAGCAGGGGGCGTGGTGTCTTCCCTGATCTTTTTTGAGACCCAGGCACAGATTGGCAAGAAGGCTGGCCACCGCCAGCTGGCTTGGGCAGAGGAGAGTGCTGGCACAGCAGAGCTAACTGATACCTGGGGGACTTGCGTCCATGCCGCCTCCCTTAGTAGGTAGCACACTGACCGAGAGACAGAGGGTGCCCGCACACACACATTCTGCGTTCAGGAAAAAGAGCCATCCGCAAAGAAAGTGTTAGTGTACTTTTTGGGAGGGTAATTTCTTTTTCTTTTGCATTAAGAAAGAACAAAGTTCAAGAACGTAATTCTATTCCTGTTTTTCTCAATCTTTTTTGTAGCACCAACTCTAGAAATCAACCTTGCAAGGAAAATATTATCACAAAGTTATTTAGACCGGAAGATCACTACACATCATTGAAGAAAGCACTGCTGATCATTAACACGGTAAGATTTTCTGGGGGAAATCTCATTGTTTCTAAGAATGCTAGGATGCTCAGAATAAGACCAATAAAAACTACATAGTCGTTCATTTATCCATCTAACAAACATTTTTTTTGAGCTTCTATTATATACTAGGAATTATTCTGAGTGCTTAGGGATACCAGTCCTGACCTGAAGAGTTGGGCCCAGTTGGGAGGACAGATGACATAAAACCTATTCCAGTACAGTGAGACACATGCCAGGGGATGAGATCAGAGTGTGGCAAGATCGTTAAGAATGGAGTGACCAGGCCTAACGAACTGTTTAATTAGCGGGTAAGCCAGATCTGGTGAACCTTCCACCCCCAACCCAGACTTTATGGGTTTATACCCAACGTGTAGCCCCTAACAGGAATTTTCTTAGTTCCTGAATAGCCTATGTACGTGTTTAATTGTATTGTAAAGGGAGGCTAACTCATGTGCTTTTAAACCTTAGCTCCTGTCCCACTTTAATGTTTATTTTAGAAAAGCAGTGTTTGGGTATTTTTGACACAGCGACATTTCCCGGTTGGTCGTGCCCTAAGCACGTGCGACAACTGGCTCGCTAATAAATCGGCAGGAGTGCGGTGAGTTACGTCCCTCGGACTCTGATATGGCCGTGGGCAAAGAGGAGTCACTTGGCCTCAGCTTCAGGCTTCCCAAGCCCGCTGACTAAGGGGCAGCGTGCACAGTAGGGCAGGCTCAGGGGGAGCCCACAGGGCCTGGCGGTTTACTCTCGGTACTGGCGACCCCAGCCCTTCGCCTGTCAATCTCCTGCGCCATTGCTTGGGGTTTCCGAGCACAGTATGGCTTCAGAGACTTGGGGTTCTGTTGTCCTGGGAGCACTTTGAGCTCGCATGCCTGTTTGTAATTAATCTTTAGGCCCGCCTGACGTGGCTTTTCGGAATGAGCCGTAACAGTGAGCTTCACCATGGACCTGGCACTGCCCTGACTGAGTTACTGGTCCCACCCACTGCCACCTCTCAGCCCCTCTGTGGGGCTGATGCTGATACTAGCTTCACTCGACCCTTTCATTTCATCCTGATCTGCTGGGGAAAGAGGGAGCATGGAGAGAAGTAACCAGCCTGCAGCTGCTGGTGATGGTGGAGCCAGGATTCCCACAGCTGCCCCAGAGCAGGCCGTCAGCCCTGGGCAGAGCTGCCTCTTACTGATACACGAGGGCTTTGTGTGCTTGCCCACCTCGGCTTCCTTTCGTGTACTGAAGGAGCCATTTAATGAGAACTAGTGAAATCCACCTCTCTGCTAACGGAGGACTGAAGTCGTGCTAACCACTCCCAATAGCAGACTGTCTCACAGTCACTGATGTACCATTGACCAGAGAAGAGCAAAGGCGTGGTATAGGGGAGGAGTGGCGTGCTGGCCCCACGCTGGGCCCTGCCCTGGTCCTGAGGCTGAACACGCAGATGAATAGCACATGGGCCCAGCTGATAACAAGCTCACCCTCTGGAGGGTCACAGAACAGCAGTGACCATCTAATGCCTTAGGGTGCAGAGTGTGTGGTTTCTGAGTGGGACTCCCCCTTTCACCATTTGCTTTGGTCTTGGCCACATTTTGGGGATCTTGAAGGAGAAGGATAGCAGAGGAAGAGTCCAGAAATAGGCAGGGGTGGGCATCTTGCCTGGCTGCTGAGGACAGCCATGGGAAACAGGTCCCGCTCCTGCAATAGAGAGGGACACGGGATATTAGAGGACTGCTTTCGATCTGCTCCAAGCCCCACACCCACGTAGCTGTAGGTGCTGCCTCCACACGCGGCCGCCAGTTACCCCGTGGACCCAGTCACCTCGAGTGGACCCAGTCACCCTGAGTGGACCCAGTCACTCGAGTGGACCTAGTCACCCCGAGTGGACCCAGGCACCCAAGTGGACCCAGGCACCCAAGTGGACCCAGGCACCCTGAGTGGACCCAGTCACCCTGAGTGGACCCAGGCACCCGAGTGGACCCAGGCACCCAAGTGGACCCAGGCACCCTGAGTGGACCCAGTCACCCTGAGTGGACCCAGGCACCCGAGTGGACCCAGGCACCCTGAGTGGACCCAGTCACCCTGAGTGGACCCAGTTACCCGAGTGGACCTAGTTACCCGAGTGGACCCAGGCACCCGAGTGGACCCAGGCACCCTGAGTGGACCCAGTCACCCCGATTGGACCCAGGCACCCCGAGTGGACCCAGTCACCCCGAGTGGACCCAGGCACCCCGATTGGACCCAGGCACCCCGAGTGGACCCAGGCACCCCGAGTGGACCCAGGCACCCCGAGTGGACCCAGTCACCCCGAGTGGACCCAGGCACCCCGAGTGGACCCAGGCACCCCGAGTGGACCCAGTCACCCGAGTGGACCCAGTCACCCTGAGTGGACCCAGGCACCCGAGTGGACCCAGTCACCCTGAGTGGACCCAGGCACCCCGATTGGACCCAGGCACCCCGAGTGGACCCAGTCACCCTGAGTGGACCCAGGCACCGCAGTCACTTACATATAAATCAGGTGTGGCTCACTTTCTGTCACCAACAGTTTGTACCCTGCCTGTTCACTGACTCTTATTCTCAATGTTACTTGCAGCTCACATGATTTTATAAATAGAAAGTCCAAGAGAATCGTCCAAAAAATATTGAAATGAATAATAGAGTTTAGAAGGTCATTGGATACAAGGTCAATATGCAAAGATCAACAGTATTTCTATTAACTGCAATAAGCAATTAGAAAAAGAAGAATTTTAAAAATATCATTTCTAACAATATTTTAAAAAATCAAATACCTAGAACCATACCTAATGAAAAACCTGCAAATTCTCTACATTGAAGACTATAAAGATTGCTTGTAGAAATAACCCGAATCCTTCACAAACTTTCAGAATATATAGAAGGAAGGAACACTTCCCAATTCATTCTCTGAAGCCAGTATTACCCTGATAACAAAACCAGACAAAGAGATTACAAGAAAAGAAAACCATAGACCATTATTCTTCTTGAATATAGTTGCAAAAATTCTCAACAAAATATTAATGAACTGAATCCAGAAACATAAAAAGGATTCAATCCTATGACCATGTGGGATTTACTCCAGGATTGCAAGGTTGGTTTAACTTCTCATCAAATCTAATTAATGTAATACACAATATTAATAAAATTTAGGACAAAACTGCGTGATCATCTTGAAAGACGCAGGAAAAATATTTGAAAAATCCAGCTCTCATCCATAACAACCTTCAACAAAGTAGGATTAGAAGGGAAATTCCTTAACCAGATAAAGAGCATTTACGATAAACCCATAGCTAACAGCATGGTTAATGGTAAAAGAGTGAATATTTTTCCTCTAAGATCAGAAAAAGCACAAGGATGTCAGCTCTTGCTCCTTTATTCAGTGTTGTACTAAAGTTCTAGATAAGCAGTCAGGAAAGAAAAGAAATAAAAGACATCCAGACTGGAAAGGAAGAGGTAAAACTGTCTTTGTTTACAGACATCATGATCTTGTAATTGAAAATTGTAAGGAATGCGCGCTTCGCAGACACACACACACACACACACACACACACACACACACACACAGAGCTAGAACTAATAAATGAGTTCAAGTTTGTGAGGTATAAGATCAATATACAAAAATCAGTTATATTTCTATAAACTAGGAATGAACAATCTGCAAATGAACTTCAGAAAGCAATTCCATTCCCCATAGCATTAAAAAAAAATACCTAGGCATAAACTCAACAAAAGAAGTGCCAGACTTGTACACTGAAAATTACCAAAAAAGTTGTAAATAAATGAAGAGACAGTCCGTATACGTGGATTGGAAAACTATATTATTAAGATTGCCGTTCTCTCCAAATTGATCTGTAAAGTCAATGCAGACTGCATCAAAATCCTAGCTGGCATTTTTTGCAACAATCGAAAAACTAATCTGAAAATTTATATGGAAATGCAAAGGTCACAGAATAGCCAAAACAATCTTGGAAAAGAAGAATGAAATTAGAGTGCATAATTTCCAGATTTGGAATCTTAGGATAAAGCTACAGTAATCAAGACAGAGTGGTACTGGCCTATCGATAAATGGGACAGAACTGAGTACAGAAATAAATCCTTAACACTATGATCGACTAATTTTTGACAAATTCAGTGGGGGAAAGGATCATCTTTTCAACAAATGGTGCTGAGACAATTAGATATCCACATACAAAAAGAAGAATTACCATACATTATACACAAAAATTAACTAATAATGGACCCTAGAACTAAATATAAGAGCTAAAATGATAAAACTCTTAGAAGACATATGCGTAAATCTTTGTGACCTTTTGATAAGCAAAGATTTCTTAGATATGACACTAAAAGCATGATCCATAAAAGAAAAAAATCAATAAATTTGACATCAAAATTAAAAACTTCTGTGCTTCAGAAGAAGCCATTAAGAAAGTAAAAAACAGGCCACAGACTAGGAGACAATATATGTAAATTATGTATCTCGTAAAGGATCTGGATATAGACTAGATAAGAACTCTTAGAACTCAATAAGAAGACAATCCAATTTAAAAAGTAGGCAAAAGATTTTAATAGATAATTTACCAAAGAAGATACACAAATGGCCAATGAGCACATGAAAAGCTGCTCAGCATCACTAGACATTAGGGAAATGCAAATCAAAACCACAATGAGACACCAGTTCACACTTGATTATACATGGCTATAATCAACCCACCTGGACGACAATAAGTGTTGGTGAGGATGTGGCGATGGATCTCTGCCGCAGCGCTGGTGGAGATGTAAAATGGTGCTGCCAGGCGGAAAACAACACGGTAGTTTAAACAGAAATTTACCATATGACCCAGTGCTTACTAGGTATCTGCCCAAGAGAAATAAAAACATAACATCCACACAAAGACTGTGTGTGTGCAAAGGTTCACAACAATTACTCATAATTTCCAAATTGGAAACAATCCAAATGTTCAACTTGTGTCAAGAGAAAGTGGGGCACAGCCCATAAAAAAAAAAGAAATCTTGGCATGTGCAACAACATGGACATGGAGGGTATTGTGCTGAGTGACGTGAGTCAGACAGAGAAAGACAGATACCAGATGATTTCATTTATACGTGGAACCCAAAAAACAAAACAGAAACAGACTCATACAATACAGAGAACATTTTGATGATTCCAGATGGGAGGGGGAGTTGGAGGGTGGGTGAAAAAGGGGAAGCATTTAAGAAGTAAAAGTTGGTAGTTACAAAATAGTCATGTAAAATACCGTATAAGGAATATAGTCAATAATATTGTAATAACGATGTATGGTGTCCAGTGGGTAAGATTTATTGAGGTGATCATTTATGAGTAAGTTATATGCTCATAAATTTCTAATCACTATGTTGTATACCTGAAACTAATATAATACTAATATGTCAACTCTAATTGCAACCTAAAAAAAATATTTTAAAAAGGTGTGCATATCCATACAGTGGACTTAGTAACAGAAATAAAAAGGAACAAAATACTGCTCTGTGCTACACCATAGATGAACCTCAAAAGCATTATATTAAGTGATAGAAGCCAGGTGGAAGATATATACAGATGCATGTATGATATTTTATTTATATGAAATATCCAGGAAAAAAGCAAATACAGAGATAGGAAATAGATTAGGTGCCTTAGGCTGGGCATGGAAATGGGACGTGACTGTGAATGGGCACAAGGTTTCTTTTGGTGAAAATGTTCTGGAATTAGATAGTGGTGATGGTTGCACAATGCTATAAATTTATTGAAAAATCACAAAAAATTAGTTGTCAACGACTCCTATTTAGACACGAATTGATTATCACTCCCAAACCAAAAAGTAAGCATGCACATGTCCTCTAAATTACTTACTTTTCCCCAAGAGAACCTTATATCCTTTCCAGATTTTGGACCCCAAAGTAATAGTTGACATTTATGCACTACTTTATCACTTAATAAACCCCTTTGTCACATTAATATTCATAATATCTCTCGATGAGGTAGGGGTTCTTTATTTCCCCTGTTTTTCTAGTAAACAGTATCTCACAGTATCTCTGTTTTTCTAGTAAACAGTATCTATCAACAGTAATTTTGATATTTAATTTACTTATTGGTAATTTTTTATTCTGGGGGATAAAGTTTGCCTCTCAGTATTTTGCTCATAATATGTTTTCTTTATGCAGCATGGCTGAAATTTTTCTCTCTAAGTAGTTGTCCATTTATGTAATTGATGAGGTTGATGGTAGTGAAAACAAGCATAATTAGTATTCTTAGTAAATTTGCAAGTTATAATTGAATTGCCAGGAAGTTTTGTGTCCCATGTGACTGAGCCACATAGCTCTCAGGTGGGGTTGGAGCAGCAGGAACTATTCAAGCCAGCTGTGACAGCCTGTCCCTGAGAAGGGGTCAGCCCATGCTTGAAAACTCAGCGTCTTTCCTCCCTTGGGACCATCTCCTGCCCGTGTTGCTGTGGGGAGCATTGTAGGAACTGTACTAGCAAAGTTCTAGCACTCCCCACCCCCACTGCTGTTGGCACATGTGTTACCTAATGCTTATCAATTAAGGTACTCTTGTTTCCTATCAGAATTCTATTTAGCTAAAGCGCACTCTTTATTAAATGATGCTAAATATATGTAATGCTTCTTTTTTCCTTTCTTCTTTTTAAAAATTCCCTCTATATACTCTCATGCTCAGAAACTGGATAGACAGATAACAGGAGAAGAATTGCGACATATTATAAATTGCATGGTCGTGAAAATAAATGATTCGGAATTTAAAGAACTAATGCAGACACTTGACCCCGGGGGCACTGGCCTGGTCAATGTCAAAACGTTTATTGAACTGCTCAAAGAGGACCCTAAAGTAAGTGCTATGACAAGTTCACGTTTGATTTTCTATTTATGGCAGGAAACTGAAGTATTCTTAGTAAAATAAGAGATGATGGTGAGATATGGTTTAAATAAATAAGTGACTTTACGCTTTTCAGCTGCGTTAATTTTCATTTTTAAGTAAGAGTGATGTGTTGAAGAGTTGTTTGGTCTTAACTTTTAGTGTCTAAATCACACGGAAGGATGATATTTGACATTCCTGCGAACCTATCCCTGAGATAGCAACTTTTTGTGTAGGATGTACCTTCTTTTCCGGGTACTTCAGTTGCACCCCTCTTACCTCCATGTCTCAGGGAGACGTGTTTGTGAATTGCTCCTCTGGTCTCACCAATATTTTAGAATATTTATGTGAGTTCAACTTTTTTAAAAAATAACTGCTCGTTGCCTCTAGTGACTAACACTTGCCTTTGGTGTTTGTTCCTTTGACTGAAAATTTGACAGTTTTATTATTAGAAAGGTTTCCGTAATTTTAATAGCTATTAATGTTTAAAAATTTTATGAACTTTTAAAAAATCAGGTTGGCTTCAGATAATGCAGGCACTAGGCATTAACAGAGTCTTATTGAAACGTTTGTTTAAGACTTCTTTTAGCAACTACAAATTAGCTTTCTATTTTAATGGTATGATTTCCTGAGTGCCCATTTGTGCAGGGTAATAACCACATCTTAAACCCACACCACTTGGTCCTTCTTGAACTTCAATTCAAAAGTCCCAGAGCCCTTTCACACAGAGAAATGAATAATTACTTTTTCTGAACTCCACTGTGGGGCAGACCCTGTGTTAGCTCTGGAGAATCATTACCTCTAACCATCACAGAAACCCTCCACATGGCCATCTGTAGGGAAAACAGAGTTGGTCAGGCTCCCTCCCCAGCCATCTGCTGAGTATGACCTGACGAGCCGCCAGCACATGAGATAAAATGTTGCACAAGCGTCATCCATCCTGAAGATGTTGTATCTACTTATGTAAGCACCTTGGCTGTGCTCCACTTTTGTCTCTGTGTGGTATAAAGGGGTCCGGCCATTTCATGAGGCTCGATATGTGGGCTATGTGGGCCGGGCCCAAAGTGTGTGAGGGCTGCTGAGAAGTGGGACTGTGGGGTCCGTGCCCAAGGGCTGCCGCAGTGGGCTGCTGAGACATGATGCTGCTGCTGGCTGCGGGTCGTAACCCAAGAACATCTCGCTGTGCCCAGCAATGAGGCCGAAACCCTGGCTGTGCCCAGGAAGCCTGTGAATAAAGCATGTCTGCTCCGCCTTCAGCAACACGCCTCTTCTTCCAGCTCCCAGAGTCGCAGACACCTTACCTCCGGGACCACAGCCCACTCGGACATCATGTTTTTTCTTTGAAGCCAAAACTGTAGACAAGTAAGCAATCTGCTCTCTCTCCACGTGGCAGGTGGAGTGACCTTTGCTCAGTAAAACCAGCTCCTGTCAGCCCTTGAGGCTCCCTCATCCCTCCTTGGCACGCGCTGCAGCATTTCCTCCCTTCCCCTCGTGCCTCCTGGGACCATTCTCCAGGTCTCAGTGCATTAGCGTCTTCCCAGGGACCCCCACTGACACCTCTGAAAGAAGCCGATCTTGCAATCACACCCTCACACACCTGTCGCAGTTAACGGTATCGTGTTTTTGTTGTGTGGTCGTGCCTCCATGAAGACAGAGGCCTTTCTGTTTTCTCCGCCCATTGTCCCGCAGGGGAGAGCCCAGTGCCAGGCTCAGTCACAAAATGATTCGGTGAGTGAATGCCCCAATAGGAATGAGTGAATGAGAAAAATTAGAAAACGCAGATATGGCAATAGAAGAAAACAAAAAAAACATGACTCATTCTGACATCGAGGAATTGTTGTTACTCGCTCTTATGCTTTGTTGTATATTCTTCCAAACCTATGTACCTGCACACACATACTTCTTTGTCTGCAGCTTTATTGAGATATAATTAATATACCAAACTGTACATATTTCCTGTGTGTTATCTGATGAGTTGGATACATACTTTCATATATAATATCTATTTTAAACTGAGATCATGTAATTAATGCCATTTTAGTCTCTGTTGTCATTTATTAATGTGTTGTTAACACTTAATGTGAACAAAAAATCTGTATAATTTTTTAAAGATACAGAGTTACTATTTCCTGGTGTTATGATCCAGGTGTTTATTTTTTTTCCTTTTATACATTTTGCTGCAATGAATATCATAGTACCTGCTTTTTTCGTATCACTATGATTATTTCTTTAGCATACACTTCTAAAAATGGAATTATTGGGTCAAAGGATATATATTTTATTTTAAAATTTATTTTAATTGTGTTAAAGAAGCACATATGGATAAAATACAAAATGCAAACGATGCGACAGGGACACCGTGAAAAGTGAGTGCTCCTTCCATCTCTGCCCCCCCACCCCCACCCCAGAGCAAGTCCTGTTGCTCCAGAGTCTGTAGATTAGAAAATTGTCTCAGATTATTCCTTATCGACACTGGCAATTTGCTTCCTTTTTCACTTTTGCCATTGTGCTAGGCAAAAAAAAAAAAAAAAAAAAAAAAAAAGCCATCTCGTTATAATTTCTAGGTGATGGATTTTGTTTATGTTTAATGTACTTTCTTTTTTTTTTTTAAATAAGTGCAAGTTCAATGTTATTATCTTCATTTCCAGGTGGGGATGAGAGGGCAAACTCACTCACTCAAGGTCTCAGAGCCACTGGTGAATGAGGAGCAAAGCTGACAGTCCATGTTTGTCGCCTTCAGAGCTCCTATGAGTAATTTGTGTTCACGTACTTTCTCTTTCCCAATTAGAGAGGAAAGCTGGCCTCCTGTACAGACACGAAGGCGCTTCCCCTTCCGACTTGGGATTCAGTAAGTAACACTTCCCTCTGTGGTCCCAGGGGGCTGCCACCCCAGGTTACAAATGTGCCGCTTGGTAAATACGTTGGGTTTTTTTGTTGTTGTTAGGTGGAAGAAATTGTTCGTGACGCCATTACTAGGAATCCTGTCGTTTTCTATAATATGCTCCAGTCCTATGACCTCAAAGACACAGGGCTCATTGGTCAAAATAATTTCAAGAAAATCATGCGCATATTCTGCCCTCTTTTAACGACAGAGCATTTATCAAAGTGAGTTTTTTTGGTGACAAATTAATTCATGTTGTGTTTTTCAAGTCTATTTTTATAATTGCAAGCCTTTTTCTGCACGTTTGCTGTATTCATAGGTGATATTGATAACAGCTACTGCTTACTGAGTCCCTCCTAACATTGTATGCTTATCAAGAGTTTGCCGTAGACTGCGTGATCTCGCCCCCACCACAGCCATGTAAGGGAGCTATTATTCCTTTTCATGGATGAGGAAACAGGCCTGGAGACCTGAGTCACATAGGTAGTAAGTGGGACAGCCTGGGTTCCGTCCTGTGTCTCCATGACACCTGTGCTCTTAATCAATATACTATTTTACCTCCCAGAGTGTCTGGCTGTGACCAGCCACCTTCTAAATGGTGGCGTGAGTTATATTTTGGTTCAACACTTGTCGTGGATGAGCCAAAGCTGGCAGGGAACAGGGATGTTGAGAGAAAGGAGAGGACGGTGTGTGAAGGCCCCTGTGCCAGTCCTGCCATGTGTCTCTCACCCTCCACGTCGAGGGGCATGCGCCCTGGGGCACAGAGCCTGGTGGCTTCCTTCTCTACAGATGACCTTGACACTCTACAGCTTGAAACCCCTCCTTTAGGGGATGGTGCTGCCCAAGGCACCCTAACCGCCCTGCTGTCCCCGCAGGCTGCCTGACCTTGGAGGTTATTTATGTTTCCCAGCATGTGGGCAAGTGACCTGGGAGATTAGGTGGAAATCCAACTGAATCACAGAGGAGAAATTTACTCCAATTTTCTCTCAATCCTGGTTGGAATGTTAAAAATCGTGTTGCTTTTGTTTACATTACACTGATTTAAGGTGGCCTGAAACACAACCGATCTACTGGGCATTGTTGGCCATTTGTGTCTCCTTCCTGGGAACACTCATGTTTCATAACCATTTTTTCCTATGGTTGGCTTTTGTAGGGGAAAGGGGGTTTATAAGAGGAGGTGAGGCAGAGGCTCTCCTAAGCAGGAGAGGCTGGGCTGGGGCGTTTGTGTTTACCCAATTTTTTCCAACGCTTGCAGAAAGATCAGTTTGCTAGAGTGTGGCATAAACACGGGGAAGGGGAAAAAGAGGTGACAGCAAGTCTCTGGAGGGAGCCCGGGAGGGGTCAAGGCCTGGGCTGGGGCCATGGGCAGTGGGGTGGGAAGAGGCGAGAGTCCAGTTGACATCGGCATGTGCAGGGGCTCCCGGCCACATGGCCTCCACAGTGTGTGGTCAAAGAGCGGGGCCCCAGGACTGATGGGCAGCTCACTTCTCCTTCCCTTGGTCTTCCCCTCAGTATTAGGGAGGCGTACGACTGAGCTCTGTTAGCTCTACACACGTCCCTTAATCTCCAGGGCCATGTATTGTGGGGGGAGAGAGGCAAGACAGCCGGCCTGGCCTAGAAGCCGTGCAGCGAGCACAGTGCTGGGAAGAGGGGAGCAGGAGCACTTACTTGCAGCGGGGTGGGCGGGGCCGGGCACAGAACTCCAGAGCCTTGTGATGCTTCAATCTGGAGAATAAGGGAAGGGGGTTTCTGGACAGGGCATAGCAGGGAAGAGCCCAGAGGGATAGGGGCACGTGGCATGTTTGGGGAGCCTTGGGCAGAGAGTTTTCTAGGGGAGGATCTGTAGGGGGACGAGCCAAGGGACAGGCTGGAGCAGGCAAGAATAACTGTCTGTACCATGCTGGGGGGCTGGATTCATCGGGCAGACAGGTCTGGGCCAGCATCTGAAGATCCCAATGCCGCGCCCTGCGCACTGGCCGGGCCGGGCACCATTGTGTTAAAGTCCCCACTGGCTCTGAGGTGCAGCTGCGTTTGAGAAGCAATCGGAGCCTGTGAGGTGGCCTCACATGGTGATGGGGACAAGTTCCAATTTGCACTTTATAAAGATCACTCTGGCTCCAGTGAGGAGAACGAACGGTAATAGGGTGAGAGGAGAAGCACAGGTGCTTGAAACGACGACGTAGTGGCAGAGGGGTGGGTGCTTATGACAGTGGAAGGACAAGGTCTGTTGACTCTGGACTTGGAGAGCGATGGGAGAAGAAGGAAAGGAGGCTCAGCCAGGGCTGCTGGAGCAGTGGGGCGAGATGCAGCACCTTTGGCCAGTTAGGAAATGGAAGGAACAAGCAAATGGGGGGGAGGACACCGGAAGGAGACTCTAGGAGGACATCGGGCCCAGAGAGGGGTCTGAGCTGAGCTGCGACTCCGGGGTCCTCCTTATAGCCAGTTTGTTCATTTGTTCCATTTATCTGGGGGCGGAGGGTAGACCGTCTGAGATGAGAGGGCCGTCTGTGGGTAGGACCTGGCAGAACAGCACGAGCTAACCAGTGACTTGGCTGGCGCAGCCGGCAGAGGAGGCTGAGAAGCTCAGGGCCACACGACAGAACAGCAGTGCTGGAGCCTAAGGGAGGGGAAGGCCTCCGGGAACAGGAGGAGGTCAGCAAGGTCAGAGGTCACAGAGGACGCAAGTGGGGTGAGCAGGACCAGGTGGGGCTGGGAGGGGCAAGGTGGACGCAGCAGGTGCCAGCGATGTTTGCAAGGGGCGTGGGGACACAGTGCGGACAAGGTTTGCGTGTGTGGTAGACATGTTCACACGTGCTTGTAGGTGGGAGGTTAGAAGTTAATGGAAAGGCAGAGACTGAAGCCACGAATCTGGAGAGAGAAAGCAGGTGGGGAGCCAGGTTGGGAAGAGGGGCAGGGAAGGGCTGACAAAGGGTGTCGCCCTCTAAGTTCTGTTCCTGTTTTCTCAATCCGCTGAGAGGGGAGGCTGGGGGGTGGGGGGGGGACAGGAGCTGCAAATTGCTGAAGGTTTGGAGCAGCTTCTGAGGGGCTGGAGAGGCCAGCCTCGCGGGATCTCTGCTTCCTTGTCCATAAAAAGGAAGGTGGTGCCCACGCTGCAGTCATTCATGTTCTCCCCTAGTACGTTTTAGCCTTGTGATATCAACTCCTCTTTTCTTACGTATATTTATTTGTAAAAAGAAAAAGCCTTTTTCTCACCAATACACGTTTAAAACAGCATCATTGGCATAAGGAAGTCGTCCTAAGACCGGATGTCATGAAAACAATAGGAGTGAATCCTAGTGAGACGTTTCAGTCTGCCAAAGGCTCTGAGCATGCAACCTGCCGTCTCTTGGTTAAAATGTAGTTTACTAAGTAGAAAAAAAAAAGAAATATGTTAGATATCACTTGAAATAAAAGGAATGCAAATTTGCGGACATACGTTGAAAGATACTACTTCGTGCCAGCCAGGAAGTGGAGCGCTAGGCCCTGTCTCGTGTGCCGGTGGGAGCGTGAACGATAAAGCCTCTTTGGATTTCAGTTTGTGTAACAAGAACCCCTCTCCCTCAAATGGAGCTACGCTTTGTCTCTGTAGTTCTTCTGGGGTGCATGTCACCAACGCACTTGGAGACCCAGGATACCCTTGGAGTGTAGCTGGCCGGACTCGCCAGGGCGTGACTGGAGTGGGGTGAGAAGGGACCGAGGGGGAGTCTAGGTTTCTGGCTCCAGCACGTGGGGACTGTGCTCAGGATTGTCAGCACTAGGGGGACTCGGGGAGGAACAGTGTCAGGAGTGAAAACCGGGAAGTTCTATTTTGGACGCATTAACTCGGAGAGGAAATGGGCGACACACACCACCCAGAATGCCTGCACTCTCTCCACCTCGCCTACCCTTGCCCCGCAGTTGCTCTCTGCCAGTCACCCAGCTCCATTTTTCATGGCTCTTCCTAATTATTTATGTTTATGATTTGTGCCACCCACCAAGGATGTAAAAGGTGGGGACTTTGTTTCTTCATCCCTGAAGCTGCAGTACCTAGGGGTAGAATAGTTCCCAACTCATTGTCAGGGCGAGCGAGGGAATGAGTGCATGAATACATGAATGAATGAATGAATGAATGAATGAATGAATGAATGAATGAATGAATGAAATCTAGTGTATTGGTCATGCAGGCAGGTGGGTATTTGAGATGGAAACCTCTCTAATCCATGAAGTAGCCAACTTTATCTGTCTAAACTACAAACCTGATCACATTAAAACCCGGCTTAAAACCCTGGGTGTCCTGTTGCCGTTAGGAAAACAATTAGCCGCTTTCAGCAGAGCGTGGCTTCCCTGGCCCCTGGTGACCCTCGCACCTCTCCAGAGCTGGGGCTCCTCAGCTAGACTGCCTATGTTTGTTCGCTCCCAGCTCGGCCCTGAACCAGCTGAGAACCTGGGCAACACCTTTTTGCACCTCTCTGAGCCTCTGTTTCCTCATTCAAATATTACTTACGAGAGTTGTGGTAAGGATCAAATGAGCAGATGGACATAAAGCCTTTCACTAAGCACCCAGGCCTCACTATGTGCTACATGTTTGCTGTGTCTGCTCCTGCTGTTCTCAGCTCCTAGACTGAGCTGCTTCCTGTGCCTTGAAAACCCCCAGCTGTCCTGCATCTGGGCTCTTAGACGATCTTTTCCCTGGTTCTGAAAGACCAGTTTCCTGGCCACTTGGCTCCATGTGGTTGGAGCTATAATTCTTAGCGTGGCGCTTAGTACACAGAAGCATACGTAGTCATCAAAGCAGTTGTAATAACGTGCGTACTTACTGGGAGATGCGTGGCTTCAGAGCTGGTACTGTGACCCCTGAGCACGTGTGTAAATCTTCATCATGCTCTCGTGGCACTGTTATTACAGCTGCAGTTTATTGCGCACGCAGACACACGGCGGGCCAGCCCCAGGGCCAAGGGCTTTCCGTGGATCCTCTGACGTGAGGTTTCCAATAATGCTCTGAGGCGTAGCTACTTTTATTATGTGCCTTTTGTACTGGGGCACAGAAAGGTAAGTAACGGGCCCCAGGTCAGCGGTTCTCAACGCCTTTCTATTCTTAAAAATTATGGAGGACCTCAAGAGTATTTGCTGTATGGAGTATATCTGTCATTATTTACTGCCTTAGAAATTGTGGTGTTTTGCTGTTGCCTCGGGGAAAACGTTGGGATTTCAAAATAATGCGTTGTTGGGCGATAATGAGGTGACAGAAATTATAACAGGTATAACCAACGGGCACGAGTCACGCGCTAGTAAAGTCGTGTCAAGAAGCTGAGTTCATCTCTGGAAAGCCACTCTAGCCCCTCATTTATGCCCTAAGCGTTTCTACAGCCTGAGGAAATATCAGAGAGCACAGCCTGGATGAGTACACGTTCCATCAGCGGTTAGAGCCAACCGCGCTCACGCGGCAATAGCCTCTGAAACGTGCACCGAAGACACATGACGAGTCTGACTCCAGTCAGAAGAGACAAATGATGTCGTGGTCTTCTTACGGAAACAGCTGTGGACTGGCTGGTACCCTGGACGGGGCCACAGACCACGGCCCGTGAACACCTGCCCTTAGTCACAGAGCCATCAAGACACAGCTGCTGTTCAGCCCCGGGATGCTGGTTCCACAGCTGCGCCTGTCACTCCTATGCTCTCTGCCTGGGCACGCTAGCAAAGGGTTCTTGTGGGCCTCTGGCTTTACCAAGTTTGCAACAGGGAACATGTACAACTTTTATGATTAGGAAAATATTAACACACAAAACGGTGAAGAAGAAATAGAACCTGCCACATAAGTGGTTTCCTACATTTTCTAAAATATTGGCGTATGCCAAAATTCCAGTATAGTCAGAAGTACTTCCAAGACTCCATACCACAGTTTCTGATTAAAATGTTTTGTTTTTTCGCATGTGTTAAAGCTTGATTGCAGTATTCTTTACAAATAATAAACTGCACGTAGTTCGGTGATACTATTTGAGGAAATCCATCATATGTGTATATCCATGAGACCATCACAAGCTGTCAGTCACAATAGCAGCATTTTCAGCACCCCAAAGCTTCCTTGTGCCCTTTTGCAAGTCACCCCACCCCCTAGACATCAGCTATCATGACAGATTACTTAGCATTTTCTAGGATTTCACATAAATGAAAGCACACACAATGTTGTTGGGTTTTTGTTTTTTTTTGGTCAGGTTTTAGTCACCAAGCACAATGATTTGGAGATTCATTCATGTTGTCATATGTATTCGCAATTGGTTCGTTTTCACCACTGAGTAGTAGTCCATTGAATGGTCTTCCCACAGCTTGTGGGTCCATTCATTGGTTAATGGACATTTAGCTTGTTTCCAGTTTGGGGCTATTGCAAATATTGCTGTCCATATTGTACAAGTTTTGTGTTGCCATACATTTTATTCCTCCTGGGTAAATGCCTAGGGGTGGGACAGGCGATTCCTATGGTAAGTGTATATTCAATTGCCAGACCGTCTTCCAAAATGGCTGCCTCATTTTACACCCCACCAGCAGTGGGTGAGAATGGTAGTTACCCACATCCTCGCTGGCACACGGTAGGGTCCATCTTTTTAAATTTCAGCCATTCTAATGGGTGTGTTCTGATTATTTTTAAAATTCAGACTCTGCAGTAAGTTTCAGGATGTTGCTTCAGGAAGAATCCTCTACAAGAACCTTTTGGCAGGCTTAGGAGTCCATGGGCCGCCCACCGTCTTCCCAGTTATCGCTCCGAAGGATGAGACGTTAAGTGAACATTTCTGGAAAGAGGAGCAGCAACCGGCTCTTGCCGAGAGGTAAAATAAAACCAAATGGAAGCACATAGGAAAACCATAGCGCCTGTTGTGCAAAGGCAGTAAATATTTGTTGCCTAAATGGGTGTATTAATATTTTATTATTTAAATAAGAACGATGGCAAACTATCAGTATAGTGATTAGAGTCAGGGAATTTTAAACCAAGCAGAGAGCATATAAATTCCTGAACTGACCTGTTAATTCTAGAAATGAAAACGCTGAGGTCTGAGAAGTTTGGGGACTTGCCTCAAGTAATCTACAAATGGAATGGCCATCCTGCGTCCAGGAGCCAAGACTGTCCACTCCAGAGAACCTGTCTGCCACTCAGCTGTTACATATCTGCATTCACACCCATTTTCCCCCCAGAAACTTAGCTACCTTACCACTGTTTAATATTTATTGCAACATACACCCCTTCAACCTGTTAACATTCTTTAACATGAATGATAGAATTATTAAAACGATTGCCAAATTGAATTGTAACAATAAAACATACTTAGGAAATCTATTAAAAATTGGATTGGTGAATATTCTAGCCCTTCTTCACTTTGAAAAATACAAGTTTAATCTAATGAGAAGATATTAGCTTAACTTGATTTTTCATAGCTTATAATAAATCCATAAAGAAAGGTAAAACATGGACATATTCCGCAGACTTTATCATATCCATTTTTAAAAAGTTCTTAAGTATAGAGCAATGGGAATAGTTTAATGCTATGCTAAAAAAATTTGAATATCTGGGCATTTCACTAGTAGCTGCTTTATAAATGGGTAGAAAGATGATATTTTAAGAGAAAGGTTAAATATTCAGTGATGAGATATGTCGGCCTCCTAAAACCAGTGAAAGAAGTAATGGCAATTGAGCATTTTTATAAAATGTGGTCATTCCTGGAGAGCCCTTAAAAGCTGACAGCAGGAAAAAGGGTAGTTAATTCTCCATGGCTCTCTCATGGCTGCTCCCCACCCCCACACCAAACAGGGCCCAAGACTTCTGCAGAGCTGAAGAAATAATTATTTTCCAATAACACATACACTCTCACACTCACACACAGCACATCACATAGAATCTGTATTTTATAAATCAAATTGATTTTGTAAACCAGCTTGGAAGAGCTGTGGCCTTCCCTTCCTTCCTGCGGCTGTTTGATGACAGTTATGATCTGGTTTCCCCCAAATACCAATTGAATTTAAACCTTTATAAAGGGCTCTGACTGTTCATTTTCCCAGATCACCAAACTATCCTTTTTTAGCTCTGCCTGCCCAGTCACATGCCACATTCAGCCAGCTCAGCACACAGTTGAGCATCTTAGCACAGGGTCGACAGTGTTCTGCAGCCCCCACCCCAGCCTGCCACCACATGTGCACCACATGTGCCACCACAGAAACAGCGTTACCTGACACGGTGCTGCTGGCCTCCACTTCCGGCTCTGGCTCCAGCACCGGCACGCCCTGGCCTGTGAGAAATGCCCAGGTCACTCCACCTGTCTGGGCGTCGGTTTGCTGGTTTGTGATAAGGAGGTGAACCTCCTTGTTCTCGTGGGTTGAATAAAAAATGGGTGAGGTCCACAGGAAGCACTGTGCTGGTTCTAAACGCCTGCTTGTGATTTTAGAACCGTGTCCACTGAGGATGAAAGCACCGTGACCAAGAATTTGACCAAGGAGGAAGTTATGGAAAAACTCAGAAACTGTATCCAGCATCAGGATCCCGCACTCAAAAAGCGATTTCTTGACTTCAGCAGGGAACTTAATGGCAAAATTAAAGCGCATGACTTCAGGAAGGTAGGAGGACGGGTTCTTTATGTCTGCGTTTCTTTCTTTCCTGAGGAAGTTCGGTTGTTTTATTATATTATACTATCGTGCTTTAAAGGAGAGGCGTTAGGTTTTCAGTAAGGGTTTATTCCAGGACAGAGCAGATCTATTTCTAGGTATCTTCTAACAATTTGAAAGGATTCTTTGGGCCAAATATGTCTTTGGCAACTTTCTTCAGAGAATGCTTTTGATATGGATATGGCTGGGTTTTGATAGCTCAACTTTCTAAACGGAGCGTTCACTGATATGTTGTTTGCCCATCCACGGAGTACCTGGCTTCATGCATTGTGCCTCGTGGGGCAGAATAGGGGCGGGAATGGAGCTGCTGAGATCTCCTCCCTGCCCGCGAGGCAATCCCTCGATGCCGTGATAACAGGGCTGTGGTTTGTTCCTCCAGAAAATGAAAAACAATCTGGCAGTAAAAATGGGAAGCTCAGAGTTCTGATTTGCATGTGCTGATGGGAATTGGCGAGGCTCTGCCAGAAAGGACTCGGTTTGAAGGGTTCTGCACAGACTTCTCAGAAATTAATTTAAATGATTGCTTAAAATTCCTGTTATGATCGTTCTCGCTAATCATCTTCAGCTATTGTTGCGGAAAGCATTTTAGCTAACATGCAGCAGTATCCGTGTGAACACATTTAGAAGGCACTGAAATATATTTCCAAGAAGAGAATAATTATCTTAGTAGCTCCCATTTATCTAGAGCCCGCCTCCATGCCAGGTGCTGTAATAGGCTCTTTACATGTCTTGTTTCCAACCTTCCTGAGCATCACAGAGGATGGATGGAGGAGGAAGTGGGGCTCGAGACACAGAGAGGGGTTCGATGGCTGTTGAGACAGTCCAGGCCTCCTCCCTCCCCAGACAGTAAAAGACGTGGGGGACCTGCCGTTGTGTGAGCGTGTGGGGCACGATGAGGAGGATTGATTCAAGCAACATTTAGGAGTAAGGGGCAATGGATAAGGAAGAGGGAAGGGTCAAGGGTGGTTCCAACGTTTTTGGTTTGGGGGACCAGGTGGCTGGTAATTAGTCATTGATAATTCTGACGAGAGCAATTTCAGTGCGGTGAATGGTGGCAAATGGGGGCAAATCCTTTCACTCTCCCGGGGCTCCTTGCTGTAGATTCTAGATTCTAGGTCCTAAATTCTCTTGCCACCCAGTTCACCTGCACCAGTCGCCACAAGCTTAGTGGCTTCAAGCAATCTTGATGCTCATTGGTCTTGATTTACAGAGTCTGTTCATAGGTTCATAGGAAACCAAGACTCAACTCGTCTGCCTCTGATTTTCCAGAGAGGTAAAGTGGCCAGCTTGGGCAGGAGGTGGTGGCAAAGCTGGGACTGACACCCGTGACCACTGCCTCCGAGGGCAGCTTCTTACCTCTTCTGCCCTGAGAACAACTTCCGGTCCACGAGCTCAGCTGCAGGTTCTTCCATCTTACGGCCTCATCTGCCACCGACAAGGCAGTGTCCCCTCGCTCACACCTCTACTTCACATCCCAGAGGACTCTCCTGAACCTCCAACGTCAGGTGCCCACCTGCCTACTCGACTTCTTCGTGTGGGCATCTCTGAGGTGCCCCGGTTCTCACCAAAGCCTCTCTCTGCTCAGTCAGGGGTGACTTCTTCTTCCAGTTGCTCAGGGCTAAAATCTTGGAGTCTTTCTTGACTCTCCTCTTTCTCTCAACCCACATCCAGTCATCAGCACAGCCTGTTGGCTCCCTCCCCCACTGTCTCCTACCGTCACCTCTTGCAGGATTATTCCAGCAGCTTCCTCTCTGCTCTCCCTGCCCCACCAGGGCGTATCCTCAACTCAGAAGCCAGAGTGACCCTCACAGCCTCAGTCAGCACGGACCACTCCTGCTCAGAATCCTCTGATGGCCCCCATGTCACTCAGATAAAACCCGGAGTCCTAGAGAGGCCTGGAGGGCCCTGCAAGACCCAGCCACTCAGCACCGCTCTGCCTTCGGCCTGACCACCTTCCCCCAGCTCAGCGCCCTCCAGCCACCCCTGCCTCCTGCTCCCGCCTTTGCCCCGCTGTCCCCTCCGCCCAGAATGCTGTTCCTCTGCGACCTTGTACGGCATCCCCCTCACCTCCTCCAAGCCTCTGTCCAGCTGCACTTCCGCCATGAGGCGGAGCGACCCTGACAGTGCCAGGCCAGTGCCTCCTGCCTCGCCCCAGTCTGCCGCACCGAGGAACCTTTCGTGCGTTTCTGTGTTCTGCTTGTTTGCCTGTCTTCTCCCGTGAAAACCAATGCTCCACGGCAGACTCTTTTGTCCCTTGTGGACAGTGATGCGTCCCAGGTGCTTGGCACATGGCAGGGTCCAACAGCATTTGCGGGATGAATGGATGAACTTGAAGAGTGACTGGAACCCCACCCCTTGGGGCCCTGAGTGGGTGCACCTGAGGATGGGGGCAGACACTTTGAAACTCCTCGGCATTCCTAGACGCAAAGCTGGTTCCCACATCTGTCCGTGGCAATGCCCCAAACTCTCCCAGTCCCCTCTCCTGTCCCCGCTTCCCCCTCACCCCCCAGTCTCTCTGCATTCCAGGTGACCTCGAGGGCACCTATTAGGTTGGTACAAAAGTAGTTTCGGTTTTTGCAGTTGTTTTTAACATTATAAACTGCAATTACTTTTGCACCAACCTAATTATTGTGTTGTTCTGCTGCTTCCTTCGCAGCGGAATCCACGTGTCTCTCCCTCCCCCCATGTCCTTGCTTCCTGGAGATGTGCCCATGGTGAGGGTAGGGGGGATGGAAACCATGAAGGACAGGGCCCATATGCAGGGAGAAAAGTCTGTTGTTTTAACACAGAAACTAATGACCAATTTGCTGCGAATCCAATTAAGCACATTGTCCAGTGGTTTCGCTCCTGGTGGGCTTTGGGAAACGTCCCACTGTGACCAACTGTTGAGCTTGAAGAGGGACAGCCGTGGGGTGATTCTGAATAGTCTGCCAGGCACCTAGGATTGAACTTCCTAAGCTGATAACTTCAAAGCATTATGCAAATGTAAATTTTCACCATTAATTGAAGAGATTGTTTATAGGTCAGGGTGATTCTATGACCGGTGAAGTCAGAGCTAGAAAAACATGGGCTCATTCTGTAGAATGAAGTAATTTAGGTTTGACACAATGCGGGGCGGCCCAATGTTAAAGGCTTGGGAATATTAAACTTCCATGGCAAGGGAACCTTTGAAATCGAATCCTCTAGAGAGCTTTAAGTATCAACAAGTCATAACAATTCTGTGTGCCAATACTGCAGTAATAACAACTGTGTGGCAATGCTGCAGTAATAATAGCTGTGTGGCAATACTGCAGTAATAGTAACTGTATGGCAATACTGCAGTAATAATAACTGTGTGGCAATACTGCAGTAATAGTAACTGTATGGCAATACTGCAGTAATAATAACTGTGTGGCAATACTGCAGTAATAGTAACTGTATGGCAATACTGCGGTAATAATAGCTGTGTGGCAATACTGCAGTAATAGTAACTGTATGGCAATACTGCAGTAATAATAACTGTGTGGCAATACTGCAGTAATAGTAACTGTATGGCAATACTGCGGTAATAATAGCTGTGTGGCAATACTGCAGTAATAGTAACTGTATGGTAATACTGTAGTAATAATAACTGCAGTGGCGCCGTCAACCATCCCTGACAGTGGTGACGGTTGCACCACAGGTACTGTTTGGTCAGGACTGTGGAAGTGCTTTACATCTGCTAGTTCTAACCCTCACAGAAACCCCGAGAGGTGTAGATGATGGTGTGCCCATCACAGATGAGGAGACGAAAGCTCAGGAGGTAAGATAGTGAGTCAGTGTTTAGCTGGTAAGCCATTCAGGTGCTTGGATTTGAATCCATGCTGGGCTGTTAGCAGCCTCAGACACCTGGTGGGTGGAATATGGGCTGGGTGGTGGAATATGGGCTGGGTGGGAGGAATATGAGCTGGGTGGTGGAATATGGGCTGGGTGGTAGAATATGGGCTGGGTAGGAGGAATATGAGCCGAGTGGGTGAATATGGGCTGGGTGGGAGGAATATGAGCTGGGTGGTGGAATATGGGCTGGCTGGTGGAATATGAGCCGAGTGGGTGAATATGAGCCGAGTGGGTGAATATGGGCTGGGTAGGAGGAATATGAGCCGAGTGGGTGAATATGAGCCGAGTGGGTGAATATGGGCTGGGTGGGAGGAATATGAGCCGAGTGGGTGAATATGAGCCGAGTGGGTGAATATGGGCTGGGTGGGAGGAATATGAGCCGAGTGGGTGAATATGAGCCGAGTGGGTGAATATGAGCCGAGTGGGTGAATATGGGCTGGGTGGTGGAATATGGGCTGGCTGGTGGAATATGAGCCGAGTGGGTGAATATGAGCCGAGTGGGTGAATATGGGCTGGGTGGTGGAATATGGGCTGGGTAGGAGGAATATGGGCTGGGTGGTGGAATATGGGCTGGGTAGGAGGAATATGAGCCGAGTGGGTGAATATGAGCCGAGTGGGTGAATATGGGCTGGGTGGGAGGAATATGAGCCGAGTGGGTGAATATGAGCCGAGTGGGTGAATATGAGCCGAGTGGGTGAATATGGGCTGGGTGGTGGAATATGGGCTGGCTGGTGGAATATGAGCCGAGTGGGTGAATATGAGCCGAGTGGGTGAATATGAGCCGAGTGGGTGAATATGAGCCGAGTGGGTGAATATGGGCTGGGTAGGAGGAATATGAGCCGAGTGGGTGAATATGGGCTGGGTAGGAGGAATATGAGCCGAGTGGGTGAATATGAGCCGAGTGGGTGAATATGGGCTGGGTGGGAGGAATATGAGCCGAGTGGGTGAATATGAGCCGAGTGGGTGAATATGGGCTGGGTGGGAGGAATATGAGCCGAGTGGGTGAATATGAGCCGAGTGGGTGAATATGAGCCGAGTGGGTGAATATGGGCTGGGTGGTGGAATATGGGCTGGCTGGTGGAATATGAGCCGAGTGGGTGAATATGAGCCGAGTGGGTGAATATGGGCTGGGTGGTGGAATATGGGCTGGGTAGGAGGAATATGGGCTGGGTGGTGGAATATGGGCTGGGTAGGAGGAATATGAGCCGAGTGGGTGAATATGAGCCGAGTGGGTGAATATGGGCTGGGTGGGAGGAATATGAGCCGAGTGGGTGAATATGAGCCGAGTGGGTGAATATGAGCCGAGTGGGTGAATATGGGCTGGGTGGTGGAATATGGGCTGGCTGGTGGAATATGAGCCGAGTGGGTGAATATGAGCCGAGTGGGTGAATATGGGCTGGGTGGGAGGAATATGAGCCGAGTGGGTGAATATGGGCTGGGTGGTGGAATATGGGCTGGGTAGGAGGAATATGAGCCGAGTGGGTGAATATGAGCCGAGTGGGTGAATATGGGCTGGGTGGTGGAATATGGGCTGGGTAGGAGGAATATGAGCCGAGTGGGTGAATATGAGCCGAGTGGGTGAATATGGGCTGGGTAGGAGGAATATGAGCCGAGTGGGTGAATATGAGCTGAGTGGGTGAATATGGGCTGGGTGGTGGAATATGGGCTGGGTGGGAGGAATATGAGCCGAGTGGGTGAATATGAGCCGAGTGGGTGAATATGAGCCGAGTGGGTGAATATGGGCTGGGTGGTGGAATATGGGCTGGCTGGTGGAATATGAGCCGAGTGGGTGAATATGAGCCGAGTGGGTGAATATGGGCTGGCTGGTGGAATATGGGCTGGCTGGTGGAATATGAGCCGAGTGGGTGAATATGAGCCGAGTGGGTGAATATGGGCTGGGTGGTGGAATATGGGCTGGCTGGTGGAATATGAGCCGAGTGGGTGAATATGAGCCGAGTGGGTGAATATGGGCTGGGTGGGAGGAATATGAGCCGAGTGGGTGAATATGAGCCGAGTGGGTGAATATGGGCTGGGTGGTGGAATATGGGCCGGGTGGTGGAATATGGGCTGGCTGGTGGAATATGGGCTGGGTGGCGGAATATGGGCTGGGTGGTGGAATATGGGTGGGTGGTGGAATATGGGCTGGGTGGTGGAATATGGGCTGGGTGGGAGGAATATGAGCCGGGTGGTGGAATATGGGCCGGGTGGCGGAATATGGGCCGGGTGGCGGAATATGGGCTGGGTAGGAGGAATATGAGCCGAGTGGGTGAATATGAGCCGAGTGGGTGAATATGGGCCGGGTGGCGGAATATGGGCCGGGTGGCGGAATATGGGCCGGGTGGCGGAATATGGGCCGGGTGGCGGAATATGGGCCGGCTGGCGGAATATGGGCCGGCTGGCGGAATATGGGCCGGCTGGCGGAATATGGGCCGGCTGGCGGAATATGGGCCGGCTGGCGGAATATGGGCCGGCTGGCGGAATATGGGCCGGCTGGCGGAATATGGGCCGGCTGGCGGAATATGGGCCGGGTGGCGGAATATGGGCCGGGTGGCGGAATATGGGCCGGGTGGCGGAATATGGGCCGGGTGGCGGAATATGGGCCGGGTGGCGGAATATGGGCCGGGTGGCGGAATATGGGCCGGCTGGTGGAATATGGGCCGGCTGGTGGAATATGGGCCGGCTGGTGGAATATGGGCCGGGTGGTGGAATATGGGCCGGGTGGTGGAATATGGGCTGGCTGGCGGAATATGGGTGGGTATAATCTGTGGCAGCGTCAAGATTGCATCTGCCTCCGAGTTTTGCGACAGGGACCTCAGTGTTAGTAACAATGCCCCTACTGTCTTCCTATCCTTTTGGCTGTGGGTATGCAATATTCTTGATCTCCTCATCCCCCAAATCTGTGTCACACCAATTATGTAATGAAGTGTTGCAGAGTGTTCTCCCCGGGGATGGGGAAGGAAGTTCCGACTCACTGTCCCTGCTTGCCAATTAGGTGTGCATACAGTTGTTCATCATTGAAGTGGAGGCAGCGCTGAGCGGTTGGCCTGCCTACCTTGTGTTCTAAATTAGAAGCACTAATTACTTATCCTCACCAGCTATCTATCGCCTTGCCTGTGGCGCGGGCAGAGGGGGTTGGCCACCCAGGTTCTTTGAGGGAGAGCCGGGGGAGTCTGGAGTTAGGCGGTAACTCTGAGTCTCCAAATCCATTGAGCCCTGCATTGTCATCGCTGAGAGACTATTACAGGTTTTTACCACCGTGGTGAGGAAGATTTCGTCGGCTCTGCAAATTGTTTGTTAACAATCTGTCTTCCCCCCTTTTTTCTCTCTCTAATGTGGGAGATGTTAGAGTTTCTGATTAATGGGAGACAACCAATGACACCACACTGACTTGACAGTCCTGACAGAGACAGAGCTCTGCAGGTTTTAACGAACTCGGTGTGCTTTGTATGGTTTATGTGTAATTTCTGTTGGGGGCGGGGAAAGGTACTGTTTCTGGAATTGTGCTACACCTGGTCGTATATGGCATCATTTCTCACAACAATCCTGTAAAGCATGTTCTTTCTCCCAGGAAATCTCCCTCTCCCAGTGCTCTGGCCATTGTACCACACACCCTGTGACTTTTGCATGTTGTCATATTTTATTTTAAAAAAATGAGTCAAGAACTGGTTAGTGTTGCAGGAAAACTGTGTTTGAACTTGAGGGTGATCTAGAATCTTTAAATTCCTTCTCTAAATAGTTTTTCTTCCCTTCTCCCTCCTTCACATGCTGAATTAGCAGCCAACCCCAAAACAGTGTCTTAAATAAGAGAGGCAGGTGTTTTTCTCTCTCATGACAAGGAGTCCAGAGTTGTCTATACAGGGCCAATGCAGCCGCTGCACCGTGTCTTCTGAGACCCAGGCTCCTTCTGGTTTCCGACTCTTTCCGTCTTGTTCTCATGCATGCAAGGTGGCTGCTGGAGCACCAGCCACTACACACACTTCAGGCATAAGGAAGGGGGAAAGCGAAAGGCAAAAGGCTGGAGCTAGGCAAGTCTTTCTTTTTTTAAAGGGCTTTCTTAGAAACTTCTCCCAGCAGCTTCATTTTATTGCCCAGGTCTGTGTTACATGGATATCGATCTATGCACACATATATAATTCTTGGCTGCATACATTACTACATCCAGAGAAAGCAAGGTGCTCTTCCCGCGGGGGAAGGAGACAATATATATGAGGCAGGCGAGTTGAACAGTCTCTGTCGGCCTTTTTCTCAGTAAACATTTTGAGGAAGGCTATTGCACACTTGGTTAGGACTCCGCCACAGGGGGACATGGATCAAGCAGAGTTTCATTGCTTGGTGCCGGGGACCCATAGGGAACACAAAATGACAAAGCACCCAAGGACACATAAGCCAAGATTAGTCTACTGGAGTGATTAGACTAACGGAGCTGTTCCCTCCCTCTGGAATTTGAGGGGCGTTACAATCCCAGTGCCCTGTAATTGGCTGTTCCTGAAGGGAACTCTTATTCTTCAGCCTCAGTAAACACGCTGAGCGTTGTACGGCTCACTGCTGTTCTCAGTCCTGTCCCCAGAGGCCCAGCCAAGTCCTCTGGAGACAGACGCCAGGCTGCAGAGCTCCTCAGCAAACTTACCGATCCTACCCCCCCCCACCCCCACCCTCCCCCTCCACGGCCCTGTATCCCGGAGGCACGAGTCTGGGACAGCCCACCCCAGCGGCCCAGATTCCTTCGGAGTGGGTGAGGTTTCCTTCTTCCTCCCAGCGGAGCACCTCCTCTCGGGTGCTGGTCAGGCTCACAGTTCTGGGGGCCTGCCCTGTCCCCACCCTCCACCATCACTTCCTAATTGCATATGTCTTCCCCAAAGAGGGGGCAGGGACCCCATGGAAACCGAGCCCCTAGAATGCCGGCTGAGCCGCTGAGCGTCTCCTAGCCCTCAGGTGCAGATAAGCAAACCAAATGACTGTGGTGACTGGGTATATTACGTGTTTTCTTTAAAGTCAAGTATTAACTATTTTCATTCATCTGGTTTTAAATCTTTTATTGGGAGCACACAACTCTGGTAAATAAAACAGGTATTTAAAAAACTCTTGTTTATTTTTATGTGAGGGGAAAAACACAAAAATAAGGGAACAATAAGAGGGACAAACTTTCCTAGTAAGAGACCCATATACGCACCCAATGTCAGAGACCAAGAGAGCGAGTGGGAAATCGCTAGGGGTCATCTCCCGACATTTACCCTTTTTGGGCTTTCAGCACCACTTTGCATTTTGACTGCTGGGGGCAGAGAGGAGCTTGGAGGCCCGCTCGGCTTCGCACACGGAGCACTGGTTCTCCAGCCTTGTTCAGGGGACTTATGGCTCGGGGAAGAAATCCCTGAGGGAAAACGGATGAGGTGCTCTGCTGCTGAGAATGCCTGGTGGGGACAGGATGTGCCAGTGACCCAAGGGGAGCTAAATCCCAGTTTTACAGATGTTTTCAGGGGATGACCAGCTATACTTTCGAGTTCCCTCACATCTTCAGTGTTGTTGGTCCAAGCCCCACATAACCATCAAAAGTATGCAACAACCCTCTGCCAGACGCCAAAGCTGGACTCTCGTGGCCACTCCTCAGAGCAGACCCTTGTTGTCAGCTGACATGCCCCTACGACATCCGTGTTTGCCTTTGTGTTGTCCTGGCCTTTCTTGGGGGGCGGAGTTCCTGTCTCCTAAGTAACACAGTGTGCGGACTTGCATTCTGCTTTTCAAAAGTTTTCAACTTCAGTTTTAGCCCCAAGAAGTTCCAGCAGTCAGCAGAAGTCTGGAAGGGGAAACCAGCCTACCCCTCGTGTCTCCAATGAGACCACACAACTATCCAACACTCTGCTGGAGAGGCCCTCTGCCTGGCCCAACCCTATTTCCAGCCTCAAGTCTACTGCCACAATCCTCAGCCGTTCCCAGGGAAAATGCAGTTTCATAGGCTCAGTTCACCTCTGATGGGTTCTTCTCACCTTGGAATTTCAATCCCTTTAAACGACAGTATGGATTCCTGGGCTCTCTGATCTGATCCCTTTTTCTTATTTTGTAATCGATTGGGCTTTTCCACTTTTTTCAATGAGAATGTTTTTTTCCCCCGTTTTTTTTTTATTGTAAAAATAAGTTTATTGATGATAACGTTAGATAATTTACTCCCGATATTTGATGTTACGAACTTCAGGGTCTTTGAGATACACGGGATCCTTGTATGTAACTAGCATAAAACCCATTATGTGAGCTTTTTCCATCACTTTGTGATTTCTTTTTGTTTCTTCCCACAAAGACCTGTTAGGAGCTTTCCATAAATGCATCCAGTAAATGGAGAAATAAACTGGGACAAAAGCTGCACATTCTTATAATCTGCACATTTTCCATATAAGATACGCTTTTTAAGAGGTTCCTTATAAGGATTTTCCATTGGAGTGGGCAGGTCCTCAGTGCTGGTTACCTGTTTATATTGTGAACAACTTCTCCACAGCACCGCGTGATTTCCGGGATTTGGGATGCAGACAGTAGCCATTATAAAGTGGGTCAACTTTTTCCTCCCTAGACCACTGCCAACAGCAACCACAGCCACCATGGTTCCTCACTCCTCTTCCTTCAATGAGAATGTGTGCTTGCTATGAATTATTCCATCCTATCCAGAAGCAGTGGAAATTCGTCAGTTTTATTACCGTATTTACCCCAAAATAAGACCTAGCCAGACCATCAGCTCTAATGAGTCTTTTGGAGCAAAAATTAATATAAGACCTAGTCTTATGTTATATTATATAAGATCCAGTCTTATATTATAGTAAAATAAGGCCGGGTCTTATATTAATTTTTGCTCCAAAAGATGCTGATTATCTGGCTAGGTCTTCTTTTCAGGGAGATAACGGTAGTAACAACTTTGTCCTGTTATTTTTTTCTTGTGTATCTGTTTTATAGTTCTTTATTTTTGTTGTTACCTTGATTCTGTTCTCCCTTCCACTTGATTGAGATTCAATTTCCTTTTTTCTAATTTTTTGAGATAGAATGTTAGATCATTGCTTTTTAGCCTTTATTTCTCTAATGTATGAATTCATGGCTATACATTGCCCTCTAGGTACAGGCTTAGCCATATCATACAAGTTCAGTATGTCATATTTTCATTATCATTTGATTCAAAATATTTCATAATATCCCTTTTGATTTTTTTTCCTAATGGTTTATTTTAAAGGGGTGTTACTTAATTTCCAAACAGTTGGGATTTTTCTAGTTTACCTTTTATTATTGATTTTAAAGTTGGTTCCATTGTCATGAGAAAATACATTCTAAAGTCTAAATGACTTCAACCAATCCTTTGAGATACTGGGAACTGGATTATAACCCAGCATATAGATAGTTTTGGCAAATGTTCCATAAACACTTGAAAAGAGTGTGTACTCCATCATGGACCTTCAGTTGTCTAAGTATGTCATTTAGGTTGATTATATTAACTGTGTTTTTCAGAACTTCTGTACCCTTATCAAGTTTTTGCCTGCTCATTCCATTAGCTATTGAGAGAAGTGTATTGAAGTATATGGTGGATTTGTCTAGTGAGATCCTTTTTTATTCTGTTGATTGTTGCTTTATTCACTTTGAAGCTAAATTATTGGGTATGCATAGATTCAGAATTGCTGAAACTACCTATGAATTGTCTCCTTTATCATTATGACATGACTCTCTTGATACAGAGTAATGCTTCATGCCTTCAAGCCTATTTTTGTCTGATAATAATATAGTTACTTCAGCTTTCTTTTGATTCGTGTTAGCATGGTATATTCTTTTCTATCCTTTTACTTCAAACTTTCTGGGTGCTTATATTTAAAGTAAGTCTGTTTTAAGGGCAGCATATAGCTGATATTTTTAAAGATGTAGTGTGACAGTCTTCTACTTGGAGTATTCAGTCCATTTTATATTTAATTGCTGATAGGGTTGTTTTATATCTGTCATCTTACTGGTTTTTCTCTTTGACCCAGCTGTCTCATGTTTTTGTCTCTGCCTTTTGTTACCTTCTTTTAGATTATTCAGCTATTTCTATTATTCTGTTTTCCCCTCTATTAGCTTACTGGTGAGTACATTCTTCTGTCATTCTTACTGTGGCTACAGTAGTGATTGCAACATGTACCCTTATCTTACTGCATGTAGTTAAATATAAACTATCTGTACCACTCCCCTAACATTGCTAGATATAAAAAAAATACTCTAATTTCATTTACCCCTTCCTATCTTTTGTGTTATTGCTGCCATACATTTAAATTTTACATATATATTAAATCCCACAAGATACTATTATTATTTTTATAGTAAAAAAGCTGTCATATGTATGTACATATTACCCTTGCTTTGTTCTTTCCCTCTTACATTTTTATGTTTGCACCTGGGCTCATTTTCATTTTGCCTAAAGACCTCCCTTTTATCCTTAGAATGCAAGTGTACCAGCAACCAGCTCGCTGCATTTTCATAGTTTACTCAGATTTCCTTAGTTTTTACTTCACGTCCTTTTTCTGTCCACGATCCCATTCAGGATCCCACGTTATATTTAGTTGTTATGTCTTCTGAGACTCCTCTGGGCTGCGACAGTTTCTCAGACATTCCTTGTTTATGATGATCTTGACAATTTTGAGGATTGCTGGTCAGACACCTTGTAGAATATCCCTCTACTGGGATTTGTCTGATAGTTTTCCCTTGATTAGACTGGGAGTAATGTTTTGGGGAGGAAGAGCACGGAGGTAAAGCGCCCTTCTCATCACATCACATCACATCAGAGCACGTGCTGTCAGCATGACTGATCACGTTAATGTTGCCTTGATCACCTGGCTGAAGTGTGTCAGGCTTCTCTCCACTGCAAACTTCTTTTCTCTCTCTTTCCATACTGCTGTCCTTGCTCAGCCCACCCTTAAGGAATGGAAATTATTATGTTCCCCCTCCTTAACGGCAGAATATCTACATAAATTATTTGAAATTCTTTCTACATGGGAGATTTGTGTCTTCTCTCCATTTATTAATGTATTGAATCATTTATTTATATGAGGACAGACTTATCCCTCATTATCCTCTAAATGTCTGTGTAATCCTTAATAATATTTCCTTTTTCACTCCTGATATTGGTAATTGTTTTTATCTTTTCTCTTTGTTTCTTCAATAGTCTGGCTAGAGGTTTATCACTTTTATTGATCTTGTTATAAAACAAGCTGTGTTTCATTGGTTTCCTCTATTGTTTGTCTACATTCTATTTCATTGATTTCTACTCTTATCTTTATTGTTTCTTTTCTTCTACTTGCTTCAACTTTTGGAGGGTTTAATTTGCCTGCCACACAAGGGGATTTTTCTTGGAATGTTCACCTTGAGAACCTGGTGAAGTTCCTAGTGATAAAATCCAAGTGTGCCCCTCCCCCCAAGACGGAGCCCCCCCCGTTTCTCATTCTTCAGCTCATCCTCACTCAGCCTCTAGCAATTTGTCAAAGAACCATCTGAGTGTTCCCCCCAGTTTGTGGCAACATTGGCGTCTGCTCCAGGCAAGGTGCTCTTGGCTGTGATTCTCTGTATTCATACCTGTGTCTCCAGATTTTAGATTTCTCTGATGAGTCTAAGAAAAGTCATTGATTTTCAGTTTGTACAGCTTTTTTCTTGTAAGGATGGAAGTGATGACTTCCAAGCTCTTTTCAGATTGAACCTGAAAGCAGAATTCACTCTTACGTTTTAAAGATATTTTAGCTGGAAATGGAATTTTAGGTTGGCAAGTATTTGCTCCTAGCATTTAAAAGATATCATTCCATTGTCTTCTGGTTTCTGTCAGTTCTGTTGATAAATAAACCGCCGATCTTATTGTTGCTCATTTGAATGGAATGTATCTTGTTTTCTTCAGCAGCTTCTAAGATTTTTGTCTTTGTATTTCAGCAACTTCACTGTATGTGCCTGATTGTGTCTTTCTTTGTAGGTATCCTGCTGGGGTTTGCAGTTCATCTTGAAACTGTAGGTTGATGTGTTTAATCAAAAATTTTGTGAAAAATGCTCAACCATTATCTCTTTTCCTTTTCTTATGCTCCATTCTCCCTGTCCTCGTATGTTAGACTGGCTCACAATATCCCACATGTCCCTTTCACTCTCCTATGTACTTTCCATCCTTCTTCTCTCAGTGCTTCAGTCCCAGTATGTTCCATTGACCTGTCTTCAAGTTTGTTAATCCTATGTTCTGCTTTCCCCAACCTGTGGTTAATTTTATTCATATAACTTTTAATTTTAGTATTTTTTTCCATTGTGGGATGTCTTTTTGCTTATTTTTAATATATTCCATATCTGTGTCTTTTCTTCTATTGTCTCAGCATATTCCTGTATTTTCTTAAATGTATTTATAACTATATCTGGATTGCCTGTGGATCTTTTTCTATTGTCTCTTTTCCCCCTTGACTTTGGGTCACATAGTCCTCTCTCTTGACATGCCAGATAGATTTTTATTGATTGTCAGATATTATGTGAAGAAAATTGAGAAGCTCTAGGTCATGGGTCATGCTTTCCTTTGCTAAGCAGATAGAATGGGGACTGATGATCTTAATCCAGTTAGGGACTGAGTTGATTTGATGTTGGATTGCAATTTCTCAGGGCTCCATTTGCCTTAAAATGAAAACAAGAGAAAACAAAAAAATCTCCTGTTCCTGGGGTGTAGCCTCCAAAGTTTTAAACCCAGAACCTATGTTATTCTCTGAGCCACTGCCCCTGAAAAATCCTGAACTCTAACCTTTGTTTCCTCAGGACCACAAGGTGACAAAAGAAGTTCCTTCTTCTTTTCAAAGGCTTTCTGCCATGATTTTTAGTCTTCTGACCCTCATGGCTTCTGAATTCAACAAATATCTTAAGGGGAAAACTGGCAACATTGGGCTCAGTTCTCCTCTTTTCCCTTTTCACTAGCAATCTGGGCATTCCAGTCTCTAATTTTGGTCACTGTAGTCCCATGAGCTTGTCACAAACTCTGCTTGTCTGTCTCTGTGCTAATAGTTACTGTCTTCCTGGGCCACCAGCCCCCATCCCAAGCCTCTTGCACTGCTCCCAGAATGGGTGAAGGGCTCACTTCTCCTCAGATTGCCCCTGCTCTCAGATTTTTGTACCTTTGAGTCCTGGTTGCCTCAGCAGCTCTCTAATATGCCATACAGATGTTTTTGTATTTTATCTGGCTTTTCTGTTTGTTCTCAGCAGAAGCATAGATCTTCTGCAAGATGAACACCAACCCTTCACTTTTTGATGGACATTCACTTCTTTTTATCCTTCTTTTTCTGTCTCTAAACAACCTTTATGTGTCTTTACATACTAATGCCTTTATTTTTATTTCTATGGAATGGATTCCCAGCAATAGGATTGCTTGCTCTAAGATAACATAGTTTTAATTTTAACACATGTTGACTGTTTGTTTTAAAAAAACAACACTGTAGTATACCATATTTTAGTAGCTGTGAATGAAAGTACCTTTTTCTCTAACCCCGTTAGCAATAGGCATTATCGCTCTTTAATTTTTCTGGGCTGATCTCTTTAAAGTGATCGCTCATGTTAACTTTAATTTGCATTTATTTCCCAGACTACTAGTGAATTTATTCTTTGGGAGAGGGTCATTAGGATTTGTTCTTCTGTGAGTTGCCTATTTACATTTTTTGCCCTCCTGTCAATTTATGAGATATTTGTTTACTGTAGATAGACATTGTCATGTTTCTGTTTTCATAAGAAGCCCAGGACTCCCAGTTTATCCCTCATCCTCCGGATTTTTACCCCGGGACTTTCTCCTTCATTAGGCTCTGTATCTGACGCCAGCCTTACTCTCCCAGTTCCTTCTCTTTTCTGACATTTTTCCAGGTGCACCAGCTCAAGCCTGGCTCTCTCCTGGAGGCACTGCTTCTCTGTTGTTCTGTCCGTCTCACTGAGATGGATGCTTGACAAGGGCAGCTATCTTTGTCCTTTTCGTCCTCTGCTCTGTCTCCAGCATCTAAAACAGTGCTCAGCACAAAGTAAGTGTTCAATACATATTTGTTAATGAACCCAATCGATATTCAACAGCATTGCAGTGTTGTGGTTTACCACGTTGACTCTGGAGCCAGACTGCCAGGTTCAAGTCCCAGCTCTGCACTTAATAACTATGTGACCTTGGGCCTCAGCTTCCTAAAACGGAGATTGTAGAAGTAGCTATGTCATAGGGTTGTTATCAGGATTAAATGAGATAATATATATGTATTGGTTTCCTAGGAATTGGTAACAAATTATCACAAACTGGCTGGCTTAAAACAACAGACATTTATTCTGTCGTAGTTCTGGAGGCTGGAAGTCCACAATCCGGTGTCAGCAGAGTCTGCTCCCTCTGGGGGTTGCAGAGGACCCTTCCTTGCCTGTACCAGATTCGGGGGAGAGGGTAGCGGGCAATTCTCGCATTTCTTTGCTTTGTAGCTGCATCACTGCAGCCTTTGTCCTCTTTCTTCTGTGTCTGTGTCTCCACGTGCAGTTCTCCTCTCTGTGTATCTGTGTCCACGTTTCCCTCTTCTTACAAGGACACCCTAATCCTGTATGACACCTGCCAAGACACTATTTCCATTAAAGGTCACAGTCGCAGAAACCAGGGGGTAAGACTTCAATGTATCTTTTTGGGGATACATTTCATCCCCATACAACACGCAGACTCTGTGAATGGGGCTGGCACATGATGGCAGAGACTTAGCCATTGTTTTCGCTCTTGTGGTCCTTGTGTCTTTCCCAGCTCGTAACATACAGTTGTTCAGAAAAACCTGTTGAATTAATTAGTAATTTATCAGCTCCTTATTTTCTGCACTACTGGTGTATTTTCAAATGTCTCATTTGTCTTTTATTTTTAAGCATATCTTTTGGCCATTAGAATATCTTACGTTTTTGTACAACCAAATTTGTCTATCTTCCTACCTTTGTTCCTTTTTTCTTTTTAAAAAAAGTATATTTCTGGGCTTGTAGTCTTGGTTAATAAAGTGTCATTCCTCTACCCTCCACTCTTCTTCCCATGTTTTACTGATAACCGCCTAGACTTTCTTGCAAGAATTTTTATTGTTTTGTTTTTAAAATGGAAATGCTTAATCCATGTGGAATTAATTTTGGCACATGGTATAAAATGGGGCTGTTCTATATTTTCCCACTGAATGGAACTGTTACCTTTCTCATTTGTGAAATTCTCATTATACTGAATTTCTACATCGGAAAATTCCCATTTTGTTATATTGATATACATCTATTTCTATATCAATGCAGTATGTGTTTAAAAACAAGTCTTTCCTCATTTTTCTTCAATTTTATGTTTTCTTAACTATTCTCAGGTCAGGTTTATATTTTCCCAGGTAAACTTCATCCAATTACCCCCTCAAATGCATTATTAGGATCACAATTGGACTTGTATGAAATTTATATATTAAAAACCTACATGCTTTTGAAGCGAAGAAGAGAGAGCATAAAGGCATACACAGAAGGCGAGGACAGAGAGCCTGGCTCTCCTGAGGAGAAGGTTGCAGTTCAGTGTCAGTTTTCCCTGCCGCATTTGACTTTGTGCTCAGCTTTGGGCGTCAGAGGTTGTTTCCACTTGCCCTTTGAACAATAGGTCCGACTTCCAGGACTCGAGGACAGCCTCTTCTGAAGGAGGAATGGCTTGTCTGCTTTCATCTTCAGTCTTCACAATTTGCTTTTGAAGTCCTGGATTCATTTGCCTGTGGAACACTCTATGATTTTACACATGTGTGCAAAAATGAGCTAGGTTCTGGATATTTGTGTCTAAAATGAGACACATCTGGTTGATTTACTAGTTATACCTGGATTCCCCTAGACACTGAGAAGTTGTCAGATCACCTTACCTTATATTCTCAGACTGAGAGGGTCTCATTTCAGCCATTTTTGAAGGTTGCATGTAGGTTCAGCATTTTGTCAGTCTGAGCCATCTAAACACAATTGTAGTCTTGTTGATTTCTACAGGGATAATATATTTTTAAGAAAATGGGGCCCGGCCTGGTGGCTCAGGCAGTTAGAGCTCCACGCTCCTAACTCCGAAGGCTGCTGGTTCGATTCCCACATGGGCCAGTGGGCTCTCAACCACAAGGTTGCCAGTTCAATTCCTCGAGTCCCACAAGGGATGGTGGGCAGCGCCCCCTGCAACTAAGATTGAACACGGCACTTTAAGCTGAGCTGCCGCTGAGCTCCCAGATGGCTCAGTTGGTTGGAGCGCGTCCTCTCAACCACAAGGTTGCTGGTTCGACTCCCGCAAGGGATGGTGGGCTGCGCCCCCTGCAACTAGCAACTGCAACTGGACCTGGAGCTGAGCTGCGCCCTCCACAACTAAGACTGAGAGGACAACAACTTGAAGCTGAACGGCACCCTCCACAACTAAGATTGAAAGGACAACAACTTGACTTGGAAAAAAGTCCTGGAAGTACACACTGTTCCCCAATAAAGTCCTGTTCCCCTTCCCCAATAAAATCTTTAAAAAACAAAAAGAAAAGAACACGGAACCAAATTATCACTGTGACCATTATGCATGCAGCAAAATATAAAAGCAAAAAGCCCCTGTTTTACAACTTGGTGATTGCCATTGACAAACCATCGGTCTGTCTGGAGGGTCAAGAGTTGGGCGCTAAGGCTGGCGGAAGGATGGTTTTAGGAAATGTGATGCAGTACCATTATTGACGGTTTGGACAGAATTAGACCAGGTAGACCAGGCCTATCTAGCCTGTGGACTGGTCCTTTTTAGCTTCTGGGGAGTGGTTGGGTTGTGATCATGGTCTGTTTCCTGTGGTCACAGCACAGCCACCAAATGTGTAGAATGCCATAGACTCAAAGAGCTGGGAAGGGCTTAGAGTTCATGCGCACGTCTTCACCCTTCTCCCTTCTCCGTTGTTCACCATCTCAGGGGAGAGAGCACGCTTCCCTGACGCGGTGACGTTGGCTTTTGTCGTGTGGTTTTCTTTGTCATGGAGTGTGGGGGATATGGCCGGAGCAGCTACTGTTCCTTCAGTTTGGTCCCCAGAACGTATGCGTGTGGAACACGCCTAAACCCAACCCGCAGCCCGGAGCCCAGTCAACCTGCAGGCTGAATCAGAAGCACCGCGCCCAGCGCATCTGACATCAGCCAAATTGCACATGACCTACAGACCTGTGACTGTGAGAGTCAATGCTTGTCAGCCACCAAATCTTGGATGGTTTGTCCTGCAAGAGCTGACTCACAGAATCCTGGTCCCTGCTGTAGGCCAGTTCCAAACATGAACACCCAGGCCCGGTCTCAGCTGTGTCGTCGGCATGCCGCCCAGGCTGGGTCATTTGAATGGGACTGACACACTTCCCGGTGTGAATGCCGTGCGGAAGTAACCACGATTGCCCAGGATGTCAGAGCCAGAAGCCTCAGGTCTAAGTCAGACTCAGTCACCGGTGCTGGGTTGTTTGTTGTCCTGATTGTCACGCCTCCTTGGGCAGTGATCCCCAGTGCAGTGACGTGAGTGGCTCCACACTGCTCACGTGGACCCTGGGCAGGCACTTGCATCGCTGGGCTTCAGGCTCATCGTAAGTGGTGAGAGACACTCTCGGGCTCTCTCAATATTGTAAGTCATGAGATGGTGTTGTCTCGTGGCGTCGGGCTGACACGTGTTCACACCTTTGCCCCACCACTTACAGCTGTGCTCTGTCTTTCCAGCACACAGATGGCTTCCTTAGCCTTCCTAAACTTCGATCTCCTCACTTGTAAGGTGGGATTGGCCTTCCTTCCGTTGAGCAGTTGTCGATAACGTGGTAAATAAGATAATGTGTTAAAGTCACTAGTACAGAAGCTGGCACCTCGTAGGTCCTCAGTCACATTCTCCGTCTCAGTGATACTTGTGAAGCTTCCATTCCTACCTGGAGTCAGGAAGGAGCGTGTACAGCTCAGAGACCAGCTCTGGCCCTTGTCGTTAGGCTGTTAACGCCGGGACTCTGTACTTGACATGCTCACCAGCTTTACCTCCTGTGTCTGAGATGCTGTCTCTGGACACCCCGCCACCATCACATTCCCCGGGGGCCTGTATCTGAGATGCTCCTCTCCCTTTGAAATTCCATTTCATTCTTCCCGGTATTCCTGCCAGTCAGGGAACAAAGCGGAAATCCTGTTACTTTATCTGCATCACAGACCAAATACATTGCTACCTGTGTGGTGACAGCGTCATGCGTATCCCTCACGTCGGTTTGCGTCAGTTTTGAAGACTGTCTTTCTGGGGCCACATGGACACTCAGACATGGGGGTCTGAATACAGTTATACTGCTATACCGCTGCGACGTCAGTACCAGAACATTGCAAAACGTGAGGCACACAAATTTTCTGGTTTCCCAGTGCATATGCAAGTTATATTTATTCTATATTGTAGTATATTAAGAGTGCAATAGCGTTATGCCTAAAAATTTATGTACCTTAACTGAAAAAATACTTTATTGCCAAAAAATGCTATCATCCGAGCCTTCTGTGAGTCATATATAATCTTTTTGCTGGTGAAGGGTCTTACCCAGTGCTAATGGCTGCTGACTGATCAGGGTGGTGGTTGCCGAAGGTTGGGGTGGCCGTGGCGATTTTTAAAAATAAGACAGCAATTAAGTTTACCGCATCAATTGACTCTTCCTTTCATGAAAGGTTTCTCTGTAACATGAGATGCTGTCTGATAGCATTTTACCCACAGTAGAGCTTCTTTCAAAGTTGGAGTCAATCTTTTCAAACCGTGCAGCTGCTTTTCAACTAAGTTTATGTGATATTCTAAATCATTTGTTGTCATTTCAACAATCTTTACAGCCTCTTCACCAGGAGTGGATTCCATCTCAAGAAACCATTTTCTGTGCTCATCCACAAGAAGCAGCTCCTCATCCACACAAGTTTGGTCATGAGCTTGCGGCAATTCAATCACATTTTCAGGCTCCGCTTCTAGTTCTCCTGCTGTTTCCACCACCTCTGCAGTGACTGCCTCTCAAAGTCATCCATGAGGGTTGGAATCAACTTCCAAACTCCTGTTCATGTTGAATTTTGGCCCCTTTCCATGACTCATGAATGTTCTTAATGACATCTAGAATGGTGAATTCTTTCCAAAGGTTTGTAACTTACTTTGCTCAGCTATGGCCTTACAAAATTTATTTCTTAAATAATAAGGCGTGAAAGTTGAAACGGTTCCTTGATCATGGGCTGCAGAATGGATGCTCTGTTAGCAGGCATGAAAACTACATTAATCTCATATCCATCTCCATCAGCACTCTTGGGTGACCAGGTGTGTTGTCAATGAACAGTAATATTTTGAAAGGAATCTTTTTTCTAAGCAGTAGGTCTCAACAGTGGGCTTAAAATATTCAGTAAGCCATGTTGTACACTGATGTGCTGTCATCCGGGCTTTGTGGTTTCATTTATAGAACACAGGCAGAGTAGATTTAGCATAACTCCTAAGGTCCCTAGGATTTTCAGAATGGTTACTGAGCACTGGCTTCAACTTAAAGTCACCAGCTGCATTAGCCCCTAACTAGAGAGCCAGACTGTCCTGTGAAGCTTTGAAGCCAGGTGCTGACTTCTCTCTAATTATGACAGCCCTAGATGGCATCTTCTTCCAACATAAGTCTGTTTTGTCTACATTGAAAATCCATGTTTAGTGTAGCCACCTTCACTAATTATCTTACTGGATCTTCTGGATACCTACGACAGCTTTTACCTCAGCACTGGCTCCTTCACCTGCACTTTTATGCTATGGAGATGGCTTCTCTCCTTAATCCTCATGAACCAACCTCTGCCAGCTTCAGACTTTTCTTCTGCAGCGTCCTCACTTCTCTCAGCCTTCACAGAACTGAATAGAGTTAGGGCCTTGCTCTGGATTGGGCTTTAGCTTAAGGGCATGTTGTGGCTGGTTTGATTTTCTATCCAGACCCCTGAAACTTTCTCTACATCAGCAATAAGTATGTTTTGCTTTGTTATCATTTGTGTGTTCATAAAGTAGCACTTTTAATTTTCTTCAAAAAAGTTTTCTTTGCATTAACAACTTCGCTACCTGTTTGGTGCAAGAGGCCTAACTTTCAGCCTATCTCAGCTTTCGACATGCTTTCCGCACTGACCTTAATCATTTCTAGCTTTTGATTTAAAGCGAGAGATGTATGACTTCCTTTCACTTGAACACTTAGAGGCCATTGTAGGGTTATTAACTGGCCTGATTTCAATATTGTTGTATCTCAGGGAATAAGGAGGCCTGAGCAGGGGGAGAGAGATGGGGAGCAGCCCATCGGTGGAGCAGTCAGAACACACACACTTATCGTTTAAGTTTACCGTCTTATATGGTCGCGGTTCATGGTGCCCCAAAACAATTATAATAGTAACAGCAAAGATCACTGATCACAGATCGCCATAACAAATGTAATCATAATGAAAAAGTTTGAAATATTGCGAGAATTACCAACGTGTGGCACAGAGACTTGAAGTGAGCAAATGCTGTTGGAGAAACAGTACCTAGAGACTTGCTCGAGGCAGGGTTGCCACAAACCCTCAATTTGGAAATCATGGAACACCTGCGAGTTGCAATAAAGTGAAACAGAACAAAAGGAGGCATGCCTGTATCAAGGAAGCATCTGCCGATGGAGTTTGAACTTTCTATTCAAGTACAAATCAGGTTTATTTTGAATGTTCCATGTTCTTGACCAGCCATAGTACTGTTATCTCTAGTACCTGAGTCATATGTGGTTAGATAGTCTTGGTGATCAGAATTCTCAGATCATCCCTGCGTTCTGATGCCTGTGGTGACTAGTAGGGAAGAGGAGCTGGAATAGCAGGTATCATTGGGATAGAGGAATAGAAGGTAGGGAGGGGGAGTATGTCTGAAATTCTAGACAAGGCTTGTTCGGTTTGGGGGTTTTGTTTTTGTGTCTTGTTTTGTTTTGTTTTTTGCCTGTTTCATTTTTTTTTCTGTGAATGATTGTATAAGGAAATGAAAGTAATATAACATATTAAAAATAAACCCCAGAGTTCTCTTTGGTTTTATCACAAATAACTTAGGCCAGACTCTCCAGGAAGCAATGGCTAAAAACGCAGTGCCAGAGTCTGTGCCCTTGAGCTCCACCTTCTCCTCAGGTCTTGTCCCCTAAGTCCCTGGCTTAAGTATAAATATGAATCTTTTCATTGGTTCTCCCTAACAGAGGCAGACTGATATTGTCAAAGCAAAAATTTACTCAATGTAGTAATAAGGGGAGGAAAACAGAGACATCATGGTTGATACAACAGAGAAACAGTGAAATATCCGAGTCTGAATTGTCTGTAGTGCAGCTCTAAAGAACTAGTCAGCTTCACAGTCCCTAGGCTGCCTCCCTTTCCTCCCAGGTCCTTCTGTATGACTCACAGGGACATGTCCTCTTGCCCTGCCTCGCAGTATTCTTGGTGTTCTAACTTCTTCCTACCCACGCCTGAACCACCACTTGGCACACCTGTCTGCCTTCTCGGCTCAGACTCGAGATCCATCCCCGACGTGTGAGTGTCCAACAGTCTCTCACATTCACATGTCCTCCTTTTCTTGCCATTTAACATTTACTGAGTATCTGCTATCTGTTTGTAGGATGTAGAGGTAAAAAGACTTGCTGGTAATTTCTCTATCCACCAGAAATTTGTGGGCTGGCTGCCTGGTGTGAGGCTCTGTATGAGGGACTGTTTATGGGAGAAGCCAGCAGAAGAGGCTATGAAAGCTCAAGAGAGTTTTGTCACCCGATCTGGGGAGGACTGAGACAGCTTTCTCTGAGCTGGTGATACCTGTGTTTTAAGGATGTGTTTGCTATAGCATCCAAGTAAGCTTTACTGGGAATTCCATTTCCAGTGTAGGTGAATAAGCTCTTACTAGACCAACCTTCCCAGAGATAGCAGCTGTAAACACTGGACAGTGTTAAAATAGTAAGTAAATAAATAAACAAATAACTGAGTACCTTAGGGCCCTGGAAAGTGAAACTAAGCAACCGGATTCTGGAGGGGAGTCAACTCTTGGAAGATGGGAATAACATGGGGTGAGGTCCCCATTTCTTAGCGCTTTTCATCTGAGTGAATGCTTACATAGGGCAGATTTAAAAAAAAAAACACTGATAGAAAACCAACAGTGTTTCTGTCCTAAAGAACCAGAGGGCAGAGAGTAGCCTGAATAAATAATGCCACTGGAAAGTAAAAAGAGATTTTTTTTTTAAAAGAGAGAGCCAGAGAGTGGGTGCTCCAAATTCTTTGTATAAATTCTGCCCAGATCTCTGGCTGGCCATTAACCATACAAGAACAGGGCAAATTGCAAGTAACCTAGTTAAGGATAAAAGAACTGAACTGAGATTTTAAACTGCTGCCCAAAAGATAGTCTTTTTCAGTTTGAGTGCAAACAAATCTGCCTGCTCAAACAAATGAACAAACAAAAAAATCAACATCCTTTGGAGAAATATAATAAAATCCAGAGTCTCCACACCATAACATTCACAATGTCTAGGATACAATAAAAAATTACTAAATGTACAGAGAAATAGGAAAACATGACGTTTCTCCAGAGGAAAAACACTTGAAATGATCCAGATGTTAAAATTAACACTTTAAGTCTTTAAAGTAACTATTATAATTGTGCTCAGTGATGTAAAGGAAAATGTAATGAATGAAAATTTAGGAAATCTCAGCAGAGAATAGAATTTATGAAAAGAATCAAGGGGAAATTCTAGAACTGAAAAATAAAATATCTGAAATAAAAAAATTCACCAGATGGGTTTAACCACAGAATGGAGATAACAAAAGGGAGAGTCGGTGAGCTTGAAGGTAAATCAATAAGTTAGATTTAGTAAGAAGTTATACACATGAAGAAGAGAAACAAAAAGGACAAAAAAAGCACAGTGCCTCAGGGACATGTGAACAACATCAGAAGGTCTAGCATAGGTATAATTGGAGTCATAGAAGGAAGGAAAGACTAAGAAAGAAGACATATGTCAGGAAATCACAACCAAAATTTCCCAATTTGGGGGGAAAGGGCTAAATGTGTAGATT